>NC_090932.1:439525347-440959074 GCF_040938575.1 Ambystoma mexicanum | reverse complement strand
GGAGGCTGCCCCTGCACTGCTGGGGTGGGGGGTGATGGGAGACATGAGTTGGGGCCTGGTGGAGGCTGCCCCTGCACTGCTGGGGGCTGGGGGTGCAGGGGGACATGAGTGGGGGCCTGGTGGAGGGTGCCCTGCAATGCTGGGGGCTGGGGGTGGTGGGAGACATGAGTGGGGGCCTGGTGGAGGGTGCCCTGCACTGCTGGGGGGTGGGGGTGGTGGGAGACATGATTGGACATGAGTGGGGGCCTGGTGGAGGGTGCCCCTGGATGCTGGGGGTGGGGGTGGTGGGAGACATGAGTGGGGGCCTGGTGGAGGCTGCCCCTGGATACTGTGGGGTGGGGGTGATGGGAGACATGAGTGGGGGCATGGTGGAGGGTGCCCCTGGATGCTGGGGGGTGGGGTGGTGGGAGACATGAGTGGAGGCCTGGTGGAGGCTGCCCCTGCACTGCTGGGGGGTGGGGGTGATTGGAGACATGAGTGGGGGCCTGGTGGAGGGTGCCCCTGGATGCTGGGGGGTGGGGGTGCAGGGGGACATGAGTGGGGGCCTGGTGGAGGCTGCCCCTGCACTGCTGGGGGGTGGGGGTGATGGGAGACATGAGTGGGGGCCTGGTGGAGGCTGCCCCTGGATGCTGGGTGGTGGGGTGGTGGGAGACATGTGTGGGGGCCTGGTGGAGGGTGCCCTGCACTGCTGGGGGGTGGAGGTGATGGGAGACATGAGTGGGGGCCTGGTGGAGGCTTCCCCTGCACTGCTGGGGGGTGGGGGTGGTGGGAGACATGTGTGGGGGCCTGGTGGAGGGTGCCCTGCACTGCTAGGGGGTGGGGGTGATGGGAGACATGAGTGGGGGCCTGGTGGAAGCTGCCCCTGCACTGCTGGGGGTGGGGGTTATAGGAGGCATGAGTGGGGGCCTGGTGGAGGCTGCCCCTGCACTGCTGGGGGGTGGGGGTGATGCGAGACATGAGTGGCTGCCTGGTGGAGGGTGCCCCTGGATGCTGGGGGGTGGGGGTGCAGGGGACATGAGTGGGGGCCTGGTGGAGGCTGTCCCTGCACTGCTGGGGGTGGGGGTGATGGGAGACATGAGTGGGGGCCAGTTGGAGGCTGCCCCTGGATGCTGGGGGGTGGGGGTGGTGGGAGACATGTGTGGGGGCCTGGTGGAGGTTGCCCTGCACTGCTAGGGGGTGGAGGTGATGGGAGACATGAGTGGGGGCCTGTTGGAGGCTGCCCCTGCACTGCTGGGGGGTGGGGGTGGTGGGAGACATGTGTGGGGGCCTGGTGGAGGGTGCCCTGCCCTGCACTGCTGGGGGGTGGGGGTGGTGGGAGACATGTGTGGGGGGCCGGGTGGAGGGTGCCCTGCACTGCTGGGGGGTGGGAGTACAGGGGGACATGAGTGGGGGCCTGGTGGAGGGTGCCCTACACTGCTAGGGGGTGGGGGTGATGGGAGACATGAGTGGGGGCCTGGTGGAAGCTGCCCCTGCACTGCTGGGGGTGGGGGTGATAGGAGGCATGAGTGGGGGCCTGGTGGAGGCTGCCCTGCACTTCTGGGGGGTGGGGGTGATGGGAGACATGAGTGGCTGCCTGGTGGAGGGTGCCCCTGGATGCTGGGGGGTGGGGGTGCAGGGGGACATGATTGGGGGCCTGGTGGAGGCTGTCCCTGCACTGCTGGGGGTGGGGGTGATGGGGGACATGAGTGGGGGCCTGGTGGAGGGTGCCCTGCACTGCTGGGGGGTGGGGGTGGTGGGAGACATGAGTGGGGGCCTGGTGGAGGGTGCCCTGCACTGCTGGGGGGTGGGGGTGATGGGGAGACATGAATTGGACATGAGTGGGGGCCTGGTGGAGGGTGCCCCTGGATGCTGGGTGGTGGGGGTGGTGGGAGACATGTGTGGGGGCCTGGTGGAGGGTGCCCTGCACTGCTGGGGGGTGGGGTGGTGGGATACAAGAGTTGGACATGAGTGGGGGCCTGGTGGAGGGTGCCCTTGGATGCTGGGGGGTGGGGGTGGTGGGAGACATGAGTGGGGGCCTGGTGGAGGCTGACCCTGGATGCTGTGGGGTGGGGGTGATGGGAGACATGAGTGGGGGCCTGGCGGAGGGTGCCCCTGGATGCTGGGAGACATGAGTTGGGGGCCTGGTGATGGCTGCCCCTGCACTGCTGGGGGGTGGGGGTGATGGGAGACATGAGTGGGGGCCTGGTGGAGGGTGCCCCTGGATGCTGGGGGGAGGGGGTGCAGGGGGACATGAGTGGGGGCCTGGTGGAGGTTGCCCCTGGATGCTGGGGGGTGGGGGTGGTGGGAGACATGAGTGGGGGCCTGGTGGAGGCTGCCCCTGCACTGCTGGGGGTGGGGGTGATGGGAGACATGAGTGGGGGCTTGCTGGGGGCTGCCCCTGCACTGCTGGGGGGTGGGGGTGGTGGGAGACATGTGTGGGGGCCTGGTGGAGGGTGCCCTGCACTGCTGGGGGGTGGGGGTGCAGGGGGACATGAGTGGGGGCCTAGTGGAGGGTGCCCTGCACTGCTGGGGGGTGGGGGTGATGGGAGACATGAGTTTGGGCCTGGTGGAGGCTGTCCCTGCACTGCTAGGGGGTGGGGGTGATGGGAGACATGAGTGGGGGCCTGGTGGAGGGTGCCCCTGGATGCTGGGGGTGGGGGTGCAGGGGGACATGAGTGGGGGCCTGGTGGAGGCTGCCCTGCACTGCTGGGGGGTGGGGGTGGTGGGAGACATGTGTGGGGGCCTGGTGGAGGGTGCCCTGCACTGCTGGGTTGTGGGGGGTACAGGGGGACATGAGTGGGGGCCTGGTGGATGGTGCCCTGCACTGCTGGGGGGTGGGGGTGATGGGAGACATAAGTGGGGGCCTGGTGGAGGCTGCCCCTGCACTGCTGGGGGTGGGGGTGATAGGAGGCATGAGTGGGGGCCTGGTGGAGGGTGCCCCTGGATGCTGGGGGGTGGGGGTGCAGGGGGGCATGAGTGGGGGCCTGGTGGAGGGTGCCCTGCACTGCTGGGGGGTGGGGGTGGTGGGAGACATGAGTGGGGGCCTGGTGGAGGGTGCGCCTGGATGCTGGGGGGGAGGGGTGCAGGGGGACATGAGTGGGGACTGGTGGAGGGTGCCCCTGGATGCTGGGGGGTGGGGCTGGTGGGAGACATGAGTGGGGGCCTGGTGGAGGCTGCCCCTGCACTGCTGGGGGGTGGGGGTGATGGGAGACATGAGTGGGGGCCTGGTGGAGGCTGCCCCTGGATGCTGGGGGGTGGTGGGAGACATGTGTGGGGGCCTGGTGGAGGGTGCCCTGCACTGCTGGGGGGTGGGGGTGATGGGAGACATGAGTGGGGGCCTGGTGGAGGCTGCCCCTGCACTGCTGGGGGGTGGGGGTGATGGGAGACATGAAGGGGGCTTGGTGGAGGATGCCCCTGGATGCTGGGGGGTGGGGGTGCAGGGGGACATGAGTGGGGGCCTGGTGGAGGGTGCCCTGCCCTGCTGGGGGGTGGGGGTGGTGGGAGACATGAGTTGGACATGAGTGGGGGCCTGGTGGAGGGTGCCCTGCACAGCTGGGAGGTGGGGGTGGTGGGAGACATGAGTGGGGGCCTGGTGGAGGGTGCCCTTGGATGCTGGGGGGTGGGGGTGGTGGGAGACATGAGTGGGGGCCTGGTGGAGGCTGACCCTGGATGCTGTGGGGTGGGGGTGATGGGAGACATGAGTGGGGGCCTGGCGGAGGGTGCCCCTGGATGCTGGGAGACATGAGTTGGGGCCTGGTGATGGCTGCCCCTGCACTGCTGGGGGCTGGGGGTGATGGGAGACATGAGTGGGGGCCTGGTGGAGGGTGCCCCTGGATGCTGGGGGGAGGGGGTGCAGGGGGACATGAGTGGGGGCCTGGTGGAGGTTGCCCCTGGATGCTGGGGGGTGGGGGTGGTGAGAGACATGAGTGGGGGCCTGGTGGAGGCTGCCCCCTGCACTGCTGGGGGTGGGGGTGATGGGAGACATGAGTGGGGGCTTGCTGGAGGCTGCCCCTGCACTGCTGGGGGGTGGGGGTGGTGGGAGACATGTGTGGGGGCCTGGTGGAGGGTGCCCTGCACTGCTGGGGGGTGGGGGTGCAGGGGGACATGAGTGGGGGCCTAGTGGAGGGTGCCCTGCACTGCTGGGGGGTGGGGGTGATGGGAGACATGAGTTTGGGCCTGGTGGAGGCTGTCCCTGCACTGCTAGGGGGTGGGGGTGATGGGAGACATGAGTGGGGGCCTGGTGGAGGGTGCCCCTGGATGCTGGGGGTGGGGGTGCAGGGGGACATGAGTGGGGGCCTGGTGGAGGCTGCCCTGCACTGCTGGGGGGTGGGGGTGGTGGGAGACATGTGTGGGGGCCTGGTGGAGGGTGCCCTGCACTGCTGGGTTGTGGGGGTACAGGGGGACATGAGTGGGGGCCTGGTGGATGGTGCCCTGCACTGCTGGGGGGTGGGGGTGATGGGAGACATAAGTGGGGGCCTGGTGGAGGCTGCCCCTGCACTGCTGGGGGTGGGGGTGATAGGAGGCATGAGTGGGGGCCTGGTGGGAGGGTGCCCCTGGATGCTGGGGGGTGGGGGTGCAGGGGGGCATGAGTGGGGGCCTGGTGGAGGGTGCCCTGCACTGCTGGGGGGTGGGGGTGGTGGGAGACATGAGTGGGGGCCTGGTGGAGGGTGCGCCTGGATGCTGGGGGGGAGGGGGTGCAGGGGGACATGAGTGGGGGACTGGTGGAGGGTGCCCCTGGATGCTGGGGGGTGGGGCTGGTGGGAGACATGAGTGGGGGCCTGGTGGAGGCTGCCCCTGCACTGCTGGGGGGTGGGGGTGATGGGAGACATGAGTGGGGGCCTGGTGGAGGCTGCCCCTGGATGCTGGGGGGTGGTGGGAGACATGTGTGGGGGCCTGGTGGAGGGTGCCCTGCACTGCTGGGGGGTGGGGGTGATGGGAGACATGAGTGGGGGCCTGGTGGAGGCTGCCCCTGCACTGCTGGGGGTGGGGGTGATGGGAGACATGAAGGGGGCTTGGTGGAGGATGCCCCTGGATGCTGGGGGGTGGGGGTGCAGGGGGACATGAGTGGGGGCCTGGTGGAGGGTGCCCTGCCCTGCTGGGGGGTGGGGGTGGTGGGAGACATGAGTTGGACATGAGTGGGGGCCTGGTGGAGGGTGCCCTGCACAGCTGGGAGGTGGGGGTGGTGGGAGACATGAGTGGGGGCCTGGTGGAGGGTGCGCCTGGATGCTGGGGGGTAGGGGTGGTGGGAGACATGAGTGGGGGCCTGGTGGAGGCTGCCCCTGCACTGCTGGGGGGTGGGGGTGATTGGAGGCATGAGTGGGGGTCTGGTGGAGGGTGCCCCTGGATGCTGGGGGGTGGGGGTGGTGGGACACATGTTTGGGGCCTGGTGGAGGGTGCCCTGCACTGCTGGGGGGTGGGGGTGGTGGGAGACATGAGTTGGACATGAGTGGGGGCCTGGTGGAGGCTGCCCCTGCACTGCTGGGGGGTGGGGGTGATGGGAGACATGAGTGGGGGCCTGGTTGAGGCTGCCCCTGGATGCTGGGGGTGGGGGTGGTGGGAGACATGTGTGGGGGCCTGGTGGAGGGTGCCCCGTACTGCTGGCGGGTGGGGGTGATGGGAGACATGAGTGGGGGCCTGGTGGAGGCTGCCCCTGCACTGCTGGGGGGTGGGGGTGGTGTTAGACATGTATGGGGGCCTGGTGGAGGATGCCCTGCACTGCTGGGGGGTGGGGTGGTGGGAGACATTAGTGGGGGCCTGGTGGAGGCTGCCCCTGCACTGCTGGGGGTGGGGGTGATGGGAGACATGAGTTGGGGCCTGGTGGAGGCTGCCCCTGCACTGCTGGGGGCTGGGGGTGCAGGGGGACATGAGTGGGGGCCTGGTGGAGGGTGCCCTGCAATGCTGGGTGCTGGGGGTGGTGGGAGACATGAGTGGGGGCCTGGTGGAGGGTGCCCTGCACTGCTGGGGGGTGGGGGTGGTGGGAGACATGATTGGACATGAGTGGGGGCATGGTGGAGGGTGCCCCTGGATGCCTGGGGGGTGGGGGTGGTGGGAGACATGAGTGGGGCCTGGTGGAGGCTGCCCCTGGATACTGTGGGGTGGGGGTGATGGGAGACATGAGTGGGGGCATGGTGGAGGGTGCCCCTGGATGCTGGGGGGTGGGGTGGTGGGAGACATGAGTGGAGGCCTGGTGGAGGCTGCCCCTGCACTGCTGGGGGGTGGGGGTGATTGGAGACATGAGTGGGGGCCTGGTGGAGGGTGCCCCTGGATGCTGGGGGGTGGGGGTGCAGGGGGACATGAGTGGGGGCCTGGTGGAGGGTGCCCTGCACTGCTGGGGGGTGGGGGTGGTGGGAGACATGAGTGGGGGCCTGGTGGAGGGTGCGCCTGGATGCTGGGGGGGAGGGGGTGCAGGGGGACATGAGTGGGGGCCTGGTTGAGGCTGCCCCTGGATGCTGGGGGTGGGGGTGGTGGGAGACATGTGTGGGGGCCTGGTGGAGGGTGCCCCATACTGCTGGCGGGTGGGGGTGATGGGAGACATGAGTGGGGGCCTGGTGGAGGCTGCCCCTGCACTGCTGGGGGTGGGGGTGGTGTTAGACATGTATGGGGGCCTGGTGGAGGATGCCCTGCACTGCTGGGGGGTGGGGTGGTGGGAGACATTAGTGGGGGCCTGGTGGAGGCTGCCCCTGCACTGCTGGGGGTGGGGGTGATGGGAGACATGAGTTGGGGCCTGGTGGAGGCTGCCCCTGCACTGCTGGGGGCTGGGGGTGCAGGGGGACATGAGTGGGGGCCTGGTGGAGGGTGCCCTGCAATGCTGGGGGCTGGGGGTGGTGGGAGACATGAGTGGGGGCCTGGTGGAGGGTGCCCTGCACTGCTGGGGGGTGGGGGTGGTGGGAGACATGATTGGACTGCTGGGGGGTGGGGGTGGTGGGAGACATGATTGGACATGAGTGGGGGCCTGGTGGAGGGTGCCCCTGGATGCTGGGGGGTGGGGGTGGTGGAGACATGAGTGGGGGCCTGGTGGAGGCTGCCCCTGGATACTGTGGGGTGGGGGTGATGGGAGACATGAGTGGGGGCATGGTGGAGGGTGCCCTGGATGCTGGGGGGTGGGGTGGTGGGAGACATGAGTGGAGGCTGGTGGAGGCTGCCCCTGCACTGCTGGAGGGTGGGGGTGATTGGAGACATGAGTGGGGGCCTGGTGGAGGGTGCCCCTGGATGCTGGGGGTGGGGGTGCAGGGGGACATGAGTGGGGCCTGGTGGAGGCTGCCCCTGCACTGCTGGGGGGTGGGGGTGATGGGAGACATGAGTGGGGGCCTGGTGGAGGCTGCCCCTGGATGGCTGGGTGGTGGGGTGGTGGGAGACATGTGTGGGGGCCTGGTGGAGGGTGCCCTGCACTGCTGGGGGGTGGAGGTGATGGGAGCATGAGTGGGGGCCTGGTGGAGGCTGCCCTGCACTGCTGGGGGGTGGGGGTGGTGGGAGACATGTGTGGGGGCCTGGTGGAGGGTGCCCTGCACTGCTAGGGGGTGGGGTGATGGGAGACATGAGTGGGGGCCTGGTAGAAGCTGCCCCTGCAACTGCTGGGGGTGGGGGTGATAGGAGGCATGAGTGGGGGCCTGGTGGAGGCTGCCCCTGCACTGCTGGGGGGTGGGGGTGATGCGAGACATGAGTGGCTGCCTGGTGGAGGGTGCCCCTGGATGCTGGGGGGTGGGGGTGCAGAGGGACATGAGTGGGGGCCTGGTGGAGGCTGTCCCTGCACTGCTGGGGGTGGGGGTGATGGGAGACATGAGTGGGGGCCAGTTGGAGGCTGCCCCTGGATGCTGGGGGGTGGGGGTGGTGGGAGACATTGTGGGGCCTGGTGGAGGTTGCCCTGCACTGCTGGGGGGGTGGAGGTGATGGGAGACATGAGTGGGGGCCTGGTGGAGGCTGGCCCTGCCACTGCTGGGGGGTGGGGGTGGTGGGAGACATGTGTGGGGGCCTGGTGGAGGGTGCCCTGCCCTGCACTGCTGGGGGGTGGGGTGGTGGGAGACATGTGTGGGGCCGGTGGAGGGTGCCCTGCACTGCTGGGGGGTGGGAGTACAGGGGGACATGAGTGGGGGCTGGTGGAGGGTGCCCTACACTGCTAGGGGGTGGGGGTGATGGGAGACATGAGTGGGGGCCTGGTGAAGCTGCCCCTGCACTGCTGGGGTGGGGGTGATAGGAGGCATGAGTGGGGGCCTGGTGGAGGCTGCCCTGCACTTCTGGGGGGTGGGGGTGATGGGAGACATGAGTGGCTGCCTGGTGGAGGGTGCCCTGGATGCTGGGGGGTGGGGGGCGCAGGGGGACATGATTGGGGGCCTGGTGGAGGCTGTCCCTGCACTGCTGGGGGTGGGGGTGATGGGGACATGAGGGGGGCTGGTGGAGGTGCCCTGCACTGCTGGGGGGTGGGGGTGGTGGGAGACATGAGTGGGGGCCTGGTGGAGGGTGCCCTGCACTGCTGGGGGGTGGGGGTGATGGGAGACATGAATTGGACATGAGTGGGGGGCCTGGTGGAGGGTGCCCCTGGATGCTGGGTGGTGGGGTGTGGTGGAGACATGTGTGGGGGCTGGTGGAGGGTGCCCTGCACTGCTGGGGGGTGGGGTGGTGGGATACAAGAGTTGGACATGAGTGGGGGCCTGGTGGAGGGGTGCCCTTGGATGCTGGGGGGGTGGGGGGTGGTGGAGACATGAGTGGGGGCCTGGTGGAGGCTGCCCCTGGATGCTGTGGGGTGGGGGTGATGGGAGACATGAGTGGGGGCCTGGCGGAGGGTGCCCCTGGGATGCTGGGGAGACATGAGTTGGGGCCTGGTGATGGGCTGCCCCTGCACTGCTGCGGGGTGGGGGTGATGGGAGACATGAGTGGGGCCTGGTGGAGGGTGCCCCTGGATGCTGGGGGGAGGGGGTGCAGGGGACATGAGTGGGGGCCTGGTGGAGGTTGCCCTGGGATGCTGGGGGTGGGGGTGGTGGGAGACATGAGTGGGGCCTGGTGGAGGCTGCCCCTGCACTGCTGGGGGTGGGGGTGATGGGAGACATGAGTGGGGGCTTGCTGGAGGCTGCCCCTACACTGCTGGGGGGTGGGGGTGGTGGGAGACATGTGTGGGGGCCTGGTGGAGGGTGCCCTGCACTGCTGGGGGGTGGGGGTGCAGGGGGACATGAGTGGGGGCCTAGTGGAGGGTGCCCTGCACTGCTGGGGGGTGGGGGTGATGGGAGACATGAGTTTGGGCTGTGGAGGCTGTCCCTGCACTGCTAGGGGGTGGGGGTGATGGGAGACATGTGTGGGGGCCTGGTGGAGGGTGCCCTGCACTGCTGGGGTGTGGGGGTACAGGGGGACATGAGTGGGGGCCTGGTGGATGGTGCCCTGCACTGCTGGGGGGTGGGGGTGATGGGAGACATGAGTGGGGGCCTGGTGGAGGCTGCCCCTGCACTGCTGGGGGTGGGGTGATAGGAGGCATGAGTGGGGGCCTGGTGGAGGGTGCCCCTGGATGCTGGGGGTGGGGGTGCAGGGTGGACATGAGTGGGGGCCTGGTGGAGGGTGCCCTGCACTGCTGGGGGGTGGGGGTGGTGGGAGACATGAGTGGGGGCCTGGTGGAGGGTGCGCCTGGATGCTGGGGGGGAGGGGGTGCAGGGGGACATGAGTGGGGGACTGGTGGAGGGTGCCCCTGGATGCTGGGGGTGGGGCTGGTGGGAGACATGAGTGGGGGCCTGGTGGAGGCTGCCCCTGCACTGCTGGGGGGTGGGGGTGATGGGAGACATGAGTGGGGGCCTGGTGGAGGCTGCCCCTGGATGCTGGGGGGTGGTGGGAGACATGTGTGGGGGCCTGGTGGAGGGTGCCCTGCACTGCTGGGGGTGGGGGTGATGGGAGACATGAGTGGGGGCCTGGTGGAGGCTGCCCCTGCACTGCTGGGGGTGGGGGTGATGGGAGACAGGAATGGGGGCTTGGTGGAGGGTGCCCCTGGATGCTGGGGGGTGGGGGTGCAGGGGACATGAGTGGGGGCCTGGTGGAGGGTGCCCTGCCCTGCTGGGGGGTGGGGGTGGTGGGAGACATGAGTTGGACATGAGTGGGGGCCTGGTGGAGGGTGCCCTGCACAGCTGGGAGGTGGGGGTGGTGGGAGACATGAGTGGGGGCCTGGCGGAGGGTGCCCCTGGATGCTGGGAGACATGAGTTGGGGCCTGGTGATGCTGCCCCTGCACTGCTGGGGGGTGGGGGTGATGGGAGACATGAGTGGGGGCCTGGTGGAGGGTGCCCCTGGATGCTGGGGGAGGGGGTGCAGGGGGACATGAGTGGGGGCCTGGTGGAGGTTGCCCCTGGATGCTGGGGGGTGGGGGTGTGTGAGTCATGAGTGGGGGCCTGGTGGAGGCTGCCCCTGCACTGCTGGGGGGTGGGGGTGATGGGAGGACATGAGTGGGGGCTGCTGGAGGCTGCCCCTGCACTGCTGGGGGGTGGGGTGGTGGGAGACATGTGTGGGGGCCTGGTGGAGGGTGCCCTGCACTGCTGGGGGTGGGGGTGCAGGGGACATGAGTGGGGGCCTAGTGGAGGGTGCCCTGCACTGCTGGGGGGGTGGGGGTGATGGGAGACATGAGTTTGGGCCTGGTGGAGGCTGTCCCTGCACTGCTAGGGGGTGGGGGTGATGGGAGACATGTGTTGGGGGCCTGGTGGAGGGTGCCCTGCACTGCTGGGGTGTGGGGTACAGGGGGACATGAGTGGGGGCCTGGTGGATGGTGCCCTGCACTGCTGGGGGTGGGGTGATGGGAGACATGAGTGGGGCCTGGTGGAGGCTGCCCCTGCACTGCTGGGGGTGGGGGTGATAGGAGGCATGAGTGGGGGCCTGGTGGAGGGTGCCCCTGGATGCTGGGGGGTGGGGGTGCAGGGGGACATGAGTGGGGGCCTGGTGGAGGGTGCCCTGCACTGCTGGGGGGTGGGGGTGGTGGGAGACATGAGTGGGGGCCTGGTGGAGGGTGCGCCTGGATGCTGGGGGGGAGGGGGTGCAGGGGGACATGAGTGGGGACTGGTGGAGGGTGCCCCTGGATGCTGGGGGTGGGGCTGGTGGGAGACATGAGTGGGGGCCTGGTGGAGGCTGCCCCTGCACTGCTGGGGGGTGGGGGTGATGGGAGACATGAGTGGGGGCCTGGTGGAGGCTGCCCCTGGATGCTGGGGGGTGGTGGGAGACATGTGTGGGGCCTGGTGGAGGGTGCCCTGCACTGCTGGGGGGTGGGGGTGATGGGAGACATGAGTGGGGGCCTGGTGGAGGCTGCCCCTGCACTGCTGGGGGGTGGGGGTGATGGGAGACATGAATGGGGGCTTGGTGGAGGGTGCCCCTGGATGCTGGGGGTGGGTGCAGGGGACATGAGTGGGGGCCTGGTGGAGGGTGCCCTGCCCTGCTGGGGGTGGTGGGAGACATGAGTTGGACATGAGTGGGGGCCTGGTGGAGGGTGCCCTGCACAGCTGGGAGGAGGGGGTGGTGGGAGACATGAGTGGGGCCTGGTGGAGGGTGCGCCTGGATGCTGGGGGGTAGGGGGTGGTGGGAGACATGAGTGGGGGGCCTGGTGGAGGCTGCCCCTGCACTGCTGGGGCGTGGGGGTGATTGGAGGCATGAGTGGGGGCTGGTGGAGGGTGCCCCTGGATGCTGGGGGTGGGGGTGGTGGGACACATGTTTGGGGGCCTGGTGGAGGGTGCCCTGCACTGCTGGGGGGTGGGGGTGGTGAGACATGAGTTGGACATGAGTGGGGGCCTGGTGGAGGCTGCCCCTGCACTGCTGGGGGTGGGGGTGGTGTTAGACATGTATGGGGGCCTGGTGGAGGATGCCCTGCACTGCTGGGGGGTGGGTGGTGGGAGACATTAGTGGGGGTCTGGTGGAGGCTGCCCCCTGCACTGCTGGGGGTGGGGGTGATGGGAGACATGAGTTGGGGCCTGGTGGAGGCTGCCCCTGCACTGCTGGGGGCTGGGGGTGCAGGGGGACATGAGTGGGGGCCTGGTGGAGGGTGCCCTGCAATGCTGGGGGCTGGGGGTGGTGGGAGACATGAGTGGGGGCCTGGTGGAGGGTGCCCTGCACTGCTGGGGGTGGGGGTGGTGGGAGACATGATTGGACATGAGTGGGGGCCTGGTGGAGGGTGCCCCTGGATGCTGGGGGGTGGGGGTGGTGGGAGACATGAGTGGGGGCCTGGTGGAGGCTGCCCCTGGAAACTGTGGGGTGGGGGTGATGGGAGACATGAGTGGGGGCATGGTGGAGGGTGCCCCTGGATGCTGGGGGGTGGGGTGGTGGGAGACATGAGTGGAGGCCTGGTGGAGGCTGCCCTGCACTGCTGGGGGGTGGGGGTGATTGGAGACATGAGTGGGGGCCTGGTGGAGGGTGCCCCTGGATGCTGGGGGGTGGGGGTGCAGGGGGACATGAGTGGGGGCCTGGTGGAGGGTGCCCTGCACTGCTGGGGGGTGGGGGTGGTGGGAGACATGAGTGGGGGCCTGGTGGAGGGTGCGCCTGGATGCTGGGGGGGAGGGGGTGCAGGGGGACATGAGTGGGGGACTGGTGGAGGGTGCCCCTGGATGCTGGGGGGTGGGGCTGGTGGGAGACATGAGTGGGGGCCTGGTGGAGGCCTGCCCCTGCACTGCTGGGGGGTGGGGGTGATGGGAGACATGAGTGGGGGCCTGGTGGAGGCTGCCCCTGGATGCTGGGGGGTGATGGGAGACATGTGTGGGGGCCTGGTGGAGGGTGCCCTGCACTGCTGGGGGGTTGGGGTGATGGGAGACATGAGTATTGGCCTGGTGGAGGCTGCCCCTGCACTGCTGGGGGTGGGGGTGATGGGAGACATGAATGGGGGCTTGGTGGAGGGTGCCCCTGGATGCTGGGGGGCGGGGGTGCAGGGGGACATGAGTGGGGGCCTGGTGGAGGGTGCCCTGCCCTGCTGGGGGGCGGGGGTGGTGGGAGACATGAGTTGGACATGAGTGGGGGCCTGGTGGAGGGTGCCCTGCACAGCCTGGGAGGTGGGGGTGGTGGGAGACATGAGTGGGGCCTGGTGGAGGGTGCGCCTGGATGCTGGGGGGTAGGGGTGGTGGGAGACATGAGTGGGGGGCCTGGTGGAGGCTGCCCCTGCACTGCTGGGGGGTGGGGGTGATTGGAGGCATGAGTGGGGGTCTGGTGGAGGGTGCCCCTGGATGCTGGGGGGTGGGGGTGGTGGGACACATGTTTGGGGGCCTGGTGGAGGGTGCCCTGCACTGCTGGGGGGTGGGGGTGGTGGGAGACATGAGTTGGACATGAGTGGGGGCCTGGTGGAGGCTGCCCCTGCACTGCTGGGGGGTGGGGGTGATGGGAGACATGAGTGGGGGCCTGGTTGAGGCTGCCCCTGGATGCTGGGGGTGGGGGTGGTGGGAGACATGTGTGGGGGCCTGTGGAGGGTGCCCCGTACTGCTGGCGGGTGGGGGTGATGGGAGACATGAGTGGGGGCCTGGTGGAGGCTGCCCCTGCACTGCCGGGGGGTGGGGGTGGTGTTAGACATGTATGGGGGGCTGGTGGAGGATGCCCTGCACTGCTGGGGGGTGGGGTGGTGGGAGACATTAGTGGGGGCCTGGTGGAGGCTGCCCCTGCACTGCTGGGGGTGGGGGTGATGGGAGACATGAGTTGGGGCCTTGTGGAGGCTGCCCTGCACTGCTGGGGGCTGGGGGTGCAGGGGGACATGAGTGGGGCCTGGTGGAGGGTGCCCTGCAATGCTGGGGGCTGGGGGTGGTGGGAGACATGAGTGGGGGCCTGGTGGAGGGTGCCCTGCACTGCTGGGGGGTGGGGGTGGTGGGAGACATGATTGGACATGCGTGGGGGCCTGGTGGAGGGTGCCCCTGGATGCTGGGGGGTGGGGGTGGTGGGAGACATGAGTGGGGGCCTGGTGGAGGCTGCCCCTGGATACTGTGGGGTGGGGGTGATGGGAGACATGAGTGGGGGCATGGTGGAGGGTGCCCCTGGATGCTGGGGGTGGGGTGGTGGGAGACATGAGTGGAGGCCTGGTGGAGGCTGCCCCTGCACTGCTGGGGGGTGGGGGTGATTGGAGACATGAGTGGGGGCCTGGTGGAGGGTGCCCCTGGATGCTGGGGGGTGGGGGTGCAGGGGGACATGAGTGGGGGCCTGGTGGAGGCTGCCCCTGCACTGCTGGTGGGTGGGGGTGATGGGAGACATGAGTGGGGGCCTGGTGGAGGCTGCCCCTGGATGCTGGGTGGTGGGGTGGTGGGAGACATGTGTGGGGGCCTGGTGGAGGGTGCCCTGCACTGCTGGGGGGTGGAGGTGATGGGAGACATGAGTGGGGGCCTGGTGGAGGCTGCCCCTGCACTGCTGGGGGGTGGGGGTGGTGGGAGACATGTGTGGGGGCCTGGTGGAAGCTGCCCCTGCACTGCTGGGGGTGGGGGTGATAGGAGGCATGAGTGGGGGCCTGGTGGAGGCTGCCCCTGCACTGCTGGGGGGTGGGGGTGATGCGAGACATGAGTGGCTGCCTGGTGGAGGGTGCCCCCTGGATGCTGGGGGGTGGGGGTGCAGGGGGACATGAGTGGGGGCCTGGTGGAGGCTGTCCCTGCACTGCTGGGGGTGGGGGTGATGGGAGACATGAGTGGGGGCCAGTTGGAGGCTGCCCCTGGATGCTGGGGGGTGGGGGTGGTGGGAGACATGTGTGGGGGCCTGGTGGAGGTTGCCCTGCACTGCTGGGGGGTGGAGGTGATGGGAGACATGAGTGGGGGCCTGGTGGAGGCTGCCCCTGCACTGCTGGGGGGTGGGGGTGGTGGGAGACATGTGTGGGGGCCTGGTGGAGGGTGCCCTGCCCTGCACTGCTGGGGGGTGGGGGTGGTGGGAGACATGTGTGGGGGCCGGGTGGAGGGTGCCCTGCACTGCTGGGGGGTGGGAGTACAGGGGGACATGAGTGGGGGCCTGGTGGAGGGTGCCCTACACTGCTAGGGGGTGGGGGTGATGGGAGACATGAGTGGGGGCCTGGTGGAAGCTGCCCCTGCACTGCTGGGGGTGGGGGTGATAGGAGGCATGAGTGGGGGCCTGGTGGAGGCTGCCCTGCACTTCTGGGGGGTGGGGGTGATGGGAGACATGAGTGGCTGCCTGGTGGAGGGTGCCCCTGGATGCTGGGGGGTGGGGGTGCAGGGGGACATGATTGGGGGCCTGGTGGAGGCTGTCCCTGCACTGCTGGGGGTGGGGGTGATGGGGGACATGAGTGGGGGCCTGGTGGAGGGGTGCCCTGCACTGCTGGGGGGTGGGGGTGGTGGGAGACATGAGTGGGGGCCTGGTGGAGGGTGCCCTGCACTGCTGGGGGTGGGGGTGATGGGAGACATGAATTGGACATGAGTGGGGGCCTGGTGGAGGGTGCCCCTGGATGCTGGGTGGTGGGGGTGGTGGGAGACATGTGTGGGGGCCTGGTGGAGGGTGCCCTGCACTGCTGGGGGGTGGGGTGGTGGGATACAAGAGTTGGACATGAGTGGGGGCCTGGTGGAGAGTGCCCTTGGATGCTGGGGGGTGGGGGTGGTGGGAGACATGAGTGGGGGCCTGGTGGAGGCTGCCCCTGGATGCTGTGGGGTGGGGGTGATGGGAGACATGAGTGGGGGCCTGGCGGAGGGTGCCCCTGGATGCTGGGAGACATGAGTTGGGGCCTGGTGATGGCTGCCCCTGCACTGCTGGGGGGTGGGGGTGATGGGAGACATGAGTGGGGGCCTGGTGGAGGGTGCCCCTGGATGCTGGGGGGAGGGGGTGCAGGGGGACATGAGTGGGGGCCTGGTGGAGGTTGCCCCTGGATGCTGGGGGGTGGGGGTGGTGGGAGACATGAGTGGGGGCCTGGTGGAGGCTGCCCCTGCACTGCTGGGGGTGGGGGTGATGGGAGACATGAGTGGGGGCTTGCTGGAGGCTGCCCCTGCACTGCTGGGGGGTGGGGGTGGTGGGAGACATGTGTGGGGGCCTGGTGGAGGGTGCCCTGCACTGCTGGGGGGTGGGGGTGCAGGGGGACATGAGTGGGGGCCTAGTGGAGGGTGCCCTGCACTGCTGGGGGGTGGGGGTGATGGGAGACATGAGTTTGGGCCTGGTGGAGGCTGTCCCTGCACTGCTAGGGGGTGGGGGGGATGGGGAGACATGAGTGGGGGCCTGGTGGAGGGTGCCCCTGGATGCTGGGGATGGGGGTGCAGGGGGACATGAGTGGGGGCCTGGTGGAGGCTGCCCTGCACTGCTGGGGGGTGGGGGTGGTGGGAGACATGTGTGGGGGCCTGGTGGAGGGTGCCCTGCACTGCTGGGGTGTGGGGGTACAGGGGGACATGAGTGGGGGCCTGGTGGAGGGTGCCCTGCACTGCTGGGGGGTGGGGGTGGTGGGAGACATGAGTGGGGGCCTGGTGGAGGGTGCGCCTGGATGCTGGGGGGGAGGGGGTGCAGGGGGACATGAGTGGGGGACTGGTGGAGGGTGCCCCTGGATGCTGGGGGGTGGGGCTGGTGGGAGACATGAGTGGGGGCCTGGTGGAGGCTGCCCCTGCACTGCTGGGGGTGGGGGTGATAGGAGGCATGAGTGGGGGCCTGGTGGAGGGTGCCCCTGGATGCTGGGGGGTGGGGGTGCAGGGGGACATGAGTGGGGGCCTGGTGGAGGGTGCCCTGCACTGCTGGGGGGTGGGGGTGGTGGGAGACATGAGTGGGGGCCTGGTGGAGGGTGCGCCTGGATGCTGGGGGGGAGGGGGTGCAGGGGGACATGAGTGGGGGACTGGTGGAGGGTGCCCCTGGATGCTGGGGGGTGGGGCTGGTGGGAGACATGAGTGGGGGCCTGGTGGAGGCTGCCCCTGCACTGCTGGGGGGGGGGTGATGGGAGACATGAGTGGGGGCCTGGTGGAGGCTGCCCCTGGATGCTGGGGGGTGGTGGGAGACATGTGTGGGGGCCTGGTGGAGGGTGCCCCTGCACTGCTGGGGGGTGGGGGTGATGGGAGACATGAGTGGGGGCCTGGTGGAGGCTGCCCCTGCACTGCTGGGGGGTGGGGGTGATGGGAGACATGAATGGGGGCTTGGTGGAGGGTGCCCCTGGATGCTGGGGGGTGGGGGTGATTGGAGGCATGAGTGGGGGTCTGGTGGAGGGTGCCCCTGGATGCTGGGGGGTGGGGGTGGTGGGACACATGTTTGGGGGCCTGGTGAAGGGTGCCCTGCACTGCTGGGGGGTGGGGGTGGTGGGAGACATGAGTTGGACATGAGTGGGGGCCTGGTGGAGGCTGCCCGTGCACTGCTGGGGGGTGGGGGTGATGGGAGACATGAGTGGGGGCCTGGTTGAGGCTGCCCCTGGATGCTGGGGGTGGGGGTGGTGGGGAGACATGTGTGGGGGCCTGGTGGAGGGTGCCCCGTACTGCTGGCGGGTGGGGGTGATGGGAGACATGAGTGGGGGCCTGGTGGAGGCTGCCCCTGCACTGCTGGGGGGTGGGGGTGGTGTTAGACATGTATGGGGGCCTGGTGGAGGATGCCCTGCACTGCTGGGGGGTGGGGTGGTGGGAGACATTAGTGGGGGCCTGGTGGAGGCTGCCCCTGCACTGCTGGGGGTGGGGGTGATGGGAGACATGAGTTGGGGCCTGGTGGAGGCTGCCCCTGCACTGCTGGGGGGTGGGGGTGCAGGGGGACATGAGTGGGGGCCTGGTGGAGGGTGCCCTGCAATGCTGGGGGCTGGGGGTGGTGGGAGACATGAGTGGGGGCCTGGTGGAGGGTGCCCTGCACTGCTGGGGGGTGGGGGTGGTGGGAGACATGATTGGACATGAGTGGGGGCCTGGTGGAGGGTGCCCCTGGATGCTGGGGGGTGGGGGTGGTGGGAGACATGAGTGGGGGCCTGGTGGAGGCTGCCCCTGGATACTGTGGGGTGGGGGTGATGGGAGACATGAGTGGGGGCATGGTGGAGGGTGCCCCTGGATGCTGGGGGGTGGGGTGGTGGGAGACATGAGTGGAGGCCTGGTGGAGGCTGCCCCTGCACTGCTGGGGGGTGGGGGTGATTGGAGACATGAGTGGGGGCCTGGTGGAGGGTGCCCCTGGATGCTGGGGGGTGGGGGTGCAGGGGGACATGAGTGGGGGCCTGGTGGAGGCTGCCCCTGCACTGCTGGGGGGTGGGGGTGATGGGAGACATGAGTGGGGGCCTGGTGGAGGCTGCCCCTGGATGCTGGGTGGTGGGGTGGTGGGAGACATGTGTGGGGGCCTGGTGGAGGGTGCCCTGCACTGCTGGGGGGTGGAGGTGGTGGGAGACATGAGTGGGGGCCTGGTGGAGGGTGCGCCTGGATGCTGGGGGGTAGGGGTGGTGGGAGACATGAGTGGGGGCCTGGTGGAGGCTGCCCCTGCACTGCTGGGGGGTGGGGGTGATTGGAGGCATGAGTGGGGGTCTGGTGGAGGGTGCCCCTGGATGCTGGGGGGTGGGGGTGGTGGGACACATGTTTGGGGGCCTGGTGGAGGGTGCCCTGCACTGCTGGGGGGTGGGGGTGGTGGGAGACATGAGTTGGACATGAGTGGGGGCCTGGTGGAGGCTGCCCCTGCACTGCTGGGGGGTGGGGGTGATGGGAGACATGAGTGGGGGCCTGGTTGAGTCTGCCCCTGGATGCTGGGGGTGGGGGTGGTGGGAGACATGTGTGGGGGCCTGGTGGAGGGTGCCCCGTACTGCTGGCGGGTGGGGGTGATGGGAGACATGAGTGGGGGCCTGGTGGAGGCTGCCCCTGCACTGCTGGGGGGTGGGGGTGGTGTTAGACATGTATGGGGGCCTGGTGGAAGATGCCCTGCACTGCTGGGGGGTGGGGTGGTGGGAGACATTAGTGGGGGCCTGGTGGAGGCTGCCCCTGCACTGCTGGGGGTGGGGGTGATGGGAGACATGAGTTGGGGCCTGGTGGAGGCTGCCCCTGCACTGCTGGGGGGTGGGGGTGGTGTTAGACATGTATGGGGGCCTGGTGGAGGATGCCCTGCACTGCTGGGGGGTGGGGTGGTGGGAGACATTAGTGGGGGCCTGGTGGAGGCTGCCCCTGCACTGCTGGGGGGTGGGGTGGTGGGAGACATTAGTGGGGGCCTGGTGGAGGCTGCCCCTGCACTGCTGGGGGGTGGGGGTGCAGGGGGACATGAGTGGGGGCCTGGTGGAGGGTGCCCTGCAATGCTGGGGGCTGGGGGTGGTGGGAGACATGAGTGGGGGCCTGGTGGAGGGTGCCCTGCACTGCTGGGGGGTGGGGGTGGTGGGAGACATGATTGGACATGAGTGGGGGCCTGGTGGAGGGTGCCCCTGGATGCTGGGGGGTGGGGGTGGTGGGAGACATGAGTGGGGGCCTGGTGGAGGCTGCCCCTGGATACTGTGGGGTGGGGGTGATGGGAGACATGAGTGGGGGCATGGTGGAGGGTGCCCCTGGATGCTGGGGGGTGGGGTGGTGGGAGACATGAGTGGAGGCCTGGTGGAGGCTGCCCCTGCACTGCTGGGGGGTGGGGGTGATTGGAGACATGAGTGGGGGCCTGGTGGAGGGTGCCCCTGGATGCTGGGGGGTGGGGGTGCAGGGGGACATGAGTGGGGGCCTGGTGGAGGCTGCCCCTGCACTGCTGGGGGGTGGGGGTGATGGGAGACATGAGTGGGGGCCTGGTGGAGGCTGCCCCTGGATGCTGGGTGGTGGGGTGGTGGGAGACATGTGTGGGGGCCTGGTGGAGGGTGCCCTGCACTGCTGGGGGGTGGAGGTGATGGGAGACATGAGTGGGGGCCTGGTGGAGGCTGCCCCTGCACTGCTGGGGGGTGGGGGTGGTGGGAGACATGTGTGGGGGCCTGGTGGAGGGTGCCCTGCACTGCTAGGGGGTGGGGGTGATGGGAGACATGAGTGGGGGCCTGGTGGAAGCTGCCCCTGCACTGCTGGGGGTGGGGGTGATAGGAGGCATGAGTGGGGGCCTGGTGGAGGCTGCCCCTGCACTGCTGGGGGGTGGGGGTGATGCGAGACATGAGTGGCTGCCTGGTGGAGGGTGCCCCTGGATGCTGGGGGGTGGGGTGGTGGGAGACATGAGTGGAGGCCTGGTGGAGGCTGCCCCTGCACTGCTGGGGGGTGGGGGTGATTGGAGACATGAGTGGGGGCCTGGTGGAGGGTGCCCCTGGATGCTGGGGGGTGGGGGTGCAGGGGGACATGAGTGGGGGCCTGGTGGAGGCTGCCCCTGCACTGCTGGGGGGTGGGGGTGATGGGAGACATGAGTGGGGGCCTGGTGGAGGCTGCCCCTGGATGCTGGGTGGTGGGGTGGTGGGAGACATGTGTGGGGGCCTGGTGGAGGGTGCCCTGCACTGCTGGGGGGTGGAGGTGATGGGAGACATGAGTGGAGGCCTGGTGGAGGCTGCCCCTGCACTGCTGGGGGGTGGGGGTGGTGGGAGACATGTGTGGGGGCCTGGTGGAGGGTGCCCTGCACTGCTAGGGGGTGGGGGTGATGCGAGACATGAGTGGCTGCCTGGTGGAGGGTGCCCCTGGATGCTGGGGGGTGGGGGTGCAGGGGGACATGAGTGGGGGCCTGGTGGAGGCTGTCCCTGCACTGCTGGGGGTGGGGGTGATGGGGAAACATGAGTGGGGGCCTGGTGGAAGCTGCCCCTGCACTGCTGGGGGTGGGGGTGATAGGAGGCATGAGTGGGGGCCTGGTGGAGGCTGCCCCTGCACTGCTGGGGGGTGGGGGTGATGCGAGACATGAGTGGCTGCCTGGTGGAGGGTGCCCCTGGATGCTGGGGGGTGGGGGTGCAGGGGGACATGAGTGGGGGCCTGGTGGAGGCTGTCCCTGCACTGCTGGGGGTGGGGGTGATGGGAGACATGAGTGGGGGCCAGTTGGAGGCTGCCCCTGGCTGCTGGGGGGTGGGGGTGGTGGGAGACATGTGTGGGGGCCTGGTGGAGGTTGCCCTGCACTGCTGGGGGGTGGAGGTGATGGGAGACATGAGTGGGGGCCTGGTGGAGGCTGCCCCTGCACTGCTGGGGGGTGGGGGTGGTGGGAGACATGTGTGGGGGCCTGGTGGAGGGTGCCCTGCCCTGCACTGCTGGGGGGTGGGGGTGGTGGGAGACATGTGTGGGGGCCGGGTGGAGGGTGCCCTGCACTGCTGGGGGGTGGGAGTACAGGGGGACATGAGTGGGGGCCTGGTGGAGGGTGCCCTACACTGCTAGGGGGTGGGGGTGATGGGAGACATGAGTGGGGGCCTGGTGGAAGCTGCCCCTGCACTGCTGGGGGTGGGGGTGATAGGAGGCATGAGTGGGGGCCTGGTGGAGGCTGCCCTGCACTTCTGGGGGGTGGGGGTGATGGGAGACATGAGTGGCTGCCTGGTGGAGGGTGCCCCTGGATGCTGGGGGGTGGGGGTGCAGGGGGACATGATTGGGGGCCTGGTGGAGGCTGTCCCTGCACTGCTGGGGGTGGGGGTGATGGGGGACATGAGTGGGGGCCTGGTGGAGGGTGCCCTGCACTGCTGGGGGGTGGGGGTGGTGGGAGACATGAGTGGGGGCCTGGTGGAGGGTGCCCTGCACTGCTGGGGGGTGGGGGTGATGGGAGACATGAATTGGACATGAGTGGGGGCCTGGTGGAGGGTGCCCCTGGATGCTGGGTGGTGGGGGTGGTGGGAGACATGTGTGGGGGCCTGGTGGAGGGTGCCCTGCACTGCTGGGGGGTGGGGTGGTGGGATACAAGAGTTGGACATGAGTGGGGGCCTGGTGGAGGGTGCCCTTGGATGCTGGGGGGTGGGGGTGGTGGGAGACATGAGTGGGGGCCTGGTGGAGGCTGCCCCTGGATGCTGTGGGGTGGGGGTGATGGGAGACATGAGTGGGGGCCTGGCGGAGGGTGTCCCTGGATGCTGGGAGACATGAGTTGGGGCCTGGTGATGGCTGCCCCTGCCCTGCTGGGGGGTGGGGGTGATGGGAGACATGAGTGGGGGCCTGGTGGAGGGTGCCCCTGGATGCTGGGGGGAGGGGGTGCAGGGGGACATGAGTGGGGGCCTGGTGGAGGTTGCCCCTGGATGCTGGGGGGTGGGGGTGGTGGGAGACATGAGTGGGGGCCTGGTGGAGGCTGCCCCTGCACTGCTGGGGGTGGGGGTGATGGGAGACATGAGTGGGGGCTTGCTGGAGGCTGCCCCTGCACTGCTGGGGGGTGGGGGTGGTGGGAGACATGTGTGGGGGCCTGGTGGAGGGTGCCCTGCACTGCTGGGGGTGGGGGTGCAGGGGGACATGAGTGGGGGCCTAGTGGAGGGTGCCCTGCACTGCTGGGGGGTGGGGGTGATGGGAGACATGAGTTTGGGCCTGGTGGAGGCTGTCCCTGCACTGCTAGGTGTGGGGGTGATGGGAGACATGAGTGGGGGCCTGGTGGAGGGTGCCCCTGGATGCTGGGGGTGGGGGTGCAGGGGGACATGAGTGGGGGCCTGGTGGAGGCTGCCCTGCACTGCTGGGGGGTGGGGGTGGTGGGAGACATGTGTGGGGGCCTGGTGGAGGGTGCCCTGCACTGCTGGGGTGTGGGGGTACAGGGGGACATGAGTGGGGGCCTGGTGGATGGTGCCCTGCACTGCTGGGGGGTGGGGTGATGGGAGACATGAGTGGGGGCCTGGTGGAGGCTGCCCCTGCACTGCTGGGGGTGGGGGTGATAGGAGGCATGAGTGGGGGCCTGGTGGAGGGTGCCCCTGGATGCTGGGGGGTGGGGGTGCAGGGGGACATGAGTGGGGGCCTGGTGGAGGGTGCCCTGCACTGCTGGGGGGTGGGGGTGGTGGGAGACATGAGTGGGGGCCTGGTGGAGGGTGCGCCTGGATGCTGGGGGGGAGGGGGTGCAGGAGGACATGAGTGGGGGACTGGTGGAGGGTGCCCCTGGATGCTGGGGGGTGGGGCTGGTGGGAGACATGAGTGGGGGCCTGGTGGAGGCTGCCCCTGCACTGCTGGGGGGTGGGGGTGATGGGAGACATGAGTGGGGGCCTGGTGGAGGCTGCCCCTGGATGCTGGGGGGTGGTGGGAGACATGTGTGGGGGCCTGGTGGAGGGTGCCCTGCACTGCTGGGGGGTGGGGGTGATGGGAGACATGAGTGGGGGCCTGGTGGAGGCTGCCCCTGCACTGCTGGGGGGTGGGGGTGATGGGAGACATGAATGGGGGCTTGGTGGAGGGTGCCCCTGGATGCTGGGGGGTGGGGGTGCAGGGGGACATGAGTGGGGGCCTGGTGGAGGGTGCCCTGCCCTGCTGGGGGGTGGGGGTGGTGGGAGACATGAGTTGGACATGAGTGGGGGCCTGGTGGAGGGTGCCCTGCACAGCTGGGAGGTGGGGGTGGTGGGAGACATGAGTGGGGGCCTGGTGGAGGGTGCGCCTGGATGCTGGGGGGTAGGGGTGGTGGGAGACATGAGTGGGGGCCTGGTGGAGGCTGCCCCTGCACTGCTGGGGGTGGGGGTGATTGGAGGCATGAGTGGGGGTCTGGTGGAGGGTGCCCCTGGATGCTGGGGGGTGGGGGTGGTGGGACACATGTTTGGGGGCCTGGTGGAGGGTGCCCTGCACTGCTGGGGGGTGGGGGTGGTGGGAGACATGAGTTGGACATGAGTGGGGGCCTGGTGGAGTCTGCCCCTGCACTGCTGGGGGGTGGGGGTGATGGGAGACATGAGTGGGGGCCTGGTTGAGGCTGCCCCTGGATGCTGGGGGTGGGGGTGGTGGGAGACATGTGTGGGGGCCTGGTGGAGGATGCCCCGTACTGCTGGCGGGTGGGGGTGATGGGAGACATGAGTGGGGGCCTGGTGGAGGCTGCCCCTGCACTGCTGGGGGGTGGGGGTGGTGTTAGACATGTATGGGGGCCTGGTGGAGGATGCCCTGCACTGCTGGGGGGTGGGGTGGTGGGAGACATTAGTGGGGGCCTGGTGGAGGCTGCCCCTGCACTGCTGGGGGTGGGGGTGATGGGAGACATGAGTTGGGGCCTGGTGGAGGCTGCCCCTGCACTGCTGGGGGGTGGGGGTGCAGGGGGACATGAGTGGGGGCCTGGTGGAGGGTGCCCTGCAATGCTGGGGGCTGGGGGTGGTGGGAGACATGAGTGGGGGCCTGGTGGAGGGTGCCCTGCACTGCTGGGGGGTGGGGGTGGTGGGAGACATGATTGGACATGAGTGGGGGCCCGGTGGAGGGTGCCCCTGGATGCTGGGGGGTGGGGGTGGTGGGAGACATGAGTGGGGGCCTGGTGGAGGCTGCCCCTGGATACTGTGGGGTGGGGGTGATGGGAGACATGAGTGGGGGCATGGTGGAGGGTGCCCCTGGATGCTGGGGGGTGGGGTGGTGGGAGACATGAGTGGAGGCCTGGTGGAGGCTGCCCCTGCACTGCTGGGGGGTGGGGGTGATTGGAGACATGAGTGGGGGCCTGGTGGAGGGTGCCCCTGGATGCTGGGTGATGGGGTGGTGGGAGACATGTGTGGGGGCCTGGTGGAGGGTGCCCCTGCACTGCTGGGGGGTGGGGGTGATGGGAGACATGAGTGGGGGCCTGGTGGAGGCTGCCCCTGCACTGCTGGGAGGTGGGGGTGATGGGAGACATGAGTGGGGGCCTGGTGGAGGCTGCCCCTGGATGCTGGGTGATGGGGTGGTGGGAGACATGTGTGGGGGCCTGGTGGAGGGTGCCCTGCACTGCTGGGGGGTGGAGGTGATGGGAGACATGAGTGGGGGCCTGGTGGAGGCTGCCCCTGCACTGCTGGGGGGTGGGGGTGGTGGGAGACATGTGTGGGGGCCTGGTGGAGGGTGCCCTGCACTGCTAGGGGGTGGGGGTGATGGGAGACATGAGTGGGGGCCTGGTGGAAGCTGCCCCTGCACTGCTGGGGGTGGGGGTGATAGGAGGCATGAGTGGGGGCCTGGTGGAGGCTGCCCCTGCACTGCTGGGGGGTGGGGGTGATGCGAGACATGAGTGGCTGCCTGGTGGAGGGTGCCCCTGGATGCTGGGGGGTGGGGGTGCAGGGGGACATGAGTGGGGGCCTGGTGGAGGCTGTCCCTGCACTGCTGGGGGTGGGGGTGATGGGAGACATGAGTGGGGGCCAGTTGGAGGCTGCCCCTGGATGCTGGGGGGTGGGGGTGGTGGGAGACATGTGTGGGGGCCTGGTGGAGGTTGCCCTGCACTGCTGGGGGGTGGAGGTGATGGGAGACATGAGTGGGGGCCTGGTGGAGGCTGCCCCTGCACTGCTGGGGGGTGGGGGTGGTGGGAGACATGTGTGGGGCCTGGTGGAGGGTGCCCTGCCCTGCACTGCTGGGGGGTGGGGGTGGTGGGAGACATGTGTGGGGGCCGGGTGGAGGGTGCCCTGCACTGCTGGGGGGTGGGAGTACAGGGGGACATGAGTGGGGGCCTGGTGGAGGGTGCCCTACACTGCTAGGGGGTGGGGGTGATGGGAGACATGAGTGGGGGCCTGGTGGAAGCTGCCCCTGCACTGCTGGGGGTGGGGGTGATAGGAGGCATGAGTGGGGGCCTGGTGGAGGCTGCCCTGCACTGCTGGGGGGTGGGGGTGATGGGAGACATGAGTGGCTGCCTGGTGGAGGGTGCCCCTGGATGCTGGGGGGTGGGGGTGCAGGGGGACATGATTGGGGGCCTGGTGGAGGCTGTCCCTGCACTGCTGGGGGTGGGGGTGATGGGAGACATGAGTGGGGGCCAGTTGGAGGCTGCCCCTGAATGCTGGGGGGTGGGGGTGGTGGGAGACATGTGTGGGGGCCTGGTGGAGGTTGCCCTGCACTGCTGGGGGGTGGGGGTGGTGGGAGACATGAGTTGGACATGAGTGGGGGCCTGGTGGAGGGTGCCCCTGGATGCTGGGGGGTGGGGGTGCAGGGGGACATGAGTGGGGGCCTGGTGGAGGCTGCCCCTGCACTGCTGGGGGGTGGGGGTGATGGGAGACATGAGTGGGGGCCTGGTGGAGGCTGCCCCTGGATGCTGGGGGGTGGGGTGGTGGGAGACATGTGTGGGGGCCTGTTGGAGGGTGCCCTGCACTGCTGGGGGGTGGGGTGATGGGAGACATGAGTGGGGGCCTGGTGGAGGCTGCCCCTGCACTGCTGGGGGGTGGGGGTGGTGGGAGACATGTGTGGGGGCCTGGTGGAGGGTGCCCTGCACTGCTGGGGGGTGGGGGTGGTGGGAGACATGTGTGGGGGCCTGGTGGAGGGTGCCCTGCACTGCTGGGGGGTGGGAGTACAGGGGGACATGAGTGGGGGCCTGGTGGAGGGTGCCCTGCACTGCTGGCGGGTGGGGGGGATGGGAGACATGAGTGGGGGCCTGGTGGAAGCTGCCCCTGCACTGCTGGGGGTGGGGGTGATAGGAGGCATGAGTGCGGGCCTGGTGGAGGCTGCCCCTGCACTGCTGGGGGGTGGGGGTGATGGGAGACATGAGTGGCTGCCTGGTGGAGGGTGCCCCTGGATGCTGGGGGGTGGGGGTGCAGCGGGACATGAGTGGGGGCCTGGTGGAGGCTGTCCCTGCACTGCTGGGGGTGGGGGTGATGGGAGACATTAGTGGGGGCCTGTTGGAGGCTGCCCCTGGATGCTGGGGGGTGGGGGTGGTGGGAGACATGTGTGGGGGCCTGGTGGAGGTTGCCCTGCACTGCTGGGGGGTGGGGTGATGGGAGACATGAGTGGGGGCCTGGTGGAGGCTGCCCCTGCACTGCTGGGGGGTGGGGGTGATGGGAGACATGAGTGGGGGCCTGGTGGAGGGTGCCCCTGGATGCTGGGGGGTGGGGGTGCAGGGGGACATGAGTGGGGGCCTGGTGGAGGGTGCCCTGCACTGCTAGGGGGTGGGGGTGGTGGGAGACAAGAGTTGGACATGAGTGGGGGCGTGGTGGAGGGTGCCCTGCACTGCTGGGGGGTGGGGTGGTGGGAGACATGAGTGGGGGCCTGGTGGAGGGTGCCCCTGGATGCTGGGGGGTGGGGGTGGTGGGAGACATGAGTTTGACATGAGTGTGGGCCTGGTGGAGGCTGCCCCTGCACTGCTGGGGGGTGGGGTGATGGGAGACATGAGTGGGGGCCTGGTGGAGGCTGCCCCTGGATGCTGGGGGGTGGGGGTGGTGGGAGACATGTTTGGGGGCCTGGTGGATGCTGCCCCTGCACTGCTGGGGGGTGGGGGTGGTGGGAGACATGTTTGGGGGCCTGGTGGAGGGTGCCCTGCACTGCTGGGGGGTGGGGGTGGTGGGAGACATGAGTGGGGGCCTGGTGGCGGCTGCCCCTGCACTGCTGGCGGTGGGGGTGATGGGAGACATGAATTGGACATGAGTGGGGGCCTGGTGGAGGGTGCCCCTGGATGCTGGGGGGTGGGGGTGGTGGGAGACATGTGTGGGGGCCTGGTGGAGGGTGCCCTGCACTGCTGGGGGGTGGTGGTGGTGGGATACATGAGTTGGACATGAATGGGGGCCTGGTGGAGGGTGCCTCTGGATGCTGGGGGGTGGGGGTGGTGGGAGACATGAGTGGGGGCCTGGTGGAGGCTGCCCCTGGATGCTGTGGTGTGGGGGTGATGGGAGACATGAGTGGCTGCCTGGTGGAGGGTGCCCCTGGATGCTGGGAGACATGAGTGGGGGCCTGGTGATGGCTGCCCCTGCACTGCTGGGGGGTGGGGGTGATGGGAGACATGAGTGGGGGCCTGGTGGAGGGTGCCCCTGGATGCTGGGGGGGAGGAGGTGCAGGGGGACATGAGTGGGGGCCTGGTGGAGGGTGCCCCTGGATGCTGGGGGGTGGGGGTGGTGGGAGACATGAGTGGGAGCCTGGTGGAGGCTGCCCCTGCTCTGCTGGGGGTGGGGGTGATGAGAGACATGAATGGGGGCCTGGTGGAGGCTGCCCCTGGATGCTGGGGGGTGGGGGTGGTGGGAGACATGTGTGGGGGCCTGGTGGAGGGTGCCCTGCACTGCTGGGGGGTGGGGGTGCAGGGAGACATGAGTGGGGGCCTGGTGGAGGGTGCCCTGCACTGCTGGGGGGTGGGGGTGATGGGAGACATGAGTTGGGGCCTGGTGGAGGCTGCCCCTGCACTGCTAGGGGGTGGGGGTGATGGGAGACTTGAGTGGGGGCCTGGTGGAGGGTGCCCCTGGATGCTGGGGGTGGGGGTGCAGGGGGACATGAGTGGGGGCCTGGTGGAGGGTGCCCTGCAGTGCTGGGGGGTGGGGGTGGTGGGAGACATGAGTGGGGGCCTGGTGGCGGCTGCCCCTGCACT
The DNA here is from genome assembly GCF_040938575.1 of Ambystoma mexicanum. Lineage (NCBI taxonomy): Eukaryota > Metazoa > Chordata > Amphibia > Caudata > Ambystomatidae > Ambystoma > Ambystoma mexicanum. The sequence goes on along the minus strand of NC_090932.1, from coordinate 440,931,005 downwards.
GCTGGGGGTGGGGGTGATGGGAGACATGAGTGGGGGCCTGGTGGAGGCTGCCCCTGCACTGCTGGGGGGTGGGGGTGTAGGGGGACATGAGTGGGGGCCTGGTGGAGGGTGCCCTGCACTGCTGGGGGGTGGTGGTGGTGGGAGACATGAGTGGGGGCCTGGTGGAGGGTGCCCTGCACTGCTGGGGGGTGGGGGTGATGGGAGACATGAATTGGACATGAGTGGGGGCCTGGTGGAGGGTGCCCCTGGATGCTGGGTGGTGGGGGTGGTGGGAGACATGTGTGGGGGCCTGGTGGAGGGTGCCCTGCACTGCTGGGGGGTGGGGGTGGTGGGATACATGAGTTGGACATGAGTGGGGGCCTGGTGGAGGCTGCCCCTGGATGCTGGGGGGTGGGGGTGGTGGGAGACATGTGTGGGGGCCTGGTGGAGGGTGCCCTGCACTGCTGGGGGGTGGGGGTGCAGGGAGACATGAGTGGGGGCCTGGTGGAGGGTGCCCTGCACTGCTGGGGGGTGGGGGTGATGGGAGACATGATTTGGGGCCTGGTGGAGGCTGCCCCTGCACTGCTAGGGGTGGGGGTGATGGGAGACTTGAGTGGGGGCCTGGTGGAGGGTGCCCCTGGATGCTGGGGGGTGGGGGTGCAGGGGGACATGAGTGGGGGCCTGGTGGAGGGTGCCCTGCAGTGCTGGGGGGTGGGGGTGGTGGGAGACATGAGTGGGGGCCTGGTGGCGGCTGCCCCTGCACTGCTGGGGGTGGGGGTGATGGGAGACTTGAGTGGGGGCCTGGTGGAGGCTGCCCCTGCACTGCTGGGGGGTGGGGGTGTAGGGGGACATGAGTGGGGGCCTGGTGGAGGGTGCCCTGCACTGCTGGGGGGTGGGGGTGGTGGGAGACATGAGTGGGGGCCTGGTGGAGGGTGCCCTGCACTGCTGGGGGGTGGGGGTGATGGGAGACATGAATTGGACATGAGTGGGGGCCTGGTGGAGGGTGCCCCTGGATGCTGGGTGGTGGGGGTGGTGGGAGACATGTGTGGGGGCCTGGTGGAGGGTGCCCTGCACTGCTGGGGGGTAGGGGTGGTGGGATACATGAGTTGGACATGAGTGGGGGCCTGGTGGAGGGTGCCCCTGGATGCTGGGGGGTGGGGGTGGTGCGAGACATGAGTGGGGGCCTGGTGGAGGCTGCCCCTGGATGCTGTGGGGTGGGGGTGATGGGAGACATGAGTGGGGGCCTGGCGGAGGGTGCCCCTGGATGCTGGGAGACATGAGTGGTGGCCTGGTGATGGCTGCCCCTGCACTGCTGGGGGGTGGGGGTGATGGGAGACATGAGTGGGGGCCTGGTGGAGGGTGCCCCTGGATGCTGGGGGGGAGGGGGTGCAGGGGGACATGAGTGGGGGCCTGGTGGAGGGTGCCCCTGGATGCTGGGGGGTGGGGGTGGTGGGAGACATGAGTGGGGGCCTGGTGGAGGCTGCCCCTGCACTGCTGGGGGTGGGGGTGATGGGAGACATGAGTGGGGGCTTGGTGGAGGCTGCCCCTGGATGCTCGGGGGTGGGGGTGGTGGGAGACATGGGTGGGGGCCTGGTGGAGGGTGCCCTGCACTGCTGGGGGGTGGGGGTGCAGGGGGACATGAGTGGGGGCCTGGTGGAGGGTGCCCTGCACTGCTGGGGGGTGGGGGTGATGGGAGACATGAGTTTGGGCCTGGTGGAGGCTGTCCCTGCACTGCTAGGGGGTGGGGGTGATGGGAGACATCAGTGGGGGCCTGGTGGAGGGTGCCCCTGGATGCTGGGGGTGGGGGTGCAGGGGGACATGAGTGGGGGCCTGGAGGAGGCTGCCCTGCACTGCTGGGGGGTGGGGGTGGTGGGAGACATGTGTGGGGGCCTGGTGGAGGGTGCCCTGCACTGCTGGGGGGTGGGGGTACAGGGGGACATGAGTGGGGGCCTGGTGGATGGTGCCCTGCACTGCTGGGGGGTGGGGGTGATGGGAGACATGAGTGGGGGCCTGGTGGAGGCTGCCCCTGCACTGCTGGGGGTGGGGGTGATAGGAGGCATGAGTGGGAGCCTGGTGGAGGGTGCCCCTGGATGCTGGGGGGTGGGGGTGCAGGGAGACATGAGTGGGGGCCTGGTGGAGGGTGCCCTGCACTGCTGGGGGGTGGGGGTGGTGGGAGACATGAGTTGGACATGAGTGGGGGCCTGGTGGAGGGTACCCCTGGATGCTGGGGGGTGGGGGTGGTGGGAGACATGAGTGGGGTCCTGGTGGAGGCTGTCGCTGCACTGCTGGGGGGTGGGGGTGATGGGAGACATGAGTGGGGGCCTGTTGGAGGCTGCCCCTGGATGCTGGGGGGTGGGGGTGGTGGGAGACATGTGTGGGGGCCTGGTGGAGGGTGCCCCTGGATGCTGGGGGTGGGGGTGCAGTGGGGCATGAGTGGGGGCCTGGTGGAGGGTGCCCTGCACTGCTGGGGGGTGGGGGGTGGGAGACAAGAGTTGGACATGAGTGGGGGCCTTGTGGAGGGTGCCCTGCACTGCTGGGGGGTGGGGGTGGTGGGAGACATGAGTGGGGGCCTGGTGGAGGGTGCCCCTGGATGCTGGGGGGTGGGGGTGGTGGGAGACATGAGTGGGGGGCCTGGTGGAGGCTGCCCCTGCACTGCTGGGGTGTGGGGGTAATGGGAGAAATGAGTGGGGGCCTGGTGGAGGGTGTCCCTGGATGCTGGGGTTTGGGGGTAGTGGGAGACATGTGTGGGGGCCTGGTGGAGGGTGCCCTGCACTGCTGGGGGGTGGGGGTGGTGGGAGACATCATTTGGACATGAGTGTGGGCCTGGTGGAGGCTGCCCCTGCACTGCTGGGGGGTGGGGTGATGGGAGACATGAGTGGGGGCCTGGCTGGTGGAGGCTGCCCCTGGAGGCTGGGGGTGGGGGTGGTGGGAGACATAAGTGGGGGCCTGGTGGAGGGTGCCCTACACTGCTGGGGGGTGGGGGTGATGGGAGACATGAGTGGGGGCCTGGTGGAGGCTGCCCCTGCACTGCTGGGGGGTGGGGGTGATGGGAGACATGAGTGGGGGCCTGGTGGAGGGTGCCCCTGGATGCTGGGGGGTGGGGGTGCAGGGGGACATGAGTGGGGGCCTGGTGGAGGGTGCCCTGCACTGCTGGGGGGTGGGGGTGGTGGGAGACAAGAGTTGGACATGTGTGGGGGCGTGGTGGAGGGTGCCCTGCACTGCTGGGGGGTGGGTGTGGTGGGAGACATGAGTGGGGGCCTGGTGGAGGGTGCCCCTGGATGCTGGGGGGTGGGGGTGGTGGGAGACATGAGTTGGACATGAGTGTGGGCCTGGTGGAGGCTGCCCCTGCACTGCTGGGGGTGGGGTGATGGGAGACATGAGTGGGGGCCTGGTGGAGGCTGCCCCTGGATGCTGGGGGGTGGGGGTGGTGGGAGACATGTTTGGAGGCCTGGTGGATGCTGCCCCTGCACTGCTGGGGGGTGGGGGGGGTGGGAGACATGTTTGGAGGCCTGGTGGAGGGTGCCCTGCACTGCTGGGGGGTGGGGGTGGTGGGAGACATGAGTGGGGGCCTGGTGGCGGCTGCCCCTGCACTGCTGGCGGTGGGGGTGATGGGAGACATGAATTGGACATGAGTGGGGGCCTGGTGGAGGGTGCCCCTGGTTGCTGGGGGGTGGGGGTGGTGGGAGACATGTGTGGGGGCCTGGTGGAGGGTGCCCTGCTCTGCTGGGGGGTGGGGGTGGTGGGATACATGAGTTGGACATGAGTGGGGTCCTGGTGGAGGGTGCCCCTGGATGCTGGGGGGTGGGGGTGGTGGGAGACATGAGTGGGGGCCTGGTGGAGGCTGCCCCTGGATGCTGTGGTGTGGGGGTGATGGGAGACATGAGTGGCTGCCTGGTGGAGGGTGCCCCTGGATGCTGGGAGACGTGAGTGGGGGCCTGGTGATGGCTGCCCCTGCACTGCTGGGGGGTGGGGGTGATGGGAGACATGAGTGGGGGCCTGGTGGAGGGTGCCCCTGGATGCTGGGGGGGAGGGGGTGCAGGGGGACATGAGTGGGGGCCTGGTGGAGGGTGCCCCTGGATGCTGGGGGGTGGGGGTGGTGGGAGACATGAGTGGGGGCCTGGTGGAGGCTGCCCCTGCACTGCTGGGGATGGGGGTGATGAGAGACATGAGTGGGGGCCTGGTGGAGGCTGCCCCTGGATGCTGGGGGGTGGGGGTGGTGGGAGACATGTGTGGGGGCCTGGTGGAGGGTGCCCTGCACTGCTGGGGGGTGGGGGTGCAGGGAGACATGAGTGGGGGCCTGGTGGAGGGTGCCCTGCACTGCTGGGGCGTGGGGGTGATGGGAGACATGAGTTGGGGCCTGGTGGAGGCTGCCCCTGCACTGCTAGGGGGTGGGGGTGATGGGAGACTTGAGTGGGGGCCTGGTGGAGGCTGCCCCTGCACTGCTGGGGGGTGGGGGTGTAGGGGGACATGAGTGGGGGCCTGGTGGAGGGTGCCCTGCACTGCTGGGGGGTGGGGGTGGTGGGAGACATGAGTGGGGGCCTGGTGGAGGGTGCCCTGCACTGCTGGGGGGTGGGGGTGATGGGAGACATGAATTGGACATGAGTGGGGGCCTGGTTGAGGGTGCCCCTGGATGCTGGGGGGTGGGGGTGGTGGGAGACATGTGTGGGGGCCTGGTGGAGGGTGCCCTGCACTGCTGGGGGGGTGGGGGTGGTGGGATACATGAGTTGGACATGAGTGGGGGCCTGGTGGAGAGTGCCCCTGGATGCTGGGGGGTGGGGGTGGTGGGAGACATGAGTGGGGAACTGGTGGAGGCTGCCCCTGGATGCAGTGGGGTGGGGGTGATGGGAGACATGAGTGGGGGCCTGGTGGAGGGTGCCCCTGGATGCTGGGAGACATGAGTGGGGGCCTGGTGATGGCTGCCCCTTCACTGCTGGGGGGTGGGGGTGATGGGAGATATGAGTGGGGGCCTGGTGGAGGGTGCCCCTGGATTCTGGGGGGGAGGGGGTGCAGGGAGACATGAGTGGGGGCCTGGTGGAGGGTGCCCCTGGATGCTGGGGGGTGGGGGTGGTGGGAGACATGAGTGGGGGCCTGGTGGAGGCTGCCCCTGCACTGCTGGGGGTGGGGGTGATGGGAGACATGAGTGGGGGCTTGGTGGAGGCTGCCCCTGGATGCTCGGGGGTGGGGGTGGTGGGAGACATGTGTGGGGGCCTGGTGGAGGGTGCCCTGCACTGCTGGGGGGTGGGGGTGCAGGGGGACATGAGTGGGGGCCTGGTGGACGGTGCCCTGCACTGCTGGGGGGTGGGGGTGATGGGAGACATGAGTTTGGGCCTGGTGGAGGCTGTCCCTGCACTGCTAGGGGGTGGGGGTGATGGGAGACATGAGTGGGGGCCTGGTGGAGGGTGCCCTGCACTGCTGGGGGGTGGGGGTGGTGGGAGACATGTGTGGGGGCCTGGTGGAGGGTGCCCTGCACTGCTGGTGGGTGGGGGTACAGGGGGACATGAGTTTGGGCCTGGTGGATGGTGCCCTGCACTGCTGGGGGGTGGGGGTGATGGGAGACATGAGTGGGGGCCTGGTGGAGGCTGCCCCTGCACTGCTGGGGGTGGGGGTGATAGGAGGCATGAGTGGGAGCCTGGTGGAGGGTGCCCCTGGATGCTGGGGGGTGGGGGTGCAGGGGGACATGAGTGGGGGCCTGGTGGAGGGTGCCCTGCACTGCTGGGGGGTGGGGGTGGTGGGAGACATGAGTTGGACATGAGTGGGGGCCTGGTGGATGGTACCCCTGGATGCTGGGGGGTGGGGGTGGTGGGAGACATGAGTGGGGTCCTGGTGGAGGCTGTCGCTGCACTGCTGGGGGGTGGGGGTGATGGGAGACATGAGTGGGGGCCTGTTGGAGGCTGCCCCTGGATGCTGGGGGGTGGGGGTGGGGGTGGTGGGAGACATGTGTGGGGGCCTGGTGGAGGGTGCCCCTGGATGCTGGGGGTGGGGGTGCAGTGGGACATGAGTGGGGGCCTGGTGGAGGGTGCCCTGCACTGCTGGGGGGTGGGGGGTGGGAGACAAGAGTTGGACATGAGTGGGGGCCTGGTGGAGGGTGCCCTGCACTGCTGGGGGGTGGGGGTGGTGGGAGACATGAGTGGGGGCCTGGTGGAGAGTGCCCCTGGATGCTGGGGGGTGGGGGTGGTGGGAGACATGAGTGGGGGGCCTGGTGGAGGCTGCCCCTGCACTGCTGGGGTGTGGGGGTAATGGGAGAAATGAGTGGGGGCCTGGTGGAGGGTGTCCCTGGATGCTGGGGTTTGGGGGTAGTGGGAGACATGTGTGGGGGCCTGGTGGAGGGTGCCCTGCACTGCTGGGGGGTGGGGGTGGTGGGAGACATGATTTGGACATGAGTGTGGGCCTGGTGGAGGCTGCCCCTGCACTGCTGGGGGGTGGGGTGATGGGAGACATGAGTGGGGGCCTGGCTGGTGGAGGCTGCCCCTGGAGGCTGGGGGTGGGGGTGGTGGGAGACATGTGTGGGGGCCTGGTGGAGGGTGCCCTACACTGCTGGGGGGTGGGGGTGATGGGAGACATGAGTGGGGGCCTGGTGGAGGCTGCCCCTGCACTGCTGGGGGGTGGGGGTGATGGGAGACATGAGTGGGGGCCTGGTGGAGGGTGGCCCTGGATGCTGGGGGGTGGGGGTGCAGGGGGACATGAGTGGGGGCCTGGTGGAGGGTGCCCTGCACTGCTGGGGGGTGGGGGTGGTGGGAGACAAGAGTTGGACATGAGTGGGGGCGTGGTGGAGGGTGCCCTGCACTGCTGGGGGGTGGGTGTGGTGGGAGACATGAGTGGGGGCCTGGTGGAGGGTGCCCCTGGATGCTGGGGGGTGGGGGTGGTGGGAGACATGAGTTGGACATGAGTGTGGGCCTGGTGGAGGCTGCCCCTGCACTGCTGGGGGGTGGGGTGATGGGAGACATGAGTGGGGGCCTGGTGGAGGGTGCCCTGCACTGCTGGGGGGTGGGGGTGGTGGGAGACATGAGTGGGGGCCTGGTGGCGGCTGCCCCTGCACTGCTGGCGGTGGGGGTGATGGGAGACATGAATTGGACATGAGTGGGGGCCAGGTGGAGGGTGCCCCTGGATGCTGGGGGGTGGGGGTGGTGGGAGACATGTGTGGGGGCCTGGTGGAGGGTGCCCTGCTCTGCTGGGGGGTGGGGGTGGTGGGATACATGAGTTGGACATGAGTGGGGTCCTGGTGGAGGGTGCCCCTGGATGCTGGGGGGTGGGGGTGGTGGGAGACATGAGTGGGGGCCTGGTGGAGGCTGCCCCTGGATGCTGGGAGACGTGAGTGGGGGGCTGGTGATGGCTGCCCCTGCACTGCTGGGGGGTGGGGGTGATGGGAGACATGAGTGGGGGCCTGGTGGAGGGTGCCCCTGGATGCTGGGGGGGAGGGGGTGCAGGGGGACATGAGTGGAAGCCTGGTGGAGGGTGCCCCTGGATGCTGGGGGGTGGGGGTGGTGGGAGACATGAGTGGGGGCCTGGTGGAGGCTGCCCCTGCACTGCTGGGGGTGGGGGTGATGAGAGACATGAGTGGGGGCCTGGTGGAGGCTGCCCCTGGATGCTGGGGGGTGGGGGTGGTGGGAGACATGTGTGGGGGCCTGGTGGAGGGTGCCCTGCACTGCTGGGGGGTGGGGGTGCAGGGAGACATGAGTGGGGGCCTGGTGGAGGGTGCCCTGCACTGCTGGGGCGTGGGGGTGATGGGAGACATGAGTTGGGGCCTGGTGGAGGCTGCCCCTGCACTGCTAGGGGGTGGGGGTGATGGGAGACTTGAGTGGGGGCCTGGTGGAGGCTGCCCCTGCACTGCTGGGGGGTGGGGGTGTAGGGGGAAATGAGTGGGGGCCTGGTGGAGGGTGCCCTGCACTGCTGGGGGGTGGGGGTGGTGGGAGACATGAGTGGGGGCCTGGTGGAGGGTGCCCTGCACTGCTGGGGGGTGGGGGTGATGGGAGACATGAATTGGACATGAGTGGGGGCCTGGTGGAGGGTGCCCCTGGATGCTGGGGGGTGGGGGTGGTGGGAGACATGTGTGGGGGCCTGGTGGAGGGTGCCCTGCACTGCTGGGGGGTGGGGGTGGTGGGTTACATGAGTTGGACATGAGTGGGGGCCTGGTGGAGGGTGCCCCTGGATGCTGGGGGGTGGGGGTGGTGGGAGACATGAGTGGGGGCCTGGTGGAGGCTGCCCCTTGATGCTGTGGGGTGGGGGTGATGGGAGACATGAGTGGGGGCCTGGCGGAGGGTGCCCCTGGATGCTGGGAGACATGAGTGGGGGCCTGGTGATGGCTGCCCCTTCACTGCTGGGGGGTGGGGGTGATGGGAGACATGAGTGGGGGCCTGGTGGAGGGTGCCCCTGGATGCTGGGGGGGAGGGGGTGCAGGGGGACATGAGTGGGGGCCTGGTGGAGGGTGCCCCTGGATGCTGGGGGGTGGGGGTGGTGGGAGACATGAGTGGGGGCCTGGTGGAGGCTGCCCCTGCACTGCTGGGGGTGGGGGTGATGGGAGACATGAGTGGGGGCTTGGTGGAGGCTGCCCCTGGATGCTCGGGGGTGGGGGTGGTGGGAGACATGTGTGGGGGCCTGGTGGAGGGTGCCCTGCACTGCTGGGGGGTGGGGGTGCAGGGGGACATGAGTGGGGGCCTGGTGGACGGTGCCCTGCACTGCTGGGGGGTGGGGGTGATGGGAGACATGAGTTTGGGCCTGGTGGAGGCTGTCCCTGCACTGCTAGGGGGTGGGGGTGATGGGAGACATGAGTGGGGGCCTGGTGGAGGGTGCCCCTGGATGCTGGGGGTGGGGGTGCAGGGGGACATGAGTGGGGGCCTGGTGGAGGCTGCCCTGCACTGCTGGGGGTGAGGGTGGTGGGAGACATGTGTGGGGGCCTGGTGGAGGGTGCCCTGCACTGCTGGGGGGTGGGGGTACAGGGGGACATGAGTGGGGGCCTGGTGGATGGTGCCCTGCACTGCTGGGGGGTGGGGGTGATGGGAGACATGAGTGGGGGCCTGGTGGAGGCTGCCCCTGCACTGCTGGGGGTGGGGGTGATAGGAGGCATGAGTGGGGGCCTGGTGGAGGGTGCCCCTGGATGCTGGGGGGTGGGGATGCAGGGGGACATGAGTGGAGGCCTGGTGGAGGGTGCCCTGCACTGCTGGGGGGTGGGGGTGGTGGGAGACATGAGTTGGACATGAGTGGGGGCCTGGTGGAGGGTGCCCCTGGATGCTGGGGGGTGGGGGTGGTGGGAGACATGAGTGGGGTCAAGGTGGAGGCTGTCCCTGCACTGCTGGGGGGTGGGGGTGATGGGAGACATGAGTGGGGGCCTGTTGGAGGCTGCCCCTGGATGCTGGGGGGTGGGGGTGTAGGGGGACATGAGTGGGGGCCTGGTGGAGGGTGCCCTGCACTGCTGGGGGGTGGGGGTGGTGGGAGACATGAGTGGGGGCCTGGTGGAGGGTGCCCTGCACTGCTGGGGGGTGGGGGTGATGGGAGACATGAATTGGACATGAGTGGGGGCCTGGTGGAGGGTGCCCCTGGATGCTGGGGGGTGGGGGTGGGGGTGGTGGGAGACATGTGTGGGGGCCTGGTGGAGGGTGCCCTGCACTGCTGGGGGGTGGGGGTGGTGGGTTACATGAGTTGGACATGAGTGGGGGCCTGGTGGAGGGTGCCCCTGGATGCTGGGGGGTGGGGGTGGTGGGAGACATGAGTGGGGGCCTGGTGGAGGCTGCCCCTGGATGCTGTGGGGTGGGGGTGATGGGAGACATGAGTGGGGGCCTGGCGGAGGGTGCCCCTGGATGCTGGGAGACATGAGTGGGGGCCTGGTGATGGCTGCCCCTTCACTGCTGGGGGGTGGGGGTGATGGGAGACATGAGTGGGGGCCTGGTGGAGGGTGCCCCTGGATGCTGGGGGGGAGGGGGTGCAGGGGGACATGAGTGGGGGCCTGGTGGAGGGTGCCCCTGGATGCTGGGGGGTGGGGGTGGTGGGAGACATGAGTGGGGGCCTGGTGGAGGCTGCCCCTGCACTGCTGGGGGTGGGGGTGATGGGAGACATGAGTGGGGGCTTGGTGGAGGCTGCCCCTGGATGCTCGGGGGTGGGGGTGGTGGGAGACATGTGCGGGGGCCTGGTGGAGGGTGCCCTGCACTGCTGGGGGGTGGGGGTGCAGGGGGACATGAGTGGGGGCCTGGTGGACGGTGCCCTGCACTGCTGGGGGGTGGGGGTGATGGGAGACATGAGTTTGGGCCTGGTGGAGGCTGTCCCTGCACTGCTAGGGGGTGGGGGTGATGGGAGACATGAGTGGGGGCCTGGTGGAGGGTGCCCCTGGATGCTGGGGGTGGGGGTGCAGGGGGACATGAGTGGGGGCCTGGTGGAGGCTGCCCTGCACTGCTGGGGGTGAGGGTGGTGGGAGACATGTGTGGGGGCCTGGTGGAGGGTGCCCTGCACTGCTGGGGGGTGGGGGTACAGGGGGACATGAGTGGGGGCCTGGTGGATGGTGCCCTGCACTGCTGGGGGGTGGGGGTGATGGGAGACATGAGTGGGGGCCTGGTGGAGGCTGCCCCTGCACTGCTGGGGGTGGGGGTGATAGGAGGCATGAGTGGGGGCCTGGTGGAGGGTGCCCCTGGATGCTGGGGGGTGGGGGTGCAGGGGGACATGAGTGGAGGCCTGGTGGAGGGTGCCCTGCACTGCTGGGGGGTGGGGGTGGTGGGAGACATGAGTTGGACATGAGTGGGGGCCTGGTGGAGGGTGCCCCTGGATGCTGGGGGGTGGGGGTGGTGCTAGACATGAGTGGGGTCCTGGTGGAGGCTGTCCCTGCACTGCTGGGGGGTGGGGGTGATGGGAGACATGAGTGGGGGCCTGTTGGAGGCTGCCCCTGGATGCTGGGGGGTGGGGGTGGTGGGAGACATGTCTGGGGGCCTGGTGGAGGGTGCCCCTGGATGCTGGGGGTGGGGGTGCAGTGGGACATGAGTGGGGGCCTGGTGGAGGGTGCCCTGCACTGCTGGGGGGTGGGGGGGTGGGAGACAAGAGTTGGACATGAGTGGGGGCCTGGTGGAGGGTGCCCTGCACTGCTGGGGGGTGGGGGTGGTGGGAGACATGAGTGGGGGCCTGGTGGAGGGTGCCCCTGGATGCTGGGGGGTGGGGGTGGTGGGAGACATGAGTGGGGGGCCTGGTGGAGGCTGCCCCTGCACTGCTGGGGGGTGGGGGTAATGGGAGACATGAGTGGGGGCCTGGTGGAGGGTGTCCCTGGATGCTGGGGTTTGGGGGTAGTGGGAGACATGTGTGGGGGCCTGGTGGAGGGTGCCCTGCACTGCTGGGGGGTGGGGGTGGTGGGAGACATGATTTGGACATGAGTGTGGGCCTGGTGGAGGCTGCCCCTGCACTGCTGGGGGTGGGGTGATGGGAGACATGAGTGGGGGCCTGGCTGGTGGAGGCTGCCCCTGGAAGCTGGGGGTGGGGGTGGTGGGAGACATGTGTGGGGGCCTGGTGGAGGGTGCCCTACACTGCTGGGGGTTGGGGGTGATGGGAGACATGAGAGGGGCCCTGGTGGATGCTGCCCCTCCACTGCTGGGGGGTGGGGGTGGTGGGAGACATGTGTGGGGGCCTGGTGGAGGGTGCCCTGCACTCCTGGGGGTGGGGGTGGTGGGAGACATGAGTGGGGGCCTGGTTTAGGCTGCCCCTGCACTGCTGGGGGTGGGGGTGATGGGAGACATGAGTGGGGGCCTGGTGGAGGCTGCCCCTGCACTGCTGGGGGGTGGGGGTGTAGGGGGACATGAGTGGGGGCCTGGTGGAGGGTGCCCTGCACTGCTGGGGGGTGGGGGTTGTGGGAGACATGAGTGGGGGCCTGGTGGATGGTGCCCTGCACTGCTGGGGGGTGGGGGTGATGGGAGACATGAATTGGACATGAGTGGGGGCCTGGTGGAGGGTGCCCTGCACTGCTGGGGGGTGGGGGTGGTGGGAGACATGAGTGGGGGCCTGGTGGAGGGTGCCCTGCACTGCTGGGGGGTGAGGGTGATGGGAGACATGAATTGGACATGAGTGGGGGCCTGGTGGAGGGTGCCCCTGGATGCTGGGGGGTGGGTGTGGTGGGAGACATGAGTGGGGGCCTGGTGGAGGCTGCCCCTGGATGCTGTTGGGTGGGGGTGATGGGAGACATGAGTGGGGGGCCTGGTGGAGGGTGCCCCTGGATGCTAGGAGACATGAGTGGGGGCCTGGTGGAGGCTGCCCCTGGATGCTGTGGGGTGGGGGTGATGGGAGACATGAGTGGGGGCCTGGTGGAGGGTGCCCCTGGATGCTGGGGGGGGGTGCAGGGGGACATGAGTGGGGGCCTGGTGGAGGGTGCCCCTGGATGCTGGGGGTGGGGGTGGTGGGAGACATGAGTGGGGGCCTGGTGGAGGCTGCCCCTGCACTGCTGGGGGTGGGGGTGATGGGAGACATGAGTGGGGGCCTGGTGGAGGCTGCCCCTGGATGCTGGGGGTGGGGGTGGTGGGAGACATGTGTGGGGGCCTGGTGGAGGGTGCCCTGCACTGCTGGGGGGTGGGGGAGCAGGGGGACATGAGTGGGGGTGGGGGTGGTGGCCTGGTGGAGGCTGCCCCTGCACTGCTGGGGGGTGGGGGTGTAGGGGGACATGAGTGGGGGCCTGGTGGAGGGTGCCCTGCACTGCTGGGGGGTGGGGGTGGTGGGAGACATGAGTGGGGGCCTGGTGGAGGCTGTCCCTGGATGCTGGGGGGTGGGGGTGGTGGGAGACATGTGTGGGGGCCTGGTGGAGGGTGCACTACACTGCTGGGGGGTGGGGGTGATGGGAGACATGAGAGGGGCCCTGGTGGATGCTGCCCCTGCACTGCTGGGGGGTGGGGTGGTGGGAGACGTGTGGGGGCCTGGTGGAGGGTGCCCTGCACTGCTAGGGGGTGGGGGTGGTGGGAGACATGAGTGGGGGCCTGGTTTCGGCTGCCCCTGCACTGCTGGGGGTGGGGGTGATGGGAGACATGAGTGGGGGCCTGGTGGAGGCTGCCCCTGCACTGCTGGGGGGTGGGGGTGTAGGGGGACATGAGTGGGGGCCTGGTGGAGGGTGCCCTGCACTGCTGGGGGGTGGGGGTGGTGGGAGACATGAGTGGGGGCCTGGTGGAGGGTGCCCTGCACTGCTGGGGGGTGGGGGTGATGGGAGACATGAATTGGACATGAGTGGGGGCCTGGTGGAGGGTGCCCCTGGATGCTGGGGGGTGGGGGTGGTGGGAGACATGTGTGGTGGCCTGGTGGAGGGTGCCCTGCACTGCTGGGGGGTGGGGGTGGTGGGATACATGAGTTGGACATGAGTGGGGGCCTGGTGGAGGGTGCCCCTGGATGCTGGGGGGTGGGGGTGGTGGGAGACATGAGTGGGGGCCTGGTGGAGGCTGCCCCTGGATGCTGTGGGGTGGGGGTGATTGGAGACATGAGTGGGGGCCTGGTGGAGGGTGCCCCTGGATGCTGGCAGACATGAGTGGGGGCCTGGTGATGGCTGCCCCTGCACTGCTGGGGTGTGGGGGTGATGGGAGACATGAGTGGGGGCCTGGTGGAGGGTGCCCCTGGATGCTGGCAGACATGAGTGGGGGTCTGGTGATGGCTGCCCCTGCACTGCTGGGGTGTGGGGGTGATGGGAGACATGAGTGGGGGCCTGTTGGAGGGTGCCCCTGGATGCTGGGGGGTGGGGGTGGTGGGAGACATGAGTGGGGGCCTGGTGGAGGCTGCCCCTGCACTGCTGGGCGTGGGGGTGATGGGAGACATGAGTTGGGGACTGGTGGAGGCTGCCCCTGGATGCTGGGGGGTGGGGGTGGTGGGAGACATGTGTGGGGGCCTGGTGGAGGGTGCCCTGCACTGCTGGGGGGCGGGGGTGCAGGGGGACATGAGTGGGGGCCTGGTGGAGGGTGCCCTGCACTGCTGGGGGGTGGGGGTGATGGGAGACATGAGTTGGGGCCTGGTGGAGGCTGCCCCTGCACTGCTAGGGGGTGGGGGTGATGTGAGACATGAGTGGGGGCCTGGTGGAGGGTGCCCTGCACTGCTGGGGGGTGGGGGTGATGGGAGACATGAGTGGGGGCCTGGTGGAAGCTGCCCCTGCACTGCTGGGGGTGGGGGTGATAGGAGGCATGAGTGGGGGCCTGGTGGAGGCTGCCCCTGCACTGCGTGGGGGTGATGGGAGACATGAGTGGCTGCCTGGTGGAGGGTGCCCCTGGATGCTGGGGGGTGGGGGTGCAGGGGGACATGAGTGGGGGCATGGTGGAGGCTGTCCCTGCACTGCTGGGGGTGGGGGTGATGGGAGACATGAGTGGGGGCCAGTTGGAGGCTGCCCCTGTATGCTGGGGGGTGGGGGTGGTGGGAAACATGTGTGGAGGCCTGGTGGAGGTTGCCCTGCACTGCTGGGGGGTGGGGTGATGGGAGACATGAGTGGGGGCCTGGTGGAGGCTGCCCCTGCACTGCTGGGAGGTGGGGGTGATGGGAGAAATGAGTGGGGGCCTGGTGGAGGGTGCCCCTGGATGCTGGGGGGTGGGGGTGCAGGGGGACATGAGTGGGGGCCTGGTGGAGGGTGCCCTGCACTGCTGGGGGGTGGGGGTGGTGGGAGACATGAGTTGGACATGAGTGGGGGCCTGGTGGAGTGTGCCCCTGGATGCTGGGGGGTGGGGGTGCAGGGGGACATGAGTGGGGGCCTGGTGGAGGCTGCCCCTCCACTGCTGGGGGGGTGGGGGTGATGGGAGACATGAGTGGGGGCCTGGTGGAGGGTGCCCCTGGATGCTAGGGGGTGGGGGTGCAGGGGGACATGAGTGGGGGCCTGGTGGAGTGTGCCCTGCACTGCTGGGGGGTGGGGGTGGTGGGAGACATGAGTTGGACATGAGTGGGGGCGTGGTGGAGGGTGCCCTGCACTGCTGGGGGGTGGGGGTGGTGGGAGACATGAGTGGGGGCCTGGTGGAGGGTGCCCCTGGATGCTGGGGGGTGGGGGTGGTGGGAGACATGAGTTGGACATGAGTGTGGGCCTGGTGGAGGCTGCCCCTGCACTGCTGGGGGGTGGGGTGATGGGAGACATGAGTGGGGGCCTGGTGGAGGCTGCCCCTGGATGCTGGGGGGTGGGGGTGGTGGGAGACATGTTTGGGGGCCTGGTGGAGGGTGCCCTACACTGCTGGGGGGTGGGGGTGATGGAAGACATGAGAGGGGCCCTGGTGGATGCTGCCCCTGCACTGCTGGGGGGTGGGGGTGGTGGGAGACATGTTTGGGGGCCTGGTGGAGGGTGCCCTGCACTGCTGGGCGGTGGGGGTGGTGGGAGACATGAGTGGGGGCCTGGTGGCGGCTGCCCCTGCACTGCTGGGGGTGGGGGTGATGGGAGACATGAGTGGGGGCCTGGTGGAGGGTGCCCCTGCACTGCTGGGGGGTGGGGGTGTAGGGGGACATGAGTGGGGGCCTGGTGGAGGGTGCCGTGAACTGCTGGAGGGTGGGGGTGGTGGGAGACATGAGTGGGGGCCTGGTGGAGGGTGCCCTGCACTGCTGGGGGGTGGGGGTGATGGGAGACATGAATTGGACATGAGTGGGGGCCTGGTGGAGGGTGCCCCTGGATGCTGGGGGGTGGGGGTGGTGGGAGACATGTGTGGGGGCCTGGTGGAGGGTGCCCTGCACTGCTGGGGGTGGGGGTGGTGGGATACATGAGTTGGACATGAGTGGGGGCCTGGTGGAGGGTGCCCCTGGATGCTGGGGGGTGGGGGTGGTGGGAGACATGAGTGGGGGCCTGGTGGAGGCTGCCCCTGGATGCTGTGGGGTGGGGGTGATGGGAGACATGAGTGGCTGCCTGGTGGAGAGTGCCCCTGGATGCTGGGAGACATGAGTGGGGGCCTGGTGATGGCTGCCCCTGCACTGCTGGGGGGTGGGGGTGATGGGAGACATGAGTGGGGGCCTGGTGGAGGGTGCCCCTGGATGCTGGGGGGGAGAGGGTGCAGGGGGACATGAGTGGGGGCCTGGTGGAGGGTGCCCCTGGATGCTGGGGGGTGGGGGTGGTGGGAGACATGAGTGGGGGCCTGGTGGAGGCTGCCCCTGCACTGCTGGGGGTGGGGGTGATGAGAGACATGTGTGGGGGCCTGGTGGAGGCTGCCCCTGGATGCTGGGGGGTGGGGGTGGTGGGAGACATGTGTGGGGGCCTGGTGGAGGGTGCCCTGCACTGCTGGGGGGTGGGGGTGCAGGGAGACATGAGTGGGGGCCTGGTGGAGGGTGCCCTGCACTGTTGGGGAGTGGGGGTGATGGGAGACATGAGTTGGGGCCTGGTGGAGGCTGCCCCTGCACTGCTAGGGGGTGGGGGTGATGGGAGACTTGAGTGGGGGCCTGGTGGAGGATGCCCCTGGATGCTGGGGGGTGGGAGTGCAGGGGGACATGAGTGGGGGCCTGGTGGAGGGTGCCCTGCAGTGCTGGGGGGTGGGGGTGGTGGGAGACATGAGTGGGGGCCTGGTGGCGGCTGCCCCTGCACTGCTGGGGGTGGGGGTGATGGGAGACATGAGTGGGGGCCTGGTGGAGGCTGCCCCTGCACTGCTGGTGGGTGGGGGTCTAGGGGGACATGAGTGGGGGCCTGGTGGAGGGTGCCCTGCACTGCTGGGGGGTGGGGGTGGTGGGAGACATGAGTGGGGGCCTGGTGGAGGGTGCCCTGCACTGCTGGGGGGTGGGGGTGATGGGAGACATGAATTGGACATGAGTGGGGGCCTGGTGGAGGGTGCCCCTGGATGCTGGGGGGTGGGGGTGGTGGGAGACATGTGTGGGGGCCTGGTGGAGGGTGCCCTGCATTGCTGGGCGGTGGGGGTGGTGGGATACATGAGTTGGACATGAGTGGGGGCCTGGTGGAGGGTGCCCCTGGATGCTGGGGGGTGGGGGTGGTGGGAGACATGAGTGGGGGCCTGGTGGAGGCTGCCCCTGGATGCTGTGGGGTGGGGGTGATAGGAGACATGAGTGGGGGCCTGGCGGAGGGTGCCCCTGGATGCTGGGAGACATGAGTGGGGGCCTGGTGATGGCTGCCCCTGCACTGCTGGGGGGTGGGGGTGATGGGAGACATGAGTGGGGGCCTGGTGGAGGGTGCCCCTGGATGCTGGGGGGGAGGGGGTGCAGGGGGACATGAGTGGGGGCCTGGTGGAGGGTGCCCCTGGATGCTGAGGGGTGGGGGTGGTGGGAGACATGAGTGGGGGCCTGGTGGAGGGTGCCCTGCACTGCTGGGGGGTGGGGGTGGTGGGCGACATGATTTGGACATGAGTGGGGGCCTGGTGGAAGGTGCCCCTGGATGCTGGGGGGTGGGGGTGATGGGAGACATGAGTGGGGGCCTGGTGGAGGCTGCCCTGCACTGCTGGGGGGTGGGGGTGGTGGGAGACATGTGTGGGGGCCTGGTGGAGGGTGCCCTGCACTGCTGGGGGGTGGGGGTACAGGGGGACATGAGTGGGGGCCTGGTGGAGGGTGCCCTGCACTGCTGGGGGGTGGGGGTGATGGGAGACATGAGTGGGGGCCTGGTGGAGGCTGCCCCTGCACTGCTGGGTGTGGGGGTGATAGGAGGCATGAGTGGGGGCCTGGTGGAGGGTGCCCCTGGATGCTGGGGGGTGGGGGTGCAGGGGGACATGAGTGGGGGCCTGTTGGAGGGTGCCCTGCACTGCTGGGGGGTGGGGGTGGTGGGCGACATGAGTTGGACATGAGTGGGGGCCTGGTGGAAGGTGCCCCTGGATGCTGGGGGGTGGGGATGGTGGGAGACATGAGTGGGGTCCTGGTGGAGGCTGTCCCTGCACTGCTGGGGGGTGGGGGTGATGGGAGACATGAGTGGGGGCCTGTTGGAGGCTGCCCCTGGATGCTGGGGGGTGGGGGTGGTGGGAGACATGTGTGGGGGCCTGGTGGAGGGTGCCCCTGGATGCTGGGCGTGGGGGTGCAGTGGGACATGAGTGGGGGCCTGGTGGAGGGTGCCCTGCACTGCTGGGGGGTGGGGGGGTGGGAGACGAGAGTTGGACATGAGTGGGGGCCTGGTGGAGGGTGCCCTGCACTGCTGGGGGGTGGGGGTGGTGGAAGACATGAGTGGGGGCCTGGTGGAGGGTGCCCCTGGATGCTGGGGGGTGGGGGTGGTGGGAGACATGAGTGGGGGGCCTGGTGGAGGCTGCCCCTGCACTGCTGGGGGGTGGGGGTAATGGGAGACATGGGTGGGTGCCTGGTGGAGGGTGTCCCTGGATGCTGGGGTTTGGGGGTAGTGGCAGACATGTGTGGGGGCCTGGTGGAGGGTGCCCTGCACTGCTGGGGGGTGGGGGTGGTGGGAGACATGAGTTGGACATGAGTGTGGGCCTGGTGAAGGCTGCCCCTGCACTGCTGGGGGGTGGTGTGATGGGAGACATGAGTGGGGGCCTGGCTGGTGGAGGCTGCCCCTGGAGGCTGGGTGGTGGGGGTGGTGGGAGACATGTGTGGGGGCCTGGTGGAGGGTGCCCTACACTGCTGGGGGGTGGGGGTGATGGGAGACATGAGAGGGGCCCTGGTGGATGCTGCCCCTGCACTGCTGGGGGGTGGGGGTGGTGGGAGACATGTGTGGGGGCCTGGTGGAGGGTGCCCTGCACTGCTGGGGGGTGGGGGGGGGTGGGAGACATGAGTGGGGGCCTGGTTT
This sequence comes from Ambystoma mexicanum, assembly GCF_040938575.1. Taxonomy (NCBI): domain Eukaryota; kingdom Metazoa; phylum Chordata; class Amphibia; order Caudata; family Ambystomatidae; genus Ambystoma; species Ambystoma mexicanum. The sequence continues at coordinate 440,912,419 of NC_090932.1, read as the reverse complement.
CGGCTGCCCCTGCACTGCTGGGGGTGGGGGTGATGGGAGACATGAGTGGGGGCCTGGTGGAGGCTGCCCCTGCACTGCTGGGGGGTGGGGGTGTAGGGGGACATGAGTGGGGGCCTGGTGGAGGGTGCCCTGCACTGCTGGGGGGTGGGGGTGGTGGGAGACATGAGTGGGGGCCTGGTGGAGGGTGCCCTGCACTGCTGGGGGGTGGGGGTGATGGGAGACATGAATTGGACATGAGTGGGGGCCTGGTAGAGGGTGCCCCTGGATGCTGGGGGGTGGGGGTGGTGGGAGACATGTGTGGGGGCCTGGTGGAGAGTGCCCTGCACTGTGGGGGGTGGGGGTGGTGGGATAGATGAGTTGGACATGAGTGGGGGCCTGGTGGAGGGTGCCCCTGGATGCTGGGGGGTGGGGGTGGTGGGAGACATGAGTGGGGGCCTAGTGGATGCTGCCCCCGGATGCTGTGGGGTGGGGGTGATGGGAGACATGAGTGGGGGGCCTGGTGGAGGGTGCACCAGGATGCTAGCAGACATGAGTGGGGGCCTGGTGGAGGCTGCCCCTGGATGCTGTGGGGTGGGGGTGATGGGAGACATGAGTGGGGGCCTGGTGGAGGGTGCCCCTGGATGCTGGGGGGGAGGGGGTGCAGGGGGACATGAGTGGGGGCCTGGTGGAGGGTGCCCCTGGATGCTGGGGGGTGGGGGTGGTGGGAGACATGAGTGGGGGCCTGGTGAAGGCTGCCCCTGCACTGCTGGGGGTGGGGGTGATGGGAGACATGAGTGGGGGCCTGGTGGAGGCTGCCCCTGGATGCTGGGGGGTGGGGGTGGTGGGAGACATGTGTGGGGGCCTGGTGGAGGGTGCCCTGCACTGCTGGGGGGTGGGGGGTGCAGGGGGACATGAGTGGGGGCCTAGTGGAGAGTGCCCTGCACTGCTGGGGGGTGGGGGTGATGGGAGACATGAGTTGGGGCCTGGTGGAGGCTGCCCCTGCACTGCTAGGGGGTGGGGGTGATGGGAGACATGAGTGGGGGCCTGGTGGAGGGTGCCCCTGGATGCTGGGGGGTGGGGGTGCAGGGGGACATAAGTGGGGGCCTGGTGGAGGGTGCCCTGCACTGCTGGGGGGTGGGGGTGGTGGGAGACATGAGTGGGGGCCTGGTGGAGGCTGCCCCTGCACTGCTGGGGGGTGGGGGTGTAGGGGGACATGAGTGGGGGCCTGGTGGAGGGTGCCCTGCACTGCTGGGGGGTGGGGGTGGTGGGAGACATGAGTGGGGGCCTGGTGGAGGCTGCCCCTGGATGCTGGGGGGAGGGGGTGGTGGGAGACATGTGTGGGGGCCTGGTGGAGGGTGCACTACACTGCTGGGGGGTGGGGGTGATGGGAGACATGAGAGGGGCCCTGGTGGATGCTGCCCCTGCACTGCTGGGGGGTGGGGGTGGTGGGAGACATGTGTGGGGGCCTGGTGGAGGGTGCCCTGCACTGCTGGGGGGTGGGGGTGTAGGGGGACATGAGTGGGGGCCTGGTGGAGGGTGCCCTGCACTGCTGGGGGGTGGGGGTGGTGGGAGACATGAGTGGGGGCCTGGTGAAGGGTGCCCTGCACTGCTGGGGGGTGGGGGTGATGGGAGACATGAATTGGACATGAGTGGGGGCCTGGTGGAGGGTCCCCCTGGATGCTGGGGTGTGGGGGTGGTGGGAGACATGTGTGGGGGCCTGGTGGAGGGTGCCCTGCACTGCTGGGGGGTGGGGGTGGTGGGATACATGAGTTGGACATGAGTGGGGGCCTGGTGGAGGGTGCCCCTGTATGCTGGGGGGTGGGGGTGGTAGGAGACATGAGTGGGGGCCCGGTGGAGGCTGCCCCTGGATGCTGTGGGGTGGGGGTGATTGGAGACATGAGTGGGGGCCTGGTGGAGGGTGCCCCTGGATGCTGGGAGACATGAGTGGGGGCCTGGTGATGGCTGCCCCTGCACTGCTGGGGGTGGGGGTGATGAGTGACATGAGTGGGGGCCTGGTGGAGGGTGCCCCTGGATGCTGGGGGGGAGGGGGTGCAGGGGGACATGAGTGGGGGCCTGGTGGAGGGTGCCCCTGGATGCTGGGGGGTGGGGGTGGTGGGAGACATGAGTGGGAGCCTGGTGGAGGCTGCCCCTGCTCTGCTGGGGGTGGGGGTGATGAGAGACATGAATGGGGGCCTGGTGGAGGCTGCCCCTGGATGCTGGGGGGGAGGAGGTGCAGGGGGACATGAGTGGGGGCCTGGTGGAGGGTGTCCCTGGATGCTGGGGGGTGGGGGTGGTGGGAGACATGAGTGGGAGCCTGGTGGAGGCTGCCCCTGCTCTGCTGGGGGTGGGGGTGATGAGAGACATGAATGGGGGCCTGGTGGAGGCTGCCCCTGGATGCTGGGGGGTGGGGGTGGTGGGAGACATGTGTGGGGGCCTGGTGGAGGGTGCCCTGCACTGCTGGGGGGTGGGGGTGCAGGGAGACATGAGTGGGGGCCTGGTGGAGGGTGCCCTGCACTGCTGGGGGGTGGGGGTGATGGGAGACATGAGTTGGGGCCTGGTGGAGGCTGCCCCTGCACTGCTAGGGGGTGGGGGTGATGGGAGACTTGAGTGGGGGCCTGGTGGAGGGTGCCCCTGGATGCTGGGGGTGGGGGTGGAGGGGGACATGAGTGGGGGCCTGGTGGAGGGTGCCCTGCAGTGCTGGGGGGTGGGGGTGGTGGGAGACATGAGTGGGGGCCTGGTGGCGGCTGCCCCTGCACTGCTGGGGGTGGGGGTGATGGGAGACATGAGTGGGGGCCTGGTGGAGGCTGCCCCTGCACTGCTGGGGGGTGGGGGTGTAGGGGGACATGAGTGGGGGCCTGGTGGAGGGTGCCCTGCACTGCTGGGGGGTGGGGGTGGTGGGAGACATGAGTGGGGGCCTGGTGGAGGGTGCCCTGCACTGCTGGGGGGTGGGGGTGATGGGAGACATGAATTGGACATGAGTGGGGGCCTGGTGGAGGGTGCCCCTGGATGCTGGGTGGTGGGGGTGGTGGGAGACATGTGTGGGGGCCTGGTGGAGGGTGCCCTGCACTGCTGGGGGGTGGGGGTGGTGGGATACATGAGTTGGACATGAGTGGGGGCCTGGTGGAGGCTGCCCCTGGATGCTGGGGGGTGTGGGTGGTGGGAGACATGTGTGGGGGCCTGGTGGAGGGTGCCCTGCACTGCTGGGGGGTGGGGGTGCAGGGAGACATGAGTGGGGGCCTGGTGGAGGGTGCCCTGCACTGCTGGGGGGTGGGGGTGATGGGAGACATGATTTGGGGCCTGGTGGAGGCTGCCCCTGCACTGCTAGGGGTGGGGGTGATGGGAGACTTGAGTGGGGGCCTGGTGGAGGGTGCCCCTGGATGCTGGGGGGTGGGGGTGCAGGGGGACATGAGTGGGGGCCTGGTGGAGGGTGCCCTGCAGTGCTGGGGGTGGGGGTGGTGGGAGACATGAGTGGGGGCCTGGTGGCGGCTGCCCCTGCACTGCTGGGGGTGGGGGTGATGGGAGACTTGAGTGGGGGCCTGGTGGAGGCTGCCCCTGCACTGCTGGGGGGTGGGGGTGTAGGGGGACATGAGTGGGGGCCTGGTGGAGGGTGCCCTGCACTGCTGGGGGGTGGGGGTGGTGGGAGACATGAGTGGGGGCCTGGTGGAGGGTGCCCTGCACTGCTGGGGGGTGGGGGTGATGGGAGACATGAATTGGACATGAGTGGGGGCCTGGTGGAGGGTGCCCCTGGATGCTGGGTGGTGGGGGTGGTGGGAGACATGTGTGGGGGCCTGGTGGAGGGTGCCCTGCACTGCTGGGGGGTGGGGGTGGTGGGATACATGAGTTGGACATGAGTGGGGGCCTGGTGGAGGGTGTCCCTGGATGCTGGGGGGTGGGGGTGGTGCGAGACATGAGTGGGGGCCTGGTGGAGGCTGCCCCTGGATGCTGTGGGGTGGGGGTGATGGGAGACATGAGTGGGGGCCTGGCGGAGGGTGCCCCTGGATGCTGGGAGACATGAGTGGTGGCCTGGTGATGGCTGCCCCTGCACTGCTGGGGGGTGGGGGTGATGGGAGACATGAGTGGGGGCCTGGTGGAGGGTGCCCCTGGATGCTGGGGGGGAGGGGGTGCAGGGGGACATGAGTGGGGGCCTGGTGGAGGGTGCCCCTGGATGCTGGGGGGTGGGGGTGGTGGGAGACATGAGTGGGGGCCTGGTGGAGGCTGCCCCTGCACTGCTGGGGGTGGGGGTGATGGGAGACATGAGTGGGGGCTTGGTGGAGGCTGCCCCTGGATGCTCGGGGGTGGGGGTGGTGGGAGACATGGGTGGGGGCCTGGTGGAGGGTGCCCTGCACTGCTGGGGGGTGGGGGTGCAGGGGGACATGAGTGGGGGCCTGGTGGAGGGTGCCCTGCACTGCTGGGGGGTGGGGGTGATGGGAGACATGAGTTTGGGCCTGGTGGAGGCTGTCCCTGCACTGCTAGGGGGTGGGGGTGATGGGAGACATCAGTGGGGGCCTGGTGGAGGGTGCCCCTGGATGCTGGGGGTGGGGGTGCAGGGGGACATGAGTGGGGGCCTGGAGGAGGCTGCCCTGCACTGCTGGGGGGTGGGGGTGGTGGGAGACATGTGTGGGGGCCTGGTGGAGGTTGCCCTGCACTGCTGGGGGGTGGGGGTACAGGGGGACATGAGTGGGGGCCTGGTGGATGGTGCCCTGCACTGCTGGGGGGTGGGGGTGATGGGAGACATGAGTGGGGGCCTGGTGGAGGCTGCCCCTGCACTGCTGGGGGTGGGGGTGATAGGAGGCATGAGTGGGAGCCTGGTGGAGGGTGCCCCTGGATGCTGGGGGGTGGGGGTGCAGGGAGACATGAGTGGGGGCCTGGTGGAGGGTGCCCTGCACTGCTGGGGGGTGGGGGTGGTGGGAGACATGAGTTGGACATGAGTGGGGGCCTGGTGGAGGGTACCCCTGGATGCTGGGGGGTGGGGGTGGTGGGAGACATGAGTGGGGTCCTGGTGGAGGCTGTCGCTGCACTGCTGGGGGGTGGGGGTGATGGGAGACATGAGTGGGGGCCTGTTGGAGGCTGCCCCTGGATGCTGGGGGGTGGGGGTGGTGGGAGACATGTGTGGGGGCCTGGTGGAGGGTGCCCCTGGATGCTGGGGGTGGGGGTGCAGTGGGGCATGAGTGGGGGCCTGGTGGAGGGTGCCCTGCACTGCTGGGGGGTGGGGGGTGGGAGACAAGAGTTGGACATGAGTGGGGGCCTGGTGGAGGGTGCCCTGCACTGCTGGGGGGTGGGGGTGGTGGGAGACATGAGTGGGGGCCTGGTGGAGGGTGCCCCTGGATGCTGGGGGGTGGGGGTGGTGGGAGACATGAGTGGGGGGCCTGGTGGAGGCTGCCCCTGCACTGCTGGGGTGTGGGGGTAATGGGAGAAATGAGTGGGGGCCTGGTGGAGGGTGTCCCTGGATGCTGGGGTTTGGGGGTAGTGGGAGACATGTGTGGGGGCCTGGTGGAGGGTGCCCTGCACTGCTGGGGGGTGGGGGTGGTGGGAGACATGATTTGGACATGAGTGTGGGCCTGGTGGAGGCTGCCCCTGCACTGCTGGGGGGTGGGGTGATGGGAGACATGAGTGGGGGCCTGGCTGGTGGAGGCTGCCCCTGGAGGCTGGGGGTGGGGGTGGTGGGAGACATGTGTGGGGGCCTGGTGGAGGGTGCCCTGCACTGCTGGGGGGTGGGAGTACAGGGGGACATGAGTGGGGGCCTGGTGGAGGGTGCCCTGCACTGCTGGCGGGAGGGGGGGATGGGAGACATGAGTGGGGGCCTGGTGGAAGCTGCCCCTGCACTGCTGGGGGTTGGGGTGATAGGAGGCATGAGTGCGGGCCTGGTGGAGGCTGCCCCTGCACTGCTGGGGGGTGGGGGTGATGGGAGACATGAGTGGCTGCCTGGTGGAGGGTGCCCCTGGATGCTGGGGGGTGGGGTGCAGCGGGACATGAGTGGGGGCCTGGTGGAGGCTGTCCCTGCACTGCTGGGGGTGGGGGTGATGGGAGACATTAGTGGGGGCCTGTTGGAGGCTGCCCCTGGATGCTGGGGGGTGGGGGTGGTGGGAGACATGTGTGGGGGCCTGGTGGAGGTTGCCCTGCACTGCTGGGGGGTGGGGTGATGGGAGACATGAGTGGGGGCCTGGTGGAGGCTGCCCCTGCACTGCTGGGGGGTGGGGGTGATGGGAGACATGAGTGGGGGCCTGGTGGAGGGTGCCCCTGGATGCTGGGGGGTGGGGGTGCAGGGGGACATGAGTGGGGGCCTGGTGGAGGGTGCCCTGCACTGCTAGGGGGTGGGGGTGGTGGGAGACAAGAGTTGGACATGAGTGGGGGCGTGGTGGAGGGTGCCCTGCACTGCTGGGGGGTGGGTGTGGTGGGAGACATGAGTGGGGGCCTGGTGGAGGGTGCCCCTGGATGCTGGGGGGTGGGGGTGGTGGGAGACATGAGTTGGACATGAGTGTGGGCCTGGTGGAGGCTGCCCCTGCACTGCTGGGGGGTGGGGTGATGGGAGACATGAGTGGGGGCCTGGTGGAGGGTGCCCTGCACTGCTGGGGGGTGGGGGTGGTGGGAGACATGAGTGGGGGCCTGGTGGCGGCTGCCCCTGCACTGCTGGCGGTGGGGGTGATGGGAGACATGAATTGGACATGAGTGGGGGCCAGGTGGAGGGTGCCCCTGGATGCTGGGGGGTGGGGGTGGTGGGAGACATGTGTGGGGGCCTGGTGGAGGGTGCCCTGCTCTGCTGGGGGGTGGGGGTGGTGGGATACATGAGTTGGACATGAGTGGGGTCCTGGTGGAGGGTGCCCCTGGATGCTGGGGGGTGGGGGTGGTGGGAGACATGAGTGGGGGCCTGGTGGAGGCTGCCCCTGGATGCTGGGAGACGTGAGTGGGGGGCTGGTGATGGCTGCCCCTGCACTGCTGGGGGGTGGGGGTGATGGGAGACATGAGTGGGGGCCTGGTGGAGGGTGCCCCTGGATGCTGGGGGGGAGGGGGTGCAGGGGGACATGAGTGGAAGCCTGGTGGAGGGTGCCCCTGGATGCTGGGGGGTGGGGGTGGTGGGAGACATGAGTGGGGGCCTGGTGGAGGCTGCCCCTGCACTGCTGGGGGTGGGGGTGATGAGAGACATGAGTGGGGGCCTGGTGGAGGCTGCCCCTGGATGCTGGGGGGTGGGGGTGGTGGGAGACATGTGTGGGGGCCTGGTGGAGGGTGCCCTGCACTGCTGGGGGGTGGGGGTGCAGGGAGACATGAGTGGGGGCCTGGTGGAGGGTGCCCTGCACTGCTGGGGCGTGGGGGTGATGGGAGACATGAGTTGGGGCCTGGTGGAGGCTGCCCCTGCACTGCTAGGGGGTGGGGGTGATGGGAGACTTGAGTGGGGGCCTGGTGGAGGCTGCCCCTGCACTGCTGGGGGGTGGGGGTGTAGGGGGAAATGAGTGGGGGCCTGGTGGAGGGTGCCCTGCACTGCTGGGGGGTGGGGGTGGTGGGAGACATGAGTGGGGGCCTGGTGGAGGGTGCCCTGCACTGCTGGGGGGTGGGGGTGATGGGAGACATGAATTGGACATGAGTGGGGGCCTGGTGGAGGGTGCCCCTGGATGCTGGGGGGTGGGGGTGGTGGGAGACATGTGTGGGGGCCTGGTGGAGGGTGCCCTGCACTGCTGGGGGGTGGGGGTGGTGGGTTACATGAGTTGGACATGAGTGGGGGCCTGGTGGAGGGTGCCCCTGGATGCTGGGGGGTGGGGGTGGTGGGAGACATGAGTGGGGGCCTGGTGGAGGCTGCCCCTTGATGCTGTGGGGTGGGGGTGATGGGAGACATGAGTGGGGGCCTGGCGGAGGGTGCCCCTGGATGCTGGGAGACATGAGTGGGGGCCTGGTGATGGCTGCCCCTTCACTGCTGGGGGGTGGGGGTGATGGGAGACATGAGTGGGGGCCTGGTGGAGGGTGCCCCTGGATGCTGGGGGGGAGGGGGTGCAGGGGGACATGAGTGGGGGCCTGGTGGAGGGTGCCCCTGGATGCTGGGGGGTGGGGGTGGTGGGAGACATGAGTGGGGGCCTGGTGGAGGCTGCCCCTGCACTGCTGGGGGTGGGGGTGATGGGAGACATGAGTGGGGGCTTGGTGGAGGCTGCCCCTGGATGCTCGGGGGTGGGGGTGGTGGGAGACATGTGTGGGGGCCTGGTGGAGGGTGCCCTGCACTGCTGGGGGGTGGGGGTGCAGGGGGACATGAGTGGGGGCCTGGTGGACGGTGCCCTGCACTGCTGGGGGGTGGGGGTGATGGGAGACATGAGTTTGGGCCTGGTGGAGGCTGTCCCTGCACTGCTAGGGGGTGGGGGTGATGGGAGACATGAGTGGGGGCCTGGTGGAGGGTGCCCCTGGATGCTGGGGGTGGGGGTGCAGGGGGACATGAGTGGGGGCCTGGTGGAGGCTGCCCTGCACTGCTGGGGGTGAGGGTGGTGGGAGACATGTGTGGGGGCCTGGTGGAGGGTGCCCTGCACTGCTGGGGGGTGGGGGTACAGGGGGACATGAGTGGGGGCCTGGTGGATGGTGCCCTGCACTGCTGGGGGGTGGGGGTGATGGGAGACATGAGTGGGGGCCTGGTGGAGGCTGCCCCTGCACTGCTGGGGGTGGGGGTGATAGGAGGCATGAGTGGGGGCCTGGTGGAGGGTGCCCCTGGATGCTGGGGGGTGGGGATGCAGGGGGACATGAGTGGAGGCCTGGTGGAGGGTGCCCTGCACTGCTGGGGGGTGGGGGTGGTGGGAGACATGAGTTGGACATGAGTGGGGGCCTGGTGGAGGGTGCCCCTGGATGCTGGGGGGTGGGGGTGGTGGGAGACATGAGTGGGGTCAAGGTGGAGGCTGTCCCTGCACTGCTGGGGGGTGGGGGTGATGGGAGACATGAGTGGGGGCCTGTTGGAGGCTGCCCCTGGATGCTGGGGGGTGGGGGTGTAGGGGGACATGAGTGGGGGCCTGGTGGAGGGTGCCCTGCACTGCTGGGGGGTGGGGGTGGTGGGAGACATGAGTGGGGGCCTGGTGGAGGGTGCCCTGCACTGCTGGGGGGTGGGGGTGATGGGAGACATGAATTGGACATGAGTGGGGGCCTGGTGGAGGGTGCCCCTGGATGCTGGGGGGTGGGGGTGGGGGTGGTGGGAGACATGTGTGGGGGCCTGGTGGAGGGTGCCCTGCACTGCTGGGGGGTGGGGGTGGTGGGTTACATGAGTTGGACATGAGTGGGGGCCTGGTGGAGGGTGCCCCTGGATGCTGGGGGGTGGGGGTGGTGGGAGACATGAGTGGGGGCCTGGTGGAGGCTGCCCCTGGATGCTGTGGGGTGGGGGTGATGGGAGACATGAGTGGGGGCCTGGCGGAGGGTGCCCCTGGATGCTGGGAGACATGAGTGGGGGCCTGGTGATGGCTGCCCCTTCACTGCTGGGGGGTGGGGGTGATGGGAGACATGAGTGGGGGCCTGGTGGAGGGTGCCCCTGGATGCTGGGGGGGAGGGGGTGCAGGGGGACATGAGTGGGGGCCTGGTGGAGGGTGCCCCTGGATGCTGGGGGGTGGGGGTGGTGGGAGACATGAGTGGGGGCCTGGTGGAGGCTGCCCCTGCACTGCTGGGGGTGGGGGTGATGGGAGACATGAGTGGGGGCTTGGTGGAGGCTGCCCCTGGATGCTCGGGGGTGGGGGTGGTGGGAGACATGTGCGGGGGCCTGGTGGAGGGTGCCCTGCACTGCTGGGGGGTGGGGGTGCAGGGGGACATGAGTGGGGGCCTGGTGGACGGTGCCCTGCACTGCTGGGGGGTGGGGGTGATGGGAGACATGAGTTTGGGCCTGGTGGAGGCTGTCCCTGCACTGCTAGGGGGTGGGGGTGATGGGAGACATGAGTGGGGGCCTGGTGGAGGGTGCCCCTGGATGCTGGGGGTGGGGGTGCAGGGGGACATGAGTGGGGGCCTGGTGGAGGCTGCCCTGCACTGCTGGGGGTGAGGGTGGTGGGAGACATGTGTGGGGGCCTGGTGGAGGGTGCCCTGCACTGCTGGGGGGTGGGGGTACAGGGGGACATGAGTGGGGGCCTGGTGGATGGTGCCCTGCACTGCTGGGGGGTGGGGGTGATGGGAGACATGAGTGGGGGCCTGGTGGAGGCTGCCCCTGCACTGCTGGGGGTGGGGGTGATAGGAGGCATGAGTGGGGGCCTGGTGGAGGGTGCCCCTGGATGCTGGGGGGTGGGGGTGCAGGGGGACATGAGTGGAGGCCTGGTGGAGGGTGCCCTGCACTGCTGGGGGGTGGGGGTGGTGGGAGACATGAGTTGGACATGAGTGGGGGCCTGGTGGAGGGTGCCCCTGGATGCTGGGGGGTGGGGGTGGTGCTAGACATGAGTGGGGTCCTGGTGGAGGCTGTCCCTGCACTGCTGGGGGGTGGGGGTGATGGGAGACATGAGTGGGGGCCTGTTGGAGGCTGCCCCTGGATGCTGGGGGGTGGGGGTGGTGGGAGACATGTCTGGGGGCCTGGTGGAGGGTGCCCCTGGATGCTGGGGGTGGGGGTGCAGTGGGACATGAGTGGGGGCCTGGTGGAGGGTGCCCTGCACTGCTGGGGGGTGGGGGGGTGGGAGACAAGAGTTGGACATGAGTGGGGGCCTGGTGGAGGGTGCCCTGCACTGCTGGGGGGTGGGGGTGGTGGGAGACATGAGTGGGGGCCTGGTGGAGGGTGCCCCTGGATGCTGGGGGGTGGGGGTGGTGGGAGACATGAGTGGGGGGCCTGGTGGAGGCTGCCCCTGCACTGCTGGGGGGTGGGGGTAATGGGAGACATGAGTGGGGGCCTGGTGGAGGGTGTCCCTGGATGCTGGGGTTTGGGGGTAGTGGGAGACATGTGTGGGGGCCTGGTGGAGGGTGCCCTGCACTGCTGGGGGGTGGGGGTGGTGGGAGACATGATTTGGACATGAGTGTGGGCCTGGTGGAGGCTGCCCCTGCACTGCTGGGGGTGGGGTGATGGGAGACATGAGTGGGGGCCTGGCTGGTGGAGGCTGCCCCTGGAAGCTGGGGGTGGGGGTGGTGGGAGACATGTGTGGGGGCCTGGTGGAGGGTGCCCTACACTGCTGGGGGTTGGGGGTGATGGGAGACATGAGAGGGGCCCTGGTGGATGCTGCCCCTCCACTGCTGGGGGGTGGGGGTGGTGGGAGACATGTGTGGGGGCCTGGTGGAGGGTGCCCTGCACTCCTGGGGGTGGGGGTGGTGGGAGACATGAGTGGGGGCCTGGTTTAGGCTGCCCCTGCACTGCTGGGGGTGGGGGTGATGGGAGACATGAGTGGGGGCCTGGTGGAGGCTGCCCCTGCACTGCTGGGGGGTGGGGGTGTAGGGGGACATGAGTGGGGGCCTGGTGGAGGGTGCCCTGCACTGCTGGGGGGTGGGGGTTGTGGGAGACATGAGTGGGGGCCTGGTGGATGGTGCCCTGCACTGCTGGGGGGTGGGGGTGATGGGAGACATGAATTGGACATGAGTGGGGGCCTGGTGGAGGGTGCCCTGCACTGCTGGGGGGTGGGGGTGGTGGGAGACATGAGTGGGGGCCTGGTGGAGGGTGCCCTGCACTGCTGGGGGGTGAGGGTGATGGGAGACATGAATTGGACATGAGTGGGGGCCTGGTGGAGGGTGCCCCTGGATGCTGGGGGGTGGGTGTGGTGGGAGACATGAGTGGGGGCCTGGTGGAGGCTGCCCCTGGATGCTGTTGGGTGGGGGTGATGGGAGACATGAGTGGGGGGCCTGGTGGAGGGTGCCCCTGGATGCTAGGAGACATGAGTGGGGGCCTGGTGGAGGCTGCCCCTGGATGCTGTGGGGTGGGGGTGATGGGAGACATGAGTGGGGGCCTGGTGGAGGGTGCCCCTGGATGCTGGGGGGGGGTGCAGGGGGACATGAGTGGGGGCCTGGTGGAGGGTGCCCCTGGATGCTGGGGGTGGGGGTGGTGGGAGACATGAGTGGGGGCCTGGTGGAGGCTGCCCCTGCACTGCTGGGGGTGGGGGTGATGGGAGACATGAGTGGGGGCCTGGTGGAGGCTGCCCCTGGATGCTGGGGGTGGGGGTGGTGGGAGACATGTGTGGGGGCCTGGTGGAGGGTGCCCTGCACTGCTGGGGGGTGGGGGAGCAGGGGGACATGAGTGGGGGTGGGGGTGGTGGCCTGGTGGAGGCTGCCCCTGCACTGCTGGGGGGTGGGGGTGTAGGGGGACATGAGTGGGGGCCTGGTGGAGGGTGCCCTGCACTGCTGGGGGGTGGGGGTGGTGGGAGACATGAGTGGGGGCCTGGTGGAGGCTGTCCCTGGATGCTGGGGGGTGGGGGTGGTGGGAGACATGTGTGGGGGCCTGGTGGAGGGTGCACTACACTGCTGGGGGGTGGGGGTGATGGGAGACATGAGAGGGGCCCTGGTGGATGCTGCCCCTGCACTGCTGGGGGGTGGGGTGGTGGGAGACGTGTGGGGGCCTGGTGGAGGGTGCCCTGCACTGCTGGGGGGTGGGGGTGGTGGGAGACATGAGTGGGGGCCTGGTTTCGGCTGCCCCTGCACTGCTGGGGGTGGGGGTGATGGGAGACATGAGTGGGGGCCTGGTGGAGGCTGCCCCTGCACTGCTGGGGGGTGGGGGTGTAGGGGGACATGAGTGGGGGCCTGGTGGAGGGTGCCCTGCACTGCTGGGGGGTGGGGGTGGTGGGAGACATGAGTGGGGGCCTGGTGGAGGGTGCCCTGCACTGCTGGGGGGTGGGGGTGATGGGAGACATGAATTGGACATGAGTGGGGGCCTGGTGGAGGGTGCCCCTGGATGCTGGGGGGTGGGGGTGGTGGGAGACATGTGTGGTGGCCTGGTGGAGGGTGCCCTGCACTGCTGGGGGGTGGGGGTGGTGGGATACATGAGTTGGACATGAGTGGGGGCCTGGTGGAGGGTGCCCCTGGATGCTGGGGGGTGGGGGTGGTGGGAGACATGAGTGGGGGCCTGGTGGAGGCTGCCCCTGGATGCTGTGGGGTGGGGGTGATTGGAGACATGAGTGGGGGCCTGGTGGAGGGTGCCCCTGGATGCTGGCAGACATGAGTGGGGGCCTGGTGATGGCTGCCCCTGCACTGCTGGGGTGTGGGGGTGATGGGAGACATGAGTGGGGGCCTGGTGGAGGGTGCCCCTGGATGCTGGCAGACATGAGTGGGGGTCTGGTGATGGCTGCCCCTGCACTGCTGGGGTGTGGGGGTGATGGGAGACATGAGTGGGGGCCTGTTGGAGGGTGCCCCTGGATGCTGGGGGGTGGGGGTGGTGGGAGACATGAGTGGGGGCCTGGTGGAGGCTGCCCCTGCACTGCTGGGCGTGGGGGTGATGGGAGACATGAGTTGGGGACTGGTGGAGGCTGCCCCTGGATGCTGGGGGGTGGGGGTGGTGGGAGACATGTGTGGGGGCCTGGTGGAGGGTGCCCTGCACTGCTGGGGGGCGGGGGTGCAGGGGGACATGAGTGGGGGCCTGGTGGAGGGTGCCCTGCACTGCTGGGGGGTGGGGGTGATGGGAGACATGAGTTGGGGCCTGGTGGAGGCTGCCCCTGCACTGCTAGGGGGTGGGGGTGATGTGAGACATGAGTGGGGGCCTGGTGGAGGGTGCCCTGCACTGCTGGGGGGTGGGGGTGATGGGAGACATGAGTGGGGGCCTGGTGGAAGCTGCCCCTGCACTGCTGGGGGTGGGGGTGATAGGAGGCATGAGTGGGGGCCTGGTGGAGGCTGCCCCTGCACTGCGTGGGGGTGATGGGAGACATGAGTGGCTGCCTGGTGGAGGGTGCCCCTGGATGCTGGGGGGTGGGGGTGCAGGGGGACATGAGTGGGGGCATGGTGGAGGCTGTCCCTGCACTGCTGGGGGTGGGGGTGATGGGAGACATGAGTGGGGGCCAGTTGGAGGCTGCCCCTGTATGCTGGGGGGTGGGGGTGGTGGGAAACATGTGTGGAGGCCTGGTGGAGGTTGCCCTGCACTGCTGGGGGGTGGGGTGATGGGAGACATGAGTGGGGGCCTGGTGGAGGCTGCCCCTGCACTGCTGGGAGGTGGGGGTGATGGGAGAAATGAGTGGGGGCCTGGTGGAGGGTGCCCCTGGATGCTGGGGGGTGGGGGTGCAGGGGGACATGAGTGGGGGCCTGGTGGAGGGTGCCCTGCACTGCTGGGGGGTGGGGGTGGTGGGAGACATGAGTTGGACATGAGTGGGGGCCTGGTGGAGTGTGCCCCTGGATGCTGGGGGGTGGGGGTGCAGGGGGACATGAGTGGGGGCCTGGTGGAGGCTGCCCCTCCACTGCTGGGGGGGTGGGGGTGATGGGAGACATGAGTGGGGGCCTGGTGGAGGGTGCCCCTGGATGCTAGGGGGTGGGGGTGCAGGGGGACATGAGTGGGGGCCTGGTGGAGTGTGCCCTGCACTGCTGGGGGGTGGGGGTGGTGGGAGACATGAGTTGGACATGAATGGGGGCGTGGTGGAGGGTGCCCTGCACTGCTGGGGGGTGGGGGTGGTGGGAGACATGAGTGGGGGCCTGGTGGAGGGTGCCCCTGGATGCTGGGGGGTGGGGGTGGTGGGAGACATGAGTTGGACATGAGTGTGGGCCTGGTGGAGGCTGCCCCTGCACTGCTGGGGGGTGGGGTGATGGGAGACATGAGTGGGGGCCTGGTGGAGGCTGCCCCTGGATGCTGGGGGGTGGGGGTGGTGGGAGACATGTTTGGGGGCCTGGTGGAGGGTGCCCTACACTGCTGGGGGGTGGGGGTGATGGAAGACATGAGAGGGGCCCTGGTGGATGCTGCCCCTGCACTGCTGGGGGGTGGGGGTGGTGGGAGACATGTTTGGGGGCCTGGTGGAGGGTGCCCTGCACTGCTGGGCGGTGGGGGTGGTGGGAGACATGAGTGGGGGCCTGGTGGCGGCTGCCCCTGCACTGCTGGGGGTGGGGGTGATGGGAGACATGAGTGGGGGCCTGGTGGAGGGTGCCCCTGCACTGCTGGGGGGTGGGGGTGTAGGGGGACATGAGTGGGGGCCTGGTGGAGGGTGCCGTGAACTGCTGGAGGGTGGGGGTGGTGGGAGACATGAGTGGGGGCCTGGTGGAGGGTGCCCTGCACTGCTGGGGGGTGGGGGTGATGGGAGACATGAATTGGACATGAGTGGGGGCCTGGTGGAGGGTGCCCCTGGATGCTGGGGGGTGGGGGTGGTGGGAGACATGTGTGGGGGCCTGGTGGAGGGTGCCCTGCACTGCTGGGGGTGGGGGTGGTGGGATACATGAGTTGGACATGAGTGGGGGCCTGGTGGAGGGTGCCCCTGGATGCTGGGGGGTGGGGGTGGTGGGAGACATGAGTGGGGGCCTGGTGGAGGCTGCCCCTGGATGCTGTGGGGTGGGGGTGATGGGAGACATGAGTGGCTGCCTGGTGGAGAGTGCCCCTGGATGCTGGGAGACATGAGTGGGGGCCTGGTGATGGCTGCCCCTGCACTGCTGGGGGGTGGGGGTGATGGGAGACATGAGTGGGGGCCTGGTGGAGGGTGCCCCTGGATGCTGGGGGGGAGAGGGTGCAGGGGGACATGAGTGGGGGCCTGGTGGAGGGTGCCCCTGGATGCTGGGGGGTGGGGGTGGTGGGAGACATGAGTGGGGGCCTGGTGGAGGCTGCCCCTGCACTGCTGGGGGTGGGGGTGATGAGAGACATGTGTGGGGGCCTGGTGGAGGCTGCCCCTGGATGCTGGGGGGTGGGGGTGGTGGGAGACATGTGTGGGGGCCTGGTGGAGGGTGCCCTGCACTGCTGGGGGGTGGGGGTGCAGGGAGACATGAGTGGGGGCCTGGTGGAGGGTGCCCTGCACTGTTGGGGAGTGGGGGTGATGGGAGACATGAGTTGGGGCCTGGTGGAGGCTGCCCCTGCACTGCTAGGGGGTGGGGGTGATGGGAGACTTGAGTGGGGGCCTGGTGGAGGATGCCCCTGGATGCTGGGGGGTGGGAGTGCAGGGGGACATGAGTGGGGGCCTGGTGGAGGGTGCCCTGCAGTGCTGGGGGGTGGGGGTGGTGGGAGACATGAGTGGGGGCCTGGTGGCGGCTGCCCCTGCACTGCTGGGGGTGGGGGTGATGGGAGACATGAGTGGGGGCCTGGTGGAGGCTGCCCCTGCACTGCTGGTGGGTGGGGGTCTAGGGGGACATGAGTGGGGGCCTGGTGGAGGGTGCCCTGCACTGCTGGGGGGTGGGGGTGGTGGGAGACATGAGTGGGGGCCTGGTGGAGGGTGCCCCTGGATGCTGGGGGGTGGGGGTGGTGGGAGACATGAGTGGGGGCCTGGTGGAGGCTGCCCCTGGATGCTGTGGGGTGGGGGTGATAGGAGACATGAGTGGGGGCCTGGCGGAGGGTGCCCCTGGATGCTGGGAGACATGAGTGGGGGCCTGGTGATGGCTGCCCCTGCACTGCTGGGGGGTGGGGGTGATGGGAGACATGAGTGGGGGCCTGGTGGAGGGTGCCCCTGGATGCTGGGGGGGAGGGGGTGCAGGGGGACATGAGTGGGGGCCTGGTGGAGGGTGCCCCTGGATGCTGAGGGGTGGGGGTGGTGGGAGACATGAGTGGGGGCCTGGTGGAGGGTGCCCTGCACTGCTGGGGGGTGGGGGTGGTGGGCGACATGATTTGGACATGAGTGGGGGCCTGGTGGAAGGTGCCCCTGGATGCTGGGGGGTGGGGGTGATGGGAGACATGAGTGGGGGCCTGGTGGAGGCTGCCCTGCACTGCTGGGGGGTGGGGGTGGTGGGAGACATGTGTGGGGGCCTGGTGGAGGGTGCCCTGCACTGCTGGGGGGTGGGGGTACAGGGGGACATGAGTGGGGGCCTGGTGGAGGGTGCCCTG
The DNA here is from genome assembly GCF_040938575.1 of Ambystoma mexicanum. NCBI lineage: Eukaryota > Metazoa > Chordata > Amphibia > Caudata > Ambystomatidae > Ambystoma > Ambystoma mexicanum. The sequence goes on along the minus strand of NC_090932.1, from coordinate 440,895,615 downwards.
CACTGCTGGGGGGTGGGGGTGATGGGAGACATGAGTGGGGGCCTGGTGGAGGCTGCCCCTGCACTGCTGGGTGTGGGGGTGATAGGAGGCATGAGTGGGGGCCTGGTGGAGGGTGCCCCTGGATGCTGGGGGGTGGGGGTGCAGGGGGACATGAGTGGGGGCCTGTTGGAGGGTGCCCTGCACTGCTGGGGGGTGGGGGTGGTGGGCGACATGAGTTGGACATGAGTGGGGGCCTGGTGGAAGGTGCCCCTGGATGCTGGGGGGTGGGGATGGTGGGAGACATGAGTGGGGTCCTGGTGGAGGCTGTCCCTGCACTGCTGGGGGGTGGGGGTGATGGGAGACATGAGTGGGGGCCTGTTGGAGGCTGCCCCTGGATGCTGGGGGGTGGGGGTGGTGGGAGACATGTGTGGGGGCCTGGTGGAGGGTGCCCCTGGATGCTGGGCGTGGGGGTGCAGTGGGACATGAGTGGGGGCCTGGTGGAGGGTGCCCTGCACTGCTGGGGGGTGGGGGGGTGGGAGACGAGAGTTGGACATGAGTGGGGGCCTGGTGGAGGGTGCCCTGCACTGCTGGGGGGTGGGGGTGGTGGAAGACATGAGTGGGGGCCTGGTGGAGGGTGCCCCTGGATGCTGGGGGGTGGGGGTGGTGGGAGACATGAGTGGGGGGCCTGGTGGAGGCTGCCCCTGCACTGCTGGGGGGTGGGGGTAATGGGAGACATGGGTGGGTGCCTGGTGGAGGGTGTCCCTGGATGCTGGGGTTTGGGGGTAGTGGCAGACATGTGTGGGGGCCTGGTGGAGGGTGCCCTGCACTGCTGGGGGGTGGGGGTGGTGGGAGACATGAGTTGGACATGAGTGGGGGCCTGGTGGAGGGTGCCCTACACTGCTGGGGGGTGGGGGTGATGGGAGACATGAGAGGGGCCCTGGTGGATGCTGCCCCTGCACTGCTGGGGGGTGGGGGTGGTGGGAGACATGTGTGGGGGCCTGGTGGAGGGTGCCCTGCACTGCTGGGGGGTGGGGGGGGTGGGAGACATGAGTGGGGGCCTGGTTTCGGCTGCCCCTGCACTGCTGGGGGTGGGGGTGATGGGAGACATGAGTGGGGGACTGGTGGAGGCTGCCCCTGCACTGCTGGGGGGTGGGGGTGTAGGGGGACATGAGTGGGGGCCTGGTGGAGGGTGCCCTGCACTGCTGGGGGGTGGGGGTGGTGGGAGACATGATTGGGGGCCTGGTGGAGGGTGCCCTGCACTGCTGGGGGGTGGGGGTGATGGGAGACATGAATTGGACATGAGTGGGGGCCTGGTAGAGGGTGCCCCTGGATGCTGGGGGGTGGGGGTGGTGGGAGACATGTGTGGGGGCCTGGTGGAGAGTGCCCTGCACTGTGGGGGGTGGGGGTGGTGGGATAGATGAGTTGGACATGAGTGGGGGCCTGGTGGAGGGTGCCCCTGGATGCTGGGGGGTGGGGGTGGTGGGAGACATGAGTGGGGGCCTAGTGGATGCTGCCCCCGGATGCTGTGGGGTGGGGGTGATGGGAGACATGAGTGGGGGGCCTGGTGGAGGGTGCACCAGGATGCTAGCAGACATGAGTGGGGGCCTGGTGGAGGCTGCCCCTGGATGCTGTGGGGTGGGGGTGATGGGAGACATGAGTGGGGGCCTGGTGGAGGGTGCCCCTGGATGCTGGGGGGGAGGGGGTGCAGGGGGACATGAGTGGGGGCCTGGTGGAGGGTGCCCCTGGATGCTGGGGGGTGGGGGTGGTGGGAGACATGAGTGGGGGCCTGGTGAAGGCTGCCCCTGCACTGCTGGGGGTGGGGGTGATGGGAGACATGAGTGGGGGCCTGGTGGAGGCTGCCCCTGGATGCTGGGGGGTGGGGGTGGTGGGAGACATGTGTGGGGGCCTGGTGGAGGGTGCCCTGCACTGCTGGGGGGTGGGGGGTGCAGGGGGACATGAGTGGGGGCCTAGTGGAGAGTGCCCTGCACTGCTGGGGGGTGGGGGTGATGGGAGACATGAGTTGGGGCCTGGTGGAGGCTGCCCCTGCACTGCTAGGGGGTGGGGGTGATGGGAGACATGAGTGGGGGCCTGGTGGAGGGTGCCCCTGGATGCTGGGGGGTGGGGGTGCAGGGGGACATAAGTGGGGGCCTGGTGGAGGGTGCCCTGCACTGCTGGGGGGTGGGGGTGGTGGGAGACATGAGTGGGGGCCTGGTGGAGGCTGCCCCTGCACTGCTGGGGGGTGGGGGTGTAGGGGGACATGAGTGGGGGCCTGGTGGAGGGTGCCCTGCACTGCTGGGGGGTGGGGGTGGTGGGAGACATGAGTGGGGGCCTGGTGGAGGCTGCCCCTGGATGCTGGGGGGAGGGGGTGGTGGGAGACATGTGTGGGGGCCTGGTGGAGGGTGCACTACACTGCTGGGGGGTGGGGGTGATGGGAGACATGAGAGGGGCCCTGGTGGATGCTGCCCCTGCACTGCTGGGGGGTGGGGGTGGTGGGAGACATGTGTGGGGGCCTGGTGGAGGGTGCCCTGCACTGCTGGGGGGTGGGGGTGTAGGGGGACATGAGTGGGGGCCTGGTGGAGGGTGCCCTGCACTGCTGGGGGGTGGGGGTGGTGGGAGACATGAGTGGGGGGCCTGGTGAAGGGTGCCCTGCACTGCTGGGGGGTGGGGGTGATGGGAGACATGAATTGGACATGAGTGGGGGCCTGGTGGAGGGTCCCCCTGGATGCTGGGGTGTGGGGGTGGTGGGAGACATGTGTGGGGGCCTGGTGGAGGGTGCCCTGCACTGCTGGGGGGTGGGGGTGGTGGGATACATGAGTTGGACATGAGTGGGGGCCTGGTGGAGGGTGCCCCTGTATGCTGGGGGTGGGGGTGGTAGGAGACATGAGTGGGGGCCCGGTGGAGGCTGCCCCTGGATGCTGTGGGGTGGGGGTGATTGGAGACATGAGTGGGGGCCTGGTGGAGGGTGCCCCTGGATGCTGGGAGACATGAGTGGGGGCCTGGTGATGGCTGCCCCTGCACTGCTGGGGGTGGGGGTGATGAGTGACATGAGTGGGGGCCTGGTGGAGGGTGCCCCTGGATGCTGGGGGGAGGGGGTGCAGGGGGACATGAGTGGGGGCCTGGTGGAGGGTGCCCCTGGATGCTGGGGGGTGGGGGTGGTGGGAGACATGAGTGGGAGCCTGGTGGAGGCTGCCCCTGCTCTGCTGGGGGTGGGGGTGATGAGAGACATGAATGGGGGCCTGGTGGAGGCTGCCCCTGGATGCTGGGGGGGAGGAGGTGCAGGGGGACATGAGTGGGGGCCTGGTGGAGGGTGTCCCTGGATGCTGGGGGGTGGGGGTGGTGGGAGACATGAGTGGGAGCCTGGTGGAGGCTGCCCCTGCTCTGCTGGGGGTGGGGGTGATGAGAGACATGAATGGGGGCCTGGTGGAGGCTGCCCCTGGATGCTGGGGGGTGGGGGTGGTGGGAGACATGTGTGGGGGCCTGGTGGAGGGTGCCCTGCACTGCTGGGGGGTGGGGGTGCAGGGAGACATGAGTGGGGGCCTGGTGGAGGGTGCCCTGCACTGCTGGGGGGTGGGGGTGATGGGAGACATGAGTTGGGGCCTGGTGGAGGCTGCCCCTGCACTGCTAGGGGGTGGGGGTGATGGGAGACTTGAGTGGGGGCCTGGTGGAGGGTGCCCCTGGATGCTGGGGGTGGGGGTGGAGGGGGACATGAGTGGGGGCCTGGTGGAGGGTGCCCTGCAGTGCTGGGGGGTGGGGGTGGTGGGAGACATGAGTGGGGGCCTGGTGGCGGCTGCCCCTGCACTGCTGGGGGTGGGGGTGATGGGAGACATGAGTGGGGGCCTGGTGGAGGCTGCCCCTGCACTGCTGGGGGGTGGGGGTGTAGGGGGACATGAGTGGGGGCCTGGTGGAGGGTGCCCTGCACTGCTGGGGGGTGGGGGTGGTGGGAGACATGAGTGGGGGCCTGGTGGAGGGTGCCCTGCACTGCTGGGGGGTGGGGGTGATGGGAGACATGAATTGGACATGAGTGGGGGCCTGGTGGAGGGTGCCCCTGGATGCTGGGTGGTGGGGGTGGTGGGAGACATGTGTGGGGGCCTGGTGGAGGGTGCCCTGCACTGCTGGGGGGTGGGGGTGGTGGGATACATGAGTTGGACATGAGTGGGGGCCTGGTGGAGGCTGCCCCTGGATGCTGGGGGGTGTGGGTGGTGGGAGACATGTGTGGGGGCCTGGTGGAGGGTGCCCTGCACTGCTGGGGGGTGGGGGTGCAGGGAGACATGAGTGGGGGCCTGGTGGAGGGTGCCCTGCACTGCTGGGGGGTGGGGGTGATGGGAGACATGATTTGGGGCCTGGTGGAGGCTGCCCCTGCACTGCTAGGGGTGGGGGTGATGGGAGACTTGAGTGGGGGCCTGGTGGAGGGTGCCCCTGGATGCTGGGGGGTGGGGGTGCAGGGGGACATGAGTGGGGGCCTGGTGGAGGGTGCCCTGCAGTGCTGGGGGTGGGGGTGGTGGGAGACATGAGTGGGGGCCTGGTGGCGGCTGCCCCTGCACTGCTGGGGGTGGGGGTGATGGGAGACTTGAGTGGGGGCCTGGTGGAGGCTGCCCCTGCACTGCTGGGGGGTGGGGGTGTAGGGGGACATGAGTGGGGGCCTGGTGGAGGGTGCCCTGCACTGCTGGGGGGTGGGGGTGGTGGGAGACATGAGTGGGGGCCTGGTGGAGGGTGCCCTGCACTGCTGGGGGGTGGGGGTGATGGGAGACATGAATTGGACATGAGTGGGGGCCTGGTGGAGGGTGCCCCTGGATGCTGGGTGGTGGGGGTGGTGGGAGACATGTGTGGGGGCCTGGTGGAGGGTGCCCTGCACTGCTGGGGGGTGGGGGTGGTGGGATACATGAGTTGGACATGAGTGGGGGCCTGGTGGAGGGTGTCCCTGGATGCTGGGGGGTGGGGGTGGTGCGAGACATGAGTGGGGGCCTGGTGGAGGCTGCCCCTGGATGCTGTGGGGTGGGGGTGATGGGAGACATGAGTGGGGGCCTGGCGGAGGGTGCCCCTGGATGCTGGGAGACATGAGTGGTGGCCTGGTGATGGCTGCCCCTGCACTGCTGGGGGGTGGGGGTGATGGGAGACATGAGTGGGGGCCTGGTGGAGGGTGCCCCTGGATGCTGGGGGGGAGGGGGTGCAGGGGGACATGAGTGGGGGCCTGGTGGAGGGTGCCCCTGGATGCTGGGGGGTGGGGGTGGTGGGAGACATGAGTGGGGGCCTGGTGGAGGCTGCCCCTGCACTGCTGGGGGTGGGGGTGATGGGAGACATGAGTGGGGGCTTGGTGGAGGCTGCCCCTGGATGCTCGGGGGTGGGGGTGGTGGGAGACATGGGTGGGGGCCTGGTGGAGGGTGCCCTGCACTGCTGGGGGGTGGGGGTGCAGGGGGACATGAGTGGGGGCCTGGTGGAGGGTGCCCTGCACTGCTGGGGGGTGGGGGTGATGGGAGACATGAGTTTGGGCCTGGTGGAGGCTGTCCCTGCACTGCTAGGGGGTGGGGGTGATGGGAGACATCAGTGGGGGCCTGGTGGAGGGTGCCCCTGGATGCTGGGGGTGGGGGTGCAGGGGGACATGAGTGGGGGCCTGGAGGAGGCTGCCCTGCACTGCTGGGGGGTGGGGGTGGTGGGAGACATGTGTGGGGGCCTGGTGGAGGTTGCCCTGCACTGCTGGGGGGTGGGGGTACAGGGGGACATGAGTGGGGGCCTGGTGGATGGTGCCCTGCACTGCTGGGGGGTGGGGGTGATGGGAGACATGAGTGGGGGCCTGGTGGAGGCTGCCCCTGCACTGCTGGGGGTGGGGGTGATAGGAGGCATGAGTGGGAGCCTGGTGGAGGGTGCCCCTGGATGCTGGGGGGTGGGGGTGCAGGGAGACATGAGTGGGGGCCTGGTGGAGGGTGCCCTGCACTGCTGGGGGGTGGGGGTGGTGGGAGACATGAGTTGGACATGAGTGGGGGCCTGGTGGAGGGTACCCCTGGATGCTGGGGGGTGGGGGTGGTGGGAGACATGAGTGGGGTCCTGGTGGAGGCTGTCGCTGCACTGCTGGGGGGTGGGGGTGATGGGAGACATGAGTGGGGGCCTGTTGGAGGCTGCCCCTGGATGCTGGGGGGTGGGGGTGGTGGGAGACATGTGTGGGGGCCTGGTGGAGGGTGCCCCTGGATGCTGGGGGTGGGGGTGCAGTGGGGCATGAGTGGGGGCCTGGTGGAGGGTGCCCTGCACTGCTGGGGGGTGGGGGGTGGGAGACAAGAGTTGGACATGAGTGGGGGCCTGGTGGAGGGTGCCCTGCACTGCTGGGGGGTGGGGGTGGTGGGAGACATGAGTGGGGGCCTGGTGGAGGGTGCCCCTGGATGCTGGGGGGTGGGGGTGGTGGGAGACATGAGTGGGGGGCCTGGTGGAGGCTGCCCCTGCACTGCTGGGGTGTGGGGGTAATGGGAGAAATGAGTGGGGGCCTGGTGGAGGGTGTCCCTGGATGCTGGGGTTTGGGGGTAGTGGGAGACATGTGTGGGGGCCTGGTGGAGGGTGCCCTGCACTGCTGGGGGGTGGGGGTGGTGGGAGACATGATTTGGACATGAGTGTGGGCCTGGTGGAGGCTGCCCCTGCACTGCTGGGGGGTGGGGTGATGGGAGACATGAGTGGGGGCCTGGCTGGTGGAGGCTGCCCCTGGAGGCTGGGGGTGGGGGTGGTGGGAGACATGTGTGGGGGCCTGGTGGAGGGTGCCCTGCACTGCTGGGGGGTGGGAGTACAGGGGGACATGAGTGGGGGCCTGGTGGAGGGTGCCCTGCACTGCTGGCGGGAGGGGGGGATGGGAGACATGAGTGGGGGCCTGGTGGAAGCTGCCCCTGCACTGCTGGGGGTGGGGGTGATAGGAGGCATGAGTGCGGGCCTGGTGGAGGCTGCCCCTGCACTGCTGGGGGGTGGGGGTGATGGGAGACATGAGTGGCTGCCTGGTGGAGGGTGCCCCTGGATGCTGGGGGGTGGGGTGCAGCGGGACATGAGTGGGGGCCTGGTGGAGGCTGTCCCTGCACTGCTGGGGGTGGGGGTGATGGGAGACATTAGTGGGGGCCTGTTGGAGGCTGCCCCTGGATGCTGGGGGGTGGGGGTGGTGGGAGACATGTGTGGGGGCCTGGTGGAGGTTGCCCTGCACTGCTGGGGGGTGGGGTGATGGGAGACATGAGTGGGGGCCTGGTGGAGGCTGCCCCTGCACTGCTGGGGGGTGGGGGTGATGGGAGACATGAGTGGGGGCCTGGTGGAGGGTGCCCCTGGATGCTGGGGGGTGGGGGTGCAGGGGGACATGAGTGGGGGCCTGGTGGAGGGTGCCCTGCACTGCTAGGGGGTGGGGGTGGTGGGAGACAAGAGTTGGACATGAGTGGGGGCGTGGTGGAGGGTGCCCTGCACTGCTGGGGGGTGGGGTGGTGGGAGACATGAGTGGGGGCCTGGTGGAGGGTGCCCCTGGATGCTGGGGGGTGGGGGTGGTGGGAGACATGAGTTTGACATGAGTGTGGGCCTGGTGGAGGCTGCCCCTGCACTGCTGGGGGGTGGGGTGATGGGAGACATGAGTGGGGGCCTGGTGGAGGCTGCCCCTGGATGCTGGGGGGTGGGGGTGGTGGGAGACATGTTTGGGGGCCTGGTGGATGCTGCCCCTGCACTGCTGGGGGGTGGGGGTGGTGGGAGACATGTTTGGGGGCCTGGTGGAGGGTGCCCTGCACTGCTGGGGGGTGGGGGTGGTGGGAGACATGAGTGGGGGCCTGGTGGCGGCTGCCCCTGCACTGCTGGCGGTGGGGGTGATGGGAGACATGAATTGGACATGAGTGGGGGCCTGGTGGAGGGTGCCCCTGGATGCTGGGGGGTGGGGGTGGTGGGAGACATGTGTGGGGGCCTGGTGGAGGGTGCCCTGCACTGCTGGGGGGTGGTGGTGGTGGGATACATGAGTTGGACATGAATGGGGGCCTGGTGGAGGGTGCCTCTGGATGCTGGGGGGTGGGGGTGGTGGGAGACATGAGTGGGGGCCTGGTGGAGGCTGCCCCTGGATGCTGTGGTGTGGGGGTGATGGGAGACATGAGTGGCTGCCTGGTGGAGGGTGCCCCTGGATGCTGGGAGACATGAGTGGGGGCCTGGTGATGGCTGCCCCTGCACTGCTGGGGGGTGGGGGTGATGGGAGACATGAGTGGGGGCCTGGTGGAGGGTGCCCCTGGATGCTGGGGGGGAGGAGGTGCAGGGGGACATGAGTGGGGGCCTGGTGGAGGGTGCCCCTGGATGCTGGGGGGTGGGGGTGGTGGGAGACATGAGTGGGAGCCTGGTGGAGGCTGCCCCTGCTCTGCTGGGGGTGGGGGTGATGAGAGACATGAATGGGGGCCTGGTGGAGGCTGCCCCTGGATGCTGGGGGGTGGGGGTGGTGGGAGACATGTGTGGGGGCCTGGTGGAGGGTGCCCTGCACTGCTGGGGGGTGGGGGTGCAGGGAGACATGAGTGGGGGCCTGGTGGAGGGTGCCCTGCACTGCTGGGGGGTGGGGGTGATGGGAGACATGAGTTGGGGCCTGGTGGAGGCTGCCCCTGCACTGCTAGGGGGTGGGGGTGATGGGAGACTTGAGTGGGGGCCTGGTGGAGGGTGCCCCTGGATGCTGGGGGTGGGGGTGCAGGGGGACATGAGTGGGGGCCTGGTGGAGGGTGCCCTGCAGTGCTGGGGGGTGGGGGTGGTGGGAGACATGAGTGGGGGCCTGGTGGCGGCTGCCCCTGCACTGCTGGGGGTGGGGGTGATGGGAGACATGAGTGGGGGCCTGGTGGAGGCTGCCCCTGCACTGCTGGGGGGTGGGGGTGTAGGGGGACATGAGTGGGGGCCTGGTGGAGGGTGCCCTGCACTGCTGGGGGGTGGGGGTGGTGGGAGACATGAGTGGGGGCCTGGTGGAGGGTGCCCTGCACTGCTGGGGGGTGGGGGTGATGGGAGACATGAATTGGACATGAGTGGGGGCCTGGTGGAGGGTGCCCCTGGATGCTGGGTGGTGGGGGTGGTGGGAGACATGTGTGGGGGCCTGGTGGAGGGTGCCCTGCACTGCTGGGGGGTGGGGGTGGTGGGATACATGAGTTGGACATGAGTGGGGGCCTGGTGGAGGCTGCCCCTGGATGCTGGGGGGTGGGGGTGGTGGGAGACATGTGTGGGGGCCTGGTGGAGGGTGCCCTGCACTGCTGGGGGGTGGGGGTGCAGGGAGACATGAGTGGGGGCCTGGTGGAGGGTGCCCTGCACTGCTGGGGGGTGGGGGTGATGGGAGACATGATTTGGGGCCTGGTGGAGGCTGCCCCTGCACTGCTAGGGGTGGGGGTGATGGGAGACTTGAGTGGGGGCCTGGTGGAGGGTGCCCCTGGATGCTGGGGGGTGGGGGTGCAGGGGGACATGAGTGGGGGCCTGGTGGAGGGTGCCCTGCAGTGCTGGGGGGTGGGGGTGGTGGGAGACATGAGTGGGGGCCTGGTGGCGGCTGCCCCTGCACTGCTGGGGGTGGGGGTGATGGGAGACTTGAGTGGGGGCCTGGTGGAGGCTGCCCCTGCACTGCTGGGGGGTGGGGGTGTAGGGGGACATGAGTGGGGGCCTGGTGGAGGGTGCCCTGCACTGCTGGGGGGTGGGGGTGGTGGGAGACATGAGTGGGGGCCTGGTGGAGGGTGCCCTGCACTGCTGGGGGGTGGGGGTGATGGGAGACATGAATTGGACATGAGTGGGGGCCTGGTGGAGGGTGCCCCTGGATGCTGGGTGGTGGGGGTGGTGGGAGACATGTGTGGGGGCCTGGTGGAGGGTGCCCTGCACTGCTGGGGGGTGGGGGTGGTGGGATACATGAGTTGGACATGAGTGGGGGCCTGGTGGAGGGTGCCCCTGGATGCTGGGGGGTGGGGGTGGTGCGAGACATGAGTGGGGGCCTGGTGGAGGCTGCCCCTGGATGCTGTGGGGTGGGGGTGATGGGAGACATGAGTGGGGGCCTGGCGGAGGGTGCCCCTGGATGCTGGGAGACATGAGTGGTGGCCTGGTGATGGCTGCCCCTGCACTGCTGGGGGGTGGGGGTGATGGGAGACATGAGTGGGGGCCTGGTGGAGGGTGCCCCTGGATGCTGGGGGGGAGGGGGTGCAGGGGGACATGAGTGGGGGCCTGGTGGAGGGTGCCCCTGGATGCTGGAGGGTGGGGGTGGTGGGAGACATGAGTGGGGGCCTGGTGGAGGCTGCCCCTGCACTGCGGGGGGTGGGGGTGATGGGAGACATGAGTGGGGGCTTGGTGGAGGCTGCCCCTGGATGCTCGGGGGTGGGGGTGGTGGGAGACATGGGTGGGGGCCTGGTGGAGGGTGCCCTGCACTGCTGGGGAGTGGGGGTGCAGGGGGACATGAGTGGGGGCCTGGTGGAGGGTGCCCTGCACTGCTGGGGGGTGGGGGTGATGGGAGACATGAGTTTGGGCCTGGTGGAGGCTGTCCCTGCACTGCTAGGGGGTGGGGGTGATGGGAGACATCAGTGGGGGCCTGGTGGAGGGTACCCCTGGATGCTGGGGGTGGGGGTGCAGGGGGACATGAGTGGGGGCCTGGAGGAGGCTGCCCTGCACTGCTGGGGGGTGGGGGTGGTGGGAGACATGTGTGGGGGCCTGGTGGAGGTTGCCCTGCACTGCTGGGGGGTGGGGGTACAGGGGGACATGAGTGGGGGCCTGGTGGATGGTGCCCTGCACTGCTGGGGGGTGGGGGTGATGGGAGACATGAGTGGGGGCCTGGTGGAGGGTGCCCCTGGATGCTGGGGGGTGGGGGTGCAGGGGGACATGAGTGGGGGCCTGATGGAGGGTGCCCTGCACTGCTGGGGGGTGGGGGTGGTGGGAGACATGAGTTGGACATGAGTGGGGGCCTGGTGGAGGGTACCCCTGGATGCTGGGGGGTGGGGGTGGTGGGAGACATGAGTGGGGTCCTGGTGGAGGCTGTCGCTGCACTGCTGGGGGGTGGGGGTGATGGGAGACATGAGTGGGGGCCTGTTGGAGGCTGCCCCTGGATGCTGGGGGGTGGGGGTGGTGGGAGACATGTGTGGGGGCCTGGTGGAGGGTGCCCCTGGATGCTGGGGGTGGGGGTGCAGTGGGACATGAGTGGGGGCCTGGTGGAGGGTGCCCTGCACTGCTGGGGGGTGGGGGGGTGGGAGACAAGAGTTGGACATGAGTGGGGGCCTGGTGGAGGGTGCCCTGCACTGCTGGGGGGTGGGGGTGGTGGGAGACATGAGTGGGGGCCTGGTGGAGGGTGCCCCTGGATGCTGAAGGGTGGGGGTGGTGGGAGACATGAGTGGGGGGCCTGGTGGAGGCTGCCCCTGCACTGCTGGGGTGTGGGGGTAATGGGAGAAATGAGTGGGGGCCTGGTGGAGGGTGTCCCTGGATGCTGGGGTTTGGGGGTAGTGGGAGACATGTGTGGGGGCCTGGTGGAGGGTGCCCTGCACTGCTGGGGGGTGGGGGTGGTGGGAGACATGATTTGGACATGAGTGTGGGCCTGGTGGAGGCTGCCCCTGCACTGCTGGGGGGTGGGGTGATGGGAGACATGAGTGGGGGCCTGGCTGGTGGAGGCTGCCCCTGGAGGCTGGGGGTGGGGGTGGTGGGAGACATGTGTGGGGGCCTGGTGGAGGGTGCCCTGCACTGCTGGGGGGTGGGAGTACAGGGGGACATGAGTGGGGGCCTGGTGGAGGGTGCCCTGCACTGCTGGCGGGTGGGGGGGATGGGAGACATGAGTGGGGGCCTGGTGGAAGCTGCCCCTGCACTGCTGGGGGTGGGGGTGATAGGAGGCATGAGTGCGGGCCTGGTGGAGGCTGCCCCTGCACTGCTGGGGGGTGGGGGTGATGGGAGACATGAGTGGCTGCCTGGTGGAGGGTGCCCCTGGATGCTGGGGGGTGGGGGTGCAGCGGGACATGAGTGGGGGCCTGGTGGAGGCTGTCCCTGCACTGCTGGGGGTGGGGGTGATGGGAGACATTAGTGGGGGCCTGTTGGAGGCTGCCCCTGGATGCTGGGGGGTGGGGGTGGTGGGAGACATGTGTGGGGGCCTGCTGGAGGTTGCCCTGCACTGCTGGGGGGTGGGGTGATGGGAGACATGAGTGGGGGCCTGGTGGAGGCTGCCCCTGCACTGCTGGGGGGTGGGGGTGATGGGAGACATGAGTGGGGGCCTGGTGGAGGGTGCCCCTGGATGCTGGGGGGTGGGGGTGCAGGGGGACATGAGTGGGGGCCTGGTGGAGGGTGCCCTGCACTGCTAGGGGGTGGGGGTGGTGGGAGACAAGAGTTGGACATGAGTGGGGGCGTGGTGGAGGGTGCCCTGCACTGCTGGGGGGTGGGGTGGTGGGAGACATGAGTGGGGGCCTGGTGGAGGGTGCCCCTGGATGCTGGGGGGTGGGGGTGGTGGGAGACATGAGTTTGACATGAGTGTGGGCCTGGTGGAGGCTGCCCCTGCACTGCTGGGGGGTGGGGTGATGGGAGACATGAGTGGGGGCCTGGTGGAGGCTGCCCCTGGATGCTGGGGGGTGGGGGTGGTGGGAGACATGTTTGGGGGCCTGGTGGATGCTGCCCCTGCACTGCTGGGGGGTGGGGGTGGTGGGAGACATGTTTGGGGGCCTGGTGGAGGGTGCCCTGCACTGCTGGGGGGTGGGGGTGGTGGGAGACATGAGTGGGGGCCTGGTGGCGGCTGCCCCTGCACTGCTGGCGGTGGGGGTGATGGGAGACATGAATTGGACATGAGTGGGGGCCTGGTGGAGGGTGCCCCTGGATGCTGGGGGGTGGGGGTGGTGGGAGACATGTGTGGGGGCCTGGTGGAGGGTGCCCTGCACTGCTGGGGGGTGGTGGTGGTGGGATACATGAGTTGGACATGAATGGGGGCCTGGTGGAGGGTGCCTCTGGATGCTGGGGGGTGGGGGTGGTGGGAGACATGAGTGGGGGCCTGGTGGAGGCTGCCCCTGGATGCTGTGGTGTGGGGGTGATGGGAGACATGAGTGGCTGCCTGGTGGAGGGTGCCCCTGGATGCTGGGAGACATGAGTGGGGGCCTGGTGATGGCTGCCCCTGCACTGCTGGGGGGTGGGGGTGATGGGAGACATGAGTGGGGACCTGGTGGAGCGTGCCCCTGGATGCTGGGGGGGAGGAGGTGCAGGGGGACATGAGTGGGGGCCTGGTGGAGGGTGCCCCTGGATGCTGGGGGGTGGGGGTGGTGGGAGACATGAGTGGGAGCCTGGTGGAGGCTGCCCCTGCTCTGCTGGGGGTGGGGGTGATGAGAGACATGAATGGGGGCCTGGTGGAGGCTGCCCCTGGATGCTGGGGGGTGGGGGTGGTGGGAGACATGTGTGGGGGCCTGGTGGAGGGTGCCCTGCACTGCTGGGGGGTGGGGGTGCAGGGAGACATGAGTGGGGGCCTGGTGGAGGGTGCCCTGCACTGCTGGGGGGTGGGGGTGATGGGAGACATGAGTTGGGGCCTGGTGGAGGCTGCCCCTGCACTGCTAGGGGGTGGGGGTGATGGGAGACTTGAGTGGGGGCCTGGTGGAGGGTGCCCCTGGATGCTGGGGGTGGGGGTGCAGGGGGACATGAGTGGGGGCCTGGTGGAGGGTGCCCTGCAGTGCTGGGGGGTGGGGGTGGTGGGAGACATGAGTGGGGGCCTGGTGGCGGCTGCCCCTGCACTGCTGGGGGTGGGGGTGATGGGAGACATGAGTGGGGGCCTGGTGGAGGCTGCCCCTGCACTGCTGGGGGGTGGGGGTGTAGGGGGACATGAGTGGGGGCCTGGTGGAGGGTGCCCTGCACTGCTGGGGGGTGGTGGTGGTGGGAGACATGAGTGGGGGCCTGGTGGAGGGTGCCCTGCACTGCTGGGGGGTGGGGGTGATGGGAGACATGAATTGGACATGAGTGGGGGCCTGGTGGAGGGTGCCCCTGGATGCTGGGTGGTGGGGGTGGTGGGAGACATGTGTGGGGGCCTGGTGGAGGGTGCCCTGCACTGCTGGGGGGTGGGGGTGGTGGGATACATGAGTTGGACATGAGTGGGGGCCTGGTGGAGGCTGCCCCTGGATGCTGGGGGGTGGGGGTGGTGGGAGACATGTGTGGGGGCCTGGTGGAGGGTGCCCTGCACTGCTGGGGGGTGGGGGTGCAGGGAGACATGAGTGGGGGCCTGGTGGAGGGTGCCCTGCACTGCTGGGGGGTGGGGGTGATGGGAGACATGATTTGGGGCCTGGTGGAGGCTGCCCCTGCACTGCTAGGGGTGGGGGTGATGGGAGACTTGAGTGGGGGCCTGGTGGAGGGTGCCCCTGGATGCTGGGGGGTGGGGGTGCAGGGGGACATGAGTGGGGGCCTGGTGGAGGGTGCCCTGCAGTGCTGGGGGGTGGGGGTGGTGGGAGACATGAGTGGGGGCCTGGTAGCGGCTGCCCCTGCACTGCTGGGGGTGGGGGTGATGGGAGACTTGAGTGGGGGCCTGGTGGAGGCTGCCCCTGCACTGCTGGGGGGTGGGGGTGTAGGGGGACATGAGTGGGGGCCTGGTGGAGGGTGCCCTGCACTGCTGGGGGGTGGGGGTGGTGGGAGACATGAGTGGGGGCCTGGTGGAGGGTGCCCTGCACTGCTGGGGGGTGGGGGTGATGGGAGACATGAATTGGACATGAGTGGGGGCCTGGTGGAGGGTGCCCCTGGATGCTGGGTGGTGGGGGTGGTGGGAGACATGTGTGGGGGCCTGGTGGAGGGTGCCCTGCACTGCTGGGGGGTAGGGGTGGTGGGATACATGAGTTGGACATGAGTGGGGGCCTGGTGGAGGGTGCCCCTGGATGCTGGGGGGTGGGGGTGGTGCGAGACATGAGTGGGGGCCTGGTGGAGGCTGCCCCTGGATGCTGTGGGGTGGGGGTGATGGGAGACATGAGTGGGGGCCTGGCGGAGGGTGCCCCTGGATGCTGGGAGACATGAGTGGTGGCCTGGTGATGGCTGCCCCTGCACTGCTGGGGGGTGGGGGTGATGGGAGACATGAGTGGGGGCCTGGTGGAGGGTGCCCCTGGATGCTGGGGGGGAGGGGGTGCAGGGGGACATGAGTGGGGGCCTGGTGGAGGGTGCCCCTGGATGCTGGGGGGTGGGGGTGGTGGGAGACATGAGTGGGGGCCTGGTGGAGGCTGCCCCTGCACTGCTGGGGGTGGGGGTGATGGGAGACATGAGTGGGGGCTTGGTGGAGGCTGCCCCTGGATGCTCGGGGGTGGGGGTGGTGGGAGACATGGGTGGGGGCCTGGTGGAGGGTGCCCTGCACTGCTGGGGGGTGGGGGTGCAGGGGGACATGAGTGGGGGCCTGGTGGAGGGTGCCCTGCACTGCTGGGGGGTGGGGGTGATGGGAGACATGAGTTTGGGCCTGGTGGAGGCTGTCCCTGCACTGCTAGGGGGTGGGGGTGATGGGAGACATCAGTGGGGGCCTGGTGGAGGGTGCCCCTGGATGCTGGGGGTGGGGGTGCAGGGGGACATGAGTGGGGGCCTGGAGGAGGCTGCCCTGCACTGCTGGGGGGTGGGGGTGGTGGGAGACATGTGTGGGGGCCTGGTGGAGGGTGCCCTGCACTGCTGGGGGGTGGGGGTACAGGGGGACATGAGTGGGGGCCTGGTGGATGGTGCCCTGCACTGCTGGGGGGTGGGGGTGATGGGAGACATGAGTGGGGGCCTGGTGGAGGCTGCCCCTGCACTGCTGGGGGTGGGGGTGATAGGAGGCATGAGTGGGAGCCTGGTGGAGGGTGCCCCTGGATGCTGGGGGGTGGGGGTGCAGGGAGACATGAGTGGGGGCCTGGTGGAGGGTGCCCTGCACTGCTGGGGGGTGGGGGTGGTGGGAGACATGAGTTGGACATGAGTGGGGGCCTGGTGGAGGGTACCCCTGGATGCTGGGGGGTGGGGGTGGTGGGAGACATGAGTGGGGTCCTGGTGGAGGCTGTCGCTGCACTGCTGGGGGGTGGGGGTGATGGGAGACATGAGTGGGGGCCTGTTGGAGGCTGCCCCTGGATGCTGGGGGGTGGGGGTGGTGGGAGACATGTGTGGGGGCCTGGTGGAGGGTGCCCCTGGATGCTGGGGGTGGGGGTGCAGTGGGACATGAGTGGGGGCCTGGTGGAGGGTGCCCTGCACTGCTGGGGGGTGGGGGGTGGGAGACAAGAGTTGGACATGAGTGGGGGCCTTGTGGAGGGTGCCCTGCACTGCTGGGGGGTGGGGGTGGTGGGAGACATGAGTGGGGGCCTGGTGGAGGGTGCCCCTGGATGCTGGGGGGTGGGGGTGGTGGGAGACATGAGTGGGGGGCCTGGTGGAGGCTGCCCCTGCACTGCTGGGGTGTGGGGGTAATGGGAGAAATGAGTGGGGGCCTGGTGGAGGGTGTCCCTGGATGCTGGGGTTTGGGGGTAGTGGGAGACATGTGTGGGGGCCTGGTGGAGGGTGCCCTGCACTGCTGGGGGGTGGGGGTGGTGGGAGACATCATTTGGACATGAGTGTGGGCCTGGTGGAGGCTGCCCCTGCACTGCTGGGGGGTGGGGTGATGGGAGACATGAGTGGGGGCCTGGCTGGTGGAGGCTGCCCCTGGAGGCTGGGGGTGGGGGTGGTGGGAGACATAAGTGGGGGCCTGGTGGAGGGTGCCCTACACTGCTGGGGGGTGGGGGTGATGGGAGACATGAGTGGGGGCCTGGTGGAGGCTGCCCCTGCACTGCTGGGGGGTGGGGGTGATGGGAGACATGAGTGGGGGCCTGGTGGAGGGTGCCCCTGGATGCTGGGGGGTGGGGGTGCAGGGGGACATGAGTGGGGGCCTGGTGGAGGGTGCCCTGCACTGCTGGGGGGTGGGGGTGGTGGGAGACAAGAGTTGGACATGTGTGGGGGCGTGGTGGAGGGTGCCCTGCACTGCTGGGGGGTGGGTGTGGTGGGAGACATGAGTGGGGGCCTGGTGGAGGGTGCCCCTGGATGCTGGGGGGTGGGGGTGGTGGGAGACATGAGTTGGACATGAGTGTGGGCCTGGTGGAGGCTGCCCCTGCACTGCTGGGGGTGGGGTGATGGGAGACATGAGTGGGGGCCTGGTGGAGGCTGCCCCTGGATGCTGGGGGGTGGGGGTGGTGGGAGACATGTTTGGAGGCCTGGTGGATGCTGCCCCTGCACTGCTGGGGGGTGGGGGGGGTGGGAGACATGTTTGGAGGCCTGGTGGAGGGTGCCCTGCACTGCTGGGGGGTGGGGGTGGTGGGAGACATGAGTGGGGGCCTGGTGGCGGCTGCCCCTGCACTGCTGGCGGTGGGGGTGATGGGAGACATGAATTGGACATGAGTGGGGGCCTGGTGGAGGGTGCCCCTGGTTGCTGGGGGGTGGGGGTGGTGGGAGACATGTGTGGGGGCCTGGTGGAGGGTGCCCTGCTCTGCTGGGGGGTGGGGGTGGTGGGATACATGAGTTGGACATGAGTGGGGTCCTGGTGGAGGGTGCCCCTGGATGCTGGGGGGTGGGGGTGGTGGGAGACATGAGTGGGGGCCTGGTGGAGGCTGCCCCTGGATGCTGTGGTGTGGGGGTGATGGGAGACATGAGTGGCTGCCTGGTGGAGGGTGCCCCTGGATGCTGGGAGACGTGAGTGGGGGCCTGGTGATGGCTGCCCCTGCACTGCTGGGGGGTGGGGGTGATGGGAGACATGAGTGGGGGCCTGGTGGAGGGTGCCCCTGGATGCTGGGGGGGAGGGGGTGCAGGGGGACATGAGTGGGGGCCTGGTGGAGGGTGCCCCTGGATGCTGGGGGGTGGGGGTGGTGGGAGACATGAGTGGGGGCCTGGTGGAGGCTGCCCCTGCACTGCTGGGGATGGGGGTGATGAGAGACATGAGTGGGGGCCTGGTGGAGGCTGCCCCTGGATGCTGGGGGGTGGAGGTGGTGGGAGACATGTGTGGGGGCCTGGTGGAGGGTGCCCTGCACTGCTGGGGGGTGGGGGTGCAGGGAGACATGAGTGGGGGCCTGGTGGAGGGTGCCCTGCACTGCTGGGTCGTGGGGGTGATGGGAGACATGAGTTGGGGCCTGGTGGAGGCTGCCCCTGCACTGCTAGGGGGTGGGGGTGATGGGAGACTTGAGTGGGGGCCTGGTGGAGGCTGCCCCTGCACTGCTGGGGGGTGGGGGTGTAGGGGGACATGAGTGGGGGCCTGGTGGAGGGTGCCCTGCACTGCTGGGGGGTGGGGGTGGTGGGAGACATGAGTGGGGGCCTGGTGGAGGGTGCCCTGCACTGCTGGGGGGTGGGGGTGATGGGAGACATGAATTGGACATGAGTGGGGGCCTGGTTGAGGGTGCCCCTGGATGCTGGGGGGTGGGGGTGGTGGGAGACATGTGTGGGGGCCTGGTGGAGGGTGCCCTGCACTGCTGGGGGGGTGGGGGTGGTGGGATACATGAGTTGGACATGAGTGGGGGCCTGGTGGAGGGTGCCCCTGGATGCTGGGGGGTGGGGGTGGTGGGAGACATGAGTGGGGAACTGGTGGAGGCTGCCCCTGGATGCAGTGGGGTGGGGGTGATGGGAGACATGAGTGGGGGCCTGGTGGAGGGTGCCCCTGGATGCTGGGAGACATGAGTGGGGGCCTGGTGATGGCTGCCCCTTCACTGCTGGGGGGTGGGGGTGATGGGAGATATGAGTGGGGGCCTGGTGGAGGGTGCCCCTGGATTCTGGGGGGGAGGGGGTGCAGGGGGACATGAGTGGGGGCCTGGTGGAGGGTGCCCCTGGATGCTGGGGGGTGGGGGTGGTGGGAGACATGAGTGGGGGCCTGGTGGAGGCTGCCCCTGCACTGCTGGGGGTGGGGGTGATGGGAGACATGAGTGGGGGCTTGGTGGAGGCTGCCCCTGGATGCTCGGGGGTGGGGGTGGTGGGAGACATGTGTGGGGGCCTGGTGGAGGGTGCCCTGCACTGCTGGGGGGTGGGGGTGCAGGGGGACATGAGTGGGGGCCTGGTGGACGGTGCCCTGCACTGCTGGGGGGTGGGGGTGATGGGAGACATGAGTTTGGGCCTGGTGGAGGCTGTCCCTGCACTGCTAGGGGGTGGGGGTGATGGGAGACATGAGTGGGGGCCTGGTGGAGGGTGCCCTGCACTGCTGGGGGGTGGGGGTGGTGGGAGACATGTGTGGGGGCCTGGTGGAGGGTGCCCTGCACTGCTGGGGGGTGGGGGTACAGGGGGACATGAGTTTGGGCCTGGTGGATGGTGCCCTGCACTGCTGGGGGGTGGGGGTGATGGGAGACATGAGTGGGGGCCTGGTGGAGGCTGCCCCTGCACTGCTGGGGGTGGGGGTGATAGGAGGCATGAGTGGGAGCCTGGTGGAGGGTGCCCCTGGATGCTGGGGGGTGGGGGTGCAGGGGGACATGAGTGGGGGCCTGGTGGAGGGTGCCCTGCACTGCTGGGGGGTGGGGGTGGTGGGAGACATGAGTTGGACATGAGTGGGGGCCTGGTGGAGGGTACCCCTGGATGCTGGGGGGTGGGGGTGGTGGGAGACATGAGTGGGGTCCTGGTGGAGGCTGTCGCTGCACTGCTGGGGGGTGGGGGTGATGGGAGACATGAGTGGGGGCCTGTTGGAGGCTGCCCCTGGATGCTGGGGGGTGGGGGTGGGGGTGGTGGGAGACATGTGTGGGGGCCTGGTGGAGGGTGCCCCTGGATGCTGGGGGTGGGGGTGCAGTGGGACATGAGTGGGGGCCTGGTGGAGGGTGCCCTGCACTGCTGGGGGGTGGGGGGTGGGAGACAAGAGTTGGACATGAGTGGGGGCCTGGTGGAGGGTGCCCTGCACTGCTGGGGGGTGGGGGTGGTGGGAAACATGAGTGGGGGCCTGGTGGAGAGTGCCCCTGGATGCTGGGGGGTGGGGGTGGTGGGAGACATGAGTGGGGGGCCTGGTGGAGGCTGCCCCTGCACTGCTGGGGTGTGGGGGTAATGGGAGAAATGAGTGGGGGCCTGGTGGAGGGTGTCCCTGGATGCTGGGGTTTGGGGGTAGTGGGAGACATGTGTGGGGGCCTGGTGGAGGGTGCCCTGCACTGCTGGGGGGTGGGGGTGGTGGGAGACATGATTTGGACATGAGTGTGGGCCTGGTGGAGGCTGCCCCTGCACTGCTGGGGGGTGGGGTGATGGGAGACATGAGTGGGGGCCTGGCTGGTGGAGGCTGACCCTGGAGGCTGGGGGTGGGGGTGGTGGGAGACATGTGTGGGGGCCTGGTGGAGGGTGCCCTACACTGCTGGGGGGTGGGGGTGATGGGAGACATGAGTGGGGGCCTGGTGGAGGCTGCCCCTGCACTGCTGGGCGGTGGGGGTGATGGGAGACATGAGTGGGGGCCTGGTGGAGGGTGGCCCTGGATGCTGGGGGGTGGGGGTGCAGGGGGACATGAGTGGGGGCCTGGTGGAGGGTGCCCTGCACTGCTGGGGGGTGGGGGTGGTGGGAGACAAGAGTTGGACATTAGTGGGGGCGTGGTGGAGGGTGCCCTGCACTGCTGGGGGGTGGGTGTGGTGGGAGACATGAGTGGGGGCCTGGTGGAGGGTGCCCCTGGATGCTGGGGGGTGGGGGTGGTGGGAGACATGAGTTGGACATGAGTGTGGGCCTGGTGGAGGCTGCCCCTGCACTGCTGGGGGGTGGGGTGATGGGAGACATGAGTGGGGGCCTGGTGGAGGGTGCCCTGCACTGCTGGGGGGTGGGGGTGGTGGGAGACATGAGTGGGGGCCTGGTGGCGGCTGCCCCTGCACTGCTGGCGGTGGGGGTGATGGGAGACATGAATTGGACATGAGTGGGGGCCAGGTGGAGGGTGCCCCTGGATGCTGGGGGGTGGGGGTGGTGGGAGACATGTGTGGGGGCCTGGTGGAGGGTGCCCTGCTCTGCTGGGGGGTGGGGGTGGTGGGATACATGAGTTGGACATGAGTGGGGTCCTGGTGGAGGGTGCCCCTGGATGCTGGGGGGTGGGGGTGGTGGGAGACATGAGTGGGGGCCTGGTGGAGGCTGCCCCTGGATGCTGGGAGACGTGAGTGGGGGGCTGGTGATGGCTGCCCCTGCACTGCTGGGGGGTGGGGGTGATGGGAGACATGAGTGGGGGCCTGGTGGAGGGTGCCCCTGGATGCTGGGGGGGAGGGGGTGCAGGGGGACATGAGTGGAAGCCTGGTGGAGGGTGCCCCTGGATGCTGGGGGGTGGGGGTGGTGGGAGACATGAGTGGGGGCCTGGTGGAGGCTGCCCCTGCACTGCTGGGGGTGGGGGTGATGAGAGACATGAGTGGGGGCCTGGTGGAGGCTGCCCCTGGATGCTGGGGGGTGGGGGTGGTGGGAGACATGTGTGGGGGCCTGGTGGAGGGTGCCCTGCACTGCTGGGGGGTGGGGGTGCAGGGAGACATGAGTGGGGGCCTGGTGGAGGGTGCCCTGCACTGCTGGGGCGTGGGGGTGATGGGAGACATGAGTTGGGGCCTGGTGGAGGCTGCCCCTGCACTGCTAGGGGGTGGGGGTGATGGGAGACTTGAGTGGGGGCCTGGTGGAGGCTGCCCCTGCACTGCTGGGGGGTGGGGGTGTAGGGGGAAATGAGTGGGGGCCTGGTGGAGGGTGCCCTGCACTGCTGGGGGGTGGGGGTGGTGGGAGACATGAGTGGGGGCCTGGTGGAGGGTGCCCTGCACTGCTGGGGGGTGGGGGTGATGGGAGACATGAATTGGACATGAGTGGGGGCCTGGTGGAGGGTGCCCCTGGATGCTGGGGGGTGGGGGTGGGGGTGGTGGGAGACATGTGTGGGGGCCTGGTGGAGGGTGCCCTGCACTGCTGGGGGGTGGGGGTGGTGGGTTACATGAGTTGGACATGAGTGGGGGCCTGGTGGAGGGTGCCCCTGGATGCTGGGGGGTGGGGGTGGTGGGAGACATGAGTGGGGGCCTGGTGGAGGCTGCCCCTTGATGCTGTGGGGTGGGGGTGATGGGAGACATGAGTGGGGGCCTGGCGGAGGGTGCCCCTGGATGCTGGGAGACATGAGTGGGGGCCTGGTGATGGCTGCCCCTTCACTGCTGGGGGGTGGGGGTGATGGGAGACATGAGTGGGGGCCTGGTGGAGGGTGCCCCTGGATGCTGGGGGGGAGGGGGTGCAGGGGGACATGAGTGGGGGCCTGGTGGAGGGTGCCCCTGGATGCTGGGGGGTGGGGGTGGTGGGAGACATGAGTGGGGGCCTGGTGGAGGCTGCCCCTGCACTGCTGGGGGTGGGGGTGATGGGAGACATGAGTGGGGGCTTGGTGGAGGCTGCCCCTGGATGCTCGGGGGTGGGGGTGGTGGGAGACATGTGTGGGGGCCTGGTGGAGGGTGCCCTGCACTGCTGGGGGGTGGGGGTGCAGGGGGACATGAGTGGGGGCCTGGTGGACGGTGCCCTGCACTGCTGGGGGGTGGGGGTGATGGGAGACATGAGTTTGGGCCTGGTGGAGGCTGTCCCTGCACTGCTAGGGGGTGGGGGTGATGGGAGACATGAGTGGGGGCCTGGTGGAGGGTGCCCCTGGATGCTGGGGGTGGGGGTGCAGGGGGACATGAGTGGGGGCCTGGTGGAGGCTGCCCTGCACTGCTGGGGGTGAGGGTGGTGGGAGACATGTGTGGGGGCCTGGTGGAGGGTGCCCTGCACTGCTGGGGGGTGGGGGTACAGGGGGACATGAGTGGGGGCCTGGTGGATGGTGCCCTGCACTGCTGGGGGGTGGGGGTGATGGGAGACATGAGTGGGGGCCTGGTGGAGGCTGCCCCTGCACTGCTGGGGGTGGGGGTGATAGGAGGCATGAGTGGGGGCCTGGTGGAGGGTGCCCCTGGATGCTGGGGGGTGGGGGTGCAGGGGGACATGAGTGGAGGCCTGGTGGAGGGTGCCCTGCACTGCTGGGGGGTGGGGGTGGTGGGAGACATGAGTTGGACATGAGTGGGGGCCTGGTGGAGGGTGCCCCTGGATGCTGGGGGGTGGGGGTGGTGGGAGACATGAGTGGGGTCAAGGTGGAGGCTGTCCCTGCACTGCTGGGGGGTGGGGGTGATGGGAGACATGAGTGGGGGCCTGTTGGAGGCTGCCCCTGGATGCTGGGGGGTGGGGGTGTAGGGGGACATGAGTGGGGGCCTGGTGGAGGGTGCCCTGCACTGCTGGGGGGTGGGGGTGGTGGGAGACATGAGTGGGGGCCTGGTGGAGGGTGCCCTGCACTGCTGGGGGGTGGGGGTGATGGGAGACATGAATTGGACATGAGTGGGGGCCTGGTGGAGGGTGCCCCTGGATGCTGGGGGGTGGGGGTGGGGGTGGTGGGAGACATGTGTGGGGGCCTGGTGGAGGGTGCCCTGCACTGCTGGGGGGTGGGGGTGGTGGGTTACATGAGTTGGACATGAGTGGGGGCCTGGTGGAGGGTGCCCCTGGATGCTGGGGGGTGGGGGTGGTGGGAGACATGAGTGGGGGCCTGGTGGAGGCTGCCCCTGGATGCTGTGGGGTGGGGGTGATGGGAGACATGAGTGGGGGCCTGGCGGAGGGTGCCCCTGGATGCTGGGAGACATGAGTGGGGGCCTGGTGATGGCTGCCCCTTCACTGCTGGGGGGTGGGGGTGATGGGAGACATGAGTGGGGGCCTGGTGGAGGGTGCCCCTGGATGCTGGGGGGGAGGGGGTGCAGGGGGACATGAGTGGGGGCCTGGTGGAGGGTGCCCCTGGATGCTGGGGGGTGGGGGTGGTGGGAGACATGAGTGGGGGCCTGGTGGAGGCTGCCCCTGCACTGCTGGGGGTGGGGGTGATGGGAGACATGAGTGGGGGCTTGGTGGAGGCTGCCCCTGGATGCTCGGGGGTGGGGGTGGTGGGAGACATGTGCGGGGGCCTGGTGGAGGGTGCCCTGCACTGCTGGGGGGTGGGGGTGCAGGGGGACATGAGTGGGGGCCTGGTGGACGGTGCCCTGCACTGCTGGGGGGTGGGGGTGATGGGAGACATGAGTTTGGGCCTGGTGGAGGCTGTCCCTGCACTGCTAGGGGGTGGGGGTGATGGGAGACATGAGTGGGGGCCTGGTGGAGGGTGCCCCTGGATGCTGGGGGTGGGGGTGCAGGGGGACATGAGTGGGGGCCTGGTGGAGGCTGCCCTGCACTGCTGGGGGTGAGGGTGGTGGGAGACATGTGTGGGGGCCTGGTGGAGGGTGCCCTGCACTGCTGGGGGGTGGGGGTACAGGGGGACATGAGTGGGGGCCTGGTGGATGGTGCCCTGCACTGCTGGGGGGTGGGGGTGATGGGAGACATGAGTGGGGGCCTGGTGGAGGCTGCCCCTGCACTGCTGGGGGTGGGGGTGATAGGAGGCATGAGTGGGGGCCTGGTGGAGGGTGCCCCTGGATGCTGGGGGGTGGGGGTGCAGGGGGACATGAGTGGAGGCCTGGTGGAGGGTGCCCTGCACTGCTGGGGGGTGGGGGTGGTGGGAGACATGAGTTGGACATGAGTGGGGGCCTGGTGGAGGGTGCCCCTGGATGCTGGGGGGTGGGGGTGGTGCTAGACATGAGTGGGGTCCTGGTGGAGGCTGTCCCTGCACTGCTGGGGGGTGGGGGTGATGGGAGACATGAGTGGGGGCCTGTTGGAGGCTGCCCCTGGATGCTGGGGGGTGGGGGTGGTGGGAGACATGTCTGGGGGCCTGGTGGAGGGTGCCCCTGGATGCTGGGGGTGGGGGTGCAGTGGGACATGAGTGGGGGCCTGGTGGAGGGTGCCCTGCACTGCTGGGGGGTGGGGGGGTGGGAGACAAGAGTTGGACATGAGTGGGGGCCTGGTGGAGGGTGCCCTGCACTGCTGGGGGGTGGGGGTGGTGGGAGACATGAGTGGGGGCCTGGTGGAGGGTGCCCCTGGATGCTGGGGGGTGGGGGTGGTGGGAGACATGAGTGGGGGGCCTGGTGGAGGCTGCCCCTGCACTGCTGGGGGGTGGGGGTAATGGGAGACATGAGTGGGGGCCTGGTGGAGGGTGTCCCTGGATGCTGGGGTTTGGGGGTAGTGGGAGACATGTGTGGGGGCCTGGTGGAGGGTGCCCTGCACTGCTGGGGGGTGGGGGTGGTGGGAGACATGATTTGGACATGAGTGTGGGCCTGGTGGAGGCTGCCCCTGCACTGCTGGGGGTGGGGTGATGGGAGACATGAGTGGGGGCCTGGCTGGTGGAGGCTGCCTCTGGAAGCTGGGGGTGGGGGTGGTGGGAGACATGTGTGGGGGCCTGGTGGAGGGTGCCCTACACTGCTGGGGGTTGGGGGTGATGGGAGACATGAGAGGGGCCCTGGTGGATGCTGCCCCTCCACTGCTGGGGGGTGGGGGTGGTGGGAGACATGTGTGGGGGCCTGGTGGAGGGTGCCCTGCACTCCTGGGGGTGGGGGTGGTGGGAGACATGAGTGGGGGCCTGGTTTAGGCTGCCCCTGCACTGCTGGGGGTGGGGGTGATGGGAGACATGAGTGGGGGCCTGGTGGAGGCTGCCCCTGCACTGCTGGGGGGTGGGGGTGTAGGGGGACATGAGTGGGGGCCTGGTGGAGGGTGCCCTGCACTGCTGGGGGGTGGGGGTTGTGGGAGACATGAGTGGGGGCCTGGTGGATGGTGCCCTGCACTGCTGGGGGGTGGGGGTGATGGGAGACATGAATTGGACATGAGTGGGGGCCTGGTGGAGGGTGCCCTGCACTGCTGGGGGGTGGGGGTGGTGGGAGACATGAGTGGGGGCCTGGTGGAGGGTGCCCTGCACTGCTGGGGGGTGAGGGTGATGGGAGACATGAATTGGACATGAGTGGGGGCCTGGTGGAGGGTGCCCCTGGATGCTGGGGGGTGGGTGTGGTGGGAGACATGAGTGGGGGCCTGGTGGAGGCTGCCCCTGGATGCTGTTGGGTGGGGGTGATGGGAGACATGAGTGGGGGGCCTGGTGGAGGGTGCCCCTGGATGCTAGGAGACATGAGTGGGGGCCTGGTGGAGGCTGCCCCTGGATGCTGTGGGGTGGGGGTGATGGGAGACATGAGTGGGGGCCTGGTGGAGGGTGCCCCTGGATGCTGGGGGGGGGTGCAGGGGGACATGAGTGGGGGCCTGGTGGAGGGTGCCCCTGGATGCTGGGGGTGGGGGTGGTGGGAGACATGAGTGGGGGCCTGGTGGAGGCTGCCCCTGCACTGCTGGGGGTGGGGGTGATGGGAGACATGAGTGGGGGCCTGGTGGAGGCTGCCCCTGGATGCTGGGGGTGGGGGTGGTGGGAGACATGTGTGGGGGCCTGGTGGAGGGTGCCCTGCACTGCTGGGGGGTGGGGGAGCAGGGGGACATGAGTGGGGGCCTGGTGGAGGGTGCCCTGCACTGCTGGGGGTGGGGGTGATGGGAGACATGAGTTGGGGCCTGGTGGAGGCTGCCCCTGCACTGCTAGGGGGTGGGGGTGATGGGAGACATGAGTGGGGGCCTGGTGGAGGGTGCCCCTGGATGCTGGGGGGTGGTGGTGCAGGGGGACATGAGTGGGGGCATGGTGGAGGGTGCCCTGCACTGCTGGGGGGTGGGGGTGGTGGGAGACATGAGTGGGGGCCTGGTGGAGGCTGCCCCTGCACTGCTGGGGGGTGGGGGTGTAGGGGGACATGAGTGGGGGCCTGGTGGAGGGTGCCCTGCACTGCTGGGGGGTGGGGGTGGTGGGAGACATGAGTGGGGGCCTGGTGGAGGCTGTCCCTGGATGCTGGGGGGTGGGGGTGGTGGGAGACATGTGTGGGGGCCTGGTGGAGGGTGCACTACACTGCTGGGGGGTGGGGGTGATGGGAGACATGAGAGGGGCCCTGGTGGATGCTGCCCCTGCACTGCTGGGGGGTGGGGTGGTGGGAGACGTGTGGGGGCCTGGTGGAGGGTGCCCTGCACTGCTGGGGGGTGGGGGTGGTGGGAGACATGAGTGGGGGCCTGGTTTCGGCTGCCCCTGCACTGCTGGGGGTGGGGGTGATGGGAGACATGAGTGGGGGCCTGGTGGAGGCTGCCCCTGCACTGCTGGGGGGTGGGGGTGTAGGGGGACATGAGTGGGGGCCTGGTGGAGGGTGCCCTGCACTGCTGGGGGGTGGGGGTGGTGGGAGACATGAGTGGGGGCCTGGTGGAGGGTGCCCTGCACTGCTGGGGGGTGGGGGTGATGGGAGACATGAATTGGACATGAGTGGGGGCCTGGTGGAGGGTGCCCCTGGATGCTGGGGGGTGGGGGTGGTGGGAGACATGTGTGGTGGCCTGGTGGAGGGTGCCCTGCACTGCTGGGGGGTGGGGGTGGTGGGATACATGAGTTGGACATGAGTGGGGGCCTGGTGGAGGGTGCCCCTGGATGCTGGGGGGTGGGGGTGGTGGGAGACATGAGTGGGGGCATGGTGGAGGCTGCCCCTGGATGCTGTGGGGTGGGGGTGATTGGAGACATGAGTGGGGGCCTGGTGGAGGGTGCCCCTGGATGCTGGCAGACATGAGTGGGGGCCTGGTGATGGCTGCCCCTGCACTGCTGGGGTGTGGGGGTGATGGGAGACATGAGTGGGGGCCTGGTGGAGGGTGCCCCTGGATGCTGGCAGACATGAGTGGGGGTCTGGTGATGGCTGCCCCTGCACTGCTGGGGTGTGGGGGTGATGGGAGACATGAGTGGGGGCCTGTTGGAGGGTGCCCCTGGATGCTGGGGGGTGGGGGTGGTGGGAGACATGAGTGGGGGCCTGGTGGAGGCTGCCCCTGCACTGCTGGGCGTGGGGGTGATGGGAGACATGAGTTGGGGACTGGTGGAGGCTGCCCCTGGATGCTGGGGGGTGGGGGTGGTGGGAGACATGTGTGGGGGCCTGGTGGAGGGTGCCCTGCACTGCTGGGGGGCGGGGGTGCAGGGGGACATGAGTGGGGGCCTGGTGGAGGGTGCCCTGCACTGCTGGGGGGTGGGGGTGATGGGAGACATGAGTTGGGGCCTGGTGGAGGCTGCCCCTGCACTGCTAGGGGGTGGGGGTGATGTGAGACATGAGTGGGGGCCTGGTGGAGGGTGCCCTGCACTGCTGGGGGGTGGGGGTGATGGGAGACATGAGTGGGGGCCTGGTGGAAGCTGCCCCTGCACTGCTGGGGGTGGGGGTGATAGGAGGCATGAGTGGGGGCCTGGTGGAGGCTGCCCCTGCACTGCGTGGGGGTGATGGGAGACATGAGTGGCTGCCTGGTGGAGGGTGCCCCTGGATGCTGGGGGGTGGGGGTGCAGGGGGACATGAGTGGGGGCATGGTGGAGGCTGTCCCTGCACTGCTGGGGGTGGGGGTGATGGGAGACATGAGTGGGGGCCAGTTGGAGGCTGCCCCTGGATGCTGGGGGGTGGGGGTGGTGGGAAACATGTGTGGAGGCCTGGTGGAGGTTGCCCTGCACTGCTGGGGGGTGGGGTGATGGGAGACATGAGTGGGGGCCTGGTGGAGGCTGCCCCTGCACTGCTGGGAGGTGGGGGTGATGGGAGAAATGAGTGGGGGCCTGGTGGAGGGTGCCCCTGGATGCTGGGGGGTGGGGGTGCAGGGGGACATGAGTGGGGGCCTGGTGGAGGGTGCCCTGCACTGCTGGGGGGTGGGGGTGGTGGGAGACATGAGTTGGACATGAGTGGGGGCCTGGTGGAGTGTGCCCCTGGATGCTGGGGGGTGGGGGTGCAGGGGGACATGAGTGGGGGCCTGGTGGAGGCTGCCCCTCCACTGCTGGGGGGGTGGGGGTGATGGGAGACATGAGTGGGGGCCTGGTGGAGGGTGCCCCTGGATGCTAGGGGGTGGGGGTGCAGGGGGACATGAGTGGGGGCCTGGTGGAGTGTGCCCTGCACTGCTGGGGGGTGGGGGTGGTGGGAGACATGAGTTGGACATGAGTGGGGGCGTGGTGGAGGGTGCCCTGCACTGCTGGGGGGTGGGGGTGGTGGGAGACATGAGTGGGGGCCTGGTGGAGGGTGCCCCTGGATGCTGGGGGGTGGGGGTGGTGGGAGACATGAGTTGGACATGAGTGTGGGCCTGGTGGAGGCTGCCCCTGCACTGCTGGGGGGTGGGGTGATGGGAGACATGAGTGGGGGCCTGGTGGAGGCTGCCCCTGGATGCTGGGGGGTGGGGGTGGTGGGAGACATGTTTGGGGGCCTGGTGGAGGGTGCCCTACACTGCTGGGGGGTGGGGGTGATGGAAGACATGAGAGGGGCCCTGGTGGATGCTGCCCCTGCACTGCTGGGGGGTGGGGGTGGTGGGAGACATGTTTGGGGGCCTGGTGGAGGGTGCCCTGCACTGCTGGGCGGTGGGAGTGGTGGGAGACATGAGTGGGGGCCTGGTGGCGGCTGCCCCTGCACTGCTGGGGGTGGGGGTGATGGGAGACATGAGTGGGGGCCTGGTGGAGGGTGCCCCTGCACTGCTGGGGGGTGGGGGTGTAGGGGGACATGAGTGGGGGCCTGGTGGAGGGTGCCGTGCACTGCTGGAGGGTGGGGGTGGTGGGAGACATGAGTGGGGGCCTGGTGGAGGGTGCCCTGCACTGCTGGGGGGTGGGGGTGATGGGAGACATGAATTGGACATGAGTGGGGGCCTGGTGGAGGGTGCCCCTGGATGCTGGGGGGTGGGGGTGGTGGGAGACATGTGTGGGGGCCTGGTGGAGGGTGCCCTGCACTGCTGGGGGTGGGGGTGGTGGGATACATGAGTTGGACATGAGTGGGGGCCTGGTGGAGGGTGCCCCTGGATGCTGGGGGGTGGGGGTGGTGGGAGACATGAGTGGGGGCCTGGTGGAGGCTGCCCCTGGATGCTGTGGGGTGGGGGTGATGGGAGACATGAGTGGCTGCCTGGTGGAGAGTGCCCCTGGATGCTGGGAGACATGAGTGGGGGCCTGGTGATGGCTGCCCCTGCACTGCTGGGGGGTGGGGGTGATGGGAGACATGAGTGGGGGCCTGGTGGAGGGTGCCCCTGGATGCTGGGGGGGAGAGGGTGCAGGGGGACATGAGTGGGGGCCTGGTGGAGGGTGCCCCTGGATGCTGGGGGGTGGGGGTGGTGGGAGACATGAGTGGGGGCCTGGTGGAGGCTGCCCCTGCACTGCTGGGGGTGGGGGTGATGAGAGACATGTGTGGGGGCCTGGTGGAGGCTGCCCCTGGATGCTGGGGGGTGGGGGTGGTGGGAGACATGTGTGGGGGCCTGGTGGAGGGTGCCCTGCACTGCTGGGGGGTGGGGGTGCAGGGAGACATGAGTGGGGGCCTGGTGGAGGGTGCCCTGCACTGTTGGGGAGTGGGGGTGATGGGAGACATGAGTTGGGGCCTGGTGGAGGCTGCCCCTGCACTGCTAGGGGGTGGGGGTGATGGGAGACTTGAGTGGGGGCCTGGTGGAGGATGCCCCTGGATGCTGGGGGGTGGGAGTGCAGGGGGACATGAGTGGGGGCCTGGTGGAGGGTGCCCTGCAGTGCTGGGGGGTGGGGGTGGTGGGAGACATGAGTGGGGGCCTGGTGGCGGCTGCCCCTGCACTGCTGGGGGTGGGGGTGATGGGAGACATGAGTGGGGGCCTGGTGGAGGCTGCCCCTGCACTGCTGGTGGGTGGGGGTCTAGGGGGACATGAGTGGGGGCCTGGTGGAGGGTGCCCTGCACTGCTGGGGGGTGGGGGTGGTGGGAGACATGAGTGGGGGCCTGGTGGAGGGTGCCCTGCACTGCTGGGGGGTGGGGGTGATGGGAGACATGAATTGGACATGAGTGGGGGCCTGGTGGAGGGTGCCCCTGGATGCTGGGGGGTGGGGGGGGTGGGAGACATGTGTGGGGGCCTGGTGGAGGGTGCCCTGCACTGCTGGGCGGTGGGGGTGGTGGGATACATGAGTTGGACATGAGTGGGGGCCTGGTGGAGGGTGCCCCTGGATGCTGGGGGGTGGGGGTGGTGGGAGACATGAGTGGGGGCCTGGTGGAGGCTGCCCCTGGATGCTGTGGGGTGGGGGTGATAGGAGACATGAGTGGGGGCCTGGCGGAGGGTGCCCCTGGATGCTGGGAGACATGAGTGGGGGCCTGGTGATGGCTGCCCCTGCACTGCTGGGGGGTGGGGGTGATGGGAGACATGAGTGGGGGCCTGGTGGAGGGTGCCCCTGGATGCTGGGGGGGAGGGGGTGCAGGGGGACATGAGTGGGGGCCTGGTGGAGGGTGCCCCTGGATGCTGAGGGGTGGGGGTGGTGGGAGACATGAGTGGGGGCCTGGTGGAGGGTGCCCTGCACTGCTGGGGGGTGGGGGTGGTGGGCGACATGATTTGGACATGAGTGGGGGCCTGGTGGAAGGTGCCCCTGGATGCTGGGGGGTGGGGGTGATGGGAGACATGAGTGGGGGCCTGGTGGAGGCTGCCCCTGCACTGCTGGTGGGTGGGGGTCTAGGGGGACATGAGTGGGGGCCTGGTGGAGGGTGCCCTGCACTGCTGGGGGGTGGGGGTGGTGGGAGACATGAGTGGGGGCCTGGTGGAGGGTGCCCTGCACTGCTGGGGGGTGGGGGTGATGGGAGACATGAATTGGACATGAGTGGGGGCCTGGTGGAGGGTGCCCCTGGATGCTGGGGGGTGGGGGTGGTGGGAGACATGTGTGGGGGCCTGGTGGAGGGTGCCCTGCACTGCTGGGCGGTGGGGGTGGTGGGATACATGAGTTGGACATGAGTGGGGGCCTGGTGGAGGGTGCCCCTGGATGCTGGGGGGTGGGGGTGGTGGGAGACATGAGTGGGGGCCTGGTGGAGGCTGCCCCTGGATGCTGTGGGGTGGGGGTGATAGGAGACATGAGTGGGGGCCTGGCGGAGGGTGCCCCTGGATGCTGGGAGACATGAGTGGGGGCCTGGTGATGGCTGCCCCTGCACTGCTGGGGGGTGGGGGTGATGGGAGACATGAGTGGGGGCCTGGTGGAGGGTGCCCCTGGATGCTGGGGGGGAGGGGGTGCAGGGGGACATGAGTGGGGGCCTGGTGGAGGGTGCCCCTGGATGCTGAGGGGTGGGGGTGGTGGGAGACATGAGTGGGGGCCTGGTGGAGGGTGCCCTGCACTGCTGGGGGGTGGGGGTGGTGGGCGACATGATTTGGACATGAGTGGGGGCCTGGTGGAAGGTGCCCCTGGATGCTGGGGGGTGGGGGTGATGGGAGACATGAGTGGGGGCCTGGTGGAGGCTGCCCTGCACTGCTGGGGGGTGGGGGTGGTGGGAGACATGTGTGGGGGCCTGGTGGAGGGTGCCCTGCACTGCTGGGGGGTGGGGGTACAGGGGGACATGAGTGGGGGCCTGGTGGAGGGTGCCCTGCACTGCTGGGGGGTGGGGGTGATGGGAGACATGAGTGGGGGCCTGGTGGAGGCTGCCCCTGCACTGCTGGGTGTGGGGGTGATAGGAGGCATGAGTGGGGGCCTGGTGGAGGGTGCCCCTGGATGCTGGGGGGTGGGGGTGCAGGGGGACATGAGTGGGGGCCTGTTGGAGGGTGCCCTGCACTGCTGGGGGGTGGGGGTGGTGGGCGACATGAGTTGGACATGAGTGGGGGCCTGGTGGAAGGTGCCCCTGGATGCTGGGGGGTGGGGATGGTGGGAGACATGAGTGGGGTCCTGGTGGAGGCTGTCCCTGCACTGCTGGGGGGTGGGGGTGATGGGAGACATGAGTGGGGGCCTGTTGGAGGCTGCCCCTGGATGCTGGGGGGTGGGGGTGGTGGGAGACATGTGTGGGGGCCTGGTGGAGGGTGCCCCTGGATGCTGGGCGTGGGGGTGCAGTGGGACATGAGTGGGGGCCTGGTGGAGGGTGCCCTGCACTGCTGGGGGGTGGGGGGGTGGGAGACGAGAGTTGGACATGAGTGGGGGCCTGGTGGAGGGTGCCCTGCACTGCTGGGGGGTGGGGGTGGTGGAAGACATGAGTGGGGGCCTGGTGGAGGGTGCCCCTGGATGCTGGGGGGTGGGGGTGGTGGGAGACATGAGTGGGGGGCCTGGTGGAGGCTGCCCCTGCACTGCTGGGGGGTGGGGGTAATGGGAGACATGGGTGGGTGCCTGGTGGAGGGTGTCCCTGGATGCTGGGGTTTGGGGGTAGTGGCAGACATGTGTGGGGGCCTGGTGGAGGGTGCCCTGCACTGCTGGGGGGTGGGGGTGGTGGGAGACATGAGTTGGACATGAGTGTGGGCCTGGTGAAGGCTGCCCCTGCACTGCTGGGGGGTGGTGTGATGGGAGACATGAGTGGGGGCCTGGCTGGTGGAGGCTGCCCCTGGAGGCTGGGTGGTGGGGGTGGTGGGAGACATGTGTGGGGGCCTGGTGGAGGGTGCCCTACACTGCTGGGGGGTGGGGGTGATGGGAGACATGAGAGGGGCCCTGGTGGATGCTGCCCCTGCACTGCTGGGGGGTGGGGGTGGTGGGAGACATGTGTGGGGGCCTGGTGGAGGGTGCCCTGCACTGCTGGGGGGTGGGGGGGGGTGGGAGACATGAGTGGGGGCCTGGTTTCGGCTGCCCCTGCACTGCTGGGGGTGGGGGTGATGGGAGACATGAGTGGGGGCCTGGTGGAGGCTGCCCCTGCACTGCTGGGGGGTGGGGGTGTAGGGGGACATGAGTGGGGGCCTGGTGGAGGGTGCCCTGCACTGCTGGGGGGTGGGGGTGGTGGGAGACATGAGTGGGGGCCTGGTGGAGGGTGCCCTGCACTGCTGGGGGGTGGGGGTGATGGGAGACATGAATTGGACATGAGTGGGGGCCTGGTAGAGGGTGCCCCTGGATGCTGGGGGGTGGGGGTGGTGGGAGACATGTGTGGGGGCCTGGTGGAGAGTGCCCTGCACTGTGGGGGGTGGGGGTGGTGGGATAGATGAGTTGGACATGAGTGGGGGCCTGGTGGAGGGTGCCCCTGGATGCTGGGGGGTGGGGGTGGTGGGAGACATGAGTGGGGGCCTAGTGGATGCTGCCCCCGGATGCTGTGGGGTGGGGGTGATGGGAGACATGAGTGGGGGGCCTGGTGGAGGGTGCACCAGGATGCTAGCAGACATGAGTGGGGGCCTGGTGGAGGCTGCCCCTGGATGCTGTGGGGTGGGGGTGATGGGAGACATGAGTGGGGGCCTGGTGGAGGGTGCCCCTGGATGCTGGGGGGGAGGGGGTGCAGGGGGACATGAGTGGGGGCCTGGTGGAGGGTGCCCCTGGATGCTGGGGGGTGGGGGTGGTGGGAGACATGAGTGGGGGCCTGGTGAAGGCTGCCCCTGCACTGCTGGGGGTGGGGGTGATGGGAGACATGAGTGGGGGCCTGGTGGAGGCTGCCCCTGGATGCTGGGGGGTGGGGGTGGTGGGAGACATGTGTGGGGGCCTGGTGGAGGGTGCCCTGCACTGCTGGGGGGTGGGGGGTGCAGGGGGACATGAGTGGGGGCCTAGTGGAGAGTGCCCTGCACTGCTGGGGGGTGGGGGTGATGGGAGACATGAGTTGGGGCCTGGTGGAGGCTGCCCCTGCACTGCTAGGGGGTGGGGGTGATGGGAGACATGAGTGGGGGCCTGGTGGAGGGTGCCCCTGGATGCTGGGGGGTGGGGGTGCAGGGGGACATAAGTGGGGGCCTGGTGGAGGGTGCCCTGCACTGCTGGGGGGTGGGGGTGGTGGGAGACATGAGTGGGGGCCTGGTGGAGGCTGCCCCTGCACTGCTGGGGGGTGGGGGTGTAGGGGGACATGAGTGGGGGCCTGGTGGAGGGTGCCCTGCACTGCTGGGGGGTGGGGGTGGTGGGAGACATGAGTGGGGGCCTGGTGGAGGCTGCCCCTGGATGCTGGGGGGAGGGGGTGGTGGGAGACATGTGTGGGGGCCTGGTGGAGGGTGCACTACACTGCTGGCGGGTGGGGGTGATGGGAGACATGAGAGGGGCCCTGGTGGATGCTGCCCCTGCACTGCTGGGGGGTGGGGGTGGTGGGAGACATGTGTGGGGGCCTGGTGGAGGGTGCCCTGCACTGCTGGGGGGTGGGGGTGTAGGGGGACATGAGTGGGGGCCTGGTGGAGGGTGCCCTGCACTGCTGGGGGGTGGGGGTGGTGGGAGACATGAGTGGGGGCCTGGTGAAGGGTGCCCTGCACTGCTGGGGGGTGGGGGTGATGGGAGACATGAATTGGACATGAGTGGGGGCCTGGTGGAGGGTCCCCCTGGATGCTGGGGTGTGGGGGTGGTGGGAGACATGTGTGGGGGCCTGGTGGAGGGTGCCCTGCACTGCTGGGGGGTGGGGGTGGTGGGATACATGAGTTGGACATGAGTGGGGGCCTGGTGGAGGGTGCCCCTGTATGCTGGGGGGTGGGGGTGGTAGGAGACATGAGTGGGGGCCCGGTGGAGGCTGCCCCTGGATGCTGTGGGGTGGGGGTGATTGGAGACATGAGTGGGGGCCTGGTGGAGGGTGCCCCTGGATGCTGGGAGACATGAGTGGGGGCCTGGTGATGGCTGCCCCTGCACTGCTGGGGGTGGGGGTGATGAGTGACATGAGTGGGGGCCTGGTGGAGGGTGCCCCTGGATGCTGGGGGGGAGGGGGTGCAGGGGGACATGAGTGGGGGCCTGGTGGAGGGTGCCCCTGGATGCTGGGGGGTGGGGGTGGTGGGAGACATGAGTGGGGGCCTGGTGGAGGCTGCCCCTGCACTGCTGGGGATGGGGGTGATGGGAGACATGAGTGGGGGACTGGTGGAGGCTGCCCCTGGATGCTGGGGGGTGGGGGTGGTGGGAGACATGTTTGGGGGCCTGGTGGAGGGTGCCCTGCACTGCTGGGGGGCGGGGGTGCAGGGGGACATGAGTGGGGGCCTGGTGGAGGGTGCCCTGCACTGCTGGGGGGTGGGGTTGATGGGAGACATGAGTTGGGGCCTGGTGGAGGCTGCCCCTGCACTGCTAGGGGGTGGGGGTGATGTGGGACATGAGTGGGGGCCTGGTGGAGGGTGCCCCTGGATGCTGGGGGGTGGGGTGCAGGGGGACATGAGTGGGGGCCTGGTGGAGGGTGCCCTGCACTGCTGGGGGGTGGGGGGGGTGGGAGACATGAGTGGGGGCCTGGTGGCGGCTGCCCCTGCACTGCTGGGGGTGGGGCGATGGGAGACATGAGTGGGGGCCTGGTGGAGGCTGCCCCTGCACTGCTGGGGGGTGGGGGTGTAGGGGGGCATGAGTGGGGGTCTGGTGGAGGGTGCCCTGCACTGCTGGGGGGTGGGGGTGGTGGGAGACATGAGTGGGGGCCTGGTGAAGGGTGCCCTGCACTGCTGGGGGGTGGGGGTGATGGGAGACATGAATTGGACATGAGTGGGGGCCTGGTGGAGGGTGCCCTGCACTGCTGGGGGGTGGGGGTGGTGGGATACATGAGTTGGACATGAGTGGGGGCCTGGTGGAGTGTGCCCCTGGATGCTGGGGGGTGGGGGTGGTGGGAGACATGAGTGGGGGCCTGGTGGAGGCTGCCCCTGGATGCTCTGGGGTGGGGGTGATTGGAGACATGAGTGGGGGCCTGATGGAGGGTGCCCCTGGATGCTGGGAGACATGAGTGGGGGCCTGGTGATGGCTGCCCCTGCACTGCTGGGGGTGGGGGTGATGGGTGACATGAGTGGGGGCCTGGTGGAGGGTGCCCCTGGATGCTGGGGGGGAGGGGGTGCAGGGGGACATGAGTGGGGGCCTGGTGGAGGGTGCCCCTGGATGCTTGGGGGTGGGGGTGGTGGGAGACAAGAGTGGGGGCCTGGTGGAGGCTGCCCCTGCACTGCTGGGGGTGGGGGTGATGGGAGACATGAGTGGGGGACTGGTGGAGGCTGCCCTGCTCTGCTGGGGGGTGGGGGTGTAGTGGGGCATGGGTGGGGGTCTGGTGGAGGGTGCCCTGCACTGCTGGGGGGTGGGGGTGGTGGGAGACATGAGTGGGGGCCTGGTGGAGGGTGCCCTGCACTGCTGGGGGGTGGGGGTGATGGGAGACATGAATTGGACATGAGTGGGGGCCTGGTGGAGGGGGCCCCTGGATGCTGGGGGGTGGGGGTGGTGGGAGACATGTGTGGGGGCCTGGTGGAGGGTGCCCTGCACTGCTGGGGGGTGGGGGTGGTGGGATACATGAGTTGGACATGAGTGGGGGCCTGGTGGAGGGTGCCCCTGGATGCTAGGGGGTGGGGGTGGTGGGAGACATGAGTGGGGGCCTTGTGGAGGCTGCCCCTGGATGCTGTGGGATGGGGGTGATGGGAGACATGAGTGGGGGCCTGGTGGAGGGTGCCCCTGGATGCTGGGAGACATGAGTGGGGGCCTGGTGATGGCTGCCCCTGCACTGCTGTGGGGTGGGGGTGATGGGAGACATGAGTGGGGGTCTGGTGGAGGCTGCCCCTGCACTGCTGGGGGTGGGGGTGATGGGAGACATGAGTGGGGGCCTGGTGGAGGGTGCCCTTGGATGCTGGGGGGTGGGGGTGCAGGGGGACATGAGTGGGGGCCTGGTGGAGGGTGCCCTGCACTGCTGGGGGGTGGGGGTGGTGGGAGACAAGAGTTGGACATGAGTGGGGGCGTGTTGGAGGGTGCCCTGCACTGCTGGGGGGTGGGTGTGGTGGGAGACATGAGTGGGGGCCTGGTGGAGGGTGCCCCTGGATGCTGGGGGGTGGGGGTGGTGGGAGACATGAGTTGGACATGAGTGTGGGCCTGGTGGAGGCTGCCCCTGCACTGCTGGGGGGTGGGGTGATGGGAGACATGAGTGGGGGCCTGGTGGAGGCTGCCCCTGGATGCTGGGGGGTGGGGGTGGTGGGAGACATGTTTGGGGGCCTGGTGGATGCTGCCCCTGCACTGCTGGGGGGTGGGGGGGGTGGGAGACATGTTTGGGGGCCTGGTGGAGGGTGCCCTGCACTGCTGGGGGGTGGGGGGGGTGGGAGACATGAGTGGGGGCCTGGTGGCGGCTGCCCCTGCACTGCTGGCGGTGGGGGTGATGGGAGACATGAATTGGACATGAGTGGGGGCCTGGTGGAGGGTGCCCCTGGATGCTGGGGGGTGGGGGTGGTGGGAGACATGTGTGGGGGCCTGGTGGAGGGTGCCCTGCACTGCTGGGGGGTGGGGGTGGTGGGATACATGAGTTGGACATGAGTGGGGTCCTGGTGGAGGGTGCCCCTGGATGCAGGGGGGTGGGGGTGGTGGGAGACATGAGTGGGGGCCTGGTGGAGGCTGCCCCTGGATGCTGTGGTGTGGGGGTGATGGGAGACATGAGTGGCTGCCTGGTGGAGGGTGCCCCTGGATGCTGGGAGACGTGAGTGGGGGCCTGGTGATGGCTGCCCCTGCACTGCTGGGGGGTGGGGGTGATGGGAGACATGAGTGGGGGCCTGGTGGAGGGTGCCCCTGGATGCTGGGGGGGAGGGGGTGCAGGGGGACATGAGTGGGGGCCTGGTGGAGGGTGCCCCTGGATGCTGGGGGGTGGGGGTGGGGGTGGTGGGAGACATGAGTGGGGGCCTGGTGGAGGCTGCCCCTGCACTGCTGGGGGTGGGGGTGATGAGAGACATGAGTGGGGGCCTGGTGGAGGCTGCCCCTGGATGCTGGGTGGTGGGGGTGGTGGGAGACATGTGTGGGGGCCTGGTGGAGGGTGCCCTGCACTGCTGGGAGGTGGGGTGCAGGGAGACATGAGTGGGGGCCTGGTGGAGGGTGCCCTGCACTGCTGGGGCGTGGGGGTGATGGGAGACATGAGTTGGGGCCTGGTGGAGGCTGCCCCTGCACTGCTAGGGGGTGGGGGTGATGGGAGACTTGAGTGGGGGCCTGGTGGAGGCTGCCCCTGCACTGCTGGGGGGTGGGGGTGATGGGAGACATGAATTGGACATGAGTGGGGGCCTGGTGGAGGGTGCCCCTGGATGCTGGGGGGTGGGGGTGGTGGGAGACATGTGTGGGGGCCTGGTGGAGGGTGCCCTGCACTGCTGGGGGTTGGGGGTGGTGGGATACATGAGTTGGACATGAGTGGGGGCCTGGTGGAGGGTGCCCCTGGATGCTGGGGGGTGGGGGTGGTGGGAGACATGAGTGGGGGCCTGGTGGAGGCTGCCCCTGGATGCTGTGGGGTGGGGGTGATGGGAGACATGAGTGGGGGCCTGGCGGAGGGTGCCCCTGGATGCTGGGAGACATGAGTGGGGGCCTGGTGATGGCTGCCCCTTCACTGCTGGGGGGTGGGGGTGATGGGAGACATGAGTGGGGGCCTGGTGGAGGGTGCCCCTGGAAGCTGGGGGGGAGGGGGTGCAGGGAGACATGAGTGGGGGCCTGGTGGAGGGTGCCCCTGGATGCTGGGGGGTGGGGGTGATGGGAGACATGAGTGGGGGCTTGGTGGAGGCTGCCCCTGGATGCTCGGGGGTGGGGGTGGTGGGAGACATGTGTGGGGGCCTGGTGGAGGGTGCCCTGCACTGCTGGGGGGTGGGGGTGCAGGGGGACATGAGTGGGGGCCTGGTGGACGGTGCCCTGCACTGCTGGGGGGTGGGGGTGATGGGAGACATGAGTTTGGGCCTGGTGGAGGCTGTCCCTGCACTGCTAGGGGGTGGGGGTGATGGGAGACATGAGTGGGGGCCTGGTGGAGGGTGCCCCTGGATGCTGGGGGTGGGGGTGCAGGGGGACATGAGTGGGGGCCTGGTGGAGGCTGCCCTGCACTGCTGTGGGTGAGGGTGGTGGGAGACATGTGTGGGGGCCTGGTGGAGGGTGCCCTGCACTGCTGGGGGGTGGGGGTACAGGGGGACATGAGTGGGGGCCTGGTGGATGGTGCCCTGCACTGCTGGGGGGTGGGGGTGATGGGAGACATGAGTGGGGGCCTGGTGGAGGCTGCCCCTGCACTGCTGGGGGTGGGGGTGATAGGAGGCATGGGTGGGGGCCTGGTGGAGGGTGCCCCTGGATGCTGGGGGGTGGGGGTGCATGGGGACATGAGTGGAGGCCTGGTGGAGGGTGCCCTGCACTGCTGGGGGGTGGGGGTGGTGGGAGACATGAGTTGGACATGAGTGGGGGCCTGGTGGAGGGTGCCCCTGGATGCTGGGGGGTGGGGGTGGTGGGAGACATGAGTGGGGTCCTGGTGGAGGCTGTCCCTGCACTGCTGGGGGGTGGGGTTAATGTGAGACATGAGTGGGGGCCTGTTGGAGGCTGCCCCTGGATGCTGGGGGGTGGGGGTGGTGGGAGACATGTGTGGGGGCCTGGTGGAGGGTGCCCCTGGATGCTGGGGGTGGGGGTGCAGTGGGACATGAGTGGGGGCCTGGTGGAGGGTGCCCTGCACTGCTGGGGGGTGGGGGGTGGGAGACAAGAGTTGGACATGAGTGGGGGCCTGGTGGAGGGTGCCCTGCACTGCTGGGGGGTGGGGGTGTTGGGAGACATGAGTGGGGGCCTGGTGGAGGGTGCCCCTGGATGCTGCAGGGTGGGGGTGGTGGGAGACATGAGTGGGGGGCCTGGTGGAGGCTGCCCCTGCACTGCTGGGGGGTGGGGGTAATGGGAGACATGAGTGGGGGCCTGGTGGAGGGTGTCCCTGGATGCTGGGGTTTGGGGGTAGTGGGAGACATGTGTGGGGGCCTGGTGGAGGGTGCCCTGCACTGCTGGGGGGTGGGGGTGGTGGGAGACATGATTTGGATATGAGTGTGGGCCTGGTGGAGGCTGCCCCTGCACTGCTGGGGGTGGGGTGATTGGAGACATGAGTGGGGGCCTGGCTGGTGGAGGCTGCCCCTGGAAGCTGGGGGTGGGGGTGGTGGGAGACATGTGTGGGGGCCTGGTGGAGGGTGCCCTACACTGCTGGGGGGTGGGGGTGATGGGAGACATGAGAGGGGCCCTGGTGGATGCTGCCCCTCCACTGCTGGGGGGTGGGGGTGGTGGGAGACATGTGTGGGGGCCTGGTGGAGGGTGCCCTGCACTGCTGGGGGTGGGGGTGGTGGGAGACAAGAGTGGGGGCCTGGTGGAGGCTGCCCCTGGATGCTGTGGTGTGGGGGTGATGGGAGACATGAGTGGCTGCCTGGTGGAGGGTGCCCCTGGATGCTGGGAGACGTGAGTGGGGGCCTGGTGATGGCTGCCCCTGCACTGCTGGGGGGTGGGGGTGATGGGAGACATGAGTGGGGGCCTGGTGGAGGGTGCCCCTGGATGCTGGGGGGGAGGGGGTGCAGGGGGACATGAGTGGGGGCCTGGTGGAGGGTGCCCCTGGATGCTGGGGGGTGGGGGTGGGGGTGGTGGGAGACATGAGTGGGGGCCTGGTGGAGGCTGCCCCTGCACTGCTGGGGGTGGGGGTGATGAGAGACATGAGTGGGGGCCTGGTGGAGGCTGCCCCTGGATGCTGGGGGGTGGGGGTGGTGGGAGACATGTGTGGGGGCCTGGTGGAGGGTGCCCTGCACTGCTGGGGGGTGGGGGTGCAGGGAGACATGAGTGGGGGCCTGGTGGAGGGTGCCCTGCACTGCTGGGGCGTGGGGGTGATGGGAGACATGAGTTGGGGCCTGGTGGAGGCTGCCCCTGCACTGCTAGGGGGTGGGGGTGATGGGAGACTTGAGTGGGGGCCTGGTGGAGGCTGCCCCTGCACTGCTGGGGGGTGGGGGTGTAGGGGGACATTGAGTGGGGGCCTGGTGGAGGGGTGCCCTGCACTGCTGGGGGGTGGGGGTGGTGGGAGACATGAGTGGGGGCCTGGTGGAGGGTGCCCTGCACTGCTGGGGGGTGGGGGTGATGGGAGACATGAATTGGACATGAGTGGGGGCCTGGTGGAGGGTGCCCCTGGATGCTGGGGGGTGGGGGTGGTGGGAGACATGTGTGGGGGCCTGGTGGAGGGTGCCCTGCACTGCTGGGGGGTGGGGGTGGTGGGATACATGAGTTGGACATGAGTGGGGGCCTGGTGGAGGGTGCCCCTGGATGCTGGGGGGTGGGGGTGGTGGGAGACATGAGTGGGGGCCTGGTGGAGGCTGCCCCTGGATGCTGTGGGGTGGGGGTGATGGGAGACATGAGTGGGGGCCTGGCGGAGGGTGCCCCTGGATGCTGGGAGACATGAGTGGGGGCCTGGTGATGGCTGCCCCTTCACTGCTGGCGGGTGGGGGTGATGGGAGACATGAGTGGGGGCCTGGTGGAGGGTGCCCCCTGGAAGCTGGGGGGGAGGGGGTGCAGGGAGACATGAGTGGGGGCCTGGTGGAGGGTGCCCCTGGATGCTGGGGGGTGGGGGTGGTGGGAGACATGAGTGGGGGCCTGGTGGAGGCTGCCCCTGCACTGCTGGGGGTGGGGGTGATGGGAGACATGAGTGGGGGCTTGGTGGAGGCTGCCCCTGGATGCTCGGGGGTGGGGGTGGTGGGAGACATGTGTGGGGCCTGGTGGAGGGTGCCCTGCACTGCTGGGGGGTGGGGGTGCAGGGGGACATGAGTGGGGGCCTGGTGGACGGTGCCCTGCACTGCTGGGGGGTGGGGGTGATGGGAGACATGAGTTTGGGCCTGGTGGAGGCTGTCCCTGCACTGCTAGGGGGTGGGGGTGATGCGAGACATGAGTGGGGGCCTGGTGGAGGGTGCCCCTGGATGCTGGGGGTGGGTGTGCAGGGGGACATGAGTGGGGGCCTGGTGGAGGCTGCCCTGCACTGCTGTGGGTGAGGGTGGTGGGAGACATGTGTGGGGGCCTGGTGGAGGGTGCCCTGCACTGCTGGGGGTTGGGGGTGGTGGGATACATGAGTTGGACATGAGTGGGGGCCTGGTGGAGGGTGCCCCTGGATGCTGGGGGGTGGGGGTGGTGGGAGACATGAGTGGGGGCCTGGTGGAGGCTGCCTCTGGATGCTGTGGGGTGGGGGTAATGGGAGACATGAGTGGGGGCCTGGCGGAGGGTGCCCCTGGATGCTGGGAGACATGAGTGGGGGCCTGGTGATGGCTGCCCCTTCACTGCTGGGGGGTGGGGGTGATGGGAGACATGAGTGGGGGCCTGGTGGAGGGTGCCCCTGGAAGCTGGGGGGGAGGGGGTGCAGGGAGACATGAGTGGGGGCCTGGTGGAGGGTGCCCCTGGATGCTGGGGGGTGGGGGTGATGGGAGACATGAGTGGGGGCTTGGTGGAGGCTGCCCCTGGATGCTCGGGGGTGGGGGTGGTGGGAGACATGTGTGGGGGCCTGGTGGAGGGTGCCCAGCACTGCTGGGGGGTGGGGGTGCAGGGGGACATGAGTGGGGGCCTGGTGGACGGTGCCCTGCACTGCTGGGGGTGGGGGTGATGGGAGACATGAGTTTGGGCCTGGTGAGGCTGTCCCTGCACTGCTAGGGGGTGGGGGTGATGGGAGACATGAGTGGGGGCCTGGTGGAGGGTGCCCCTGGATGCTGGGGGTGGGGGTGCAGGGGGACATGAGTGGGGGCCTGGTGGAGGCTGCCCTGCACTGCTGTGGGTGAGGGTGGTGGGAGACATGTGTGGGGGCCTGGTGGAGGGTGCCCTGCACTGCTGGGGGGTAGGGGTACAGGGGGACATGAGTGGGGGCCTGGTGGATGGTGCCCTGCACTGCTGGGGGGTGGGGGTGATGGGAGACATGAGTGGGGGCCTGGTGGAGGCTGCCCCTGCACTGCTGGGGGTGGGGGTGATAGGAGGCATGAGTGGGGGCCTGGTGGAGGGTGCCCCTGGATGCTGGGGGGTGGGGGTGCATGGGGACATGAGTGGAGGCCTGGTGGAGGGTGCCCTGCACTGCTGGGGGGTGGGGGTGGTGGGAGACATGAGTTGGACATGAGTGGGGGCCTGGTGGAGGGTGCCCCTGGATGCTGGGGGGTGGGGGTGGTGGGAGACATGAGTGGGGTCCTGGTGGAGGCTGTCCCTGCACTGCTGGGGGTGGGGTTAATGTGAGACATGAGTGGGGGCCTGTTGGAGGCTGCCCCTGGATGCTGGGGGGTGGGGGTGGTGGGAGACATGTGTGGGGGCCTGGTGGAGGGTGCCCTGCACTGCTGGGGGGTGGGGGGGTGGGAGACAAGAGTTGTACATGAGTGGGGGCCTGGTGGAGGGTGCCCTGCACTGCTGGGGGGTGGGGGTGTTGGGAGACATGAGTGGGGGCCTGGTGGAGGGTGCCCCTGGATGCTGCAGGGTGGGGGTGGTGGGAGACATGAGTGGGGGGCCTGGTGGAGGCTGCCCCTGCACTGCTGGGGGGTGGGGGTAATGGGAGACATGAGTGGGGGCCTGGTGGAGGGTGTCCCTGGATGCTGGGGTTTGGGGATTAGTGGGAGACATGTGTGGGGGCCTGGTGGAGGGTGCCCTGCACTGCTGGGGGGTGGGGGTGGTGGGAGACATGATTTGGATATGAGTGTGGGCCTGGTGGAGGCTGCCCCTGCACTGCTGGGGGTGGGGTGATTGGAGACATGAGTGGGGGCCTGGCTGGTGGAGGCTGCCCCTGGAAGCTGGGGGTGGGGGTGGTGGGAGACATGTGGTGGGGGCCTGGTGGAGGGTGCCCTAC
This sequence comes from Ambystoma mexicanum, assembly GCF_040938575.1. Lineage (NCBI taxonomy): Eukaryota > Metazoa > Chordata > Amphibia > Caudata > Ambystomatidae > Ambystoma > Ambystoma mexicanum. Next base: position 440,851,519 of record NC_090932.1, on the reverse strand, counting down.
ACTGCTGGGGGGTGGGGGTGATGGGAGACATGAGAGGGGCCCTGGTGGATGCTGCCCCTCCACTGCTGGGGGGTGGGGGTGGTGGGAGACATGTGTGGGGGCCTGGTGGAGGGTGCCCTGCACTGCTGGGGGTGGGGGTGGTGGGAGACAAGAGTGGGGGCCTGGTGGAGGCTGCCCCTGGATGCTGTGGTGTGGGGGTGATGGGAGACATGAGTGGCTGCCTGGTGGAGGGTGCCCCTGGATGCTGGGAGACGTGAGTGGGGGCCTGGTGATGGCTGCCCCTGCACTGCTGGGGGGTGGGGGTGATGGGAGACATGAGTGGGGGCCTGGTGGAGGGTGCCCCTGGATGCTGGGGGGGAGGGGGTGCAGGGGGACATGAGTGGGGGCCTGGTGGAGGGTGCCCCTGGATGCTGGGGGGTGGGGGTGGGGGTGGTGGGAGACATGAGTGGGGGCCTGGTGGAGGCTGCCCCTGCACTGCTGGGGGTGGGGGTGATGAGAGACATGAGTGGGGGCCTGGTGGAGGCTGCCCCTGGATGCTGGGGAGTGGGGGTGGTGGGAGACATGTGTGGGGGCCTGGTGGAGGGTGCCCTGCACTGCTGGGGGGTGGGGGTGCAGGGAGACATGAGTGGGGGCCTGGTGGAGGGTGCCCTGCACTGCTGGGGCGTGGGGGTGATGGGAGACATGAGTTGGGGCCTGGTGGAGGCTGCCCCTGCACTGCTAGGGGGTGGGGGTGATGGGAGACTTGAGTGGGGGCCTGGTGGAGGCTGCCCCTGCACTGCTGGGGGGTGGGGGTGTAGGGGGACATGAGTGGGGGCCTGGTGGAGGGTGCCCTGCACTGCTGGGGGGTGGGGGTGGTGGGAGACATGAGTGGGGGCCTGGTGGAGGGTGCCCTGCACTGCTGGGGGTGGGGGTGATGGGAGACATGAATTGGACATGAGTGGGGGCCTGGTGGAGGGTGCCCCTGGATGCTGGGGGGTGGGGGTGGTGGGAGACATGTGTGGGGGCCTGGTGGAGGGTGCCCTGCACTGCTGGGGGGTGGGGGTGGTGGGATACATGAGTTGGACATGAGTGGGGGCCTGGTGGAGGGTGCCCCTGGATGCTGGGGGATGGGGGTGGTGGGAGACATGAGTGGGGGCCTGGTGGAGGCTGCCCCTGGATGCTGTGGGGTGGGGGTGATGGGAGACATGAGTGGGGGCCTGGCGGAGGGTGCCCCTGGATGCTGGGAGACATGAGTGGGGGCCTGGTGATGGCTGCCCCTTCACTGCTGGGGGGTGGGGGTGATGGGAGACATGAGTGGGGGCCTGGTGGAGGGTGCCCCTGGAAGCTGGGGGGGAGGGGGTGCAGGGAGACATGAGTGGGGGCCTGGTGGAGGGTGCCCCTGGATGCTGGGGGGTGGGGGTGGTGGGGGACATGAGTGGGGGCCTGGTGGAGGCTGCCCCTGCACTGCTGGGGGTGGGGGTGATTGGAGACATGAGTGGGGGCCTGGCTGGTGGAGGCTGCCCCTGGATGCTCGGGGGTGGGGGTGGTGGGAGACATGTGTGGGGGCCTGGTGGAGGGTGCCCTGCACTGCTGGGGGGTGGGGGTGCAGGGGACATGAGTGGGGGCCTGGTGGACGGTGCCCTGCACTGCTGGGGGGTGGGGGTGATGGGAGACATGAGTTTGGGCCTGGTGGAGGCTGTCCCTGCACTGCTAGGGGGTGGGGGTGATGCGAGACATGAGTGGGGGCCTGGTGGAGGGTGCCCCTGGATGCTGGGGGTGGGTGTGCAGGGGGACATGAGTGGGGGCCTGGTGGAGGCTGCCCTGCACTGCTGTGGGTGAGGGTGGTGGGAGACATGTGTGGGGGCCTGGTGGAGGGTGCCCTGCACTGCTGGGGGGTGGGGTACAGGGGGACATGAGTGGGGGCCTGGTGGATGGTGCCCTGCACTGCTGGGGGGTGGGGGTGATGGGAGACATGAGTGGGGGCCTGGTGGAGGCTGCCCCTGCACTGCTGGGGGTGGGGGTGATAGGAGGCATGAGTGGGGGCCTGGTGGAGGGTGCCCCTGGATGCTGGGGGGTGGGGGTGCAGGGGGACATGAGTGGAGGCCTGGTGGAGGGTGCCCTGCACTGCTGGGGGGTGGGGGTGGTGGGAGACATGAGTTGGACATGAGTGGGGGCCTGGTGGAGGCTGCCCCTGGATGCTGGGGAGTGGGGGTGGTGGGAGACATGTGTGGGGGCCTGGTGGAGGGTGCCCTGCACTGCTGGGGGGTGGGGGTGCAGGGAGACATGAGTGGGGGCCTGGTGGAGGGTGCCCTGCACTGCTGGGGCGTGGGGGTGATGGGAGACATGAGTTGGGGCCTGGTGGAGGCTGCCCCTGCACTGCTAGGGGGTGGGGGTGATGGGAGACTTGAGTGGGGCCTGGTGGAGGCTGCCCCTGCACTGCTGGGGGGTGGGGGTGTAGGGGGACATGAGTGGGGGCCTGGTGGAGGGTGCCCTGCACTGCTGGGGGGTGGGGGTGGTGGGAGACATGAGTGGGGGCCTGGTGGAGGGTGCCCTGCACTGCTGGGGGGTGGGGGTGATGGGAGACATGAATTGGACATGAGTGGGGGCCTGGTGGAGGGTGCCCCTGGATGCTGGGGGGGTGGGGGTGGTGGGAGACATGTGTGGGGGCCTGGTGGAGGGTGCCCTGCACTGCTGGGGGGTGGGGGTGGTGGGATACATGAGTTGGACATGAGTGGGGGCCTGGTGGAGGGTGCCCCTGGATGCTGGGGGATGGGGGTGGTGGGAGACATGAGTGGGGGCCTGGTGGAGGCTGCCCCTGGATGCTGTGGGGTGGGGGTGATGGGAGACATGAGTGGGGGCCTGGCGGAGGGTGCCCCTGGATGCTGGAGACATGAGTGGGGGCCTGGTGATGGCTGCCCCTTCACTGCTGGGGGGTGGGGGTGATGGGAGACATGAGTGGGGGCCTGGTGGAGGGTGCCCCTGGAAGCTGGGGGGGAGGGGGTGCAGGGAGACATGAGTGGGGGCCTGGTGGAGGGTGCCCCTGGATGCTGGGGGGTGGGGGTGGTGGGGGACATGAGTGGGGGCCTGGTGGAGGCTGCCCCTGCACTGCTGGGGGTGGGGGTGATGGGAGACATGAGTGGGGGCTTGGTGGAGGCTGCCCCTGGATGCTCGGGGGTGGTGGTGGTGGGAGACATGTGTGGGGGCCTGGTGGAGGGTGCCCTGCACTGCTGGGGGGTGGGGGTGCAGGGGGACATGAGTGGGGGCCTGGTGGACGGTGCCCTGCACTGCTGGGGGGTGGGGGTGATGGGAGACATGAGTTTGGGCCTGGTGGAGGCTGTCCCTGCACTGCTAGGGGGTGGGGGTGATGCGAGACATGAGTGGGGGCCTGGTGGAGGGTGCCCCTGGATGCTGGGGGTGGGTGTGCAGGGGGACATGAGTGGGGGCCTGGTGGAGGCTGCCCTGCACTGCTGTGGGTGAGGGTGGTGGGAGACATGTGTGGGGGCCTGGTGGAGGGTGCCCTGCACTGCTGGGGGGTGGGGGTACAGGGGGACATGAGTGGGGGCCTGGTGGATGGTGCCCTGCACTGCTGGGGGGTGGGGGTGATGGGAGACATGAGTGGGGGCCTGGTGGAGGCTGCCCTGCACTGCTGGGGGTGGGGGTGATAGGAGGCATGAGTGGGGGCCTGGTGGAGGGTGCCCCTGGATGCTGGGGGGTGGGGGTGCAGGGGGACATGAGTGGAGGCCTGGTGGAGGGTGCCCTGCACTGCTGGGGGGTGGGGGTGGTGGGAGACATGAGTTGGACATGAGTGGGGGCCTGGTGGAGGGTGCCCCTGGATGCTGGGGGGTGGGGGTGGTGGGAGACATGAGTGGGGTCCTGGTGGAGGCTGTCCCTGCACTGCTGGGGGGTGGGGTTAATGTGAGACATGAGTGGGGGCCTGTTGGAGGCTGCCCCTGGATGCTGGGGGGTGGGGGTGGTGGGAGACATGTGTGGGGGCCTGGTGGAGGGTGCCCCTGGATGCTGGGGGTGGGGGTGCAGTGGGACATGAGTGGGGCCTGGTGGAGGGTGCCCTGCACTGCTGGGGGGTGGAGGGGTGGGAGACAAGAGTTGGACATGAGTGGGGGCCTGGTGGAGGGTGCCCTGCACTGCTGGGGGGTGGGGGTGGTGGGAGACATGAGTGGGGGCCTGGTGGAGGGTGCCCCTGGATGCTGCGGGGTGGGGGTGGTGGGAGACATGAGTGGGGGCCTGGTGGAGGCTGCCCCTGCACTGGTGGGGGGTGGGGGTAATGGGAGACATGAGTGGGGGCCTGGTGGAGGGTGTCCCTGGATGCTGGGGTTTGGGGGTAGTGGGAGACATGTGTGGGGGCCTGGTGGAGGGTGCCCTGCACTGCTGGGGGGTGGGGGTGGTGGGAGACATGATTTGGACATGAGTGTGGGCCTGGTGGAGGCTGCCCCTGCACTGCTGGGGGTGGGGTGATGGGAGACATGAGTGGGGGCCTGGCTGGTGGAGGCTGCCCCTGGAAGCTGGGGGTGGGGGTGGTGGGAGACATGTGTGGGGGCCTGGTGTAGGGTGCCCTACACTGCTGGGGGGTGGGGGTGATGGGAGACATGAGAGGGGCCCTGGTGGATGCTGCCCCTCCACTGCTGGGGGGTGGGGGTGGTGGGAGACATGTGTGGGGGCCTGGTGGAGGGTGCCCTGCACTGCTGGGGGTGGGGGTGGTGGGAGACATGAGTGGGGGCCTGGTGGAGGCTGCCCCTGCACTGCTGGGGGGTGGGGGTGTAGGGGGACATGAGTGGGGGCCTGGTGGAGGGTGCCCTGCACTGCTGGGGGGTGGGGGTTGTGGGAGACATGAGTGGGGGCCTGGTGGAGGGTGCCCTGCACTGCTGGGGGGTGGGGGTGGTGGGAGACATGAGTGGGGGCCTGGTGGAGGGTGCCCTGCACTGCTGGGGGGTGAGGGTGATGGGAGACATGAATTGGACATGAGTGGGGGCCTGGTGGAGGGTGCCCCTGGATGCTGGGGGGTGGGGGTGGTGGGAGACATGTGTGGGGGCCTGGTGGAGGGTGCCCTGCACTGCTGGGGGGTGGGGGTGGTGGGATAGATGAGTTGGACATGAGTGGGGGCCTGGTGGAGGGTGCCCCTGGATGCTGGGGGGTGGGGGTGGTGGGAGACATGAGTGGGGGCCTGGTGGAGGCTGCCCCTGGATGCTGTTGGGTGGGGGTGATGGGAGACATGAGTGGGGGGCCTGGTGGAGGGTGCCCCTGGATGCTAGGAGACATGAGTGGGGGCCTGGTGGAGGCTGCCCCTGGATGCTGTGGGGTGGGTGTGATGGGAGACATGAGTGGGGGCCTGGTGGAGGGTGCCCCTGGATGCTGGGGGGGGGTGCAGGGGGACATGAGTGGGGGCCTGGTGGAGGGTGCCCCTGGATGCTGGGGGTGGGGGTGGTGGGAGACATGAGTGGGGGCCTGGTGGAGGCTGCCCCTGCACTGCTGGGGGTGGGGGTGATGGGAGACATGAGTGGGGGCCTGGTGGAGGCTGCCCCTGGATGCTGGGGGGTGGGGGTGGTGGGAGACATGTGTGGGGGGACTGGTGGAGGGTGCCCTGCACTGCTGGGGGGTGGGGGTGCAGGGGGACATGAGTGGGGGCCTGGTGGAGGGTGCCCTGCACTGCTGGGGGGTGGGGGTGATGGGAGACATGAGTTGGGGCCTGGTGGAGGCTGCCCCTGCACTGCTAGGGGGTGGGGGTGATGGGAGACATGAGTGGGGGCCTGGTGGAGGGTGCCCCTGGATGCTGGGGGGTGGTGGTGCAGGGGGACATGAGTGGGGGCCTGGTGGAGGGTGCCCTGCACTGCTGGGGGGTGGGGGTGGTGGGAGACATGAGTGGGGGCCTGGTGGAGGCTGCCCCTGCACTGCTGGGGGGTGGGGGTGTAGGGGGGACATGAGTGGGGGCCTGGTGGAGGGTGCCCTGCACTGCTGGGGGGTGGGGGTGGTGGGAGACATGAGTGGGGGCCTGGTGGAGGCTGCCCCTGGATGCTGGGGGGTGGGGGTGGTGGGAGACATGTGTGGGGGCCTGGTGGAGGGTGCACTACACTGCTGGGGGGGTGGGGGTGATGGGAGACATGAGAGGGGCCCTGGTGGATGCTGCCCCTGCACTGCTGGGGGGTGGGGTGGTGGGAGACATGAGTGGGGGCCTGGTTTCGGCTGCCCCTGCACTGCTGGGGGGTGGGGTGATGGGAGACATGAGTGGGGGCCTGGTGGAGGCTGCCCCTGCACTGCTGGGGGGTGGGGGTGTAGGGGGACATGAGTGGGGGCCTGGTGGAGGGTGCCCTGCACTGCTGGGGGGTGGGGGTGGTGGGAGACATGAGTGGGGGCCTGGTGGAGGGTGCCCTGCACTGCTGGGGGGTGGGGGTGATGGGAGACATGAATTGGACATGAGTGGGGGCCTGGTGGAGGGTGCCCCTGGATGCTGGGGGATGGGGGTGGTGGGAGACATGTGTGGGGGCCTGGTGGAGGGTGCCCTGCACTGCTGGGGGGTGGGGGTGGTGGGATACATGAGTTGGACATGAGTGGGGGCCTGGTGGAGGGTGCCCCTGGATGCTGGGGGGTGGGGGTGGTGGGAGACATGAGTGGGGGCCTGGTGGAGGCTGCCCCTGGATGCTGTGGGGTGGGGGTGATTGGAGACATGAGTGGGGGCCTGGTGGAGGGTGCCCCTGGATGCTGGCAGACATGAGTGGGGGCCTGGTGATGGCTGCCCCTGCACTGCTGGGGGGTGGGGGTGATGGGAGACATGAGTGGGGGCCTGGTGGAGGGTGCCCCTGGATGCTGGGGGGGGAGGGAGTGCAGGGGGACATGAGTGGGGGCCTGTTGGAGGGTGCCCCTGGATGCTGGGGGGTGGGGGTGGTGGGGAGACATGAGTGGGGGCCTGGTGGAGGCTGCCCCTGCACTGCTGGGGGTGGGGGTGATGGGAGACATGAGTTGGGGACTGGTGGAGGCTGCCCCTGGATGCTGGGGGGTGGGGGTGGTGGGAGACATGTGTGGGGGCCTGGTGGAGGGTGCCCTGCACTGCTGGGGGGCGGGGGTGCAGGGGGACATGAGTGGGGGCCTGGTGGAGGGTGCCCTGCACTGCTGGGGGGTGGGGGTGATGGGAGACATGAGTTGGGTTCTGGTGGAGGCTGCCCCTGCACTGCTAGGGGGTGGGGGTGATGTGAGACATGAGTGGGGGCCTGGTGGAGGGTGCCCTGCACTGCTGGGGGGTGGGGGTGATGGGAGACATGAGTGGGGGCCTGGTGGAAGCTGCCCCTGCACTGCTGGGGCTGGGGGTGATAGGAGGCATGAGTGGGGGCCTGGTGGAGGCTGCCCCTGCACTGCTGGGGGGTGGGGGTAATGGGAGACATGAGTGGCTGCCTGGTGGAGGGTGCCCCTGGATGCTGGGGGGTGGGGGTGCAGGGGGACATGAGTGGGGGCATGGTGGAGGCTGTCCCTGCACTGCTGGGGGGTGGGGGTGCAGGGGGACATGAGTGGGGGCCAGTTGGAGGCTGCCCCTGGATGCTGGGGGGTGGGGGTGGTGGGAAACATGTGTGGGGGCCTGGTGGAGGTTGCCCTGCACTGCTGGGGGGTGGGGTGATGGGAGACATGAGTGGGGGCCTGGTGGAGGCTGCCCCTGCACTGCTGGGGGGTGGGGGTGATGGGAGACATGAGTGGGGGCCTGGTGGAGGGTGCCCCTGGATGCTGGGGGGTGGGGGTGCAGGGGGACATGAGTGGGGGCCTGGTGGAGGGTGCCCTGCACTGCTGGGGGGTGGGGGTGGTGGGAGACATGAGTTGGACATGAGTGGGGGCCTGGTGGAGGGTGCCCCTGGATGCTGGGGGTTGGGGGTGCAGGGGGACATGAGTGGGGGCCTGGTGGAGGCTGCCCCTCCACTGCTGGGGGGGTGGGGGTGATGGGAGACATGAGTGGGGGCCTGGTGGAGGGTGCCCCTGGATGCTAGGGGGTGGGGGTGCAGGGGGACATGAGTGGGGGCCTGGTGGAGTGTGCCCTGCACTGCTGGGGGGTGGGGGTGGTGGGAGACATGAGTTGGACATGAGTGGGGGCGTGGTGGAGGGTGCCCTGCACTGCTGGGGGGTGGTGGGAGACATGAGTGGGGGCCTGGTGGAGGGTGCCCCTGGATGCTGTGGGGTGGGGGTGGTGGGAGACATGAGTTGGACATGAGTGTGGGCCTGGTGGAGGCTGCCCCTGCACTGCTGGGGGGTGGGGTGATGGGAGACATGAGTGGGGGCCTGGTGGAGGCTGCCCCTGGATGCTGGGGGGTGGGGGTGGTGGGAGACATGAGTGGGGGCCTGGTGGAGGCTGCCCCTGCACTGCTGGGTTTGGGGGTGATAGGAGGCATGAGTGGGGGCCTGGTGGAGGGTGCCCCTGGATGCTGGGGGGTGGGGGTGCAGGGGGACATGAGTGGAGGCCTGGTGGAGGGTGCCCTGCACTGCTGGGGGGTGGGGGTGGTGGGAGACATGAGTTGGACATGAGTGGGGGCCTGGTGGAGGGTGCCCCTGGATGCTGGGGGGTGGGGGTGGTGGGAGACATGAGTGGGGTCCTGGTGGAGGCTGTCCCTGCACTGCTGGGGGGTGGGGTTAATGTGAGACATGAGTGGGGGCCTGTTGGAGGCTGCCCCTGGATGCTGGGGGGTGGGGGTGGTGGGAGACATGTGTGGGGGCCTGGTGGAGGGTGCCCCTGGATGCTGGGGGTGGGGGTGCAGTGGGACATGAGTGGGGGCCTGGTGGAGGGTGCCCTGCACTGCTGGGGGGTGGAGGGGTGGGAGACAAGAGTTGGACATGAGTGGGGGCCTGGTGGAGGGTGCCCTGCACTGCTGGGGGGTGGGGGTGGTGGGAGACATGAGTGGGGGCCTGGTGGAGGGTGCCCCTGGATGCTGCGGGGTGGGGGTGGTGGGAGACATGAGTGGGGGGCCTGGTGGAGGCTGCCCCTGCACTGGTGGGGGTGGGGGTAATGGGAGACATGAGTGGGGGCCTGGTGGAGGGTGTCCCTGGATGCTGGGGGTTTGGGGGTAGTGGGAGACATGTGTGGGGGCCTGGTGGAGGGTGCCCTGCACTGCTGGGGGGTGGGGGTGGTGGGAGACATGATTTGGACATGAGTGTGGGCCTGGTGGAGGCTGCCCCTGCACTGCTGGGGGTGGGGTGATGGGAGACATGAGTGGGGGCCTGGCTGGTGGAGGCTGCCCCTGGAAGCTGGGGGTGGGGGTGGTGGGAGACATGTGTGGGGGCCTGGTGTAGGGTGCCCTACACTGCTGGGGGGTGGGGGTGATGGGAGACATGAGAGGGGCCCTGGTGGATGCTGCCCCTCCACTGCTGGGGGGTGGGGGTGGTGGGAGACATGTGTGGGGGCCTGGTGGAGGGTGCCCTGCACTGCTGGGGGTGGGGGTGGTGGGAGACATGAGTGGGGGCCTGGTGGAGGCTGCCCCTGCACTGCTGGGGGGTGGGGGTGTAGGGGGACATGAGTGGGGGCCTGGTGGAGGGTGCCCTGCACTGCTGGGGGGTGGGGTTGTGGGAGACATGAGTGGGGGCCTGGTGGAGGGTGCCCTGCACTGCTGGGGGGTGGGGGTGGTGGGAGACATGAGTGGGGGCCTGGTGGAGGGTGCCCTGCACTGCTGGGGGGTGAGGGTGATGGGAGACATGAATTGGACATGAGTGGGGGCCTGGTGGAGGGTGCCCCTGGATGCTGGGGGGTGGGGGTGGTGGGAGACATGTGTGGGGGCCTGGTGGAGGGTGCCCTGCACTGCTGGGGGGTGGGGGTGGTGGGATAGATGAGTTGGACATGAGTGGGGGCCTGGTGGAGGGTGCCCCTGGATGCTGGGGGGTGGGGGTGGTGGGAGACATGAGTGGGGGGCCTGGTGGAGGCTGCCCCTGGATGCTGTTGGGTGGGGGTGATGGGAGACATGAGTGGGGGGCCTGGTGGAGGGTGCCCCTGGATGCTAGGAGACATGAGTGGGGGCCTGGTGGAGGCTGCCCCTGGATGCTGTGGGGTGGGTGTGATGGGAGACATGAGTGGGGGCCTGGTGGAGGGTGCCCCTGGATGCTGGGGGGGGGTGCAGGGGGACATGAGTGGGGGCCTGGTGGAGGGTGCCCCTGGATGCTGGGGGTGGGGGTGGTGGGAGACATGAGTGGGGGCCTGGTGGAGGCTGCCCCTGCACTGCTGGGGGTGGGGGTGATGGGAGACATGAGTGGGGGCCTGGTGGAGGCTGCCCCTGGATGCTGGGGGGTGGGGGTGGTGGGAGACATGTGTGGGGGACTGGTGGAGGGTGCCCTGCACTGCTGGGGGGTGGGGGTGCAGGGGGACATGAGTGGGGGCCTGGTGGAGGGTGCCCTGCACTGCTGGGGGGTGGGGGTGATGGGAGACATGAGTTGGGGCCTGGTGGAGGCTGCCCCTGCACTGCTAGGGGGTGGGGGTGATGGGAGACATGAGTGGGGGCCTGGTGGAGGGTGCCCCTGGATGCTGGGGGGTGGTGGTGCAGGGGGACATGAGTGGGGGCCTGGTGGAGGGTGCACTGCACTGCTGGGGGGTGGGGGTGGTGGGAGACATGAGTGGGGGCCTGGTGGAGGCTGCCCCTGCACTGCTGGGGGGTGGGGGTGTAGGGGGACATGAGTGGGGGCCTGGTGGAGGGTGCCCTGCACTGCTGGTGGGTGGGGGTGGTGGGAGACATGAGTGGGGGCCTGGTGGAGGCTGCCCCTGGATGCTGGGGGGTGGGGGTGGTGGGAGACATGTGTGGGGGCCTGGTGGAGGGTGCACTACACTGCTGGGGGGTGGGGGTGATGGGAGACATGAGAGGGGCCCTGGTGGATGCTGCCCCTGCACTGCTGGGGGGTGGGGTGGTGGGAGACATGAGTGGGGGCCTGGTTTCGGCTGCCCCTGCACTGCTGGGGGGTGGGGTGATGGGAGACATGAGTGGGGGCCTGGTGGAGGCTGCCCCTGCACTGCTGGGGGGTGGGGGTGTAGGGGGACATGAGTGGGGGCCTGGTGGAGGGTGCCCTGCACTGCTGGGGGGTGGGGGTGGTGGGAGACATGAGTGGGGGCCTGGTGGAGGGTGCCCTGCACTGCTGGGGGGTGGGGGTGATGGGAGACATGAATTGGACATGAGTGGGGGCCTGGTGGAGGGTGCCCCTGGATGCTGGGGGATGGGGGTGGTGGGAGACATGTGTGGGGGCCTGGTGGAGGGTGCCCTGCACTGCTGGGGGGTGGGGGTGGTGGGATACATGAGTTGGACATGAGTGGGGGCCTGGTGGAGGGTGCCCCTGGATGCTGGGGGGTGGGGGTGGTGGGAGACATGAGTGGGGGCCTGGTGGAGGCTGCCCCTGGATGCTGTGGGGTGGGGGTGATTGGAGACATGAGTGGGGGCCTGGTGGAGGGTGCCCCTGGATGCTGGCAGACATGAGTGGGGGCCTGGTGATGGCTGCCCCTGCACTGCTGTGGGGTGGGGGTGATGGGAGACATGAGTGGGGGCCTGGTGGAGGGTGCCCCTGGATGCTGGGGGGAGGGAGTGCAGGGGGACATGAGTGGGGGCCTGTTGGAGGGTGCCCCTGGATGCTGGGGGGTGGGGGTGGTGGGAGACATGAGTGGGGGCCTGGTGGAGGCTGCCCCTGCACTGCTGGGGGTGGGGGTGATGGGAGACATGAGTTGGGGACTGGTGGAGGCTGCCCCTGGATGCTGGGGGGTGGGGGTGGTGGGAGACATGTGTGGGGGCCTGGTGGAGGGTGCCCTGCACTGCTGGGGGGCGGGGGTGCAGGGGGACATGAGTGGGGGCCTGGTGGAGGGTGCCCTGCACTGCTGGGGGGTGGGGGTGATGGGAGACATGAGTTGGGTTCTGGTGGAGGCTGCCCCTGCACTGCTAGGGGGTGGGGGTGATGTGAGACATGAGTGGGGGCCTGGTGGAGGGTGCCCTGCACTGCTGGGGGGTGGGGGTGATGGGAGACATGAGTGGGGGCCTGGTGGAAGCTGCCCCTGCACTGCTGGGGCTGGGGGTGATAGGAGGCATGAGTGGGGGCCTGGTGGAGGCTGCCCCTGCACTGCTGGGGGGTGGGGGTAATGGGAGACATGAGTGGCTGCCTGGTGGAGGGTGCCCCTGGATGCTGGGGGGTGGGGGTGCAGGGGGACATGAGTGGGGGCATGGTGGAGGCTGTCCCTGCACTGCTGGGGGGTGGGGGTGCAGGGGGACATGAGTGGGGGCCAGTTGGAGGCTGCCCCTGGATGCTGGGGGGTGGGGGTGGTGGGAAACATGTGTGGGGGCCTGGTGGAGGTTGCCCTGCACTGCTGGGGGGTGGGGTGATGGGAGACATGAGTGGGGGCCTGGTGGAGGCTGCCCCTGCACTGCTGGGGGGTGGGGGTGATGGGAGACATGAGTGGGGGCCTGGTGGAGGGTGCCCCTGGATGCTGGGGGGTGGGGGTGCAGGGGGACATGAGTGGGGGCCTGGTGGAGGGTGCCCTGCACTGCTGGGGGGTGGGGGTGGTGGGAGACATGAGTTGGACATGAGTGGGGGCCTGGTGGAGGGTGCCCCTGGATGCTGGGGGTTGGGGGTGCAGGGGGACATGAGTGGGGGCCTGGTGGAGGCTGCCCCTCCACTGCTGGGGGGGTGGGGGTGATGGGAGACATGAGTGGGGGCCTGGTGGAGGGTGCCCCTGGATGCTAGGGGGTGGGGGTGCAGGGGGACATGAGTGGGGGCCTGGTGGAGTGTGCCCTGCACTGCTGGGGGGTGGGGGTGGTGGGAGACATGAGTTGGACATGAGTGGGGGCGTGGTGGAGGGTGCCCTGCACTGCTGGGGGGTGGTGGGAGACATGAGTGGGGGCCTGGTGGAGGGTGCCCCTGGATGCTGTGGGGTGGGGGTGGTGGGAGACATGAGTTGGACATGAGTGTGGGCCTGGTGGAGGCTGCCCCTGCACTGCTGGGGGGTGGGGTGATGGGAGACATGAGTGGGGGCCTGGTGGAGGCTGCCCCTGGATGCTGGGGGGTGGGGGTGGTGGGAGACATGTTTGGGGGCCTGGTGGAGGGTGCCCTACACTGCTGGGGGGTGGGGGTGATGGAAGACGTGAGAGGGGCCCTGGTGGATGCTGCCCCTGCACTGCTGGGGGGTGGGGGTGGTGGGAGACATGTTTGGGGGCCTGGTGGAGGTTGCCCTGCACTGCTGGGCGGTGGGGGTGGTGGGAGACATGAGTGGGGGCCTGGTGGCGGCTGCCCCTGCACTGCTGGGGGTGGGGGTGATGGGAGACATGAATGGGGGCCTGGTGGAGGCTGCCCCTGCACTGCTGGGGGGTGGGGGTGTAGGGGGACATGAGTGGGGGCCTGGTGGAGGGTGCCCTGCACTGCTGGAGGGTGGGGGTGGTGGGAGACATGAGTGGGGGCCTGGTGGAGGGTGCCCTGCACTGCTGGGGGGTGGGGGTGATGGGAGACATGAATTGGACATGAGTGGGGGCCTGGTGGAGGGTGCCCCTGGATGCTGGGGGGTGGGGGTGGTGGGAGACATGTGTGGGGGCCTGGTGGAGGGTGCCCTGCACTGCTGGGGGGTGGGGGTGGTGGGATACATGAGTTGGACATGAGTGGGGGCCTGGTGGAGGGTGCCCCTGGATGCTGGGGGGTGGGGTTGGTGGGAGACATGAGTGGGGGCCTGGTGGAGGCTGCCCCTGGATGCTGTGGGGTGGGGGTGATGGGAGACATGAGTGGCTGCCTGGTGGAGAGTGCCCCTGGATGCTGGGAGACATGAGTGGGGGCCTGGTGATGGCTGCCCCTGCACTGCTGGGGGCTGGGGGTGATGGGAGACATGAGTGGGGGCCTGGTGGAGGGTGCCCCTGGATGCTGGGGGGGAGAGGGTGCAGGGGGACATGAGTGGGGGCCTGGTGGAGGGTGCCCCTGGATGCTGGGGGGTGGGGGTGGTGGGAGACATGAGTGGGGGCCTGGTGGAGGCTGCCCCTGCACTGCTGGGGGTGGGGGTGATGAGAGACATGTGTGGGGGCCTGGTGGAGGCTGCCCCTGGATGCTGGGGGGTGGGGGTGGTGGGAGACATGTGTGGGGGCCTGGTGGAGGGTGCCCTGCACTGCTGGGGGGTGGGGGTGCAGGGAGACATGAGTGGGGGCCTGGTGGAGGGTGCCCTGCACTGTTGGGGAGTGGGGGTGATGGGAGACATGAGTTGGGGCCTGGTGGAGGCTGCCCCTGCACTGCTAGGGGGTGGGGGTGATGGGAGACTTGAGTGGGGGCCTGGTGGAGGATGCCCCTGGATGCTGGGGGGTGGGGGTGCAGGGGGACATGAGTGGGGGCCTGGTGGAGGGTGCCCTGCGGTGCTGGGGGGTGGGGGTGGTGGGAGACATGAGTGGGGGCCTGGTGGCGGCTGCCCCTGCACTGCTGGGGGTGGGGGTGATGGGAGACATGAGTGGGGGCCTGGTGGAGGCTGCCCCTGCACTGCTGGGGGGTGGGGGTCTAGGGGGACATGAGTGGGGGCCTGGTGGAGGGTGCCCTGCACTGCTGGGTGGTGGGGGTGGTGGGAGACATGAGTGGGGGCCTGGTGGAGGGTGCCCTGCACTGCTGGGGGGTGGGGGTGATGGGAGACATGAATTGGACATGAGTGGGGGCCTGGTGGAGGGTGCCCCTGAATGCTGGGGGGTGGGGGTGGTGGGAGACATGTGTGGGGGCCTGGTGGAGGGTGCCCTGCACTGCTGGGAGGTGGGGGTGGTGGGATACATGAGTTGGACATGAGTGGGGGCCTGGTGGAGGGTGCCCCTGGATGCTGGGGGGTGGGGGTGGTGGGAGACATGAGTGGGGGCCTGGTGGAGGCTGCCCCTGGATGCTGTGGGGTGGGGGTGATAGGAGACATGAGTGGGGGCCTGGCGGAGGGTGCCCCTGGATGCTGGGAGACATGAGTGGGGGCCTGGTGATGGCTGCCCCTGCACTGCTGGGGGGTGGGGGTGATGGGAGACATGAGTGGGGGCCTGGTGGAGGGTGCCCCTGGATGCTGGGGGGGAGGGGGTGCAGGGGGACATGAGTGGGGGCCTGGTGGAGGGTGCCCCTGGATGCTGAGGGGTGGGGGTGGTGGGAGACATGAGTGGGGGCCTGGTGGAGGGTGCCCTGCACTGCTGGGGGGTGGGGGTGGTGGGCGACATGAGTTGGACATGAGTGGGGGCCTGGTGGAAGGTGCCCCTGGATGCTGGGGGGTGGGGTGATGGGAGACATGAGAGGGGGCTTGGTGGAGGCTGCCCCTGCACTGCTAGGGGGTGGGGGTGATGGGAGACATGAGTGGGGGCCTGGTGGAGGGTGCCCCTGGATGCTGGGGGTGGGGGTGCAGGGGGACATGAGTGGGGGCCTGGTGGAGGCTGCCCTGCACTGCTGGTTGGTGGGGGTGGTGGGAGACATGTGTGGGGGCCTGGTGGAGGGTGCCCTGCACTGCTGGGGGGTCGGGGTACAGGGGGACATGAGTGGGGGCCTGGTGGAGGGTGCCCTGCACTGCTGGGGGGTGGGGGTGATGGGAGACATGAGTGGGGGCCTGGTGGAGGCTGCCCCTGCACTGCTGGGGGTGGGGGTGATAGGAGGCATGAGTGGGGGCCTGGTGGAGGGTGCCCCTGGATGCTGGGGGGTGGGGGTGCAGGGGGACATGAGTGGGGGCCTGGTGGAGGGTGCCCTGCACTGCTGGGGGGTGGGGGTGGTGGGCGACATGAGTTGGACATGAGTGGGGGCGTGGTGGAAGGTGCCCCTGGATGCTGGGGGGTGGGGGTGGTGGGAGACATGAGTGGGGTCCTGGTGGAGGCTGTCCCTGCACTGCTGGGGGGTGTGGGTGATGGGAGACATGAGTGGGGGCCTGTTGGAGGCTGCCCCTGGATGCTGGGGGGTGGGGGTGGTGGGAGACATGTGTGGGGGCCTGGTGGAGGGTGCCCCTGGATGCTGGGCGTGGGGGTGCAGTGGGACATGAGTGGGGGCCTGGTGGAGGGTGCCCTGCACTGCTGGGGGGTGGGGGGGTGAGAGACAAGAGTTGGACATGAGTGGGGGCCTGGTGGAGGGTGCCCTGCACTGCTGGGGGGTGGGGGTGGTGGAAGACATGAGTGGGGGCCTGGTGGAGGGTGCCCCTGGATGCTGGGGGGTGGGGGTGGTGGGAGACATGAGTGGGGGGCCTGGTGGAGGCTGCCCCTGCACTGCTGGGGGGTGGGGGTAATGGGAGACATGGGTGGGTGCCTGGTGGAGGGTGTCCCTGGATGCTGGGGTTTGGGGGTAGTGGTAGACATGTGTGGGGGCCTGGTGGAGGGTGCCCTGCACTGCTGGGGGGTGGGGGTGGTGGGAGACATGAGTTGGACATGAGTGTGGGCCTGGTGAAGGCTGCCCCTGCACTGCTGGGGGGTGGTGTGATGGGAGACATGAGTGGGGGCCTGGCTGGTGGAGGCTGCCCCTGGAGGCTGGGTGGTGGGGGTGGTGGGAGACATGTGTGGGGGCCTGGTGGAGGGTGCCCTACACTGCTGGGGGGTGGGGGTGATGGGAGACATGAGAGGGGCCCTGGTGGATGCTGCCCCTGCACTGCTGGGGGGTGGGGGTGGTGGGAGACATGTGTGGGGGCCTGGTGGAGGGTGCCCTGCACTGCTGGGGGGTGGGGGGGTGGGAGACATGAGTGGGGGCCTGGTTTCGGCTGCCCCTGCACTGCTGGGGGTGGGGGTGATGGGAGACATGAGTGGGGGCCTGGTGGAGGCTGCCCCTGCACTGCTGGGGGGTGGGGGTGTAGGGGGACATGAGTGGGGGCCTGGTGGAGGGTGCCCTGCACTGCTGGGGGGTGGGGGTGGTGGGAGACATGAGTGGGGGCCTGGTGGAGGGTGCCCTGCACTGCTGGGGGGTGGGGGTGATGGGAGACATGAATTTGACATGAGTGGGGGCCTGGTAGAGGGTGCCCCTGGATGCTGGGGGGTGGGGGTGGTGGGAGACATGTGTGGGGGCTTGGTGGAGAGTGCCCTGCACTGCTGGGGGGTGGGGGTGGTGAGATAGATGAGTTGGACATGAGTGGGGGCCTGGTGGAGGGTGCCCCTGGATGCTGGGGGGTGGGGGTGGTGGGAGACATGAGTGGGGGCCTGGTGGAGGCTGCCCCCGGATGCTGTGGGGTGGGGGTGATGGGAGACATGAGTGGGGGGCCTGGTGGAGGGTGCCCCAGGATGCTAGCAGACATGAGTGGGGGCCTGGTGGAGGCTGCCCTGGATGCTGTGGGGTGGGGGTGATGGGAGACATGAGTGGGGGCCTGGTGGAGGGTGCCCCTGGATGCTGGGGGGGAGGGGGTGCAGGGGGACATGAGTGGGGGCCTGGTGGAGGGTGCCCCTGGATGCTGGGGGGTGGGGGTGGTGGGAGACATGAGTGGGGCCTGGTGAAGGCTGCCCTGCACTGCTGGGGGTGGGGGTGATGGGAGACATTAGTGGGGGCCTGGTGGAGGCTGCCCCTGGGTGCTGGGGGGTGGGGGTGGTGGGAGACATGTGTGGGGGCCTGGTGGAGGGTGCCCTGCACTGCTGGGGGGTGGGGGTGCAGGGGGACATGAGTGGGGGCCTAGTGGAGAGTGCCCTGCACTGCTGGGGGGTGGGGGTGATGGGAGACATGAGTTGGGGCCTGGTGGAGGCTGCCCCTGCACTGCTAGGGGGTGGGGGTGATGGGAGACATGAGTGGGGGCCTGGTGGAGGGTGCCCCTGGATGCTGGGGGGTGGGGGTGCAGGGGGACATGAGTGGGGGCCTGGTGGAGGGTGCCCTGCACTGCTGGGGGTGGGGGTGGTGGGAGACATGAGTGGGGGCCTGGTGGAGGCTGCCCCTGCACTGCTGGGGGTGGGGGGTGTAGGGGGACATGTGTGGGGGCCTGGTGGAGGGTGCACTACACTGCTGGGGGGTGGGGGTGATGGGAGACATGAGAGGGGCCCTGGTGGATGCTGCCCCTGCACTGCTGGGGGGTGGGGGTGGTGGGAGACATGTGTGGGGGCCTGGTGGAGGGTGCCCTGCACTGCTGGGGGGTGGGGGTGTAGGGGGACATGAGTGGGGGCCTGGTGGAGGGTGCCCTGCACTGCTGGGGGGTGTTGGTGGTGGGAGACATGAGTGGGGGCCTGGTGAAGGGTGCCCTGCACTGCTGGGGGGTGGGGGTGATGGGAGACATGAATTGGACATGAGTGGGGGCCTGGTGGAGGGTCCCCCTGGATGCTGGGGGGTGGGGGTGGTGGGAGACATGTGTGGGGGCCTGGTGGAGGGTGCCCTGCACTGCTGGGGGGTGGGGGTGGTGGGATACATGAGTTGGACATGAGTGGGGGCCTGGTGGAGGGTGCCCCTGGATGCTGGGGGGTGGGGGTGGTAGGAGACATGAGTGGGGGCCTGGTGGAGGCTGCCCCTGGATGCTGTGGGGTGGGGGTGATTGGAGACATGAGTGGGGGCCTGGTGGAGGGTGCCCCTGGATGCTGGGAGACATGAGTGGGGGCCTGGTGATGGCTGCCCCTGCACGCTGGGGGTGGGGGTGATGAGTGACATGAGTGGGGGCCTGGTGGAGGGTGCCCCTGGATGCTGGGGGGGAGGGGGTGCAGGGGGACATGAGTGGGGGCCTGGTGGAGGGTGCCCCTGGATGCTGGGGGGTGGGGGTTGTGGGAGACATGAGTGGGGGCCTGGTGGAGGCTGCCCCTGCACTGCTGGGGATGGGGGTGATGGGAGACATGAGTGGGGGACTGGTGGAGGCTGCCCCTGGATGCTGGGGGGTGGGGGTGGTGGGAGACATGTTTGGGGGCCTGGTGGAGGGTGCCCTGCACTGCTGGGGGGCGGGGGTGCAGGGGAACATGAGTGGGGGCCTGGTGGAGGGTGCCCTGCACTGCTGGGGGGTGGGGTTGATGGGAGACATGAGTTGGGGCCTGGTGGAGGCTGCCCCTGCACTGCTAGGGGGTGGGGGTGATGTGAGACATGAGTGGGGGCCTGGTGGAGGGTGCCCCTGGATGCTGGGGGGTGGGGGTGCAGGGGGACATGAGTGGGGGCCTGGTGGAGGGTGCCCTGCACTGCTGGGGGGTGGGGGTGGTGGGAGACATGAGTGGGGGCCTGGTGGCGGCTGCCCCTGCACTGCTGGGGGTGGGGCGATGGGAGACATGAGTGGGGGCCTGGTGGAGGCTGCCCCTGCACTGCTGGGGGGTGGGGGTGTAGGGGGGCATGAGTGGGGGTCTGGTGGAGGGTGCCCTGCACTGCTGGGGGGTGGGGGTGGTGGGAGACATGAGTGGGAGCCTGGTGAAGGGTGCCCTGCACTGCTGGGGGGTGGGGGTGATGGGGGACATGAATTGGACATGAGTGGGGGCCTGGTGGAGGGTGCCCCTGGACGCTGGGGGGTGGGGGTGGTGGGAGACATGTGTGGGGGCCTGGTGGAGGGTGCCCTGCACTGCTGGGGGGTGGGGGTGGTGGGATACATGAGTTGGACATGAGTGGGGGCCTGGTGGAGTGTGCCCCTGGATGCTGGGGGGTGGGGGTGGTGGGAGACGTGAGTGGGGGCCTGGTGGAGGCTGCCCCTGGATGCTGTGGGGTGGGGGTGATTGGAGACATGAGTGGGGGCCTGATGGAGGGTGCCCCTGGATGCTGGGAGACATGAGTGGGGGCCTGGTGATGGCTGCCCCTGCACTGCTGGGGGTGGGGGTGATGGGTGACATGAGTGGGGGCCTGGTGGAGGGTGCCCCTGGATGCTGGGGGGGAGGGGGTGCAGGGGGACATGAGTGGGGGCCTGGTGGAGGGTGCCCCTGGATGCTGGGGGGTGGGGGTGGTGGGAGACAAGAGTGGGGGCCTGGTGGAGGCTGCCCCTGCACTGCTGGGGGTGGGGGTGATGGGAGACATGAGTGGGGGACTGGTGGAGGCTGCCCTGCTCTGCTGGGGGGTGGGGGTGTAGTGGGGCATGAGTGGGGGTCTGGTGGAGGGTGCCCTGCACTGCTGGGGGGTGGGGTGGTGGGAGACATGAGTGGGGGCCTGGTGGAGGGTGCCCTGCACTGCTGGGGGGTGGGGGTGATGGGAGACATGAATTGGACATGAGTGGGGGCCTGGTGGAGGGTGCCCCTGGATGCTGGGGGGTGGGGGTGGTGGGAGACATGTGTGGGGGCCTGGTGGAGGGTGCCCTGCACTGCTGGGGGGTGGGGGTGGTGGGATACATGAGTTGGACATGAGTGGGGGCCTGGTGGAGGGTGCCCCTGGATGCTAGGGGGTGGGGGTGGTGGGAGACATGAGTGGGGGCCTGGTGGAGGCTGCCCCTGGATGCTGTGGGGTGGGGGTGATGGGAGACATGAGTGGGGTCCTGGTGGAGGGTGCCCCTGGATGCTGGGAGACATGAGTGGGGGCCTGGTGATGGCTGCCCCTGCACTGCTGTGGGGTGGGGGTGATGGGAGACATGAGTGGGGGCCTGGTGGAGGCTGCCCCTGCACTGCTGGGGGTGGGGGTGATAGGAGGCATGAGTGGGGGCCTGGTGGAGGCTGCCCCTGCACTGCTGGGGGTGGGGGTGATAGGAGGCATGAGTGGGGGCCTGGTGGAGGGTGCCCCTGGATGCTGGGGGGTGGGGGTGCAGGGGGACATGAGTGGGGGCCTGGTGGAGGGTGCCCTGCACTGCTGGGGTTGGGGGTGGTGGGAGACATGAGTTGGACATGAGTGGGGGCCTGGTGGAGGGTGCCCCTGGATGCTGAGGGGTGGGGGTGGTGGGAGACATGAGTGGGGTCCTGGTGGAGGCTGTCCCTGCACTGCTGGGGGGTGGGGGTGATGGGAGACATGAGTGGGGGCCTGTTGGAGGCTGCCCCTGGATGCTGGGGGGTGGGGGTGGTGGGAGACATGTGTGGGGGCCTGGTGGAGGGTGCCCTGCACTGCTGGGGGGTGGGGGTGATGGGAGACATGAGTAGGGGCCTGGTGGAGGCTGCTCCTGCACTGCAGGGGGTGGGGGTGATGGGAGACATGAGTGGGGGCCTGGTGGAGGGTGCCCCTGGATGCTGGGGGTGGGGTGCAGTGGGACATGAGTGAGGGCCTGGTGGAGGGTGCCCTGCACTGCTGGGGGTTGGGGGGTGGGAGACAAGAGTTGGACATGAGTGGGGGCCTGGTGGAGGGTGCCCTGCACTGCTGGGGGGTGGGGGTGGTGGGAGACATGAGTGGGGGCCTGGTGGAGGGTGCCCCTGGATGCTGGGAGACATGAGTGGGGGCCTGGTGATGGCTGCCCCTGCACTGCTGTGGGGTGGGGGTGATGGGAGACATGAGTGGGGGCCTGGTGGAGGCTGCCCCTGCACTGCTGGGGGTGTGGGTGATAGGAGGCATGAGTGGGGGCCTGGTGGAGGCTGCCCCTGCACTGCTGGGGGTGGGGGTGATAGGAGGCATGAGTGGGGGCCTGGTGGAGGGTGCCCCTGGATGCTGGGGGGTGGGGGTGCAGGGGGACATGAGTGGGGGCCTGGTGGAGGGTGCCCTGCACTGCTGGGGTTGGGGGTGGTGGGAGACATGAGTTGGACATGAGTGGGGGCCTGGTGGAGGGTGCCCCTGGATGCTGGGGGGTGGGGGTGGTGGGAGACATGAGTGGGTTCCTGGTGGAGGCTGTCCCTGCACTGCTGGGGGGTGGGGGTGATGGGAGACATGAGTGGGGGCCTGTTGGAGGCTGCCCCTGGATGCTGGGGGTGGGGTGCAGTGGGACATGAGTGAGGGCCTGGTGGAGGGTGCCCTGCACTGCTGGGGGGTGGGGGGGTGGGAGACAAGAGTTGGACATGAGTGGGGGCCTGGTGGAGGGTGCCCTGCACTGCTGGGGGGTGGGGGTGGTGGGAGACATGAGTGGGGGCCTGGTGGAGGGTGCCCCTGGATGCTGGGGGGTGGGGGTGGTGGGAGACATGAGTGGGGGGTCTGGTGGAGGCTGCCCCTGCACTGCTGGGGGGTGGGGTGATGGGAGACATGAGTGGGGGCCTGGCGGAGGGTATCCCTGGATGCTGGGGTTTTGGGGGTAGTGGGAGACATGTGTGGGGGCCTGGCGGAGGGTGCCCTGCACTGCTGGGGGGTGGGGGTGGTGGGAGACATGAGTTGGACATGAGTGTGGGCCTGGTGGAGGCTGCTCCTGCACTGCTGGGGGGTGGGGTGATGGGAGACATGAGTGGGGGCCTGGCTGGTGGAGGCTGCCCCTGGAGGCTGGGGAGTGGGGGTGGTGGGAGACATGTGTGGGGGCCTGGTGGAGGGTGCCCTACACTGCTGGGGGGTGGGGGTGATGGGAGACATGAGAGGGGCCCTGGTGGATGCTGCCCCTGCACTTCTGGGGGGTGGGGGTGGTGGGAGACATGTGTGGGGGCCTGGTGGAGGGTGCCCTGCACTGCTGGGGGGTGGGGGTGGTGGGAGACATGGGTGGGGGCCTGGTTTCGGCTGCCCCTGCACTGCTGGGGGTGGGGATGATGGGAGACATGAGTGGGGGCCTGGTGGAGGCTGCCCCTGCACTGCTGGGGGGTGGGGTGTAGGGGGACATGAGTGGGGGCCTGGTGGAGGGTGCCCTGCACTGCTGGGGGGTGGGGGTGGTGGGAGACATGAGTGGGGGCCTGGTGGAGGGTGCCCTGCACTGCTGGGGGGTGGGGGTGGTGGGATACATGAGTTGGACATGAGTGGGGGCCTGGTGGAGGGTGCCCCTGGATGCTGGGGGGTGGGGGTGGTGGGAGACATGAGTGGGGGCCTGGTGGAGGCTGCCCCTGGATGCTGTGGAGTGGGGGTGATGGGAGACATGAGTGGGGGCCTGGTGGAGGGTGCCCCTGGATGCTGGGAGACATGAGTGGGGGCCTGGTGATGGCTGCCCCTGCACTGCTGGGGGGGTGGGGGTGATGGGAGACATGAGCGGGGGCCTGGTGGAGGGTGCCCCTGGATGCTTGGGGGGAGGGGGTGCAGGGGGACATGAGTGGGGGCCTGGTGGAGGGTGCCCCTGGATGCTGGGGGGTGGGGGTGGTGGGAGACATGAGTGGGGGCCTGGTGGAGGCTGCCCCTGCACTGCTGGGGGCGGGGGTGATGGGAGACATTAGTGGGGGCCTGGTGGAGGCTGCCCCTGGATGCTGGGTGGTGGGGGTGGTGGGAGACATGTGTGGGGGCCTGGTGGAGGGTGCCCTGCACTGCTGGGGGGTGGGGGTGCAGGGGGACATGAGTGGGGGCCTGGTGGAGGGTGCCCTGCACTGCTGGGGGGTGGGGGTGATGGGAGACATGAGTTGGGGCCTGGTGGAGGCTGCCCCTGCACTGCTAGGGGGTGGGGGTGATGGGAGACATGAGTGGGGGCCTGGTGGAGGGTGCCCCTGGATGCTGGGGGGGTGGGGGTGTAGGGGGACATGAGTGGGGGCCTGGTGGAGGGTGCCCTGCACTGCTGGGGGGTGGGGGTGATGGGAGACATGAGTGGGGGCCTGGTGGAGGCTGCCCCTGGATGCTGGGGGGTGGGGGTGGTGGGAGACATGTGTGAGGGCCTGGTGGAGGGTGCCCTGCACTGCTGGGGGGTGGGGGTGGTGGGAGACATGAGTGGGGGCCTGGTTTCGGCTGCCCCTGCACTGCTGGGGGTGGGGGTGATGGGAGACATGAGTGGGGGCCTGGTGGAGGCTGCCCCTGCACTGCTGGGGGGTGGGGGTGTAGGGGGACATGAGTGGGGGCCTGGTGGAGGGTGCCCTGCACTGTTGGGGGGTGGGGGTGGTGGGAGACATGAGTGGGGGCCTGGTGGAGGGTGCCCTGCACTGCTGGGGGTGGGGGTGATGGGAGACATGAATTGGACATGAGTGGGGGCCTGGTGGAGGGTGCCCCTGGATGCTGGGGGGTGGGGGTGGTGGGAGACATGTGTGGGGGCCTGGTGGAGGGTGCCCTGCACTGCTGGGGGGTGGGGGTGGTGGGATACATGAGTTGGACATGAGTGGGGGCCTGGTGGAGGGTGCCCCTGGATGCTGGGGGGTGGGGGTGGTGGGAGACATGAATGGGGGCCTGGTGGAGGCAGCCCCTGGATGCTGTGGGGTGGGGGTGATGGGAGACATGAGTGGGGGCCTGGTGGAGGGTGCCCCTGGATGCTGGGAGACATGAGTGGGGGCCTGGTGATGGCTGCCCCTGCACTGCTGGGGGGTGGGGGTGATGGGAGACATGAGTGGGGGCCTGGTGGAGGGTGCCCCTGGATGCTGGGGGGGAGGGGGTGCAGGGGGACATGAGTGGGGGCCTGGTGGAGGGTGCCCCTGGATTCTGGGAGGTTGGGGTGGTGGGAGACATGAGTGGGGGCCTGGTGGAGGCTGCCCCTGCATTGCTGGGGGCGGGGGTGATGGGAGACATGAGTGGGGGCCTGGTGGAGGCTGCCCCTGGATGCTGGGGGGTGGGGGTGGTGGGAGACATGTGTGGGGGCCTGGTGGAGGGTGCCCTGCACTGCTGGGGGGTGGGGGTGCAGGGGGACATGAGTGGGGGCCTGGTGGAGGGTGCCCTGCACTGCTGGGGGGTGGGGGTGATGGGAGACATGAGTTGGGGCCTGGTGGAGGCTGCCCCTGCACTGCTAGGAGGTGGGGGTGATGGGAGACATGAGTGGGGGCCTGGTGGAGGGTGCCCCTGGATGCTGGGGGGTGGGGGTGTAGGGGGACATGAGTGGGGGCCTGGTGGAGGGTGCCCTGCACTGCTGGGGGGTGGGGGTGATGGGAGACATGAGTGGGGGCCTGGTGGAGGCTGCCCCTGGATGCTGGGGGGTGGGGGTGGTGGGAGACATGTGTGGGGGCCTGGTGGAGGGTGCCCTGCACTGCTGGGGGGTGGGGGTGCAGGGGGACATGAGTGGGGGCCTGGTGGAGGGTGCCCTGCACTGCTGGGGGGTGGGGGTGATTTGAGACATGAGTTGAGGCCTGGTGGAGGCTGCCCCTGCACTGCTAGGGGGTGGGGGTGATGGGAGACATGAGTGGGGGCCTGGTGGAGGGTGCCCCTGGATGCTGGGGGTGGGGGTGGTGGGAGACATGTGTGGGGGCCTGGTGGAGGGTGCCCTACACTGCTGGGGGGTGGGGGTGATGGGAGACATGAGAGGGGCCCTGGTGGATGCTGCCCCTGCACTGCTGGGGGGTGGGGGTGGTGGGAGACATGTGTGGGGGCCTGGTGGAGGGTGCCCTGCACTACTGGGGGGTGGGGGTGGTGGGAGACATGAGTGGGGGCCTGGTGGAGGCTGCCTCTGCACTGCTGGGGGTGGGGGTGATGGGAGACATGAGTGGGGGCCTGGTGGAGGCTGCCCCTGCACTGCTGGGTGGTGGGGGTGTAGGGGGACATGAGTGGGGGCCTGGTGGAGGGTGCCCTGGACTGCTGGGGGGTGGGGGTGGTGGGAGACATGAGTGGGGGCCTGGTGGAGGGTGCCCTGCACTGCTGGGCGGTGGGGGTGATGGGAGACATGAATTGGACATGAGTGGGGGCCTGGTGGAGGGTGCCCCTGGATGCTGGGGGTGGGGGTGGTGGGAGACATGTGTGGGGGCCTGGTGGAGGGTGCCCTGCACTGCTGGGGGGGTGGGGGTGGTGGGATACATGAGTTGGACCTGAGTGGGGGCCTGGTGGAGGGTGTCCCTTGATGCTGGGGGGTGGGGGTGGTGGGAGACATGAGTGGGGGCCTGGTGGAGGCTGCCCCTGGATGCTGTGGGGTGGGGGTGAGGGGAGACATGAGTGGGGGCCTGGTGGAGGGTGCCACTGGATGCTGGGAGACATGAGTGGGGTCCTGGTGATGGCTGCCCCTGCACTGCTGGGGGGTGGGGGTGATGGGAGACATGAGTGGGGGCCTGGTGGAGGGTGCCCCTGGATGCTGGGGGTAGGGGGTGCAGGGGGACATGAGTGGGGGCCTGGTGGAGGGTGCCCCTGGATGCTGGGGGGTGGGGGTGGTGGGAGACATGAGTGGGGGCCTGGTGGAGGCTGCCCCTGCACTGCTGGGGGTGGGGGTGATGGGAGACATGAGTGGGGGACTGGTGGAGGCTGCCCCTGGATGCTGGGGTGTGGGGGTGGTGGGAGACTTGTGTGGGGGCCTGGTGGAGGGTGCCCTGCACTGCTGGGGGGTGGGGGTGCAGAGGGACATGAGTGGGGCCTGGTGGAGGGTGCCCTGCACTGCTGGGGGGTGGGGGTGATGGGAGACATGAGTTGGGGCCTGGTGGAGGCTGCCCCTGCACTGCTAGGGGTGGGGGTGATGTGAGACATGAGTGGGGGCCTGGTGGAGGGTGCCCCTGGATGCTGTGGGGTGGGGGTGCAGGGGGACATGAGTGTGGGCCTGGTGGAGGGTGCCCTGCACTGCTGGGGGGTGGGGTGGTGGGAGACATGAGTGGGGGCCTGGTGGCGGCTGCCCCTGCACTGCTGGTGGGTGGGGGTGTAGGGGGACATGAGTGGGGGCTTGGTGGAGGGTGCCCTGCACTGCTGGGGGGTGGGGGTTGTGGGAGACATGAGTGGGGGCCTGGTGGAGGGTGCCCTGCACTGCTGGGGGGTGGGGGTGATGGGAGACATGAATTGGACATGAGTGGGGGCCTGGTGGAGGGTGCCCCTGGATGCTGGGGGGTGGGGGTGGTGGGAGACATGTGTGGGGGCCTGGTGGAGGGTGCCCTGCACTGCTGGGGGGTGGGGGTGGTGGGATACATGAGTTGGACATGAGTGGGGGCCTGGTGGAGGGTGCCCCTGTATGCTGGGGGGTGGGGGTGGTGGGAGACATGAGTGGGGGCCTGGTGGAGGCTGCCCCTGGATGCTGTGGGGTGGGGGTGATGGGAGACATGAGTGGGGCCTGGTGGAGGGTGCCCCTGGATGCTGGGAGACATGAGTGGGGGCCTGGTGATGGCTGCCCCTGCACTGCTGGGGGGTGGGGGTGATGGGAGACATGAGTGGGGGGCCTAGTGGAGGGTGCCCCTGGATGCTGGGGGGGAGGGGGTGCAGGGGGACATGAGTGGGGGCCTGGTGGAGGGTGCCCTGCACTGCTGGGTGGTGGGGGTGCAGGGGGACATGAGTGGGGGCCTGGTGCAGGCTGCCCTGCACTGCTGGGGGGTGGGGGTGATGGGAGACATGAGTTGGGGCCTGATGGAGGCTGCCCCTGCACTGCTAGGGGGTGGGGGTGATGTGAGACATGAGTGGGGGCCTGGTGGAGGGTGCCCTGCACTGCTGGGGGTGGGGGTGACGGGAGACATGAGTGGGGGCCTGGTGGTGGCTGCCCCTGCACTGCTGGGGGGTGGGGGTGTAGGGGGACATGAGTGGGGGCCTGGTGGAGGGTTCCCTGCACTGCTGGGGGGTGGGGGTGGTGGGAGACATGAGTGGGGGCCTGGTGGAGGGTGCCCTGCACTGCTGGGGGGTGGGGGTGATGGGAAACATGAATTGGACATGAGTGGGGGCCTGGTGGAGGGTGCCCCTGGATGCTGAGGGGTGGGGGTGGTGGGAGACATGTGTGGGGGCCTGGTGGAGGGTGCCCTGCACTGCTGGGGGGTGGGGGTGGTGGGATACATGAGTTGGACATGAGTGGGGGCCTGGTGGAGGAGGCCCTGGATGCTGGGGGGTGGGGGTGGTGGGAGACATGAGTGGGGGCCTTTTGGAGTCTGCCCCTGGATGCTGTATGGTGGGGGTGATGGGAGACATGAGTGGGGCCTGGTGGAGGGTGCCCCTGGATGCTGGGAGACATGAGTGGGGGCCTGGTGATGGCTGCCCCTGCACTGCTTGGGGGTGGGGGTGATGGGAGACATGAGTGGGGGCCTGGTGGAGGGTGCCCCTGGATGCTGGGGGGAAGGGGGTGCAGGGGGACATGAGTGGGGGCCTGGTGGAGGGTGCCCCTGGATGCTGGGGGGCGGGGGTGGTGGGAGACATGAGTGGGGGCCTGATGGAGGCTGCCCCTGCACTGCTGGGGGGTGGGGGTGATGGGAGACATGAGTGGGGGCTTGGTGGAGACTGCCCCTGGATGCTGGGGGGTGGGGGTGGTGGGAGACATGTGTGGGGGCCTGGTGGAGGGTGCCCTGCACTGCTGGGGGGTGGGGGTGCAGGGGGACATGAGTGGGGGCCTGGTGGAGGGTGCCCTGCACTGCTGGGGGGTGGGGGTGATGGGAGGCATGGGTTTGGGCCTGGTGGAGGCTGCCCCTGCACTGCTAGGGGGTGGGGGTGATGGGAGACATGAGTGGGGGCCTGGTGGAGGGTGCCCCTGGATGCTGGGGGGTGGGGGTGCAGGGGGACATGAGTGGGGGCCTGGTGGAGGGTGCCCTGCACTGCTGAGGTTGGGGGTGGTGGGAGACATGAGTTATACATGAGTGGGGGGCTGGTGGAGGGTGCCCCTGGATACTGGGGGGTGGGGGGGTGGGAGACATGAGTGGGGGCCTGGTGGAGGCTGCCCCTGCACTGCTGGGGGTTGGGAATGATGGGAGACATGAGTGGGGGCCTGGTGGAGGCTGCCCCTGGATGCTGGGGGGTGAGGGTGGTGGGAGACATGTGTGGGGGCCTGGTGGAGGGTGCCCTGCACTGCTGCGGGGTGGGGTGATGGGAGACATGAGAGGGGCCCTGGTGGATGCTGCCCCTGCACTGCTGGGGGGTGGGGGTGGTGGGAGACATGTGTGGGGGCCTGGTGGAGGGTGCCCTGCACTGCTGGGGGGTGGGGGTGGTGGGAGACATGAGTGGGGGCCTGGTGGAGGGTGCCCTGCACTGCTGGGGGGTGGGGGTGATGGGAGACATGAATTGGACATGAGTGGGGGCCTGGTAGAGGGTGCCCCTGGATGCTGGGGGGTGGGGGTGGTGGGAGACATGTGTGGGGGCCTGGTGGAGAGTGCCCTGCACTGCTGGGGGGTGGGGGTGGTGGGATAGATGAGTTGGACATGAGTGGGGGCCTGGTGGAGGGTGCCCCTGGATGCTGGGGGGTGGGGGTGGTGGGAGACATGAGTGGGGGCCTGGTGGAGGCTGCCCCCGGATGCTGTGGGGTGGGGGTGATGGGAGACATGAGTGGGGGGCCTGGTGGAGGGTGCCCCAGGATGCTAGCAGACATGAGTGGGGGCCTGGTGGAGGCTGCCCCTGGATGCTGTGGGGTGGGGGTGATGGGAGACATGAGTGGGGGCCTGGTGGAGGGTGCCCCTGGATGCTGGGGGGGAGGGGGTGCAGGGGGACATGAGTGGGTCCTGGTGGAGGGTGCCCCTGGATGCTGGAGGGTGGGGGTGGTGGGAGACATGAGTGGGGGCCTGGTGAAGGCTGCCCCTGCACTGCTGGGGGTGGGGGTGATGGGAGACATGAGTGGGGGCCTGGTGGAGGCTGCCCCTGGGTGCTGGGGGTGGTGGGAGACATGTGTGGGGGCCTGGTGGAGGGTGCCCTGCACTGCTGGGGGGTGGGGGTGCAGGGGGACATGAGTGGGGGCCTAGTGGAGAGTGCCCTGCACTGCTGGGGGGTGGGGGTGATGGGAGACATGAGTTGGGGCCTGGTGGAGGCTGCCCCTCACTGCTAGGGGGTGGGGGTGATGGGAGACATGAGTGGGGGCCTGGTGGAGGGTGCCCCTGGATGCTGGGGGGTGGGGGTGCAGGGGGACATGAGTGGGGGCCTGGTGGAGGGTGCCCTGCACTGCTGGGGGGTGGGGGTGGTGGGAGACATGAGTGGGGGCCTGGTGGAGGCTGCCCCTGCACTGCTGGGGGGTGGGGGTGCAGAGGGACATGAGTGGGGCCTGGTGGAGGGTGCCCTGCACTGCTGGGGGGTGGGGGTGATGGGAGACATGAGTGGGGGCCTGGTGGAGGGTGCCCCTGGATGCTGGGGGGAGGGGGTGCAGGGGGACATGAGTGGGGGCCTGGTGGAGGGTGCCCCTGGATGCTGGGGGGTGGGGGTGGTGGGAGACATGAGTGGGGGCCTGGTGGAGGCTGCCCCTGCACTGCTGGGGGTGGGGGTGATGGGAGACATGAGTGGGGGACTGGTGGAGGCTGCCCCTGGATGCTGGGGTGTGGGGGTGGTGGGAGACTTGTGTGGGGGCCTGGTGGAGGGTGCCCTGCACTGCTGGGGGGTGGGGGTGCAGAGGGACATGAGTGGGGCCTGGTGGAGGGTGCCCTGCACTGCTGGGGGGTGGGGGTGATGGGAGACATGAGTTGGGGCCTGGTGGAGGCTGCCCCTGCACTGCTAGGGGGTGGGGGTGATGTGAGACATGAGTGGGGGCCTGGTGGAGGGTGCCCCTGGATGCTGTGGGGTGGGGGTGCAGGGGGACATGAGTGTGGGCCTGGTGGAGGGTGCCCTGCACTGCTGGGGGGTGGGGTGGTGGGAGACATGAGTGGGGGCCTGGTGGCGGCTGCCCCTGCACTGCTGGTGGGTGGGGGTGTAGGGGGACATGAGTGGGGGCTTGGTGGAGGGTGCCCTGCACTGCTGGGGGGTGGGGGTGGTGGGAGACATGAGTGGGGGCCTGGTGGAGGGTGCCCTGCACTGCTGGGGGGTGGGGGTGATGGGAGACATGAATTGGACATGAGTGGGGGCCTGGTGGAGGGTGCCCCTGGATGCTGGGGGGTGGGGGTGGTGGGAGACATGTGTGGGGGCCTGGTGGAGGGTGCCCTGCACTGCTTGGGGGTGGGGGTGATGGGATACATGAGTTGGACATGAGTGGGGGCCTGGTGGAGGGTGCCCCTGTATGCTGGGGGGTGGGGGTGGTGGGAGACATGAGTGGGGGCCTGGTGGAGGCTGCCCCTGGATGCTGTGGGGTGGGGGTGATGGGAGACATGAGTGGGGCCTGGTGGAGGGTGCCCCTGGATGCTGGGAGACATGAGTGGGGGCCTGGTGATGGCTGCCCCTGCACTGCTGGGGGGTGGGGGTGATGGGAGACATGAGTGGGGGGCCTAGTGGAGGGTGCCCCTGGATGCTGGGGGGGAGGGGGTGCAGGGGGACATGAGTGGGGGCCTGGTGGAGGGTGCCCTGCACTGCTGGGTGGTGGGGGTGCAGGGGGACATGAGTGGGGGCCTGGTGCAGGCTGCCCTGCACTGCTGGGGGGTGGGGGTGATGGGAGACATGAGTTGGGGCCTGATGGAGGCTGCCCCTGCACTGCTAGGGGGTGGGGGTGATGTGAGACATGAGTGGGGGCCTGGTGGAGGGTGCCCTGCACTGCTGGGGGTGGGGGTGACGGGAGACATGAGTGGGGGCCTGGTGGTGGCTGCCCCTGCACTGCTGGGGGGTGGGGGTGTAGGGGGACATGAGTGGGGGCCTGGTGGAGGGTGCCCTGCACTGCTGGGGGGTGGGGGTGGTGGGAGACATGAGTGGGGGCCTGGTGGAGGGTGCCCTGCACTGCTGGGGGGTGGGGGTGATGGGAAACATGAATTGGACATGAGTGGGGGCCTGGTGGAGGGTGCCCCTGGATGCTGAGGGGTGGGGGTGGTGGGAGACATGTGTGGGGGCCTGGTGGAGGGTGCCCTGCACTGCTGGGGGGTGGGGGTGGTGGGATACATGAGTTGGACATGAGTGGGGGCCTGGTGGAGGAGGCCCTGGATGCTGGGGGGTGGGGGTGGTGGGAGACATGAGTGGGGGCCTTTTGGAGTCTGCCCCTGGATGCTGTATGGTGGGGGTGATGGGAGACATGAGTGGGGCCTGGTGGAGGGTGCCCCTGGATGCTGGGAGACATGAGTGGGGGCCTGGTGATGGCTGCCCCTGCACTGCTTGGGGGTGGGGGTGATGGGAGACATGAGTGGGGGCCTGGTGGAGGGTGCCCCTGGATGCTGGGGGGAAGGGGGTGCAGGGGGACATGAGTGGGGGCCTGGTGGAGGGTGCCCCTGGATGCTGGGGGGCGGGGGTGGTGGGAGACATGAGTGGGGGCCTGATGGAGGCTGCCCCTGCACTGCTGGGGGGTGGGGGTGATGGGAGACATGAGTGGGGGCTTGGTGGAGACTGCCCCTGGATGCTGGGGGGTGGGGGTGGTGGGAGACATGTGTGGGGGCCTGGTGGAGGGTGCCCTGCACTGCTGGGGGGTGGGGGTGCAGGGGGACATGAGTGGGGGCCTGGTGGAGGGTGCCCTGCACTGCTGGGGGGTGGGGGTGATGGGAGGCATGGGTTTGGGCCTGGTGGAGGCTGCCCCTGCACTGCTAGGGGGTGGGGGTGATGGGAGACATGAGTGGGGGCCTGGTGGAGGGTGCCCCTGGATGCTGGGGGGTGGGGGTGCAGGGGGACATGAGTGGGGGCCTGGTGGAGGGTGCCCTGCACTGCTGAGGTTGGGGGTGGTGGGAGACATGAGTTATACATGAGTGGGGGGCTGGTGGAGGGTGCCCCTGGATACTGGGGGGTGGGGGGGTGGGAGACATGAGTGGGGGCCTGGTGGAGGCTGCCCCTGCACTGCTGGGGGTTGGGAATGATGGGAGACATGAGTGGGGGCCTGGTGGAGGCTGCCCCTGGATGCTGGGGGGTGAGGGTGGTGGGAGACATGTGTGGGGGCCTGGTGGAGGGTGCCCTGCACTGCTGCGGGGTGGGGTGATGGGAGACATGAGAGGGGCCCTGGTGGATGCTGCCCCTGCACTGCTGGGGGGTGGGGGTGGTGGGAGACATGTGTGGGGGCCTGGTGGAGGGTGCCCTGCACTGCTGGGGGGTGGGGGTGGTGGGAGACATGAGTGGGGGCCTGGTGGAGGGTGCCCTGCACTGCTGGGGGGTGGGGGTGATGGGAGACATGAATTGGACATGAGTGGGGGCCTGGTAGAGGGTGCCCCTGGATGCTGGGGGGTGGGGGTGGTGGGAGACATGTGTGGGGGCCTGGTGGAGAGTGCCCTGCACTGCTGGGGGGTGGGGGTGGTGGGATAGATGAGTTGGACATGAGTGGGGGCCTGGTGGAGGGTGCCCCTGGATGCTGGGGGGTGGGGGTGGTGGGAGACATGAGTGGGGGCCTGGTGGAGGCTGCCCCCGGATGCTGTGGGGTGGGGGTGATGGGAGACATGAGTGGGGGGCCTGGTGGAGGGTGCCCCAGGATGCTAGCAGACATGAGTGGGGGCCTGGTGGAGGCTGCCCCTGGATGCTGTGGGGTGGGGGTGATGGGAGACATGAGTGGGGGCCTGGTGGAGGGTGCCCCTGGATGCTGGGGGGGAGGGGGTGCAGGGGGACATGAGTGGGTCCTGGTGGAGGGTGCCCCTGGATGCTGGAGGGTGGGGGTGGTGGGAGACATGAGTGGGGGCCTGGTGAAGGCTGCCCCTGCACTGCTGGGGGTGGGGGTGATGGGAGACATGAGTGGGGGCCTGGTGGAGGCTGCCCCTGGGTGCTGGGGGTGGTGGGAGACATGTGTGGGGGCCTGGTGGAGGGTGCCCTGCACTGCTGGGGGGTGGGGGGTGCAGGGGGACATGAGTGGGGGCCTAGTGGAGAGTGCCCTGCACTGCTGGGGGGTGGGGGTGATGGGAGACATGAGTTGGGGCCTGGTGGAGGCTGCCCCTCACTGCTAGGGGGTGGGGGTGATGGGAGACATGAGTGGGGGCCTGGTGGAGGGTGCCCCTGGATGCTGGGGGGTGGGGGTGCAGGGGGACATGAGTGGGGGCCTGGTGGAGGGTGCCCTGCACTGCTGGGGGGTGGGGGTGGTGGGAGACATGAGTGGGGGCCTGGTGGAGGCTGCCCCTGCACTGCTGGGGGGTGGGGGTGTAGGGGGACATGAGTGGGGGCCTGGTGGAGGGTGCCCTGCACTGCTGGGGGGTGGGGGTGGTGGGAGACATGAGTGGGGGCCTGGTGGAGGCTGCCCCTGGATGCTGGGGGGAGGGGGTGGTGGGAGACATGTGTGGGGGCCTGGTGGAGGGTGCACTACACTGCTGGGGGGTGGGGGTGATGGGAGACATGAGAGGGGCCCTGGTGGATGCTGCCCCTGCACTGCTGGGGGGTGGGGGTGGTGGGAGACATGTGTGGGGGCCTGGTGGAGGGTGCCCTGCACTGCTGGGGGGTGGGGGTGTAGGGGGACATGAGTGGGGGCCTGGTGGAGGGTGCCCTGCACTGCTGGGGGGTGGGGGTGGGGGTGGTGGGAGACATGAGTGGGGGCCTGGTGAAGGGTGCCCTGCACTCCTGGGGGGTGGGGGTGATGGGAGACATGAATTGGACATGAGTGGGGGCCTGGTGGAGGGTCCCCCTGGATGCTGGGGGGTGGGGGTGGTGGGAGACATGTGTGGGGGCCTGGTGGAGGGTGCCCTGCACTGCTGGGGGTGGGGGTGGTGGGATACATGAGTTGGACATGAGTGGTGGCCTGGTGGAGTGTGCCCCTGGATGCTGGGGGGTGGGGGTGGTAGGAGACATGAGTGGGGCCTGGTGGAGGCTGCCCCTGGATGCTGTGGGGTGGGGGTGATTGGAGACATGAGTGGGGGCCTGGTGGAGGGTGCCCCTTGATGCTGGGAGACATGAGTGGGGGCCTGGTGATGGCTGCCCCTGCACTGCTGGGGGTGGGGGTGATGAGTGACATGAGTGGGGGCCTGGTGGAGGGTGCCCCTGGATGCTGGGGGGGAGGGGGTGCAGGGGGACATGAGTGGGGGCCTGGTGGAGGGTGCCCCTGGATGCTGGGGGGTGGGGGTGGTGGGAGACATGAGTGGGGGCCTGGTGGAGGCTGCCCCTGCACTGCTGGGGATGGGGGTGATGGGAGACATGAGTGGGGGACTGGTGGAGGCTGCCCCTGGATGCTGGGGGGTGGGGGTGGTGGGAGACATGTTTGGGGGCCTGGTGGAGGGTGCCCTGCACTGCTGGGGGGCGGGGGTGCAGGGGGACATGAGTGGGGGCCTGGTGGAGGGTGCCCTGCACTGCTGGGGGGTGGGGTTGATGGAAGACATGAGTTGGGGCCTGGTGGAGGCTGCCCCTGCACTGCTAGGGGGTGGGGGTGATGTGAGACATGAGTGGGGGCCTGGTGGAGGGTGCCCCTGGATGCTGGGGGGTGGGGGTGCAGGGGGACATGAGTGGGGGCCTGGTGGAGGGTGCCCTGCACTGCTGGGGGGTGGGGGTGGTGGGAGACATGAGTGGGGGCCTGGTGGCGGCTGCCCCTGCACTGCTGGGGGTGGGGCGATGGGAGACATGAGTGGGGGCCTGGTGGAGGCTGCCCCTGTACTGCTGGGGGGTGGGGGTGTAGGGGGGCATGAGTGGGGGTCTGGTGGAGGGTGCCCTGCACTGCTGGGGGGTGGGGGTGGTGGGAGACATGAGTGGGGGCCTGGTGAAGGGTGCCCTGCACTGCTGGGGGGTGGGGGTGATGAGAGACATGAATTGGACATGAGTGGGGGCCTGGTGGAGGGTGCCCCTGGATGCTGGGGGGTGGGGGTGGTGGGAGACATGTGTGGGGGCCTGGTGGAGGGTGCCCTGCACTGCTGGGGGATGGGGGTGGTGGGATACATGAGTTGGACATGAGTGGGGGCCTGGTGGAGTGTGCCCCTGGATGCTGGGGGTGGGGGTGGTGGGAGACATGAGTGGGGGCCTGGTGGAGGCTGCCCCTGGATGCTGTGGGGTGGGGGTGATTGGAGACATGAGTGGGGGCCTGATGGAGGGTGCCCCTGGATGCTGGGAGACATGAGTGGGGGCCTGGTGATGGCTGCCCCTGCACTGCTGGGGGTGGGGGTGATGGGTGACATGAGTGGGGGCCTGGTGGAGGGTGCCCCTGGATATTGGGGGAGAGGGGGTGCAGGGGGACATGAGTGGGGGCCTGGTGGAGGGTGCCCCTGGATGCTGGGGGGTGGGGGTGGTGGGAGACAAAAGTGGGGGCCTGGTGGAGGCTGCCCCTGCACTGCTGGGGGTGGGGGTGATGGGATAGATGAGTTGGACATGAGTGGGGGCCTGGTGGAGGGTGCCCCTGGATGCTGGGGGGTGGGGGTGGTGGGAGACATGAGTGGGGGCCTGGTGGAGGCTGCCCCCGGATGCTGTGGGGTGGGGGTGATGGGAGACATGAGTGGGGGGCCTGGTGGAGGGTGCCCCAGGATGCTAGCAGACATGAGTGGGGGCCTGGTGGAGGCTGCCCCTGGATGCTGTGGGGTGGGGGTGATGGGAGACATGAGTGGGGGCCTGGTGGAGGGTGCCCCTGGATGCTGGGGGGGAGGGGGTGCAGGGGGACATGAGTGGGTCCTGGTGGAGGGTGCCCCTGGATGCTGGAGGGTGGGGGTGGTGGGAGACATGAGTGGGGGCCTGGTGAAGGCTGCCCCTGCACTGCTGGGGGTGGGGGTGATGGGAGACATGAGTGGGGGCCTGGTGGAGGCTGCCCCTGGGTGCTGGGGGTGGTGGGAGACATGTGTGGGGGCCTGGTGGAGGGTGCCCTGCACTGCTGGGGGGTGGGGGGTGCAGGGGGACATGAGTGGGGGCCTAGTGGAGAGTGCCCTGCACTGCTGGGGGGTGGGGGTGATGGGAGACATGAGTTGGGGCCTGGTGGAGGCTGCCCCTCACTGCTAGGGGGTGGGGGTGATGGGAGACATGAGTGGGGGCCTGGTGGAGGGTGCCCCTGGATGCTGGGGGGTGGGGGTGCAGGGGGACATGAGTGGGGGCCTGGTGGAGGGTGCCCTGCACTGCTGGGGGGTGGGGGTGGTGGGAGACATGAGTGGGGGCCTGGTGGAGGCTGCCCCTGCACTGCTGGGGGGTGGGGGTGTAGGGGGACATGAGTGGGGGCCTGGTGGAGGGTGCCCTGCACTGCTGGGGGGTGGGGGTGGTGGGAGACATGAGTGGGGGCCTGGTGGAGGCTGCCCCTGGATGCTGGGGGGAGGGGGTGGTGGGAGACATGTGTGGGGGCCTGGTGGAGGGTGCACTACACTGCTGGGGGGTGGGGGTGATGGGAGACATGAGAGGGGCCCTGGTGGATGCTGCCCCTGCACTGCTGGGGGGTGGGGGTGGTGGGAGACATGTGTGGGGGCCTGGTGGAGGGTGCCCTGCACTGCTGGGGGGTGGGGGTGTAGGGGGACATGAGTGGGGGCCTGGTGGAGGGTGCCCTGCACTGCTGGGGGGTGGGGGTGGGGGTGGTGGGAGACATGAGTGGGGGCCTGGTGAAGGGTGCCCTGCACTCCTGGGGGGTGGGGGTGATGGGAGACATGAATTGGACATGAGTGGGGGCCTGGTGGAGGGTCCCCCTGGATGCTGGGGGGTGGGGGTGGTGGGAGACATGTGTGGGGGCCTGGTGGAGGGTGCCCTGCACTGCTGGGGGTGGGGGTGGTGGGATACATGAGTTGGACATGAGTGGTGGCCTGGTGGAGTGTGCCCCTGGATGCTGGGGGGTGGGGGTGGTAGGAGACATGAGTGGGGCCTGGTGGAGGCTGCCCCTGGATGCTGTGGGGTGGGGGTGATTGGAGACATGAGTGGGGGCCTGGTGGAGGGTGCCCCTTGATGCTGGGAGACATGAGTGGGGGCCTGGTGATGGCTGCCCCTGCACTGCTGGGGGTGGGGGTGATGAGTGACATGAGTGGGGGCCTGGTGGAGGGTGCCCCTGGATGCTGGGGGGGAGGGGGTGCAGGGGGACATGAGTGGGGGCCTGGTGGAGGGTGCCCCTGGATGCTGGGGGGTGGGGGTGGTGGGAGACATGAGTGGGGGCCTGGTGGAGGCTGCCCCTGCACTGCTGGGGATGGGGGTGATGGGAGACATGAGTGGGGGACTGGTGGAGGCTGCCCCTGGATGCTGGGGGGTGGGGGTGGTGGGAGACATGTTTGGGGGCCTGGTGGAGGGTGCCCTGCACTGCTGGGGGGCGGGGGTGCAGGGGGACATGAGTGGGGGCCTGGTGGAGGGTGCCCTGCACTGCTGGGGGGTGGGGTTGATGGAAGACATGAGTTGGGGCCTGGTGGAGGCTGCCCCTGCACTGCTAGGGGGTGGGGGTGATGTGAGACATGAGTGGGGGCCTGGTGGAGGGTGCCCCTGGATGCTGGGGGGTGGGGGTGCAGGGGGACATGAGTGGGGGCCTGGTGGAGGGTGCCCTGCACTGCTGGGGGGTGGGGGTGGTGGGAGACATGAGTGGGGGCCTGGTGGCGGCTGCCCCTGCACTGCTGGGGGTGGGGCGATGGGAGACATGAGTGGGGGCCTGGTGGAGGCTGCCCCTGTACTGCTGGGGGGTGGGGGTGTAGGGGGGCATGAGTGGGGGTCTGGTGGAGGGTGCCCTGCACTGCTGGGGGGTGGGGGTGGTGGGAGACATGAGTGGGGGCCTGGTGAAGGGTGCCCTGCACTGCTGGGGGGTGGGGGTGATGAGAGACATGAATTGGACATGAGTGGGGGCCTGGTGGAGGGTGCCCCTGGATGCTGGGGGGTGGGGGTGGTGGGAGACATGTGTGGGGGCCTGGTGGAGGGTGCCCTGCACTGCTGGGGATGGGGGTGGTGGGATACATGAGTTGGACATGAGTGGGGGCCTGGTGGAGTGTGCCCCTGGATGCTGGGGGTGGGGGTGGTGGGAGACATGAGTGGGGGCCTGGTGGAGGCTGCCCCTGGATGCTGTGGGGTGGGGGTGATTGGAGACATGAGTGGGGGCCTGATGGAGGGTGCCCCTGGATGCTGGGAGACATGAGTGGGGGCCTGGTGATGGCTGCCCCTGCACTGCTGGGGGTGGGGGTGATGGGTGACATGAGTGGGGGCCTGGTGGAGGGTGCCCCTGGATATTGGGGGAGAGGGGGTGCAGGGGGACATGAGTGGGGGCCTGGTGGAGGGTGCCCCTGGATGCTGGGGGGTGGGGGTGGTGGGAGACAAAAGTGGGGGCCTGGTGGAGGCTGCCCCTGCACTGCTGGGGGTGGGGGTGATGGGAGACATGAGTGGGGGACTGGTGGAGGCTGCCCTGCTCTGCTAGGGGGTGGGGGTGTAGTGGGGCATGAGTGGGGGTCTGGTGGAGGGTGCCCTGCACTGCTGGGGGGTGGGGGTGGTGGGAGACATGAGTGGGGGCCTGGTGGAGGGTGCCCTGCACTGCTGGGGGGTGGGGGTGATGGGAGACATGAATTGGACATGAGTGGGGGCCTGGTGGAGGGTGCCCCTGGATGCTAGGGGGTGGGGGTGGTGGGAGACATGAGTGGGGGCCTGGTGGAGGCTGCCCCTGGATGCTGTGGGGTGGGGGTGATGGGAGACATGAGTGGGGGCCTGGTGGAGGGTGCCCCTGGATGCTGGGAGACATGAGTGGGGGCCTGGTGATGGCTGCCCCTGCACTGCTGTGGGGTGGGGGTGATGGGAGACATGAGTGGGGGCCTGGTGGAGGCTGCCCCTGCACTGCTGGGGGTGGGGGTGATAGGAGGCATGAGTGGGGGCCTGGTGGAGGCTGCCCCTGCACTGCTGGGGGTGGGGGTGATAGGAGGCATGAGTGGGGGCCTGGTGGAGGGTGCCCCTGGATGCTGGGGGGTGGGGGTGCAGGGGGACATGAGTGGGGGCCTGGTGGAGGGTGCCCTGCACTGCTGGGGTTGGGGGTGGTGGGAGACATGAGTTGGACATGAGTGGGGGCCTGGTGGAGGGTGCCCCTGGATGCTGGGGGGTGGGGGTGGTGGGAGACATGAGTGGGGTCCTGGTGGAGGCTGTCCCTGCACTGCTGGGGGGTGGGGGTGATGGGAGACATGAGTGGGGGCCTGTTGGAGGCTGCCCCTGGATGCTGGGGGGTGGGGGTGGTGGGAGACATGTGTGGGGGCCTGGTGGAGGGTGCCCTGCACTGCTGGGGGGTGGGGGTGATGGGAGACATGAGTAGGGGCCTGGTGGAGGCTGCTCCTGCACTGCAGGGGGTGGGGGTGATGGGAGACATGAGTGGGGGCCTGGTGGAGGGTGCCCCTGGATGCTGGGGGTGGGGTGCAGTGGGACATGAGTGAGGGCCTGGTGGAGGGTGCCCTGCACTGCTGGGGGGTGGGGGGGTGGGAGACAAGAGTTGGACATGAGTGGGGGCCTGGTGGAGGGTGCCCTGCACTGCTGGGGGGTGGGGGTGGTGGGAGACATGAGTGGGGGCCTGGTGGAGGGTGCCCCTGGATGCTGGGAGACATGAGTGGGGGCCTGGTGATGGCTGCCCCTGCACTGCTGTGGGGTGGGGGTGATGGGAGACATGAGTGGGGGCCTGGTGGAGGCTGCCCCTGCACTGCTGGGGGTGGGGGTGATAGGAGGCATGAGTGGGGGCCTGGTGGAGGCTGCCCCTGCACTGCTGGGGGTGGGGGTGATAGGAGGCATGAGTGGGGGCCTGGTGGAGGGTGCCCCTGGATGCTGGG
Source organism: Ambystoma mexicanum (assembly GCF_040938575.1). Classification (NCBI taxonomy): domain Eukaryota; kingdom Metazoa; phylum Chordata; class Amphibia; order Caudata; family Ambystomatidae; genus Ambystoma; species Ambystoma mexicanum. The sequence goes on along the minus strand of NC_090932.1, from coordinate 440,811,545 downwards.
GGGTGGGTGTGCAGGGGGACATGAGTGGGGGCCTGGTGGAGGGTGCCCTGCACTGCTGGGGTTGGGGGTGGTGGGAGACATGAGTTGGACATGAGTGGGGGCCTGGTGGAGGGTGCCCCTGGATGCTGGGGGGTGGGGGTGGTGGGAGACATGAGTGGGGTCCTGGTGGAGGCTGTCCCTGCACTGCTGGGGGGTTGGGGTGATGGGAGACATGAGTGGGGGCCTGTTGGAGGCTGCCCCTGGATGCTGGGGGGTGGGGGTGGTGGGAGACATGTGTGGGGGCCTGGTGGAGGGTGCCCTGCACTGCTGGGGGGTGGGGGTGATGGGAGACATGAGTAGGGGCCTGGTGGAGGCTGCTCCTGCACTGCAGGGGGTGGGGGTGATGGGAGACATGAGATGGGGCCTGGTGGAGGGTGCCCCTGGATGCTGGGGGTGGGGTGCAGTGGGACATGAGTGAGGGCCTGGTGGAGGGTGCCCTGCACTGCTGGGGGGTGGGGGGGTGGGAGACAAGAGTTGGACATGAGTGGGGGCCTGGTGGAGGGTGCCCCTGGATGCTGGGGGGTGGGGGTGGTGGGAGACATGAGTGGGGGGTCTGGTGGAGGCTGCCCCTGCACTGCTGGGGGGTGGGGTGGTGGGAGACATGAGTGGGGGCCTGGTGGCGGCTGCCCCTGCACTGCTGGTGGGTGGGGGTGTAGGGGGACATGAGTGGGGGCTTGGTGGAGGGTGCCCTGCACTGCTGGGGGGTGGGGGTGGTGGGAGACATGAGTGGGGGCCTGGTGGAGGGTGCCCTGCACTGCTGGGGGGTGGGGGTGATGGGAGACATGAATTGGACATGAGTGGGGGCCTGGTGGAGGGTGCCCCTGGATGCTGGGGGGTGGGGGTGGTGGGAGACATGTGTGGTGGCCTGGTGGAGGGTGCCCTGCACTGCTGGGGGGTGGGGGTGGTGGGATACATGAGTTGGACATGAGTGGGGGCCTGGTGGAGGGTGCCCCTGTATGCTGGGGGGTGGGGGTGGTGGGAGACATGAGTGGGGGCCTGGTGGAGGCTGCCCCTGGATGCTGTGGGGTGGGGGTGATGGGAGACATGAGTGGGGACTGGTGGAGGGTGCCCCTGGATGCTGGGAGACATGAGTGGGGGCCTGGTGATGGCTGCCCCTGCACTGCTGGGGGGTGGGGGTGATGGGAGACATGAGTGGGGGGGCCTAATGGAGGGTGCCCCTGGATGCTGGGGGGGAGGGGGTGCAGGGGGACATGAGTGGGGGCCTGGTGGAGGGTGCCCTGCACTGCTGGGTGGTGGGGGTGCAGGGGGACATGAGTGGGGGCCTGGTGCAGGCTGCCCTGCACTGCTGGGGGGTGGGGGTGATGGGAGACATGAGTTGGGGCCTGGTGGAGGCTGCCCCTGCACTGCTAGGGGGTGGGGGTGATGTGAGACATGAGTGGGGGCCTGGTGGAGGGTGCCCTGCACTGCTGGGGGTGGGGGTGACGGGAGACATGAGTGGGGGCCTGGTGGCGGCTGCCCCTGCACTGCTGGAGGGTGGGGGTGTAGGGGGACATGAGTAGGGGCCTGGTGGAGGGTGCCCTGCACTGCTGGGGGGTGGGGGTGGTGGGAGACATGAGTGGGGGCCTGGTGGAGGGTGCCCTGCACTGCTGGGGGGTGGGGGTGATGGGAAACATGAATTGGACATGAGTGGGGGCCTGGTGGAGGGTGCCCCTGGATGCTGGGGGGTGGGGGTGGTGGGAGACATGTGTGGGGGCCTGGTGGAGGGTGCCCTGCACTGCTGGGGGGTGGGGGTGGTGGGATACATGAGTTGGACATGAGTGGGGGCCTGGTGGAGGGGGCCCTGGATGCTGGGGGGTGGGGGTGGTGGGAGACATGAGTGGGGGCCTTTTGGAGTCTGCCCCTGGATGCTGTATGGTGGGGGTGATGGGAGACATGAGTGGGGCCTGGTGGAGGGTGCCCCTGGATGCTGGGAGACATGAGTGGGGGCCTGGTGATGGCTGCCCCTGCACTGCTTGGGGGTGGGGTGATGGGAGACATGAGTGGGGGCCTGGTGGAGGGTGCCCCTGGATGCTGGGGGGGAGGGGGTGCAGGGGGACATGAGTGGGGGCCTGGTGGAGGGTGCCCCTGGATGCTGGGGGGCGGGGGTGGTGGGAGACATGAGTGGGGGCCTGATGGAGGCTGCCCCTGCAGTGCTGGGGGGTGGGGGTGATGGGAGACATGAGTGGGGGCTTGGTGGAGACTGCCCCTGGATGCTGGGGGGTGGGGGTGGTGGGAGACATGTGTGGGGGCCTGGTGGAGGGTGCCCTGCACTGCTGGGGGGTGGGGGTGCAGGGGGACATGAGTGGGGGCCTGGTGGAGGGTGCCCTGCACTGCTGGGGGGTGGGGGTGATGGGAGGCATGGGTTTGGGCCTGGTGGAGGCTGCCCCTGCACTGCTAGGGGGTGGGGGTGATGGGAGACATGAGTGGGGGCCTGGTGGAGGGTGCCCCTGGATGCTGGGGGGTGGGGGTGCAGGGGGACATGAGTGGGGGCCTGGTGGAGGGTGCCCTGCACTGCTGAGGTTGGGGGTGGTGGGAGACATGAGTTATACATGAGTGGGGGGCTGGTGGAGGGTGCCCCTGGATGCTGGGGGTGGGGGTGGTGGGAGACAAGAGTGGGGGCCTGGTGGAGGCTGCCCCTGCACTGCTGGGGGTGGGGGTGATGGGAGACATGAGTGGGGGCCTGGTGGAGGCTGCCCTGCTCTGCTGGGGGGTGGGGGTGTAGTGGGGCATGAGTGGGGGTCTGGTGGAGGGTGCCCTGCACTGCTGGGGGGTGGGGGTGGTGGGAGACATGAGTGGGGGCCTGGTGGAGGGTGCCCTGCACTGCTGGGGGGTGGGGGTGATGGGAGACATGAATTGGACATGAGTGGGGGCCTGGTGGAGGGTGCCCCTGGATGCTGGGGGGTGGGGGTGGTGGGAGACATGTGTGGGGGCCTGGTGGAGGGTGCCCTGCACTGCTGGGGGGTGGGGGTGGTGGGATACATGAGTTGGACATGAGTGGGGGCCTGGTGGAGGGTGCCCCTGGGTGCTAGGGGGTGGGGGTGGTGGGAGACATGAGTGGGGGCCTGGTGGAGGCTGCCCCTGGATGCTGTGGGGTGGGGGTGATGGGAGACATGAGTGGGGGCCTGGTGGAGGGTGCCCCTGGATTGCTGGGAGACATGAGTGGGGGCCTGGTGATGGCTGCCCCTGCACTGCTGTGGGGTGGGGGTGATGGGAGACATGAGTGGGGGCCTGGTGGAGGCTGCCCCTGCACTGCTGGGGGTGGGGGTGATAGGAGGCATGAGTGGGGGCCTGGTGGAGGCTGCCCCTGCACTGCTGGGGGTGGGGGTGATAGGAGGCATGAGTGGGGGCCTGGTGGAGGGTGCCCCTGGATGCTGGGGGGTGGGGGTGCAGGGGGACATGAGTGGGGGCCTGGTGGAGGGTGCCCTGCACTGCTGGGGTTGGGGGTGGTGGGAGACATGAGTTGGACATGAGTGGGGGCCTGGTGGAGGGTGCCCCTGGATGCTGGGGGGTGGGGGTGGTGGGAGACATGAGTGGGGTCCTGGTGGAGGCTGTCCCTGCACTGCTGGGGGGTGGGGGTGATGGGAGACATGAGTGGGGGCCTGTTGGAGGCTGCCCCTGGATGCTGGGGGGTGGGGGTGGTGGGAGACATGTGTGGGCCTGGTGGAGGGTGCCCTGCACTGCTGGGGGGTGGGGGTGATGGGGAGACATGAGTAGGGGCCTGGTGGAGGCTGCTCCTGCACTGCAGGGGGTGGGGGTGATGGGAGACATGAGTGGGGGCCTGGTGGAGGGTGCCTCTGGATGCTGGGGGTGGGGTGCAGTGGGACATGAGTGAGGGCCTGGTGGAGGGTGCCCTGCACTGCTGGGGGGTGGGGGGGTGGGAGACAAGAGTTGGACATGAGTGGGGGCCTGGTGGAGGGTGCCCTGCACTGCTGGGGGGTGGGGGTGGTGGGAGACATGAGTGGGGGCCTGGTGGAGGGTGCCCCTGGATGCTGGGAGACATGAGTGGGGGCCTGGTGATGGCTGCCCCTGCACTGCTGGGGGTGGGGGTGATAGGAGGCATGAATGGGGGCCTGGTGGAGGCTGCCCCTGCACTGCTGGGGGTGGGGGTGATAGGAGGCATGAGTGGGGGCCTGGTGGAGGGTGCCCCTGGATGCTGGGGGGTGGGTGTGCAGGGGGACATGAGTGGGGGCCTGGTGGAGGGTGCCCTGCACTGCTGGGGTTGGGGGTGGTGGGAGACATGAGTTGGACATGAGTGGGGGCCTGGTGGAGGGTGCCCCTGGATGCTGGGGGGTGGGGGTGGTGGGAGACATGAGTGGGGTCCTGGTGGAGGCTGTCCCTGCACTGCTGGGGGGTGGGGGTGATGGGAGACATGAGTGGGGGCCTGTTGGAGGCTGCCCCTGGATGCTGGGGGGTGGGGGTGGTGGGAGACATGTGTGGGGGCCTGGTGGAGGGTGCCCTGCACTGCTGGGGGGTGGGGGTGATGGGAGACATGAGTAGGGGCCTGGTGGAGGCTGCTCTTGCACTGCAGGGGGTGGGGGTGATGGGAGACATGAGTGGGGGCCTGGTGGAGGGTGCCCCTGGATGCTGGGGGTGGGGTGCAGTGGGACATGAGTGAGGGCCTGGTGGAGGGTGCCCTGCACTGCTGGGGGGTGGGGGGGTGGGAGACAAGAGTTGGACATGAGTGGGGGCCTGGTGGCGGGTGCCCTGCACTGCTGGGGGGTGGGGGTGGTGGGAGACATGAGTGGGGGCCTGGTGGAGGGTGCCCCTGGATGCTGGGGGGTGGGGGTGGTGGGAGACATGAGTGGGGGGTCTGGTGGAGGCTGCCCCTGCACTGCTGGGGGGTGGGGTGATGGGAGACATGAGTGGGGGCCTGGCGGAGGGTGTCCCTGGATGCTGGGGTTTTGGGGGTAGTGGGAGACATGTGTGGGGGCCTGGCGGAGGGTGCCCTGCACTGGTGGGGGGTGGGGGTGGTGGGAGACATGAGTTGGACATGAGTGTGGGCCTGGTGGAGGCTGCTCCTGCACTGCTGGGGGGTGGGGTGATGGGAGACATGAGTGGGGGCCTGGCTGGTGGAGGCTGCCCCTGGAGGCTGGGGAGTGGGGGTGGTGGGAGACATGTGTGGGGGCCTGGTGGAGGGTGCCCTACACTGCTGGGGGGTGGGGGTGATGGGAGACATGAGAGGGGCCCTGGTGGATGCTGCCCCTGCACTTCTGGGGGGTGGGGGTGGTGGGAGACATGTGTGGGGGCCTGGTGGAGGGTGCCCTGCACTGCTGGGGGGTGGGGGTGGTGGGAGACATGGGTGGGGGCCTGGTTTCGGCTGCCCCTGCACTGCTGGGGGTGGGGATGATGGGAGACATGAGTGGGGGCCTGGTGGAGGCTGCCCCTGCACTGCTGGGGGGTGGGGGTGTAGGGGGACATGAGTGGGGGCCTGGTGGAGGGTGCCCTGCACTGCTGGGGGGTGGGGGTGGTGGGAGACATGAGTGGGGGCCTGGTGGAGGGTGCCCTGCACTGCTGGGGGGTGGGGGTGGTGGGATACATGAGTTGGACATGAGTGGGGGCCTGGTGGAGGGTGCCCCTGGATGCTGGGGGGTGGGGGTGGTGGGAGACATGAGTGGGGGCCTGGTGGAGGCTGCCCCTGGATGCTGTGGGGTGGGGGTGATGGGAGACATGAGTGGGGGCCTGGTGGAGGGTGCCCCTGGATGCTGGGAGACATGAGTGGGGGCCTGGTGATGGCTGCCCCTGCACTGCTGGGGGGGTGGGGGTGATGGGAGACATGAGCGGGGGCCTGGTGGAGGGTGCCCCTGGATGCTTGGGGGGAGGGGGTGCAGGGGGACATGAGTGGGGGCCTGGTGGAGGGTGCCCCTGGATGCTGGGGGGTGGGGGTGGTGGGAGACATGAGTGGGGGCCTGGTGGAGGCTGCCCCTGCACTGCTGGGGGCGGGGGTGATGGGAGACATTAGTGGGGGCCTGGTGGAGGCTGCCCCTGGATGCTGGGTGGTGGGGGTGGTGGGAGACATGTGTGGGGGCCTGGTGGAGGTTGCCCTGCACTGCTGGGGGGTGGGGGTGCAGGGGGACATGAGTGGGGGCCTGGTGGAGGGTGCCCTGCACTGCTGGGGGGTGGGGGTGATGGGAGACATGAGTTGGGGCCTGGTGGAGGCTGCCCCTGCACTGCTAGGGGGTGGGGGTGATGGGAGACATGAGTGGGGGCCTGGTGGAGGGTGCCCCTGGATGCTGGGGGGGTGGGGGTGTAGGGGGACATGAGTGGGGGCCTGGTGGAGGGTGCCCTGCACTGCTGGGGGGTGGGGGTGATGGGAGACATGAGTGGGGGCCTGGTGGAGGCTGCCCCTGGATGCTGGGGGGTGGGGGTGGTGGGAGACATGTGTGAGGGCCTGGTGGAGGGTGCCCTGCACTGCTGGGGGGTGGGGGTGGTGGGAGACATGAGTGGGGGCCTGGTTTCGGCTGCCCCTGCACTGCTGGGGGTGGGGGTGATGGGAGACATGAGTGGGGGCCTGGTGGAGGCTGCCCCTGCACTGCTGGGGGGTGGGGGTGTAGGGGGACATGAGTGGGGGCCTGGTGGAGGGTGCCCTGCACTGCTGGGGGGTGGGGGTGGTGGGAGACATGAGTGGGGGCCTGGTGGAGGGTGCCCTGCACTGCTGGGGGTGGGGGTGATGGGAGACATGACTTGGACATGAGTGGGGGCCTGGTGGAGGGTGCCCCTGGATGCTGGGGGGTGGGGGTGGTGGGAGACATGTGTGGGGGCCTGGTGGAGGGTGCCCTGCACTGCTGGGGGGGGGGGTGGTGGGATACATGAGTTGGACATGAGTAGGGGCCTGGTGGAGGGTGCCCCTGGATGCTGGGGGGTGGGGGTGGTGGAGGACATGAGTGGGGGCCTGGTGGAGGCTGCCCCTGGATGCTGTGGGGTGGGGGTGATGGGAGACATGAGTGGGGGCCTGGTGGAGGGTGCCCCTGGATGCTGGGAGACATGAGTGGGGGCCTGGTGATGGCTGCCCCTGCACTGCTGGGGGGTGGGGGTGATGGGAGACATGAGTGGGGGCCTGGTGGAGGGTGCCCCTGGATGCTGGGGGGGAGGGGGTGCAGGGGGACATGAGTGGGGGCCTGGTGGAGGGTGCCCCTGGATTCTGGGAGGTTGGGGTGGTGGGAGACATGAGTGGGGGCCTGGTGGAGGCTGCCCCTGCACTGCTGGGGGTGGGGGTGATGGGAGACATGAGTGGGGGCCTGGTGGAGGCTGCCCCTGGATGCTGGGGGGTGGGGGTGGTGGGAGACATGTGTGGGGGCCTGGTGGAGGGTGCCCTGCACTGCTGGGGGGTGGGGGTGCAGGGGGACATGAGTGGGGGCCTGGTGGAGGGTGCCCTGCACTGCTGGGGGGTGGGGGTGATGGGAGACATGAGTTGGGGCATGGTGGAGGCTGCCCCTGCACTGCTAGGGGGTGGGGGTGATGGGAGACATGAGTGGGGGCCTGGTGGAGGGTGCCCCTGGATGCTGGGGGGTGGGGGTGTAGGGGGACATGAGTGGGGGCCTGGTGGAGGGTGCCCTGCACTGCTGGGGGGTGGGGGTGATGGGAGACATGAGTGGGGGCCTGGTGGAGGCTGCCCCTGGATGCTGGGGGGTGGGGGTGGTGGGAGACATGTGTGGGGGCCTGGTGGAGGGTGCCCTGCACTGCTGGGGGGTGGGGGTGCAGGGGGACATGAGTGGGGGCCTGGTGGAGGGTGCCCTGCACTGCTGGGGGGTGGGGGTGATTTGAGACATGAGTTGGGGCCTGGTGGAGGCTGCCCCTGCACTGCTAGGGGGTGGGGGTGATGGGAGACATGAGTGGGGGCCTGGTGGAGGGTGCCCCTGGATGCTGGGGGTGGGGGTGGTGGGAGACATGTGTGGGGGCCTGGTGGAGGGTGCCCTACACTGCTGGGGGGTGGGGGTGATGGGAGACATGAGAGGGGCCCTGGTGGATGCTGCCCCTGCACTGCTGGGGGGTGGGGGTGGTGGGAGACATGTGTGGGGGCCTGGTGGAGGGTGCCCTGCACTACTGGGGGGTGGGGGTGTAGGGGGACATGAGTGGGGGCCTGGTGGAGGGTGCCCTGAACTGCTGGGGGGTGGGGGTGGTGGGAGACATGAGTGGGGGCCTGGTGGAGGGTGCCCTGCACTGCTGTGCGGTGGGGGTGATGGGAGACATGAATTGGACATGAGTGGGGGCCTGGTGGAGGGTGCCCCTGGATGCTGGGGGGTGGGGGTGGTGGGAGACATGTGTGGGGGCCTGGTGGAGGGTGCCCTGCACTGCTGGGGGGTGGGGGTGGTGGGATACATGAGTTGGACCTGAGTGGGGGCCTGGTGGAGGGTGTCCCTGGATGCTGGGGGGTGGGGGTGGTGGGATACATGAGTTGGACCTGAGTGGGGGCCTGGTGGAGGGTGTCCCTGGATGCTGGGGGGTGGGGGTGGTGGGAGACATGAGTGGGGGCCTGGTGAAGGCTGCCCCTGGATGCTGTGGGGTGGGGGTGAGGGGAGACATGAGTGGGGGCCTGGTGGAGGGTGCCACTGGATGCTGGGAGACATGAGTGGGGTCCTGGTGATGGCTGCCCCTGCACTGCTGGGGGGTGGGGGTGATGGGAGACATGAGTGGGGGCCTGGTGGAGGGTGCCCCTGGATGCTGGGGGGAGGGGGTGCAGGGGGACATGAGTGGGGGCCTGGTGGAGGGTGCCCCTGGATGCTGGGGGGTGGGGGTGGTGGGAGACATGAGTGGGGGCCTGGTGGAGGCTGCCCCTGCACTGCTGGGGGTGGGGGTGATGGGAGACATGAGTGGGGGACTGGTGGAGGCTGCCCCTGGATGCTGGGGTGTGGGGGTGGTGGGAGACTTGTGTGGGGGCCTGGTGGAGGGTGCCCTGCACTGCTGGGGGGTGGGGGTGCAGAGGGACATGAGTGGGGGCCTGGTGGAGGGTGCCCTGCACTGCTGGGGGGTGGGGGTGAGGGGAGACATGAGTGGGGGCCTGGTGGAGGGTGCCACTGGATGCTGGGAGACATGAGTGGGGTCCTGGTGATGGCTGCCCCTGCACTGCTGGGGGGTGGGGGTGATGGGAGACATGAGTGGGGGCCTGGTGGAGGGTGCCCCTGGATGCTGTGGGGTGGGGGTGCAGGGGGACATGAGTGTGGGCCTGGTGGAGGGTGCCCTGCACTGCTGGGGGGTGGGGTGGTGGGAGACATGAGTGGGGGCCTGGTGGCGGCTGCCCCTGCACTGCTGGTGGGTGGGGGTGTAGGGGGACATGAGTGGGGGCTTGGTGGAGGGTGCCCTGCACTGCTGGGGGGTGGGGGTAGTGGGAGACATGAGTGGGGGCCTGGTGGAGGGTGCCCTGCACTGCTGGGGGGTGGGGGTGATGGGAGACATGAATTGGACATGAGTGGGGGCCTGGTGGAGGGTGCCCCTGGATGCTGGGGGGTGGGGGTGGTGGGAGACATGTGTGGGGGCCTGGTGGAGGGTGCCCTGCACTGCTGGGGGGTGGGGGTGGTGGGATACATGAGTTGGACATGAGTGGGGGCCTGGTGGAGGGTGCCCCTGTATGCTGGGGTGGTGGGAGACATGAGTGGGGGCCTGGTGGAGGCTGCCCCTGGATGCTGTGGGGTGGGGGTGATGGGAGACATGAGTGGGGCCTGGTGGAGGGTGCCCCTGGATGCTGGGAGACATGAGTGGGGGCCTGGTGATGGCTGCCCCTGCACTGCTGGGGGGTGGGGGTGATGGGAGACATGAGTGGGGGGCCTAGTGGAGGGTGCCCCTGGATGCTGGGGGGGAGGGGGTGCACGGGGACATGAGTGGGGGCCTGGTGGAGGGTGCCCTGCACTGCTGGGTGGTGGGGGTGCAGGGGGACATGAGTGGGGGCCTGGTGCAGGCTGCCCTGCACTGCTGGGGGGTGGGGGTGATGGGAGACATGAGTTGGGGCCTGGTGGAGGCTGCCCCTGCACTGGCAGGGGGTGGGGGTGATGTGAGACATGAGTGGGGGCCTGGTGGAGGGTGCCCTGCACTGCTGGGGGTGGGGGTGACGGGAGACATGAGTGGGGGCCTGGTGGCGGCTGCCCCTGCACTGCTGGGGGGTGGGGGTGTAGGGGGACATGAGTGGGGGCCTGGTGGAGGGTGCCCTGCACTGCTGGGGGGTGGGGGTGGTGGGAGACATGAGTGGGGGCCTGGTGGAGGGTGCCCTGCACTGCTGGGGGGTGGGGGTGATGGGAAACATGAATTGGACATGAGTGGGGGCCTGGTGGAGGGTGCCCCTGGATGCTGGGGGGTGGGGGTGGTGGGAGACATGTGTGGGGGCCTGGTGGAGGGTGCCCCTGGATGCTGGGGGGTGGGGGTGGTGGGAGACATGTGTGGGGGCCTGGTGGAGGGTGCCCTGCACTGCTGGGGGGTGGGGGTGGTGGGATACATGAGTTGGACATGAGTGGGGGCCTGGTGGAGGGTGCCCCTGTATGCTGGGGGTGGTGGGAGACATGAGTGGGGGCCTGGTGGAGGCTGCCCCTGGATGCTGTGGGGTGGGGGTGATGGGAGACATGAGTGGGGCCTGGTGGAGGGTGCCCCTGGATGCTGGGAGACATGAGTGGGGGCCTGGTGATGGCTGCCCCTGCACTGCTGGGGGGTGGGGGTGATGGGAGACATGAGTGGGGGGCCTAGTGGAGGGTGCCCCTGGATGTTGGGGGGGAGGGGGTGCAGGGGGACATGAGTGGGGGCCTGGTGGAGGGTGCCCTGCACTGCTGGGTGGTGGGGGTGCAGGGGGACATGAGTGGGGGCCTGGTGCAGGCTGCCCTGCACTGCTGGGCGGTGGGGGTGATGGGAGACATGAGTTGGGGCCTGGTGGAGGCTGCCCCTGCACTGCTAGGGGGTGGGGGTGATGTGAGACATGAGTGGGGGCCTGGTGGAGGGTGCCCTGCACTGCTGGGGGTGGGGGTGACGGGAGACATGAGTGGGGGCCTGGTGGCGGCTGCCCCTGCACTGCTGGGGGGTGGGGGTGTAGGGGGACATGAGTGGGGGCCTGGTGGAGGGTGCCCTGCACTGCTGGGGGGTGGGGGTGGTGGGAGACATGAGTGGGGGCCTGGTGGAGGGTGCCCTGCACTGCTGGGGGGTGGGGGTGATGGGAAACATGAATTGGACATGAGTGGGGGCCTGGTGGAGGGTGCCCCTGGATGCTGGGGGGTGGGGGTGGTGGGAGACATGTGTGGGGGCCTGGTGGAGGGTGCCCTGCACTGCTGGGGGGTGGGGGTGGTGGGATACATGAGTTGGACATGAGTGGGGGCCTGGTGGAGGGGGCCCTGGATGCTGGGGGGTGGGGGTGGTGGGAGACATGAGTGGGGGCCTTTTGGAGTCTGCCCCTGGATGCTGTATGGTGGGGGTGATGGGAGACATGAGTGGGGCCTGGTGGAGGGTGCCCCTGGATGCTGGGAGACATGAGTGGGGGCCTGGTGATGGCTGCCCCTGCACTGCTTGGGGGTGGGGGTGATGGGAGACATGAGTGGGGGCCTGGTGGAGGGTGCCCCTGGATGCTGGGGGGGAGGGGGTGCAGGGGGACATGAGTGGGGGCCTGGTGGAGGGTGCCCCTGGATGCTGGGGGGCGGGGGTGGTGGGAGACATGAGTGGGGGCCTGATGGAGGCTGCCCCTGCACTGCTGGGGGGTGGGGGTGATGGGAGACATGAGTGGGGGCTTGGTGGAGACTGCCCCTGGATGCTGGGGGGTGGGGGTGGTGGGAGACATGTGTGGGGGCCTGGTGGAGGGTGCCCTGCACTGCTGGGGGGTGGGGGTGCAGGGGGACATGAGTGGGGGCCTGGTGGAGGGTGTCCTGCACTGCTGGGGGGTGGGGGTGATGGGAGGCATGGGTTTGGGCCTGGTGGAGGCTGCCCCTGCACTGCTAGGGGATGGGGGTGATGGGAGACATGAGTGGGGGCCTGGTGGAGGGTGCCCCTGGATGCTGGGGGGTGGGGGTGCAGGGGGACATGAGTGGGGGCCTGGTGGAGGGTGCCCTGCACTGCTGAGGGTGGGGGTGGTGGGAGACATGAGTTATACATGAGTGGGGGGCTGGTGGAGGGTGCCCCTGGATACTGGGGGGTGGGGGGGTGGGAGACATGAGTGGGGGCCTGGTGGAGGCTGCCCCTGCACTGCTGGGGGTTGGGAATGATGGGAGACATGAGTGGGGGCCTGGTGGAGGCTGCCCCTGGATGCTGGGGGGTGAGGGTGGTGGGAGACATGTGTGGGGGCCTGGTGGAGGGTGCCCTGCACTGCTGCGGGGTGGGGTGATGGGAGACATGAGTGGGGGCCTGGTGGAGGCTGCCCCTGCACTGCTGGGGGGTGGGGGTGATGGGAGACATGAGTGGGGGCCTGGTGGAGGGTGCCCCTGGATGCTGGGGGGTGGGGGTGTAGGGGGACATGAGTGGGGGCCTGGTGGAGGGTGACCTGCACTGCTGGGGGGTGGGGGGGTGGGAGACATAAGTTGGACATGAGTGGGGGCCTGGTGGAGGGTGCCCCTGGATGCTGGGTGGTGGGGTTGGTGGGAGACATGTGTGGGGGCCTGGTGGAGGGTGCCTTGCACTGCTGGGGGGTGGGGGTGGTGGGAGACATGTTTGGACATGAGTAGGGGCCTGGTGGAGGGGGCCCCTGGATGCTAGGGGGTGGGGGTGGTGGGAGACATGAGTGGGGGCCTGGTGGAGGCTGCCCCTGGATGCTGTGGGGTGGGGGTGATGGGAGACATGAGTAGGGGCCCGGTGGAGGGTGCCCCTGGATTCTGGGGGGTGGGGGTGGTGGGAAACATGAATGGGGGCCTGGTGGCGGCTGCCCCTGCACTGCTGGTGGGTGGGGGTGCAGGGGGACATGAGTGGGGGCCTGGTGGAGGGTGCCCTGCACTTCTGGGGGGTGGGGGTGGTGGGAGACATGAGTGGGGGCCTGGTGGAGGGTGCCCTGCACTGCTGGGGGGTGGGGGTGATGGGAGACATGAATTGGACATGAGTGGGGGCCTGGTGGAGGGTGCCCCTGGATGCTGGGGGGTGGGGGTGGTGGGAGACAGGTGTGGGGGCCTGGTGGAGGGTGCCCTGCACTGCTGGGGGGTGGGGGTGGTGGGATACATGAGTTGGACATGAGTGGGGGCCTGGTGGAGGGTGCCCCTGGATGCTGGGGGGTGGGGGTGGTGGGAGACATGAGTGGGGGCCTGGTGGAGGCTGCCCCTGGATGCTGTGGGGTGGGGGTGATGGGAGACATGAGTGGGGCCTGGTGGAGGGTGCCCCTGGATGCTGGGAGACATGAGTGGGGGCCTGGTGATGGCTGCCCCTGCACTGCTGGGGGGTGGGGGTGATGGGAGACATGAGTGGGGGCCTGGTGGAGGGTGCACCTGGATGCTGGGGGGGAGGGGGTGCAGGGGGACATGTGTGGGGGCCTGGTGGAGGGTGCCCTGCACTGCTGGGGGTGGGGGTGCAGGGGGACATGAGTGGGGGCCTGGTGGAGGGTGCCCTGCACTGCTGGGGGGTGGGGGTGATGGGAGGCATGGGTTTGGGCCTGGTGGAGGCTGCCCCTGCACTGCTAGGGGGTGGGGGTGATGGGAGACATGAGTGGGGGCCTGGTGGAGGGTGCCCCTGGATGCTGGGGGGTGGGGGTGCAGGGGGACATGAGTGGGGGCCTGGTGGAGGGTGCCCTGCACTGCTGAGGGTGGGGGTGGTGGGAGACATGAGTTATACATGAGTGGGGGGCTGGTGGAGGGTGCCCCTGGATGCTGGGGGGTGGGGGGGTGGGAGACATGAGTGGGGCCCTGGTGGAGGCTGCCCCTGCACTGCTGGGGGTTGGGAATGATGGGAGACATGAGTGGGGGCCTGGTGGAGGGTGCCCTGCACTGCTGCGGGGTGGGGTGATGGGAGACATGAGTGGGGGCCTGGTGGAGGCTACCCCTGCACTGCTGGGGGGTGGGGGTGATGGGAGACATGAGTGGGGGCCTGGTGGAGGGTGCCCCTGGATGCTGGGGGGTGGGGGTGTAGGGGGACATGAGTGGGGGCCTGGTGGAGGGTGAACTGCACTGCTGGGGGGTGGGGGGGTGGGAGACATGAGTTGGACATGAGTGGGGGCCTGGTGGAGGGTGCCCCTGGATGCTGGGTGGTGGGGTTGGTGGGAGACATGTGTGGGGGCCTGGTGGAGGGTGCCTTGCACTGCTGGGGGGTGGGGGTGGTGGGAGACATGTTTGGACATGAGTAGGGGCATGGTGGAGGGTGCCCCTTTAATGCTGGGGGGTGGGGGTGGTGGGAGACATGAGTGGGGGCCTGGTGGAGGCTGCCCCTGGATGCTGTGGGGTGGGGGTGATGGGAGACATGAGTAGGGGCCTGGTGGAGGGTGCCCCTGGATGCTGGGGGGTGGGGGTGGTGGGAAACATGAATGGGGGCCTGGTGGAGGCTGCCCCTGCACTGCTGGGGGGTGGGGGTGATGGGATACATGAGTGGGGGCCTGGTGAAGGGTGCCCCTGGATACTGGGGGGTGGGGTGATGGGAGACATGAGTGGGGGCCTGGTGGAGGCTGCCCCTGCACTGCTGGGGGGTGGGGGTGATGGGAGACATGAGTGGGGGCCTGGTGGAGGGTGCCCCTGGATGCTGGGGGGTGGGGGTGTAGGGGGACATGAGTGGGGGCCTGGTGGAGGGTGCCCCTGGATGCTGGGTGGTGGGGTTGGTGGGAGACATGTGTGGGGGCCTGGTGGAGGGTGCCTTGCACTGCTGGGGGGTGGGGGTGGTGGGAGACATGTTTGGACATGAGTAGGGGCATGGTGGAGGGTGCCCCTTTAATGCTGGGGGGTGGGGGTGGTGGGAGACATGAGTGGGGGCCTGGTGGAGGCTGCCCCTGGATGCTGTGGGGTGGGGGTGATGGGAGACATGAGTAGGGGCCTGGTGGAGGGTGCCCCTGGATGCTGGGGGGTGGGGGTGGTGGGAGACATGAGTGGGGGCCTGGTGGAGGCTGCCCCTGGATGCTGTGGGGTGGGGGTGATGGGAGACATGAGTGGGGCCTGGTGGAGGGTGCCCCTGGATGCTGGGAGACATGAGTGGGGGCCTGGTGATGGCTGCCCCTGCACTGCTGGGGGGTGGGGGTGATGGGAGACATGAGTGGGGGCCTGGTGGAGGGTGCACCTGGATGCTGGGGGGGAGGGGGTGCAGGGGGACATGTGTGGGGGCCTGGTGGAGGGTGCCCTGCACTGCTGGGGGTGGGGGTGCAGGGGGACATGAGTGGGGGCCTGGTGGAGGGTGCCCTGCACTGCTGGGGGGTGGGGGTGATGGGAGGCATGGGTTTGGGCCTGGTGGAGGCTGCCCCTGCACTGCTAGGGGGTGGGGGTGATGGGAGACATGAGTGGGGGCCTGGTGGAGGGTGCCCCTGGATGCTGGGGGGTGGGGGTGCAGGGGGACATGAGTGGGGGCCTGGTGGAGGGTGCCCTGCACTGCTGAGGGTGGGGGTGGTGGGAGACATGAGTTATACATGAGTGGGGGGCTGGTGGAGGGTGCCCCTGGATGCTGGGGGGTGGGGGGGTGGGAGACATGAGTGGGGCCCTGGTGGAGGCTGCCCCTGCACTGCTGGGGGTTGGGAATGATGGGAGACATGAGTGGGGGCCTGGTGGAGGGTGCCCTGCACTGCTGCGGGGTGGGGTGATGGGAGACATGAGTGGGGGCCTGGTGGAGGCTACCCCTGCACTGCTGGGGGGTGGGGGTGATGGGAGACATGAGTGGGGGCCTGGTGGAGGGTGCCCCTGGATGCTGGGGGGTGGGGGTGTAGGGGGACATGAGTGGGGGCCTGGTGGAGGGTGAACTGCACTGCTGGGGGGTGGGGGGGTGGGAGACATGAGTTGGACATGAGTGGGGGCCTGGTGGAGGGTGCCCCTGGATGCTGGGTGGTGGGGTTGGTGGGAGACATGTGTGGGGGCCTGGTGGAGGGTGCCTTGCACTGCTGGGGGGTGGGGGTGGTGGGAGACATGTTTGGACATGAGTAGGGGCATGGTGGAGGGTGCCCCTTTAATGCTGGGGGGTGGGGGTGGTGGGAGACATGAGTGGGGGCCTGGTGGAGGCTGCCCCTGGATGCTGTGGGGTGGGGGTGATGGGAGACATGAGTAGGGGCCTGGTGGAGGGTGCCCCTGGATGCTGGGGGGTGGGGGTGGTGGGAAACATGAATGGGGGCCTGGTGGAGGCTGCCCCTGCACTGCTGGGGGGTGGGGGTGATGGGATACATGAGTGGGGGCCTGGTGAAGGGTGCCCCTGGATACTGGGGGGTGGGGTGATGGGAGACATGAGTGGGGGCCTGGTGGAGGCTGCCCCTGCACTGCTGGGGGGTGGGGGTGATGGGAGACATGAGTGGGGGCCTGGTGGAGGGTGCCCCTGGATGCTGGGGGGTGGGGGTGTAGGGGGACATGAGTGGGGGCCTGGTGGAGGGTGCCCCTGGATGCTGGGTGGTGGGGTTGGTGGGAGACATGTGTGGGGGCCTGGTGGAGGGTGCCTTGCACTGCTGGGGGGTGGGGGTGGTGGGAGACATGTTTGGACATGAGTAGGGGCATGGTGGAGGGTGCCCCTTTAATGCTGGGGGGTGGGGGTGGTGGGAGACATGAGTGGGGGCCTGGTGGAGGCTGCCCCTGGATGCTGTGGGGTGGGGGTGATGGGAGACATGAGTAGGGGCCTGGTGGAGGGTGCCCCTGGATGCTGGGGGGTGGGGGTGGTGGGAAACATGAATGGGGGCCTGGTGGAGGCTGCCCCTGCACTGCTGGGGGGTGGGGGTGATGGGATACATGAGTGGGGGCCTGGTGAAGGGTGCCCCTGGATACTGGGGGGTGGGGTGATGGGAGACATGAGTGGGGGCCTGGTGGAGGCTGCCCCTGCACTGCTGGTGGGTGGGGGTGCAGGGGGACATGAGTGGGGGCCTGGTGGAGGGTGCCCTGCACTTCTGGGGGGTGGGGGTGGTGGGAGACATGAGTGGGGGCCTGGTGGAGGGTGCCCTGCACTGCTGGGGGGTGGGGGTGGTGGGAGACATGAGTTGGACATGAGTGGGTGCCTCTGGATGCTGGGGGGTGGGGTTGGTGGGAGACATGTGTGGGGGCCTGGTGGAGGGTGCCTTGCACTGCTGGGGGGTGGGGGTGGTGGGAGACATGTTTGGACATGAGTAGGGGCCTGGTGGAGGGTGCCCCTGGATGCTGGGGGTGGGGGTGGTGGGAGACATGAGTGGGGGCCTGGTGGAGGCTGCCCCTGCACTGCTGGGGGTGGGGGTGATAGGAGGCATGAGTGGGGGCCTGGTGGAGGGTGCCCCTGGATGCTGGGGGGTGGGGGTGCAGGGGGACATGAGTGGGGGCCTGGTGGAGGGTGCCCTGCACTGCTGGGGGGTGGGGGTGCAGGGGGACATGAGTGGGGCCTGGTGGAGGGTGCCCTGCACTGCTGGGGGGTGGGGGTGATGGGAGGCATGGGTTTGGGCCTGGTGGAGGCTGCCCCTGCACTGCTAGGGGGTGGGGGTGATGGGAGACATGAGTGGGGGCCTGGTGGAGGGTGCCCCTGGATGCTGGGGGGTGGGGGTGCAGGGGGACATGAGTGGGGGCCTGGTGGAGGGTGCCCTGCACTGCTGAGGGTGGGGGTGGTGGGAGACATGAGTTATACATGAGTGGGGGGCTGGTGGAGGGTGCCCCTGGATGCTGGGGGGTGGGGGGGTGGGAGACATGAGTGGGGGCCTGGTGGAGGCTGCCCCTGCACTGCTGGGGGTTGGGAATGATGGGAGACATGAGTGGGGGCCTGGTGGAGGCTGCCCCTGGATGCTGGGGGGTGAGGGTGGTGGGAGACATGTGTGGGGGCCTGGTGGAGGGTGCCCTGCACTGCTGCGGGGTGGGGTGATGGGAGACATGAGTGGGGGCCTGGTGGAGGCTGCCCCTGCACTGCTAGGGGGTGGGGGTGATGGGAGACATGAGTGGGGGCCTGGTGGAGGGTGCCCCTGGATGCTGGGGGGTGGGGGTGTAGGGGGACATGAGTGGGGGCCTGGTGGAGGGTGACCTGCACTGCTGGGGGGTGGGGGGGTGGGAGACATGAGTTGGACATGAGTGGGGGCCTGGTGGAGGGTGCCCCTGGATGCTGGGTGGTGGGGTTGGTGGGAGACATGTGTGGGGGCCTGGTGGAGGGTGCCTTGCACTGCTGGGGGGTGGGGGTGGTGGGATACATGTTTGGACATGAGTAGGGGCATGGTGGAGGGTGCCCCTGGATGCTGGGGGGTGGGGGTGGTGGGAGACATGAGTGGGGGCCTGGTGGAGGCTGCCCCTGGATGCTGTGGGGTGGGGGTGATGGGAGACATGAGTAGGGGCCTGGTGGAGGGTGCCCCTGGATGCTGGGGGGTGGGGGTGGTGGGAAACATGAATGGGGGCCTGGTGGAGGCTGCCCCTGCACTGTTGGGGGGTGGGGGTGATGGGATACATGAGTGGGGGCCTGGTGAAGGGTGCCCCTGGATACTGGGGGGTGGGGTGATGGGAGACATGAGTGAGGGCCTGGTGGAGGCTGCCCCTGCACTGCTGGGGGTTGGGGGTGATGGGAGACATGAGTGGGGGCCTGGTGGAGGGTGCCCCTGGATGCTGGGGGGTGGGGGTGTAGGGGGACATGAGTGGGGGCCTGGTGGAGGGTGACCTGCACTGCTGGGGGTGGGGGTGGTGGGAGACATGAGTTGGAAATGATTGGGTGCCTCTGGATGCTGGGGGGTGGGGTTGGTGGGAGACATGTGTGGGGGCCTGGTGGAGGGTGCCTTGCACTGCTGGGGGGTGGGGGTGGTGGGAGACATGTTTGGACATGAGTAGGGGCCTGGTGGAGGGTGCCCCTGGATGCTGGGGGTGGGGGTGGTGGGAGACATGAGTGGGGGCCTGGTGGAGGCTGCCCCTGCACTGCTGGGGGTGGGGGTGATAGGAGGCATGAGTGGGGGCCTGGTGGAGGGTGCCCCTGGATGCTTGGGGGTGGGGGTGCAGGGGGACATGAGTGGGGGCCTGGTGGAGGGTGCCCTGCACTGCTGGGGGTTGGGGGTGGTGGGAGACATGAGTTGGACATGAGTGGGGGCCTGGTGGAAGGTGCCCCTGGATGCTGGGGGGTGGGGGTGGTGGGAGACATGAGTGGGGTCCTGGTGGAGGCTGTCCCTGCACTGCTGGGGGGTGGGGGTGATGGGAGACATGAGTGGGGGCCTGTTGGAGGCTGCCCCTGGATGCTGGGGGGTGGGGGTGGTGGGAGACATGTGTGGGGGCCTGGTGGAGGGTGCCCCTGGATGCTGGGCGTGGGGGTGCAGTGGGACATGAGTGGGGGCCTGGTGGAGGGTGCCCTGCACTGCTGGGGGGTGGGGGGGTGGGAGACAAGAGTTGGACATGAGTGGGGGCCTGGTGGAGGGTGCCCTGCACTGCTGGGGGGTGGGGGTGGTGGAAGACATGAGTGGGGGCCTGGTGGAGGGTGCCCCTGGATGCTGGGGGGTGGGGGTGGTGGGAGACATGAGTGGGGGGCCTGGTGGAGGCTGCCCCTGCACTGCTGGGGGGTGGGGGTAATGGGAGACATGGGTGGGGGCCTGGTGGAGGGTGTCCCTGGATGCTGGGGTTTGGGGTAGTGGCAGACATGTGTGGGGGCCTGGTGGAGGGTGCCCTGCACTGCTGGGGGGTGGGGGTGGTGGGAGACATGAGTTGGACATGAGTGTGGGCCTGGTGGAGGCTGCCCCTGCACTGCTGGGGGGTGGTGTGATGGGAGACATGAGTGGGGGCCTGGCTGGTGGAGGCTGCCCCTGGAGGCTGGGTGGTGGGGGTGGTGGGAGACATGTGTGGGGGCCTGGGGGAGGGTGCCCTACACTGCTGGGGGGTGGGGGTGATGGGAGACATGAGAGGGGCCCTGGTGGATGCTGCCCCTGCACTGCTGGGGGATGGGGGTGGTGGGAGACATGTGTAGGGGCCTGGTGGAGGGTGCCCTGCACTGCTGGGGGGTGGGGGTGGTGGGAGACATGAGTGGGGGCCTGGTTTCGGCTGCCCCTGCACTGCTGTGGCTGGGGGTGATGGGAGACATGAGTGGGGGCCTGATGGAGGCTGCCCCTGCACTGCTGGGGGGTGGGGGTGTAGGGGGACATGAGTGGGGGCCTGGTGGAGGGTGCCCTGCACTGCTGGGGGGTGGGGGTGGTGGGAGACATGAGTGGGGGCCTGGTGGAGGGTGCCCTGCACTGCTGGGGGGTGGGGGTGATGGGAGACATGAATTGGACATGAGTGGGGGCCTGGTGGAGGGTGCCCCTGGATGCTGGGGGGTGGGGGTGGTGGGAGACATGTGTGGGGGCCTGGTGGATGGTGCCCTGCACTGCTGGGGGGTGGGGGTGGTGGGATAGATGAGTTGGACATGAGTGGGGGCCTGGTGGAGGGTGCCCCTGGATGCTGGGGGGTGGGGGTGGTGGGAGACATGAGTGGGGGCCTGGTGGAGGCTGCCCCCGGATGCTGTGGGGTGGGGGTGATGGGAGACATGAGTGGGGGGCCTGGTGGAGGGTGCCCCAGGATGCTAGCAGACATGAGTGGGGGCCTGGTGGAGGCTGCCCCTGGATGCTGTGGGGTGGGGGTGATGGGAGACATGAGTGGGGGCCTGGTGGAGGGTGCCCCTGGATGCTGGGGGGTGGGGGTGGTGGGAGACATGAGTGGGGGCCTGGTGGAGGCTGCCCCTGCACTGCTGGGGGTGGGGGTGATGGGAGACATGAGTGGGGGCCTGGTGGAGGCTGACCCTGGATGCTGGGGGGTGGGGGTGGTGGGAGACATGTGTGGGGGCCTGGTGGAGGGTGCCCTGCACTGCTGGGGGGTGGGGGGTGCAGGGGGACATGAGTGGGGGCCTAGTGGAGAGTGCCCTGCATTGCTGGGGGGTGGGGGTGATGGGAGACATGAGTTGGGGCCTGGTGGAGGCTGCCCCTGCACTGCTAGGGGGTGGGGGTGATGGGAGACATGAGTGGGGGCCTGGTGGAGGGTGCCCCTGGATGCTGGGGGGTGGGGGTGCAGGGGGACATGAGTGGGGGCCTGGTGGAGGGTGCCCTGCACTGCTGGGGGGTGGGGGTGGTGGGAGACATGAGTGGGGGCCTGGTGGAGGCTGCCCCTGCACTGCTGAGGGGTGGGGGTGTAGGGGGACATGAGTGGGGGCCTGGTGGAGGGTGCCCTGCACTGCTGGGGGGTGGGGGTGGTGGGAGACATGAGTGGGGGCCTGGTGGAGGCTGCCCCTGGATGCTGGGGGGTGGGGGTGGTGGGAGACATGTGTGGGGGCCTGGTGGAGGGTGCACTACACTGCTGGGGGGTGGGGGTGATGGGAGACATGAGAGGGGCCCTGGTGGATGCTGCCCCTGCACTGCTGGGGGGTGGGGGTGGTGGGAGACATGTGGGGGGGCCTGGTGGAGGGTGCCCTGCACTGCTGGGCGGTGGGGGTGTAGGGGGACATGAGTGGGGGCCTGGTGGAGGGTGCCCTGCACTGCTGGGGGGTGGGGGTGGTGGGAGACATGAGTGGGGGCCTGGTGAAGGGTGCCCTGCACTGCTGGGGGGTGGGGGTGATGGGAGACATGAATTGGACATGAGTGGGGGCCTGGTGGAGGGTGCCCCTGGATGCTGGGGGGTGGGGGTGGTGGGAGACATGTGTGGGGGCCTGGTGGAGGGTGCCCTGCACTGCTGGGGGGTGGGGGTGGTGGGATACATGAGTTGGACATGAGTGGGGGCCTGGTGGAGGGTGCCCCTGGATGCTGGGGGGTGGGGGTGGTAGGAGACATGAGTGGGGGCCTGGTGGAGGCTGCCCCTGGATGCTGTGGGGTGGGGGTGATTGGAGACGTGAGTGGGGGCCTGGTGGAGGGTGCCCCTGGATGCTGGGAGACATGAGTGGGGGCCTGGTGATGGCTGCCCCTGCACTGCTGGGGGTGGGGGTGATGGGTGACATGAGTGGGGGCCTGGTGGAGGGTGCCCCTGGATGCTGGGGGGAGGGGGTGCAGGGGGACATGAGTGGGGGCCTGGTGGAGGGTGCCCCTGGATGCTGGGGGGTGGGGGTGGTGGGAGACATGAGTGGGGGCCTGGTGGAGGCTGCCCCTGCACTGCTGGGGGTGGGGGTGATGGGAGACATGAGTGGGGGACTGGTGGAGGCTGCCCCTGGATGCCGGGGGGTGGGGGTGGTGGGAGACATGTTTGGGGGCCTGATGGAGGGTGCCCTGCACTGCTGGGGGGCGGGGGTGCAGGGGGACATGAGTGGGGGCCTGGTGGAGGGTGCCCTGCACTGCTGGGGGGTGGGGTTGATGGGAGACATGAGTTGGGGCCTGGTGGAGGCTGCCCCTGCACTGCTAGGGGGTGGGGGTGATGTGAGACATGAGTGGGGGCCTGGTGGAGGGTGCCCCTGGATGCTGGGGGGTGGGGGTGCAGGGGGACATGAGTGGGGGCCTGGTGGAGGGTGCCCTGCACTGCTGGGGGGTGGGGGTGGTGGGAGACATGAGTGGGGGCCTGGTGGCGGCTGCCCCTGCACTGCTGGGGGTGGGGCGATGGGAGACATGAGTGGGGGCCTGGTGGAGGCTGCCCCTGCACTGCTGGGGGGTGGGGGTGTAGGGGGGCATGAGTGGGGTTCTGGTGGAGGGTGCCCTGCACTGCTGGGGGGTGGGGGTGGTGGGAGACATGAATTGGACATGAGTGGGGGCCTGGTGGAGGGTGCCCCTGGATGCTGGGGGGTGGGGGTGGTGGGAGACATGTGTGGGGGCTTGGTGGAGGGTGCCCTGCACTGCTGGGGGGTGGGGGTGGTGGGATACATGAGTTGGACATAAGTGGGGGCCTGGTGGAGGGTGCCCCTGGATGCTGGGGGGGTGGGGGTGGTGGGAGACATGAGTGGGGGCCTGGTGGAGGCTGCCCCTGGATGCTGTGGGGTGGGGGTGATTGGAGACATGAGTGGGGGCCTGATGGAGGGTGCCCCTGGATGCTGGGAGACATGAGTGGGGGCCTGGTGATGGCTGCCCCTGCACTGCTGGGGGTGGGGGTGATGGGTGACATGAGTGGGGGCCTGGTGGAGGGTGCCCCTGGATGTTGGGGGGGAGGGGGTGCAGGGGGACATGAGTGGGGGCCTGGTGGAGGGTGCCCCTGGATGCTGGGGGGTGGGGGTGGTGGGAGACATGAGTGGGGGCCTGGTGGAGGCTGCCCCTGCACTGCTGGGGGTGGGGGTGATGGGAGACATGAGTGGGGGACTGGTGGAGGCTGCCCCTGGATGCTGGGGGGTGGGGGTGGTGGGAGACATGTTTGGGGGCCTGGTGGAGGGTGCCCTGCACTACTGGGGGGTGGGGGTGCAGGGGGACATGAGTGGGGGCCTGGTGGAGGGTGCCCTGCACTGCTGGGGGGTGGGGTTGATGGGAGACATGAGTTGGGGCCTGGTGGAGGCTGCCCCTGCACTGCTAGGGGGTGGGGGTGATGTGAGACATGAGTGGGGGCCTGGTGGAGGGTGCCCCTGGATGCTGGGGGGTGGGGGTGCAGGGGGACATGAGTGGGGGCCTGGTGGAGGGTGCCCTGCACTGCTGGGGGGTTGGGGTGGTGGGAGACATGAGTGGGGGCCTGGTGGCGGCTGCCCCTGCATTGATGGGGGTGGGGCGATGGGAGACATGAGTGGGGGCCTGGTGGAGGCTGCCCCTGCACTGCTGGGGGGTGGGGGTGTAGGGGGGCATGAGTGGGGGTCTGGTGGAGGGTGCCCTGCACTGCTGGGGGGTGGGGGTGGTGGGAGACATGAGTGGGGGCCTGGTGGAGGGTGCCCTGCACTGCTGGGGGGTGGGGGTGATGGGAGACATGAATTGGACATGAGTGGGGGCCTGATGGAGGGTGCCCCTGGATGCTGGGGGGTGGGGGTGGTGGGAGACCTGTGTGGGGGCCTGGTGGAGGGTGCCCTGCACTGCTGGGGGGTGGGGGTGGTGGGATACATGAGTTGGACATGAGTGGGGGCCTGGTGGAGGGTGCCCCTGGATGCTGGGGGGTGGGGGTGGTGGGAGACATGTGTGGGGGCCTGGTGGAGGGTGCACTACACTGCTGGGGGGTGGGGGTGATGGGAGACATGAGAGGGGCCCTGGTGGATGCTGCCCCTGCACTGCTGGGGGGTGGGGGTGGTGGGAGACATGTGTGGGGGCCTGGTGGAGGGTGCCCTGCACTGCTGGGCGGTGGGGGTGTAGGGGGACATGAGTGGGGGCCTGGTGGAGGGTGCCCTGCACTGCTGGGGGGTGGGGGTGGTGGGAGACATGAGTGGGGGCCTGGTGAAGGGTGCCCTGCACTGCTGGGGGGTGGGGGTGATGGGAGACATGAATTGGACATGAGTGGGGGCCTGGTGGAGGGTGCCCCTGGATGCTGGGGGGTGGGGGTGGTGGGAGACATGTGTGGGGGCCTGGTGGAGGGTGCCCTGCACTGCTGGGGGTGGGGGTGGTGGGATACATGAGTTGGACATGAGTGGGGGCCTGGTGGAGGGTGCCCCTGGATGCTGGGGGGTGGGGGTGGTAGGAGACATGAGTGGGGGCCTGGTGGAGGCTGCCCCTGGATGCTGTGGGGTGGGGGTGATTGGAGACGTGAGTGGGGGCCTGGTGGAGGGTGCCCCTGGATGCTGGGAGACATGAGTGGGGGCCTGGTGATGGCTGCCCCTGCACTGCTGGGGGTGGGGGTGATGGGTGACATGAGTGGGGGCCTGGTGGAGGGTGCCCTGCACTGCTGGGGGGTGGGGGTGGTGGGAGACATGAGTGGGGGCCTGGTGGAGGCTGCCCCTGGATGCTGGGGGGTGGGGGTGGTGGGAGACATGTGTGGGGGCCTGGTGGAGGGTGCACTACACTGCTGGGGGGTGGGGGTGATGGGAGACATGAGAGGGGCCCTGGTGGATGCTGCCCCTGCACTGCTGGGGGGTGGGGGTGGTGGGAGACATGTGTGGGGGCCTGGTGGAGGGTGCCCTGCACTGCTGGGCGGTGGGGGTGTAGGGGGACATGAGTGGGGGCCTGGTGAAGGGTGCCCTGCACTGCTGGGGGGTGATGGGAGACATGAATTGGACATGAGTGGGGGCCTGGTGGAGGGTGCCCCTGGATGCTGGGGGGTGGGGGTGGTGGGAGACATGTGTGGGGGCCTGGTGGAGGGTGCCCTGCACTGCTGGGGGGTGGGGGTGGTGGGATACATGAGTTGGACATGAGTGGGGGCCTGGTGGAGGGTGCCCCTGGATGCTGGGGGGTGGGGGTGGTAGGAGACATGAGTGGGGGCCTGGTGGAGGCTGCCCCTGGATGCTGTGGGGTGGGGTGATTGGAGACGTGAGTGGGGGCCTGGTGGAGGGTGCCCTGCACTGCTGGGGGTGGGGGTGCAGGGGGACATGAGTGGGGCCTGGTGGAGGGTGCCCTGCACTGCTGGGGGGTGGGGGTGATGGGAGGCATGGGTTTGGGCCTGGTGGAGGCTGCCCCTGCACTGCTAGGGGGTGGGGGTGATGGGAGACATGAGTGGGGGCCTGGTGGAGGGTGCCCCTGGATGCTGGGGGGTGGGGGTGCAGGGGGACTTGAGTGGGGGCCTGGTGGAGGGTGCCCTGCACTGCTGAGGGTGGGGGTGGTGGGAGACATGAGTTATACATGAGTGGGGGGCTGGTGGAGGGTGCCCCTGGATGCTGGGGGGTGGGGGGGTGGGAGACATGAGTGGGGGCCTGGTGGAGGCTGCCCCTGCACTGCTGGGGGTTGGGAATGATGGGAGACATGAGTGGGGGCCTGGTGGAGGCTGCCCCTGGATGCTGGGGGGTGAGGGTGGTGGGAGACATGTGTGGGGGCCTGGTGGAGGGTGCCCTGCACTGCTGCGGGGTGGGGTGATGGGAGACATGAGTGGGGGCCTGGTGGAGGCTGCCCCTGCACTGCTAGGGGGTGGGGGTGATGGGAGACATGAGTGGGGGCCTGGTGGAGGGTGCCCCTGGATGCTGGGGGGTGGGGGTGTAGGGGGACATGAGTGGGGGCCTGGTGGAGGGTGACCTGCACTGCTGGGGGGTGGGGGGGGTGGGAGACATGAGTTGGACATGAGTGGGGGCCTGGTGGAGGGTGCCCCTGGATGCTGGGTGGTGGGGTTGGTGGGAGACATGTGTGGGGGCCTGGTGGAGGGTGCCTTGCACTGCTGGGGGGTGGGGGTGGTGGGATACATGTTTGGACATGAGTAGGGGCATGGTGGAGGGTGCCCCTGGATGCTGGGGGTGGGGGTGGTGGGAGACATGAGTGGGGGCCTGGTGGAGGCTGCCCCTGGATGCTGTGGGGTGGGGGTGATGGGAGACATGAGTAGGGGCCTGGTGGAGGGTGCCCCTGGATGCTGGGGGGTGGGGGTGGTGGGAAACATGAATGGGGGCCTGGTGGAGGCTGCCCCTGCACTGTTGGGGGGTGGGGGTGATGGGATACATGAGTGGGGGCCTGGTGAAGGGTGCCCCTGGATACTGGGGGGTGGGGTGATGGGAGACATGAGTGAGGGCCTGGTGGAGGCTGCCCCTGCACTGCTGGGGGTTGGGGGTGATGGGAGACATGAGTGGGGGCCTGGTGGAGGGTGCCCCTGGATGCTGGGGGGTGGGGGTGTAGGGGGACATGAGTGGGGGCCTGGTGGAGGGTGACCTGCACTGCTGGGGGTGGGGGTGGTGGGAGACATGAGTTGGAAATGATTGGGTGCCTCTGGATGCTGGGGGGTGGGGTTGGTGGGAGACATGTGTGGGGGCCTGGTGGAGGGTGCCTTGCACTGCTGGGGGGTGGGGGTGGTGGGAGACATGTTTGGACATGAGTAGGGGCCTGGTGGAGGGTGCCCCTGGATGCTGGGGGTGGGGGTGGTGGGAGACATGAGTGGGGGCCTGGTGGAGGCTGCCCCTGCACTGCTGGGGGTGGGGGTGATAGGAGGCATGAGTGGGGGCCTGGTGGAGGGTGCCCCTGGATGCTGGGGGGTGGGGGTGCAGGGGGACATGAGTGGGGGCCTGGTGGAGGGTGCCCTGCACTGCTGGGGGGTGGGGGTGGTGGGAGACATGAGTTGGACATGAGTGGGGGCCTGGTGGAAGGTGCCCCTGGATGCTGGGGGGTGGGGGTGGTGGGAGACATGAGTGGGGTCCTGGTGGAGGCTGTCCCTGCACTGCTGGGGGGTGGGGGTGATGGGAGACATGAGTGGGGGCCTGTTGGAGGCTGCCCCTGGATGCTGGGGGGTGGGGGTGGTGGGAGACATGTGTGGGGGCCTGGTGGAGGGTGCCCCTGGATGCTGGGCGTGGGGGTGCAGTGGGACATGAGTGGGGGCCTGGTGGAGGGTGCCCTGCACTGCTGGGGGGTGGGGGGGTGGGAGACAAGAGTTGGACATGAGTGGGGGCCTGGTGGAGGGTGCCCTGCACTGCTGGGGGGTGGGGGTGGTGGAAGACATGAGTGGGGGCCTGGTGGAGGGTGCCCCTGGATGCTGGGGGGTGGGGGTGGTGGGAGACATGAGTGGGGGGCCTGGTGGAGGCTGCCCCTGCACTGCTGGGGGGTGGGGGTAATGGGAGACATGGGTGGGGGCCTGGTGGAGGGTGTCCCTGGATGCTGGGGTTTGGGGTAGTGGCAGACATGTGTGGGGGCCTGGTGGAGGGTGCCCTGCACTGCTGGGGGGTGGGGGTGGTGGGAGACATGAGTTGGACATGAGTGTGGGCCTGGTGGAGGCTGCCCCTGCACTGCTGGGGGGTGGTGTGATGGGAGACATGAGTGGGGGCCTGGCTGGTGGAGGCTGCCCCTGGAGGCTGGGTGGTGGGGGTGGTGGGAGACATGTGTGGGGGCCTGGGGGAGGGTGCCCTACACTGCTGGGGGGTGGGGGTGATGGGAGACATAAGAGGGGCCCTGGTGGATGCTGCCCCTGCACTGCTGGGGGATGGGGGTGGTGGGAGACATGTGTGGGGGCCTGGTGGAGGGTGCCCTGCACTGCTGGGGGGTGGGGGTGGTGGGAGACATGAGTGGGGGCCTGGTTTCGGCTGCCCCTTCACTGCTGTGGCTGGGGGTGATGGGAGACATGAGTGGGGGCCTGATGGAGGCTGCCCCTGCACTGCTGGGGGGTGGGGGTGTAGGGGGACATGAGTGGGGGCCTGGTGGAGGGTGCCCTGCACTGCTGGGGGGTGGGGGTGGTGGGAGACATGAGTGGGGGCCTGGTGGAGGGTGCCCTGCACTGCTGGGGGGTGGGGGTGATGGGAGACATGAATTGGACATGAGTGGGGGCCTGGTGGAGGGTGCCCCTGGATGCTGGGGGGTGGGGGTGGTGGGAGACATGTGTGGGGGCCTGGTGGATGGTGCCCTGCACTGCTGGGGGGTGGGGGTGGTGGGATAGATGAGTTGGACATGAGTGGGGGCCTGGTGGAGGGTGCCCCTGGATGCTGGGGGGTGGGGGTGGTGGGAGACATGAGTGGGGGCCTGGTGGAGGCTGCCCCCGGATGCTGTGGGGTGGGGGTGATGGGAGACATGAGTGGGGGGCCTGGTGGAGGGTGCCCCAGGATGCTAGCAGACATGAGTGGGGGCCTGGTGGAGGCTGCCCCTGGATGCTGTGGGGTGGGGGTGATGGGAGACATGAGTGGGGGCCTGGTGGAGGGTGCCCCTGGATGCTGGGGGGTGGGGGTGGTGGGAGACATGAGTGGGGGCCTGGTGGAGGCTGCCCCTGCACTGCTGGGGGTGGGGGTGATGGGAGACATGAGTGGGGGCCTGGTGGAGGCTGACCCTGGATGCTGGGGGGTGGGGGTGGTGGGAGACATGTGTGGGGGCCTGGTGGAGGGTGCCCTGCACTGCTGGGGGTGGGGGGTGCAGGGGGACATGAGTGGGGGCCTAGTGGAGAGTGCCCTGCATTGCTGGGGGGTGGGGGTGATGGGAGACATGAGTTGGGGCCTGGTGGAGGCTGCCCCTGCACTGCTAGGGGGTGGGGGTGATGGGAGACATGAGTGGGGGCCTGGTGGAGGGTGCCCCTGGATGCTGGGGGGTGGGGGTGCAGGGGGACATGAGTGGGGGCCTGGTGGAGGGTGCCCTGCACTGCTGGGGGGTGGGGGTGGTGGGAGACATGAGTGGGGGCCTGGTGGAGGCTGCCCCTGCACTGCTGGGGGGTGGGGGTGTAGGGGGACATGAGTGGGGGCCTGGTGGAGGGTGCCCTGCACTGCTGGGGGGTGGGGGTGGTGGGAGACATGAGTGGGGGCCTGGTGGAGGCTGCCCCTGGATGCTGGGGGGTGGGGGTGGTGGGAGACATGTGTGGGGGCCTGGTGGAGGGTGCACTACACTGCTGGGGGGTGGGGGTGATGGGAGACATGAGAGGGGCCCTGGTGGATGCTGCCCCTGCACTGCTGGGGGGTGGGGGTGGTGGGAGACATGTGGGGGGGGCCTGGTGGAGGGTGCCCTGCACTGCTGGGCGGTGGGGGTGTAGGGGGACATGAGTGGGGGCCTGGTGGAGGGTGCCCTGCACTGCTGGGGGGTGGGGGTGGTGGGAGACATGAGTGGGGGCCTGGTGAAGGGTGCCCTGCACTGCTGGGGGGTGGGGGTGATGGGAGACATGAATTGGACATGAGTGGGGGCCTGGTGGAGGGTGCCCCTGGATGCTGGGGGGTGGGGGTGGTGGGAGACATGTGTGGGGGCCTGGTGGAGGGTGCCCTGCACTGCTGGGGGGTGGGGGTGGTGGGATACATGAGTTGGACATGAGTGGGGGCCTGGTGGAGGGTGCCCCTGGATGCTGGGGGGTGGGGGTGGTAGGAGACATGAGTGGGGGCCTGGTGGAGGCTGCCCCTGGATGCTGTGGGGTGGGGGTGATTGGAGACGTGAGTGGGGGCCTGGTGGAGGGTGCCCCTGGATGCTGGGAGACATGAGTGGGGGCCTGGTGATGGCTGCCCCTGCACTGCTGGGGGTGGGGGTGATGGGTGACATGAGTGGGGGCCTGGTGGAGGGTGCCCCTGGATGCTGGGGGGAGGGGGTGCAGGGGGACATGAGTGGGGGCCTGGTGGAGGGTGCCCCTGGATGCTGGGGGGTGGGGGTGGTGGGAGACATGAGTGGGGGCCTGGTGGAGGCTGCCCCTGCACTGCTGGGGGTGGGGGTGATGGGAGACATGAGTGGGGGACTGGTGGAGGCTGCCCCTGGATGCCGGGGGGTGGGGGTGGTGGGAGACATGTTTGGGGGCCTGATGGAGGGTGCCCTGCACTGCTGGGGGGCGGGGGTGCAGGGGGACATGAGTGGGGGCCTGGTGGAGGGTGCCCTGCACTGCTGGGGGGTGGGGTTGATGGGAGACATGAGTTGGGGCCTGGTGGAGGCTGCCCCTGCACTGCTAGGGGGTGGGGGTGATGTGAGACATGAGTGGGGGCCTGGTGGAGGGTGCCCCTGGATGCTGGGGGGTGGGGGTGCAGGGGGACATGAGTGGGGGCCTGGTGGAGGGTGCCCTGCACTGCTGGGGGGTGGGGGTGGTGGGAGACATGAGTGGGGGCCTGGTGGCGGCTGCCCCTGCACTGCTGGGGGTGGGGCGATGGGAGACATGAGTGGGGGCCTGGTGGAGGCTGCCCCTGCACTGCTGGGGGGTGGGGGTGTAGGGGGGCATGAGTGGGGTTCTGGTGGAGGGTGCCCTGCACTGCTGGGGGGTGGGGGTGGTGGGAGACATGAATTGGACATGAGTGGGGGCCTGGTGGAGGGTGCCCCTGGATGCTGGGGGGTGGGGGTGGTGGGAGACATGTGTGGGGGCCTGGTGGAGGGTGCCCTGCACTGCTGGGGGGTGGGGGTGGTGGGATACATGAGTTGGACATAAGTGGGGGCCTGGTGGAGGGTGCCCCTGGATGCTGGGGGGGTGGGGGTGGTGGGAGACATGAGTGGGGGCCTGGTGGAGGCTGCCCCTGGATGCTGTGGGGTGGGGGTGATTGGAGACATGAGTGGGGGCCTGATGGAGGGTGCCCCTGGATGCTGGGAGACATGAGTGGGGGCCTGGTGATGGCTGCCCCTGCACTGCTGGGGGTGGGGGTGATGGGTGACATGAGTGGGGGCCTGGTGGAGGGTGCCCCTGGATGTTGGGGGGGAGGGGGTGCAGGGGGACATGAGTGGGGGCCTGGTGGAGGGTGCCCCTGGATGCTGGGGGGTGGGGGTGGTGGGAGACATGAGTGGGGGCCTGGTGGAGGCTGCCCCTGCACTGCTGGGGGTGGGGGTGATGGGAGACATGAGTGGGGGACTGGTGGAGGCTGCCCCTGGATGCTGGGGGGTGGGGGTGGTGGGAGACATGTTTGGGGGCCTGGTGGAGGGTGCCCTGCACTGCTGGGGGGTGGGGGTGCAGGGGGACATGAGTGGGGGCCTGGTGGAGGGTGCCCTGCACTGCTGGGGGGTGGGGTTGATGGGAGACATGAGTTGGGGCCTGGTGGAGGCTGCCCCTGCACTGCTAGGGGGTGGGGGTGATGTGAGACATGAGTGGGGGCCTGGTGGAGGGTGCCCCTGGATGCTGGGGGGTGGGGGTGCAGGGGGACATGAGTGGGGGCCTGGTGGAGGGTGCCCTGCACTGCTGGGGGGTTGGGGTGGTGGGAGACATGAGTGGGGGCCTGGTGGCGGCTGCCCCTGCATTGATGGGGGTGGGGCGATGGGAGACATGAGTGGGGGCCTGGTGGAGGCTGCCCCTGCACTGCTGGGGGGTGGGGGTGTAGGGGGGCATGAGTGGGGGTCTGGTGGAGGGTGCCCTGCACTGCTGGGGGGTGGGGGTGGTGGGAGACATGAGTGGGGGCCTGGTGGAGGGTGCCCTGCACTGCTGGGGGGTGGGGGTGATGGGAGACATGAATTGGACATGAGTGGGGGCCTGATGGAGGGTGCCCCTGGATGCTGGGGGGTGGGGGTGGTGGGAGACCTGTGTGGGGGCCTGGTGGAGGGTGCCCTGCACTGCTGGGGGGTGGGGGTGGTGGGATACATGAGTTGGACATGAGTGGGGGCCTGGTGGAGGGTGCCCCTGGATGCTGGGGGGTGGGGGTGGTGGGAGACATGTGTGGGGGCCTGGTGGAGGGTGCACTACACTGCTGGGGGGTGGGGGTGATGGGAGACATGAGAGGGGCCCTGGTGGATGCTGCCCCTGCACTGCTGGGGGGTGGGGGTGGTGGGAGACATGTGTGGGGGCCTGGTGGAGGGTGCCCTGCACTGCTGGGCGGTGGGGGTGTAGGGGGACATGAGTGGGGGCCTGGTGGAGGGTGCCCTGCACTGCTGGGGGGTGGGGGTGGTGGGAGACATGAGTGGGGGCCTGGTGAAGGGTGCCCTGCACTGCTGGGGGGTGGGGGTGATGGGAGACATGAATTGGACATGAGTGGGGGCCTGGTGGAGGGTGCCCCTGGATGCTGGGGGGTGGGGGTGGTGGGAGACATGTGTGGGGGCCTGGTGGAGGGTGCCCTGCACTGCTGGGGGTGGGGGTGGTGGGATACATGAGTTGGACATGAGTGGGGGCCTGGTGGAGGGTGCCCCTGGATGCTGGGGGGTGGGGGTGGTAGGAGACATGAGTGGGGGCCTGGTGGAGGCTGCCCCTGGATGCTGTGGGGTGGGGGTGATTGGAGACGTGAGTGGGGGCCTGGTGGAGGGTGCCCCTGGATGCTGGGAGACATGAGTGGGGGCCTGGTGATGGCTGCCCCTGCACTGCTGGGGGTGGGGGTGATGGGTGAATTGAGTGGGGGCCTGGTGGAGGGTGCCCTGCACTGCTGGGGGGTGGGGGTGGTGGGAGACATGAGTGGGGGCCTGGTGGAGGCTGCCCCTGGATGCTGGGGGGTGGGGGTGGTGGGAGACATGTGTGGGGGCCTGGTGGAGGGTGCACTACACTGCTGGGGGGTGGGGGTGATGGGAGACATGAGAGGGGCCCTGGTGGATGCTGCCCCTGCACTGCTGGGGGGTGGGGGTGGTGGGAGACATGTGTGGGGGCCTGGTGGAGGGTGCCCTGCACTGCTGGGCGGTGGGGGTGTAGGGGGACATGAGTGGGGGCCTGGTGAAGGGTGCCCTGCACTGCTGGGGGGTGATGGGAGACATGAATTGGACATGAGTGGGGGCCTGGTGGAGGGTGCCCCTGGATGCTGGGGGGTGGGGGTGGTGGGAGACATGTGTGGGGGCCTGGTGGAGGGTGCCCTGCACTGCTGGGGGGTGGGGGTGGTGGGATACATGAGTTGGACATGAGTGGGGGCCTGGTGGAGGGTGCCCCTGGATGCTGGGGGGTGGGGGTGGTAGGAGACATGAGTGGGGGCCTGGTGGAGGCTGCCCCTGGATGCTGTGGGGTGGGGGTGATTGGAGACGTGAGTGGGGGCCTGGTGGAGGGTGCCCCTGGATGCTGGGAGACATGAGTGGGGGCCTGGTGATGGCTGCCCCTGCACTGCTGGGGGTGGGGGTGATGGGTGACATGAGTGGGGGCCTGGTGGAGGGTGCCCCTGGATGCTGGGGGGAGGGTGTGCAGGGGGACATGAGTGGGGGCCTGGTGGAGGGTGCCCCTGGATGCTGGGGGGTGGGGGTGGTGGGAGACATGAGTGGGGGCCTGGTGGAGGCTGCCCCTGCACTGCTGGGGGTGGGGGTGATGGGAGACATGAGTGGGGGACTGGTGGAGGCTGCCCCTGGATGCCGGGGGGTGGGGGTGGTGGGAGACATGTTTGGGGGCCTGATGGAGGGTGCCCTGCACTGCTGGGGGGCGGGGGTGCAGGGGGACATGAGTGGGGGCCTGGTGGAGGGTGCCCTGCACTGCTGGGGGGTGGGGTTGATGGGAGACATGAGTTGGGGCCTGGTGGAGGCTGCCCCTGCACTGCTAGGGGGTGGGGGTGATGTGAGACATGAGTGGGGGCCTGGTGGAGGGTGCCCCTGGATGCTGGGGGGTGGGGGTGCAGGGGGACATGAGTGGGGGCCTGGTGGAGGGTGCCCTGCACTGCTGGGGGGTGGGGGTGGTGGGAGACATGAGTGGGGGCCTGGTGGCGGCTGCCCCTGCACTGCTGGGGGTGGGGCGATGGGAGACATGAGTGGGGGCCTGGTGGAGGCTGCCCCTGCACTGCTGGGGGGTGGGGGTGTAGGGGGGCATGAGTGGGGTTCTGGTGGAGGGTGCCCTGCACTGCTGGGGGGTGGGGGTGGTGGGAGACATGAATTGGACATGAGTGGGGGCCTGGTGGAGGGTGCCCCTGGATGCTGGGGGGTGGGGGTGGTGGGAGACATGTGTGGGGGCCTGGTGGAGGGTGCCCTGCACTGCTGGGGGGTGGGGGTGGTGGGATACATGAGTTGGACATGAGTGGGGGCCTGGTGGAGGGTGCCCCTGGATGCTGGGGGGGTGGGGGTGGTGGGAGACATGAGTGGGGGCCTGGTGGAGGCTGCCCCTGGATGCTGTGGGGTGGGGGTGATTGGAGACATGAGTGGGGGCCTGATGGAGGGTGCCCCTGGATGCTGGGAGACATGAGTGGGGGCCTGGTGATGGCTGCCCCTGCACTGCTGGGGGTGGGGGTGATG
Organism: Ambystoma mexicanum; assembly: GCF_040938575.1. Taxonomy (NCBI): domain Eukaryota; kingdom Metazoa; phylum Chordata; class Amphibia; order Caudata; family Ambystomatidae; genus Ambystoma; species Ambystoma mexicanum. Next base: position 440,777,113 of record NC_090932.1, on the reverse strand, counting down.
GGTGACATGAGTGGGGGCCTGGTGGAGGGTGCCCCTGGATGTTGGGGGGGAGGGGGTGCAGGGGGACATGAGTGGGGGCCTGGTGGAGGGTGCCCCTGGATGCTGGGGGGTGGGGGTGGTGGGAGACATGAGTGGGGGCCTGGTGGAGGCTGCCACTGCACTGCTGGGGGTGGGGGTGATGGGAGACATGAGTGGGGGACTGGTGGAGGCTGCCCCTGGGTGCTGGGGGGTGGGGGTGGTGGGAGACATGTTTGGGGGCCTGGTGGAGGGTGCCCTGCACTGCTGGGGGGCGGGGGTGCAGGGGGACATGAGTGGGGGCCTGGTGGAGGGTGCCCTGCACTGCTGGGGGGTGGGGTTGTTGGGAGACATGAGTTGGGGCCTGGTGGAGGCTGCCCCTGCACTGCTAGGGGGTGGGGGTGATGTGAGACATGAGTGGGGGCCTGGTGGAGGGTGCCCCTGGATGCTGGGGGGTGGGGGTGCAGGGGGACATGAGTGGGGGCCTGGTGGAGGGTGCCCTGCACTGCTGGGGGGTGGGGTTGATGGGAGACATGAGTTGGGGCCTGGTGGAGGCTGCCCCTGCACTGCTAGGGGGTGGGGGTGATGTGAGACATGAGTGGGGGCCTGGTGGAGGGTGCCCCTGGATGCTGGGGGGTGGGGGTGCAGGGGGACATGAGTGGGGGCCTGGTGGAGGGTGCCCTGCACTGCTGGGGGGTGGGGGTGGTGGGAGACATGAGTGGGGGCCTGGTGGCGGCTGCCCCTACACTGCTGGGGGTGGGGCGATGGGAGACATGAGTGGGGGCCTGGTGGAGGCTGCCCCTGCACTGCTGGGGGGTGGGGGTGTAGGGGGGCATGAGTGGGGTTCTGGTGGAGGGCGCCCTGCACTGCTGGGGGGTAGGGGTGGTGGGAGACATGAATTGGACATGAGTGGGGGCCTGGTGGAGGGTGCCCCTGGATGCTGGGGGGTGGGGGTGGTGGGAGACATGTGTGGGGGCCTGGTGGAGGGTGCCCTGCACTGCTGGGGGGTGGGGGTGGTGGGATACATGAGTTGGACATGAGTGGGGGCCTGGTGGAGGGTGCCCCTGGATGCTGGGGGGGTGGGGGTGGTGGGAGACATGAGTGGGGGCCTGGTGGAGGCTGCCCCTGGATGCTGTGGGGTGGGGGTGATTGGAGACATGAGTGGGGGCCTGATGGAGGGTGCCCCTGGATGCTGGGAGACATGAGTGGGGGCCTGGTGATGGCTGCCCCTGCACTGCTGGGGGTGGGGGTGATGGGTGACATGAGTGGGGGCCTGGTGGAGGGTGCCCCTGGATGTTGGGGGGGAGGGGGTGCAGGGGGACATGAGTGGGGGCCTGGTGGAGGGTGCCCCTGGATGCTGGGGGGTGGGGGTGGTGGGAGACATGAGTGGGGGCCTGGTGGAGGCTGCCCCTGCACTGCTGGGGGTGGGGGTGATGGGAGACATGAGTGGGGGACTGGTGGAGGCTGCCCCTGGGTGCTGGGGGGTGGGGGTGGTGGGAGACATGTTTGGGGGCCTGGTGGAGGGTGCCCTGCACTGCTGGGGGGCGGGGGTGCAGGGGGACATGAGTGGGGGCCTGGTGGAGGGTGCCCTGCACTGCTGGGGGGTGGGGTTGATGGGAGACATGAGTTGGGGCCTGGTGGAGGCTGCCCCTGCACTGCTAGGGGGTGGGGGTGATGTGAGACATGAGTGGGGGCCTGGTGGAGGGTGCCCCTGGATGCTGGGGGGTGGGGGTGCAGGGGGACATGAGTGGGGGCCTGGTGGAGGGTGCCCTGCACTGCTGGGGGGTGGGGGTGGTGGGAGACATGAGTGGGGGCCTGGTGGCGGCTGCCCCTGCATTGCTGGGTGTCAGGGCTGGGGCAGGTCTGGGGGTAAACGCCCTTATGGTTGGCCTGGGGGGCGGGCAAGCAACCAGAAAGCACCCCACCAAGTACTCCAGGCGTGTTCTCCACCCTTTCTGTAGGACCGTGGTCCAGGGATGGAGAACAGCCCGAGGACTTCATTTCCCAGCAGGCCGCTCGCTGCTTGGGCCTGCTCAAGGGAGGACTGCCACGCCCCTGACCGCGCCCGCATCAGCGCACATGCGCGAGCCGCGCCCGTGGGGAGCCGCTCGCAATCCTGACCGGCATCCTGGAAGGACGTGTTTTCAGGAGCTCCGGAGGCAAGCGTACGCGGGGCGATTCCGCCCGATGCCTGCAAAACCCCAGGCCCTGCGTACAAGGCAGAGATAAGTACCAAGCCTTACCTTGCTTTACTTACCCGAGGGGGGGTCACGCAGCGAAACGGCGCAGAGGCTCACCAGCCCACCGCGAGCCGGAGCGCCAAAACTCCTGCAGGGAACGCTAGCAGTTCAAAAGTCCCTAATCACGCATGAGACTCGAACTAACAACGCCCGCATGTTTAATACGATTAACAGTAGAGTCGCATGACTCCGGACCGGCGCTTCTCGCCGTGCAGGGTGTTCTGAAACTAATCAATCACGCGCACAGCGCGCACAGTTATTGACTTTAGTTTTGCTCTTGCAGAGAGACAGGAGATCTGGGAGAAGTTCGTGGCCAATCAACACGAAAAGGCCAGAAAACTCATGCTGAAAAACAAAGCTAAGTACCTTATAGTTTTGGGCAAAACCTTATTGGCACTGCATGAAGTGAATGCAGGTGTGGGAGGGCAGGTGGGCCATTGCTACAGAGACTGTATGAAGTAATGCAGTCTTGGAATTCCGCATGCTGTAATGTGGGGTAAATCCGCAGCCAATGTGTACTTGTGATATCCTGGTTAGGGGCTCCAGTACAAAGGCCCGAGGTGAACTTAAGCATTCAGTAAAGAGTGAGAGGTGAGAGCAGGAGTGCATGGGCGGAGTTTCAAAGGAGTCAAGGAGCATGTAACCCGACATCCCCCTTCCCATCCAGAACATCTACCTAAACCTTTTCCCGGTGTTCCTAACTACCTTACCTATCCAACCAACGGACCCTAACCCTCTTTCCCCGAAGGGTCAAGGTTTCCTGTGCTGTCCATCTCCAGGTGCTGCGACCTAACGGGGAGGGAGGCGTTCTAGCTACGTTTGTGCTGCCTCTACGCCTGGAAGGAGCAAGGTCTGACAGAATTGCGAGCCCAAGTATTGTAAAGGCGCCCAGGCAGCACAACCATGGCGGACGTAGTAGCGCTACTCCAAGAACTGAAGGCGGAGCTGGCGGCAACAAGGCAGGATTATCAGACCCTGGCGGGGCAGGTACATACCTTAACGGTGCAAAATCAGGCCCAGGCCACTCCCTTACCCAGAGCCCCTCCACCAGTCCCGGTACAGGTACAGGTAGCTACTGAACCATCTCTACCCTTGGCAGCTCCGGAACGATACCATGGAGACCCTCAGAACTTTAATCAGTTTATTATGCAGTGTCAGTTGCATTTTTTAACAAAACCTGTTGTGTTCAGGACAGCTCAGGCTCGTACGGCATTCGTGATTTCCTATCTCACCGGGGATGCCGCTTCATGGGCCACGCCTCTAGTTCGCAAGGATGACGCCTTGCTCTACAGCTGGGAACATTTCTTGGAGGCGTTTGGCAGAATATTCAATCGTAGGGCCGCTTCATTGTTCAAGGATAAGGAGTTGATAACTCTACGACAAGGAAACAAAGATCTAGTCACTTATGTTACTACATTTAATCGACTGGCTATGGAAACGGATTGGCCACAGGAGAAAAGGATGGCTTTGTTCTATCAGGGGCTTAGGGAGGAGCTAAAGGATTTGGTAGCACAGGTGGACCCCCAGCCTGAAGATTGCTCGACTATGATTGACCTCGTTCTTCGTTTAGATCAGAGACAAAATGACCGGAGACAGGATCGACGCCGTTGGGAAAACAAACCAATGGTGAGATTGGATCAACAGAAGCCCATTCGGGTGTCAGACAAGGGGGCTGATGAACCAATGCAAATAGGTTCCATTCGGGGACCTCTCTCCAAGGAAGAAAGGGAGAAGAGGAGAAAGGACAAATTATGCTTATATTGCGGAAAAGCTGGCCATTTTGTACGAGATTGTCCCAACAAACCATACAAGGGAGGGGCGTCGGGAAACGCGCCAGCTCGCCCATGAGGGTGGCAGGAGCGAGCAACACGAAAAACACCCCACACGTGCTGGCAAACGTACGCACAAATCAGATAGCCCATGTGACTCTAGAAGGATGTCTGCAATGGCAGGGAAAGCGTGTATCGGTGACCTTGATGGTAGATTCCGGAGCCACGGGAAACTTCGTGGATGTGCAGATGGCCAAGAGTTTGGGTCTCCCGGTAAACGCAAAGACAGTTCCTGAAGAAGTGAAATCAGTAGACGGTTCACCTTTAGTCTCTGGGCCGGTTACTCAGCAGACAATACCTTTGTTGTTGGAATGCAGCACAATGCATCAGGAAACGCTCAGTTTTGATGTCATCGCAGCCCCACAGTTTGGCTTCATACTAGGGCTCACTTGGTTGAGGCTCCACAACCCATCCGTCGACTGGAATACCGGCACAGTCCAGTTCAACTCCGGTTATTGTCAGACACGCTGTCAAATAACCCCACCAAAGCCTTTGACCCATTACGTAGGAAGCAGTGAGGTAGCAGGTTTGCCAGCAGAGTACGAAGAGTACGGGGATGTTTTTAACAAGACAGCAGCCGAAACCTTGCCCCCGCACCGGCCTTTTGATTGCCGAATTGACCTAGAAGCAGGTGCAGTGCTACCCTGCAGTCGGATATACGCCCTCACTGAAGCCGAAAACAAGTATTTGAAAGAATACATAGAATCCAACTTGGCCAACGGTTTCATCAGGCACTCCACATCTCCGGTTTCTTCCCCCTTATTCTTCGTCCCCAAAAAGACCGGAGACCTAAGAACTTGTATAGACTACAGGGCAATAAACAAAATAACTACCAAGAATCGTTACCCCTTGCCCCTGATACCTGTGCTGTTGGACCAGGTACATGGATCTACCGTCTATACCAAATTGGACCTCAGGGGGGCCTACCATCTAGTGAGAGTCCGAAAAGGGGATGAATGGAAGACGGCCTTTCGGACCAAGTTTGGTCTCTATGAATATCAGGTTATGCCGTTTGGGTTGTGCAATGCACCAGCAGCTTTTCAGCATTTCCTGGACGAAGTTTTGCGTGGGTATCTGGATGTGTTCGCTATAGTCTACATCGATGACATCTTGATTTATTCTCAGAACTTGGAAGAAGATCGAAAACACGTCCGGGCAGTACTCCAAAGGCTACGTGAACATCACCAATACGCTAAGCTCGAGAAATGTGACTTTCATCAGACTACCATCGAGTTCCTTGGGTTCATTCTGTCACCACAGGGGGTCACTATGGACAGGAAAAAAGTGCAATCTATCATAGACTGGCCACCCCCGAAATCAGTCAAGGACATCCAATCAGTTCTAGGCTTTGCTAACTTCTATCGCCGCTTCATAGATGGCTTTGCGAAAAAGGTGCAACCCATTACCAGACTTCTACGGAAAGGTGTTCCGTTCTCATGGGACGCGAAAGCTGCCGAGGGGTTTGAGGCACTCAAGAAAGCGTTCTGCAAATCAGTTGGAATTGATGTACGTTTGTCTACAAGCTATCACCCGGAAACTGATGGTCAGACGGAAAGACTAAACCAGACTCTAGAACAATACCTTAGATGTCTCACCCAAGGAAAAGAAAAAGACTGGGCGGAGGTCATCTGGCTCGCCGAACTCGCATACAATAATTCAGTGCATTCCTCTACTAAAACAACACCGTTCTACAGCCTGTATGGTTACCACCCGCGTTTTCAACCAGTACCCCAAGAAAACATACCCGAAGTACCTGCAGTAGTGGAAAAGCAGAAAAAATTAAAAGAGATTTGGCAAGTTATCCAACGCAATCTGGTCGCAGCCAAGCAAGCCTACAAGCATCACGCGGACAAGAAAAGACGAATCAGTCCCAAGTACCACGTCGGGGACAAGGTATGGCTCTCTACACGAAACATTCATCTGCAAGGCTCACGCAAATTCATCCCCCGCTTCATAGGACCATTTTCAATCGAGTCACTGGTTGGTTCAGTGGCTGTTAAGTTGACACTTCCCCCGCACATGAAAATACACCCGGTGTTCCATATTGCCTTGGTGAAACCGGCTCCTGCCTTAGTGAGAACTAGGAAGCCACCACCCATTATGGTAGACGGCCACCCCGAATTTGAGGTCAGTGCTATCCTGGACTCAAGTGTTCGACACAGGAAGCTATGTTATCTAGTAGACTGGGTGGGGTATGGTCCCGAAGAAAGATCTTGGGAACCCGCTGAGAATATCCATGCTCCTCGACTCCTCCGCCAGTTTCATCTTCGACACCCTAGTAAACCGGGGCCTGCTGGAGGGAGGGGGAGTACTGTCAGGGCTGGGGCAGGTCTGGGGGTAAACGCCCTTATGGTTGGCATGGGGGGCGGGCAAGCAACCAGAAAGCACCCCACCAAGTACTCCAGGCGTGTTCTCCACCCTTTCTGTAGGACCGTGGTCCAGGGATGGAGAACAGCCCGAGGACTTCATTTCCCAGCAGGCCGCTCGCTGCTTGGGCCTGCTCAAGGGAGGACTGCCACGCCCCTGACCGCGCCCGCATCAGCGCGCATGCGCGAGCCGCGCCCGTGGGGAGCCGCTCGCAATCCTGACCGGCGTCCTGGAAGGACGTGTTTTCAGGAGCTCCGGAGGCAAGCGTACGCGGGGCGATTCCGCCCGATGCCTGCAAAACCCCAGGCCCCGCGTACAAGGCAGAGATAAGTACCAAGCCTTACCTTGCTTTACTTACCCGAGGGGGGGTCACGCAGCAAAACGGCGCAGAGGCTCACCAGCCCACCGCGAGCCGGAGCGCCAAAACTCCTGCAGGGAACGCTAGCAGTTCAAAAGTCCCTAATCACGCATGAGACTCGAACTAACAACGCCCGCATGTTTAATACGATTAACAGTAGAGTCGCATGACTCCGGACCGGCGCTTCTCGCCGTGCAGGGTGTTCTGAAACTAATCAATCACGCGCACAGCGCGCACAGTTATTGACTTTAGTTTTGCTCTTGCAGAGAGACAGGAGATCTGGGAGAAGTTTGTGGCCAATCAACACGAAAAGGCCAGAAAACTCATGCTGAAAAACGAAGCTAAGTACCTTATAGTTTTGGGCAAAACCTTATTGGCACTGCATGAAGTGAATGCAGGTGTGGGAGGGCAGGTGGGCCATTGCTACAGAGACTGTATGAAGTAATGCAGTCTTGGAATTCCGCATGCTGTAATGTGGGGTAAATCCGCAGCCAATGTGTACTTGTGATATCCTGGTTAGGGGCTCCAGTACAAAGGCCCGAGGTGAACTTAAGCATTCAGTAAAGAGTGAGAGGTGAGAGCAGGAGTGCATGGGCGGAGTTTCAAAGGAGTCAAGGAGCATGTAACCCGACATCCCCCTTCCCATCCAGAACCTCTACCTAAAGCTTTTCCCGGTGTTCCTAACTACCTTACCTATCCAACCAACGGACCCTAACCCTCTTTCCCCGAAAGGTCAAGGTTTCCTGTGCTGTCCATCTCCAGGTGCTGCGACCTAACGGGGAGGGAGGCGTTCTAGCTACGTTTGTGCTGCCTCTACGCCTGGAAGGAGCAAGGTCTGACACTGGGGGTGGGGCGATGGGAGACATGAGTGGGGGCCTGGTGGAGGCTGCCCCTGCACTGCTGGGGGGTGGGGGTGTAGGGGGGCATGAGTGGGGGTCTGGTGGAGGGTGCCCTGCACTGCTGGGGGGTGGGGGTGGTGGGAGACATGAGTGGGGGCCTGGTGGAGGGTGCCCTGCACTGCTGGGGGGTGGGGGTGATGGGAGACATGAATTGGACATGAGTGGGGGCCTGATGGAGGGTGCCCCTGGATGCTGGGGGGTGGGGGTGGTGGGAGACCTGTGTGGGGGCCTGGTGGAGGGTGCCCTGCACTGCTGGGGGGTGGGGGTGGTGGGATACATGAGTTGGACATGAGTGGGGCCTGGTGGAGGGTGCCCCTGGATGCTAGGGGGTGGGGGGTGGTGGGAGACATGAGTCGGGGCCTGGTGGAGGCTGCCCCTGGATGCTGTGGGGTGGGGGTGATGGGAGACATGAGTGGGGGCCTGGTGGAGGGTGCCCCTGGATGCTGGGAGACATGAGTGGGGGCCTGGTGGAGGCTGTCCCTGCACTGCTGGGGGGTGGGGGTGATGGGAGACATGAGTGGGGGCCTGTTGGAGGCTGCCCCTGGATGCTGGGGGGTGGGGGTGGTGGGAGACATGTGTGGGGGCCTGGTGGAGGGTGCCCTGCACTGCTGGGGGGTGGGGGTGATGGGAGACATGAGTGGGGGCCTGGTGGAGGGTGCCCCTGGATGCTGGGGGGTGGGGGTGCAGGGGGACATGAGTGGGGGCCTGGTGGAGGCTGTCCCTGCACTGCTGGGGGGTGGGGGTGATGGGAGACATGAGTGGGGGCCTGTTGGAGGCTGCCCCTGGATGCTGGGGGGTGGGGTGGTGGGAGACATGTGTGGGGGCCTGGTGGAGGGTGCCCTGCACTGCTGGGGGGTGGGGGTGATGGGAGACATGAGTGGGGGCCTGGTGGAGGGTGCCCCTGGATGCTGGGGGGTGGGGGTGCAGGGGGACATGAGTGGGGGCCTGGTGGAGGGTGCCCTGCACTGCTGGGGGGTGGGGGGGTGGGAGACATGAGTGGGGGCCTGGTGGCAGCTGCCCCTGCACTGCTGGGGGTGGGGCGATGGGAGACATGAGTGGGGGCCTGGTGGAGGCTGCCCCTGCACTGCTGGGGGGTGGGGGTGTAGGGGGGCATGAGTGGGGGTCTGGTGGAGGGTGCCCTGCACTGCTGGGGGGTGGGGGTGGTGGGAGACATGAGTGGGGGCCTGGTAGAGGGTGTCCTGCACTGCTGGGGGGTGGGGGTGGTGGGAGACATGTGTGGGGGCCTGGTGGAGGGTGCCCTGCACTGCTGGGGGTTGGGGGTGGTGGGATACATGAGTTGGACATGAGTGGGGACCTGGTGGAGGGTGCCCCTGGATGCTAGGGGGTGGGGGTGGTGGGAGACATGAGTGGGGGCCTGGTGGAGGCTGCCCCTGGATGCTGTGGGGTGGGGGTGATGGGAGACATGAGTGGGGGCCTGGTGGAGGGTGCCCCTGGATGCTGGGAGACATGAGTGGGGGCCTGGTGATGGCTGCCCCTGCACTGCTGTGGGGTGGGGGTGATGGGAGACATGAGTGGGGGCCTGGTGGAGGCTGCCCCTGCACTGCTGGGGGTGGGGGTGATAGGAGGCATGAGTGGGGGCCTGGTGGAGGCTGCCCTTGCACTGCTGGGGGTGGGGGTGATAGGAGGCATGAGTGGGGGCCTGGTGGAGGGTGCCCCTGGATGCTGGGGGGTGGGGGTGCAGGGGGACATGAGTGGGGGCCTGGTGGAGGGTGCCCTGCACTGCTGGGGTTGGGGGTGGTGGGAGACATGAGTTGGACATGAGTGGGGGCCTGGTGGAGGGTGCCCCTGGATGCTGGGGGGTGGGGGTGGTGGGAGACATGAGTGGGGTCCTGGTGGAGGCTGTCCCTGCACTGCTGGGGGGTGGGGGTGATGGGAGACATGAGTGGGGGCCTGTTGGAGGCTGCCCCTGGATGCTGGGGGGTGGGGGTGGTGGGAGACATGTGTGGGGGCCTGGTGGAGGCTGCCCCTGGATGCTGTGGGGTGGGGGTGATGGGAGACATGAGTGGGGGCCTGGTGGAGGGTGCCCCTGGATGCTGGGAGACATGAGTGGGGGCCTGGTGATGGCTGCCCCTGCACTGCTGTGGGGTGGGGGTGATGGGAGACATGAGTGGGGGCCTGGTGGAGGCTGCCCCTGCACTGCTGGGGGTGGGGGTGATAGGAGGCATGAGTGGGGCCTGGTGGAGGCTGCCCCTGCACTGCTGGGGGTGGGGGTGATGGGAGGCATGAGTGGGGGCCTGGTGGAGGGTGCCCCTGGATGCTGGGGGGTGGGGGTGCAGGGGGACATGAGTGGGGGCCTGGTGGAGGGTGCCCTGCACTGCTGGGGTTGGGGGTGGTGGGAGACATGAGTTGGACATGAGTGGGGGCCTGGTGGAGGGTGCCCCTGGATGCTGGGGGGTGGGGGTGGTGGGAGACATGAGTGGGGTCCTGGTGGAGGCTGTCCCTGCACTGCTGGGGGGTGGGGGTGATGGGAGACATGAGTGGGGGCCTGTTGGAGGCTGCCCCTGGATGCTGGGGGTGGGGGTGGTGGGAGACATGTGTGGGGGCCTGGTGGAGGGTGCCCTGCACTGCTGGGGGGTGGGGGTGATGGGAGACATGAGTAGGGGCCTGGTAGAGGCTGCCCCTGCACTGCAAGGGGGTGGGGGTGATGGGAGACATGAGTGGGGGCCTGGTGGAGGGTGCCCCTGGATGCTGGGGGTGGGGTGCAGTGGGACATGAGTGAGGGTCTGGTGAGGGTGCCCTGCACTGCTGGGGGGTGGGGGGGGTGGGACACAAGAGTTGGACATGAGTGGGGGCCTGGTGGAGGGTGCCCTGCACTGCTGGGGGGTGGGGGTGGTGGGAGACAAGACATGAGTGGGGGCCTGGTGGAGGGTGCCCCTGGATGCTGGGGGGTGGGGGTGGTGGGAGACATGAGTGGGGGGTCTGGTGGAGGCTGCCCCTGCACTGCTGGGGGGTGGGGTGATGGGAGACATGAGTGGGGGCCTGGCGGAGGGTGTCCCTGGATGCTGGGGTTTGGGGGTAGTGGGAGACATGTGTGGGGGCCTGGCGGAGGGTGCCCTGCACTGCTGGGGGGTGGGGGTGGTGGGAGACATGAGTTGGACATGAGTGTGGGCCTGGTGGAGGCTGCTCCTGCACTGCTGGGGGGTGGGGTGATGGGAGACATGAGTGGGGGCCTGGCTGGTGGAGGCTGCCCCTGGAGGCTGGGGGGTGGGGGTGGTGGGAGACATGTGTGGGGGCCTGGTGGAGGGTGCCCTACACTGCTGGGGGTGGGGGTGATGGGAGACATGAGAGGGGCCCTGGTGGATGCTGCCCCTGCACTTCTGGGGGGTGGGGGTGGTGGGAGACATGTGTGGGGGCCTGGTGGAGGGTGCCCTGCACTGCTGGGGGGTGGGGGTGGTGGGAGACATGAGTGGGGGCCTGGTTTCGGCTGCCCCATGCACTGCTGGGGGTGGGGATGATGGGAGACATGAGTGGGGGCCTGGTGGAGGCTGCCCCTGCACTGCTGGGGGGTGGGGGTGTAGGGGGACATGAGTGGGGGCCTGGTGGAGGGTGCCCTGCACTGCTGGGGAGTGGGGGTGGTGGGATACATGAGTTGGACATGAGTGGGGGCCTGGTGGAGGGTGCCCCTGGATGCTGGGGGGTGGGGGTGGTGGGAGACATGAGTGGGGGCCTGGTGGAGGCTGCCCCTGGATGCTGTGGGGTGGGGGTGATGGGAGACATGAGTGGGGGCCTGGTGGAGGGTGCCCCTGGATGCTGAGAGACATGAGTGGGGGCCTGGTGATGGCTGCCCCTGCACTGCTGGGGGGGTGGGGGTGATGGGAGACATGAGTGGGGGCCTGGTGGAGGGTGCCCCTGGATGCTGGGGGGGAGGGGGTGCAGGGGGACATGAGTGGGGGCCTGGTGGAGGGTGCCCCTGGATGCTGGGGGGTGGGGGTGGTGGGAGACATGAGTGGGGGCCTGGTGGAGGCTGCCCCTGCACTGCTGGGGGCGGGGGTGATGGGAGACATTAGTGGGGGGCTGGTGGAGGCTGCCCCTGGATGCTGGGTGGTGGGGGTGGTGGGAGACATGTGTGGGGGCCTGGTGGAGGGTGCCCTGCACTGCTGGGGGGTGGGGGTGCAAGGGGACATGAGTGGGGGCCTGGTGGAGGGTGCCCTGCACTGCTGGGGGGTGGGGGTGATGGGAGACATGAGTTGGGGCCTGGTGGAGGCTGCCCCTGCACTGCTAGGGGGTGGGGGTGATGGGAGACATGAGTGGGGCCCTGGTGGAGGGTGCCCCTGGATGCTGGGGGGTGGGGGTGTAGGGGGACATGAGTGGGGGCCTGGTGGAGGGTGCCCTGCACTGCTGGGGGGTGGGGGTGATGGGAGACATGAGTGGGGGCCTGATGGAGGCTGCCCCTGGATGCTGGGGGGTGGGGGTGGTGGGAGACATGTGTGAGGGGCCTGGTGGAGGGTGCCCTGCACTGCTGGGGGGTGGGGGTGGTGGGAGACATGAGTGGGGGCCAGGTTTCGGCTGCCCCTGCACTGCTGGGGGTGGGGGTGATGGGAGACATGAGTGGGGGCCTGGTGGAGGCTGCCCCTGCACTGCTGGGGGGTGGGGGTGTAGGGGGACATGAGTAGGGGCCTGGTGGAGGGTGCCCTGCACTGCTGGGGGGTGGGGGTGGTGGGAGACATGAGTGGGGGCCTGGTGGAGGGTGCCCTGCACTGCTGGGGGTGGGGGTGATGGGAGACATGAGTGGGGGCCTGGTGGAGGGTGCCCCTGGATGCTGGGGGGGAGGGGGTGCAGGGGGACATGAGTGGGGGCCTGGTGGAGGGTGCCCCTGGATGCTGGGGGGTGGGGGTGGTGGGAGACATGAGTGGGGGCCTGGTGGAGGCTGCCCCTGCACTGCTGGGGGCGGGGGTGATGGGAGACATTAGTGGGGGCCTGGTGGAGGCTGCCCCTGGATGCTGGGTGGTGGGGGTGGTGGGAGACATGTGTGGGGGCCTGGTGGAGGGTGCCCTGCACTGCTGGGGGGTTGGGGTGCAGGGGGACATGAGTGGGGGCCTGGTGGAGGGTGCCCTGCACTGCTGGGGGGTGGGGTGATGGGAGACATGAGTTGGGGCCTGGTGGAGGCTGCCCCTGCACTGCTAGGGGGTGGGGGTGATGGGAGACATGAGTGGGGGCCTGGTGGAGGGTGCCCCTGGATGCTGGGGGGTGGGGGTGTAGGGGGACATGAGTGGGGGCCTGGTGGAGGGTGCCCTGCACTGCTGGGGGGTGGGGGTGATGGGAGACATGAGTGGGGGCCTGGTGGAGGGTGCCCTGCACTGCTGGGGGTGGGGGTGATGGGAGACATGAGTGGGGGCCTGGTGGAGGGTGCCCCTGGATGCTGGGGGGGAGGGGGTGCAGGGGGACATGAGTGGGGGCCTGGTGGAGGGTGCCCCTGGATGCTGGGGGGTGGGGGTGGTGGGAGACATGAGTGGGGGCCTGGTGGAGGCTGCCCCTGCACTGCTGGGGGCGGGGGTGATGGGAGACATTAGTGGGGGCCTGGTGGAGGCTGCCCCTGGATGCTGGGTGGTGGGGGTGGTGGGAGACATGTGTGGGGGCCTGGTGGAGGGTGCCCTGCACTGCTGGGGGGTTGGGGTGCAGGGGGACATGAGTGGGGGCCTGGTGGAGGGTGCCCTGCACTGCTGGGGGGTGGGGTGATGGGAGACATGAGTTGGGGCCTGGTGGAGGCTGCCCCTGCACTGCTAGGGGGTGGGGGTGATGGGAGACATGAGTGGGGGCCTGGTGGAGGGTGCCCCTGGATGCTGGGGGGTGGGGTGTAGGGGGACATGAGTGGGGGCCTGGTGGAGGGTGCCCTGCACTGCTGGGGGGTGGGGGTGATGGGAGACATGAGTGGGGGCCTGGTGGAGGCTGCCCCTGGATGCTGGGGGGTGGGGGTGATGGGAGACATGTGTGAGGGCCTGGTGGAGGGTGCCCTGCACTGCTGGGGGGTGGGGGTGGTGGGAGACATGAGTGGGGGCCTGGTTTCGGCTGCCCCTGCACTGCTGGGGGTGGGGGTGATGGGAGACATGAGTGGGGGCCTGGTGGAGGCTGCCCCTGCACTGCTGGGGGGTGGGGGTGTAGGGGGACATGAGTAGGGGCCTGGTGGAGGGTGCCCTGCACTGCTGGGGGGTGGGGGTGGTGGGAGACATGAGTGGGGGCCTGGTGGAGGGTGCCCTGCACTGCTGGGGGTGGGGGTGATGGGAGACATGAATTGGACATGAGTGGGGGCCTGGTGGAGGGTGCCCCTGGATGCTGGGGGGTGGGGGTGGTGGGAGACATGTGTGGGGGCCTGGTGGAGGGTGCCCTGCACTGCTGGGGGGTGGTGGGATACATGAGTTGGACATGAGTGGGGGCCTGGTGGAGGGTGCCCCTGGATGCTGGGGGGTGGGGGTGGTGGGAGACATGAGTGGGGGCCTGGTGGAGGCTGCCCCTGGATGCTGTGGGGTGGGGGTGATGGGAGACATGAGTGGGGGCCTGGTGGAGGGTGCCCCTGGATGCTGGGAGACATGAGTGGGGGCCTGGTGATGGCTACCCCTGCACTGCTGGGGGGTGGGGGTGATGGGAGACATGAGTGGGGGCCTGGTGGAGGGTGCCCCTGGATGCTGGGGGGGAGGGGGTGCAGGGGGACATGAGTGGGGGCCTGGTGGAGGGTGCCCCTGGATGCTGGGAGGTTGGGGTGGTGGGAGACATGAGTGGGGGCCTTGTGGAGGCTGCCCCTGCACTGCTGGGGGCGGGGGTGATGGGAGACATGAGTGGGGGCCTGGTGGAGGCTGCCCCTGGATGCTGGGGGGTGGGGGTGGTGGGAGACATGTATGGGGGCCTGGTGGAGGGTGCCCTGCACTGCTGGGGGGTGGGGGTGCAGGGGGACATGAGTGGGGGCCTGGTGGACGGTGCCCTGCACTGCTGGGGGGTGGGGGTGATGGGAGACATGAGTTGGGGCCTGGTGGAGGCTGCCCCTGCACTGCTAGGGGGTGGGGGTGATGGGAGACATGAGTGGGGGCCTGGTGGAGGGTGCCCCTGGATGCTGGGGAGTGGGGGTGTAGGGGGACATGAGTGGGGGCCTGGTGGAGCGTGCCCTGCACTGCTGGGGGGTGGGGGTGATGGGAGACATGAGTGGGGGCCTGGTGGAGGCTGCTCCTGCACTGCTGGGGGGTGGGGTGATGGGAGACATGAGTGGGGGCCTGGCTGGTGGAGGCTGCCCCTGGAGGCTGGGGGGTGGGGGTGGTGGGAGACATGTGTGGGGGCCTGGTGGAGGGTGCCCTACACTGCTGGGGGGTGGGGGTGATGGGAGACATGAGAGGGGCCCTGGTGGATGCTGCCCCTGCACTTCTGGGGGGTGGGGGTGGTGGGAGACATGTGTGGGGGCCTGGTGGAGGGTGCCCTGCACTGCTGGGGGGTGGGGGTGGTGGGAGACATGAGTGGGGGCCTGGTTTCGGCTGCCCCTGCACTGCTGGGGGTGGGGATGATGGGAGACATGAGTGGGGGCCTGGTGGAGGCTGCCCCTGCACTGCTGGGTGGTGGGGGTGTAGGGGGACATGAGTGGGGGCCTGGTGGAGGGTGCCCTGCACTGCTGGGGGGTGGGGGTGGTGGGAGACATGAGTGGGGGCCTGGTGGAGGGTGCCCTGCACTGCTGGGGGGTGGGGTTGGTGGGATACATGAGTTGGACATGAGTGGGGGCCTGGTGGAGGGTGCCCCTGGATGCTGGGGGGTGGGGGTGATGGGAGACATGAGTGGGGGCCTGGTGGAGGGTGCCCCTGGATGCTGTGGGGTGGGGGTGATGGGAGACATGAGTGGGGGCCTGGTGGAGGGTGCCCCTGGCTGCTGAGAGACATGAGTGGGGGCCTGGTGATGGCTGCCCCTGCACTGCTGGGGGGTGGGGCTGATGGGAGACATGAGTGGGGGCCTGGTGGAGGGTGCCCCTGGATGCTGGGGGGGAGGGGGTGCAGGGGGACATGAGTGGGGGCCTGGTGGAGGGTGCCCCTGGATGCTGGGGGGTGGGGGTGGTGGGAGACATGAGTGGGGGCCTGGTGGAGGCTGCCCCTGCACTGCTGGGGGCGGGGGTGATGGGAGACATTAGTGGGGGCCTGGTGGAGGCTGCCCCTGGATGCTGGGTGGTGGGAGACATGTGTGGGGGCCTGGTGGAGGGTGCCCTGCACTGCTGGGGGGTGGGGGTGCAGGGGGACATGAGTGGGGGCCTGGTGGAGGGTGCCCTGCACTGCTGGGGGGTGGGGGTGATGGGAGACATGAGTTGGGGCCTGGTGGAGGCTGCCCCTGCACTGCTAGGGGGTGGGGGTGATGGGAGACATGAGTGGGGGCCTGGTGGAGGGTGCCCCTGGATGCTGGGGGGTGGGGGTGTAGGGGGACATGAGTGGGGGCCTGGTGGAGGGTGCCCTGCACTGCTGGGGGGTGGGGGTGATGGGAGACATGAGTGGGGGCCTGGTGGTAGGCTGCCCCTGGATGCTGGGGGGTGGGGGTGGTGGGAGACATGTGTGAGGGCCTGGTGGAGGGTGCCCTGCACTGCTGGGGGGTGGGGGTGGTGGGAGACATGAGTGGGGGCCTGGTTTCGGCTGCCCCTGCACTGCTGGGGGTGGGGGTGATGGGAGACATGAGTGGGGGCCTGGTGGAGGCTGCCCCTGCACTGCTGGGGGGTGGGGGTGTAGGGGGACATAAGTGGGGGCCTGGTGGAGGGTGCCCTGCACTGCTGGGGGGTGGGGGTGGTGGGAGACATGAGTTGGGGCCTGGTGGAGGGTGTCCTGCACTGCTGGGGGTGGGGCTGATGGGAGACATGAATTGGACATGAGTGGGGGCCTGGTGGAGGGTGCCCCTGGATGCTGGGGGGTGGGGATGGTGGGAGACATGTGTGGGGGCCTGGTGGAGGGTGCCCTGCACTGCTGGGGGGTGGTGGGATACATGAGTTGGACATGAGTGGGGGCCTGTTGGAGGGTGCTCTGGATGCTGGGGGTGGGGGTGGTGGAAGACATGATTGGGGGCCTGGTGGAGGCTGCCCCTGGATGCTGTGGGGTGGGGGTGATGGGAGACATGAGTGGGGGCCTGGTGGAGGGTGCCCCTGGATGCTGGGAGACATGAGTGGGGGCCTGGTGATGGCTACCCCTGCACTGCTGGGGGGTGGGGGTGATGGGAGACATGAGTGGGGGCATGGTGGAGGGTGCCCCTGGATGCTGGGGGGAGGGGGTGCAGGGGGACATGAGTGGGGGCCTGGTGGAGGGTGCCCCTGGATGCTGGGAGGTTGGGGTGGTGGGAGACATGAGTGGGGGCCTGGTGGAGGCTGCCCCTGGATGCTGGGGGGTGGGGGTGGTGGGAGACATGTGTGGGGGCCTGGTGGAGGGTGCCCTGCACTGCTGGGGGGAGGGGTTGCAGGGGGACATGAGTGGGGGCCTGGTGGAGGGTGCCCTGCACTGCTGGGGGGTGGGGGTGATGGGAGACATGAGTTGGGGCCTGGTGGAGGCTGCCCCTGCACTGCTAGGGGGTGGGGGTGATGGGAGACATGAGTGGGGGCCTGGTGGAGGGTGCCCCTGGATGCTGGGGGGTGGGGGTATAGGGGGACATGAGTGGGGGGCTGGTGGAGCGTGCCCTGCACTGCTGGGGGGTGGGGGTGATGGGAGACATGAGTGGGGGCCTGGTGGAGGCTGCCCCTGGATGCTGGGGGGTGGGGGTGGTCGGAGACATGTGTGGGGGCCTGGTGGAGGGTGCCCTGCACTGCTGGGGGGTGGGGGTGCAGGGGGACATGAGTGGGGGCCTGGTGGAGGGTGCCCTGCACTGCTGGGGGGTGGGGGTGATTTGAGACATGAGTTGGGGCCTGGTGGAGGCTGCCCCTGCACTGCTAGGGGGTGGGGGTGATGGGAGACATGAGTGGGGGCCTGGTGGAGGGTGCCCCTGGATGCTGGGGGTGGGGGTGGTGGGAGACATGTGTGGGGGCCTGGTGGAGGGTGCCCTACACTGCTGGGGGGTGGGGGTGATGGGAGACATGAGAGGGGCCCTGGTGGATGCTGCCCCTGCACTGCTGGGGGGTGGGGGTGGTGGGAGACATGTGTGGGGGCCTGGTGGAGGGTGCCCTGCACTACTGGGGGGTGGGGGTGGTGGGAGAAATGAGTGGGGGCCTGGTTTCGGCTGCCCCTGCACTGCTGGGGGTGGGGGTGATGGGAGACATGAGTGGGGGCCTGGTGGAGGCTGCCCCTGCACTGCTGGGTGGTGGGGGTGTAGGGGGACATGAGTGGGGGCCTGGTGGAGGGTGCCCTGCACTGCTGGGGGGTGGGGGTGATGGGAAACATGAAGTGGACATGAGTGGGGGCCTGGTGGAGGGTGCCCCTGGATGCTGGGGGGTGGGGGTGGTGGGAGACATGTGTGGGGGCCTGGTGGAGGGTGCCCTGCACTGCTGGGGGGTGGGGGTGGTGGGATACATGAGTTGGACCTGAGTGGGGGCCTGGTGGAGGATGCCCCTGCATGCTGGGGGGTGGGGGTGGTGGGAGACATGAGTGGGGGCCTGGTGGAGGCTGCCCCTGGATGCTGTGGGGTGGGGGTGATGGGAGACATGAGTGGGGGCCTGGTGGAGGGTGCCACTGGATGCTGGGAGACATGAGTGGGGTCCTGGTGATGGCTGCCCCTGCACTGCTGGGGGGTGGGGGTGATGGGAGACATGAGTGGGGGCCTGGTGGAGGGTGCCCCTGGATGCTGGGGGGGAGGGGGTGCAGGGGGACATGAGTGGGGGCCTGGTGGAGGGTGCCCCTGGATGCTGGGGGGTGGGGGTGGTGGGAGACATGAGTGGGGGCCTGGTGGAGGCTGCCCCTGCACTGCTGGGGGTGGGGGTGATGGGAGACATGAGTGGGGGACTGGTGGAGGCTGCCCCTGGATGCTGGGGGTGGGGGTGGTGGGAGACTTGTGTGGGGGCCTGGTGGAGGGTGCCCTGCACTGCTGGGGGGTGGGGGTGCAGAGGGACATGAGTGGGGGCCTGGTGGAGGGTGCCCTGCACTGCTGGGGGGTGGGGGTGATGGGAGACATGAGTTGGGGCCTGGTGGAGGCTGCCCCTGCACTGCTAGGGGGTGGGGGTGATGTGAGACATGAGTGGGGGCCTGGTGGAGGGTGCCCCTGGATGCTGGGGGGTGGGGTGGTGGGAGACATGAGTGGGGGCCTGGTGGCGGCTGCCCCTGCACTGCTGGTGGGTGGGGGTGTAGGGGGACATGAGTGGGGGCCTGGTGGAGGGTGCCCTGCACTGCTGGGGGGTGGGGGTGGTGGGAGACATGAGTGGGGGCCTGGTGGAGGGTGCCCTGCACTGCTGGGGGGTGGGGGTGATGGGAGACATGAATT
Source organism: Ambystoma mexicanum (assembly GCF_040938575.1). NCBI lineage: Eukaryota > Metazoa > Chordata > Amphibia > Caudata > Ambystomatidae > Ambystoma > Ambystoma mexicanum. Next base: position 440,758,044 of record NC_090932.1, on the reverse strand, counting down.
GGACATGAGTGGGGGCCTGGTGGAGGGTGCCCCTGGATGCTGGGGGGTGGGGGTGGTGGGAGACATGTGTGGGGGCCTGGTGGAGGGTGCCCTGCACTGCTGGGGGGTGGGGGTTGTGGGATACATGAGTTGGACATGAGTGGGGGCCTGGTGGAGGGTGCCCCTGGATGCTGGGGGGTGGGGGTGGTGGGAGACATGAGTGGGGGCCTGGTGGAGGCTGCCCCTGGATGCTGTGGGGTGGGGGTGATGGGAGACATGAGTGGGGGCCTGGTGGAGGGTGCCCCTGGATGCTGGGGGGTGGGGGTGATGGGAGACATGAGTGGGGGCCTGGTGGAGGGTGCCCCTGGATGCTGGGGGGGAGGGGGTGCAGGGGGACATGAGTGGGGGCCTGGTGGAGGGTGCCCTGCACTGCTGGGGGGTGGGGGTGCAGGGGGACATGAGTGGGGGCCTGGTGCAGGGTGCCCTGCACTGCTGGGGGGTGGGGGTGATGGGAGACATGAGTTGGGGCCTGGTGGAGGCTGCCCCTGCACTGCTAGGGGGTGGGGGTGATGTGAGACATGAGTGGGGGCCTGGTGGAGGGTGCCCCTGGATGCTGTGGGGTGGGGGTGCAGGGGGACATGAGTGGGGGCCTGGTGGAGGGTGCCCTGCACTGCTGGGGGGTGGGGGTGGTGGGAGACATGAGTGGGGGCCTGGTGGCGGCTGCCCCTGCACTGCTGGGGGGTGGGGGTGTAGGGGGACATGAGTGGGGGCCTGGTGGAGGGTGCCCTGCACTGCTGGGGGGTGGGGGTGGTGGGAGACATGAGTGGGGGCCTGGTGGAGGGTGCCCTGCACTGCTGGGGGGTGGGGGTGATGGGAAACATGAATTGGACATGAGTGGGGGCCTGGTGGAGGGTGCCCCTGGATGCTGGGGGGTGGGGGTGGTGGGAGACATGTGTGGGGGCCTGGTGGAGGGTGCCCTGCACTGCTGGGGGGTGGGGGTGGTGGGATACATGAGTTGGACATGAGTGGGGGCTGGTGGAGGGTGCCCCTGGATGCTGGGGGGTGGGGGTGGTGGGAGACATGAGTGGGGGCCTGGTGGAGGCTGCCCCTGGATGCTGTGGGGTGGGGGTGATGGGAGACATGAGTGAGGCCTGGTGGAGGGTGCCCCTGGATGCTGGGAGACATGAGTGGAGGCCTGGTGATGTCTGCCCCTGCACTGCTTGGATGTGGGGGTGATGGGAGACATGAGTGGGGGCCTGGTGGAGGGTGCCCCTGGATGCTGGGGGGGAGGGGGTGCAGGGGGACATGAGTGGGGGCCTGGTGGAGGGTGCCCCTGGATGCTGGGGGGTGGGGGTGGTGGGAGACATGTGTGGGGGCCTGGTGGAGGGTGCCCTGCACTGCTGGGGGGTGGGGGTGCAGGGGGACATGAGTGGGGGCCTGGTGGAGGGTGCCCTGCACTGCTGGGGGGTGGGGGTGATGGGAGGCATGGGTTTGGGCCTGGTGGAGGCTGCCCCTGCACTGCTAGGGGGTGGGGGTGATGGGAGACATGAGTGGGGGCCTGGTGGAGGGTGCCCCTGGATGCTGGGGGGTGGGGGTGCAGGGGGACATGAGTGGGGGCCTGGTGGAGGGTGCCCTGCACTGCTGAGGGTGGGGGTGGTGGGAGACATGAGTTATACATGAGTGGGGGGCTGTTGGAGGGTGCCCCTGGATGCTGGGGGGTGGGGGGGTGGGAGACATGAGTGGGGGCCTAGTGGAGGCTGCCCCTGCACTGCTGGGGGTTGGGAATGATGGGAGACATGAGTGGGGGCCTGGTGGAGGCTGCCCCTGGATGCTGGGGGGTGAGGGTGGTGGGAGACATGTGTGGGGGCCTGGTGGAGGGTGCCCTGCACTGCTGCGGGGTGGGGTGATGGGAGACATGAGTGGGGGCCTGGTGGAGGCTGCCCCTGCACTGCTGGGGGGTGGGGGTGATGGGAGACATGAGTGGGGGCCTGGTGGAGGGTGCCCCTGGATGCTGGGGGGTGGGGGTGTAGGGGGACATGAGTGGGGGCCTGGTGGAGGGTGACCTGCACTGCTGGGGGGTGGGGGGTGGGTGGGAGACATGAGTTGGACATGAGTGGGGGCCTGGTGGAGGGTGCCCCTGGATGCTGGGTGGTGGGGTTGGTGGGAGACATGTGTGGGGGCCTGGTGGAGGGTGCCTTGCACTGCTGGGGGTGGGGGTGGTGGGAGACATGTTTGGACATGAGTAGGGGCCTGGTGGAGGGTGCCCCTGGATGCTGGGGGGTGGGGGTGGTGGGAGACATGAGTGGGGGCCTGGTGGAGGCTGCCCCTGGATGCTGTGGGGTGGGGGTGATGGGAGACATGAGTAGGGGCCTGGTGGAGGGTGCCCCTGGATGCTGGGGGGTGGGGGTGGTGGGAAACATGAATGGGGGCCTGGTGGAGGCTGCCCCTGCACTGCTGGGGGGTGGGGGTGATGGGAGACATGAGTGGGGGCCTGGTGAAGGGTGCCCCTGGATGCTGGGGGGTGGGGTGATGGGAGACATGAGTGGGGGCCTGGTGGAGGCTGCCCCTGCACTGCTGGGGGGTGGGGGTGATGGGAGACATGAGTGGGGGCCTGGTGGAGGGTGCCCCTGGATGCTGGGGGGTGGGGGTGTAGGGGGACATGAGTGGGGGCCTGGTGGAGGGTGACCTGCACTGCTGGGGGTGGGGGTGGTGGGAGACATGAGTTGGACATGAGTGGGTGCCTGGTGGAGGGTGCCCCTGGATGCTGGGGGGTGGGGTTGGTGGGAGACATGTGTGGGGGCCTGGTGGAGGGTGCCTTGCACTGCTGGGGGGTGGGGGTGGTGGGAGACATGTTTGGACATGAGTAGGGGCCTGGTGGAGGGTGCCCCTGGATGCTGGGGGTGGGGGTGGTGGGAGACATGAGTGGGGGCCTGGTGGAGGCTGCCCCTGGATGCTGTGGGGTGGGGGTGATGGGAGACATGAGTAGGGGCCTGGTGGAGGGTGCCCCTGGATGCTGGGGGGTGGGGGTGGTGGGAAACATGAGTGGGGGCCTGGTGGAGGCTGCCCCTGCACTGCTGGGGGGTGGGGTGATGGGAGACATGAGTGGGGGCCTGGTGAAGGGTGCCCCTGGATGCTGGGGGGTGGGGGTGCAGGGGGACATGAGTGGGGGCCTGGTGGAGGGTGCCCCTGGATGCTGGGGGGTGGGGGTGGTGGGAGACATGAGTGGGGGCCTGGTGGAGGCTGCCCCTGCACTGCTGGGGGGTTGGGGTGATGGGAGACATGAGTGGGGGCCTGGTGGAGGCTGCCCCTGCACTGCTGGGGGGTGGGGGTGATGGGAGACATGAGTGGGGGCCTGGTGGAGGGTGCCCCTGGATGCTGGGGGGTGGGGGTGCAGGGGGACATGAGTGGGGGCCTGGTGGAGTGCGCTCTGCACTGCTGGGGGGGGGCGGGTGGGAGACATGAGTTGGACATGAGTGGGGGCCTGGTGGAGTGCGCTCTGCACTGCTGGGGGGTGGGGGTGGTGGGAGACATGAGTGGGGGCCTGGTGGAGGGTGCCCCTGGATGCTGGGGTGTGGGGGTGGTGGGAGACATTAGTGGGGGCCTGGTGGAGGCTGCCCCTGCACTGCTGGGGGGTGGGGGTGATGGGAGACATGAGTGGGGGCCTGGTGGAGGGTGTCCCTGGATGCTGGGGTTTGGGGGTAGTGGGAGACATGTGTGGGGGCCTGGTGGAGGGTGCCCTGCACTGCTGGGGGGTGGGGGTGGTGGGAGACATGAGTTGGACATGAATGTGGGCCTGGTGGAGGCTGCCCCTGCACTGCTGGGGGGTGGGGTGATGGGAGACATGAGTGGGGGCCTGGTGGAGGCTGCCCCTGGATGCTGGGTGGTGGGGGTGGTGGGAGACATGTGTGGGGGCCTGGTGGAGGGTATCCTACACTGCTAGGGGGTGGGGGGGTGGGAGACAAGAGTGGGGGCCTGGTGGCAGCTGCCCCTGCACTGCTGGGGGTGGGGGTGATGGGAGACATGAGTGGGGGCCTGGTGGAGGCAGCCCCTGCACTGCTGGGGTGTGGGGGTGTAGGGGGACATGAGTGGGGGCCTGGTGGAGGGTGCCCTGCACTGCTGGGGGGTGGGGGTGGTGGGAGACATGAGTGGGGGCCTGGTGGAGGGTGCCCTGCACTGCTGGGGAGTGGGGGTGATGGGAGACATGAATTGGACATGAGTGGGGGCCTGGTGGAGGGTGCCCCTGGATACTGGGGGGTGGGGGTGGTGGGAGACATGTGTGGGGGCCTGCTGGTGGGTGCCCTGCACTGCTGGGGGGTGGGGGTGATGGGATACATGAGTTGGACATGAGTGGGGGCCTTGTGGAGGGTGCCCCTGGATGCTGGGGGGGTGGGGGTGGTGGGAGACATGAGTGGGGGCCTGGTGGAGGCTGCCCCTGGATGCTATGGGGTGGGGGTGATGGGAGACATGAGTGGGGGCCTGGTGGAGGGTGCCCCTGGATGCTGGGAGACATGAGTGGGGGCCTGGTGGAGGGTGCCACTGGATGCTGGGGGCGAGGGGGTGCAGGGGGACATGAGTGGGGGCCTGGTGGAGGGTGCCCCTGGATGCTGGGGGTGGGGGTGATGGGAGACATGAGTGGGGGCCTGCTGGAGGCTGTCCCTGGATGCTGGGGGGTGGGGGTGGTGGGAGATATGTGCGGGGGCCTGGTGGAGGCTGCCCCTGCACTGCTGGGGGGTGGGGGTGATGGGAGACATGAGTGGGGGCCTGGTGGAGGGTGTCCCTGGATGCTGGGGTTTGGGGGTAGTGGGAGACATGTGTGGGGGCCTGGTGGAGGGTGCCCTGCACTGCTGGGGGGTGGGGGTGGTGGGAGACATGAGTTGGACATGAATGTGGGCCTGGTGGAGGCTGCCCCTGCACTGCTGGGGGGTGGGGTGATGGGAGACATGAGTGGGGGCCTGGTGGAGGCTGCCCCTGGATGCTGGGTGGTGGGGGTGGTGGGAGACATGTGTGGGGGCCTGGTGGAGGGTATCCTACACTGCTAGGGGGTGGGGGGGTGGGAGACAAGAGTGGGGGCCTGGTGGCAGCTGCCCCTGCACTGCTGGGGGTGGGGGTGATGGGAGACATGAGTGGGGGCCTGGTGGAGGCAGCCCCTGCACTGCTGGGGTGTGGGGGTGTAGGGGGACATGAGTGGGGGCCTGGTGGAGGGTGCCCTGCACTGCTGGGGGGTGGGGGTGGTGGGAGACATGAGTGGGGGCCTGGTGGAGGGTGCCCTGCACTGCTGGGGAGTGGGGGTGATGGGAGACATGAATTGGACATGAGTGGGGGCCTGGTGGAGGGTGCCCCTGGATACTGGGGGGTGGGGGTGGTGGGAGACATGTGTGGGGGCCTGCTGGTGGGTGCCCTGCACTGCTGGGGGGTGGGGGTGATGGGATACATGAGTTGGACATGAGTGGGGGCCTTGTGGAGGGTGCCCCTGGATGCTGGGGGGGTGGGGGTGGTGGGAGACATGAGTGGGGGCCTGGTGGAGGCTGCCCCTGGATGCTATGGGGTGGGGGTGATGGGAGACATGAGTGGGGGCCTGGTGGAGGGTGCCCCTGGATGCTGGGAGACATGAGTGGGGGCCTGGTGGAGGGTGCCACTGGATGCTGGGGGCGAGGGGGTGCAGGGGGACATGAGTGGGGGCCTGGTGGAGGGTGCCCCTGGATGCTGGGGGTGGGGGTGATGGGAGACATGAGTGGGGGCCTGCTGGAGGCTGTCCCTGGATGCTGGGGGGTGGGGGTGGTGGGAGATATGTGCGGGGGCCTGGTGGAGGGTGTCCTGCACTGCTGGGGGCTGGGGGTGCAGGGGGACATGAGTGGGGGCCTGGTGGAGGGTGCCCTGCACTGCTGGGGGGTGGGGGTGATGGGAGACATGAGTTGGGGCCTGGTGGAGGCTGCCCCTGCACTGCTAGGGGGTGGGGGTGATGGGAGACATGAGTGGGGGCCTGGTGGAGAGTGCCCCTGGATGCTGGGGGGTGGGGGTTCAGGGGGACATGAGTGGGGGCCTGGTGGAGGGTGCCCTGCACTGCTGGGGGCTGGGAGGGGGTGGGAGACATGAGTTGGACATGAGTGGGGGCCTGGTGGAGGGTGCCCCTGGATGCTGGGGGGTGGGGGGGTGGGCGACATGAGTGGGGGCCTGGTGGAGGCTGCCCCTGCACTGCTGGGGGTTGGGAATGATGGGAGACATGAGTGGGGGCCTGGTGGAGGCTGCCCCTGGATGCTGGGGGGTGGGGGTGGTGGAAGACATGTGTGGGGGCCTGGTGGAGGGTGCCCTGCACTGCTGCGGGGTGGGGGTGATGGGAGACATGAGTTGGACATGAGTGGGGGCCTGGTGGAGGGTGTCCCTGGATGCTGGGAGGTGGAGGTGGTGGGAGACATGAGTGGGGGCCTGGTGGAGGCTGCCCCTGCACTGCTGGGGGTGGGGGTGATGGGAGACATGAGTGGGGGCCTGGTGGAGGCTGCCCCTGGATGCTGGTGGGTGGGGGTTTTGGGAGACATGTGTGGGGGCCTGGTGGAGGGTGCCCTGCACGTCTGGGGGGTGGGGTGATGGGAGACATGAGTGGGGGCCTGGTGGAGGCTGCCCCTGCACTGCTGGGGGTGGGGGTGAACGAAGACATGAGTGGGGGCCTGGTGGAGGGTGCCCCTGGATGCTGGGGGGCGGGGGTGCAGGGGGGCATGAGTGGGGGCCTGGTGGAGGGTACCCTGCACTGCTGGGGGGTGGGGGTGGTGGGAGACATGAGTTGGACATGAGTGGGGGCCTGGTGGAGGGTGCCCTGCACTGCTGGGGGGTGGGGGTGGTGGGAGACATGAGTGGGGGCCTGGTGGAGGGTGCCGCTGGATGCTGGGGGGTGGGGGTGGTGGGAGACATGTGTGGGGGCCTGGTGGAGGGTGCCCTGCACTGCTGGGGGGTGGGGGTGGTGGGAGACATGAGTTGGACATGAGTGGGGGCCTGGTGGAGGCTGCCCCTGCACTGCTGGGGAATGGGGGTGATGGGAGACATGAGTGGGGGCCTGGTGGAGGCTGCCCCTGGATGCTGGGGGGTGGGGGTGATGGGAGACATGTGTGGGGGCCTGGTGGAGGGTGCCCTGCACTGCTGGGGGGTGGGGTTGATGGGGGACATGAGTGGGGGCCTGGTGGAGGCTGCCCCTGCACTGCTGGGGGGTGGGAGTGGTGGGAGACATGTATGGGGGCCCGGTGGAGGATGCCCTTCACTGCTGGGGGGTGGGGGTGGTGGGAGACATGAGTGGGGTCCTAGTGGAGGCTGACCCTGCACTGCGGGGGGTGGGGGTGATGGGAGACATGAGTGGGGGCCTGGTGGAGGCTGCCCCTAGTTAGGCGGAAACCTGTGCAGTTCCCTCTGGGACCACTGCAAAAGATTTAGGACTACAGGTGTTTGGCAGTAAACCCACTTGGTAGCAGTCTGTACCACACAGATTCACTTGGTAGCTGTGGCTGAGCAGTCAGACTTCCCTCAAGAAGAGTTAGGCAGTATGTGGAGTATACAATATAGGGCAATTCTACACAATAAGACAAGCAAACACGCAACAAGGCTTCGGTGTAAAGATATAAAGGTATTTATTTATAACGACACATCTATAGAAAACACTCTGGCACTATCCCATCAAACACTTCAATTACAATTACTCTACGAAGGAAACAGATCAATCCCCCTAACAATAGTTCGACAAGTCTAGGTTCTACCAGCATCACTTATTTGCAGACAGAGGTGTATGCTTCAACCTAGATGGCACTCTAGTATTTGTTAGGACGGGAGAGAAAAATAAGCAGGTTAAGAAATAAACACGCAGTAGTTTGTTTGTGCCTACACCTCTTTGCGCCAAATTTCTGATGTAAATGAATAAAAGTACGTAGTCAAGTTTCTTCAAGTATATTTTCTTAATTTATTTGATATATGTTCTGCCCATATGGATGACACGTGTTTCGGCGTTCCATTGGCGCCTTTTTCAAATCCGGGCTGAATGCAAGCGTAACATGTAATAAAACAAAACACAAAATATAACATATGAAATAGCATTTTAGCATATTTTATAACACATTTAGTAGTTAGAATAGTGACTTAGGCTGTGTAGTATATCCTTTTAGCATTCTCAAATTGCATGAACACCTAAAAGTGCAGCACCTCTTAGTTACCTCAAATGGTTAAAAATAAATCCATTACAGTGACTATGTTAATTTTTTAAAATTAAATTTGTGCAATCCGAAAAAGAAGTAAGTATGGGATGGCATGGACCTAACAATTTTTGGCTGTCAGAAAAGCATGTGAATTTGTTTTCTTACCCTTATTGAATGTAATGCGAATCTCCCTTTCCTTATTTCCGGGAATTAGTTTTTAGTTGAAGTGTATCACGGTAGTTCCAGGGTTAAATCCCACCTAGAACAAATTTGGTTGTTCTGTTATGCTAACATTAGCCTTTTAACCTTCTATCGGATTGATTCTTTATGCATGATTCCCTAGCATATACTTAGACACATTTTAAACTCTAGTAAGCATGACTAGTAACATCTTTCTCATTGCATTTGTGTAAAAAGTGCTATTCATATTTACAATCCTCCAATCGCATTACATATCCTTGGTCTCATGCATTCTGTTACTCTAGCGGTCACTAGGAATTACTTTTTCAGTTACAATGACTGGTAACCGATTTGCTCCCCATTTGTGTTTACCAAAACACCCTTTCGCGTGAGTTTGAAATCCCAACCAAAATATATTTTGTTTAAACACAGTTCAATACTTTACGGAAAAATGCAAGGCAAGAAGACAAGAACCACGATAGATCATAAAGTTCAGAGGCCAGGCCCACTCGGAGAGAGGCAAGGCGATATGTCCCAAAAAGTCTCTTAGTGGAAATGCGTTTGAGTCTTTGTAGCAAATTGTTATCGGAAGATTGGACCAGTTCAGAACAACACGCTAAAGAAAGCTTGGAGGCGACCCAAAGGAAAGGCGAGGATTAAGACACCTCACTCGATCCGGCAGAAAGGGAAGCCAGGCGGACACGGTACCTTGTTTGTGGAGAGACAGCTCCGGTGGGGCAGTTGTTCCTGGTGGTGGATGCACGTCGGGTCTTTGCCAAGAGTAGAGATGATCTCGTCGTCGAAGAAAAGTGAAGTCCAGTGCACCACCAGGGAAGAGACCAGCCGCGGAGTGCTCCGTCACAAGGCACCACCTTTTGGTCACGGTACAGGGGTAGTGGCTATCCGGTTGCCGAGGTGCTCTGCACGGGCAATTCGACCACTGTGTCCTGGAGCGAAGAAAAAGCAAAGGGGACTGGTTGTTCCCACCAGTCAGGGGAAGAGACTCCCTCTGTCATCGGGAAGAGGTGATTCGGTTCCGCAGGGCTCCACCGGAGGTGTCGTCGTGCAGGTCGGCTCAGCGTTACCCTCGTCGGATTCTTAGGTCCTGTGGCGACTTCTGAAGATCCAGTCCCAAAAGCCCTGCTTTTATGCAGAAAACCCCCATTCATTCAGCCTAGCTGTCAATCAACACATGCTAAGTGGTGAGCGGGGAGGCTCACCACTTGGGCCAATCATACCAGAGTGCGACCGGAGTTGGCAAGGCAACTTGGTCCAGGGTGCCTAAACCCCCTCCCACACTCCTGTGGTAACCCAGACAGAATGGCACCACTTTGGAGTGTCTCTGTACAGAAGCCCGCCAAAAGTGGAACAAAGGGCTCAACCTTTGGTTTAGGAGTCACAGAGACGAACACAGACGCCATTTTAAAAACCGAGTTCTGGCAGAAAATACCATCCGGTAAACTTATTTAAGATAAGTAAACTGATGGTATGTTAGAGATTAACAAGGAAAAGTATCAATCTCCAACAATGGGAAGAATCCCATAGGGTTATGTTCGGGGTCGAACATGACAAGTACTTTCCACTGCCACCAGCCAAAACTTGACGAGGGGGGACGGGACAGTTCCCCCCTCGAATAACAGACCTAGGAGTAATCGAATTACCCCTACTAGTACGTCCACAATAGGATGGTTTGTACTAGTTCTGTTAGTAAATTTAGGTCTAGTAAAGCCAATGGTGACTTTACATGCCCGGGGAGACAGTAGTCGGTCCCCGGGTATGGAGTCTATGGTGGAGGTCCGCTAGGACGCCCCAGTGTTACGGCACGTAGGGTGCGGTGTAACACACATAGCAAAACATATGAGACCCTATGGAGTAAAAGACCCCATAGCCCATAGAACACATTGACATTCAAAGGAATTACACACATTCATGTCCAAGAGTGGGAGAAAAAGAGTCTCACTCTTGGCAGGATGGAAAAAAACAAACTACAGAAATCCAGCAAAGCTGCTGGGGGACTCACTAGGTTAGGAAATTCAGCCTAAACAGAAAATTTTCCCTAACACTCGCCCCCACCCCCCAGACTAAGGGACAGGAGGATTTAATCCACTCCTGCATGAATCTCATACCTCTAGTCGATGACATACATCCTAGAGAGACCATCAACATTTTGGTGGTGACATCCTGACCTGTGCTCAATGGTGAAATCAAACCCTTGCAGGCAGATCGACCATCTCAATAGTTTTGGGTTTTCCCCTTTCATTTGCATTAACCATCTCAAGGGTTGGTGGTCAGTCTGAATGACAAAAGTAGAACCATACAAGTACGGCCTAAACTTCTTCAGAGCCCACACGATAGCAAAGCACTCTCTTTCGATTGTTGCCCACCTTGTTTCAGGATCCTTCAGCTTGCGGCTGATGAAGCAAACGGGGTGCTCCCTACCGTTCCCATCCAGTTGACTGAGTACGGCACCTATCCCTACATTTGAAGCATCTGTCTGCACAATGAAGTGTTGGCGGTAATCAGGAGCTCTGAGTACTGGGGCTTGGCAAAGAGCCTTTTTCAGGTTTTCAAAAGCCTGATTGCACTCCTCGTTCCATCTAACCTTTTTAGGAAATTTGGGCGAGGAGATGACATTCAGTGGAGAAGCTATGGTCCCATAGTTCTCTATGAAATTCCTGTAATACCCAGTGAGGCCTAGGAAGGCTCTCACCTGGGTTTGAGTAGTCGGTGTTGTCCAATTTTGCACAGCTTCAATCTTACTGAGCAAAGGCCTTATTTCTCCACGTCCTACCTCATGTCCAAGATAGACTAACTTACTCTGTCCAATTTGGCATTTACTCGCCTTTATGGTCAGATTGGCTCGTCCAAGAGCCTGCAAAACATCTCTCAGGTGGGTTACATGTTCTTCCCAGGAATTGCTGAACACTGGGATGTCATCCAAGTATGCCATGCAGAAGTCCTCCATCCCGTTCAGAACCTGGTTTACCATCCGTTGAAACGTAGCAGGTGCATTCTTCAATCCGAAAGGCATTACCTTAAACTGGTATAAGCCAACGGGGGTAGAAAATGCAGTTTTCTCCTTGGCATGGTCTGTCAGGGCGATTTGCCAATAGCCTGACGTCAAGTCAAATGTGCTGAGGAACTTGGCGGCGCCAAGTTTATCCACCAACTCATCTGTTCTTGGCAAAGGGTGGGCATCAGTCTTGGTGACTGCATTAAGAGCTCTATAATCCACACAGAATCTAAGCTCTTTAGATCCGGCCTTTGGTACTAACACAACTGGGCTAGACCATGGACTAGTAGAGGGCTCTATTACCCCGAGATCAAGCATCTTGCTGACCTCACCTTTGATATGGGTTCGTACGTGCTCTGACATTCGGTATCCTCTGCTTTTGACTGGCAGACAGTCACCAGTGAGTATGTCATGCTGGCCCCAAGGGGTCAAGCCTGGTGAAAGCGAGAACAGAGAGGCAAACTGATTCAACATGGATTTGCACTCTTCTTGTTGCTCGGGTGTCAGATTGGAAGAGAGATGTACTCCTTCACTTTTTTCGTCCAAAGGCAAGCCTCTGAGGAGATCCGGAAGAGCTTCACTCTCTTCTTCTTCCTCGGATGATGCTAGAAGCAACGCTCCTACATCAGGTCGTGAGACATACGCTTTGAGTCGGTTGGTGTGGAAGACTGTCGGAGCCTCCTTGGGATTGCCCAAGTCCACCAGATAGTTAACCTCTCCGAGTTTACCCACAACTCTGAAGGGTCCCATCCATTTGTCTTGCAAGGCCCTCTACCTTGTTGGGATCATAACGAGAACGAGCTGGTCTTGAGCGAACTCAACCATGTTAGCCTTTTGATCGTGCCAGTGCTTGATCAATGCTTGTCCAGCTTTCAAGTTATCGCTTGCTTCTGTCATCATGTGCGACATTCTCCTCCGGAGACCTATCACGTAGTCAGTCACTCTGACTGGCTTGGGGGAAGGAGCACTCTCCAACCCCTCCTTAATCAGGGCCAATGGACCTCGGACGGGATGACCATAGAGAAGTTCGAAGGGAGAATAACCTACTCCCTCCTGAGGGACTTCTCTATAAGCAAAGAGAAGGCATGGCAGTAGAAGGTCCCAATTACGCTTAAGAGGTTTCTCTAAAGCACCTATCATGCTCTTCATGGTTCGGTTGAACCTTTCTACCAATCCATTGGTTTGTGGGTGGTAAGCTGTTGAGAACTTGTAAGTAACAGGTTTTCCACATGGCTTTCATGTAGTGGGACATAAAGTTTGACCCCCTGTCAGAGATTACTTCCTTATGAAACCCGACCCTGGTAAAAATACCAAGGAGGGCCTTAGCCACTGCCGGAGCTGTAACAGTCCTCATAGGAATTGCCTCAGGATACCTAGTAGCATGGTCTACTACAACAAGTATAAACCTGTTGCCTCAGGAGGTGGGAGGATCAAGGGGACCAACAATGTCAATCCCTTCTCTCTCAAACGGGACTCCCACAACGGGAGAGGCATTAAAGGTGCCACATTCTTGGAGCCAACCTTACCAGAGGTCTGGCAGGTGTGGCAGCTCCTGCAGTGTTTTTCTACTTCGGCCCAGATCTTTGGCCAATAGAAGTAGAGGGACAGCCTTTCCTTAGTCTTCTTGAAACTCAAGTGACCAGCCAAAGGAATCTCGTGAGCTAACTGCAAGGACTGTGGTCTGTTCTCTTGGGGTACTACAAGTCGCCTGTAGTCTCCAGGTGCAGACTCGGTCGGTTCACTGTAGAAGAGGCCATCTTCCCAGTGCAACCTGTATTTCCCAGGCTCTTGCCCTTCAGCCTGAGCTTCTGCCTGGTGGCGAAGATCTTCCAGAGTTGGACATTCTCTCTGTCCCTTACTGAAGTGTGCCCTACTGGGTCCACCTTCTGCCAGTAAAGACTGCAGCTCAGGATGGTCAACAGGATCCAGATCTCCAATGAGTTCCTGGCCTTCCATTAGCTCTTCCTCAGAGTCTAATTCTACCACACAGGGTTGTACCTCCCTCTCAGCCTCAGCTGGAGGTGGAGTTACGGGTGTAACTTGGGACAACCGCGGGGAAGTCCGTGTTGGCTGCACTGGAATGCTGGCTGCGGGTTTCGGGGTCGAAGTCTTAGGTTTCCCTTTCGCTTCTGATTTCTTCGAGACCGCGGCTGACAATTCCAGTGGAGCAGGAGTGATCTCTTTCTTCATCATCTCCTCGAGAGTACTGCGCACGGTCCTCTCTCTTGCGGGTCTGGTTAGCTCCTGTAACCGTTTACTAGGAGGTCTGGGAGTATGCGATACAACTCCAAGAGTTTTCAAATCGTTACCCAACAGTACGCGTCCTGGTACCTCACTCTGTATGCTGACAGGTATCTTCACAGTCATGTTGTTACACTGGATGAGAACTGGTAATTGGGGAAGCATCTGCACAGGCCCTCCAGCTAACTTGGTGAGGCGTTTGGGTGCCTTAGCAACATCCTCAGCCTGAAAAAATGATGTATCCACCACAGTTATGCTGGCCCCAGTGTCCCTAATGGCAGGAGTCTCCTGACCATTCACCTGGACACTGTCCTTATAATACTCTTTAGTATTATCGGGGATAGAATTATAGACATCTAAATTCTGTTGTTCCCACAACCCCAGAGATACTAAAGAAACGCTGGCTGAGACTCCAATGGGTTCGTCAGCTAGCAGTAGAAAGTTTCCACTTGCCATTTGGACTTCCTCCTCTGGAGCGAAGGCTAAGGAGACAAGCTGGACCCCTGAAGATTTACCCTTACATCTGGGATCTCCTTTCACGTGGTCAGTCGAGCCACAAACAAAGCATTTACCGAATGCTTTTTGGAATTGTGGCTTGTTCTGGCCCCCTTCCGGTTCGACACCAGAAGACACACTATTCTGCTGCGGTTTTCCTTGTGGCTTACCCTTCTGGTTTTGTTTGGGGCCCTCTTTGGAATTTGAGTTATTCGAATTCTCTTTTGAGTCTTTTTTAGGCTGTTTTCCCTCATCCTTCTTCTGAGTTGCCCCAGAATCGTTATGAGTAGCCCTGTTGGCAACCCATAAGTCAGCAGCCTTAGCCAGCTTCCGGGAATCCAATTCATTCGAATCAGCCAAGTGCTGTCTGAGCTCAGGAGAACAGGCATCATAAATCGACTCCAACATAAAAAGATTCTTCATACCCTCATAAGTGTTCACTTTGTAACCCTTAATCCATCCCTCTAAGTTTTTCAACCCTTCACTCACCCAGGTAGCCCAAGGGGTACCATCATGCTTTTTGAGGGTTCTAAAACTCTTAAGATACTGGGAAGGGGTCTTCCCGAATCTAGCTATTAAAGCTAGTTTCACACTTTCGTAATCCGTCTTATCCGCCTCCCCCAACTCCATTACCACATCAGTCGCAACAGGGGGGAGCCTAGAGAACAACCAGGGAAGTAACTCATTCCCGGTGATGTCCTGGAGCCCATGATTGTACTCAAACAGTTTTAACCAATCCAACACATCCAATCTCGGTTCATACATACCCACTAATTCCTTCGGCATCAGGGGTCTTTTGGGACTGGAGCTCCCAGAGGAACCAGAGGAGAGAGAAGCATTTTCCACAGACAACTTTTTCATCTCTAACTCGTGATTAAGTTCTATTTCCCTGAGTCTTAACTCAGCTTGCTTCTGCTCAGCCTGGGCATTCATCCGTCTGAACTCGAGCTCTTGGTTTCGTTCAGATTTAGCCAAGAACCATTTGTATTCTAATTCGAGCTTCATTTTTTCAAGTTCAAAATAAGCAGGGTTACATGTGGGACCTGGTATGGGCCCCGTAGGTACAGCTGGTAAGGCAGGTAGAAGAGCAGGGGAGACAGTTTCGTTAGCCTCTCCTTCCTCTTCAGCCTCTTCATCACTATCATAACAATTACGATTTTGATCTACACCATCACTGTTATCTACATTTGCTGGAGAAATTGGTTCCTCTGAACCAGTACCCAGACTTTGGTTTTCCAGCAATCTCGCTATAAATTCTAACTTCTTGCCTCTTACAGAAAGATTCTCTTGCCTACAGAGAGCTCGTAAACTCTCAGAGGCCGATTCATGGAATAATTAGCGTGGCGCAAGTGGGCAAAAACGTGCGAATCGCAGTGGAATAGCGAAAATCGCAGTGCAAGTGCGAAAATCGCACCAAAAGCAGCGCACATCGATTCATGGAAGGCCGTGCGCGAAAAAACCAGTGGATGTGCGATAAAACAGTGCGCGGCGCACGTTGGAGCACAGGCCATCTAACAGCGTGCGCCAGGTCACAGCGAAAATCGCACAGGCCACAGCGAAATTCGCACATAGCGCGGCGCACGCAACAAAAGTAGGCGGAACACGGGCGTAACACTCGGAATGGGTAACAACTTGCCAAAACGTGGGCGTCACTGGGGAAGTACAGGGCACAAGTGCGCGGAACGCCCACACGCTCGCCTACAACACGTATTCATGGAATAGAATAGGGGAAAAAAGCGCACGCTCAAACCAGCGCACAGGCACAAACACGACCGCCACAAGAAAGCAGGTGGTAGCGTCTCTGCGGCTGTAAGAAATGTGCGCTAAAAGGTGCGCCAACAAATAGCTCCTATATACTGCCATGATGAATGTCCTATACTGTGGCCCTCCAGGACAAATGACGTGCAAAGGGGTACCCACAAACACGGACACCCGCTGACAAAAAATATGTGTGCGTGTATACCTGGGTGCGCGGGAAGTCTCACACGCGATTTCAGCAGGGTATGTGTATTTCAGGGGTGCGCGGGAAGTCACACACACGATTGGCCCAGTGCGAGCAGGGTACGTGTATTTCAGGGGTGCGCGGGAAGTTACACACGCGATTCCAGCAAGGTATGTGTACTTCAGGGGTGCGCGGGAAGTCACACACGCGATTTCAGCAGGGTACGTGTATTTCAGGTGTGCGCGTGCAGTTCCACACACGATTGGCCCAGTGCGAGCAGGATACGTGTATTTCAGGGGTGCGCGGGAAGTTACACACGCGATTCCAGCAAGGTATGTGTATTTCAGGGGTGCGCGGGAAGTCACACACGCGATTTCAGCAGGGTACGTGTATTTCAGGGGTGCGCGCGCAGTTCCACACACGATTGGCCCAGTGCGAGCAAGGTACGTGTATTTCAGGGGTGCGCGGGAAGTTACACACGCGATTCCAGCAAGGTATGTGTATTTCAGGGGTGCGCGGGAAGTCACACACGCGATTCCAGCAGGGTACGTGTATTTCAGGTGTGCGCGCGCAGTTCCACACACGATTGGCCCAGTGCGAGCAGGGTACGTGTATTTCAGGGGTGCGCGGGAAGTTACACATGCGATTCCAGCAAGGTATGTGTATTTCAGGGGTGCGCGGGGAGTCACACACGCGATTTCAGCAGGGTACGTGTATTTCAGGGGTGCGCGCGCAGTTCCACACACGATTGGCCCAGTGCGAGCAGGGTACGTGTATTTCAGGGGTGCGCGGGAAGTTACACACACGATTCAAGCAAGGTATGTGTATTTCAGGGGTGCGCGGGAAGTCACACACGCGATTTCAGCAGGGTACGTGTATTTCAGGGGTGCGCGGGCAGTTCCACACACGATTGGCCCAGTGCGAGCAGGGTACGTGTATTTCAGGGGTTCTGGGGAGTACCACACGTGAATTGGCCGTGTGGGCCCTCCCAGGTGTACGCTCCACAAGCTCCACGGACCCTGCAGCCAGCCCACACCACGGGGGACTACCCTGCACCCCTGCCCATGTCCCGCAGGCAGCCCATTCACCATGGGCATGCCCCCCAGCCAACCCACATGTCACCTTGCACTACTGATCAACAATGCATGTCTACCACCACCCCCACCCCCCAGCAGTGCAGGGGCACCCTCCACCAGGCCCCCACTCATGTCTCCCACCACCCCCACCCCCCTGCCACCATGGGCAGCCTCCACCAGGCCCCCACTCATGTCCCCCTGCACCCCCACCCCCAAGCAGTGCAGGGGCACCCTCCACCAGGCCCCCACACATGTCTCCCACCACCCCACCCCCAAGCAGTGCAGGGGCACCCTCCACCAGGCCCCCACTCATGTCTCCCACCACCCCCACCCCCCTGCCACCATGGGCAGCCTCCACCAGGCCCCCACTCATGTCCCCCTGCACCCCCACCCCCAAGCAGTGCAGGGGCACCCTCCACCAGGCCCCCACACATGTCTCCCACCACCCCACCCCCAAGCAGTGCAGGGGCACCCTCCACCAGGCCCCCACTCATGTCTCCCACCACCCCCACCCCCCAGCCACCAGGGGCAGCCTCCACCAGGCCCCTACTCATGTCTCCCACCACCCCCACCCCCAAGCAGTGCAGGGGCAGCCTCCACCAGGCTCCTACTCATGTCTGCCACCACCCCCACCCCCAAGCAGTGCAGGGGCACCCTCCACCAGGCCCCCACACATGTCTCCCACCACCCCACCCCCAAGCAGTGCAGGGGCACCCTCCACCAGGCCCCCACTCATGTCTCCCACCACCCCCACCCCCCAGCCACCAGGGGCAGCCTCCACCAGGCCCCTACTCATGTCTCCCACCACCCCCACCCCCAAGCAGTGCAGGGGCACCCTCCACCAGGCCCACACACATGTCTCCCACCACCCCCACCCCCCAGCCACCAGGGCCAGCCTCCACCAGGCCCCCACTCATGTCTCCCACCACCCCCACCCCCCAGTCACCAGGGGCAGCCTCCACCAGGCCCCTACTCATGTCTCCCACCACCCCCACCCCCCAGCCACCAGGGCCAGCCTCCACCAGGCCCCCACTCATGTCTCCCACCACCCCCACCCCCCAGCCACCAGGGCCAGCCTCCACCAGGCCCCCACTCATGTCTCCCACCACCCCCACCCCCCAGCCACCAGGGGCAGCCTCCACCAGGCCCCTACTCATGTCTCCCACCACCCCCACCCCCCAGCCACCAGGGCCAGCCTCCACCAGGCCCCCACTCATGTCCCCCTGCACCCCCACCCCCAAGCAGTGCAGGGGCACCCTCCACCAGGCCCCCACACATGTCTCCCACCACCCCACCCCCAAGCAGTGCAGGGGCACCCTCCACCAGGCCCCCACTCATGTCTCCCACCACCCCCACCCCCCTGCCACCATGGGCAGCCTCCACCAGGCCCCCACTCATGTCCCCCTGCACCCCCACCCCCAAGCAGTGCAGGGGCACCCTCCACCAGGCCCCCACACATGTCTCCCACCACCCCACCCCCAAGCAGTGCAGGGGCACCCTCCACCAGGCCCCCACTCATGTCTCCCACCACCCCCACCCCCCAGCCACCAGGGGCAGCCTCCACCAGGCTCCTACTCATGTCTGCCACCACCCCCACCCCCAAGCAGTGCAGGGGCACCCTCCACCAGGCCCCCACACATGTCTCCCACCACCCCACCCCCAAGCAGTGCAGGGGCACCCTCCACCAGGCCCCCACTCATGTCTCCCACCACCCTCACCCCCCAGCCACCAGGGGCAGCCTCCACCAGGCCCCTACTCATGTCTCCCACCACCCCCACCCCCAAGCAGTGCAGGGGCACCCTCCACCAGGCCCACACACATGTCTCCCACCACCCCCACCCCCCAGCCACCAGGGCCAGCCTCCACCAGGCCCCCACTCATGTCTCCCACCACCCCCACCCCCCAGTCACCAGGGGCAGCCTCCACCAGGCCCCTACTCATGTCTCCCACCACCCCCACCCCCCAGCCACCAGGGCCAGCCTCCACCAGGCCCCCACTCATGTCTCCCACCACCACCACCCCCCAGCCACCAGGGCCAGCCTCCACCAGGCCCCCACTCATGTCTCCCACCACCCCCACCCCCCAGCCACCAGGGGCAGCCTCCACCAGGCCCCTACTCATGTCTCCCACCACCCCCACCCCCCAGCCACCAGGGCCAGCCTCCACCAGGCCCCCACTCATGTCTCCCACCACCCCCACCCCCCAGCCACCAGGGCCAGCCTCCACCAGGCTCCCACTCATGTCTCCCACCACCCCCACCCCCCAGCCACCAGGGGCAGCCTCCACCAGGCCCCTACTCGTGTCTCCCACCACCCCCACCCCCCAGCCACCAGGGCAAGCCTCCACCAGGCCCCCACTCATGTCTCCCACAACCCCCACCCCCCAGCCACCAGGGGCAGCCTCCACCAGGCTCCTACTCATGTCTCCCGCCACCCCCACCCCCGAGCAGTGCAGGGCCAGCCTCCACCAGGCCCCCACTCATGTCTCCCACCACCCCCACCCCCAAGCAGTGCAGGGGCAGCCTCCACCAGGCTCCCACTCATGTCTCCCACCACCCCCACCCCCCAGCCACCAGGGGCAGCCTCCACCAGGCCCCCACTCATGTCTCCCACCACCCCCACCCCCCAGCCACCAGGGGCAGCCTCCACCAGGCCCCTACTCATGTCTCCCACCACCCCCACCCCCAAGCAGTGCAGGGGCACCCTCCACCAGGCCCCCACACATGTCTCCCACCACCCCACCCCCAATCAGTGCAGGGGCACCCTCCACCAGGCCCCCACTCATGTCTCCCACCACCCCCACCCCCCAGCCACCAGGAGCAGCCTCCACCAGGCCCCTACTCATGTCTCCCACCACCCCCACCCCCGAGCAGTGCAGGGGCACCCTCCACCAGGCCCCCACACATGTCTCCCACCACCCCCACCCCCTAGCCACCAGGGCCAGCCTCCACCAGGCCCCCACTCATGTCTCCCACCACCCCCACCCCCCAGCCACCAGGGGCAGCCTCCACTAGGCCCCTACTCATGTCTCCCACCACCCCCACCCCCCAGCCACCAGGGCCAGCCTCCACCAGGCCCCCACTCATGTCTCCCACCACCCTTACCCCCCAGCCACCAGGGCCAGCCTCCACCAGGCCCCCACTCATGTCTCCCACCACCCCCACCCCCCAGCCACCAGGGGCAGCCTCCACCAGGCCCCTACTCATGTCTCCCACCACCCCCACCCCCCAGCCACCAGGGCCAGCCTCCACCAGGCCCCCACTCATGTCTCCCACCACCCCCACCCCCAAGCAGTGCAGGGGCACCCTCCACCAGGCCCCCACACATGTCTCCCACCACCCCACCCCCAAGCAGTGCAGGGGCACCCTCCACCAGGCCCCCACTCATGTCTCCCACCACCCCCACCCCCCAGCCACCAGGGGCAGCCTCCACCAGGCCCCTACTCATGTCTCCCAGCACCCCCACCCCCAAGCAGTGCAGGGGCACCCTCCACCAGGCCCCCACACATGTCTCCCACCACCCCCACCCCCCTGCCACCATGGGCAGCCCCCACCAGGTCCTCACAATCCCCAATCATGTGCGTAATGGTCAGCCTCCACAGCCAAAAAGCCCTACCAAGTAACCCATTCACCCACATGGAAATGGAAATCACATGTTACACCCCCAATGTTCATGAAGCTAATGAAGCCATGTCCGTCACACACAATGGTTGCAATTGAATGTGAAAACACACAACATGACATGCATGAAAACAATGAGATGATACCACACAGTGAAGTATGCAAACAAAATTGTATTGAAAAAAAATAAGAATGCTAAAGAAAGAAAACAAACTACAATGTGAATGAAAAAAAATAAGCTGCATGTCCGTATGAAAAAATAAAACTTGAAATCCAAATGGAAAAAAATTTAGTCCAAAGTCAAATGTAAAAAAATCTCCATGCAATAAAGAACTATGTACAAAAATAACAAGGGTCCATGAGCCCAACTGAACAAAGGAAACCTACTAAAAAACCTACCTAAAAATCAACTATATACAAAAAGTGGAGCAGTGTCCGTCGACTCCAAATCATAATACGAAAGAAAGGAAACCTAAAACTAAAGAACTATATACAAAGGCGGCGGGCAAGTCCAGCGGCTCACTCTGTGGTGTCCTGGGCCAGGGCATCATCAAACTCCTGTTCGATGTCCCGGAGGCGGTCCAGTTCCATGGCCCCGAGGGTCCGCAGGGACGACGCTGTGTCCTCCTCCAACCCCCTGCGGATTGCCTCGAGGCACTCGGCCCGCCTCAGGGCCCTCCGCATGGAGTTCTCCGCCCTGACCATTGTGAGCCGCGCCTCTTCCGCCCGCCGCCGCTCCGCACCTATGGCGTGGCCCAGCCGCTGCCACACGGAAGACACTCTCTGTCCTGGGTCCCCCTGCCCTCCGGCCGATGCCTGCCCCTCCGATGTCGAAAGCCCCGAGCCTTCATGGCTCCCACCATGTTGCTGCTGCTGCTGCTCTGCCTCTGCCCGTGCACTGCCACCTGCTGCCTGCACATCCTCCGCCGGCTGGGGTGCACTTGTTGATGTGGCCACCCCTGCTGGACCACCGACTCCCGACTGTGGCAGGGATGCCTCCTCCACCAGCCTGGCCGCACCGTCAGAGGCAGCTCCACAGGGCACCCAGGTGACTGATGGGTGGGAAGATGGCACAGAGGACGACTGGCGCGTAGGGGGTCCAGTTGAGGAGGGGGTCGGAGCAAGCCCCATCAGACGGAGGAATCCGGCCTGGGTGACCTGTCCCAGCAGGCTGACGTGGTCAATGAGCCATTCGAGATGACGTGCAGTCTCCCCATGAAAAGACTGCAGGTCACCTCGCATGGCCCGTTGACGCAACGCCACACTAGCCAGGACAGGCTCAACCCGGACCTGGATGGCCACGTCCGCAGGCAGAGGAAGGCCAGTTGACGTCAGCTCATCCCCTGCCTGAAAACGGGTCTGGACGTAGGCATCCCTGCTGGTGCAAGATGATGCAGGGACAGGATCGGGGACAGGATTGCACACAGCCACCTCCGCGGCCGCCTGTGCTGCCTCCTGTCCCTGGTCCTGCACTGCACCACTAGCACCAGTGGGATCCCCACCTCCAGACCCCGTCTCTGGTGCTTGCACGGCCCCCTCCTCCACCAAACCCCCCACCAACCTGGATGACTCCGTGCCATCTTCCCCCGTTGGGCCCTGTGGGGTCCCAGCTGCCCCTTCTGCTGCCGAGGAGTCCAACTGCAACCTCCGCCTCTTGGACCTCCCCCCGGCAGCTGCGGCCTGGGACGCGGCACCGGACTCCTCACTCCCCGACGAGATGACAACACGGGAGGGGAGCCGGGCCTTGCGTCTCCGGCTGGCGGTCGGATCCCCGCCGCTGTGCTCCACAGCACCTTCTCCGCCCTCTTCATCAGTTGACGCTGCAGACAGGAAGAAACAAAACACAGGCATCAGGGCACTGTACAATGGACACATACACGCATGACAGTTGCACAGGAGTGGCATTGGCAAACCTCAGACATGTCATCACAATCCCCAACACACATGTCATTGCAACTGGCACACATGAGCCATACCACAGCCATATCGCAACTGCCACCACCATCCCTACACATACAACAGCATCAGCAGCCAAAGGGGAGCCAGACATCACATGCAACACAGGAAGTGCACCACACATGTACACACACCACCACACTTGCATGCATGTCCACACCTCTGCCAAGTGTCGCACTGTTCAGACGGGCATCCATGTCACATCTGCCAATCAGGCTTCCACATACCGCTGTCACATGCATCCATGTTGCATCACTTTTGCACCCTTGTCAAATACACACACATGCACATGTACACAGTGCTCATACATGCAGCCGAAAACAACATACATGCCTGACATCACGGACATGTCTACTTACATACACATTCATCCAAACATGTGTGCACGCACAACTGCATTTGCCATGCAAGCCCACACACACAAGCACCATCCATGTCTCACACATTACAGCCCTCGCATGTGTCAGCCCCACGGCCCTGTACACCCCCACCCATACTCGACCCCATACAAACAGATGTGCAACCTGCACAATACCGAATAATCACCACACGCACTGCTCACAATCAGGATGCATGTACACTCACCGCTCGACTCCAGACGGGTCTGCTTCTCTAGGACCTGGATGTGGAGCGCTGGGGATATGCGTTCCAGGACCCCCATCTGTTCTTCCGACAAGTGGCCCCGGCGCCCCTTGGCATCCGCTGCCTTCAAGAGGCGCCGGGCCTTGTTCAGGGTCCTGGACCTGAAGTCCTCCCAGCGCTTCCTGACATGTTGTAAGTCCCGGACTGCCACCCCCTCCGCGTTGATGGCAGTCACGATGTCAGTCCAGATCCGAGTCCGTCCTTCCTTGTCGGCGCGGGAACTTCCGAAGAGGGCATCATACTGCCCCAGGACTTGCTCCACCAGGACACCAACTTCGGTGGCACTGAAGCTGGTGCCCCTCTGCCTCTCTGGCCGGGGGTTGTCAGTGGTCACAGATGGTGTTTGCCCCGACATGACAACCCCAGAGGCAGGAGTGGGTGTGCAACTGGGTCCTGGGGCTGGGCTGTGGAGCGATGGAATTCCAGTCGGGAGTCTTCGGTTCCAGCAGGGGTGGTCACAGCAACAGCACCCCTGGCTGATGTGCAGGCAGCAAATGACAGTGCACGTGGGCAGCAGGCAGTCAGGCAGCAGCAGATGGCAGGTGGGAGCGTGCTCGGGGCTCTGGGGGGCAGTAGTTCGGCCTTCTGGGCAGGAGCGTGGTCTTCCGTGTGCTTACGCGTGGCCAGCTTGGTACGGAGTGATTTGGCACGTGAAAATCCTGCACGTCAGCGTGAAAACCGAGGAAAGGCCCTTAGCGCTTAAGCGCGTCAGCACGCATACGCGATTCTATTGGACCAAAGGCCCTCAGCGCGTAAGTGCGTCTGTGACGTGAGCCGCACGGGTGTTTCCCACACAGCACGTGATGACAGAGCACACGTGGAAAGACTGCACGTCAGAGTCTCATCGCGTGTAATTGGACAGCACGTCAGAGTCTCATCGCGTGTAATTGGACAGCACGTCAGAGTCTCATCGCGTGTAATTGGACAGCACGTCAGAGTCTCATCGCGTGTAATTGGACAAAAGTGCACGTACATGCGATTGGCCTATGTACGTGTATATCAGGTGTGCGCGGACACTTACACACGCAAGTACGTCAGCGCACCTGTATCCCGGTGTGCGGGCAATTTCCACACGCTATTGGACTCTGCACTGGATTTCTGGGGTGTGCGGGTCACACGCTCGCCTACAACACGCGCAATGCATTAATTTGCGCGCTAACAAAATAACTAGCTCAGACCCAGGATGAACATACCGTTCCTAGCATCAGTGGCCGTGGCCTACCAAAGGAGGAGGAGGAGGATAGTCAGGGCCAGAATATTCACACCCAGAACCAGCCTTTTCGGGATGCCTGATGACCAGGTGCATGGGAGGTACAGGTTTCCACCACACATCATACTGGACCTGGTGAGTGAGTGGGAGGACGACCTCACATCACCCACCCTGTGCTCCCAAGCACTCAGCCCCCTGGAGAAGGTCCTCAATGTACTGCACTTCTTAGCCACTGGATCATTTCAGCGGACAAGTGCCATTGTGGGTGGTGTATCACAGGCCACCCAGTCATGCTGCCTACACCAGGTCTTGAACATCATCACTGCACGCCCATCAGTCCGCAGGCACATATACCTGCCCAGAA
Organism: Ambystoma mexicanum; assembly: GCF_040938575.1. Taxonomy (NCBI): domain Eukaryota; kingdom Metazoa; phylum Chordata; class Amphibia; order Caudata; family Ambystomatidae; genus Ambystoma; species Ambystoma mexicanum. Next base: position 440,733,159 of record NC_090932.1, on the reverse strand, counting down.
CCCCTGCAGAAAGGCATGCTGCCGCCCTGGATTTTTACGCTGTGGCACGATTCCCCAAAGTGCTAGGTGCCATCGACTGCACCCATGTGGCTCTACGTCCCCCCAGGGCATCTGAGCACATCTATAGGAACCGCAAGCACTGGCATTCCATCAACGTGCAGGTAGTATGTATTGCCAAGGGAATCATCACCTCAGTATATGCCAACTATCCCGGGTCAACCCACGACAGCTTCATTTACCGAATGTCCACCCTAAGCCGGGACCTAGAAGCTGGCCGGCATGGCGACACATGGCTGCTTGGTGAGTATGAATGCCACTGCACATGCATGCATGTCGGATACTGAGCTAAGTCACAACCCCACCAATGATACCAATCACCACCTCCACAGGGGACAGTGCCTACCCTCTCAGCCCCCACATGATGACGCCAATTCGGAACCCCACCACGCCACCCCAGGTAAGATATAACGCTGCCCACATTACAACCCGGGGCATAGTGGAGCGCACATTCGGAGTGCTGAAGTCACGCTTTCGCTCCCTTGACCGTTCTGGCGGGCAGTTGTTGTACGCTCCCCCAGTAGTGTGCAGGATCATAGTGGCAGCATGTGTCCTGCACAACGTTGCAACACGCCGGGGCCTGGCCGTGGACATGGTGGTGCCCCCCCATCCCCAACCACATGCACAGCCGCTGCGCATGTGAGGTGAAAGGGCACGGGTGGAGACAGCCTGTACACAGCTAGTGGCTAATTACTTCACATAGAAATCACACCCCTGTGGAGTGCATACTGCCCTGGCACATTCCATCTGACAATCAATGATGACTCAACCTGACACTGATCCTGAATGTCTGGAGAAAGAACCGTGAAAACCATATCAGCCTGAGATTGTTCACCTGGAAGTGTCACAATGTGTGCATCCCTACCCACACTGACACCACCAATGCAGTTTTGTGAAGTTACACATTCAAGCAGCTCAAATTAATACCCACTTGCAAAATGCAACAAGAGGACAGTGCCATGTCAGCCAACCCAACCCCAGCACCGCCACACGACACACCGTGCCATGCCATGCTATTTTCAGCTAAACAAAGTAATCCCCACAACATGACACTACTGTCACAATGTACAGTGTCCCTATTAGAAACTTGCAACACGTGAAATGCTCACAGTAATGGCGGACCAACAACAAACTTGAGCACGTACTACCATTGACTTGACATCACTAATGTTTAATATTAGTAGTCTCACCACCTGGAAATGCCTGCACTCCCACCACTACCAACTGTGCAGTGTTGGCGCCTGTAGAGTTGTAGGTGCACTGCTGCCAACATGGACCACATCTCCAGACTAGAGGTCCTTGTGTAGACATGAGGAAGGTACCTGCAAATTGGGAGGTAGACACAGAAGATGAGTTACACATCAATGCAACATGCAGTGTACAACACAACAGCAATATGCACTAGGAATGTATACACAGTATTGACTACAGACTGCACACAGAGCATGGGAGTCCAACGTCACTGTGTAATTCACTGTCACTTGGGCACACCCTTTGCAAGCCCATGGAAACGGGATGCAGGAGGGGTGTGTGTGACTCAAACCCAAGCATCTGAACCAAATACATTACAAGCCTGCATGTGCCCAGCCACAATGCAGCGTATGCCCACAGGAACCACGGAAGCCAACAAATCGTCCCAAAAAAATTGGGAATAAAAGAAATAAAAATAAAAATAAAAACAAAAAAATAAATAAATAAAAATGGCCATTGAAGGGCCCGGGGGGGTTGGGGAGGCCACCCAGGAGGTCCGAGGACAGGATGCACACCAGAACCCACCTGCGTGGATCCTGGGAAAAAAAAACACCTCCATGGGCTCATGGCCCAGACGGCTACCCTATTGTGGGAGTATCACTGCTGTCGCTATTATCACCCTGTGCAGCTGCATCGGGAGGTGGTTGCACTATGGGAGGCAGCCCACGCAAGGCCCTAGTCTGCTCCTCCATGGCTGCAAGCATGCGGGTGTGGTAGGTCTGGTTCTGGAGGATGAGTGTGCGGAGGTCCCCATGCAACAACTCATGGGATGCCCGGACCTCCGCCCTCGTTGCCTGCATCTCAGCTGAGAGCGTACGGGTGAGACGCTCCAGCTGCTGTTCTGTCCTTTGGTGTGTAGAAGCCTCAAGCTCAACAAGAGTCGTCCTGAGGTGAAGGAGCTCCTGCCTCAGGGCTTCCCTGTGGCCCTGGGACTCAATGGAGATGGCCTCCTGCAGAGTCGCCAGTGCCGCCCGCCTGTCCCTGTTGGACCCCAACATGTCCTCCCTGTGTGACTGGCAGATGGAGTCGGTTGCCTGCTCTAGTCGCTCCATCAGCCTTTCAGGGGGGACAATGGAAGTGGCCACCCTATCCATAGCCTGAGCCATCATCTCGGATGATGCTGCCTGTTGGGTTGCCATACCATAAATGGATTGCTCCCATGCGGTATTGCCAGGTGGCGTACGGCCACCACGTCGGCGGGCACCACACCTGTCTGGGGCAAGGCGAACTGCGCCTTGCTGTGCCGGCACTGCCTGAGGCTGCAGGACTGCATTCCCCCTCTGATCTGCTGGCCCAGGAACAGGATCAGATGTCGAGGAGTGTGACCCTGCATCCGTAACCACCAAAGGCGTAGCTGCCAACACTGACATCCCCATTGAGGGTTCTGACCCTGGTGCAGGTGGGTGAGACAGAACAGAATCCCTCCCTGGAACACTCACCTGCGACGGCACGTAGGTCTCATCCGAATCAACACCTGAGTACAGCTCGGGGGAGGTGCAGCCAGAGACACCCCTTGAGAGCACGACCTGCAGCACTTGTGGGTTCTCACCCACCACCACAACACGTCCCTCACTGGTGGTTGGTCGGCCCTCGGACCCCTCCTGGGTCTGCACCATCTCCACAACCCCAGCAGTATCAGGTGCGTCTTCCCCTGCAAAGACATAAAAACAAAGAAATGGAAACAGGCATTAGCACCATGGCACACAATGAGGGCTGAGAAGCAAGAGAACCAGTACTTGTTTGACACATGTCCCACATGACTAAAACCCTCCCATGCATGCACCCTCACTGCGTATGAAGGGCATGCAAATGGCACACACTGATGGCACCAAGATTGAAGATGAACACATTTTCTGCATGCTGCCTGGCAGTGGCATCACACATTGGCCTGTGATTGGCAGGTGAAACACACATGCCATCACACAGATGGCATGTACCATTGCTATTGAGTGAAGATGGAGAGGAGGCCAGCACCTATTCATTCTGTCCAGTTCCCGCATGTAATAGCTTTTCTAATTCAAACAGGTCGGATTCCTCACCTGGAGCTGCCAGTCCGAAATGGTCCAATTGCACAGGGACATGTTTGAACAAATGATATCCAGGTAACAAAGTCACTCCACTTTACCATAGCCATGTCAGACATGTGACTAGAGGACTGCGACATGCCTAGTAAAAGTGGTGGAATGTAAGAAATCTGACTAAATGAACAGTGGAAAATTTAGCAACTATGTTGTGGCAAGGTGACACTTCAAGGGCAACTGGCGTGCAGTTGGGCTAGATGTCTACTGTTGGCAGAAGGGATACAGCTATGGGCAAATGCAGATGCGCTGGATGTATTGCATGAAGCACATGGGTGACCCATACGACTCAGGTGCACACACTCTCACCTGGCACACAAACAGAAGACCTCACACTCACCATGCACATGGATGACACACACATGCATGTGCACTCACCGGACAATGCCTCGTAATCAGCCAAATCTCCCACGCCTTGGATCTGTTCCTCCGTGACGTAGGTCCTAGCGACTGACTCATGTGGAGTGAGTTCCATGTCTGCTACTGGAGACCCACCTCCAGTCACTAGAGTTGCGGCATGACTTGAGGCCAGCTTACTCTTTGCCCTGCGCTTTAGGTCATTCCAGCGCTTATCGCAATCATTGGCTGTGCGCCTCACGATTCCAAGGGCACTTACGATGTCCGCAACGGTCTGCCAGTGTGCCTGGCGTTGTGCAGGTGTGGTCTTGGATCCTGCAACAATGACCATCTCGTTGTCATGTGCGGACACATACTCGACAAGTGCATTCAGTTCGTCATCCGTGAAGCTGGGCTTCCTGGACGGGCCGGACTGTGTAGCCATGTCTGGGGCATCAGCCTGTGCCGGACGAGCACTCTTCCTCTTCCGCTTGGAAGGTGGTGGTGATCCTGAGTGTCCTGCGCCGCTCTGGACACTAGGGGCAGGAGCCCTGGTGGACTCTGTATCAGGAGTGTGGGATTGCACACTCAGCATGGGAGTTGGTGCAGGCATTGGCTCTAGTGTGATGGTGTCAGGGGGTATATCAGCAGCATGGACTAGGACCGACACTGTCCGGGCTGGGTGTGTGAGGGCTGGGGTGGATGTAGCCGCAGCTGCCCCTGCAGCCTCTCCGCCCTGCCTACTTGGTGCAGCAGATGACCTTGCTGCCCCAGATGCACGTGGCATGGTGACATCAACGTGCACCAGCGCACGTGTCATAGGCCTGCTGACCTGGAAGTCAGCCATGGAGTCAGCCAGGTCTGGTGCCACAATGGGCTGGTCCAACAAGGGCTGAGCATGGATGGTGTCAGCCACATCAGCCTCAATGGGAGGGGGGGGGGATTATGGGTGCCCTTGACTGGTCCTCCAAACATGGGGGGACAGGCTCACCCTGCAAGTAATGACCACGTCCCCTACCGGATCCACCACGGCCACCACTTGTGGCTCTTCCACCTTTGCCACCCTTACGGAATCCTCACCTCCCAGCCATGGCACTGATGTTAATGTGCGTATGGGAGTGGCAGTAAAATATAGTCCTGGGCAATTGGGGGTCAAAGGGGTTGGGTACCAGATGGTAATTGTACCCTAGTGCTCTTGCAAGGCTGATTGTAACCCCTGGGGAAAGATGACGGGTCACGCTACGCACAGGAGCCCCAAAAAAGGGAGATGACGTGCACGCAACCCCTCCTAGACCACGTGTGCAGAAAGAAAAACCTGCACTACGCTGTGGCACCCAGTAACACAAGAATGAACGTATGCGTGTCACACGCAGCCTAGAATGACCTCTGAAGGGGTAGGCTACACACAGGGCAAGCACAGATGTTAGATACGTGCGTGACTCACCGTCTGCCTGGTAAACGAGCGTGTAAAAGGAGCGCGTTTGGTTGGCAACACCCCTGCCAAAAGAAGATTTGTACGCTGTCTGAGGAGCACGTACAAGGAAATGGTGTTCTACGCGTACCTTTTATACAGGCCCACACGTCCAGCGTCACTTACGCGGCGTCTACGCGCTAGGGCCATTTCCACCAATTACACGCTTTGTGACTTATGGGTATACGGCCATTTCCACCAATTACACGCTTTGTCACTTCTGCGTGTACGGCCCGTGTGCGGCCATTTCCACCAATCACACGCAATGAGACTCTGACGTGCAGTCTTTCCACGTGTGCTCTGTCATTACGTGCTGTGTGGGAAACACCCGTGCGGCTCACATCACAGACGCGCTTACGCGCTGAGGGCCTTTGGTCCAATAGAATCGCGTATGCGTGCTAAGGGCCTTTCCTCGGTTTTCACGCTGACGTGCAGGATTTTCACGTGCCAAATCACTCCGTACCAAGCTGGCCACGCGTAACCATGCATGCAAGTGTGGTGGTGTGTGTACATGTGTGGAGCACTTACTGTGTTGCATGTGATGTCTGGCTCCCCTTTGGCTGCTGATGCTGTTGTATGTGTAGGGATGGTGGTGGCAGTTGCGATATGGCTGTGGTATGGCTCATGTGTGCCAGTTGCAATGACATGTGTGTTGGGAATTGTGATGACATGTCTGAGGTTTGCCAATGCCACTCCTGTGCAACTGTCATGCGTGTATGTGTCCATTGTACAGTGCCCTGATGCCTGTGTTTTGTTTCTCCCTGTCTGCAGCGTCAACTGATGAAGAGGGCGGAGAAGGTGCTGTGGAGCACAGCGGCGGGGATCCGACCGCCAGCCGGAGACGCAAGGCCCGGCTCCCCTCCCGTGTTGTCATCTCGTCGGGGAGTGAGGAGTCCGGTGCCGCGTCCCAGGCCGCAGCTGCCGGGGGGAGGTCCAAGAGGCGGAGGTTGCAGTTGGACTCCTCGGCAGCAGAAGGGGCAGCTGGGACCCCACAGGGCCCAACGGGGGAAGATGGCACGGAGTCATCCAGGTTGGTGGAGGGTTTGGTGGAAGAAGGGGCCGCGCAAGCACCAGGGACGGGGTCTGGAGGTGGGGATCCCACTGGTGCTAGTGGTGCAGTGCAGGACCAGGGACAGGAGGCAGCACAGGCGGTCGCGGAGGTGCCTGTGTGCAATCCTGTCCCCGATCCTGTCCCTGCATCATCTTGCACCAGCAGGGATGCCTACGTCCAGACCCGTTTTCAGGCAGGGGATGAGCTGACGTCAACTGGCCTTCCTCTGCCTGCGGACGTGGCCATCCAGGTCCGGGTTGAGCCTGTCCTGGCTGGTGTGGCGTTGCGTCAACGGGCCATGCGAGGTGACCTGCAGTCTTTTCATGGAGAGACTGCACGTCATCTCGAATGGCTCGTTGACCACGTCAGCCTGCTGGGACAGGTCACCCAGGCCGGATTCCGCTGTCTGATGGGGCTTGCTCCGACCCCCTCCTCAACTGGACCCCCTACGCGCCAGTCATCCTCTGTGCCATCTTCCCACCCATCAGTCACCTGGGTGCCCTGTGGAGCTGCCTCTGACGGTGCGGCCAGGCTGGTGGAGGAGGCATCCCTGCCACAGTCGGGAGTCGGTGGTCCAGCAGGGGTGGCCACATCAACAAGTGCACCCCAGCCGGCGGAGGATGTGCAGGCAGCAGGAGGCAGTGCACGGGCAGAGGCAGAGCAGCAGCAGCAGCAACATGGTGGGAGCCATGAAGGCTCGGGGCTTTCGACATCGGAGGGGCAGGCATCGGCCGGAGGGCAGGGGGACCCAGGACAGAGAGTGTCTTCCGTGTGGCAGCGGTTGGGCCACGCCATAGGTGCGGAGCGGCGGCGGGCGGAAGAGGCGTGGCTCACAATGGTCAGGGCGGAGAACTCTCTGCGGAGGGCCCTGAGGCGGGCCGAGTGCCTCGAGGCAATCCGCAGGGGGTTGGAGGAGGACACAGCGTCGTCCCTGCAGACCCTCGGGGCCATGGAACTGGACCGCCTCCGGGACATCGAACAGGAGTTTGATGATGCCCTGGCCCGGGACACCACAGAGTGAGCCGCTGGACTTGCCCGCCGCCTTTGTATATAGTTCTTTAGTTTTAGGTTTCCTTTCTTTCATATTATGATTTGGAGTCGACGGACACTGCTCCACTTTTTGTATATAGTTGATTTTTAGGTAGGTTTTTTAGTAGGTTTCCTTTGTTCAGTTGGGCTCAAGGACCCTTGTTATTTTTGTACATAGTTCTTTATTGAATGGAGAATTTTTTACATTTGACTTTGGACTAAATTTTTTTCGATTTGGATTTCAAGTTTTATTTTTTCATACGGACATGCAGCTTATTTTTTGTCATTCACATTGTAGTTTGTTTTCTTTCTTTAGCATTCTTATTTTTTTTCAATACAATTTTGTTTGCATACTTCACTGTGTGGTATCATCTCATTGGTTTCATGCATGTCATGTTGTGTGTTTTCCCATTCAATTGCAACCATTGTGTGTGACGGACATGGCTTCATTAGCTTCATGTACATTGGTGTAACATGTGATTTCCATTTCCATGTGGGTGAATGGGTTACTTGGTAGGGCTTTTTGGCTGTGGAGGCTGACCATTACGCACATGATTGGGGATTGTGAGGACCTGGTGGGGGCTGCCCATGGTGGCAGGGGTGTGGGGGGTGGTGGGAGACATGAGTAGGGGCCTGGTGGAGGCTGCCCCTGGTGGCTGGGGGGTGGGGGTGCAGGGGGACATGAGTGGGGGCCTGGTGGAGGCTGCCCCTGGTGGCTGGGGGGTGGGGGTGGTGGGAGACATGAGTGGGGGCATGGTGGAGGGTGCCCCTGCACTGCTGGGGGGTGGGGGTGCAGGGGGACATGAGTGGGGGCCTGGTGAAGGGTGCCCCTGCACTGCTTGGGGGTGGGGGTGGTGGGAGACATGAGTGGGGGCCTGGTGGAGGGTGCCCATGCACTGCTGGGGGGTGGGGGTGCAGGGGGACATGAGTGGGGGCCTGGTGGGGGCTGCCCATGATGGCTGGGGGGTGGGGGTGGTGGGAGACATTAGTGGGGGCCTGGTGGAGGGTGTCCCTGCACTGCTTGGGGGTGGGGGTGGTGGGAGACATGAGTGGGGGCCTGGTGGAGGGTGCCCATGCACTGCTGGGGGGTGGGGGTGCAGGGGGACATGAGTGGGGGCCTGGTGGAGGGTGCCCCTGCACTGCTGGGGGGTGGGGGTGCAGGGGGACATAAGTGGGGGCCTGTTGGAGGGTGCCCCTGCACTGCTTGGGGGTGGGGGTGGTGGGAGACATGAGTGGGGGCCTGGAGGAGGGTGCACCTGCACTGCTTGGGGGTGGGGGTGGTGGGAGACATGAGTGGGGGCCTGGTGGAGGGTGCCCATGCACTGCTGGGGGGTGGGGCTGCAGGGGGACATGAGTGGGGGCCTGGTGGGGGCTACCCATGGTGGCTGGGGGGTGGGGGTGGTGGGAGACATTAGTGGGGGCCTGGTGGAGGCTGCCCCTGGTGGCTGGGGGTGGGGGTGGTGGGAGACATGAGTGGGGGCCTGGTGGAGGATGCCCCTGCACTGCTGGGGGGTGGGGGTGCAGGGGGACATGAGTGGGGGCCTGGTGGAGGCTGCCCCTGGTGGCTGGGGGGTGGGGGTGGTGGGAGACATGAGTGGGGGCCTGGTGGAGGGTGCCCCTGCACTGCTGGGGGGTGGGGGTGCAGGGGGACATGAGTGGGGGCCTGGTGGAGGCTGCCCATGCACTGCTGGGGGGTGGGGGTGGTGGGAGACATGAGTGGGGGCCTGGTGGAGGGTGCCCCTGCACTGCTGGGGGGTGGGGGTGCAGGGGGACATGAGTGGGGGCCTGGTGGAGGGTGCCCCTGCACTGCTTGGGGGTGGGGGTGGTGGGAGACATGAGTGGGGGCCTGGTGGAGGGTGCCCATGCACTGCTGGGGGGTGGGGGTGCAGGGGGACATGAGTGGGGGCCTGGTGGGGGCTGCCCATGATGGCTGGGGGGTGGGGGTGGTGGGAGACATTAGTGGGGGCCTGGTGGAGGGTGCCCCTGCACTGCTTGGGGGTGGGGGTGGTGGGAGACATGAGTGGGGGCCTGGTGGAGGGTGCCCATGCACTGCTGGGGGGTGGGGGTGCAGGGGGACATGAGTGGGGGCCTGGTGGAGGGTGCCCCTGCACTGCTGGGGGGTGGGGGTGCAGGGGGACATGAGTGGGGGCCTGGTGGAGGGTGCCCCTGCACTGCTGGGGGGTGGGGGTGCAGGGGGACATGAGTGGGGGCCTGGTGGAGGGTGCCCCTGCACTGCTTGGGGGTGGGGGTGGTGGGAGACATGAGTGGGGGCCTGGTGGAGGGTGCACCTGCACTGCTTGGGGGTGGGGGTGGTGGGAGACATGAGTGGGGGGCCTGGTGGAGGGTGCCCATGCACTGCTGGGGGGTGGGGGTGCAGGGGGACATGAGTGGGGGCCTGGTGGGGGCTGCCCATGATGGCTGGGGGGTGGGGGTGGTGGGAGACATGAGTGGGGGCCTGGTGGAGGCTGCCCCTGGTGGCTGGGGGGTGGGGGTGGTGGGAGACATGAGTGGGGGCCTGGTGGAGGATGCCCCGCACTGCTGGGGGGTGGGGGTGGTGGGAGACATGCATTGTTGATCAGTAGTGCAAGGTGACATGTGGGTTGGCTGGGGGGCATGCCCATGGTGGATGGGCTGCCTGCGGGACATGAGCAGGGGTGCAGGGTAGTCCCCCGTGGTGTGGGCTGGCTGCAGGGTCCGTGGAGGTTGTGGAGCGTACACCTGGGAGGACCCACACGGCCAATTCACGTGTAGTACTCCCCAGAACCCCTGAAATACACATACCCTGCTGAAATCGCGTGTGGAACTTCCCGCGCACCCCTGGAAGACACGTACCCTGCTGAAATTGCGTGTGGAACTTCCCGCGCACCCCTGGAATACACGTACCCTGCTTGCACGGGGTCAATCGCGTGTGGAACTTCCCGCGCACCCCTGAAATACACGTACCCTGCTGGAATCGCATGTGGAACTTCCCGCGCACCCCTGGGATACACATACCCTGCTGAAATCGCGTGTGGAACTTCCCGCGCACCCCTGGAATACACGTACCCTGCTGAAATCGCGTGTGGAACTTCCCGCGCACCCCTGGAATACACGTACCCTGCTTGCACGGGGCCAATCGCGTGTGGAACTTCCCGCGCACCCCTGGAATACACGTACCCTGCTTGCACGGGGCCAATCGCGTGAGAGACTTCACGCGAACCCCTGAAATACACGTAGCCCGCTCCCCCAGGCCCGATCGCGTGAGTAAGTTCACGCGAACCCCTGTAATACACGTAGAACGCTCCCCCAGGCCCGATCGCGTGAGAAACTTCACAAGAACCCCTGAAATACACATAGCCCGCTCCCCCAGGCCCGATCGCGTGAGGAACTTCACGCGAACCCCTGAAATACACGTAGCCCGCTCCCCCAGGCCCGATCGCGTGAGGAAGTTCACACGAACCCCTGTTATACACGTAGCCCAATCCCCCAGGCCCGATCGCGTGTGGAACTTCCCGCTCACCCCTGAAATACACATACCTTGCTCGCACTGGGCCAATCGCGTGTGGAACTTCCCGCGCACCCCTGAAATACACGTTCCCCGCTTGGCGTTTGCTGTTTGCCAGCCCGGTGAACTGGTCCAGGGTTAGCGCAGCCCTTTGCGATGATTTAGCGATTTTGATGGCTTTTCCTTGCGCGAGGGCGTTCTTCGGGGCGTTACTGGCGCTGCTGCAGGGTCGCTGCGATTCTCTGCGCCACGGCTGGTTTGGGAGCCTAAAATCCATGAATACGCTGTGCGCGGAAATCGGTTTTAGCGCACGTGCCTGGCGCAGACAATCGCACGCGGACACTCTGCGCCAGCCGCTTGCGACACTTTTCTGCGAAATTCTATGAATTACCCTGTCAGTATTTTCACGGGACAAGGACTCTTGACTGTAAGCTTCCATAGTAGACATGTTTTTGAAAGTTGCTTTATAGTGCTAAGCTTTGTGGTTAGTTATCCTAAAGTGTCGAAAAGGACTCTAAACTGTATACTCGATACAAATCCCACCGCTGTACACCAGTGTTAGACGGAAACCTGTGCAGTTCCCTCTGGGACCACTGCAAAAGATTTAGGACTACAGGTGTTTGGCAGTAAACCCACTTGGTAGCAGTCTGTACCACACAGATTCACTTGGTAGCTGTGGCTGAGCAGTCAGACTTCCCTCAAAAAGAGTTAGGCAGTATGTGGAGTATACAATATAGGGCAATTCTACACAGTAAGACAAGCAAACACGCAACAAGGCTTCGGTGTAAAGATATAAAGGTATTTATTTATAACGACACATCTATAGAAAACACTCTGGCACTATCCCGGCAAACACTTCAATTACAATTACTCTACGAAGGAAACAGATCAATCCCCCTAACAATAGTTTGACAAGTCTAGGTTCTACCAGCATCACTTATTTGCAGACAGAGGTGTATGCTTCAACCTAGATGGCACTCTAGTATTTGTTAGGACGGGAGAGAAAAATAAGCAGGTTACGAAATCAACACAGTTCAATACTTTACGGAAAAATGCAAGGCAAGAAGACAAGAACCACAATAGATCATAAAGTTCAGAGGCCAGGCCCACTCGGAGAGAGGCAAGGCGATATGTCCCAAAAAGTCTCTTAGTGGAAATGCGTTCGAGTCTTTGTAGCAAATTGTTATCGGAAGATTGGACCAGTTCAGAACAACACGCTAAAGAAAGCTTGGAGGCGACCCAAAGGAAAGGCGAGGATTAAGACACCTCACTCGATCCGGCAGGAAGGGAAGCCAGGCGGACACGGTACCTTGTTTGTGGAGAGACAGCTCCGGCGGGGGCAGTTGTTCCTGGTGGTGGATGCACGTCGGGTCTTTGCCAAGAGTAGAGATGATCTCGTCGTCGAAGAAAAGTGAAGTCCGGTGCACCACCAGGGAAGAGTCCAGCCGCGGAGTGCTCCGTCACAAGGCACCACCTTTTGTTTGCAGTACAAGGGTAGTGGCTATCCGGTTGCCGAGGTGCTCTGCACGGGCAATTCGACCACTGCATCCTGGAGCGAAGAAAAAGCAAAGGGGACTGGTTGTTCCCACCAGTCAGGGGAAGAGACCCTCCGGCAGGGAGATCTCCTCTGTCGTCGGGAAGTGGTGAGTCGGTTCCGCAGGGCTCCACTGGAGGTGTCGTCGTGCAGGTCGGCTCAGCGTTACCCTCGTCGGATTCTTAGGTCCTGTGGCGACTTCTGAAGATCCAGTCCCAAAAGCCCTGCTTTTATGCAGAAAACCCCCATTCATTCAGCCTAGCTGTCAATCAACACATGCTAAGTGGTGAGCGGGGAGGCTCACCACTTGGGCCAATCACACCAGAGTGCGACCGGAGTTGGCAAGGCAACTCGGTCCAGGGTGCCTAAACCCCCTCCCACACCCCTGTGGTAACCCAGACAGAATGGCACCACTTTGGAGGGTCTCTGTACAGAAGCCCGCCAAAAGTGGAACAAAGGGCTCAACCTTTGGTTTAGGAGTCACAGAGACGAACACAGACGCCATTTTAAAAACCGAGTTCTGGCAGAAAATACCATCCGGTAAACTTATTTAAGATAAGTAAACTAATGGTATGTTAGAGATTAATGAGGAAAAGTATCAATCTCCAACAATGGAAAGAATCCCATAGGGTTATGTTTGGGGTCGAACATAACAAGTAGTTTCCACTGCCACCAGCCAAAACTCGACGAGGGGGGACGGGACAGTGCCCCCCTCGAATAACAGACCTAGGAGTAATCGAATTACCCCTACTAGTACGTCCACACTAGGATGGTTTGTACTAGTTCTGTTAGTAAATTTAGGTCTAGTAAAGCCAATGGTGACTTTACATGCCCGGGGAGACAGTAGTCAGTCCCCGGGTATGGAGTCTATGCTGGAGGTCCGCTAGGACGCCCCAGTGTTATGGCACGGAGGGTGCGTTGTAACACACATAGCAAAACATATGAGACCCTATGGAGTAAAAGACCCCATAGCCCATAGAACACATTGACATTCAAAGGAATTACACACATTCATGTCCAAGAGTGGGAGAAAAAGAGTCTCACTCTTGGCAGGATGGAAAAAAACAAACTCCAGAAATCCAGCAAAGCTGCTGGGGGACTCACTAGGTTAGGAAATTCAGCCTAAACAGAGAATTCTCCCTAACACCCCTGCACTGCTGGGGGGTGGGGGTGAAGGGGGACATCAGTGGGGCCTGGTGGAGGGTGCCCTGCACTGCTGGGGGGTGGGGGTGGTGGGAGACATGAGTGGGGGCCTGGTGGAGGGTGCCCTGCACTGCTGGGGGGTGGGGGTGATGGGAGACATGTGTTGGACATGAGTGGGGGCCTGGTGGAGGGTGCCCCTGGGTGCTGGGGGGTGGGGGTGGTGGGAGACATGTGTGGGGGCCGGGTGGAGGGTGCCCTGCACTGCTGCGGGGTGGGGGTGGTGGGAAACATGAGTTGGACAAGAGTGGGGACCTGGTGGAGGGTGCCCCTGGATGCTGGGGGTGGGGTGGTGGGAGACATGAGTGGGGGCCTGGTGGAGGCTGCCCCTGGATGCTGTGGGGTGGGGGTGATTGGCTACATGAGTGGGGGCCTGGTGGAGGGTGCCCCTGGATGCTGGGGGGTGGGGGTGGTGGGAGACATGTGTGAGGGCCTGGTGGAGGGTGCCCTGCACTGCTGGGGGGTGGGGGTGCAGGGGGACATGAGTGGGGGCCTGATGGAGGGAGCCCTGCACTGCTGGGGGTTGGGGGTGATGGGAGACATGAGTGGGGGCCTGGTGGAGGCTGCCCCTGCACTGCTGGGGGTGGGGGTGATGGAGTCATGAGTTGGGGCCTGGTGGAGGCTGCCCTTGCACTGCTGGGGGGTGGGGTGATGGGAGACATGAGTGGGGGCCTTGTGGAGGGTGCCCCTGGATGCTGGGGGGTGGGGGTGCAGGGGGACATGAGTGGGGGCCTGGTGGAGGGTGCCCTGCACTGCTGGGGGGTGGGGGTGGTGGGAGACATGAGTTGGACATGAGTGGGGGCCTGGTGGAGGGTGCCCCTGGATGCTAGGGGTCGGGGGTGGTGGGAGACATGAGTGGGGGCCTGATGGAGGCTGCCCCTGCACTGCCTGGGGGTGGGGGCGATGGGAGACATGAGTGGGGGCCTGGTGGAGGCTGCCCCTGGATGCTGGGGGGTGGGGTGGTGGGAGACATGTGCGGGGGCCTGGTGGAGGGTGCCCTGCACTGCTGGGGGGTGGGGGTGATGGGAGACATGAGTGGGGGCCTGGTGGAGGCTGCCCCTGCACTGCTGGGGGGTGGGGGTGATGGGAGACATGAGTGGGGGACTGGTGGAGGGTGCCCCTGGATGCTGGGGGGTGGGGGTGCAGGGGGACATGAGTGGGGGCCTGGTGGAGGGTGCCCTGCACTGCTGGGGGTGGGGGTTGGTGGGAGACGTGAGTTGGCTATGAGTGGGGGCCTGGTGGAGGGTGCCCTGCACTGCTGGGGGGTGGAGGTGGTGGGGGACATGAGTGGGGGCCTGGTGGAGGGTGCCCCTGGATGCTGGGGGGTGGGGGTGGTGGGAGACATGAGTGGGGGCCTGGTGGAGGCTGCCCCTGCACTGCTGGGGGGTGGGGGTGATAGGAGACATGAGTGGGGGCCTGGTGGAGGGTGCCCCTGGATGCTGGGGGGTGGGGGTGGTGGGAGACATATGTGGGGGCCTGGTGGAGGGTGCCCTGCACTGCTGGGGGGTGGGGGTGGTGGGAGACATGAGTTGGACATGAGTGGGGGCCTGGTGGTGGCTGCCCCTGCACTGCTGGGGGTTGTGGGTGATGGGAGACATGAGTGGGGGCCTGGTGGAGGCTGCCCCTGGATGCTGGTGGGTGGGGGTGGTGGGAGACATGTGTGGGGGCCTGGTGGAGGGTGCCCTGCACTGCTGGGGGGTCGGGGTGATGGGAGACATGAGTGAGGGCCTGGTGGAGGCTGCCCCTGCACTGCTGGGGGGTGGGGATGGTGGGAGACATGTGTGGGGGCCTGGTGGAGGGTGCCCTGCACTGCTGGGGGTGGGGGTGATGGGAGACATGAGTGGGGGCCTGGTGGAGGCTGCCCCTGCACTGCTGGGGTGTGGGTCAGGGGACATGAGTGGGGGCCTGGTGGAGGGTGCCCTGCATTGCTGGAGGGTGGGGGTGGTGGGAGACATGAGTGGGGGCCTGGTGGAGGGTGCCCTGCACTGCTGGGGGGTGGGGGTGATGGGAGACATGAGTTGGACATGTGTGGGGGCCTGGTGGAGGGTGCCCTGCACTGCTAGGGGGTGGGGGTGGTGGGAGACATGAGTTGGACATGAGTGGGGGCATGGTGGAGGGTGACCCTGGATGCTTGGGGGTGGGGGTGGTGGGAGACATGAGTGGGGGCCTGGCGGAGGCTGCCCCTGGATGCTGTGGTGTGGGGGTGATGGGAGACATGAGTGGGGGCCTGGTGGAGGGTGCCCCTGGATGTTGGGGGTGGGGGTGGTGGGAGACATGAGTGGGGACCTGGTGGAGGCTGCCCCTGCACTGCTGGGTGGTGGGGGTGATGGGAGACATGAGTGGGGGCCTGGTGGAGGGTGCCCCTGGATGCTAGGGGGTGGGGGTGCAGGGGGACATGAGTGGGGGCCTTGTGGAGGGTGCCCCTGGATGCTGGGGGGTGGGGGTGGTGGGAGACATGAGTGGGGGCCTGGTGGAGGCTGCCCCTACACTGCTGGGGGGTGGGGGTGATAGGAGACATGAGTGGGGACCTGGTGGAGGCTGCCCCTGCACTGCTGGGGGGTGGGGGTGATGGGAGACATGAGTGGGGGCCTGGTGGAGGGTGCCCTGCACTGCTGGGGGGTGGGGGCGATGGGAGACATGAGTGGGGGCCTGGTGGAGGCTGCCCCTGCACTGCTGGGGGGTGGGGGTGGTGGGAGACATGTGGGGGGGCCTGGTGGAGGGTGCCCCTGGATGCTGGAGATGCATCAACCCAAGACCGCGTACATTAAATTACATGACATTACAGCAGTAGTGCTCGCTTGCTGTTCACTAGACTTGCAGCTTGTGGCAGAGGCATGGTCACCTGGTGAATGTGGTTGTTGTAGTCCGAGTTTAGTCTTGATCCTAGTGGTTGGAATACTTCCCACCAGCCTTGAGGTTGATTTGTTGGGATCAGTCACTGTGAACCACAGTCTCTGGGATGATGACAGTGAAGGTACTCCAGTCACGGTTTGTCAGTTTAGCACAACTGAGTAAGTCAAGTCATGTATTCTGGTGCTTGAAAAACGGTAAAGCAGTTTTTAAGGCTCTAGTAATGCTATGGTTCAATAATTAACATTCCCCAACAGGGCACACCATCCGGTGCTTTTTCAGGGGAAGTGCCCTGGCAAAGAAAACATATATGTGAATAATAGAATACTGCTCCTGCGCCTAGTCTTCGTTAAGCCTAATGGCGTGGGTCATATGTGTTCCACTGTGATGTGTGTCCTTTGTTCACGTGGTTTTTGTAAGATTTAAGTAACTTGCAACACCACTGGCTTCTTTGTGTGAAGGTATGAGTGGCCCATCCTTAATGCTGCAGCACAAGCCATGGAATTCACATAGAGACATGTGGTGTTGCCAAGAGGCAAGACCAGGAGTTGACTGGGAACCAAAAGAGGTGCTGGATATTTTCCAAAATGGCCACATATGACAATGTGCAAGCGAACATCGCATCGCAATTGTGAGTGTAGCATGCAGCAATTTAAAAATTCGCAGTGCTCTCAGAAAAGAAGACCATGGTGCAAAGGTCAACTGGGCAATCTCAAAATTTCCCTGTAGGCCAATCGACCACTGGTCAAGGACTCTATGCTGGACGCCAAATCAATAAGCTCTAACTGCAAAGGATCAGTTAACTTTAAAATCATTAAAGCAAGTCTACTTAGACATTTTTCTATTAGACATTTAGAACTACAAGTCCCAGCATGGAAGCAGAACGTGGCCTGCTGCTCAGGAATGACATTAGGACTTCAGAGTCCTGCTTTAGTCGTTTCTGTTCCATGTAGGGGAAAAGGGTTTGTTTCGCCTTGTGGCACTTTGTGGTTGTGTGTGTGTGTGTATGTTTGGGCATTGGAACAGGTTGTATTGGTTCACTTTGGATTAATTCAGTGCATCAGTGGAACTGTGTGCGATGCTTGCATGTCAGGCAGGGTTTAAATGTAAGTGTGAACACTGCTTACCATGCACGTATGGTAAGCAGTGTTCACAATGGAATTTTTTTTTTTTTTAACTTTATTGTATATGGTTTACAAGAAACCTTTACAAAAAAAAATGTATCTTTAAAAGGTAGAAAAACATTCATTACATTTAAATTTCAAATTATACAAACAAGTGTTAAAACATAGATCCAATTTCCAGTTAAAATTTCCAGAGAATGTGGGACAAATTTAGATTTAAATTTTAAAAAGTACAGTGCAGAGTACCCTGCAGCAATAAAGGATATACCGACAGTAAAATTTAAAATTTACAAAATTCTAAAAAAGAAAATAAACCTACAGAGAATAAGAGAAATTTCATAGAGTCAAGCATAGTCATAACAGGCATAATCATTATCATAATCATAACAGCGGGGCGTATAAATCTAAAGCTTTGATAAATCCAGCCACAGCAAGTCCATCCTTAATGTTTGTAATAGTGACACACTGAGACCAGATCAAATCTGCCACCCCCATTTGCCCCATTGCATTAAAACGACCTAGATATTTGTCCCTTAGAGCTGTCAAAGCAGTGCAGTCTAAAAAGAGATGCCGAGCAGTTTCAATCACCCCCAAAGTTTTGCAGAAGCGGCAGCTAGGATCTAAATCAGAGAACTCCTTCCTTTTATGTAAGACTTCCCGAGTGGGGAGGAGATTCCATCTGAGTTTAATGAGAAGGGAGCGATAATATCTGTTGGGGAATTGGTTCAAAATAAAAGACAACAGGCCTCTTTTCTTATGATCAAATTGTAAATCTCTCAAAGAGGGGTACGAATGTAATTTTTCAATAGTATTACTCCAGTCGTGACAAAAGAGACGCTCCTTGACCATATTCGGATTCTTTAGTAGGGTGTCCCTTTCGGAGGAAATATCCAACAGGGTCTTGTCACAGAGATCACTAAAAGCATTGAGATATAAATTCTTGACTAAATGTCCCTGAGAAGAAATCATGTGGCCCACATCAGCATAGAGAGTGTCAGGTTTTGGAGAAAACAAGGCTGAGAAAAGTGAGAGAATCCTCCAGAGAATCCTGGCTCGAAATGAGACTAATCCTAATTCATACCTGATAGCTACTATTGGAATGGAATTTGGCAATTTTAAGATTTTCCTCCAATAGATACCCTTGAGAGAGTCCCAGAAAGTCAAAAGTGCCGTGAAGTGGAATTCCATTCCATACAAAAGTTTTGGAGTAACCTTACCCTTAAAAAAGTCTACTACAGGCTTAAGGGAGAACATACCATATTTATTGTCAAGTTTGAGGGATTGGGAGATGAGAGGGAGCAGTTTGTTTCTGAAGAATCGTCTAAGTTCGATCGCCGAGGGTCTAGCCAAAATCAAATAACCAAGATAGACGATTTTATTTGCTCTAATTATATTTTCGCCACCTATTTTCCATACTTTGTTATTCCCCATTTTCCCCCTTTGAAAAGACCATAGTACGGGTTTTGCTCGGGTTAATCTTAAGGCCATTAAGACTACCGTATTCTTCAAATTTGCATATGAGCCTCTGCAGGCCCACTTTAGTTTTATCAAAAAGAAGAAAGTCGTCGGCATAAGCCAACCATGAGAGCCTCAGATCCCCTAGTTTAGCACTCACCATGCCTGCATTTCTCAGGAAGTCATCAACATCAGCCATATAAAGGATAAAGAGACAGGGAGCTAACGAGCAACCTTGTCTCACCCCAATACGTGTCCTAATCCTTCTAGAGAGGGTTCCTGCCAAGTCGAGCCTGATGTGAACCCCTGAATTTTCATACATGGCCATGATAAGAGATAGAAGCCCTGCCGGAATGCCCCATTTGGTTAGTTTTTACCATAGTCTTGACCTGATAACCAGGTCAAAAGCGTTTGACAGGTCGATAGATGCAACATAGAGAGGACCATCATGTTTACCCCAGGAAGAGGTCTGTAGGGCGCTGAGAATAAGACCATTGAGATTAGTTGAGTGGCCTGCCCTAAAGCCTGTTTGTTGTTTGGGGAGAATATTATTTTCCCTGATCCAAACATTAAGGTGCGAGAGCAACAGAGAGGCAAAAAGCTTACAATCCGCATCAATAAGCGAGATAGGTCTATAATTTTTGACCTCGTTACGAAGCCTCTTTTGAAGATTGGAACAATGTGAGCTGTTTGCCAACTAGTGGGTACCTTCCTGGAATTGACGACATCTTCAAAGAGCAGAGAGAGGAGGTTAGCCCAGAGAGCTGGCTCAGCTTTGAATGTGTTGTTAGTAAGGCCGTTAGGCCCAGGAGCCCTAGATTTCTTGGCTTTGGAGATGAGTCCTAGTATTGTCTCGGAGTCAGTCGGAGGCTTCCATAAGTCCTTAGAGCGGTCGTTCCCCAGTAGACAGGAAACTGATCTCTCACCCCCAATGTCAAAGAGTTTAGTGTAGTGCTCAACCCATTGAACCTCAGGGATGGGATTTAGCTGGTCGGTGACCGCCGCATTATCTAAGCTAGATACTGTAACCCAAAATGCCCTCAGGTCTCGTTTTATAAGCACCGCAAGCATATGATCTGCATCATTTTGTAGCATAGAAGCTTTTCTGGACTTACAATAGTTTTTATATTTTTGGCGGATGGTTTTAATTTTTATGATTTTATCGGCCCATTCCATATCTAGGGATTGTACATCTCTAATGAGTTTCTTAGTGAGACTCTTTACATTAGCCAATTCTTGGTCAAATCTATGAAGGTGAGATATTTTAAAAACACCTTTCCTAAGCTGACCGTGAATACTGCGCTGTAGAGCCGTGAGAAAGCTATCGAAATGGACTGTATTGAAAACTGCCAATTTCCAACAGAAAGAGGTATGGTTAAAAGAAGAGATCAGTTTACGATTCAGTAGGCTGATATTGAGAGGAGACCAACGAACCCCTGTCCCTTGTCCCACAGTTTGGAGATGGGTAGGTCCCCCCGCGGGCAGAGACTTAGTTGGAAGGAGACAGAGAAATGAGACCCGGAGAATACCATGGTCACTCCATGAGTTGAAAGAGACCTCGACATTAGACGAGAAAGGAATGAGAGAGTGATCTACAAACACGTAGTCTAAGGTAGATATTGATGAAGATCTACGCCATGTGGGTCGAGATAAATTGGTAGCGTCGTAATAACCATTAAGACAAGTAAGACCCACTGAATCCATGGCGAAGTTCCAACAACGACCACGTGCGAATTTCATACCTAGGCGGGAGTCGTCCTCCAACACTAGTCCCAAGTCGTCATATTTGGATTCGGAAGAAATAGAACAATCCGAATTAAGATCACCTGCCAGGATCAGTTTACCCCTGGGATGCACAGATCTCCAGGAAAGAAGCATGTCCGTTAACTTTTGCAAAAACGGCTCAAGAGGAGAGATTCCCTTGTGCCAATATACATTTACCAGAAGTAGAATAACCGTATGATCAACGGAGAACACCTCCAGGGCCTGGATACCAAAAGGCGTATCCAAAAACATCTTAGTCCTATAACCCAAAGAAGTTCTTAATCCAATGAGAAGACCCCCCGATGGCCTACCTCCCCGGCTGGGTCTAGCATTTTGAGAAAAAATATTAAACCCATCTAAAATGGGAGTTGAGAGCATCCAGGTTTCTTGAAGAAAGAAACAGTGTGAAGCCCTGATCAAAGTAACAGTGTCTAAGTTCGTAAAGAGGTGAGAGTTACCTCTAGAATTCCAGGAGAGAAACCCAAAGCTATTCACAGAAAGAGCATCTGGAGGTAGTTCTGGATTAGTCAGGAGGTACTCATTTCCACAGACCTGCAGTGACCTGTGTCCAATTGCGAAAGCGTCCATTTGATTTGGGCATAAATTGCCTCCCGTGGGGCTGTGGGGCTCTATCCGGATAATATACCATAGTGAGATTATCCCTATATTTTGCATCCCCTCCATTGTTACTGGAAAGCTGAGTGGATTTCAGTAAATTTGCTTCAAAGCCAAGTTGCTTTAGCCCTTCCTTATGTCCCATGATTAAATCCAAAACCACTCTTGATTTAAGAATGATATTACTTACATCTACCCGGTCATGAATGGGGAAGATAATGCTATCCAAGTCATAGCTAGAGATAAGTGAGAGCGAGGGAAGTTGATGGAAGATCTTTAAAATATTACCACGGTTTAAGCAGATTGGCGTATCTTGGCCCCAGAGGCTGGTAAATTGTATAATATCCCGAGGAACTTTTGGTTCTGACATATTAGGAAGGGAGTCAGAGATCTTTTTAGTAAACTGAGCTAAAGAATCAACCGCCAAGTCGGGACCCCTAGCCCCTCTTAGTATAGTCCTGTTTTGAATAACATTTGGACCTACAGGAAATCTTTCACAGAAATTAAGAGAAGTATTGTAGCCAACAGAATCGAGCCCAGAGGGGGCACCTTCACGGTCCATAGTCGGGGCGGCAATAGGCAGACTAGGAAAAACTGAATTAGAAGGGAGAGGGGCAGAAAAACCCCTCTCTGCTAGGGCTCCCAAATCCCCTTCCCTTGTTATAAGCTCAGTACTCACTGGGAGACCCTCAGTGACAACAGTGAACGTTGGCTCCAGAGGTAGAGGCGAGGTAGAAGAAGCCCCATCTAGGGGCAGGCATAAGTTAGATTTAGGCACTGCCCCACATACACTTTTAGGAGCCAGTATCTCTCGGAAAAGGTGTTTGACCATATCAATGTTAACCAAATTTGCTGTAGGCATTGGCCGAGAAGTCTCTAAGTGACTCTGAACTGACCCTGTTATACAGTTAGATAAGACAGTCGGGGATACTGCATCAGAGGAGGAGTCCTTTGCTTTGACAATAGCATTAGTAGTAAACACAGTCGAGGCATTAACGGAGGTAGGCTTTGGTAAAGTTGAAGTAATTGTCAGGGTACCAAAAGCCACAGAGTCCACAACCCCATCAATATTGGGTCCCTTTACTAGTGAAGAAATGTTGTTAGTCGAGAGACCATCAACCACATCATCTGGTAAGGGAGATGGAACTGCTGTAGTGGGAAGTAGGTCAGCGGTGGCTGCAGTAACCACCGTAATAGGGTTAGGGGTCCGAGAAGCCACTGGATCAGCATGATTCCCAGTCCCCTTCGGTACGAGAGTAGTAGATGAGGAAGCCACAGTATTCGCCAAGAAGAGATTTTTAAAAAATTGGTTCGTATAAGAATTTAAATGTTTCACGTTTTTCTGATTTTTTGTTTTCTTCATTTGCTGAGCGATTTTCCTTTTCCTTCCTATACACGGCGCAACTTTTTGCTGTATGATTTCTTTGATGGGTTCAATGGAGATAGATGAATTCTCTGAAGATGAAATAGATATGAACTCCAGAGAAGAGGCGGTCTGGGGACCCTTGGGGAGATCTGCCAATTCTAAAGACCCTCCCATAAGGGGAAGGCCTTGTACAATAGGGTTAGCAAGCGGACCAGCCGCTTCCTCTTGGACTTTCTCCTCCATTGATACCATCGTGAGTTTAGTGTGAGGGGTAGTTAGTACTGGCTTCGATCCAGTGAGCTTTCACAGACCCTCGGAGGTAGTTATTGGCATCTTAGCGGGTAGGCTACATGAATTCAAAGCTGGACCTTTAGGGACTGTAGGACTCTGGCCCTTAACTAGAACTACCTCTTGCATACTTGGCGTGATCATGGTAAATCCTTTATGTACGGTATGGGCTTCAGAGGGTAGTTGATTAAGAGGAGTAGGGTCATGACCGTGTGTAGGCAGAAGTGGATGTTCTTCCTTTATAATTTTAACTAGCTCTTCAAATCTGTCAAGGCCCTCTAACCTAGAATAAATTTCAGATAAGAGGAGAGAGTGAGATCTGACCTCAGACCATATATTGTCATACAGACTCACAAAGGAACTCAGAACCATATTCAGAGCCGAAATAGTGGGTTGGGAAAGTTTAATTCTTTCATCTGCCTCCTTGAGAGTGTGGTGTAAAATCGATTCACTACCCTGATCCCTTTTTGAGTCTGGGAGTAGACCCCTTTCTTTCAGCCAATTATGTTTCTCTGTGTATTCATCGATAAAATTGATGAGATCAGAAGGAGAGCCTGCAAAGGAATCATCACAGATTTGCTGGGTGACATTATTTGTATTATTATAGTTGGGGCCCAGGTGGCTATCAGCAATTGCCTTGTCTGCACATTCTATAATGCTGATGTCGTCAATATCCTGAGCTGAAGGATCTTCAATCTCCAATTTCTTAACTACATCAACTAGGTTAGTATGATCTGATGAAGACACTGTAGGAAGTGAGTGTAAAGATTTAACAAGGGTGCTAGATGTGGACCTCTTTCCAAAAAAGTATGAAATGTTTTTCCCTTGAATTGGTTTCCCTTGGGTACCCAGATTGGATTTTGTTTTGAGGGTGGGATTCTGGGATTTATTAAATGGAGTTTTAAACAAGGGAGGAATCGATTTCCCTTTAGGCGTGTATGGAGTACCAGCCACATTAGTAGACAGATTAACATGGAGAGTCGAAGTATGATTAATGACCCTAGTTGCCGAGTTAACCTCGAATGGAGGTTCAGTGGAAAGAAGAGCAGTGTTCCCATTAACCGTTGTCATTGGTAATGCAGAGGCATTAGCTACAGAGTCAGCTGCCCTAACAGATAAGATAGGCATCGTGGGGTGGGAGTTGGCAGATGTTGAGAGAACAGAATTGACCCTATTGTTATTGGAGTAATCCAAATGGCCCCTATCCTTTTGAGGGGAAGCCCCTTTCGCAAGATTAGAGGTTAAGGTAGCTGCTAGGCGTTCTTCCTGTGTGTCTATCGAGATATCATGAGTTCCATTAAAGATGCAGCTATTGTAGACTGCATTGCGGGGTAGACTACCCATAGCATTGAGTACCTCAGACCTATCGCTAACATGAATTTGAGCCTGGGCTAGGGTTTTTAAGAGTAAAGGGTTATAAGGGGCAGCTGCTGGAGCATGCTGCAAATTCCCCATTATAGTTGTGGAGGGAACTTCTAACAGAGTAGTAACTGATGAAACAGAGGGTAAATTACCAGTAGCAGACGGAATCGAGGCCAGTGAGGCCTCCATAGCTGTCTGACTTCGCAGTCCCTTGCGTGTCATTCAGAGAGAACTAGAACCCAGTAATAAAAAACAGAGGACTTAAGAATCTAACAGAAGAGGATTAGGCTAAAAGTAGACTGAAGTTGCAATGATGCCTATTTTATACACCACAGTCAATAAAATGTGAGCACAGCAATCTAATAATTGTTACAATAAAAACCAAGGCAACCTCAGCCCCCAAAAAAAAAAATTATAAAAAAAGAAACCAGTTTTCCCAAAAAACACTTTTGGATAAAAATACAGAAAGAAATGGATCTATGCAACCCCCCACCCCAAAGCAAAATTATAAACACAGCTGTATTGTGAGCTAGGGATGAGATGATCTTATTCCATACGTAATTAAAAAAATAATAATTTTAGCAGAAAGCCACAATTATCAGAGGAGCCAAGAGGAGCGCTCAGTCTCAGGGTAGGGAACGCCCGACAGCTTGTGGAGCTGCCAGAGTCCGACTCTCCACCCCAGACCCTTAGCGCTGATAAAGTGTTATGTACTGTGCAACGGGATCCAAGTTCAGGTTACTCACAGGTCACAGCCAAACAGCACAACAGCGGCTCCAGCCCTTACTGCCTCCAGGGCTTAACGCCGCAAGGGTGGTTGGGTCGGCAATTTGTATCCGGTACCAGTCACGTGATGCGTCACGTGTGCGCAGGAGTCCCCGCCTCCTCCAGGAAGCAGGGGGAGCAGCAAGAGCAGAGCTCGCAGTGCTGCAGGGAAACAAACACAGTGCCCGCACGTTGGAACGTCAACACGTTCTGTCCACAAAGCGCTCCTTCAGATAATTTCAGAACACGCCGCTCGGGCGGTTGGGCCGGCAATTTGTATCCGGTACCAGTCACGTGATGCGTCACGTGTGCGCAGGAGTCCCCGCCTCCTCCAGGAAGCAGGGGGAGCAGCAAGAGCAGAGCTCGCAGTGCTGCAGGGAAACAAACACAGTGCCCGCACGTTGGAACGTCAACACGTTCTGTCCACAAAGCGCTCCTTCACATAATTTCAGAACACGCCGCTCGGGCGGTTGGGCCGGCAATTTGTATCCAGTACCAGTCACGTGATGCGTCACGTGTGCGCAGGAGTCCCCGCCTCCTCCAGGAAGCAGGGGGAGCAGCAAGAGCAGAGCTCGCAGTGCTGCAGGGAAACAAACACAGTGCCCGCACGTTGGAACGTCAACACGTTCTGTCCACAAAGCGCTCCTTCAGATAATTTCAGAACACGCCGCTCGGGCGGTTGGGCCGGCAATTTGTATCCGATACCAGTCACGTGATGCGTCACGTGTGCGCAGGAGTCCCCGCCTCCTCCAGGAAGCAGGGGGAGCAGCAAGAGCAGAGCTCGCAGTGCTGCAGGGAAACAGGGAAACAAACACAGTGCCCGCACGTTGGAACGTCAACACGTTCTGTCCACAAAGCGCTCCTTCAGATAATTTCAGAACACTGGAAATTAAATGCTGTCCAACATGCTCACATGCCAGGCACAGATTAATTGTAATTTTGAGTGCTGCGTGCCATGCGAGCATGGCAAGCGGCGCTCACAATTAAAAGTAAACACATGCCAGGCAGCATTTGCTCTCTATGCACGGTGGAGTGCAAAGGTGCAAGACAAAAGGTGCTGTACATAAGTGTGCGCTGCCTTTTGGCCTTCACTTTTGCATTCCGCCATGCAAATGTCAACCACTTGGTGTCAAGGGCTTTCAACAGGGTGTGCAGTAAAAGCACAAATAATCGCAGTGCTGGAATAAAGGTTTAATACAAATCATTAAAAATGTAAAAAACGACAGAGATGGAATCAGATATGACAAGTTTAGATCTGTTTTTGACTCTCTTAGCCATGCCCTCAGTAAAAACCTTAACACAAAAAAGATAACATTTAAGTCATTTGTATTCTTGCAGAGGTCCAATGTGGCCCAGTGGCTCTTATGTTGATTAGTATAACAGGGTGGATAGACAGCAGGATCTAAGATCACACATAAAAGCAGGAAGTGAGGAACAGTCTCCTCTGTAGCACAGCAGACCGGGCACATAGCTTCATTAGTTGACTTCCAGTTGGCTGTAAAGGATGCCAGTTTAAGGGTGTTGGTGAGCAGCTTAATATAAAGGGAATGTGCATACCCAGGAGTAATTGGATTGAGGTAATCCAGGCGCTTGCTTACTGTCTATATACGGCGCCTAGAGTCAGAAAGTCCAGCTTCATTCGATGTATTGTGCCCTCTGAGGATGGATTCTTTACGAGTCATTTAGTGCTCATGTTCCTACTTTCGGGGCAGTCCCACAAAAACACCACATCCAGCCTTGTGAGTTCCGAATGCGCAAACTTGAGCCATGGAAGTGTTTGGGACTCGCTCAGGCTGAGGGAGTTAGTGAGGGTTGCTCGATAGTGGGCTAGATCCGGATTTGACCAGATTTGCACCCAGTATAGCATTGGTTTAATTGAAAAGACCTCGGCTAGAGGGAGGAGATTGCACTTCCAGTGAAGACTGACTAGAGGTGCACCCCGGGGTGGACGCTGTCAGCAAAATTGCGTAGACCCAGACCTGGCTAAGGAATATATATTTGGCCCAAGTCCCAATCTAAATACCTCGTCCACGGTGCCAATGCTCCATTGAAACCAGGCCTGTAGATGGTTAATGGCATCACACTCATCTGCCCATGACTGAAAGTGGCCAAGTAATATTTTGGTGTATATTTTCCCTTGAGCATCCAGTAGCAATATCAGTCTATAGTTCCCCAGAATTTTTCTGTCACCCTTTTTGAAAATGGGCACTATTTATGCATTGCGCCAAGACAACGGGACCATGCCAGTGGATGCAGCAGAGTTAAAAACACAGCACAATACTGGTGCCCAGATGAACATCTTGTCTTTGAAGAGAGCAATAGGTATGTTATCGGGCCCAGGGGCATTTCCAGCTCCTAGTGCCCCAATGGCCTCCACCTCCTTAACCAGAAAGGTGGGTTCTAGTTACGACTGGGCCAGACCATTCTGGCTTCACCTTGCTCACTCTTATACATGCATACATGTTGCTAAAGTGCTGGTGCCTAGAATCAGAGGTAATCTGGAATTTTAAAGGTTCGGGGGCATTCAAATCCTTCCCAACTATCAGGTTCCAGAAACCGACTGTGTCACTCGATTTACAGGCATGCTTCAGGTCATCCCACAGGTCGGTGGCAAATACAGACTTCTTTTCCTGGGTGATAAGTTTATAAGTTGCCCATAGGGTTCTGAATTGCTGCTTATCGATGGGTTTGCGTTTTTCAAATGCGCCAACAATGCGCCTTGGCAGTTCTGCATTGCCTATCGATCCAGCTCCTGGTCATAATATTAGCCACAGGTGCATCCTCCATACGGATTATAGAAATATAAGGTTCTATGGCAGCATAGAAGAATTGTTTCTAGATGGAAACATCAGTGGACAACCATTTGATGCTATGTCTGGCGTGTCCCGCAAGGCTGACTGTGGTTGCACCAGTCGGTTGCTCACTGCTATCTTCCTGGCTACCCACTCCACTGATGACAGAGTGTAGGAGACGGTGATCGCTCTCAGTACACCCTAGAACTTCTAGGCTGACACCATTGTCCCAGTCACTCACACTTATAAAGATATAGTCAATCCTCGAGTTCCCATTATGGCCTCCAATTGCAAATTCAGCTGGTTAGTCAGGGTTGATTTTACCGTTGCAAGTTTGCATGTTAACACCGTAGAATATGTGTGCTGCCTTGATTGCATGCTGATGAGATGTTGGCGGTCTATCACACACCAGGTAAGGTATGCTCCACATGTTTGACCACGTTTCCGGCAGGTATACTAAATCAAAGTCATGAATAAAATGTATCCATTTCAGATTCGCCATGTGTCTTTGAAGGCCAGCCATGTTTCATGATAGCAGCTTACATGCTTGGGTGGGTGCGTTAACCATTGGAGGAGATGGAATGGAAGGCAAGGATGGAATATCGGCCAATCGAATCAGTGTTGGTCGATTTACACCATCGAGTCCCTTCTTACCCACCAGGTCTTGACCAGCTGTAAAGAAACTCCGGATTGCCTCTCTGTCAGGGGCCATGTAGGGCATGTGGCTGTTCTGTTGCCAATACATGTGAGTGCAGGTAGATCCTTGAGCCTGTGGGGATAGGTACAATGTTTAGTGGACACCAGCCGGCCATTGGCCAGGGTTCGCCGCGTGGAGTCGTATCTGCCTGATGGCATTTTTGCTCTCTCACAGAGCAGACTATCTTCTTGGATGATCTATCGACATCCCCTGACATAGCAGAGTTAATGGATAGCCTTATTTGTAAGGCACCTGCTTGTCATAATGGCCTCCCGCATTGTAGGAATGAAAAGGTCTTAAGGTGCCAGGATCGAGCCCATCAAGTTTATCATTGTGTTTCACAGACATCCAGTGCCCAGTCGGTGGGTTTGGGCAGGAGAACTTGTCTATTGTTTCTGCTAGGACCTTAAAGTCACCCTTAGTCGCTCTGATACTGAGAGTAGGAGCAAGCTGTGATTTTGCAGAAGGGTGCCCATGACCAAACCCCACACCCTACGTTCCTGTTGGTTTCTTGGAATCCAGTTAGGGTGATTATTACTGGGTGCTTGCATTCTGGGTGGGTCTGGCAAAGTATTCACCCAAGCCTCCATCCCTGCTGTGGGCATTTTGGGGGTTGTTGTGAAGGACAGTGCCCTGGTTGTTGAAGTCCCCATTGGCACTATAACAGAAGGTGACTTGGTGCACTGGGCACTCAAGGACACACTGCATTGGGCAACACACTTGTGATGGTGTTCAAGATAAGAACATTTGCTGACTTTATCCACCAGTTGGTGCACAACCTCCTTGAGTCTGCCAAGCCCCAGCATGATTTCACTCAGATTTGTTTTCCCACCCTCACAGCTCTGCTTGGTAAGCACCTGGATTGAGCATCGTGGTTGCCAGCAGCAGGACCGGTAACTGGGACAGGCCTCTCACAAGGCCAATCTTGAACAGTCCGTTGTCATGATACTCTGGTTGGACTCACAGCTGTCCAGCTCGCTTAGAGGCCCAAAGTGGTTTCTTTGGGAAATATCAGGTGCAATAGTCGCCAGGGTGACTTCACGTGCTGAGACAGCGCCTGTGACCTAAGAAGACTCAGTGGGATCCTTTGGTTGGGGTACATCTACCTGCAAAGCTCTATACCCCCTTTATCACTCAGAGAGTCATCCCCGTTAGTTTCAAGCACAAGATTGGTCCCCAAGTCATCATCCACAATCCCGATATGCACATCCGTTAGCAGTAGGGTTGAGCAATTGTCGTTTGGGATGGAATGGCGCTCGATTGCGCCTCTTCCAGGGCACACCTCTGTGCCAGACACTGGAGTCACGTAGTTCCTCCCAATAGCACAAGTAGCACCCTCAGTGGGGTTATTCACCTGAAATGCATCCAGCGGATCAGGTGCACATTTCCCTTACCACTAAGGGAACCACTTCTCTTTAAAGACCTCAGTTAACTCTATGGAAAAGGAACTCACTGCACACTTGAATTTGGGTCTCCTCCCTCCCTGCAATTGCTCCTGTGGCTGTGATAAGTGATTGCCAGTGGGACTTCCAACAGGAGAACTATTGTCTATGTCATCCACTGTGCATAAGTTGCCAGAAAATATCCCTTTTGGATAGCTGTGCTCTCCGTAGTCTCTATTTCCTGCTTCACATGACCAGTGAGGAGGGTGAAGCACTATGCTGATTTGTGGCAGGGGAGAAGCAACGTGCTCTCATACCCCCTACATTATCTTCAGCACAAAAGTGTCATGGAGTGGAACACAATATCTTACTCAAAGTGAAAGAGTGGCCTTTTGGTCTCACACAATTGGCTCCCAAGGATTCAATCAGTAGCAAACCGTTATCATAGGCTAAACAGTAACAGATGATTTGGGCTTCAGGAACTGCTCCCTTTTCCAATCCCGAAAAAAATAAGCACAGTGCTGCACAACAGAATTATTTCATTGGTGCAGACTCGGCCTCATTACGAGTGTGCCGGTCCGGTAGCAACAGTGCCGGTAAGCCTACCAGCACCATTGTTACCGGACCGGCACACTCCGAGTCTGTGGGCGGCTGCCGGCCCGCCCGCAAGGTCTGACCTGGCGGGCAGGACGGCACCAGCCTGTAGACTTTCACGGTAGCACCGGCAAAATTATTAACGGTGCCGGTGCTACCACCATCCTCATTCCCATTGAGTCCTATGGGACTCAAATGGGAATGGAGATTAACGATTTTCTGGCGCTTGACTTCCAGGAACACCAGGGTCGTAATCCCCCGGTGTTTATGTGAAGCCAGGCACCAAATAAAATCACAACTCCAGCAGGAGGCTGCCGGTTTTACAGGCACATCTAACGCCAGAGTTGTAATGAGGCCCACTGTCTGATTTTTGTTTTGTTTTTGACTGAAAAAAATGCATATACTCCATTTGGAACATTTGATCATAACCAATCCTGTTAGATACTCATTCCAAAGGTGTAAATCCCCAATCACAACTTAACCTTGAATCTACTGCAGCCGTTTTTTTTTAATAAATAATAGTCATAAACAATTGTTTGAAGTGATTGCTATCCTGCCCATCAATGGGATTGCTATCCTGCGCTCCAAAGCCAAGTGCCGTTAAGTCTCTCTTGATCCATTCTCCCTGACCTCATTACCCCACCTCCAAGGCCCAAAAAATCTGCTTGATCACATTGATAGAGAAATAAAACTTGGAGTCTTTATAATCACCACTGCGACAACTGCCAAGCTTACGCTCCTGAACATTAGTAAAATACATCCCCATCTCACCTTTCATGCTGCGAAACCATGCATCACCAACCACACTGTTCTCAGGTTGGTGTATTACTGCTACCATCTACTATTTCTTTGCTCCTCTCAACGGTGCAGTGACATTTTGTTTCCATACCTGATACAACCACACAAATCCACACCCACCTCCACACCGCCTTAATGTATGTTGGGAAAACATTGTAATTGGTCTCTATGCAAATGTGTTCTTGTTGTGTGTACTACCTTCAAGCTTGATAAATATTCTCCTAAGTATTCAACTCCTCACCCTTTCTGATTCTGATCTCTTCTTAACCTGACCATCCTTTGTCCACCCATGTTGTCTCAAGCTTTTGCTCCTTTAAACTCCTGGCATGGCACTCCAGGAAGATCCTACTTTTTGAAATCAAGGACATCCCAGCTGTGACTGTCTTCAAGATTGACTTTAAGAACTACCTTCACTCCCAAGAGGAAGTCTTATAATCTTACAGTGGTATCAATCCCTCACTCCAATGATCCTGTCCATTGTCATAATAGGAATGCATATCTGTGTATATCTATAAAATACTGTAGATATTAAACTTGAATGTAAAGTATGTATTGTGCAGTCCCTCTTCCCTTTTTTTCAGTTCCTTCAAAAACAAGCTGGCTGACGTATTAACTCCAATATCATGACTCATGAGATTGTAAATGTTTGCAAATCACTAGTCCATGGGACTGTTTCAGCCTTAAATAAGTACTTGAAGAATCTTTGCATCTTTGGGAATCTCATTCCATTTTAAATAAAAATATATAAATATGTTGGGTATGCGCGAGTATGCTGTTTTCGTGATCATGGTGAGAGTGATATGGCTTTTTTGGCTCCAATGTGTAGATTTTCTGCCGTGCAATAGTCCATTCTGGATGGAGAGTGCATGGAAATGTTTCAGTTTCCAGAATGGTAGGGAACTGGTTTCAACGACTTACATGTTGCTGTTAGATAGTGAAGGCCTTCTGTAAATGGGAAGCTCATTGGCATGTGCAATGAGTTCAGAAGATGTCCCTCAAGGTGAGCAGCGATGCCTGAGGGTCATAGGGAAACGGATATAATCTCATCTTCAGTCTCTACCAACACCAATATTGTTGACAGGAGTGAGGCAAGTCAAGGTAAGATGTTCGATTGAGACATTATTGTGTGCAGTGAAAAAAGGACTGACCAACAGACTGGAGAGCAATGCACATTGCATTTTTACACAACTGTGGAGTGGAAAGGATTACTGTAAAACTAAACTGCAAGGTGTTTGGTTTGATAAGGGCAAATCCTGCTGATGTGGTTAAGGGCAAACATGTTTTTTATATGGATATTTATAGACGCAAACACACTGCAGTTTAGGTTGCATTGTGCTTTCTTTAGTAAAATTAAAACATGTTTCCGACTGTAACATATGTTTCAAGTTCACCATGCGTGGTATGAGCCCCATATGGCCAGATCCCAACACTCATGTCAAATGTGACGATGTTTCACCAACGTTTTCATGGCAAAAATCATAGCTGGAGAAAAAAAAAAGATTTTTGCATTTTCTATGTGGTCAATTACATCAATATGTAGTCCACCGTTGGCCATATTACAGAATCCTAGCATACTTGCAAATATTTCCATATTACAGAAAACATTCTTTCCATACATGTTTGTTCTCAGGCAATGTTTGCACTATTCCTATGCTCTGCTGCAAAATGCATAGCAATATTATCCTTTGCAGCAGTGCTAATTTGATATAATAAGGCATCAGGCATCATATCTCAAAATTGTCTGCTTTGATTTTCAAACTTGTTTGGCTCACTTAGTGATTATCCTGACGTTGTGCGGGTGGAAAAAATTTGGAAATCGGAGGTAGGTGAGGATGACTAAATGCATTAATAATATACCACAAAACACACAAAACCTCTAAAATCCCCCTCATAAAAACAACCGTACATAAACAGCTGAATCAGAATGACAAAAGAAAATGAAAAACACACCACTAAAATAAAAATGTTATTATTCTATGAAATAAAGATAATCTATCAAATATACACGAGAATCTACTGCACCTAGCTCGTGCTCAGTACATGTGCAAAAGGGTCACAAGGGCCAAGCACAATGACATGAATACAGTGAAATGAAATATATTCTGTGAAATGGCACATGATGAACTTATGGAAACAAGATACGCTAGAAACAGCGGGATACATCCCATTTAAAAATATAACAAAAATTGGAATATATATACACAACAGAGATCTGTCAACATAACTCGATTACAAATCATACAATGCTCTCTTAAAAAAAAGAAGTGGTGTTTAAAAAAAATAAATAAGGTTGCCAACTAGTAAGAATTCAAGTTTACAGACATTAGGAATGCAAACGTTGAGGTTTAAACTATTATTAAGCACTAAATGTAAAATGAACAAAGCATGTGGCCTCTATGATTTCAAATATTTATACAGATTTCTCTTTAAAAGTAAGTTTATTTACACCACCAACTGTGTTGTAGAAGGTATGACTTATGGGTTCCTTAATCGTCCGCGCCCTCTGAATTGTACATTGCTACTACAGTCGTATTTTGTAAAAAACTCTCCTCCTGTTAATGACTGGATGGTTTTGGTATGTTGCCCTAATGCCCTTAACAAGGGCATGGCTGCCACCAAAACTGGGTCCGGGTTCCCTGAATAGGGAATTACCGGGCCATTCCAAGTTTGGAGGGCCCGGTAATTTCTCCTTCAGGGAACCCAGGCCCGGACCTTCCAAATTACCATTTGAGCCCCCATATGGCTCAATAGGAATGGGTGGAGGGAGCTAACGACGGGCCGATTATGACCGGCCCATTGTTAGTTCCCTGGTCCCCTCACGGGAACCGGTAAGGACGCCTGGTTTTAACAGGCATCCTTACCGGGTCCCGCAAGGGAACCTCGTAATGAGGCGGAATGGGTTTAACTGGTCCGCCTCCATTCGCGGCACCCGTTAACCCATTCCGTCAAGGTTATAATGAGGCCCCTAGTCTGTATGCTATGCAGCCTCTTGCAAATCATTGATTTTATAACAGATACTGAGTTCAAAGGTGGTGTGTTTTCAGATTCCTACCATTTATGTTTCCTTGTGGGTGCATTTAAATTCACCTTGTCAAATTGCTTACATGTTCATTTAACAGCTGTTACTGTTGGGCTAGCTGCTCATTGCTGTGGCCAAGTAGCTGATCACCTCCCTGTGGTCTTCCTGTATCTCAGCCTTTCTGCGGCTCCTTAAAAACTCCCTGTTCCTTGGAGAGCCCACGGCAGCAGTAAATAAGTTGTCTGCCTTTATTCAGGATTGCTGGCTCTTTAAATCCCTTGACTGTAGCTAGAAGCTAGAAAGGAAGTGCAGCCGGAAGAAGGGAGCAGCAGTTTTACCCTCTGGGTTTTATAGACACAGACACAGGACTCCATTTGCCGCCTCTGTAAGGGAGGCAGTGTGGTGTCCTAGGCACAGTTGGCAGTGGATAAGTGTCGGTTGGAGTCTTCTGATCTGCTGATCTACTGGTCAAATAAGGCTAATAGGGCTAATAAGGCCCGCAAGGATCTATCAGGCCATCCATGCTTCAGTTTTGACTGTTTCGTTGTGCAAAGCAAGCAGAGTTTCTTGTTTTGGAAGGTCCGCTATTACATTCGATTCTGTGACTGCTGGGTCTTAGACATGGGTACAACCTGAGGAGCAGGTCAACTGTTTGTATTCCATCCAAAGTGTGCACATTTAATACAGCCCGTAGGTCACTGTGGTTAGAGTTCAAAACAGTACAGCTGGAGAACCCACTGGCGGGTTATGCAGTAAAAAGGCAGCCAAAGGGCTGAAGAGCTAAAAGTTGGCTCTTATAAAACCAGCTCACTCAATGGTAATGAGTGTGCTAAAGCAAAACAATTTCCAGGAAGCAAAGTCTCTTCGTTGATGTGAGAGAGATCAAAGATGGGTCATGAGAGCCCTCATGACCGAAAGGGGTCGACCGGTTTCAATTGCGTAGGTAATTGGAGCCAACTTCGTCAGGACCGTGATTAAAGATGCAAGCTGAATTGTCGGAGTTCAAGAGTGCT
The DNA here is from genome assembly GCF_040938575.1 of Ambystoma mexicanum. Taxonomy (NCBI): domain Eukaryota; kingdom Metazoa; phylum Chordata; class Amphibia; order Caudata; family Ambystomatidae; genus Ambystoma; species Ambystoma mexicanum. Next base: position 440,697,784 of record NC_090932.1, on the reverse strand, counting down.
GAACCAAAGAGAAGTACTGATGTCTCCTCTAAAGTGCCATCCAAATGGGGAGCAAGGAGGCAGTCAATTGTCAGAGGTCACTCAAAGGACAAGAGCCAAAAGGAGGAAGCAACCAATGCACGCGTCTATGCCATCTGTTGGTAGTTGCTGCTGGCCTCCGTGCGCGCCGAGTGCTGTAGCGATCCCCTTGTGGCAGTTATTGTGAACGCCCCTCAGTTGGCTGTGGGGGCATTGGAGGACTGTAAGACCCTTATTAATGAGTTGGCCCATTGGATCAACACCAATATTCATGAAAAACTTGTGAACCCCCAACATATACTGATTACTCAAAGGGTGCCTAGGGTTGGTTTAACCAACAAGTATGTAGAGGGTGATTGTATATTGGTGACCTTCGCTCAACCTTGTTTTACGGGGTATGGTGTTAATTCTCTCTAAATTGGAGACACCCAGTGGTAAGCATTGTGGTTGGGTGGTACCAGTGGTACCTGTGAGCCATTTTTACCCGGCAGGGGGGGGCTTTTAAGGCCAAGGTAAATCCAGACAAAACAAAACGGCCCAGGCTTTTTCCCAATAGTGCTGCCTGCTTAAATTTGAGGGAACAGGCCAACAGGGGACCAATATAGCAGAGTATGGGTCCTGAGGGAGTTGGCCCGTTGGAACCTTTGCTTCCTCCGACCAAATGTTTTGAGTGTCTAACTGAAATGGATGATATTGAATGACCACCACTGTCTGGGTATGGTTTGTGTCATGTTGTACCTGAAACCCTGATTGGCTCTCGTAATGACCCGTTGCTAGCTCAGTCTTTGGTGGTCTTTTCATGGAAAGTGGCAGGCATTCAGGTAGGCTATCCCAGAGACGCTGACTCTTTTTGAGAAGGTGGATATAATCCTTCTCTAGGAGACATGGGGCCTCATTACACGGATGGCGGTAGGGATTTAACATTACCGGTAATGTATTACCGGTAATGTTAAATCCCCTTGTGGATCACGACCCGGCACACCGCTATTAGCGGCACCGCTAATAGCGGTGACCGCTAATAGCATGTAGAGTGAGGGCGGAGGTGCTATCAGCACTTTGGTCAGCCCCTGTAAGGTGTTTTTGCAGCATGGCGGTAGGGTCATTTACCGGCATGGCCCTATGCGCTTGTCCGCTTACTCGTAATGGTACGCTATTGGCGGTCTCCTGTGAGGGCGGACACGCTAATAGCGCCATGCCGGTAAATCCCATTTTTTACCACCTACCGTGTAATGAGGCCCATGGTCTCAGGAAGAAGTGTCTTTGGATGGCTTTGTTCCTTACTTTGTAGCAGCCCGGAGTCAGAAGGGGTGTTGTTCTGTAGGCCTCTGTGTACTCTTCAAAACTAACCTTGTAAGTAAGTCCTTTACACTGGAGTCCTTGTATTCTTTTCTCCAGGTAGTCAGTATCTGTAGGCCTGCTATGAATGACATAATGTTGGTCAATTGTTATATTAGCCCTTATGATGCCAATTATGGGATGCCTGCTCCTTATTATTAACATGTATGATCCTCAGGGTGGGGCAGATACTAGAGGCATCATTGCTAATATTGAAGACACCCTATCACTTTGGCATGAGTTCTGTCCGAGGGGTATCCGAGGGGTGGGATCATTATGGCTAGTGATCTGAATGCCCCTGGCCTGCTACAGGAATTGTTTCAAGACTCTTTTGAGTCTGATGGGAGGCACATAGTTGAGCCATATCTTGGCAACCATACTGACTCTATGTGGTTGAATTTGGTGCAATGCAGGATCGTGTTTGTCTAAATGTAAAAGAGCCCACATATGGGATATCTAAAGGTACCTGGTTGAAGGGGGCTAGTTATTCAAGCCTAGATCATGTGTTTGTGGACAGGATTAATGCAGAATACTGTGGAGCTTTCACTACTATTTTCAATCCTGTCAGTGAGCATGCAACTGTGGGTTGGACCTCTAGAACATCACTTGCTTGTCGATCCATATATGTGCAGGCCTCGCTTTCAGTTAATTTACAGGGCAACCGCATAATACTGAAGAACAATAATGTTACAACAATCAGTAATTTCATCAAAGGCAGCCATTTCATTCTCATGAGTTGTCTAAATGGAAAGTGTTAGGGATTTTGTCAGAGGACTATACCTAATTTGGAAGTATTTTAGTACTGTGGTAAAATAGTGGCACAATGGTGGTACAGTGTGGTTATGGTGATGCCTGTATGATGTGACAAGACTCCCCTCTAATACCTGTATTCTACTTAGGGAACTGGACAGTGCTAACCATCACTCCAGTCACTTATCTTCGAGACTGGACTACTGTCTTGGACAGATTTGTTCGAAAGATACTTTTTATCACGAATGGTTCACCAGTCACACATGCATCATACGCTTATGAACTTACTTGCTAAGAGTGCTAAACTTTACCTCCTGTTATACCACATGTGATAAAATGGGTTACCTCTTTTGACACACTGGTGCTCTTCCCTGTGTTTTCACACCCTCTTTGAATACACTTAGACACAGAAAACGCAACCCCACTGATTCAGTTTTAAAATGCTTTTATTTTATATGAACTTTTGTTTGAAAACAGGTTATGTGGTATGAACCTTAATACACAATAGCGCCTCTACATTAGATTACATGACCAGTCTGTGTTCATGACAAAACCTCTGCATTTATTATCTTACCCAGACCTTGGGTTCCGAGGCAATTGGCAGAATATACAGTCTAAGAGAAGAAATAAAAACAAAAGCACAACCGCATGCCAACTTTCTTTTCTCTGTTTACACATCAGTGTTTATTATTTTCAAATGCTAAAAAAAACACTGTTCATAAAGTGACCACTTAATCCTGATTGACTGACTGACTGAAAAGATAAGCTCAGTTATCTGCACATGCTCCTCAATGTTTACAAATACTCACTTCCAGTGTGTAAGACTTCTGCAGTGTTATCACGGGAAACCCCTCTCTGAAGTGGATTACCAACGCACTTGAGTATCACAAATTCCGCAGAGCTCCACCACCCATGAAGGACATAGTTCAAGGACCCAGCTTCCTGGAAGATCTTGCACTGCACAATTCTGCTCTCTGCCCTTCTGTCGGCTGCACCCCCATTCTTCTCAGAACCAAATTTGCCCACACATCTTCTGTCTCCTGAATTTATATGTTAGCCCTGTCACTCTAACTAAAATCAGCCGATTTTTCTGACGTATACACGTCATCTGGGCTGGTTTCTCTGGAAGCATAACTTTATGAAATGATTTGTAACAATCATTTCCTCTGTACAATGGCGTTTTTCACCAAAGCACATAGTTTCCTTCACAGTTTGTGCAATGAATCACAGCCAGCAAACTGCCTGCACATTAGAATTCTACTGTAAAACAGCAAGCTACTTTTGTCATTCCATCTGAAGCATTTTGCACTGCTTTCAGAAAGTGTTCATAACCAAACTGATTATCTTTATGCAGAGAAATTATTGCTCTGTTTCAAAGCTGCTACTTACCCTATGCATATGTATCACGTGATGTGACTCGACTCTAAGGAAAGTAGTATGCGTACAATGTATACAAATATGAGCATACACAGGGAAAGTACAGTAATAAAAAAAACAACAGAACTATCAGAAAGTGCTTGTAACCCTACTGATTATTTTCATGCACAGAAAGGATTGCTGTCTTTCAAGCATGTGTCTTCCCCTATGGATATGTTTCATATGATGTGACTGGACCCTAAGGGAATTACTGTAAGAACATACTTGAAGGATAAGTCTACAAATATAGTACCTTTTCAGTTTTTAGTTCCTGACTGTTACTGAAGAAAACCAGGTGGCCTAGATATGTCAGTAAAGGAAAAAAGTGGAGCCAGAAATGTGATGTCATCAGTGATGCCATCAATGACATTTGTGATGTCATCTTTGATGTCCTGTGTGTTAGTTTTAGCAGTGCACGGTGGTGGCACGAGTTATGGTTGCTTAGCTTACCATAACTGGCGAATTTCAGGGTTTTTTCGTTTTACTTGGAACCATAACATCCCTTTAACAATGTTTTTTTCACTGAATTTCATAGGTTTTTAGTAGCGCAACTTAACCTTAAAGTCCCCTTAACAAAGTTTTTTCATTGAAATTCATAGGTTTTTATTAGTGCAACTTAACCAAAATGTCTACGAACATCTGACTTCATTGCAGACCTTCCGAAGAGTGCCACATGACCATATGCTGGCGTGCACCATGATGACATGTCCGCACTTCACAATAAGATTTGTGCTTCGCGGACAGTTTGGAACTGCATTTTCTACTGATCTAGAAACTTTCAACTTCAAAATTTCCCTTGCCTATCTCCAACACCTATTCCTACTCATCCATTAACAATATAGTACACAGTACATACTTTTAGCAAAACTGATATTTATCTTAAAATGGCATCAGCTAAGGCCATCACTCCTCCCCAAGAGACACCACTACTGCTGTAATCAAGGAACATGAGAAACACTGCCACCTACCTTAGAAATAACAAACGCGCCACATTTTCCCCTGTACACCTGCCCTTCCATATTAGTGTTTGGTGCCTCTTCCCTCATTTCCCTACCCACCTTTCGTTCTAAGCTCTCCTGCCAAAAGAAATCCATCGAAAAACAAAATAAATGTTCCTTTACGAACCACCTTTCACAGTTAAAAAATAGAACTAAAAAAACTGCATAAACTCCATCTACTTTATATTTCTCAGTAAAGTACATAGACTCAATAAAATATTCCAACATTTGCATTTTGTGTTAGACTAATGGCAATATTGGGGCGTTCATCCTACATTCCAGGCACTGGAATGGTGGATACCGGGCAAGCAGCCCAAGTTATCAGCCCAAGCGAAGTGAGGGTGGATAACAAGGTCTCTGGACCATTATCCCCCCATTCCAGCCCCTGAAATGGGTGATGAAGGCCATTAGCAGCCTAGGTTCCCAAAGCGGGAACCCGTGGTACGAAAAATGAGGATTGTTTGTCCTACACCGGGACGCCTGTGGTGTCCCTGTTTAGGAAGGAAATCCTTTTCCAAGATGGCCACCATGGAAAGGGAAGGTGGGGGTTCCATACAGGGCCCCTCTTCGCTTTCCATGGCAGGATACAGAAGGCAAAAAGAAAACCCTATGACCATATTACCACGAGCAAATCTTTCTTCCCTTTCAAATCTATCCTAATTTCGAATTACTTTATCACAAAGCCAGTCCCAGGTGGACATGGCCACTTTAACCCTATGTTCTGTCCCTTCTGGTCATGGCCAATAGCCAGATTGTCCTGATCATGACCTTATTCCATGACCCGGACATTCTGGCCACTGCCCATGGCCACAGGTTACCCCTCAGTCATTAAAGCTATACCGCAAATTTAACTACATTATGGCACTTGTCAAAAAGAAAACACTACCACATTTGCAAAACCATGCTTGTAGATCCTTGCCAATGCGCCTTACGCAAGTTTCGCAGCCAAACACGCCCATAATCACCTACGTGATGTGACACAGAACGCGAAAATCAACACACATCAACTCACAACACAGCAGTGTCACAATTTGGAATATTAAACAGTACTTTAAAAGAAAACAACAACACTGTACAATTTGTAAAGTACTTTTATTTCACAATAAATGCTCCGAGAACATCCGACTATTGCCATATTCAATCAAATTGCAAATTTGTTTCTTCGCTCGCAGTCCATAATGTTTATCGTGAAGCATGCATTGTTCTTTTTGCGTACACAAGGTGTTCGTTTTCGGTTAAACAAGCACTTGAGTCGCACAATGAATTCCATTACTTCTGCATCAACTTGGGGCTAGACCACCGTAAAGCATGTTATGTTGCTCCTAATCGCTAGTACAGCATAAGGGCATATGGGCCCTTGTCGATCGTCCCAAAAAAGAGTCACTGTGATCCAGTTGTTCACAACTATGTTCAGCTGCTGGTTGAAAAACTTATCAGTTAGCATCTGGAATCTATGACAATCACAGAATGGCAGAATGTATCTGTTTCGAAAACATAAAAGAAATGTGTCTCACTACCCGATCTTTATTACAATTTATCTATTGACTTATTAATTTGGCATAGAGTTTAAACTAACGATTAGCACAGACATGAAACAATCTCAATTGGGAGAAAACAACGTGGAAATGGTACACAATTCGAGATGGTCATACATGACATTTTAATGAAATATTAGCGTTGAACCTGGGGGAACCGAGTGATGGTCTACATGCACCTCGATGCTGGACTCCCCATAAGCATGTTAAAAAGACCACTAATAAGCCACGCAGAACAAACAAATAGAATGTAACCCAGAAATAATGTTCAGATAATAATAAGTTAATGCTTGTTCCGATATACAATTGTCAAAAATCAAACTTACATTATATTCACCATTTCCATTCTTTTGGCGTAACTCAGACCGTAACGCTCACTGCGCTCACACCAACGATTCTTCATAAACTGAATTTACATGTTCCTTACCCACTTTTGGAATGCATAACCTTATCATATTTTCATTACTACTAACCTCGTTTCATTCAATTCCGTTCAGAATGGTCCCTTTGTCTCAAGGTCAAAAAACAATTGAACCTTATATTGTGTGTCGTGCGTGGGCTTTCTTAGCTCGCAAGCAAAAATTCAAAGCTGGTGACCTTCACTCACAATCAAAATACATTCTTACTTTGCAACAACGTGCCTCACCGCATCCATGAGAACTATTATTCTGATCCACGTCCGTCAGGCACTGCAGGTGGCTGCCTGAGGTGCCAGGCTCTAGGGGACGCCAGTCTGACTCCATTATTATTTTAATTACATTTTAACACAGACACACTAGCCCTTTATTTGCTGTGCTCTGGGTGTAGCACCACCACATCAATTTATAAACATCAACCATTTTAATTAAGAGTGTAAAATAACCTGAAATTGCTTCTATTTAATATGAATAAATATAAGGAAACCAATATAAACAATATAGATGAACGGGCATTCGGAATGTAGTATTACCCTGTAACACCACAAGGTAAGGTTGGGTTTGCAGACTGCAGAAGCAACAATCTATGTTTACAAGTCCACAATTCCATGATTATACATTTCCATCCCTTGAATGCCAAAGTGCAATCTCTTCACCTGTACTTTAGGCACATATTGTGGAACAGCACCAAATGTACCGTGTGACTTTCGCGACAAAAAAACACACATTTTTTTGCTTCTTGCAGCCATATCCCATCCCATCCTCATAACCCCTCAACTCCCCAGAGATTATTTGATAAGTTTGACAAGTGCAATGTTGTGTTTTTTAATATGTTTTTACCGCAATGTCCACAGACACCAAACACGAATCCAAGATGGCGGGCGCATCGAAACAATCTGACACACTTCACGCTCTTCACCATCCAATCAGCGAACACGCCAGATGTCCGCAGACATGACGCAAGCCAATTAGCCAATCGGTGTCCTGTCCGCGGAGTGAACAGGGAAGTGTGTCCGCGGAGCGGACATAGATATCAATAATTTTTTTAGACCTACTTTTTGATCGTTTTAAAAAAAAATACTGGACAGATTTTCACCAAATTTACAAAAGCACGCTTTTGGGACCAATCCGCTGCTCCTGCTGCAAATTTGGTGAAAATCCGTCCAGCGGTTTGGGCTGTAGGCGTGCGCAAAGTTTTTGGTAATTTTGGGCCCCCCCCTATAACTTTGCCCCCCTAGACCAAACCTCACCAAACTTTGCAAAAACTACCGTGGCTGTGTAATGTATGTTATTTTTTGGGTGATCCAATGATATATTTTTTTGTTATTTTTTTTCTTTTTTTAATGTATATATTTTCTTATGATATCCAGACAACATACAATCAAAGCAGCGAAACAATAAATCAAAAATAAAAACAATTGTGAAGACCATATCTCTTTGATTCCTGGTATTCATAATATGCAGGACCACATTTCCGGAATGTCCTGTCCATTAGTCTCTGCTCTACTACTGCACACAACACTCTCATCAGCAGAATTTCTCCAATCCGGCATTCCATGTAATTTCCTCCACAGACATCATCTTTATGGCATCTTGGACTCCTTATCTTCACTCCTTCTCTCGGTCCGGGGGCTTTCTCAGGGCCTCCGATCCTGTGACATCCTTCAAGCGTCCAGCGCTCCAAGAATCTGGCTCTGCGGGGCAAGGAATCAGTCATCTAAAGTAAAAGAAACAAAACAAATTAAGTACCTAGCATAGCACCATTTTCTAGCCCTCTTCTGCTACAATGTTTGAAAAATAAAATTGGATTATTGTCATCATTATGGAGGCTCCATGGGCTTTACTTGCCACACTGGAACAATTTAAAAACATGCATCCCACATCATACAACCAAAATAATTTCAGAGATGATCAATACACAAAACATATTTCTATTCATCAGAACTCCTAATCATTTCCCATTCACACCAATGGTTCCTTTGACTCTCCCAATTGTCACTCCACACACACTATTTTCCCTCACTAGCATCAACGTGTTCAAGCCTTCTCACTTCAAGTTTCGGGTGGAAAGGTTTGATTTTATTCACATGGACAAACTGTTCCATTGTCATTTCACCTCTTTTTTTTAACTATTCTGTATACCACAGGGGGACACCTTGTCTATTATTCCAAATGGCCCTTGCCATGCTGCAAGAAACTTAGAGTTTTATGCTTATTTTTCCCAAATGGAATTTGTATACCTGATCTCGCACCATGTACTCCCTTATAGATGTCTTCCTATCATAATATGTTTTCACACTATCAGCAGTCTTCTCTAGATTCTGCTGCACCAATGCAAATGCATGTTGTAAGTGCTTCCTCAACTCTTCCATATATTCATGAATTGTGGAGGCATTTGCGTGTGTTTGCTAATGGGTTCTGTACAATAAATGTTGTGGCAACACCATCTTTCTCCCTGTCTGTATCTCATGAGAAAACATATAAGGTTATTGCTTTTTATGTTTTGAAATTGTATTTTTAGAAAAATGATTTTTAATTATGCTTTTTAATTGTCTGAACCTATTAAATGAATTAGGTCTGGTTTCACATGTTGTATATGTTTTTATATGTGTTTTTTTGTAGAAATAGTCACACTGATCAACATTTGGGGTATGGAGTCTTTGTTAAACTTTCTGGAAGAAATTGTGTCCTGAAGATCGCCTAAAAAGAAAGAACTAAAGACACTAGAGATAGTGCCTGAAATACAAAATGGCCAAGACATGTTGACAGTTATCTAAGATACCCATGTGAATTACCTGTGGGATTCTGATGCAAACAAAGTGTTTAAAAATATATGTTGTGTTGTTTGCACCCCGTTCACTACTTGTGGATTATGCACAATGTCTTTTCTTTTATCAAAAAAAGTTTTTTTTTTTTTTTTAAAAAGGTGAATTGTTTAATTGTGTCATATTATGTGTTTGTGGTAATTTGTGCCTTTTTATTCATACACAAAATGTAATAAAAATTGAATTGGTTTTTGTAACTAGCCTCTTTGTGCTGGGTTCATGATGTTTAATTGCAATAATTTCAAACGGTATTTGTTTAGTTTGTAATTATTGGTCACTTGAAGCATTGGGGCAATGGAAAGAGGGGTAATCAGACTCACCTTATATGTTTTCTCTTTTTGAGTTAGTTCCCTTTGAGTTCTGATCTCCCGAGACAAAAATGTGGGAACTTTACCTGGGTTAGGTAACACTGTATCTCATGAGGACTCATGTTTGTTGATTTAGCGGGGGTCAATCTAATGGCCATCAATACGAAGATCCCAACTAGAACCTGCCGCAGCTACACATTTCTTTACTATGTCTACTATAGATCTATTGTCCTTTCCCACCCCACCTGAAGAAGAGGGCCGATATGAGATGTACAGTTTCCTTTTCACACCCAATATTTGCCAAACCTTAGTCATCAAGGCACTAGTGAAATAACTTCCCCGGTCTGATTCTATCTTTTGGGTTAACCCAAATCTTGAAAAAATATGATTTATCAGTAGTGTGGCTGCTGTTTTTGCACTGAAATCTGGTGCTGGACCGCATTCCATCCACTTGTACATTTGACAAACCACAGTCAATAAATATTTATTCCCTCTGGCTGATCTTTTTACAGGCCCGACATAGTCGATTTGCAAATCAGACCATGGAAGGGTCACACATCCTTTTATTAATGAAGCTCTATGCATAGGTGAAGCAGGCTGAAATTGTGCACAAACTAGACACCCTGTGGTGTATAGTTCAACATCTTGGGACATATGCCGCCGATAGGCGTAATCTTTTAAAATTTCAAACAATGTTTGTGAACCCCTGTGTCCTGCAGAGATTGCATCATGTGCATGATGTAACATTAATCCCTGAAATGGCAGTCACCACCCATTGATTTGACCTGTTACAGATTCTCTAATCATCAATCCATCTTTTAACCTAATTCTCTTTTTGTTTTTTCACAGTACCCTCAACTCTTCTTTTTCTTTACAATCGTTTTCAGACAGAGGATTTTGTTCTGCATTTACCAAGTGATCATAAAATAGGCTGAAAATTGGGACTTCTATTTGCACTTTTATTAGGTCCTGATCTGGGGTATCATAACTCCATTGCACTACAGGCTGTTCGACTTCTTTTGGAGATTTCTACCATGTGATTGCATCTATCTGTATTTCACCAAGCAGGTGTTCAATGGGGAACAACTCTCCCATTACAGCTCCAATTTTGGCTAATTGATGTGTTTGCCATTCCCCTCCATGTGCTCAACTGGCATCTTTAAATGGCCTTAGATTTTTCTGCAGAGCATCATAAAATAATTTTCTGACACAAGTTTGTCTATGGCTTGAATCATCTTCCCATGTTTAAGAGGTGTATTATTATACGTGAGCATACCTTTTGCCTTCCAGCCAGGTAAATATTCCACAAAACTGTTTTGGCATAATCAGAGTCAGTCACTAAAACTATCTCTTTGAGTATATTTTCAACTGTGGTAGCAACTGCCTTATAAATGGCAGCCAACTCTGCTGCTTGACTACTCCTTGATCCCATACTCATGCTCACTCTTGAAATATAGTCGCATTTAAACCAAATATTTCATATTCCTGCTACTAGCTCTTTTTCCGCATTATTTTCCAAATTACATGCACACCCATCTACATACACTATTGGTAAAGCTCTACATACATCCTCATTGAAAGGTTTGTGGGGAGATTGTTCAAATTCATTAAAATTCAATTCGATGTCTGCTTCATTAGGTGCACTTTCAGCTGCGCAATCATGCACATCTACAGCAATTGGGCTCTTTTTATTCTGTCCATATTTTACTTCCACAGGGAACCCCTGTAATGCTTACATACAGGAAGTTATTCTGGACTGTGCCAAATTACCTGACCTAATTCTTTTACTTTGCAGAAAATGGGTTGTGGGTTGGCCCCACTATTATATAATCTATATGTGGTGGACATGGGCTCTTGCATTGAAGCGGCATGCAAGTTTGCAAAGTTTCTTGGATTGGCTACGCCGATGATACGATCATACTTGACCAGCCACCCATTGGCTTACAGGGGTCGTCAGATGCCTTGGAGGAATATGCTCAGACCAATGGTCTCAGGGTTAGAATTGCCCAAACAAAGATAATGCGGTTTGGTAAAAAAAATAAGCTGCGTTGTCACTACAATTGGTGCTATAAGGGTGAACCACTAGAAGTTGTAGAAGTCGTAAACAGATATTTGTACTTAGTTCCCATCTGATATAACCAAACTCTTCATACATTTGGTGATCATGTACAAAGTTATGAAGAAATGTTTAGAAATTAGGTGATTCATACACAATAAAGGGGGCAATGATGTGGAGGGCATGGTGGATATCTATTGTAAATGTATTGTACCTATGATACCATTGGTTCTGCCATCTATTCAGGCTTTATGGTGAAATGGATGGATCTAATTGAAGCTAAGTTGTTGAGATCTATGTTAGGGGTTCCCTTTTCTGTCCCAGTGTAGGCCCTATGCTGCGAATTGGGAGTTCAGTCCATCCACTCCCTGTGGGTGCTTCAGTGGTGCAAACTGTTTCTGGCAATATTTAATTCTTCTATGGAGACAGAGAGCGTGTTTAGCTATATAGCCAGGCTGTATAAGGGGCACTACCAACATCTTCCTCAAGCAGCTTAAAGCAATTGCGACAGAGCACCTATAGAAACTAGACATCAACATGGATAATTTGATGGAAGTGCCCAATGCTTCCCGCATTTTAAAAAAGAATAATAATAACTTCGACTTCATAGCAAACATTATCCACCTTCGCAATAAGCGTGTATACCAGTCACACAGTACTCAAGGGTTCCACCGGAATACGCTTCTAACTTATCTAACTAAGCTTCTCTCTTTGAACATACGCAAGTTTATAGTATATTTACATTTTAATATACTTCCTACCCGGGAGCACACAAGGAGAAGGCATAAACCAGCGTGCAGAGAAAGAAGTTGCAGACTTGGTCATGAATACATTGAGGCAGCGCGCCATTTGCTAACCCAATGTCAGTCCCTTGCTCCCTATCATAATGCTTGCTATAGCGGCTACGTAAATATTATCTCATCTATTCAGGTAGATACATTTTGAAACACCCTCCATAGTGCAGAGAGCACAGTCATGACAGCGTTGGCTTATTATGTATGGAAAGTAGCATTACATTGCATATCAGGACTAAATAAATAATTTTATTGATCACTAATGAATGAATCATAAGGTGATTTTAACCTTTTTAAATCAAAATTAATGTTTTTATAATCCTACTTTTAGATTGTATTGTATTTAAATGCATATTGGTTATTCCATACCATTGACACAATTTTATTTCTTCTACAAATTGTATTAAATTGGCAAAAGGTTTGTTGTATAGCCATACGCTGTAAATAAAAACATAAAATATAATAATAGCCTTTTGATAAGCATTCAGGGTGTTGCCTTTCTGCATTAACATCTGTGATGGACGGTCTTGCTACCTTGGAGGGGACTTTATTGCCAGGTTGGGTGAGGGGCCAGAGGGCATACTGCATAATGCTACTGAGGATGATATGGCAGGGATCTGCACTCCCATCATGATGTCCACTAGATTGTGTACAGAAGGGCTCAGGTCTTGCCACTACCTCCTTGACAAGGGATTGCATTCTGCCAACGGACGTCTCTCTGAAGACATCCCTGGCAGGTTTACTTTTTCTTCTGTGCTGGATCATTCCATGACTGATTATCTATGTGTCCCAGTCATATTCTGGGACTTCGTTGTGGGATTTGAAGTGGTGGGTGAAATTTACAGCAACCACTTTCCAATTAGACTTGAACTCAAAATCTCAGAGAGGAGCGTGTCGTCTCTAGACTCGTATCTTCCTGAAGTGTCATTGGATGCCTCTCACAGGCTGAAATGACTGATCTGTGAGCAAGAGGATCTGCTGATTTTTATTTATTTTTAATTTTTATAAAGCACTACACGCCCATGAGCCTCAGAGCATTGATGAAAATAGTTCAAGATAATTGGCGGAAATGTGATACTTTGCTCACAAGGCCGTGTGACCAGAGTGTCATCTTGACTGAATTCTCATGTCTAATATTAGCATTAGAGGACACTTCCACCATTGTAGCGGGTAAAAGCAAAGGGCGGGTTGGTATGGGTTGGTTAAATCAGGATTGTGCTAGAGCAAAATCCAGGTTACTCACAAGACTGAAGAATCCCCTGGCTTCTAAAGCTGAAATTGTGAGTGCGAGCGCATCCTTTAAGAGATTCATTGTTAAAAGAATAACGGAGATTGAAGGTGAAGCAAAGGCTGACTGAGTCCTTGAGTCCACTAGCAATGATTCAAAACTCTTTTGGGAAATTGTGACCAATGGACCATTTTACAAATATAAGTCGAAAGTGATGGATGCTGTGGTCTCTGACATGGCTTGGTTGTCCTATTAGTATTCTTTATGCTCAAAAATAGAGGATACCTCAAGGATTATGGGGTTTGACAGGAGGATAGCTCAAGGGCAACGTTCTCGCCTTGGAAGCAAAATGACATGGAGCAACACAGGTTCGATCCCCGGGTCTGCACTTAGAAACCTCTGGGTATTAAGTGCATTATAAATAACCAATCACATCATTTCTACTGTTGGTGATATTACGATAGCCATTAAGTGTCAGCATAGAAACATGGCACCTGGCCCAGATAATGTGTGGACTGACCTTTTTCTATCTGAGTCCGATCTGTGGGCAACAATGCTGACTTTGGTCTTTAATATGATATGTGCAGGGGCATAATCCCAGAGTCATGGTCTCATGAAATTATCCAGCCAATTTATAAGAAAGGGATGCTTGTTCTACTTGCTTCATATAGGCCAATCTCTCTTCTGGTATCTCTATTCAAAATCTTTGGGTGTGCAATTCTGGCCAGGCTGGAGGCCTGGGTAGAGGCTAGCAACATTGTTTCTCCCACACTTCTAGGGTTCAGACTCAGTCTTGGTACTCCGGAACAGTCTCTGAATCTCTAACTAGTTGTGGCCCACTTGCTCTTTGTTAAGGGTGAGCCGATCTATCTTTCTTTCATAGATCTGAGGACAGCATTTAATAAAGGTAATCACGCCAAGCTTTGGCACGTGCTCAGATCCATGATCTGCCCGCAGACTATAATCAATCTCTTGGCTATATTGCACTATTCAACCCAAGCTCGTGTGAGGAGTGGTACACATGGGAGATACATTGTCCCTGTTCCAGTGGAACTGGAGGGCACCAGGGCTGTGTCCTGGGTCCCCTGCACATTTGTTTGTACATCAATGGCCTATATGATTGTCTGTTAAATTCTATCCCGGATGTCCTGTAGGGTATTTTGTATAGATCTGGGGCCTAGAGGTATTTTCTTACCGCCAAAATGAAAATAATTCAGTAATAATCACTCTTTGCATTCAGATTAGATTTGGTATATATACATACATTATTTCAGCACACTGATGCATTTAGTGGTATACATTATGTGGGTATGCGTTATTGGTGGTATTTATGGGTGAGCATAAATCCTTTGTTTTATATACGTGACCACAATATCCAGAACCCCTTATTTTTGTTTAGTTTGTTCGTCTGATCACTAGAGAGACCTCAGGCTTGCATTTCAGAAACACCACATTTCCAATTGGAGTGCCACCATGGGCTGTTCTCACTGACTTATCTACGACAGCAAGCTATATGTGGTATTTATCACCAACGTATTTACGTTTGGTGAGCTATGTCCAGGGCCTCTCTTCCTGCCGACTCATAGACCTTCGGCAGCCGGCTATTTCATCTTGTTATTATTATGTTCCATTCAGAAAACACACACACACTCATATACTGAATGGATTTATGCACACAGCTGCTGCCATGTCTTATCTTTTAGCAACTTTTAAAAATGACAATTGCACTGTGCAAGGATCTTCCCATATTACCAGTGTTATAATGATAGATGCACAAAGGACAAGATAAAAATTAAACACACTTCCCGCCTGCTTTCAGATATTTTTTTTGTATTATAAAACTTGCATTTCAACACGGGCTTACTTTTTTTTTTTTTACAGAAATAAATGGAAAGCTCACAGTAACAACATTATCTATAACACAATGAAAGGAGAGTGGTGAGGAACAAGAATTCAATTTGCAACATTAACATGTGGTTAAAACACAGGAATCTCCACTCCTACTCTGACTGAATATTTTCGCACACATACGCACAGCTCCCACACTTCAGCGAGATAATTACCAGGCTTGTTCAGCATGTAACTTCTTTGGCTGTTCGCCTTCTGGAGGGGTTCACCCAGCAAGGACAAGCATTTGCTGTCACTCAAACTGGGACTTGTTGACTGGAAATCCCAGTCTCTGTAGCAGTATTGAATCTGCTTTAGGAATCAGGCATCCCCAGCTATCAACCCTGTCCTTCTCCGAGCTGTGTCAAGATGTCCTCCTCCCAGCTTCTTCCCCGAGATTATACAAGAAAACTCTGGTTACCTCCTACCAAAGGATCCTAACCAATGAAATTCTATCATGCCCTATCCACCCTCTGCGCACAATAGAAATCTTTTACAGTAAGCAACTGTAACAAAACTGATTTCCTGCTATTTGAATCCTTGCTTCCTGCAAAATACTGTGGACAAAGCAGCACAGAAAAAACAATAAGAAAAAAAAATCTGCACACAGTCTGAAATAAGTTTCAGCCTGCCTCATTTTGCAGTGAAGAACACATTATATTATTAAGAAGTTAGAATCATGTTAGTACGGTTAATTATATCAGTTCATTAATCTTCAAATGTGTCTCTTGCAACATAGGCATTTCAGATGAAAAGAAAAAAAAATGTGTGCATTTTGAATATGAAAAATAAAATCCGCTTTTAAATGAGAAAATGGTTTGTTTTTAACCTGTGTAGCCTGTCTTCATTTACATATCCATATGTTGCACTGGCAACACATAGCTTGAAGCAATTGCATTATACCCATGCAGTGGCGCTGCATAAAAAAAAATGCTCAATAACACGTCTTGCTGTACCACATTATATAAATGCATCAAACCCATGCAGTGGTGCTGCACTTCAAAAAACATGCTATACATTGATCCTGTGCAGTGGTGCTGCGCTCTGTGCTCCCAAAACACACTAAACAATCCTACATATACCCTCCTTTTTTTTAGAACTTGGCTACGATCCAAGACAATTTTAAAAAAACAACCTGCTTCTTTTCTTCTTTTCAAAATGTATGTGTATTGGGATATCTTTCTCGTCCTGACGTAGCCACTAAAATTAGCAACATTTTCATTTTTACTGATAGCACAATCAACCATCCACCCATCATTAGCACCAGGACAGCTAAACCCACTATAGAGCGTTCTCCCCAGGTTCCCCAATTACATCTTTCCACTTCTATTATACCCAGGTTACTAAATGTAATATTGTTTTTTTTAAATTCATTCTCATTACATGTTTTTCTTTGTGATTCAAAAAAAACCTCCACATCTGGATCTATTGGAAATGTGTCCCTTTGATAAAAATCGATGTTTTCTACTTGACTTTCCCAAATATCGTTTGTTACATGAAACAATATTAACCCTCTAATTGACACGATTGTATCCTTCGGAACCTGCAAGTAAAAAACATTATATTTCACCTGTTTAACCACATATGTTCCATGATTCAAATGTATTATTGTCATGTTCTTTAAATAGGTGCTGACTAACCATTTACCTCTGACCATCTTAGCCTGTGCCAATTCTTCACTCCCCATATTGCTAATGATCACTTCACATCCTTCTGATAAACTTGGGTCAGATCTCAAACCACAAATAGCGTCTGTGGCATCAGGAACAATCGGTTTACACGGGCACATATAGTTTTGTTCTTTAAATTTGACACACGTTTCCAAGTTTGGTATTAAGTAAACTTCAGGTTCCCACGATTGAAATGCCACTACTTCTGGAGTCTTAATCTTAATAAATTTGTCCTCTTTCCAAAATCCCACATTGTGTACCCACTTGGTCTGATAAATAAGTTCAGGAGCCACATATGGGATGCATAGTAAAAACCCCATCTCCAACCTCTCCAAGAACACATATAATGGCATTGCATTACCCATTTCAAATGCAATTTTTACTTGTAGCACATCAATCTCCCTCCTGGTCAACCTTTCTATCATTTGATGAATAATATCCTGGGAAACAAAATATAATGGTATACGTCCTTGAATAAATTGTGCAATTGCAGCTTGAACTTCTCTCATATAATTTATCAATAGTCTATCCACAGGACTCATTATATTCAAAATCTCACTGAGTGTTTTGTCATGCTTAATAATTAACTTAGTTGCTTGTTGCATTACATCCGCCTGTTCATTCAATATGATCGCAGTTTCATTTATGAACCTTACTTGTTCATCCAATCCCCCTCTGATTCCATCTAATGTTGTTTGTATTATTTCTAGGTCAACACTCAGTTGTTGTGCTTTAGTGCTTAGTGTCCCTAATGAAATGGCATTGGCTGTTGATATCGTGGTACCTATTATGGATCCAATTATAGACATTACCAATGAGATCGCCAGCATCACGGCTCCTCTCTTTCCTCTCCTCTTCTTAATGTCTGCTGGATTCACAAATGTTTTCTCCAATTGCATCAATATATCTCTTATTGACTGCTTAGAGTCCTCTTTTCTTATTTCCAGCCACTCTTTAGTCTGTTCAATCTTAATTCCGGTATTGTTCAAATGTTTTTCAATCAAAATCCCCGGATTCAATGGTATGTAGATATTTTGGAAAATCATCCTTCTATCACTCGTGATGAATCCTGGTGCCTCTTCTACCGCGATACCAGATGCCGGTCCAGGTTCAATGACAACCTGTGCTTCTGAATTTTTTAAGATCCCTCCGAATATCATAATCATTAACCATATTGTTGGTGTCATCTTCAATGCTGATCGCTTTGCAGCCTTGGTCTTCGCCCCCCCCCCTTCGGGGCTTTTCCGGAATCCGTCCATGTGGGCTCCAGGACTCCATCGTCTCCCGTGACCTCCGGTACAAATATGTTAATATTCTAAATCAAATAGAAAAGAAACAGATTAAGTATATAGCACAATACTAATTTCACCCTTTTGCCAAAATAAAAAACGCTCTGTAAAATATTTCGCTCTTTTTCTTTCGCCTTCTGAAATTAAACACAGGTTATAGAGAACAAGCATACATAAAACAACATTCAATGTTTAATACATTTTCATTCTGCACACCGACCATGAGCTTCCATTATATATATTTTTTTATTTACTTTTTATATTATTTATACTTTATATATATTTACATATATTACAGTGTTTATGTACCATTTCAACCATCTTTTTTTTTAACTTCTCTGTCACTGCCTCCTGACTAGACATAGTCACTCCACCTTTTTATGTTTAAGGGACTTTATCTGTTTCTACATGCTCAAGATGCCTGATCTCGTGTCTGGGATGGCATGGCTTAATCTGATTTACATGTACAAACTATTCAGTTACTGTTTCACCTTCAGTCTTTAAAAATGTATAAACTACAGGAGAAACCTTATCTATAATTCGAAATGGCCCCTGCCAGGCTGCTAGAAATTTAGAATGTTTCTGTTTACTTTTTCCAAAATGAAACGTATACATCTGATCCCCTACACTGTATTCTCTCACTGATGTTCTTTTATCGTAGTATGACTTTGCACTGTCAGCAGCTCTTTCTAGATTTCTCTGCACAAAAGCAAATGCATGTTACAAATGCTTCCTCAATTCATCAATGTACTCATGAACTGGGGATGCACTCACAAGTGTCTGCTTATGTGTTCGGTATAGTAGGTGTTGTGGTAACACCATTTTCCTACCTGTTAAGACTTCATGTGGACTAATACTTGTTGCTTTGGCAAGAGTTGGTCTGATTGCCATCAAAACCAACGATAAACGTAAATCCCAGCTGGAACCTGCTTCTGCCACAAATTTCTTTAATATGTTCACGACAGACCTATTGCTCCGTTCAACTTCACCTGAATAGGCTGCCCGATATGCGATATGTAGTTTCCTTTTCACACCCAGTATTTGCCATACCTTACTCATTAGAGTACATATGAAATGACTTCCTCTGTCTGGCTCAATTCTTTGTGGCAACCCAAACCTTGAGAACACATGGTTCACCGGCAATGTGGCTGCTGTTTGCGCACTACAATCTGGTGCAGGAATACATTCAATCCTCTTCGACATCAAACATATCACACTTAAAATGTAACGGTTTCCTCTGCTCAACCTTTTTAAAGGGCCTACATAGTCTATTTTCAAATCTGACCATGGAAGAGTTAGGCCTCTTTTCATCAATGGCGCTCTATGCATTGGTGAAGCAGGTTTAAATTGCGCGCATACTAGACATCCTCTAGTATATAATTCCACATCTTGGGACATATGTGGCCAGTAAGCATAATCTTTTAGTATTTCCAATGTTTTTTGTGAACCTCTGTGGCCTGCAGTTATTGCATCATGTGCATGTTGTAGCATTAGCCCTCTGAATGAAAGGGGTACCACCCACTGTATTTGTCCTGTTATGCACTCTCTAATCATGAGTCCATCCTGCAGTCTAACTCGTGTTTTATTCTTTAATAGCACCCTCAACTCTTCTTTTCCCACACAATCATTTTCTGGTTGATCTACCTCCTTTGGTGCTTTAGAACGTGTTATTGCATCAATTTGTATTTCACCCAGTAAATCATCTATAGGTAGCAATTCTCCCCTCACATCCCCAATTTTAGCCAGGTGGTCTGCCTTATCATTTCCCTCCTTATCCTCTCCTGGTGTTTTTAAATGCCCACAAATTTTTCTCCAGTATATTGTCAAATCATTTTCTGACACCAATTTGTCTATGGCTTGTATCATTTTTCCATGTTTAAGTGGCTTTTTGTTGTATATAACCATGCCTCTTGCTTTCCAGCCAGGTAAATACTCCACAAAGCTATTTTGTGCATAGTCAGAATCAGTCACCAGGACAATTTCGCTGAATTTATTATCAACTGCAGTAGCAATTGCTTTATAAATGGCCGCCAATTCCGCCACTTGACTGCTTCTAGCTCCAATCCTCATCCCTACACTGGGGACGCCTTCACATTTCAACCAGACATTCTCTGTTCCTGACACTAATTGTTTATTACTGTCATTTTCAATGTGAAAAGCACAACCATCCACATATACAGTTGGCAGATACTTGCATGTTTTTTCATCAAAAGCTTTGTGTGGTGATTGTTCAAATTTCTGCAAACTAGTTTCCTCTTCCATTTCGTTTGATACTTGTTCAGCTGCACAGTCATGTAAGTCAGCTAACCCTTGAGCAATTGGGCTCTTTTTATTTTGTCCATATCTCACTTCTACAGGAAAACCTTGTAATGCCAGCATCCATGAAGTGATTCTGGACTGCGCTAGATTACCTGACCTAATTCTTTTACTCTCTAAAAACTGCAAAGGTTGATGATTTGTTTCAATAATCACCTTTTCTCCCTGAACAATAGGGCGGAAATGTTGTAGCGCCCACACAGTGGTTAATAGGGCCTTTTCACATTCATTGAATTTCATTTCAACTTGGGAAAATGCTTTACTTGCATATGCAATGGTTTTGTGATTCACATCATGTTTTTGTGATAACACTGCTGACATACAATGTTCAGAGAACCCTATTTCTATAAAGAAATCCCTACCCTTTATGGGATATGCTAAACATGGTGCCTTTACAAGACATTCCTTCAATTTAACTACTGCCTCAGACTGCTCTTTTTCCCATATCCAGGGTGTATTCAGTTTAAGCAGTTTAGTCAATGGTTGAATGATTTCAGCATAATTTTCAATGAACTTTCTGTTATAGCCTGTCATCCCTAATAAACTTTTTACCTCTTTCACATTTTTAGGGTCCTTTAGTTTTTGTATGGCCTCTATTTTCTTCTTTTGTGGATTTAGCCCATGTTCAGTCACTTCATGGCCTAGAAAGTTCACTTTTTTCTTGCACCATTGTGCTTTTTGTAAAGACACTTTGGCACCTGCTTTCTGCAATTGGCCAAGCACATGTCTTGTTTCATCAAAATGGCTTTTCAGGCTTTCATTTTTTATCAGGACATCATCCACATAAACTATGGTTCCTCTTTCCGCTGCATCTGGCATGGCCTTTGTCAAAAATATGCCAAATTCACTCCCACTATTGATGTACCCGAATGGAGCTCTAAGCCAGGCGTATTGAGTCCTGTCAAATGTAAAGGAAAATAAATTCTGTATCTCCTCTGCCAATGGCACGCAACAATATCCAGAGGTGAGATCTAATGTGGTAAACACTTTTGAACCATGTACCTGAGCTAGGCCCTGATCAATGAATGGCAGTGGCCATCTGGATACTGGCACTCTTTTATTTAACTCCCTCAAGTCTGCACATAGCCGCCATTGACCATTTGGCTTTAACACACCTACAATAGGTGTATTGGATGTGCTATGAATGGCCCTGATGATTCCCCGAGCTTCCAAATTCTTTATAGTCTCTGCTAATGATTCTAAACATGCCAGCGGTAGTCTATACTGGCGTACAAATACTGGACTTCTGCTACACCCTTCCAGAAGTGTGGCCACATGTAAATCAGTTAAACCGCAATCATAAGCATCTTTTGCAAATACATCTTTAAATTCCATAAATATCTTTCTCAGTTCGTTCCTATCCTCATCGTTGTCACACGCATCCGCTAAGGAGAGCTGCTCTTCTACCATTTTGGAAAATTCTGGAAAATCTTCTGGTAAGGGAATCTCGGCGCTTTCCTCTAATTGTGTGGCTGTGTCTTTTTGTAAAGCTGCCACTTTTAAATATTTTGGCATATCAGCTTCAATGGGCTGATTTTCTGTTTAATGTTCATTTAAATTAAATATTATGCAATCCTCTTGATGGCAGCACACTGTCTCATTTGAATCATAAGGATACACAGAATGAATTTTAAATATTCCTTTGGGCTGAGAGTCTAGGTGTTCTGGCAACTCACCCTTGGCATCTACATACTTTTCAGGGATATTTCCAATCACCATGTTATTTAAATCTGCCGTATAATGTGATTTTTGTATGGCCATTCCTAATGGGGAGTTTTCCTCTAAATGAATATCCTGACAACCTTTATTATTTACCATCATTTTTACAGAACCTTCACCAATATCTACCAATGGAATGTATTTATAATCCAGGCCTTGCTGTTTTATGGATTCATTCAGGCATACAAATGCATCAGAGTCTTTCATCTGCTGTCCATTTTTGCATTTCAGTGTTATTGCAAACTGTTTTGTAAATGCAGGAATAATAGTATCTTTCCTCATTTGTAATTCAATTGCATAAGGAACCAGTTGTGCACAATGATAAGCCCTTCTTTTTTTTCAAATTCAGGTGCCGGCCCACCTAGGCGCGACCATATTTTTTGATTAAGGAAATCTAACACCATACACATTCTGTGCATGATGTCATTGCCCATGTAAAAGCCATTTTGTGCTCCACTCACTATCCATACATTATGGTAAATTGGTTTCTGCCCAATGCTAATTTTAAGCATGCATCTGCCTGCAATTCGGTTTTCAAAGTCTGGACTGTCCAACCCAGAAACATATTGGTTTTTAATACTAAATTTCGGAATCTCTTCCCTCTCCATTATCTTTTGCAACAATTTCTCATTAATGAAGCTCCTCTCCTGTTCAAGCGCTAAAGTGGCTTTTATTGTTTTAAAACAGTAATTTATACCAACATGAACCCATGGTTGCTCATCTTCCATGTGTATTTCAGCAAGAGTGGTAATGTGTTTTTCTGAATCTGTTTTAGGAGCAATATTCTGTTTGATTAATTTCTCTTTTAAATAAAAACTTAATGTGTGCTCATCTATGGCAGTCTGCCAATTTTTCCTTGGGTCCAAGTATATTTGTAGAGGTAGTTTTTCATTGTCCCTCTGCATTTTGTCTTGACACATTAATATAACCGTGACACTAGGTATGCAACTATTCTGGAGATATACCTCCACAGCATCATTTGTTTTGGCAACGGTGTGACATTCATTTATGCTGCTGTTTTGTGATTTTAGTTTCTTAGGTCTCAATGGTTTTTTGGTTAAGGACCACAGCACTCCATTCACCCCATCTATGAGAGGAGACAATCTTTTCAGGCAATCTGTCCCCATCAGAAATGGAATTTCACAAATAGATGTGATCAATACCTCTTGTTTCATTCTGTGCTTTCCTAGTTTTATGTCAACCTCAGTTACACCTATAATGGGCATCTCCTCCCCATTAAAGTTATGCACTGGACCTTGATTTTCCTTCACTGTGATCTGATTCTATGGGGGTCTCCCTTCATTGATACTCTTTACCAGCTTCTTGGACATAATTGTGGCCTGTGCGCCAGTGTCAATCATAGCAAATGTTTGGCATTTTTCTTCTACAGTGATGGGTGCATAATATCTGTCCTCAACTTCCTCTAATACACATAAGAAGTGTGAATTCTTACTGATTTCAGGGCTCTCCTTTCCCAGGCCTTTTTCACTTTTGGCTAAGCACATTGGTAAATGGAAAAACATTTTTCCTTCCTTTTTACCCATTTCTGCGCGAGAGACTTTATTCATTTCTCCATGTTAAGAGGTTTTTTGGAATGTGGCCACTGTTCGCCCACCCATCTGGGTATCATCAGGGACCACTTTACAACCTTCCAACTGAACATGTGTAACAACATCATTTAGTAATTTGTCATTGTTTAATTCGGTGCATGTGTGATCATTTAGGGGCCGATTCATGGAACAAACGTGCGCCGAAAATCTACGCGCAAGCAGGCGCAAGCAGGCGCAAGGAGGCGCAAGCGGAAAAAAACAGGCGCACGCGCACGCGTGCGATTCATGGAAGTCCCTGCGCGTGTTTACCTCGGGAGGTGCGCCAAACCCGTGCATGGCGCACACGTCACTGCAACATCCCAAAAGACGTGCGCGACGCGCACAGTGAAAGCGCACAACCTCGGCGCATACACCAGAAAGTGGGCGGAACACGGGGTGTAACGCGCGGAATGGGGAACAACTCGCGAAAACAAGGGCGTAACTGGGGATGTACTGCAGGGAAGCAGACGGAACGCCCACACGCACCCGAACCACACGTATTCATGGAACCGAATAGGGCAAAGCCACGCACAGCGAAAGACACGCACAAGCCGATACACGTCCGCCACACGAAGGCAGGCGGTAGCGTCCCTGCGCTTTACAAAAGTGGCAACATACAGCAATTGTGCGAGCGGGGCACGTGTATTTTGGGGGTTCGCGTGAACTTACTCATGCGATCGGGCCTGGGGGAGCGGGCTACGTGTATTACAGGGGTTCGCGTGAAGTTTTTCACGCGATCGGGCCTGGGGGAGCGGGCTACGTGTATTTCAGGGGTTCGCGTGAACTTTCTCACGCGATCGGGCCTGGGGGAGCGGGCTACGTGGATTTCAGGGGTTCGCGTGAACTTTTTCACGCGATCGTGCCTGGGGGAGCGGGCTACGTGTATTACAGGGGTTCGCGTGAAGTTTTTCACGCGATCGGGCCTGGGGGAGCGGGCTACGTGTATTTCAGGGGTTCGCGTGAACTTTCTCACGCGATCGGGCCTGGGGGAGCGGGCTACGTGTATTACAGGGGTTCGCGTGAAGTTTTTCACGCGATCGGGCCTGGGGGAGCGGGCTACGTGTATTTCAGGGGTTCGCGTGAACTTTCTCACGCGATCGGGACTGGGGGAGCGGGCTACGTGGATTTCAGGGGTTCGCGTGAACTTTCTCACGCGATAGGGCCTGGGGTCGCGGGCTACGTGGATTTCAGGGGTGCGCGGGAAGTAACACACGCAATTCCATCAGGGTACGTGTATTACAGGTGTGCGCGATATCAACAGGGTACGTGTATTACAGGGGTGCGCGGGGAGCAGCACACTTGAATTGCACGTGTGGGTCCTCCCAGGTGTTCGCTCTACACCCTCCATGGCCCCTGCAGGTGGCTCACACCACAGGGGCCTACCCAGCACATGTCATGCAGGCACCCCACCCACCATGCCCATGCCCACCAGCCAACCCACTTGTCAACTTGCACTACCCCCCCAACGCATGCCCCCCTGCACCTTCAGCCACCAGGGGCAGCCTCCACCAGGCCCCCACCCATGTCTCCCACCACCCCCACCCCCCAGCCACCATGGCCAGCCCCCACCAGGCCCCCACTCATGTCCCCTATCACCCCCACCCCCCAGCCACCATGGGCAGCCTCCACCAGGTCCTTACAATCCACAACACACATGTCATTACAACTCGCACACATGAGCCATACCACAGCCATATCGCAACTGCCACCACCATCCATACACATACAACAGCATGAGCAGCCAAAGGTGAGCCAGACATCACATGCAACACAGGAAGTGCACCACACATGTACACACACCACCACACTTGCATGCATGTGTACACCCCTGCCAAGTGTCGCACTGTTCAGACGGCCATCCATGTCACATCTGCCAATCAGGCTTCCACATACCGCTGTCACATGCATCCATGTGGCATCACTGTTGCACCCTTGTCAAATACACACACATGCACATGTACACAGTGCTGATACATGCAGCCGAAAACAAGATACATGCGTGACATCACGGACATATCTACTCACATACACATTCATCCAAACATGTGTGCCCACACAACTGCATTTGGCATGCAAGCCTACACACACAAGCACCATCCATGTCTCACACATCACAGCCCTCGCATGTGTCAGCCCCACGGCCCTGTACACCCCCACCCATACTCGACCCCATACAAACAGATGTGCAACCTGCACACTACTGAATAATCACCACATGCACTGCTCACAATCAGGATGCATGTACACTCACCGCTCTACTCCAGACGGGTCTGCTTCTCTAGGACCTGGACGTGGAGCGCTGGGGATATGCGTTCCAGGACCCTCATCTGTTCTTCCGACAAGTGGGCCCGACGCCCCTTGGCATCCGCTGCCTTCAAGAGGCGCCGGCCCTTGTTCAGGGTCCTGGACCTGAAGTCCTCCCAGTGCTTCCTGACATGTTGTAAGTTGCGGACTGCCACCCCCTCCGCGTTGATGGCAGTCAGATGTCAGTCCAGATCCGAGTCCGTCCTTCCTTGTCGGCGCGGGAACTTCCGAAGAGGGCATCATACTGCCCCAGGACTTGCTCCACCAGGACACCAACTTCGGTGGCACTGAAGCTGGTGCCCCTCTGCCTCTCTGGCCGGGGGTTGTCAGTGGTCACAGATGGTGTTTGCCCCGACATGACAACCCCAGAGGCAGGAGTGGGCGGGCAACTGGGTCCTGGGGCTGGGCTGTGGAGCGATGGAATCCCAGTCGGAAGTCTTCGGTTCCAGCAGGGGTGGTCACAGCAACAGCACCCCTGGCTGATGTGCAGGCAGCAAATGGCAGTGCAAGTGGGCAGCAGGCAGTCAGGCAGCAGCAGATGGCAGGTGGGAGCGTGCTCGGGCCCTGGGAGGCAGTAGTTCGGCCTTCTGGGCAGGAGCGTGGTCTTCCGTGTGCATACGCGTGGGCAGCTTGATACGGAGTGATTTGGCACGTGAAAAATCTGCACGTCAGCGTGTAATACGAGGAAAGGGCCATGCGAGTAAGCGCGCGTGGAAACTGCACGTCCGCGTGTAATACGAGGAAAGGGCCATGCGCGTAAGCGCACGTGGAAACTGCACGTCCGCGTGTAATACGAGGAAAGGGCCTATGCGCGTAAGTGATGTGACGCGCGCGTTTGTTTCCCTCAGCACGGGTTAAAGGTGAGCGGGCCCAGCAGTTCGCTATACGTGCCTTTCGTGGAGACCGACGTGTGTTGCTGCTTCCTGTTGTTTCGCGCGCCATCACAACTTCACAGCTATCAAGGACGTATCTCTTCTTTTGGCGGGGGTATTGGCTACGTGTGTTTTTCTGCATCGCGCTAGTCAGACGGTGAGTCACACACGCTCTTTTTCCCACTGCGGGTGCCCCTGTGTATCGCACCCATTTTCGATGTCATAGTAGCCTGCGTGTCCCACGCGTACGCGTTATTCGTGTTACTGGGTGCCACCGCGTACTGCGGGAGGTTCAATCCACGCACGTAGGCTGCAGGGTTGCGTGCACGGTTTAACTGCAGTTTTGGGGTGCCTGAGCGTTGCGTGACCCGTCACCACATCACCGGGGTCACATACAGCCTTGCAGGTGCAGGGGGGCTGTTAACATCTTGCTTCCCACCCCCTTCACCCCAATTGCCCAGGTCAATTGTGGTGTACACCTCCCATTGGCACCACTCCATCTGTGCCAGCACTACTACATCTGTGCCATGGTTGGGAGGCCACCAAAGGGGAGGGGCGCCTCTGCTGGGCGTACTCCTCGTGGCGGGCGTGGTCGGGGACGTGGCCGTGGTGACCAGGGAGTAGGGGGACTCCAGGGTGTCCAGGGCAGCCACAGAGGGGGAAGAGGCAGGGGTGCGCCACTTGAGCACAATGTTGTGCCATGTGTCGGTGCAGCCATGCCACCACCCCCTGTGGTTCCGGGGGATGCAGCTCCTGCATCTGGCACTGGCACCCATATGACCCGGCAGTCCGTTCCATCGACTGCCACAGGCCCAAGGGTGGTGGTAGCTGCAGGTGCAGCTGTGGACACCGCCACCCAGGCTCAGGGTCTGCCAGCGCAGGCTGCGTTGGCACTTGAAGAGCCCTTGGTAGATCTCCAACAGGCCAGGGGGGAAACCATAGGGGCATGCCGGGCTGCTCAGACCAAGACACGTGTCCCTGGGGCAGTCATGTCATCTGCTGCCCCGAACAGCCGGGTGTTGGCAAGTGCAGGGGCAGATGCACCCAACAGCACCCCGGTTGTGAGTCTGCCAACCAGGACCGTTGCGGTCAATGACCCTGCCACAGCTGATGTTGCTGCGCAGGGTCCATTAGTGGGCACCCAGCTGCCACTGACACAAGTCAGGCCTCTGGTCATCCCTCCACCTGCCACTCCCTTGGCTCAATCCACCGAACCCACTGGCCATGCTGGTCAGGGCGGCATTAGCCAGCCAGGGTCTGCGCCACAGTCCAAGAGGAGGAAGGTTGCACCTGCAGCACAGGCTGGGACCCCACACACAGCCACGACCTCCTGCACGTCGAGGAAGAAGCCTTTCTGTAAGCAGGAACTGGACTTACTCGTGGACTAGGTGTGGAGCCACAGCCGTGACATGCTAGTGGGTGCCAATAGTCAGACCACGGCTGCCCAACGTGACACCCACTGGAAGCATGTTGCGGAACATGTCAGTTCATTCGGCCATGAGGTGCGCACGGCGCAGGAGTGCAAAAAGCGTTGGAATGACATCAAGCGCAGCACTAAGGCCAAGCGTGCCTCAAATTACAACTTGACTCTGGTGACTGGCGGTGGGCCTGCACCAGAGGAGGAAGAACTCACTCCGCATGAGGCTCTCGTTGCGGAGTTCATACCACCTGAATTGG
Source organism: Ambystoma mexicanum (assembly GCF_040938575.1). NCBI lineage: Eukaryota > Metazoa > Chordata > Amphibia > Caudata > Ambystomatidae > Ambystoma > Ambystoma mexicanum. The sequence continues at coordinate 440,668,782 of NC_090932.1, read as the reverse complement.
TCGAAGGAGTGGGAGAGAAGCTGGACTTTGATGCCCAGTCCAGTGAGTGTTGATGCGTGTTTGTTGAGGACGTGTGTGTTTCACTTGTGGGATGTGTTGTGCATGATTGCTGCTACATATGACGTGTACATGGTTCTGATGTGTAAGTAATGCAATGCTACCGTCATGCATGTCTCCTCTGCCTGCATGCGGGACTCCATGTAGGCATGCTCCCTTGCCCCTCCTCCGCCACTCTGCACCCCAGTTCCACCTTTGCACTGGTCTGCTCCAATCTTGCCAATGTGTAGTTTCTTGTCCATGTGTCCTGTGTAGATGCTAACTTCCAGCGTAGAATCTGCCAGACATATGCCATGTCGTACAGCCTTAGTACTCGATGCAGGGTATCTCACTTGTACTGTGCATGGGTCAGATGTCCCGCAGGGACATGAGTGCCCATTCATGCTCCATGTGCATTGCACGCATGCCCCTATGTGTCCCTGACTGGTTGATCACTGTAATATCAGTCCTTGGTTACATACATTGCCTGCCATCTCATCAGCCTTCCCATGTCAACTGTGCCTCAGTCCTGCGTTGCACACATGTTTAGGCTCTGACAATCTGTGTGGCTCACAGGCCTCAGCCTGTTCAATGGCCAATGACTCTGTCCAACTCTTGTTGTGTCTTCTTCACACGTGGGCGGCCTCCGGAGTTTCCATCATGTGTACTGCCCACTGTCCCAGCATCATTTGCAGTGTTGTAATTTGAATCACATGAAGCTGTTGATGCCAGTCAACACTGCCTGTCAATACACAGGTGTATGGTCAGCCTTTTGATACCATGATAGGCATCCCTGCTTTGGTACTGGGGTGGAGGGGTGCTTGGCTTCTGGACATGGTACACATTGAATGCACAATACACGTGATGTCTGATTTTGACATTGCACTGCCTTCACATTTCCTGGCACACACCATGTAGTGCTTGTACATGTAGGTAGTGAGTGGCGTACACATTTTCTGCACTGCATAGACCCACTTCCATGGAAACTGCGACCTTTCAACAGGTCTGATCACAGAAGCTATTCAAAGTAGACCCAGCATGCATGCCAGGTCATATGTTGTGTGTCACATGTCTGCCTGATGCCTTTGCTGTCGGTGTGTGTGTGTGTCGTGTGCTTCTGACATGTGTATTGACCTTTTCCTCTCTATTTTTCAGGTGATGACGCAATGGAGGCAGAGGATGGTGTTGTCATGCCAGACACAGGGTTGGTAACGCCACATCAACCCGGCACTAGTGGGGGTCGTGGGGTGGTAGGCCACGAAAACCCCCAAGTGCTGCAGTCCATCTTGTCTCTGGCTGCCTATGAGTCCAGCCTTGATGACGACTCTGACGTCCATGTTGAGTTGGATGACCATCAAGTCCATGTGTCAGGGGTGAGTGATTCTGATGTGGACACTCCTCTGTCTGCGACACCTGCACTGAGGGATCAGACAGTCTTGGTTCCTCCGCCCGTGGTGGATCGGGACGCAGGGTCACCCTCCACACCAGTCACTGATGTGCCTGGGACATCACGTCGACGGGGGCATGTAGTCGTGCAGCCGCAGGCGGTGCCAACACAGCGAGGACCCCCGGTCCTTGGGTCCCGCAAGGGTCAAGCCCGGCAACACGGTCGCCGCGCACAACCGCTGTATACTGAGTGGGAGCAAGACATGACTGCCAATTCTGAATGGCAGGGGGCAGCAATGGAGAACATTGCTGAGAGCATGGAGCGTGTGGCCCGATCTGTGCTCCCCACTGCTAGGCAGGTGCTTCTCCAGCAGCAGGCGGCACGGTCCACGGCCCGCTCGCTCAGGCCGGGCATGGCGGCCTCAGACAGGGCACGCCAGGCTGAAATGTCGTCTCTGCATCAAGCAATTGCTGCTCACGCAGAGGCGCACATGGATGCCTTGAGGGAGGAGTATGCTTCCCTCAGATCCACTCTGGGTGTCCTTATGATGTCCCAGAGGCAGCGGGCAGAGGAGAGGTTTGCACAGCTTGAGTGTACCATCTCGGCTGAGCTACAGGCTTGCCGGGAGGTTCAGCGGTTGTCCAGCCAGGCCTTGCAGGAGGAACTGCGTGTTACACGTGCTACCTTGCAAGAGGAAGCACGTGTATCACGGGAGGTTCTGCATGCAGACCTACGTCACATCGCCACACAGAACCAGGCTCACCCGTCCGGCAGACTTGCTGCCGACGAGGGGCAAGCTGCGGCTAGGCGTGGCTAGGCTACTGTGCCACGTCCTCCTTTCCAGGATGATCCAGACTCGGACGACCATCTATCTCCCACATAGGTCGTGCTGTGCAGGCGTTGAGCCCATGGAGGTTTTTTTTTTGGCTCAGCATCATCGCATGTGGATGTTGAGCAGCACCCTGTACCTCCCCCCTCCTGGGTGCCTCCCCTCCCCCCCGGGTCGTATGTGGCCATTTTTGATTTTTCTTTTAGTTTAGTTAGTTAAGTTTCTGTTTGATAGTTAGTTTAAATAGGTAATGTAGGTTTTCCATAGTTAGTGTAATTAGTTAATAGTTGATTTAGTTTAAAATTGCTAGTCTATTGTGCTTTCATGTGACGGTGCGGTGCTTTGTGGCTTTTGAAGGCATCCACTGTCTGTTCCAGCTGGGCCCTTCATGGTTGTCTTGTGTATGTGTTTGCTGCTTGGGTTCCTTGACTCACATATGCCACTCCTGCCTCCCTTATCCATGGGCTCGCAAGGATGGTTTGGTGTTACAGCATTTTACACAAGGGCATTGGACTGTCATATCTGTGGCATGTCTGGTGCTGTGTGACTTGTGTTGACACCCCTAGTGGGGATGATTTAGGTGTCATTGTCCACTGTTCAGCTTTTGCTAGATGGGGTGTATCATGATTAATGTGGACATTGATTGCTATGCATTGTGTAGTATGTTTCATTTCTTTCCTGTACATGTGCTTGTTGCAATTCATGCTGTAGATAGTGTTCCACACTTTGTAGGTGAAAGACGGACTGATGGTGTGATTTGTGATGTGACTCTCTGACATGGTCAAGTAATGAGATGCCTGATGAGACACACACAGATGACTCTGAAGCATTAATCATGTGTTCCATGCCCTTTCTGCAGGGGGATGAGCCTCCAGAGCACCTTTGCCAGCAGACATGTCCCATTGGACGACGGAATTCTGGACCCGTTTGTTGGTGCCCACATGCACATGTGTGCAGAAGCAGAGGCACAGTGATTGCAGACCCACATCCTAGAACTGCTGACATGTTCCAAGGAACTCCAGGCAAGGTGAGCATCACAGGGGGGCCACAACACAGCAAAGCTTGCACCAGGTGAGTTGCACATGCAGGCTTAGTCACAGCACTGAGGGTGAGCTTAGACGAATATTGGTGTTGAAGCACACAATGCAGCTCAGATGTGTTTGTGGACTGATGGCTGCTGATAGTAGGGTATTCTGGGACACATGCAGGGGCAGTGGCACATACCCTCCGGTACACCAAGGTTGATTGAGCCTCTTGTATCAACCATGTAGTCTTCCGAGACATGGAAAGGGGCAGCTCACAGGGACATGCAGCAAGGGACATACTCGGGTGCAGTGCATGTCTTTTCCACGTACTTCATGATAAATGCACTGCCAACTTTGTTTCGGTCATGGTGGTACGCAACTTGCTCTGTAGTCATGGCTTGCTATATGGGTCTGTCTGCTTACCCTGGGAACATTGCATGTTGTGTGAATTGTGACACATTGGTGTTCCATTTGCCACGCACCCAGCAGTGGCTGCCTTACTGCATTGACTGTGTATGACCCGTCACAGGGGTGATGTTATATGTGGGTACAAAGCATCAACCACAGATTGTCTGTTTGTAGAGTAGTCTGTTGCTATGGGGCATGTTTGCTGTTGTGTTTTTGTGCAATTGGCACATACAGGTTGTTGACTGTGTCTCTCTTTGCAGCATTGCAGTGCTCCTGTAACCGGACCTGAGAGTGCGCAGGCAGGAGGCCAGCACTCAAAACCAGAGCTAAGTGTCTTGTTGTTTTTCTTACGAACTGCTCTGCATAGGCTTGCTGGGGAGTGTACTGATGCATGGATGTATGTGTGGTTCAATTTGGTATGTTATTTTCTCCCTAATCACCCGTGATCCTATGCAATTTTGAAACCTGTACCCTCTACCCGTTGTTCCTGCTTCCCGTGCCTATCCAAGCAACGTTCCCTGACCCTCTTTCCCCACTGGGGTTGCGGATGCCTGTGTGAGCCCCGAACTTGCAGGCGCCAAAACCCTAGAGGGGGTGGTTGGTTCGTACCACTCCTGAGCCTGGACTACAGAAGGCCATGACAATGATGTCCAAGTCTGTTTGGATTGTGTATGTGTTCATGCAGGTTGTACATTTTCGTGCATTCCCTAGTTTCATGTGTCATTCCACCTCCCCTCTCCTGCCGCTCATTCCAGTCATCCAGTGTGTCAACACCTGTCCCGACTGCATATCCCTGAACCTCCTTCCCCACCAGGGTCTCAGGGGCCTGTGTGAGTTTGACCTTGCAGGCACCCGGGACATGGTGGGGGTGGTTGTTTCGTGGCACTCCCGCGCCTGTACAGGGGACCTCTGACAGTACACATCCATTCATGGTGCATCATCCTATGTCATGTACCACACATGTCTCACATCCTGTCGTGACATTGTTTTGCTGTGCTACCTTGGTTGTTGCATCATTGTGGTAGTACTTGGCCTTTGTGAGGTACTGCTACGTCAAGTCATCTACTGGAGGGTGTTTGGGTTCGTTTTTATGCCTTTGATTTTGTGTTTCGGAAATGAGTGTGTATTCTGAGGGTTCAGGCATCTTTTTACACACAAGTTGGGAGATGGTGACGAAGGGTAAAGGTGATCCTGTGGCCAGGTGGAATTGAGGTTTGGGGGCTCCATGACCCAGGTGCAGTTGTTCAGTGGGTCATGGTCATTTGTGAGGGAGGGGGGGGTTGTTGTTGATTGTTGCCTTGCCCTGCAGTGTGATGGGAACTCTGACATAGTAATGGTGGTATCCCATGTACATGTTGTGTTCTGCTGATCAATGCCTGTTCATGTGTTGTGTTTTCCTTTCAGGTGCGAGGGGATAGTTGTGGTTTGATATGCTGGGGTGTACACATGGTGGATGTTCACATGTGATGTGTAGGGAACACTGATGGTCACTTGAGTGCACATGCAAATGTGGAGTGCATGTCCTTGCAGAACCACACACTTGCACTCTGATGCACTACATGTACTCCCACCCTTGCATATACACGTGTACACTGTTTGCCTTCTGGTGCCCACTCTGTCCCGGCAGCACATGTTCTGTGACCGATCATGGATCCAGTACATGCCTGATTTGATGTTTGACGTGGTCTGTCACTTAGATGTGATGCTCAGGGTGTGCATCACACACAATGGCTGTTCACTGTGCTGTGCGCTGAGCAGTGTGATACAGGAGTAGGACACTGCACACATGAGCTGCAGTGTTGATTTTGCAATGCATGATGTGCATGTAGACCGGCATTCATTGTGATGTTACGTCTACGACTGTTGTAATGCATTTTGAAATGACTTATTTTGGGTCGGAGGTTGTTGGTCTGTCATTTCATCTGATCCCGGGTCAGGCAGCAGTGTCCGATGCCACTGTGCATTTAGGACATGGCAATGTGTACCTTATTGTTACTGCATTGGTGTATGGGTATTGCGTGCCATGACATGTTGATGTTTGGGAGGGTTTGTGTGACATGACAGTGATGGCCATGGCCTGGTTTGCAGGTGTGTGTGATGCACACCTTGCATGTCCGTGTCATCCGCTTCTCAGAGCAACTAGCTGGGGGTAGATTTCTCTCCGCAGCAGGGCCCTCCCCCTGGAACAGACTTCCGGCCTGACTTGAACTTGAGGGGAATCATCTCCAGTTCTGGAAGCACCTCAAGTCCTTCCTCTTTGCTTCTGCTTACTGTCTGCCTCTCCCTTGCAGAATTCTCCACTGGAACTGCACAGGAGCTGCAACTGGGCCACTCTCACCGACCTCGGTCCCTGGCCCAGCCACTCTCCACTTGCACTGCCTCCCTGGCAACCCCTGCACTGCAGTACTGTCTCTCTATCCCTACAGCCCTCCCTTCCCAGCACTTGTCTGCACTCACCTTTGTTGTAAGCCACCAGGCGACCAATATATTATTTTTTTGGGCTACTTCCCCTGTACCGGACTCTCCCCCACCCTTCCCCTTGCACTTTTCCCATTCCCCCTACCCCTGCACTTGCACGATCCCAATGACACCTGGCCTAGTAGTACCGTTCTCTGTGTTCCCTTGACCCCCCTCCCTGCCTCATTGCGCCTTGGAATACTTGTGTATGGCCCATATCATGTCATATGTCATATGTGTGCCTTTTGGTCACACAGGATAGCTTGTGTTTAAGTAGCTAGGGATGCAGACGATGTGGCACTTCCATGGCAACTATCTCAGGGTGGTAAGGTTGTGACAGTTGACTGTCTCTTTGTCATCATCGATTGTCACCTGGTATGTGCCAGGCCTGTGTGCACTCCGCAGGGGTGGGAGTTTAGGTGAAAAATGTGGCCACAAGCTGGGTCCGGGCTTCCTCGCCACGTGCCCTGTCCCCTCCCATGGGCAGCGCCTGTGGTTGGGGATGTGGGGGCACCACCATGTCCACTGGGACGCCCTGCCGTGTTGCAACATTGTGCAGGACACATGCTGCCACAATGATCCTGCACACTACTGGTGGTGCATAGAGTAGTCTCCCACCAGAGCGGTCAAGGGAGCGGAAACGTGACTTGAGCACTCCGAATGTGCGCTCCACTATGCCCCTGGTTGCAATATGGGCGGCGTTGTATCTTACCTGGGGTGGTGTGGTGGGGTTCCGGATTGGCGTCATCATGTGGTTGCTCAGAGGGTAGGCACTGTCCCCTGGGGAGATGATAATAGTTGAGATTATTAGGGTTTGGATATTTGTCTGTGTGTGACTTGCATGCATGTGCAAGGGCATTTGTACTGACCTAGGAGCCATGTGTTGCCATGCTGCCCAGCTTCCAGGGCCCGGCTCAGGGCGGACATTCTGTATATGAAACTGTCATGGGTGGAGCCAGGGTAGTTTGCATAGACAGAGGTGATGATTCCCTTTGCATCACATACCACCTGTACATTGATGGAATGCCAGTGCTTGAGGTTTCGGTAGATGTGCTCAATGGCCCTAGGTGGACGTAGGGCCACATGGGTGCAATCTATGGCACCGAGCACTTTGGGGAAGTGTGCCACCCTGTAAAAATCCAGGACAACGGCCTGCCTTTCTGCGGGTGTTCTGGGCATGTATATGTGCCTGCGGACTGAGGGGCGCGCTGTCATGATTGCCAGTACCTGGTGTAGGCAGCGTGACTGCGTGGCCTGTGAGACCCCCCCACTATGGCAGTGGTCCGCTGAAATGACCCAGTGGCCAAAAAATGCAGGACATTGAGCACCTTCTCCAAGGGGCTCAATGCTTGGGAGCAAAGGGTGGGGGATGTGAGGTCATCTTCCCACTCCCTGACCAGGTCTAGGATGATATGGGGTGGAAACCTATACCTGCCATAGACCTGGTCGTCAGGCATCCCAAAAAGGCTTGTCCGTGTTGCGAAAATGCGTGCCCTGGCTATTCTCCTCCTCCTGCAGTGTCCCACGATCAGTGCAGCGACAAATGGGGCATTCATCGTAGCTGTATATACGCGTTTGTTGTTTGCGCGCACTTTTATGCTGTGCGCGGGGACGCTTCCGCCTGCCTTCGTGTGGCAGACGCGTTGACGCCTGTGCACGTCTTTTGCCGTGCGCGTGTTTCCCGTGTTCGGATACGGTCCGAGTGTCATCGCGTGTGATCGGAGGGGAGTGTGCGTACACGCAAGTGGCCTGGTGTTTCGGGGTGCCCGGGAAGTTCCACACGCGATTAGCCTGGGTACGTGTGTTCCGGGGTGCCGGGAACGTTCACACGCGATTGGTGGAAATCCACGTGTGTTGTGTCATCACGTGCAATGAGGGAAACACCTGCGCGCGTCACGTCACTTACGCGCATAGGCCCTTTCCTCGTATTACACGCGGACGTGCAGTTTTTCACGCGCGCTGAAATGCGCATGCACGTCTGTACGTGTCACGTCACAGGGGCGCTAGCGCTTGAGGGGCCTTCTGTCCAATGAAAATGCGTATGCGTGCAGACGCGCTTACGCGCTAAGGGCCTTTCCTCGAATTACACGCTGACGTGCAGATTTTTCACGTGCCAAATCACTCCGTATCAAGCTGGCCACGCGAAAACACACGGAAGACCACGCTCCTGCCCAGAAGGCCGAATTACTGCCCCCCAGTGCCCTGAGCAGCCTCCCACATGCCATCTGCTGCTGCCTGCCTGCCTGCCTGCCTGCTGCCACCGTGCCCTGCCATTTGGTGCCTGCACATCAGCCATCTGCAGGTGTCCAGTTGCTGTGTCCACCCCTGCTGGAACAGAAGACTCCCGACTCGGATGACATCGCTCCACAGCCCAGCCCCAGGACCCAGTTGCCCACCCACTCCTGCCCCTGGGGTTGCCATGTCGGGCACATCAACATCTGGCACCAGTGGCAACCCCGGCCAGAGGGGCAGAGGGGCACCAGCTTCAGTGCCACCTAAGTTGGTGTCCTGGTGGAGCAAGTCCTGGGGCAGTATGATGCCCTCTTCGGATCGTCCCGCGCCAACAAGGAAGGACGGGAGAGGATCTGGGCCGACTGTGTGGTTGCCATCAACGCGGAGGGGATGGCAACCCGCACCATCCAGAAGGTCAAGAAGCGCTGGGAAGACTTGAGGTCCAGGACCCTCATGAAGGCCCGGCGCCTCGTGGAGGGGGGCCGGGGCCGCATGAGTTCCATCCAGTTGAGGGTCCTGGAACGCGCACACCCAGCGCTCCACGCCCAGGTCCTTGAGAGGGAGACCCGTCTGGAGTTGAGCGGTAAGTGGCCAAGCATTGCTGTGTGAGACAGGGCATGTTGCAGTGTGCTGGTTGTCTGATACTTGCCGCATGTGTGACATAGGCCATGTACGCATGTATGTGTGCAGGGACATCATGGGAATGCATGTGCGACCTGTAATGTGTGAACCGCACGGTTGTTGCATGTGTTTGAATGCGACATGGGGAGCCCTGTGCAGATTGCACACATGAGAGCATGGGGGCGAGGGATGGGTGCTGATGCCAGATACATATGTGGTATCCATGTCTGTGTGCCTGACCTGCGTGTCTGTGACTTGTGAGTGCCATGGATGCATGACACATGTCTGTGACAATGTACAGATTCACTGATGCAGCCTAGTCATCCTTGTATGCACTGTGATTGGGGTGTACGGGGCCAGATGGATGTGACTGAGGTGAAGTGTGTGCATGTGATAGGCATGACCCATGATGCATGTGAGTCCCATTACATTGTATGATTCGAGAGTCCATTGGACATGCATTGAAATGTCCATGGCACGCACCATGACTGTCACTGTGTGTGTTTTGCCTGGACTGACACATGTGTTGTGGTGTGACATGATGGAAGTGTACTTTGACAGTGGCACTCATCTGCTATTGCTTCCTGTCTAGGGGACCATTGTACAGTACCCTGATGCTTGTGTTCTATGTCTCCCTCTACGCAGCGGCTAGTGAAGGTGAGGGCGGAGACGGCGCTGTGGAGCAAGGCGGCGGGGATGCCCCCACGGCTGCAGCGGAAGGGGTGGGTGAGCCCCCACAGGGGCCTGCTACGGCGGTAGACGGCGAGGAGCCATCCAGGTTGGTGGTTTCCACAGAGGAGGAGGAGGCCGCCACTGAGGCGCACATGAGGCCTGGTGGGGGCATCCCTGCTGGTGCAAGTGGTGCAGTCCAGGGGCAGGGGCAGGAGGCAGCACAGGTCACCGTGGAGGGGCCTGTGCATGTTGCTGTCCCAGAACCTGTGGGTGCACCACCTTGCACCAGCAGGGATGCCCCGTCCCAGGCCCGTCCGCAGGTAGAGGGGATGTCCATGTCATCTGACTTCCCTCCACCTGCGGACGAGGGGACCCCTGGCCGTGTGGAGAAGGTCCTGATTGGGGTCACGATGCGCACGGCTGTGATTGGTGATGCCGTGCGTGCTTTCCAGGAGGAGCACGCACATCATCACGAAGAGCACTGTGCCGACGTGGCCCAATTGGGATCGGCCATGTTCGGGGGTTTCCTGCATGTGTCGGCCAATCTGGCGGCCCTCTCCTCCTCTGTGGAGACTATACGCCAGTCGTTCTCCTTGCCGTCTTCCGGCCCAGATGCCACCAGGGCCCCCTGTGGACCTGCCCTGACCAATGCAGCCAGCTCGGTGGGGATCCCATCCCTGCCACAGTCGGGAGTCAGAGGTCCAGCAGGGGTGGATAACACAGCAACTGGACCCCAGCAGATGGAGGATGTGATGGCATCATCGGGCAGGGCACGTGCACGACGGCGTCGGTGGTTTCCATCATCCTGGATGCCGTCGTGCTGGCAGAGGCAGTGGCGTCGGAGGCAGCAGCAGGCTCGACGTGGGAGGCATCATGGCTCGGGGCCATCAAGATCAGAGGGGCAGGCATCGGCCGGAGGGCAGGAGAACCCTGGGATGGTAGTGTCTTCCGTGTGGGAGCAGTTGGTCCAGCGGATAGGTGCGGAGCGGCAGCGGGCGGAAGAGGAGCGGCTCACCATGGTCAGGGCGGAGTTCTCCATGCGTCGGGCGTTGAGGCAGGCTGAGTGCCTCGAGGAAGCTCGCAGGGAGTTTGAGGTGAACATGGGGTTATCCCTGCGAGACCTCGGGGCCAGGACAGAGTCCCGCCTCCAGGACATCGACATGGAGTTCGATGATGCCCTGGCCGGCAACATCACAGAGTGAGCCGCAGGACTTGCCCGCTGCCATTGTATATAGTTCTTTAGTTAGTTAGTGTTAGGTTTCCTTTATTTTTTGAGATTTTTTTGGACCGCTCGGACAATGGCCACTTTTCTGTAAATAGTTTTTTTATTAGGTAGTAGTAGGTTTCATTTATAGTGTTGGGCTCATGGACCCTGGAATATTCTTGTGTATAGTTGGATATTTTAAAATACATTTTTTTTATTTATATTTGTGTTCACCATGAGGCAATGGTTTTTCATTATTTTTTTTCACCATGATTTTGCTTTGGACAACATTCGTTTTTGGATTCCTTTGTTTTTTGGATTTTTACATTACTTATCGGACATGGACAATTTATTTTGTTATCCCCATTGTTGTATGTTAGATTAGTTTACTTCATTTTCTTCGAGAATACATGTTTTTATAACTTTCTTTTGTGGTATTTTCTCATTGGTTTCATGCATGTCATGATATGGGTTTTGACATTAACTTGCACCCATTGTGTATGTGTGTGTGACGGACATGTGTTCATTTACATACTTGCCATTGGGGTTGTATCATGTAATTGCATTTGCTATGTGGGTGGATGCAATCCTTGGCTGGGTGTTTGTGCTGGGTATGCTGCCCATTACTGCCATGATTGTGTATCGTCAGGACCTGGGGGCAGGGGGACATGGGTGGGGGCCTGCTGGCAGGTGCCCCACAGTGCTGGGGGGTGGGGGTGGTGGGGAACATGAGTTGGACATGGGTGGGGGCCTGCTGGCAGGTGCCCCACAGTGCTGGGGGGTGGGGGTGGTGGAAGACATGAGTTGGACATGGGTGGGGGCCTGCTGGCAGGTGCCCCACAGTGCTGGGGGGTGGGGGTGGTGGGTGACATGAGTTGGACATGGGTGGGGGCCTGCTGGCAGGTGCCCCACAGTGCTGGGGGGTGGGGGTGGTGGGAGACATGAGTTGGACATGGGTGGGGGCCTGCTGGCAGGTGCCCCACAGTGCTGGGGGGTGGGGGTGGTGGGTGACATGAGTTGGACATGGGTGGGGGCCTGCTGGCAGGTGCCCCACAGTGCTGGGGGGTGGAGGTGGTGGGAGACATGAGTTGGACATGGGTGGGGGCCTGCTGGCAGGTGCCCCACAGTGCTGGGGGGTGGGGGTGCAAGGGGACATGAGTTGGTGTTCATTAGTTCAAGGAGACATGTGCCTTTGCAGGGGGGCATGCCCATGTTGGGTGGGCTGCCTGCGGGACATGACCAGGGATGCAGGGTAGTCCCCTGTGGTGTGGGCTGCCTGCAGGGGCCGTGGAGGGTGTACAGGGAACACCTGGGAGGACCCACACTGTCAAATCACATGTAGGACTCCCCGGCACCCCTGAAATACACGTACCCTGCTGAAATCGCGTGTGGAACTTCACGCGCACCCCGAAATACACGTACCCTGATGGAATCGCGTGTGGAACTTCACGTGCACCCCGAAATACACATACCCTGCTGGAATCGCGTGTGGAACTTCACGCGCACCCCGAAATACACATACCCTGATGGAATCGCGTGTGGAACTTCACGCGCACCCCGAAATACACGTCCCCTGATGGAATCGCGTGTGGAAATTCCCGCGCACCCCTGAAATACACGCGCCCAGGCCTATCGCGTGTGGAACTTCCCGCGCACCCCTGAAATACACGCGCCCAGGCCAATCGCGTGTGGAACTTCCCGCGCACCCCTGAAATACACGCGCCCAGGCTATTCGCGTGTGGAACTTCCCGCGCACCCCTGAAATACACGCGCCCAGGCCAATCGCGTGTGGAACTTCCCGCCCACCCCTGAAATACACGCGCCCAGGCTATTCGCGTGTGGAACTTCCCGCGCACCCCTGAAATACACACGCCCAGGCCAATCGCGTGTGGAACTTCCCGCGCACCCCTGAAATACACGCGCCCAGGCCAATCGCGTGTGGAACTTCCCGCGCACCCCTGAAATACACGCGCCCAGGCCTATCGCGTGTGGAACTTCCCGCGCACCCCTGAAATACACGCGCCCAGGCCAATCGCGTGTGGAACTTCCCGCGCACCCCTGAAATACACGCGCCCAGGCTATTCGCGTGTGGAACTTCCCGCGCACCCCTGAAATACACGCGCCCAGGCCAATCGCGTGTGGAACTTCCCGCCCACCCCTGAAATACACGCGCCCAGGCTATTCGCGTGTGGAACTTCCCGCGCACCCCTGAAATACACACGCCCAGGCCAATCGCGTGTGGAACTTCCCGCGCACCCCTGAAATACACGCGCCCAGGCCAATCGCGTGTGGAACTTCCCGCGCACCCCTGAAATACACGCGCCCAGGCTATTCGCGTGTGGAACTTCCCGCGCACCCCTGAAATACACGCGCCCAGGCCAATCGCATGTGGAACTTCCCGCGCACCCCTGAAATACACGCGCCCAGGCCAATCGCGTGTGGAACTTCCCGCGCACCCCTGAAATACACGCGCCCAGGCTATTCGCGTGTGGAACTTCCCGCACACCCCTGAAATACACGCGCCCAGGCCAATCGCGTGTGGAACTTCCCGCGCACCCCTGAAATACACGTACCCTGCTGATTTCGCGTGTGGAACTTCACGCGCACCCCGAAATACACGTACCCTGATGGAATCGCGTGTGGAACTTCCCGCGCACCCCTGAAATATGCGTACCCTGCTCGCACGGGGCCAATCACGTGAGGTACTTCCCGCGCACCCTAGTGATACAAGTAGCCCGCTTGCTGCGCTGGTACAGGGTTAGCGCAGCTCTTTGCGCTGGATTGGGTATGTTGATGGCTTTTCCCTGCGTGGGAGGCGTTCTTGGGGGCGTAACTGGCGCTGCTGCAGGGTCGCTGCGCCACTGTGCGCCACGGCTGGTTTTGGTGGCTGGAATCCATGAATACGCTGTGCGCGGAAATGGATTTCAGCGCACGCGGCTGGCGCAGGGATTCGCACGCGCACACTGTGCGCCAGCCGCGTGCGCCACTTGTGCGCTGAATTCTATGAATTACCCCCTTAGTGTTTTACCAGCCCTTTCAGTTTCTTCAAAAATATGTGGCTCAAAGAATTCTTCAGGTGATTGATTTGTACCCTCCCTTTGAGTATTTCCTTTTTCTGTCTGTGTTTGTTCACCGTTTTGACTGTCCAGGGAAGGAGCTATAGCATCCCCACTTATTCCCTGTTCACTGATATTCTCCATGCATGAGTCATTTTTCTTAAATCTTTCTCTTTGTTCTCTTGGAGTTTCAGGTTTTCTTATTTCATTTGTACAAATCTCCAATGTTTGATTTAGCTCTAAATTAAACCGTACCTCTCTTTTAGAATTATTTGCACTTTCTATTACATGTTCATTCATTGGTGCTTTCACTTTTACATCATTAGGCATCTCAGAGTCATTATGCAAAATTACATTAGGGCAATCTGTTTTTTCGGCGTTGTAGGTATCATGAGTACTTAGTCACTTTTCAGAAGAAGCCCCCCGGTCCTTACTATGGCCATCAGCCCCCTCTTTGGATGGTTGTTTTTGTGCTGTATAGAGCTTCCCTATTTGCTCAGCTAACATTTTCACTTGGGCCTCGAGGCACTGGAACCTTTCCATCTCTCTAGAATCCTCTTTCTGTGGCCTAGGTCGATATTGGTTGTTTTCCCCCTGATTGGATCTATTCTGATACCTCTCAGGTGAGTGATTTCTATTGGGATGGTTCCTGAACTCTTGATTCATTTGTGGAGAGGAGCGGGGTGCACTCATCCTTTGGTTGTAGTCCCCTGGTGGGGAATCATTGTACTGACGTGGAGTATAATTCATGTTCTGTCTCATGTCCTGTCTCTCATGTTGTGGGTACTGACCCCTATGTTGATTCCCATTATCAGTAAATCGATCCACATATCGGGGTCTATCCTGATTACCATATATCATGGTGTTGGGATCAAATCTGCTCTGTGTCGCCAATGTCTGGTAGGGACCCTCATTTCTTTGATCTTGATTTTGTCTTTGGTTATTATTCATACCTGACATATCAGGCCGATATCCTGCCCGGGGTCTATCCCCTAAATACCTAGTGCTGATGTAGCTCTCCCTATTACTAGGATCATGTGATTGGAACATTGGTGCAGAGTGTGATGACCTTTGTTGATTAACCCTTTGTTCAGGTGCCGAATTATTTTTGCCTGGACTTGGAGCAGACTCAAGGGACATTTTGGCTGACCTGATTTCCATCACTGTGGCTGAGGGTTCTTTAGATTTAGGTCTAATATCTTTCATTTTATCACTTTCTCTACCCTGACAATAGAGTACCTCATATAGTTTTGTGCTTTGATGTACAATCCATTCAAGGGACTTGTCACGGTCAAATTCACGGACCAATTGTGATATGATGTCTTTCTGTAGCCCATCGAAGTAGGCAGTTTTAAACTCATTGGAATTGGGGTCAAAAGATACATCAAAGCGAGAAAATGCCCTTTTTAAGTGCTGTAAAAATTGGCGAGGGGATGTGTTAGGCCCAGCAGTGATTGTGTAAGCGACTTTCTTTGCCTCCTGCAATGACTGAAAAGGAGAAAAATGACGCCTAATTTCCTTTTTAAACTCCACCCATGTCATACTCTGCTGTTCATTTAATCCCCTTATGATGCTGGCCGTCGGGGCATCTAAGGTTAAATGAAAATATTGTCTGTACTGTTCCTTAGGTATTTGGAGTGCTTTAAAAATGTCATGAACCGCTTCTAAGTGATCCTCAATGCAGCATTCCCTGCCTTTTTTAAATGGTTTGATCAGGGCTTTAATGGATTTCATTATCTTTATGGGGCTACTTGTGATTCAATCCTGGTTTCAGGTGTATGGGATTGGTGGCTGCCCCCAATGGGAGTATCAAATCCCCCAAGGGCGCTGCAACCAAGTTCAGTCACCGGCCCAGTCACTGGAGTACTAGCTCTTTGGGCAGAACTAGAATTCACCTCCACTCCATTGAATGTAGTACCCTGCCGCCTATCCTGGGACCTGGAAATGCACATTTGTTGTTCTAAGTCTTTGCACTTTTTAAGGAGCCTGCGTGCTTAATTTTGCAAATAGTTGTTTTCATCACTCATTTTATTTATTACCTCCTGCATGTCGCACATTTGCATTTGGCATTCATTGAATTCTTTGTTTCTCTTGTCTTTTTCTTGAATCATTGTAACCATTTCTTGCTCTGCACCTTGGAGATCACTTTCTTTTTCAAAATTTTCTTTTTGTAAAATCTGCATTTCTGAAACAATCTCATCTTTATCCTGTCTAATGTGTTCCACTAAGGCTTTTAAATGTACCAATTCTTGCTCACTGTCCTCAAATTGTTTCTTGCTTTTGGACAACTGAGCATCAAAATCTCTGCATTTTAATTGCATGTCTTTTTGGCATACATCCAATTCTGCTCTTATCATCTCCTCTTTTTTGCTTGCCCCATCTAAATCAGTCTTTAACCTGTTAATTAGCTGGCTATCATTTTCTTGCATTCGCAGGGACCTATTCAAAATAAACCAGATCTTGGCGCATAGCCGTATTAAACAGTCTTTCTCTGCAGTTTTATCGGCTGCATTCAATAACCTTGTAAGGCAGACCTGAATTATGCTGCCTTCTGCAAAAATATTGTCTAGTTTTTTTTTTCTGCACCTCACCCTGAATGCGGTCATGCCATTCAAAAGTAGTGTTTGATGACCACGTCCCATGTGCAAACAACTTTGCCTCTAAATATTGCACTAGGTCTGAGAATGTGGTTTCCCTTTGTGACATTCTGAAATTCGTTTTTAGTAACACACTGATATTAAAAAATGGGTTCCCTTTAATGTACAGATGGCAATGTGAGACACACTTGCCATGCCCAATAGGTGCTCTGTGATCACTTTCACGACCTGCAACGCACCATAAATATGTAGGTTATTTTGTATAGATCTGGGGCCTAGCGGTATTTTCTTACTGCCAAAATGAAAATAATTCAGTAATAACCACTCTTTGCATTTAGATTAGATTTGGTATATATACATACATTATTTCAGCACACTGATACATTTAGTGGCATACATTATGTTGGTATGCGTTATTGGTGGTATTTATGGGTGAGCATAAATCCTTTGTTTTATATACGTGACCACAATATCCAGAACCCCTTATTTTTGTTTAGTTTGTTCGTCTGATCACTAGAGAGAACTCAGGCTTGCATTTCAGAAACACCACATTTCCAATTGGAGTGCCACCATGGGCTGTTCTCACTGACTTATCTAGGACAGCAAGCTATATGTGGTATTTATCACCAACTTATTTACGTTTGGTGAGCTATGTCCAGGGCCTCTCTTCCTGCCGACTCATAGACCTTCGGCAGCCGGCTATTTCATCTTGTTATTATCATGTTCCATTCAGAAAGCACACACACACTAACACTCATATACTGAATGGATTTATGCACACAGCTGCTGCCATGTCTTATCTTTTAGCAACTTTTAAAAATGACAATTGCACTGTGCAAGGATCTTCCCATATTACCAGTGTTATAATGATAGATGCACAAAGGACAAGATAAAATGAAACACACTTCCCGCCTGCTTTCAGATAATTTTTTTTGTATTATAAAACTTGCATTTCAACACGGGCTTACTTTTTTTTTTTACAGAAATAAATGGAAAGCTCACAGTAACAACATTATCTGTAACACAATGAAAGGAGAGTGGCGAGGAACAAGAATTCAATTTCCAACATTAACTTGTGGTTAAAACACAGGAATCTCCACTCCTACTCTGACTGAATATTTTCGCACACATACGCACAGCTCCCACACTTCAGCGAGATAATTACCAGGCTTGTTCAGCATGTAACTTCGTTGGCTGTTCGCCTTCTGGAGGGGTTCACTCAGCAAGGACAAGCATTTGCTGTCACTCAAACTGGGACTTGTTGACTGGAAATCCCAGTCTCTGTAGCAGTATTGAATCTGCTTTAGGAATCAGGCATCCCCAGCTATCAACCCTGTCCTTCTCCGAGCTGTGTCAAGATGTCCTCCTCCCAGCTTCTTCCCCGAGATTATACAAGAAAACTCTGGTTACCTCCTACCAAAAGATCCTAACCAATGAAATTCTATCATGCCCTATCCACCCTCTGCACACAATAGAAATCTTTTACAGTAAGCAACTGTAACAAAACTGATTTCCTGCTATTCAAATCCTTGCTTCCTGCAAAATACTGTGGACAAAGCAGCACAGAAAAAACAAGAAGAAAAAAAAATCTGCACACAGTCTGAAATGAGTTTCAGCCTACCTCATTTTGTAGTGAAGAACACATTATATTATTAAGAAGCGAGAATCATGTTAGTACAGTTAATTATATTAGTTCATTAATCTTCAAATGTGTCTCTTGCAACATAGGCATTTCAGATGAAAAGAAAAAAAAATTGTGTGCATTTTGAATATGAAAAATAAAATGTGCTTTTAAATGAGAAAATGGTTTGTTTTTAACCCGTGTAGCCTGTCTTCATTTACATATCCATTTGTTGCACTGGCAACACAAAGCTTGAAGCAATTGCATTAAACCCATGCAGTGGCGCTGCATACAAATAAAATGCTCAATAACACATGTCTTGCTGTACCACATTATATCAATGCATCAAACCCATTCAGTGGCGCTGCACTTCAAAAAACATGCTATACATTGATCCTGTGCAGTGGTGCTGCGCTCTGTGCTCCCAAAACACGCTAAACAATCCTACAGTCCCTAGGCTGGGTAATATGCTCCTGCCACTCTTAGTGTACTCGAACAATACAGTCCTAATGGCGCGCACCCCTTTAGCACTACAACAGCTTATTCATGACTAAAACCACAACACCACATTCATGGACTCTTTGGCTCTTAGGGGTAATGCTCAAAAGTCAGTTGTGATTGCCTGTGGTAGATGGAAGCACGCTCTGAAATGTCAAGCTATGTTCAATAAGCATGCCCTAATTCCAAGGATCCATAGCTTTGACTATCTTGGGGTTAGGTTTTCTTCTATTTTTAGTCCAAACCCACATGTAACCAAACAAACTGTGAGATGTGAGCAGGCAATGGGTTAGGTGACCAGAGCCTTGGGTATGTTCAAGGCTTAACCAGTTGACCTGGTGTTAAAAATGTATACTGGAAAAGCAGCCTTGGTTGCAAGGTGTGGCATTGACCTGTGGGGCAATTGTAATGCGAATTCCATCCAGGTGGTGGAGAATAATTTCCTTAAGATAGTTTTGGCCCTTCCATATTCGGCTCTTAGCTTTGTAGTACATTTAATACTTGATTGTACATTTTTCAGTGACATAATCTCAGCACACCCTGTCTGTCATTGGCTTAGACTTTGGGGTAATCCCAAAGCTGTACCGACTCAGGAGATAATCAGATAAATGGTCTCTAACTATCCCATTGGGAGAATTCCCTGGCCGGGGCATGTCAAGGCATAACCGGCAGAAATGAATGTGGCTCATCTATTTCTTCTGTTAAGTTTAGTTTAGTTTAGTTTAGTTTATTTATTTCTATAGCACACTTAACCCTAAGATAACTAGGCACTTTTAGCTTGGTTACAGAGATACAGATAGTCATTGAGATTACAAATACTTACAAGAATTTACAAAAATGTACAAAATTGAGATACAAGACATCTCAGAGTATATTTAGGAATCCATAGAACATTTAAAAAATATACAATTACCACAGGTAATCTAGCAACTGGTTTGTGTTACAGTGCAAGTCCGAAGTACAGGTGGCAGGCAGAGGTACAGTGAGGCTAGATTATACAATTTTGGTAATATTACTGGGTAAAGAGCCATAAGTTTTCACCCTACATCTGAATGTCCAGAAAGATGGTTCAGCTCTAATGGCAGTGGGGAGGGAATTCCAGCATTTTGCTGCTAACACTGGGAAGCTTGAACCCCTGCCATTTTTAGATTGTACTTGGGTATATTGAGGCTGTGTAGGTATGATATTCTAATGGGTTTTGTGGTGGAATGTCTTGAGAATTTGCCAGTTAAGTATTGGGGTGCTGTATTGGTCAGGCATTTTTGTGTGACGACGAGTGTACGTAGTTTGATTCTGTCCTGTACTGGTAGCCAAAGTGAATCTCATCTGATGGATGAGATGTGACTGGAGCATGGAATGTTCAAAGCACAGTGAAGGGCCTTGTTCTGGAGAACTTATAATCTATTCAAGTTGTGCTCAGTATAGCCTAGGAATAGGGTATTACAGTAATCCAGTTTGGACAAGATCAGAGCCCTTGCTAGTGTGAGGCAGATGTTAGTGGATAAAAAAAGTTGGCAGGCATTGATTAGTTTGTTATTATATGCTGTTGTAGAAGCTGTGGCATGTACTTGTTTTTGAGAGAGAGGGAGGAGTCTAGATAGACGACAAGGGTTTTCATCTTAATGGCAACTTTGATGATGTTGCCGTCGATGTTAAAGGATTTGTACCTGGGTTCCAGTTTATTTAGCCGGACTTGAGTGCCGACTATCAGAAGTTCCGTCTTATCGTCATTCAGGCACAGGCTCTGAGTGGCCATCCATGCATGAATTTCGAGATAGATTTCATTATTCTTTTCTGAATCTTTCTCATAGCAACCAGTGAGTGTGATGAGGACCTGGGTGTCATCTGCATAGTTACTTTAGGTGACACCCAGGTTATCAAGATTTTCAAAGTGGAGCTTTGTAAATATGTTATAAAGCATCAGTGAAACACAGGATCCTTGAGGGACTCCACAATGGATAGAACTGGCTCAGCTGCTGCTGTAGGGGCAACAACTCTAGTAGTTCTATTAGTGAGGAAAGACTGTATCCAACTGGTGGCATTAGGAGAAAAAGCTGTTTGGGCAGAATTTGGTGGTCAACAAGGTCGAACGCTGCTGATAAATCCAAAAGGAGCAAAATGGCCAGATTGTCCTTGTCTCTTGCTTCATCCATTTGATTTTTAAGTCTAAGAGGGCTGTTTCCATTCCATGCCTAGGTCTGAAACCAGACTGTTGAAGACCTAGGAAGTTATTGACTTCAAGGTGTTGAATTTGTAGATAAGCTACTCTATCTAGTATCTTTAAGAGAATGTGACTCTGATTTGTTGGTATTTTAGGGTCTACGTTGGGTTTTTTGTGGAGCGGCATGACCCATGCCTCTTTGAGATTGTTGGGTACAAGGCCATTTTAAAGGAAGCGTTAATCAAGATTGTGATGAAGGGTGCTAATTCTTTAGCCCCTCCTTGATGTTTGGAGCTGGGCAGGTATCGCCCTGGCAATTTGAAATGAAGCTATGGGTGGCACAATCTGGTTACTAGTCTTTCCATCCATTTCTTTTCATTGAATAGATATTCCATCACATTTTTTCCAACACATTTCTTTCCATCTAATGTGGTTTAATACCACTTTCCATTGAAAACCTGTGCACCGATTTGTTTTATTTTATATTTATTTCTAAATTGGGGGTTCCCCCCAAACCACCTTTAACCCCCCAGGGGTCCTCCTCCCTAACGCCTATTTTAAAGGTATGTTTGAGATCAAAATCCATCGAAATTGATTCAATGAATAAGCTTTCAATGGAAAATCATTTGAATTAATGAATTTCGATGGATAATGATTTGATGGAAATATTTTCGATGGAAAGACTGGCTTACACAATGGGCAAGAAGCAATTTGGTGTGCAGAGACGGTTGACACAGGCCAACTGAATAAAGCAGTGGGTAAGATACAATTTGATATGCAAGAATGGGCGGTACAATCCTAATGACTGAAGCCATGGGCAAAATACAGTTTGATAAGTAACATTGCGCAGCTACTAAAAGAGTAACAAGCAAGAGGCTCAGTATAGGCTAAATAAATGTACTCGGCTTAGTTCAGTAAGGTTGCTAGCAGCATGGCTATACTAGCCGGTAATGCAGAAACAATTCAAGCAGATTCACACAGAATTTAGCAATGAGCATAGCGAAGTTTAAATACGGCAGGTGTCGGTAAACAGAAGGATGAGGGCTTGTATTGGCATTCAATTAGGGTTAATGGGAGTCATGCCTCGGGGTAGTGTCTGATTGGAGGCAATGACTGATAGTGCGTTCATAATGGAGACAGCCTCAGTGAGGAAACAGCTAAGGGGATTGGCCCAATAATCGTGAGAAAGCCGGTTGATAGAGCAAGGTGAGAATAATAACAAAGGCCTACCTTTCGTCTGAGAAAGGGTGATGCCCGAACGCACCAGAATGCAAACAGGATGCAAACAGGGCCTTATTCTGTGGCCTTCGTTGTGGGCCAGCGTTCAGTGAAGTGGATTGGCAGATAAAGAGGCCTGGTTGCCTAGCAATCAGTAAACAGCCTTGATCTGCATCTCAGATGCATCTCAGATGTGGGCGGCCATTTTACAATCAGGCGGCACGTTTAGGAAACAAATTCGAGACAAAAAGCACTCAATATTTTTGCAGATGTATAGCACAGATAAGGGGTAATCAGCAGGAGTCAGGAATCATGGAAGCCTTCACGCACAGATGGCTCACCATTCAATTGAAGAACGGGTCACAGTTACTCTCAGGGCCTCAGAGGTACGATCGGCGCGGATCATCTGTGCCTTCCTGAAGCGATGGAACGAAGGAGGGCTCCTGCCCACTCCTCAGTGTTGTGTGGGTGTGCTCTGAGCTAACACAGGATGCAAACAACGTGAGACATTTTGTCTGGCTGTGAACTGAGAGCTGTGACAACGAGGGTCTATCTGCATACTTCAGAAATCAGGGAGTCCCAGGGGATTATGAAAACCTCAAATAGGAAGCATGCAATTATTGCAGCCCTGGTCTCCAAAGCTGTCTGCCATCAGTCAAAAATCTTTCTCAACGTATTCTCATAACTAGGCCACGTTTTAACGTTTTTTTCTAAAGAGCAGTGGTGGCAGATTGGATTAACGATACTGACAACCAGTCATGCCCTCTGTGCAATGCACCCAGGGATGACGTAGCCCACTTTTTACTGTTTTGTCCTGTTTATTTCAGACTGAGAGGCCACACGTTAAGAGAGGGAGAGAGGTATTCACAATGTTCAGAAAGGTGGTTGACGTTGAGTGGGTTTTGATAATGGATGAGGATAGGATGTCATCATAATAGGATGTTGGTTTATCAGGCTGGTTGTGTTGTCGAGAGAGATTATGAAAGGTTGATGGTTTGAGTAATATGGAGGTGTGTTACAGAGAGAACATTGGTATGTTGTTTGTTTTTATGGTCTCGATGTTAAGATGTGTAATATTTTCACATTAAAGTATTGGATTATTAATGGAGATTTTTTTATTAACTTCTGAATTACCTGAGGTTAAAGGGGTTAAAATATTTGACACCTTGAAAATGGGCATTGCTTTTATTATTGGCTTCAACAATAATTTACTCAAGCCATCTATTTTTGCTTTGCCGATAGTGGGTTTATGTGAAATTAAGTTGTATTTAACCCTTCTGCTGATCACACAATGTTTGTTGGTGTGATAAAATGTGTGCTTTGACAATCGTTTTTTAATAGATGTGTTATTAATGTATTTGATGTGTTTCTCTGTAAATGTTTTTCATGATTATAGACAAAATAAATGAATTCTGACATGCTGTCTTTTGTCTAGAACATACACCTCTTAAATCGGGTTATTGCTTTGGAAGGTATTATGTGGCGTTTTTACGCATGAATTACACAAATCAAAAATAGGAGGGTGTGTACTTATCTACGGATAATTGCAGTTTTGTATGGATCAAACAATTCAGGGCAACCTGTAAACATGGGGACCAAATGTCCATCTTGACTATCCATAACTACCTGCAAGATTACAATGAATCATGCCATAAACAATCTAATTAAATAGCACATTTAAACAACACTCAACCCATCAGATGCCAAAAGGAAAACTTGAAAATGTAAATTAACCAAGACATTTATTTATAGTTTGCTTGTTAGGCACTTATACAGCAAGTAAAATACTGTTTCAAAGTGCCCACTGGCCGAGGGGGAGGACAAGGGAGTGAAACACAATATTTTAAGCAGTGAAGGGAAAATAACGTGCACGTGCAGCAAGGAAGAGAGCAGAGGAGGTAAGTGCTGGGGAGTCCAAGCTCATGGATGAACCACAGATGAAGTGCATGGAATGTTGAGTGCTACACGGCCTGGAGCCATGTTAGTTGTAAGTGTGAACCTCCAGGAAGGAGGGCGTGGCAAGGCAAGTAATGAGGGTGGACAGGAGCTCAGGCGATTGGTTTTGGGAGGTCAGGGGTCCCAAAGATGCATAAGGGACCCATATACAAATCACATTAACTGTGGGATTAGCAGGGGAGGGAAGAAGGGAAAGAGGAGGTAAAGAGGAAAGTCTTGAAGAGCTTCTGGAATTTAAGAAAGTCCTTCTCAAGGCGCAGATGGAGAGGAGGCTGTTCCATCAGAGGGAGTTAGCTGAGGAAAGTGATCGACCAACGACCCTCTGTTTAGCAAAACACTTTACACACAAAGAGTTGGTGCCAGAGGAATGTAGTGGTCTAGATGGAAAGCAGTTAGGTAGATAAAGTTGAAGATAGTGAAGTCCTTGGGCTCAGACAGCCTTGTGGATGATGCAGAGGGATCGGATTTTAATATGTGCAGCAACCAGGTGCCAATGAAGACATTTTAGAGCATGTGATATGCAGTCCCTGTGCTTAGGACAAGGATAAGTCTTGCTGCCCTATTCCCGATTAGTGGGAGAGGTTGCACAGTGGAAGAAGGTAGATTCAGGAGGAGGCTATTGCAATAGTCAATCCTTGAGAAAACAAGCACCCGGGTATCATTGAGCATCTGGGGGAAAGTGAGAAAAGGGAGAATTCCTTTGAGAAGGAAGAGCTGAAAGTGGGACTTCTTGGCAATGTACTGAGTGTGAGGGAGGAAGGAGAGAGAGGATTTGAAGATGGCTCCAAGGTTTATGACTTCAGAAAAAGGAGCGGGGGGAAAGCCGAAGGAAGAAGGCCAGAGTGAAGGGAAGAAGGAGGGAGCAGGTGCAGGTGTCCCAATGGGAAGGATCTCAGTTTTACAGTCGTTGAGGCAAAGATCATTGGAGGTGCTCCAGGACTGGATGACAGATACGCAGTCGGGAATGATGGAGGGTGCAAGAGTGTCTGCAGGAAGTTTGAAAAAGAGTTGTGTGTCGTAAGTTGGAGAAAAAGGAGGCGATGAGGTGTGCCAGCTGAGCGAGGTAGATGTTAAAGAGCCAAGGTGAGCGGATAGAACCCTGGGGGACACCACAGGTGGCAAAGGAAGTAGGAGAGGAGAAAGTGCCCAGGATGACTTGGGAAGAGCGGTCAGTTAGGAAAGATGTCAGCCAGTCCACTGCCGATTCCGAGATACCAAGGATATCATGGAGCATTTGAATGAGGATGGAATGGTTCACCATGTCAAAGGAAGAGGAAAGATCAAGAAGGATGACGACAGCTCGGGAGTTGGTTCCAGGGATGCAAGCAGTTCTTCACGGGGGTTCAGAAGAACAGTTCTGTGCCTCTGGATGCTTGGAATCCAGATTGATGGTCATGGAGACCACCACCAAGTTTGGTGTGCAAGTTGAATTGGGGCAATGACTGCTTCTCAAGCAGCTTCCCGAGGAAGAGGATGATGGAAATAGGGCAGTAGTTGGCAGGACGGGTAGGGTCCGGTGGAGGCTTTTTCAGGAGGGGCGCATGAGGGAGTACTTAAGGGAGAAGGAGAAAGAACAAGTGGCAAAATAAAATATTTTAGAAGTCGGCGAGTGCTGGGCAAGAGAGCTAATATTATCCTTGAGGGTTCTGGATGAGCAAGGGGAAACCTGTTTACAAGAGACCTTAATATAGCAGACAACTCTGGTACCTTTTTCATGTTTGACAGGGGAGTAGGAGCAGAAGGAGGAGAGTGATGGGCCAATCGATGCAATATGGTGACGCATGGGTTGGGTGGGTGGATGGTTAAAAAGGGTTTTCAGGATGTCTTGAGTTTTTATGGCAAAGTGAGTGGCCAGTGCATTGCAGAGTGCCTGGGAATGATAATGGGAGGAGGAGACTGCTAAAGGGTTGGCTAGTTCCCTGCAGATTATGAAAAGTTCAGCTGTGTTGTTGGATGCACTGGAAACGCGTGCCTGTATGTGGGCTCTTTTCTTGGCACTGTTGATGAGCCTGTATTACCTTTGGAGCAGACGACAGGCCAGTTCATCAGAGGATGAGCATGATGTATGCCACTTCCGTTCCGCCGCCCGTACTTTTGTTTCAGGACTGCAAGTTTGGAGTCGTACCATTGTTTAATCATCGGGAGGATGTTAGTGAACGAGGTTCGCAGGGCTTTCGGGGGTGTGGTCAGAGGGCCAAAGGGACTAAGGTGGGAAGAGAGGAGAGAATGGTCTGACCAGGAGAGAGGGGTGACAAGTGGGGGTGGTGAAAGAGTTCAGAGCATATGAGGGTGTTCTGAGTGTATCCAGCCGAGTGAGTTGGACCAGGAGGGAGAATGGAGAGGGAAAGGGAGGTGCAGAGGTCAATCAAGAGAGTGGATGCCGAGCAAGGGGAGTCCACTTGGATGTTGAAATCAACCAGGAGGAGAAGGTTGGAGGTGGATGAAAGTAAGGAAGAACTGAAATTGGTCAATTCAGAGAGGAACAGGGTGGTGGCACCAGGAGGCTGGTAGATGGTAGCATGGTCAGGGTGGAGATGGGAGACATGACCAACTTGCAAACCAGGCCCTCAAAGGAAGAGTTGAGCTGAGTGGGTAATTGTTCCCCCATCGTTCCCCCAAACATCATACAGCAAGATACATCAAATTTCACATATCTACACAAACATTTCACACTCACTATTATGTGAATTTTGAGTTTATAATTACACATGGGGGTCAATATGGCGCTAATTCTACTTGTGACATCCATCCAGCAGAGCTGAGACCAGCTCTCAACACTGCAGCTTTTCATGTAAAGCTCTGGTCTCCCATCATCTCTCAGTCCCTTGGCCTCACAGTCCTGGTTCAGTTGCAAACCTTTAATACAAGTAGGTTACTACAGAACAGAGAGGGAGTGTGCGGTGGAGTCTTATGTGCTGAGGATTCCAGTGGAGACTAGAACTTGTGTATTATGTGCATTCTCTTCCCCGTACCGGTGGAACACCCATGTGGAAACTAAAAGGTCAAGGATGGAGCTATTATATAGGGGATGGGGCAGTTCAATGAGCTGGGACCTTATAAATTTAAACCACCCATACTAGAGGGTGTATTCAGGAAAAGCCTGCTATTCCTGCAGGTTTTCGTGGACATCAGGCTTTCACATGATCTCTCTCTGAGGTCCTGGGGTCCCAGCACAGTCCTTGCATTGGACTGATGATTGTTCCTCTTTCTTGGGTTGTCTAAACCATGCTTTTTATCTTGTATCACAGTATGCTGTTGGGTCTCAAAATATTTATGAGCAGCTGCAATGGAGCAATTTAACATGACATAACAAGCAAAAAATCAAAAAAGCAAAAGGAATCTGTCTGTATCCAGCAAAGTGCAAAATCTATGGGCCTGTCCCATTGTATTGCTTGGTAGACACACTTCCATTTGACAGTGGGGAGAGGGTCATATATGCCTTCATAGAAGGACCAGTGGTGCTGTTTCTTTTGAACCCATCATGGGTATTGAAGGGGAGAATGGGAGACCATGTGCTGATATCTTACTGTGATGGATGTTGGGGAACAAAGGAAGCAGCACGCCAAAACATACCCACTTTAAGACCAGACTGATGTTGCTTGTAGTTTTGTTGATGTTTGGTTTTGCTCCACTGGTAAATTGGCACACAGTACAAGCAGAATCAGCGACAAAGTCCATTCTCAAGGGGGTCACACCCATGCACATTTTACTCCATTCAAGTGACAGAGTCACGCAGAGTACCTGGCTCATTGGGATTTCCTTCCTGTATAGAACGCTGGTCGAATTTGCCTACCAATCTGTATTGTGCAGTATATACTGTGCAGTTATAGACATTATCTCCTACTCATACGTCCCTGAAGGATGATAACTAAGTAAGCTACTGTTGGCTGATAATCATTTTTACTGGCCCACAGAGTTCTTAACAGTCCATACTTCTCATCTACATGTAGTGTTCAAAGATATGTTGCATAGATGGAAGTTAATGCATTATTGTAACTTTAACAATATTGTCAAAGTATTAAAGGGAAGCTATGACAAAAGAACAAACAGAAGGGATCTTATGGTTAAGTTGCACTAATAAAAACTAACACATTTCAAGGGGAAACTGCTAAATTAGATCTCCAACCAGTAGCCAATATGACCATGCGTATTCATGATATTCTGTTAGTAATTAAGAATCTTAAATGCTCCCAAGCCCCTGGGCCTGACGGTCTCTGTAACGTCGTTCTCAAAGAAAATCCTGAAATATGGGCTGATGTCCTGGGAGTGCTGTTTCAAAAGGTTATGTAGACGGAGATGATGCCTGATTCTTGGAAGGTGTCTAATATCATTCCAATATATAAGAGCAGTCCCCGTAGCTTGCCGAAGAGCTATAGGCTCCTGTCACTTACTGATGTTCCAAGTAAGGTCTTTTATAATCTTATTCTCCAGAAAATCATTAAGTGGATTGAAAAGGAAAACATCTTGGATAAGGCCCAAGATGGCTTTAGGAAAGGTTGCTCGACTGTGGTTAATATTTTCATCCTAAATATGCTAATCGAGCATGCTAATTGTGACAAAAAGTTACTGCCATATGTTCTTTTTGTTGATGTTACCTCTGCTTTCGATTCTGTAGAGTGCTTGATGCTTTGGATGAAACTTAGATCTTTTGGTACGCCCCCTCTCCTCCTCTATTGTTGTATGATGATCTAAAATGATAGTAAGGCTAGGATTCAGTTAGATAACTGGGGTACAATATCTGATCCTATTAATATTAAAAAAAAAGGGGTTAGACATGGTTGTGCACTTGCCCCTGCATTGTATGATTTATTAATGGCTGATTTTGGTGGTATTTTCAAAGACAAAATGAATGCCTTCCCTAAAATGTGCTTACATAAGGTTGGGTGGACCTGCTATGCAGATGACATGATTATCTTTGATAATACATATATAGGTATCTTTAACAGTGCTAATGCCCTGTGTGAATATGCAATTTGATAACAACTCAGTTCATGGCAGTGGGCCACAAGTGCTGTAAAAACAACCATACTATGCTCTTTAGGAATGATAAAGAAGGTGTAGGGCTAAAAATACTTGGGCCATGAGATATGTGGAGAAAGAAGAAAAATGAATCCTCTGGTCCAACTAAGTAAGAGAACTAAAGTAATGGCTATGCTAACAGCAGTTATGTCATTTTCTAAGAAAACAGACGGTTTTAGCCTGCTAGGTATTATTAATAGCTACAAACAAAAGCTGGTGGCAATTTTCTTATATGCACTGGAATCCTCTTTTTCTGACTGGTCAGATTCGGCCGACGTGACTGAGCGGCTTATCTGCAGAAGATTACTTGGTCTATCCAATGATACCCCGGTACAGGCCATTTGGATAGAAATGGGCCTTATTTCCCTATCTGCTAAGATAGAACATAATAGGGCTAGGCTATATGTAAAAATAAAATATGCAAGCTATGGAACGTTATTGTATACTCTTTGCGAAGGATTGGAGGCAGGAAAAATGGCGGCCTTGAATATTTTTCAGAAGAATATCTTTGGTCTCTTTGAAAAAATAGAATACTCCCCCAAGTGGGACCATGGTGAGGGGGTGGTACTAAAATCATTGAGGAACACTATAGAACAGTGGAATTGGGTTGCCAGCCATGATAAAGTTGCAGAATTGTGCTCCTTATGTATATTTGACAGAGTGCCTTTTATGTATCAAAAATCTCAATATTATTTCAAACTAATGCCATCTAAGGCTAACTTTAAAATATTCCTGGACATCAGACTTAATCGATTTAATGTACTGGGGATACGTGGAGCCTGGACGGGTATCTCTATGGACAGAAGGTCTTGTAACTGTGCTTAAATGAAACAGAGGTCGAAACAGTAAGGCTGTAAAACTACTGGCTGTAAAAGTATGAGTTACATTTATGAAAAGTATTTTGTAAAATTTTAGTATGATCATATTTTTATGAATAGTGAAAACTTTTGTCTTAGGTGTCTTGCAGGGATTAATAGGAGTTTAATCCTTGCTGTGACACAAATATGGAAGTTGGCTAATGCACGTCTAAGAACATTTGAAGAAGATGTAAAGCTATTAGCTGATCTATAAATAGATCAACGTGGTTTAAATCTGTTTTATGATATATTTGCATTATATTTATCTATTGGCTTCTTCTTTTTCTTCTTCTTTCTGATTTAATCTTTTGGAGTATTAATATATCAGATATTTATTTATTTGTCCGTATAACTTTGCTGATACGAGTATTTTTTACTGTTTTTCTTCATTATATTTTATTCTATCTTATCTGTATATTTTCTTCCAAAGTGTTAAAAATGGAATTGTATTTTTTAAAAAAAATATTATTTCTTTGCTGATTGTTTTTATTTGATCTACTTGTGAAAAGTTCTTTGAACTGAAACACAATAAAAACATTTAAAAAACCTATCAAATTCAGGGAAAAACATTGTTAGATTGACGTCATGGTTACAAGTAAAACCCCAAAACCCAAGAGGTTTGCCAGTTATGGTAAATTATGCAACCATAACTCGTGCCACCGCCATGCACTGCTATCACTTACACCCAGGACATCAAAGATGACATCACAACTGACATCATCGATGACATGACATTGCATGACTCGGGTGGTAGGTTTTTGTTCAGTGATAGTAATAATTTTAAGCTGAGGACTTCATGTAGTTATACTACATTGAAACCATGATACACATACAATAAATGTACTGTGCAAGTATAACTTGACCTTGTGCTTATTTCCTGGATGTGTTTTATTTAGCATCCTTAAATCTTTTCTCATCAATTTTTTCTGCTTGATTATTTTTTTATTATACACATGAACGTGTATACATTTTGATTTTAAAGAGCCTTTATTGATTTGTCTATCGGCGTTAAAGTATGTTTGTATTCAACTTCTTTTTGTTGCTGTTGAAGAAAACTTCTACCTATTTTTGGCTATGGTGGCTATGTCATCCGGGCGAATATGTATTCTATTTCGTCCTCTTTCTACTTCTATTTTATGGTAGCATCTTTCTCTTTGGTCTGTCCCGGTACCTTTTAAGGTTACAATGAGCGGATCATGGTCACTGTAGATCGACTTCTCCACCTTCATGCTTATCACACTCGGCAATATATTGCCTGATACAAAACAGTAGTCCACAGTTGCATATAAGTATCCATTTGACCAGTTAGGGGCCTCCGGGATATCCCCTTTGATGTTGCAGTGTCCAGAAAAGATAAACCTTCTTTTACATCTGGGTTCCAATATAGATTCAATATGTTTAAAACATTTCCTGACCTTATCTTATTATTATATTTAATCCTTATATGAATTTGGGCATTCTGTTTGAATAATTTGGAGATTTGGTTATTCATTGTCAGTAACATTAGGCCGGCTGAAGGTCTTCCTTCTTTCCCACCCCTCGCTCGGTTGTTTCGATAGCCATGTTTCCTGGAGACATGTTATATCAGCTTCCAGTATTTTCGTAGATATATTGTTAAAAAGATGACTGGAGACCTGTGTGTTCCAGGAGCCTATTTTCCAAAACCCATCCAAAATATTCTTCTGTCTCTATTCATGATGTTTAGATGCAAGAGCTGTAGCTAACCAGTTCCAAAAGTCATCATTTTTCAATTGTGTTTCTATTTCCTTTGGTCTGCTAGCCGTATCAGAAACATCAATTCTCTCTTTCGTTGTATTGTTATCTTAATTGTTTGGCGAGCCATTTTAGATCCCATTTGAAATGGCTGATTTGGATCAGGTTCTTCTACAATTATTAGGGCTTGAGTCTCATTTACACTCCCTTGGTGTAAGTCATGATTTCCATTTTCAAAACAAAACCTTAAAGATTCCCTTTGATATAAATTAGGCACTTTTGAAGAATGTGAGATGTTTTCTGACACTAGGGCAAAGGTTTTTGCCTCAATCTCTTCAACTTCAAAGCCGAGTGAAAGAAGATCCTTCTTTGCTTCCATATTTGTTGCCAGCAAAATCGGGGAGCTCAGAAATGGTATGATTTTATAGCTTATCTTCTCGTCTGGGAAACTAACAGTTTTTATATCCTTAGAGGATATCACTGGTAGTCTTGGCGCATGGTGCAATAGTATCATTAGAGTTGAACAGTTAAAGATCAATCTGTCCTTTGTCTTTTGGATTCGCTCTATAAGTAAGCAAGCATTTTCAGCAATTTCTTTTTATTTGATGGAGCCTCTCTCTGAATTGAGTTTTGCTTCCATGTTTTGTTATCTGTTTGTTGATTCTCTATTTGTGTAGTTTTAATGGATCTTGCTTAAGGATTTTCGATCAGTTCTTTCATCAGGCCATCATGAGATTGTGGTTTTGGTGTTAATGATTCAGTGAGTTTGGTTTTATTGCATCTGTCAGATAAAGCATGAAAAAGAGGGGAATTAGAAACGACATGTGGTTCTCTCTTTCGTTCACAGTCTGTGTTTTTTTTCAGGACTTAGTAATGCAATTCGTTTAGGTGTGGTGAAGGCATCTGTATATCCATCGTCATAGGTCGATAAATCTAATAGTTCTATTACACTTTGGTTCAGTTCATTCTGCGGTGAGATTCCAGTCTTATTAATGAAGACATGTGATCCGTCTATTTTTTATTATATTTTTTTATGGTATTTTTACTTCCGGTTCTTTGGGTGCATTAGGTTGCACATTGGCAAGCTTAAGATCTTTATTGTCCATAGAAGACAAAATATGTAAGAATTTCCTTGAGGTATATGATATTTTTTTAATGGTCTTCTTCATATTTTTCGTTTTCGGTGGTATATTTTGATTGGCAGCTTTCTTTACTTTTTCATCTGGTTTTTGACTTGTCTTGTAAATTGAAAATGGGTTTACCTTTGCATCGTTTGAGGACCCAACAAAAGTATCTGGCTGTATGCTTTTATTTGTTATTTTCTGCATCATTGAGATTGATGTATTGTTTTGACATTCATGCACCATTGCCTGTATTGCTATTTTTGTCGAGTGGTCCACAGGTATTGATAACAAAGACTTTGCAATCTGAGGTTCATGCTCACGATCTTGTGGGGTTAGCCATGATTTTTGTAAGATCTATGTCAATCTAATTTACAAAATGTGTCATGTGGACGGTGTCTGCAGATTTTTGAAGATCAGTTTCACCGACAACTACAGAGCAACGGTTGCCACTTCTTTCTGCTCTTCCAGATCCTGGTTCTATCCGATCCACAGTCTCTTTTATTCTTTCTAAAAACACTTTTTTATCAGCATTAGCATCTTGTAGGGCATCAATTAATGATTTCAAAATGATTTGTTGAAATTATTTTTCTCTTCCTTTTTTTCACGCATTGCTTCAATTACATTTTCCACATAAATCCATTTTGACTTCATTGGAGCCATCAAGGTTGAGAGATCCTTGTAGTTATCACTTAAAGCCTCGTAAAGTTTTAGATACGGGGCTAAAGTAATCGCCACAGCCGAGATTATTGTGGTATGCAGTGATTTATCTGTGTCTTGGCGAATTACAGAATCCTGCTGTTGGGTGTAAATTTGCAGAGATTGCTTTCGTTCTCTCATGGCCCGTGCAGAGTTCCATGTCTTCTGACTTCTGTCTTGACTTTCCGAACTCTTCGTTGATGACATTTGAGATGCTAATGTTACGGCCCTTCGTGCGTCTATGTTTATTTATTAGTGTTAGGTTCCTTTTCTGCAGGTAAGACATAGGGCCTCCAAACTCGGGTCTGGGTCCGTAGTCCCTCAATGGGGAAATACCGGGACATTCCAACTTTGGAGGGCCCGGTATTTCCGCATTCAAGGAGCCCGGACCATCCCCATTCCCATTTGAGCCCCCATAGGGCTCAACGGGAATGGGGAGCATGCTAACAATGGGCCCGTTAATGACAGGGCCATTATTAGCATGCTGGGCCCCTTGCGGGACTCGCAAAGGACGTCTGGTCTGATCAGACGTCCAGAGCGGGTCCCGCGAGGGGACCTCGTAATGAGGCAGTACAAGGTTAACAGCACCGGCACATTTACCGGCGCCGTTAACCCACTTGTAATGAGGCCCATAGTCATCATTGTTTCTCTGTTTAAAGCAGTTTCGCTTGAAGAGGAAGGTACCTTAAAATTTTCTTTGGCTGTCAATTTTTTTACTCCGTGTTCATGTGAAACCTGAGTTTCGATGCATCTCACATCTTTATTTGACCAATCAGCAAGCGCGTATGATGTCTGTGAATGTCACATGGCACTCTGATTGGTCCACAGGTGTCCGACAACACCGAATCAGGAAGTGAGTCAGCGGGACAGACCCAGATATCACTCTTATTTTAACCTATTTTTCAGCCATTTAAAAAAAACGACTGGACGGATTTACACCAAATTTACAAAGGCATGCTCTCGGGACCAAGCTGCTGCTCCTCGAGCAAATTTGTGGCAAATCCATCCGGCGGGTTGGTCTGTGGGCATGAGCAAATTCTTTTTCCCTTCTGTCGGTAACAATTTCAAATATTTTGAGAACCCCCTACAACTTTGTTGTACCCCCTTGTCAAAACTGCACCAAATTTTGCATAATCATTCGGAGTTAACCGTATACTTCTTTTCTGCAAAGTTTGGTGAGGATTCGTTGAACGGCGTCAAAGCTATAAGCCGCCCAAAAAGTGCACTTCCTATGAGTCGAGCATCTTAACCATAACTAAATGGCCACTACCACAGAACATGTAATTTGTGAAAATGTGTTTTTTTGTTCGGGGTTGGCTCCAGCCCCAAAACAGTTGGTTGGTTGAATTTTGGCCAAAGGTCGGCATACCAGTCTAGGGTGTACTGGCGACAGTATAAATTTGACCAACCCCACCTATTCGCCCTGCACAGGGTGGGGTCAGGGAGATTTCTGATTTTGCAACTTTTCCAATCATAGAAAGTTAGGACACAAGGGACCCGATACATGGACAAGTGTGCAATGAACACGCACATCTTGCACACCGAGAATGGCTCTGCGTGGGCCTATCCACAAAATTTCCAAAGCGCGCTTTGTGTATTCATGCAAATCCGTCCAGTGGTTTGGTCTGTAGGCATGAGCAACATTTTATTTCCATTATGTCTATGAGGTTTTCAAATGTTTTGGGAACCCCCTACAACTTTGCTGCCACCCCTTGACAAAACTGCACCAAACTTTGCATAATCATTTGGAGTTGGCCATATTCATTTATTTTGAAAAGTTTGTGAGGATTCGTCAAAAGGCGCCCAAAAAGTGCTCTTCCTCAGAGTTGAACATTTTAACAATAACTGAACGGCAGCTACCGCAGGGCATGTAGTTTTTAAAAGTGTGTTTGTATGTTCGGGATTGACTCCAGCCCCAAAACTGTTGGTGGACTGAAATTGTGGCCCAAGGTCGGCATTCCAGTCTGGGGTGTACTGACAATAGTGAAATCCAACCAACCCCACCCATTTGCTTTGCACAGGGTTGGGTCTGGCCCTGTGCTGTCAGTATAGGCGGTTTCGGGAGATTTCCGATTTTGCAACTTTTCTAATAATAGGAAGTTAGGACACACAGGGCATGATTCATGGACAAGTGCGCAATGATCGCACAAATCCTGCACGCCGAGAACGACTCTGCATGGGCCTATGCGCAAAGTTTCCAATGGACGCTTCATGTATTCATGGATTGAAATGTGCATTTCAACCTGACCCACAAAGAGAATCAACCTGAGTGAGGAATGCCCACAATATCCGTAGACCAACCTTTCTGCAGAGCACTGTGTCCATCTCTGACACAACATCCAGCACACCAGCTACTCTGCGCGAGGTCCCATGTAAGTAACGGCTGCACTGCAGCTACTCTGAAGAAGATCCCACATAAGTAACAGCTGCACCCCAGCTACTGTGCGTGAGGTCCCACGTAAATAAAGGAACACCCCAGCTACTCTGAGCAAGGTCCCACATAAGTAAAGGAAGCAACCCAGCTACTCTGTGCAAGGTCCAATTTAAGTAACGACTGCACCCCAGCTACTCTGTGCAAGGTCCCCTCATAAGTAATGGCTTGTCTCTAGCTACTCTGCGTGAGGTCCCACGTAAGTCAAAGGTGCACCCCTGCTACCCGTCTCCCCCTACTTCCACCACATCGAAACTTCTGGCACATATCCCAACTGCACAGCAGCCCCTTCAGGTCCAGGCACACCGACCATCCCCCCTCACCACCTATGCCACCCCAGGCAGCCCCACATGTCCACAAACTACCCACCAGACCCCCCTCACCCTGACACCACCCCCCAAGCAGGCCTGACACCACCCACCAGTCCTCCTCACCTCTGATGCACCCCCAGGCAGCCCCACATGTCCACACACCATGCACCAGCCCCTCTCGCTTCTGACACCACCCCCAGGAATCCCCACAGGTACATACATCAACCACTAAACCCTGTCACCCACAACACCACCCCCAGGCAGCACCACAGGTCCACACACCACTCGCCATCCCCCTCACAACTGACACCACCCCAGGCAAACCTGACAACACCCACCAGCCTCTGTCACCTCTAATGCCATCCCCAGACAGCCCCTTAAGTCCATCATCACCATAAAGCCCCTCACCTCCTACACCATCTGCAGGCAGCCCACAGGTTTACACACCACCCACCATCCCCCTTCATCTCTACCACCACCCTCAGGCAGCCACACAGATCCACACACCACCCACCAGTACCCCTCATGACTGACACCACCCCCATGTAAGCCTGATGCCAGCCACAAGTCCCCCTCACCTCCGACACCACCACCAGGCAGCCCCACAGATCCAAACACCACCCACCAGCCCCCTTTACCTCTGGCACCACCCCAAGGCAGCCCCACAGGTCCACACAGCACCCACCAGCCCCACTCCCCTCCAACACCACAGCCAGGCAGCCCCACAGGTCTACACACCACCCACCAGCCCCCTCACCACCAACACAACCCCTAGGTGGGCCTGGCACCACCAACAGCCCCTCTCACCTTTTACACCACTGCAGCCTGGCCCTGCTACATAACTCCCATACCAGTACATTGCTGACCAGCAACTTACCTCAACTCCACTGCTTGCCACCAACATGAAACACACTGGCCACATACCCACCCATTACATTATTTATTACACGCAGCCAACATGGCCCGGAGGCATACGGGCGCCAGAGAATCAGAAGCTGGAAATTGGAGCATGTCTACACACCCATCCTTATTTGAATAGGTGTATTTTAAGTTTTTTCTAAAATGCTTCCACAGTCGGGCAGCTTCTCAGATGGGAAGGCAGAGCATTCAATTTTACTGGAGCAATCACCCAAAAGGCACCCCTTCTAACTAATTCCAATGACGTTCTAGGAATATGCAGGTTTTGTTCATCATCCGAGCGCAAGGCACGAACCACCGGTTTATATTTTTATCTTTTGGCAATATATGCGGGAAAGGATCCTTTAAGAGAATTATAGGTAATGGTGAGCAGCCTAAACTCTTTCCACTCCGCAATAGAAAGACAATGCAGTTTTCTTCTCACTTCTGACACATGAGTGAACTTACGTAGAATCATGATCGTTCTAATGGTGCTATTCTGCACGACTTGGAATCTGGTAATTTCAGCTTTACCTGCTCCTATGAGGAGGGAGCTGCAATAATGAATTTTAGCGGAGATTATGGCTCGCGCAATTGTTTTGCAGCCTTTCAGGGTTAGGAAAGGACAAATGTGTGCAAGCAGCCTGATATAGTAAGCCGATGCTGAGACCAGGCTACTGACCTGTGCAGACAGGTTTGGTCAAATGTCACTGCTAGGATTTTTATCTTTTCCTTAGTAGGGATGTCCTGCTCCGCTATGCGGAAAGTGTTATGCTCAGTCTCAAGTTTAGCAAGCCTAGGTTTGGAACCAATAATCATGAGCTCTGTCTTGCCATGATTGAAAGCCATCCCGTCCATGTCCATCCATTCGTGTATGAGGTCATAGACCTCTGACACTGCTGTGACGTCCTTTTCATAGATGCCTGTTAAGGGGATAAGACACTGCGAATCGTTAGCGTAGTTTGAGAAGCAGATATTTTTGCCTTCTAGCATGTAAAAAAAGGGGCTATAAAGAAGTTGTAAAGGACCGGGGAAAGTGAGGCCCCTTGTGGAACACCTTAACTAACTAAAATACGGCCCGCCTCCACCTTCTTTCTACAGACCTGCAAGTCCTTATCCCTAGGAAAGACTGCACCCAGTCCCTTGCTTGCTAAAGTTAGCTACCTTCTGAAGTCTCTCCAAGAGGAGGGAATAGTCCACCAAATCAAATGTGGCCGATATGTCCAGGGACATTAACAGCATTAATTTTCCATCATTAATGTTGGTCATTTTATTAGATTTATGTTCAAGTAACGCAGATTCATTGCTCAAATCTGGGCGAAAACCTGATTGACCTTCATTCAGGATGGAGTGATATTTTATATGTCAGAGGACTTCCTCATATGCCACTCTATCCAACTTCTTAAGCATGAAGGGGAGATAGAAATGGGCCAGTAATTGGTGGCAGTTTTAGGGTTAAGATAAGGCTCTGTGAGCAAGGGGGTAATACCGGAGCACTTTCGTCTTGTAGGAACCCTGCCCTCTTTGAATGAAGCGTTCACAATTCAAGTAATTGAACTGATCAGCAGCTCGGAGGAGGGCGTGGCTGGAAAATGATCCCCTTTGCAGGTGGACAGCTTTAATTTAGCTAAGATCGTGTGTAGTTCTTCCGAAATACTCCTGAAGTTAAACTTTGGTATTGACTGCAAATGAATAGGTGCGTTTTCCTGTGGGACCTTCAGGGGGTCTGCAAGCTGTGTGTTCAGGGTTTGTTCAATGACGTTTTACATTTTTTTGGTCTTAGTTGTCATTGCTTCTTGAATCTGAGTGCACCACGTCTTAATCTTATCAATATCCTCCTGATATTTAGTTTCAGGTTTCTCCAATTCCGTAAGAATTGCAAATATTTCCTTGGAGTCATATTGAGCATTTTCGATACGAGCCTCATAGGATTCTTTTTTGGCGCTTATGACTGCAAGTTTGAATCTGTTTGCCGCTCCTAAATAAATTATCCTGTTCTCTTCCTCTCTTGTGCTTCTCCACTGCTAAAGCGCTTTCCTTTTTTCTACTCTGAAACCTTGAGTTCCTCTGAAAACCAGTGATTTTTGGTATGACTAATAACTTTCCTATTTTTAAGAGGAGCTATAACATCAATTGCTTTTGATAATGTGTCCAAAAGGGAGTCAGTTAGGACCAATAGACTCAACATCTGGGGCACTGATGCAGAATCTATGTATGTAGTTCATCACAGGACTCCCTGGTACATCCCGAGTGGTACAGCAACAGGATGGCAGAATCTAGCAGCAACTACACCATGAAAGCATGTACATGTGACACAGTAAAAGTAAAGCAATGTGCTGCAATGCAACATGTCATTGTGCCCACGTGCTGCAGGTGAATGACCTAGGAGGACATAAGTCCAAGACTTCACTGATATGACAGAGTCACATGTAATGCGAGTGCATTGTAGCAAGCAGCAAACAATGAATGAAGAGACTCGGGTAGGAAAGCATGGCATTCCAAGCCCCTGAAACCAACATAAGCTGAACAGGCATGTGTTTGGGAATGTGAAGGAATTCCGAAAGTATGGGAGCGAAGCAGATGGATGATGCCTACATCCATGTATAAAAAGATAATCACATGCAAACATTAAGCATTCCAGTGACATATGTGCAGCATGACATGAGAGCATCCACTATCTGGTAACTGATGTGTGTAGGTGGTTGGCTATGCATTGTGAGCCCCCCGCCCCATGCTCCCAGCGACTGCACAATTGATGAGCATATGCTACACAACCACAGTTAGGCCACCAAACCAAGTGACAGTCGCAGAACAAATACATACCAAAATCAAAGTAAACAAAATGCATCACATGATCAAAGAGACAACAACAACTGTGTGATGAATGAAGTGGCATCTGTATTATCAATATTATCACCTTGAATGTGGTCGCTGGTGATCTTTGTTTGTCTTAGCCCTCAAAAAAGGATGCACGTAAATTCCGGAAAGCTGTAGAGACTATCCATCAAGAGTCACCCTGGGACATTGTCAGGGTTTCAAACAAGCATGGATTGAACACCTCACCAGAACTTTGGGAAACGCTGGGAACATCATGGCCTCAACTACTATCCAACAAGCAAAATGCCATTATAAAAATGGGCCCGGTGATATCTTGAAACAGATCACGAGTAGCAATTCATCAAGAGCCCCGGGCCTGGATGGTATTTGCAGCTCACTTATTAAAAGGGATGCTGCATATTGGGCAATTGCCCTCGAATGGCTATTTCGTTTGATCGAAGAGTGCCAGGTCCTCCCCCCTCTTGGCACACTATTATCATTGTGCCCATATGGAAAAAGGGTAGTTGGGAGTATCTGGGCACTTACCACCTGCTCGCAATGTTGGACACGCCGTCCAAAACCTTCTCACGTATACTGCTGAGCGAGCATCTGAAATGGGCAAAAGAGGCTAACCTCATCCCCCTCAACCAAACTGGCTTCCATAGGGTACTGGGGACAACCATCATTTGTCTTGCTATAGCAACTATAATACAGCAGGCATAGGGCATTCGTAGAAGGCCCCTGTATGTGGCATTCATTGACTACAGTGCAGCCTTCGATTCTGTGAATAGAGGCCGACTGGGGCAGACATTTTCAGATTGAAATATTCCAGCCGGTTTGCTCTCCATGGTCATTGCCTTGCATGAGAGCACAAGGGTAAAGCTAAGATCGGACCAAACATGGAGGACTTCTTCCTGGATTCCCACCTACCAGGGTCTAAAGCAGGGATGCAACTTTGTAGCCCTTCTCTTTAATCTGTACCTTGCAGACATGGGAGCAGCACTGTCAATCCAACCTCAATTCCACCAAATCTGGGGATCACTCGCATGTAGTGGCTTAGCTACGCTGATGATATAGTATTGATGGATCTTACGCCGCCGGGCCTCCAGTCATCCTTGTATTGCCTGAAGTCACACTCAGAACTGAATTCCTTAGCCATCAATATTAGTAAGACCAAGCTGTTGAACTTTAGCCTGAACTTTAGCAAACCTAAGAAGACAAGCTGGTATCTTCCCGGGAGAAAACTGGAAGTGGTAGAAGAGTATAAATACGTAGGCATTCAATTTGACCATCAATTAACAGGGCAGAGAAATATGGGGGCCTTTAAACTGAAGAGTCCCCAGGTTATGGGGCCAGCTAAATAAACTAACACTCAAGGGCAGAGGCTGTTCGCTGGAAATACTAGCATAACTATACTCTGCTAAACTTCTTCCCATTCTTGTGTATGAGGCAGAGTGCTGGGCAAACAAAAATATGAGCGATCTGGCTAGCCTAGCGGGAAGCCTTTTATGTTTGGGATATTGCTCCTCTGTGAAAGATAGTGAACTAAAGACTCTGGGTAAGGCTCTTGTAACCAGGACTAATGTCTGGCAGAGAGTCTCCCAGGACCCCCCTGTTATTTGAATGCTCTTCCTTGAGCCGGACTTCTTTGGCATGTTTCCTTCGTTTTTTGTTCTCTGCATGCGTTGTTTTAAAAAGCTGACATTTTTCTGCTGTATGGTACGTTAAAATTAAAATAAAATAAAAAATATACATAGGCAGCGGGTTCAGTAGTCTCTCATGACATCGACCAGGGCAAGTCGCATTCCTCGTCCACCACATGGAAGCGGGCCACCGTGGTGTCCTAGATGGCTTGCAGGCTTTCCATCGTCCCCTCATCCTCCTCCTACTTATCCCTGCAGGCCTCCTGTCATATGGCCACCTACCTCAGTGTCCTTCCCCCACCAGTGCTGCCCTGGCCCTAGTAACCCATGATATCCTAGCCCGCTACCTGTCTGCCATCAGCTGTAGATGAGGGGCCAAATCTGGCACTCATGCCCCCTGCACGACTCTCGACATGAAGTCAGAGAAAAAATAGATGTGCCTCGCTTTTAGGCACATCACCACAATCATCGATGTATCGCAAGTTTGAAAAATGATATTCTCTTGGACAATCATTCAGACTATACCCAATTGATGATTTGGATGATATGGAATTGACATCGATTGATCAGGTTGACTGACTGGGAAATCAGAAGCCAATGACATCATCACTGACCTCACGACATAGCCACATTTTATACATGAAGGACACATTCATCCACTCATGAAGCTACACAAACCTGCACTAGTTTATTGCAAATAGACACAAATCACATGCTTATGACCCACTTAGGCAGGGGAAGAAGACACATACATATGTTTATATTCATATCTTTTTGCCAAAGCCGAAACCGCAAGATACTAACATGGAGAAGCCTTGAGGAATGCTATAGAATTTGTAAGCCTCTGAAACTAACAAGAGAGAAAGATTCTGACTGCACAGACAAGCTGACATGATCTCTGATGCTCGAGCTGAGAAGAAACAGGACACCCTGCCAAGAACGAAGGGGAAGCAGGAAAATTCCAGCTGCCGAGATAGTGAGCCACCTGCAGAAATTCAGTCTAAAATCTGCATAATTACAGATGAGAGGGCTTAATTTCATTGTCTCAACACATGTGTCCAGGACTGGACCGGCCCTGCTTTGCCTCACTCACTCCTATACTGCTGTTGCCTATTGAGAGTGAGTGCCTGCCTGCAACCAGCACTGTATTGGTGTGGCAGATGTCCCACGTTTGCCTGTACTCCTGTGTTGAGCATGTGACTATTGTGGGATGTATTGACCCACTCTGCTGTACTATGCGGCCTCACTCTGCTGTCTATGGTGCGAGAAACAGCAAAATG
Organism: Ambystoma mexicanum; assembly: GCF_040938575.1. NCBI lineage: Eukaryota > Metazoa > Chordata > Amphibia > Caudata > Ambystomatidae > Ambystoma > Ambystoma mexicanum. The sequence goes on along the minus strand of NC_090932.1, from coordinate 440,626,016 downwards.
GCAGCAACACCCATGTGCGCATCAAAACCGCAGTTTTTCAACACTGCTGCACAATCTGCCACCCATGGTGCATGTGTGGTGGAACAGAGCACACGCTGCAGAAAAAGCACCAGTTGGCTCCATGACAAGTAAACATAGAGTGCAGAGGGAGCAGCAGCACTTTGCAAGTGAAACTCCAAAATGTGCCTGTAAATTATTATTATTATTATTATTATTATTATTATTATTATTATTATTATTATTATTATTATTATTATTATTAAATGACACTTACTTTGCTGCTGAAACTTCAATATGCCTGTAAAAAACACTTTCCAACGCTCAAAATCTTGCTTGGCGCTAAAATGTATTTAATCTAATGAAGCACTGTGAATTAACAAGGTCCTGAAATGTTAAAAGCAAAACATTTTTCTCAGGAAAACTGGATTGCCTGTGAATGACAATTCCTGTCAAAAATCTGTGTGCAGCCACACTGGGCTACCTGTGAGTGACAGTCTCTGTCAAATGGGCTCTCCTGATTAAACATCAAAGTTGTCTAAAACTAAAGATTTGCTGGATTAGCAAATATAAAAGGACTGTTGCTGAAAGAAACACAGATCTTAGTTGTTTTGATCCCACAGGTTTAAATCTAAGAATGTAATTTATCTATGTCATCTGATGCAACCAGTTTGTTTTATGCTGGATTTCCAGCCAAGAAATTAAGAATTAAATTAGGCTGGCTGGGCCTGCAAGAGGTTGAAAAACTGGTTTCCACCCAGGGGAGGGCATGGCTCTCAGCAGATACTCACTGACACATGATAATTGTGGGATAGGCCAGACTTTTGTCTGTTACCAAGGACTGAATAATGGTAGATTCTCCAGGCCAGGAAATGGACATGTGAAGAGGTCGTAAACAAGGGTTGCAGAAGGAAATACCAAAGGTGGGGGCCGCTCCTTGAAGGAATTCCCAAAGATGGCGCTGCTCCTTGACTCCAGAGACAGACAAAAGGCTGACCATTTTCTTCTAAGAACATTTAATGAACATTTTTTAGAGACTTATAACTCGCTATCAGAAGTGGTGAAAAATATAAAAAGTGCAGATTTGTTAGTCTAATTTTTTGGCCCTATATTTCAAAACGTGGTGGAACTGTGTAGCATATTCTGAACAGGAATGGCAATGTATGTGGTTTTATGGGAACTGTATTTATGCTAGAATTGTTAAACTCTGCACACATATTACTATGGTAAACACACATATTTGTGATAATTTGGAGAAAGTTTGGAAAATGTTTTCATAGCGAAATGGACAAAATGCTGCAAAAAGGCAAAACAAGGTCTCATAGCTCTGGGATTTTGATGAACAGATATTCCACAAAATATGTAATCCGTGTATGTGATTTTCGTGGAGGTTACAACTGTGTAGGCATGTATTTAGGACAACATTTGATTTTGATACTACTGGCTAGGGGAGTTTTCTAAGGATTGTAAAAACCAAACCATGAACTTGACATCATCTGTCGTTGTTCCAATCACTCAGATGCAAGGCGGAGAGGAGGCTCTGGTCCAATCCCAGTTCACAGGGGCAAGTTTAGTTAAGCTGGCCCATACACCTATTTTTGCGATGTCATTTGAAAGGATAAATATAGACATCTGACAACACATACAGACTCTCTCTTCTGATTCCAGAAAAGCACTTTGTTCCAGCATTCAACATCCAGCCTTCAACATCCTTCCAGATCCCGATGCCAATGACCAGGCCAAGCAGTAGCTGAACCATTTTCAGCTAAACCTCATCCTTAACTAATCCTTACAAGCGCAGTGAAGCGCTGTGGTGTAGGGAAGCATCCTGAAACTATCTGGCTTGCTACCATAAATGGTTGCCTGATGAACTCGTCAACCCGCTGATCTGAAATATCCAGAAACAAGAAGGGCAGATCCCGTGCAGTTCCAGTGACCAGCCTAGCTGATCCTGACCCGCGCCTGATGTGCTGTCCTTCCTTGATAGACCAAATCCATTGACCAGAATCTTGATGGACCTAAAATCTTAAATCCCAGTGGATTGTGAGTATTAATAGGACACTAGAGAACTATTGTAAACCTTGCATTATCTTGTCCCACCTTAAATCCCTGAACTATCCTTAATTTCATAACCAGTAACAGTGTCAAAATCTTTAGTGCTATCTACCCTGTCTATTTGCTAAAGCGTCATTTTCATAGTCATTTTTATTTGTGTAACTCTTATCCATAAATCCCACTTTGAGTGTTTGGAATGGTTCCATGGGGAAGGCGTCATGAATTAGTCTCAGAGCTTATTTCACCCCAACCTGGTTGTCTAGCCTATGTGCTCTAGTCTTGAGTAAAAGCATAACTCATATTTTCTGATTTTAAACTGAAGTTCTTGTCCAAACTCGTGTCTTTATTTCAGAAAAACACTTCTCACTAAAACCTCTATCCCTCAGTTTTAAAGATAGAAATGCAAAAGTTCTACACGTGTGAATGGTCTTTACATTATTTTCCACTTTGCCTTTGTGATTCCAATTGTTTTCTTTTGATTTAACCATTGCTTGTGATTTCTTGCATCTGTTCAAAGTGGCTCCCGTAGAATTTTATAATAACGTAAGCATTTTTGACAACATTTAGTGTTTTTTTCTCAGCCAATTTCAAAGCCACCCTAACAGTTGAAAAGTCAATCCGTTTTTCTCTTGTGTTTAAGGGGGAAGGTGGGAGTGATATTCTGTTTGGTCTGTATTATTCCCGAGTACCTGCTCTCTCTCCTCACATCTATTTAAATTGCCTATTGGTGGGTTGACGGTGGTGCAGGGGGAACCTCTAACCATAGTGCTATCTGTTCCAATCCAACCCAAAGTATCCTTTTCTGTGCTGCATTCTTTTTGTGTTTATTACGTGATTCCCAGTGCATTAAATATATTATTCAGTGTTCTGTCATCCCATTGGTGATTGTTGTTATCTATTAAAATATATTGTGATTTAAATTCTAAATAAATAAATAAATATTTACCGTTCCAAACTAGCCTGATTCCTGGTTCACTGTGACCGGGGGGTATTTTGAGAAGGGTGTGATATGAGTGGTATATCTTTCAGAATATTGAACCTATAGACAAAAATAAATAAGGGTTTCATTTGCGCACTACATGCTTGGCGAGACTTGGGTGTGTGCCTGATTGAAATCCCTTTACACTATCTACATCATCTACACGGCCTAGGGCAGGTGTGCCCTCATCACGTCCCGACCTCAACCCCCACTGCTCCTTTTTCCTCTTGGGGCCTTTCCACTCATGTCACAGGTTTCGAGGATAAATGGAAAGCACACCAAGCTATTGTCCTGGGCAATGAGGAAGGCAACAGTCTACGTGATGTACGACATATATGTGTCAATCAGCAATGCTCCAATGTACCCCAAAAGCAAAAAATAAAATATGCTATATGCAGAGGCACCCCAAGCACAAAAATGACATACACGGCACCCAGAAAGCTTCTGAAAAGTGAAAAAGGGCTACTCGATAAGCAGGGGCACCCCGACACTGAAGAAATTACATACACGACACACCAAATGCCTCAAAATGCACAAAAATGCAAGCACAAATGCACAGAGGTAGACCACCAAAAATAAAAATGCGGTGCGCATTACCTGAAGGAAAGAGATTGTGTAGCACACCCATATACATCTATGGAACTTGTCCAGATCGTATCTTCATGCACACAACCAGTGATTCACATCATGTGACTTATATCACACCGTTATTGATGTGAGCCGCATATGTGGGCTGGGTCACTACTGCATGCAAGATGTAACTTACGTGTTAAGGGCCTTTACTATGCTGCAGATGCAAGACACACACCACAGTTCCTCCTGCCTACTTACTGCTATTTTTGCCTCTACCGGCCCTGCTTTGCCTCACTCACTTCTATACTGCTGCTGCCTTCTCGAGAGTGCCTGCCTGCAACCAGCACTGTCTTGGTGTGCCAGATGTCCCACTTTTGCACATGTGTTGAGCATGCACATGTGTTGAGCATGTGACTATCTCTTCTGACCTTGGGACTTCCACCTCTCCCTGCCAACATCACCACTCTTCCATAGCACCTACCCAGGACCCAGGGAAGCTGTACCTACCTCAGTGCCATGTCTGCCCCATCATCTTCATCTGAGGAGTACAGCATCCCCACGTAGAGCCAGATGGCTACCAACTTCACCTCTACTGAAGTTGACAGCCTGGTGGATCGAGTCTCCTCGGTGCCTATGATGGCCTCTTCAACACAGCTATGCAGCTGGGCAATGACGCAAGGCTGGGATACTGGGATGAGATCACAGCTGCCATCAACGTGGAGGGGGTGGCAAACCGCACCAAGGACGTATTCTGGAAACGTTGGAAGAACTCAAGACCTTTGGATGTGATGTCGTGAAATCTGCACGAGGCCTCTGTACTGATCACTGGAGGAGCCCACCAGAGGAGGAGCAGCTGACACTGCATGAATAGGCCACAAGCCAGTTCATCACTCTTAAGCAGGTATAAGGTGTGGGAGGCTTGGAGAACTACAAGGACACATCCATTGAGTGACTTATATTTTGCACTGTATGTTTCGTCAATCGTGCATGACCCACCATATATGTGTAGTGGTATATCTGCCTGTAGTTGCATAACGCCCTTGGGGAATGCATGTATGCTGACTTTTGGACTCATATCACATGGACTTCATTCTGGCAATATTCTGGGTGGTGGACATGTATGCAACATGTCCATGTGACAGTACACATTACCCACAGGGAAATCCTCTGTTACATGGGCAAGAAATGACACACCTACACGTGCTGTTGTTTGCTACATTCTTGCAGTGTCACTTTGCAATGCTTAACATGTACATGCAATAGAAGCTGCACAATCACATCATTTCATGCTGAGTTGTATGCTCAATTTTTCACCTGCTCCTATGGGATGCCTTCTCATGATGCATATCAGAGCTATCTGTCACCACGCCCTCTGTGCTCACAGAACACTGCCCTGATTTTCAGGCCTGATGTTGGTGCTATAACACCTGTATGTTGCAGGGGTTGCACCATTCAGTACATGGAGAACAATAGCTGATGGTGGCTTGTCATGTAGAGTTTGCCAGTTTTGCAATCTGAAAAAGACATGTCTGTAGATGGCCCATGTGAAAGGTTACAGGCATCATGAATGGCAATGAGTGTGCCTGTCTGCATGCCATGCAATGCATGTGCATGGTAGTAGTTCCAACATATCAACCAGCTTCGGAATAATAGCACCTGTCTGATGTTAAAGACCTATATGTTTCCGTCAGTTGATACTTAACAGGCACATGCTTTGTCACTACCATCATTGTGTGTACAGACATTGGACTGTCTGTGTACTTGAAAATGCATACTTGTCCATACTCATGTCATCTGTTTGATAAGGTAACACATGCCAGCTACATCGCCCACTCAGATGTGGCATGATGGCACTGTTGCTCCTTGTGTAATGTGATTAGTGTTTGAGGCAGTGCTGGTTTGCAATACTAGCATGCATGGTCAAGAACAATGACCCTTCATTGTGGGGTATTGTTCATGGCTAGGGACTGCTACACAAACAAGTACACCTATACGAGAGGCATCACTGTAGGGATTTAATGTTGCACACTACTGCACACTACTGGACTTTGTATGACCTTCCTCACCATGCCAGACAAAGGTGTCTCAGGATATGTTGTATGGGCTCCACATTTGCACATACACAGCAAAAGGGCAGGGCCTGCATCCTTCATGCGGATAACACAAAGCTCTCAGCGAAGCATCATTCCTCTGCCTTCCCCTCATTCTCTCTCATTCATGAATTCCCGTCTGTGATACAGGCATGGTGTACTGCTAACATTCTCTGCCTCAATGCCAGTAAGACAGAGGACCTTCTCATTGGGGCCCCTTCTCACTCTTTACCTCAAACACTACGGCCGCACTCCATGGGCCCACTCCCCTTACTTTCTTGGGAGTCAATAAACCTTGGTGTCATCTTAAAATCCTCTCTCCTCCTCTCTTCACATCACAGACCTTGCCTAGAAGGCCCACTTCTAGCTGCACATCCTTAGAGGCATTTTCCCATACCTCACCTTTCCCCAGAACCCCAATCTCTAAAATGTTATGTTCCTCTCTAGGCTGAACTACTCTAACAGCCTCTTCCTCAATCTGCCGAATTCACCCTTCGCCACATTAATCTAATCCAGAACCCAATTGCAAGGCTTTTTCATGGCCTCAAGCGCATGGACAGCATCACTCCAGCCCTGTTATCTCTCAACTGACTCAAGGTTGCTCCGAAGATCCAGTTCAAGACCCTCTGCATCATCTACAGGTCTTTCTGGTGCTTTGTATCCCTCTATACCCAACTCTCGCTCCAAAGTTCATCCCTGCTGGAGCACTTCGGTTATCTAGCTGTGACTCTTTGCAGATCAGACACTTTGCTAATCAGAGAGTGGGGGTAGATATCCCTCTTCCACAGATACCTCCCTCTTTAACAGCCTTCCTGCCCCTCTCAGACTTCTTCCAGATTCTGTTAAGTTCCAGGAGCTTCCCAGGACCTTCCTATCATCCTCTTACTTTGCTCTCCCCCTCACCTGCTAATGTTCCTGTCTGCCTCTTGACTGGCTGCTGGTTCCTTCAGAGTCTTGCAGGGCACCACGACCCCCTACTCCAGTCTATCCTTGCACTTGGTGTCACATGACTGCCCCCCATAAATCCTGCACTTGCCCTTCTGGGCCCCTCCCCTGCTCTGGCCTGGCTGGGCCTGCACACTTGTGTCCCTTGAATCCACCTAGCTGGCACTTGGTTTGTGGCCCTTCATTCCCCTGCTCACTCTGTTTTATTTGGCTCACCCTGGCACTCACTTTTTCTCACAGTCACTGGCAACCCCCCGACCACTCGTTTCACTGCACTTGCACAATACAAATGTTACAAGGCCTAGTACAACAGTTTTCTTGGTTTTCCTACATGTTCCCCCACCCTCTTGTCTTGTTGTGGCTTGATCCACATTGAGTTTAGGCACATTGTGAACACCCAATTACAATCATGGAATATATGCTTATACTGACAGTGCTGGCGTCTGCATCGCCACTCAGTGCTAGCCTGCAGCCAGTGAATGGCATGCTTTGGCGGGGTAGCAAGGTTTTTTGTTACAGTGGTAGTGCTTTTGAGAATGAATCTGTGATTAATGCATGCAATATATAGTGTGCTCAGTTTGCCACACTCGTGGTAGATGCATATGTGAAAGTTCCCAGTCCATTGGTTGTATCACTATTGATGTAGTGCTGGTGCAAGGGGACAACAAGTTCTGGGGCCACACAGGGCAGGGACAAATATAGTGCTCAACCTACACCCATGGTGTCCAGTAGCAATTGCCATTGTTCGAGATGGCAGTGGCTGAAGCATGACAGTGTCATACCTATGACAGTCAATTACTGTTGTGCACTCAGTCATTCAGAGACTAACACATCATATGACTATGGTGAAAATAGGAGGTGGGCAAAACTGGACAACTTCAATAGTCAATATGACACAGGCTCCACTCTAGTACAGTGACACACATTTTGAGGAGCTGACTGGTTGAGATTATCCAGAGACACCGGGATCCAAAAGACAGAAACGAAAAAAACGGAGTGGAAAATACGCAGTTCACCAGTCACTCACATACTGTGCCCCTTAGAAGCTTGTACTTCAAGTAAAATACGTAATGTCATGAGATTTCTTCAGTGCAAAAAACAGAAATGTTTTCTTCAACAGAAAAGGAGGTGAGCTGTTGCCTCAAAAAGGGAGAGTTCTAGTGCCAATGCACTTCAGAGAGGGTGTACCGCCAGGCGCAACCCTATTGGTCTTCACAAATTAGGAGCCAATCTATTACATCATGTACTTATTCCATGTTTTGCATACTGCTAGTTATCTTTGGTTTGATATTCTGAGTTTGCATTTTTGGTAAAATACACCATGGCGGGCTGGCTACGCGTCCTGATCTCTCCTTCCCCCGGGGGATCGGGACGTGAGGTACCGTCGGCATGGCTAAACCATGCAGTGTGCCGCGCCTCGGCGTCCTATCAGTCACCATAGCAATCCTTGGTAATTCATCCAAGCGCGCACTCACTACGTTCTCCTCACAAGGACTGTCTTGCATAAGCAACAGGTAAGTGCCATCTTCACCCGCCTCCCCGGGTGCTGTAAAACCCCATTGATCGTAGCCTTACAGTTCTGCCGTGCATTTCTAAATACACTGATGTACTCATTTCTCTTTATTTTAGAGCGTGGACTCGAGAGAACATCACTTACATTTCTCTAGAAATAGAGTATTTAGTAAACGACCGCCTGGTCACAATTCAGAGGTACATACTATTCTTTCGATCACTGTATGCTTGTGGACTAAAGTACTACAGCATTGTAACCTTATTGTGCTTCTTGTTTTTTGTTTTTATTTCATTTTCCTCACATCTCTGCATGCACAGAACGTGGTATGTATGTCATTTTTCACTTTGATTGTATATTGTTTTGTCTGAATTTACACTATTTTGTGATGTTTGAACTGTGCTGAATTTGTGAATTATGTTTAACTTGCTCACTATAACATTCTGTAGGGCTCGGCCCTGATGAAGGAGTTTTAACTTCAAAATGCATTGGCACTAGAGTTCTCCCTTTTTGAGGCAACAGCTTGCCTCCTTTTCTGTTGAAAATTACATTTCAGGTTTTTGCACTAAAGAAATCTCATCACTCAGGTTTGAAAAACTTATTTTACTTGAAGTACAAGCTTCTAAGAACTACTGAGAAGTGATATTTCCTACATTTACTTTTTCGCAATTCTATGATAACCCCTGAAAGGGGCACATAATAATAATAATAATAATAATAATAATAATAATAATAATAATAATAATAATCATAATTTAGCATTTATATAGTGCTAGGAACCCTCAAGTATCTGAGCGCTGCTTATTATTATCCATGATGTGTGGTGCTCATTTATCGACCTCAGAAGGATGAAAGGCTGAGTTTGGCCCCCACCAGTATTCGAACCTGCTCTACTCACTGTGCTATCGGCCCGGCTATCGGCCCAGACATCATATGACTATGTCATGTACATGCCACTGTCTTCACACACAATGACAATTTACAATGCATATTCCTGACTTCTGCAAGCCATACAGCAGGGGAGTCATGCCCATGTGGAGACTCACACGGGGGGCAAGGAGACCTTTTGTCATCATTGATGTGGCACAGCAAATGGTAACAGTCATATTTGTGGTCATTTGTCAGACAGATAAAGGGATACCAACACTGAGATGGTGTGATTCAGACTGCCTACATCTAACCTGCACATATATGACATTGTTCATTGTACACAGAGTACGATCTGCACAACAGCACAATGGACTGTGCTGTCCTCGTGAGGGTGCATGATTGCATTAAGTCAACATGGGGCCATTTTTGTCATGTTGGGTGGATGGAGTGGACATCAATGGTGATGGAATGCATGTATGCTGTGCCCCAATGCATCCAAGTTAGCAGTTAAAGAAGGATGTCACTGTTTTCCATCTCAGGCATGCTGCATTAGTAGGGATGGTGGAAAATGGTAGTAAATTCTACATATGTGTATTGACTGGACCTGGTTCTCCAGTACTCAGTTCAAAACATGGATTGTGTGTCATGTGTTGGCTGTGGCATTATCTGTGGATGTGGGTAGCTGACTGATGCCATATGATGTCCTTCTGCATTACAATGACTCATGTCCAGTCCTTGTCCCTGGTATGTGTGCTGACATGACAGTTGCATGGCCCATCACTGTATGTGTACGCCACTTTTGTACATCAATATTTTCACTGACGCACAGACAGGGCCGGGAAGTAGGGTGGTCCTTGTCAGTAAAAGCCATCCATCCGTGGCTCACAGCTACTTTTGTGGGAATTCACAGTATCAGATGCTTGGGTGTCCTGCCATTTTGTGTCTGTGTGCACTTTGATGCACATGTGCACTTGTGTCTGGAGGCACATGACTTTAAATGTCTTCCTCTGTCCATGTGCAGGTGAGGATGCACCTTTGGAGGAGGAGGAAGAAGAGTTGGTGGTACTTCAATCCACTAGTGGAGGCTGCAATGCTGTATGCCATGAGAACCCACTGGTGCTCCCGACCATCATCAGTCATGCTGCAGACTCTTTGGACACTTCTGACTCAGCTGAAACACATTTGTATGTCTCAAAGAGGACAATGGTGAGTGCCTCAGATCAGGTGGGGCCATTGAGTCTGTGGCGGTGCAGCTGGCTTCACAAGGTCAGTCAGTGGTGGGCTCCCAGTATGCAGTAGTTAGGCTGCAATGCCAGTCTCCCATGATTTGGCATCAGGTTCTGGGACTGATGTCAAAGAGAGGGTTGCAGACCTGCAGCCAACAACAGGGGTACCACAGCAATGGCCATGGTCCCTTTCCTCAGGCCGTTGTGAACCCTGCACACTTGGAGGATGTGTGAAAGCTTGTGATACAGTGTGAGAGCAGCAGATGTTGCGTGCCACAATCTGACATGGATATCAGTTCAAAAAGATTTCAGAGGGCATGGATAAGATGGCCAAACCCATGACACGACCAGCGGCCTCGGTAGAGCAATGACTGCAGGTCAGGAGGTCCCCATGCTGCTCCCACAGACTGCACATGGAGGGCAAAATCAAGGGCTGACAAGCTGACCTGAGGTGTCTGAATAAGTATCTACATGCAGATTCTCAGACACACAGAGAGGCCCTAAGACATGATATATTAGATGGGGGACTTGAGGACATCTATGCATGATGCCACAAGAAGATATCTGGACGAGGATCTGCATGCCTTGAGGCAGACACTATCCCAGCAACTAGATGCAAAATGAGTGAGTGTGCATACAGGTTCTGTGGCCACTCATGAGCAAGTACATTGAGACCTCACCGCCCTTTCTGTGCTGGTGCATGCAGCCATGTCACAGCTGGCACTGGCCAATGAAGCCCAGGCCTTGGCACTGCATTTTATTGGTCCACCACTACAACCACGTGCAGATCAACCACAGGTTGGAGGGCCCAGCACAGCCACAGCCAGCGAAGCCAAGCCTACTGATCCAGCATTGCCAGGATGTCCATGAGCCCATGGAGGTATTTTGTGATTTTATTCCCACTCATAGGGATATTGGCATGCACACTCCCTATCCTCCCTCCAGGCTGGACATCCCACCCCCTCTGCTCCCAGTTCCCGGTGGACCTTTTCTTTTTGTTTTTTTATCTGACCGATTTGATCTGATTTATTTTATCTTTTTGACCCCTTAACCGCCATGGACCCTTTTTTTCTGATTTTCAATACCGCTGTCTAGGATGGAGGCATGTGTTTTTTTGCACATTCTAAGAAGGACCCTTTTTCCTTTTTTGATTCTATTTCCTTGAGGTGTGCTGTTGCACCCTCTAAGGCATGATGAGTGCAGTAGTGGACATGCCAAGGGTGCATTGAGGTGGACATGATGTCATGTGCAGATAACAATGGGTTCATGGTATATTGACACATATGTGCTGTTTGTATGCTTAGCAACTATGGCTGGTGATATGCAATGACCCATGTTGTTGCAGTGATCCTGATACATCCAGTGACTGCATTCCATGGGAGGTCCACCATGCCCCCTTTCACATCCCTAGTCCCCATGCTCTCTCTCAGCCACTGCCCCTCCTTTCACAAATTTGGAGGTGCAGTTTCTGGTGGAGGTGATGAAGGAATCACATCATGCCAGCTCTGTCAGAAGGTAACTATGTGCACTGTCTCTCGTGTTATGTCCGCATTATTGTTCACCATGGTCTTTGAATGCATGCCACATATTTGCTAGCTGGGGATGTAATAATAATAATAATAATAATAATTTGGCATTTATATAGCGCTACGAACCCTCGGGTATCTGAGCGCTGCTTATTATTACCCACGGTGTGTGGTGCTCATTTATCGACCTCGGAAGGATGAAACGCTGAGTTTGGCGCTGCCGGGATTCGAACCTGCATTCGCAGGCTCTGCACTGATGTCAAAGCGAGCGCTCTACTCGCTGTGCCACTTGACCGGCTAATCCTTGAGTCATGGTATATGTCAGTGCATATGTGTGTATGTTCACATGCATGTGTGTGTATGTGCAGTCACACTTTGGTGTGTGTGCATTGTTTTGGTGGATAAACTTTCATAATTGATGCAATTAATGGAATCAATTGTGCAGTACTTTTCAAACTTTAGCCATTGGCAGTATTTCCAACATTCTGGGTGTACATACTAATTGATGGCATGTATTCACTGTGCATCTGCACTCTGTGTATTTTGATTCTCCAACACTTGCCTCACTGACTGTGATGATGTGTCCTTACTGCCATCCTTCTACTCCCCAGCCCCATGTTTCCTATGGGGCCTTTCTGATGGACTCCCTCTTTGACCTTTGCCACTGACCACTGCACTTCCGTAGCGGCTGACATGATCTGCCCTGCCACTATTCCACATGTAACACATGCGTCCATTGTCAGGTCTGTTCATCCTTAGATGCTCCGCTTCATGGCATAGCCTCTGGTGACACACTTCTGAATCAAGAACTTAGTATGATTATGATGAGATTTTTCAGAAACTTTATTATTATAACTCTAATTCAGTAGTTGTCACACAACACAGTGTGCACTGGATGCAGTCTCTTCATTCTGGGTCGGTACATTCTTATTCCTGAACCTAATAACCCAATGGGCAGGACAGTGCTAGTTTTCATGGATAACAATGAGTTGGAAGGTGACAATGCTGGGTGCTCCAGCCATCTTACATGACTATGGTGCCCCTGGGCTACAGTAGTGTGGGTTGACAATAAGAGAAAGAAAAGTGTCCTAAACTAATGGACACTTGCATCCCTTGCACACCTCATATACCGAACAGGTCAGTCAAATTATACTAACAATTCAAAATTTCACTTTTGTACTTTTTCGAGATATAGAACATTCCAAACGTGCGTAATTCTAATATTTTTCACATAATATCACAAATATGTATTCTTTCAATTAAAAAATGAAAGCATATTGTTATGACAGAAATGATATGTTGAAAGTGTAAGTACAGTACAAACTCTAATAGAAAAAAGAGCTCAAGACATTTCAGGACATGGCATCCCTCCATCAGGAGCAAAGTGTTCATAGTGTTCACAATATTCACAATTCTGACATTCTTCCTGTCTATAAGGTAAAGTATACCAGAACATCTGATAATTATACTGTGTTAACATGCAAAAAAGGGAATATCGGATAAAATGAAAGTATATTAACTTTTCTGTAGACCCAAAGAAGTCCTCATATGGCCAATGTTGTGCTCTCTTGCTCAATATGTTTAAGTGAAGAAAGTAGCCTGTTTGGTGCTTTTGATGGGTGAGAGAATGTGAAATAACTTCATGTTGTTTCATATGCATATAGACAATCTCGAGGAGTTGCATGAATGCATTAAATGCACCTCCCTATTGCAATCTCAATTGCAAGGTAGGGTCAGTTGAGAAACTCTGCAACGTGTATCTATAAGGATAAAGTATGCAAAATGTCTAAAAGTATTAAAAATAATCAAAATGGCCAACATACAGTAAAATCTCAGAAACGTGTGTATATAGAGATAGATTACACAGTATATCTAAATGTGCTAAAAATCATGAATGTGTAGTAAATGTATTTAAGTTTAGAATAATGCTTCGAGGTTGATTGAGTTTAGAAAAGTCACTTCTTACCTTATTACAAAATGGTAATAATCCAAGTAGGTTGCAGCAGTCTAGTCACTACAAGAAAAATATATACATATGTCACATGTAATATAGGAGATCTGATTAAGAGATTATAATGGCATAGAGCAAAAGGGCTGATTACCTTTTGGACTTGCTTCTCGCAAAAGTGTGGTGCATTCGAGCAAAAGCGAGTATACGGTCTAGATCGAAACCTATGTTTGTGACGTTGATCAAGGACGCGAAACGTGCTGACATTATTTGTAAACACAGTAACATCGGGCTGTCCTGAACAATGCCTGTAGAGATCTTCCCTCATGACGTGTCCTGTATGTGAAACATATTAGATGTCAATTTAAGAGCATTGTATAATATGCAGTTACAATGTGCTGTATGAGAGGCAGATCGAATATCACAATAACAATATGAGGACAGTCACCAGCCTGAAGCACCAACACAGGGGCAAAGCCAGGGAAAAGGCACTGCCTAAGAGAAGTGTCTGCCATGAGCACAACACTGTACACAATGATTTTGCTGTAGTGTTTGATAAGCAAGTTCATAAGTTCAAGAGTGATTTTTCCTGCATTTATCAATCAATTGTTTTCTGTGTATAGATGTTCAACATGTTCCACTTACTGCTTATTGAATCTGAGCGAAATGTTAACAATGATGATGTGTTTAAAGAATCACTCAAACATTTGCCTTGAACTAGCATTTTATGTATGCTATTTTATGCCGATTGTGTGAGAAACCTGAGGGTGTACTCCCAAGTAGATCCAGGGAATCCCTTATTCAGGTGGCCACGAAAGAACAGGCCCTCGTTTATCTCAACCCTAAGGGCGAACAAGCGAGCGAGGATCACCTGAGTAAGGGAACCTGGAATTATGCTCAGGGGAATGCCCCAGGTGAGATACAGTACTATTCTGAGGAAGAAGGAGAAGGCTTTATAGGCTATAATACTTCTGCTCTGCATCTCCCATTAAATCTCTCCAGCCCGAATCCAATGATCCCTCAGTACTCATCCAATCCGATAGGATACCACACCCTGTTACATCCAAGAACTATTTCTCCCAAACTCACTGTTTTCCTGTGTCTTATCCGCATTCTCCAAGGCATTCGTTTTCATGCCCCTCTAAATACTATTTTCTGCACTCCCCATCTTCTCAGACAAAACACTACTATTCCCATAAGTCCCCCTGTTATCTTCCTAATAATAATTATGGTCATTCCTGTTTGCCTCACAAACCCTCATACTCATTTCAAAACCCCTCCAAAACCCACCTTTCCGAGACCACTAAAAACCTCTCTAATATGAGGATTGTTATTCCCCATTACACCTCTTCCCCATTCTACCCTTACACTCTACCACACCCCTTTTCCGACTTGAGCACTTTCATACGCCATAGAAAACAACAGACTAATACAACTGTTTACCTGACATGTCCCGTCACATGAGTCAGGCAGAGTCAGGCAATTCACCTAAACCACACACACCTGACGGCCCTTTCCTCTCCCCACAGGGATAAAAGATGGAGCAAGAGAGCACAGTACGATCAAGGCAGACCGCACAAACGTACAGCTATCCAGACCCGACAGTTTAAGAGCAGGAGAAAGTCGGTGAATATCAAGAAGCTGACAAGGAGAGACACGACCTTGGCCTTTTCAACACAGACCTGCGAAACGTCCACAGAGGAAATCGTAAGACCGAGGACAATAGCCCAGGTTTGCTGCAACATATGTCACCGGTACATGGAGTGTGTCGACGCTGATATGCAGGAGTGAGGGAATCTCCAGTTACTGTGGTAACAACCTTGACTCTAATTACAAAGAAATCCAAGTGGTTCATCACAGCCAGTGAGTCAAGGGGAGAGCCGATAAGAGCTGGTTTGTGATGAATGAAAGTAACAAAGTGGCAAGTTGAACTAAGTTTAAAGAACTGTAAAAGTGTTAAGGGGCGACCAGCTGCAGAGGGACCCAGCACCACATGGGTGCTAACTCAAGAGACTCTGGTCAATCCCCATCTGAGTGAAACTACAGATACCAGAAGGCTGTAGGAGATCCGTCAAGTTAGGTCAAAGTGGTCATGCAGGAGGTCAAGTAAAATCCCTGTACAGTCAAAAGTCTTTGACCTAAGAACTGTAGAGAAAGTAAGGGAAATGAATCCTGCCTCATGAGAAAGCAAGAGAAGTGAATCCCGCAAATCATTGAAAGCAAAGTGAATGTGAAGTTGGCAAAAGTTAACTCGGAAGAAGGATGTTAATGGAGAGGGGGCAAAGTCTAAAGTCTCAAGAAACTGTATTGACAAAGGTGAACCCGGCCGAGGGATGTCAACTGGAACTGTTTAAAAAGACATTGAGATTTCTGACGAGAAAAGCTGTGGTGAACCAGGTGGAGGGATGCTGGAAATTGAGAGGAGTCTGCACCCAGAAGAGGGGGGACCCTTGGCTGAGCCATTATCACCCTGATCAAGTGAACCTGAGAAAGGGAGGTTCACAGTGAACTGATTAAAATAATTGCACGAAAATGATAGGGGAAGACTTTGTTGAAAACCATAGTGAACCAGGCGGAGGGAGGCTAACAGGGTAATTCATAGAATTCAGCGCACAAGTAGCGCACGCGGCTGGCGCACAGCGTGCGCGTGCGATAGTCTGCGCCAGCCGCGTGCGCCAAAACCGAATCCGGCGCACAGCGTATTCATGGATTTTAGGCTCCCAAACCAGCCGTGGCGCAGAGTATCGCAGCGACCCTGCAGCAGCGCCAGTAACGCCCCCAAGAACGCCCTCGCGCAAGGAAAAGCCATCAAAATCGCTAAATCATCGCAAAGGGCTGCGCTAACCCTGGACCAGTTTACAGGGCTGCCAAACAAGGAACGCAAAGCGGGTAACGTGCATATCAGGGGTACGCGTGAAGTTATACACGCGATTAGCCAGGGTACGTGTATTACAGGGGTATGCGGGAAGTTTAACATGCGATTAGCCAGGGTACGTGTATTACAGGGGTATGCGGTAAGTTTAACATGCGATTAGCCAGGGTACGTGTATTACAGGGGTACGCGGGAAGTTCTACACGCGATTAGCCAGGGAACGTGAATTACAGGGGTACGCGGGAATTATCACACGCGAACAGCCAGGGAACGCGTATTACAGGGGTACGCGTGAAGTAGAACACGCGATAGGCCAGGGAACGTGTATTACAGGGGTACGCGTGAAGTAGAACACGCGATAGGGCAGGGAACGTGTATTACAGGGGTACGCGGGAATTATCACACGCGAACAGCCAGGGTGCGTGTATTACAGGGGTAGCGGGAAGTTCAACACGCGATTGGCCAGGGTACGTGTATTACAGGGGTACGCGTGAAGTAGAACACGCGATAGGCCAGGGAACGTGTATTACAGGGGTACGCGGGAATTATCACACGCGAACAGCCAGGGTGCGTGTATTACAGGGGTAGCGGGAAGTTCAACACGCGATTGGCCAGGGAACGTGTATTACAGGGGTACGCGTGAAGTAGAACACGCGATAGGCCAGGGAACGTGTATCACAGGGGTACGCGGGAATTATCACACGCGAACAGCCAGGGTGCGTGTATTACAGGGGTAGCGGGAAGTTCAACACGCGATTGGCCAGGGTACGTGTATTAAAGGGGTGCGTGGGAATTATCACACGCGAATAGGCTGGGTGGGCCCTCACAGGTGTACCCTGTACACCCTCCACGGCCCCTGCAGGCAGCCCACAAAACAGGGGACTACCCTGCACACCTGATCATGTCCCCCTGCACCCCCATCCACCAGGGGCACCCTCCACCAGGCCCCCACCCATGTCTCCCACCACCCCCACCCCCCAGCAGTGCAGGGGCACCTGCCATCAGGCCCCCACCCATGTCTCCCACCACCCCCACCCCCCATCCACCAGGGGCACCCTCCACCAGGCCCCCACCCATGTCTCCCACCACCCCCACCCACCAGCACTGTGGGGCACGTGGCCAGCAGGCAGTCAGGCAGCAGCAGATGGCAGGTGGGAGCGTGCTCAGGGCTCTGGGGGACTGTAATTTGGCCTCCTGGCCAGGAGCGTGGTCTTTCGTGTTTGAACGCGTGGACAGCCTGATAGGGAGTGATTTTGCACGTGAAAACCCCACACTCAGCGAATCGCGCGAAAACCCGTCACCAGCATATGTGCGTCTATAGTTACCTGCACGTGCAGTGTCAAAGCGTGTGATTGGTGAAAATGGATCTACACGCAGGAGTGACAAAGCGTGTGATTGGTGAAAATGGATCTGCACGCAGGAGTGACAAAGCGTGTGATTGGTGAAAAGTGAGCTACACGCAGGAGTGTCAAAGCGTGTGATTGGTGAAAAAGGATCCACACGCAGAAGTGACAAAGCGTGTGATTGGTGAACATGGGCCAAGCACGTACACGCCGTAAGTGATGCTGTACGTGTGGGCCTGTATATAAGGTAGTGTAGAACACCATTTCCTTGTACGTGCTTTTCGTGGAGAGCGAGTGGGTGAATTCTGTACTTCTTGTCGTTTCACACGCGATTTACTTCACGGCGTTTCCAGTTCGTACTCCCTGTTGCCTCTGACAGCTTTTTCTCTTTGTCCTCTTGTACTGGTTTACCTGGGCCTGTTCCCTCAAACAGTGTCCCCTTCTACTGTTGTCCTGTCTCCTCAGACAGCGTACACATCTTCTTTTGGCGGGGGTGTTGCCAACCAAACGCGCTCATTTTTCACGCTCTTTTACCTGGCAGACGGTGAGTCACGCACGTATCTAACTTCTGTGCTTGCCCCGTGTGTAGCCTACCCCTTCAGAGGTCATTCTAGGCTGCGTGTGACACGCATACGTTCATTGTGTTACTGGATGCCACAGCGTAGTGCAGGGTTTTCCATCAGCACACGTGGTCTAGGAGGGGTATTGTGCACGTCCCTTAACTTTTCTGGGGTGCCTGTGCGTTGCGTGACCCGTCATCTTTCCCCAGGGGTGTCATATAGCCTTGCCACTGCACTAGGGTACGAATACCATCTGGTACCCAACCCCTTTGACACCCAATTGCCCAGGACAATTGTGCACACCGACTCCCATACGCACAATAACATCAGTGCCATGGTTGGGAGGCGTGCAAGCCGTAAGGGTGGCAAAGGTGGCCGAGCCACACGTGGTGGCCGTGGAGGATCCACTAGGGGACGTGGTTGTGACTTGCAGGGTGCCCCTGTCCCCCCCAGTCTGGAGGACCAGTCAGGGACACCCATGCCCCCCCCCCCCAGTTGAGGGTCATGTGGCTGATACCAACCCTGATCAGCCCTTGTCGGACCAGCCCATTGTGGCAGCAGACCTGTCCGAGGGTGATCCCATCGCTGACATCCAGGTCAGCAGGTCAACTGCACGTGCACCGGTGCACATTGGTGTCATCAGGGCACGCGCATCTATGCCAGATAGGTCATCTGCTGGCCCCCGTAGCCAGGGTGTGGCTCCATCCACCCCACCTCTCATACACCCTGCCAAGACTGTGTCGGTCCTAGTTCATGCACCTCAGATCAGGCCTGACCCCATCCCACTACCCCCAATGCCTGCACCTACTCCCATGCTGAGTGTGCAATCCCACACACCCAGTACTGAGTCCACCACGGCTCCTGCCCCTAGTGTCCACAGCGGCGTAGGACACTCTGGATCCCCACCCCCTTCCAAGCGCAAGAGGAAGAGTGCACATCCGGCACAGGCTGATTCCCCAGGCACGGCTGCACAGTCCGGCCCATCAAGGAAGCCAAGCTTCACAGACGCCGAACTGAATGCACTTGTTCAGTATGTGTCAGATCATGATAGGGAAATGGTCATCGTTGCAGGGTCCAAGACCACACATGCCAGACGCCAGGCACACTGGCAGACCATTGCTGACAGAATAAGTGCCCTTGGAGTAGTGAGGCGCACAGCTAGTGATTGCCAGAAGCGCTGGAATGACCTTAAGCGCAGGGCAAAGGATAAGCTGGCCTCAAGTCATGCCGCAACCTTGGTGACTGGAGGTGGGTCCCCAGCACAGGAAATAGAACTCACACCACACGAGTCCGTAGCTGGATCCTACGTCACCGAGGGACAACTCCAAGGTGTGGGAGATCTCCCTGATTACGAGGCATCATCCGGTGAGTGCACATGCATGTGTGTATTATCCATGTGCATGGTGTGTGTGTGAAGCATTCATGTTGGGTGCCTGTCAAGGGGGTGTGTGGCAGAGTTGATAGTGGCACCCATGTGCCTCATCCAGTATGTTCAGTGCAACACCATCTGCCCACAGCACTATCCCAACTGGCAACAGTGCACATATGTCCCTACACCATGGAAGTTGCCCTTGAATTGTCATTTTGTCACTACATTGTTGCTCATACTCCCCTGTCTATTCATCTGATGTCTTACATACCATTCCTATACTTTCCCCCAGCCAATCAAGTTTCATCTTCACATGCCTGACATGCAATGATACCACATGCTAATGCGTCCTCTGTATATAAATGCCAACCAACATGCTGTCATACTGTGGATGTTGCCTTGACATCCACCTCCTACCTGTGTGCTTTGGTACCGTCTGGTTTCGAGCCCCATTCCCTCACACTCCATGCTGCTCTTCATGGTCTATCTTCCCTGACTTCTACAGTTCAGACCATCGTGCCCTACTCACGACACCTGCTTGCTAACAGTCAAATGAGGGCACCCTGCCCTCCAATGCGACCCACCCTATTGCTGACAAGTGCATCTGAGCCTACTCAAAGCCAACTCTCACTGACATCTGCTCATACATGCCTTTGCCTGTCCCATAGACCCTTCACATGGTCCCTGTCCTCTCTCCTTGCTCCTCTTCCACCATCAATGGTGGGACCCGTTGGGGTGTACTCCTGGCCTCCTTCCAATCCTCAGAGGCCACAATTGATGTGCATGGTAATGGGAGCATCTCAGTCCAAGGCCCTTAGGCCAACCTCATTCTCCTTGAGAAATGCTAGCCACATCTCATCAACTTCCTTTCCTCTCCTGCTGTCCCCCCTCCTCTCTCCTCATCAATCCTGCACTGCCTCCCTGCACCCTCCCATGATCCTTCTCCGCCTCCCACTCCAACTCCTACACATGCTGCACCTCTGATCTCTAGCACTCCCCGTAAGTCCTCCAAGGCTGTCAACCTCCACCACAATTACACTCCTTTCACTGCGGCTGCATCAGGCATTCCTCCGATATCTGTCACTTACATGAGGTTATGCACCTTGACATCCTTGGTCTCATGGAAACATGTCTGACGGCCAGCTCTGTCTGCATCCTTCACACACTCCTACCTGATGTTCAGGAGACCCTCTCCTTGGCCCGCCACTACTGTGCAGGGGGGGTGTGCCCTTGGCTTCCCTGAGGGTATTCCTGCCACTGTCACTCCTACTTAGACCTACTCCACTCTGGAATGGCTTGTGTGACGTCTCTCTCTACCACACCTTGACATTCACAAACTGTGCGTACTGTGTCTGGGAAAACTGGTCAAATGTACTACTTCCTTTCTGAGTGTCCTCACCTCTCCTCCTCACTCATGTCCCCAGACACAGAAATCCACTTCCTTGTTGCTGTACGCATCCACCTGCATGCTTGTTGACCCCCCCACGTGACCTTTCTGTGACCTCAGCAACTCCCTCTCACCCTCTAGACTCCCGTCTGTCCCTACTCATTCTGCAGGGCACACTCTTGATGCTCTGATCTCATCTGACTTTCCCCTCTCTGTCCATCTCTGCACTCCTCTCTCCTGGAGTGATCACATTCTCCTCTCCTCCCAGCTCACCCTCACCACCCCACAGGCAAAGCCACCCTCACCACTGTCACACACCTTCTTGGTATTCCAACCCATGAAGTGTGTGTCAGTCGAGGCTCATGCTGCCAAAATCTCCCCCCCATCCAGCTCCCCCTTAGGCTCACTCCCATCCTGACAGGGCCCTCTCCATGCTCCACTCTATGTCAGGTACACTGGATGTCTTTGCCACGGTCATGACCACCTGTCTGAAGCCCCATGCCAATGCAGAGTCCTGGCATGACTCGGATCTTGTGAACCCAGACCACAGGTGCCGGGTGGCAGAGAGGGAATGTCCTGCATCATGCTCACCCTCTGGCAAACTGGCCTGCCACATGCTCCAAAGGCAATAGCGCCTCACCCTTTTCACCAAGATGAGATCCCCAATCCAAGGGCACATATCTGCGGCATGTGACAACTCTGCAGGACACATAGAAATCTGCAAGGACCTTGCCGAGCCAGATGCAGTGTGTACCTCCCCTGTCCCCTCCGAGCCCACAGCACTGCATGATTGTCTCTGTACCCCTATAGGCCACCCCCCCCAGCACTTGTCTGCGCCTAACACCATCTGCCCTTGACGTTAAGTCCTACTTACCTTGTACAGCACTTCCAGCCGCCACTTCCCCTTGCACTTCATTGTGCCACCCACCCCTGCACTTGCGTGACATGAATGACACCAGCACCAGTAGGATTGTTGACTGGCATCCCCTACTGCCCCACCACCCCTCAGTGCTCCGCTGTACCTTCATACATTTCTGGACCGGTGCTTCACGAATGCTATATGATTCCTTTACAGGTGATGGGGAGGTGGAATCTCATTGTTTACTGCATTTTGTTGATGTAGACAAGGCACTGTGCATCGTGGCCAATTTGGACTAGCAGATCCATGTACAACATGTTAACTTATTGATGTGATGATGCAATGTCAGGACCAGAGTGGTAGAAATCCAAAAAAGTTGCCCTCCTCTCCCTCTTCACTTGGTGGCTATGTCACATGCCATGTGTGTGATGGCATGTGCCTTTGACATGGCAATCACCGGCCAATGTGTGATGGCAGTGCTAGGCAGCATGGTGAGCAGGCGTTGCTCTCCAATCTGTACATTGTATGCCGTGAGCCTCCCCTACAGACCCAGTGATGGTGAATGCATAGGAGGTCTCCCAGTCATGTGGGACATGTGTCGTAGAACTACTGCCTCTGTTGTTCATCAGCCCTTGTTGCATGCCATGGTGCTAATGCCTGTTTCCATTTTTCTCTTTCATGTCTTTGCAGGGGACGAAGCACTTGTTGATGCTGGGGATGTGGTGGTTGAGCCGTCCCAGGAGGGCAACCCGGGCCGACCTTCCACAAGTGAGGGACGTGGTGTGTTTGTGGGTGAAAACCCACAAGTGCTGCAGGTCGTGCTGTCGAGGGGTGTCTCTGGGGGTTCCTCCCCCGAGCAGTATTCAGGTGTAGACTCGGAGGATGACACCTATGTGCAGTCGCAGGTGAGTGTTCTTGGGAGAGAATCTCCTCTGTCCGACCCACCTGCAGCCGGGCCATTGCCGTCAATGGGGATGTCAGTGTCGGCAGCTCAGCCTCCGGTGGTTACGGATGCAGGGCCACACCACACAATCTCTGATCCTGTTCCTGGGGCTGCAGATCAGAGAGGGAATGCAGTCCTGCAGCCTGAGGCCTTGCCGGCACAGCAAGGCGCAGTCCGCCTTGCCCCAGGCAGGTGTGGTGCCCGTCAACGTGGTGGCCGTATGCCACCTGGCAATACCGCTTGGGAGCAATCCATCTACGGTATGGCCAACCAACAGGCAGCATCATCCGAGATGATTGCACAGGCCATGGATAGGGTGGCCACTTCCATTGTCCCCCCAGAAAGGCTGATGGAGCGACTGGAGCAGGCTACAGAGTCCATCTGCCAGGCACACAGGGAGGATATGTTGGCGTCCAACAAGGACAGGCGGGCGGCACTGGCGACTCTGCGGGAATCACTTTCCATGGAGTCCCAGCGCCACAGGGAAGGCCTGAGGGAAGAATTCCATCACCTCAGGTCGACCCTGTTAGAGCTTGAGGCTTCATCCCATAGAAGGACAGAGGAGCAGCTGGAGCGTCTGACACGGACGCTCTCGGCCGAGATGCAGGCAACTCGTGCGGAGGTCAGGTCATCCCGGAAGTTACTGCATGGGGACCTCCGCATGATTATAACCCAGAACCAGAACTACCAGACCCGCCTGCTTGCAGCCATGGAGGAGCAAACTCGTGCTTTGCGTGGGCTGCCTCCCATTGTCACACCATCTTCTGAGGCAGCTCCCCCACCTCCTGAGTCAGCTGCAGGGTCTGGCCAGAGCGATAGCGACTCATCTCCCACAACAGAGTAGCCGTGTGGGCCACGAGCCTATGAGGTGTTTTAGTTTCCCATGATCCACACAGGTGGATTGTGGCGTGCATCCTGTCCTCGGACCTCATAGGTGCCCCCCCCCCCCCGCCGGCCCTTTCATGGCCATTTTTTCTCAATTTTCTTTTTTCTTTTCCAAGAGTGTTGCCTTGTGTGGGTACCTGGGCATACACTATTGTGGCTGGGCACATGCAGGCTTGTCCTGAGTTTGGTTTCGATGCTTGGGTAGCAGACATCCACACCCCTCCTGCTTCCGTTTCCATGGGCTTGCAAAGGGTGTGCCCAAGTGACAGCAAATTACACGGTGACATTGGACTCCCATGAGCTGTTGGCCAGTCCATAGTCAATACTGTGTAGACATTCATAGTGTACATTGTTGTTGCACCTAACTATGCATGATGGTTTGATATGTGCCTCTACTTACATATGTTGCTCATGTTTTGCAGGTATTTCACACAGTTCTTCACACGGGCATACTCTCTGGAGTCAGACTACATGTCGGTAGATGTGCACTGACACTTTTGCGTGGCGCCATCACTGTACATCTGGACGGTGAGGACATACCAGCAGAATCAGGTAATGAGACTACCATTGATTACATGCATTGTGTCTTGTTTGGGTGGGCTTCAGGGTGGGTTGGTGTGTAATTTGATTGAAATTACTCTTACACAGGTGTGTAGTAGTGGCTCCAGCGCGGTTAGCTGTTCAAGTGCGGCTATGTTCCATTTGGGGCACTGCTATTTGTGACACCGGTGTCATGTTGTGATGGCCAGTTTGTTTGCTCTCACATACCATGACATGGTGTCCTCAGTGGCGGGACTGTGAAGGGAATGGGTGACATGGCAATGTTGTCATGTAGTGAATCGCCTGTGGCAATGCATATTTGATTGATGGAGTTGTGTCTTTTCGTTGTGATGCATTGCTGGTGTATGTGTAGGTAGGGGTGCACACATAGTGACACTTCCATGTTAACAATCTCAGGCTGATGTGTATCTGACAGTTTATTGTCAAGTAATTTTGTGACATTGTCAGGTAGTGTCATCATTGATTGTCAGATGGTATGTGCCAGAGCAGTGTGCACTAGCCAGCACTGTGATTCCTAGGTGAAGAAGTTGGCCACCAGTTGCGTACGGGCTGCCACCCCCCGTGCCCTTTCCCCTCCCATGCGCAGCGGGCGTGCATGTGGTTGTGGATGTGGGGGCACCACCATGTCCACGGGCAGGCCCCGGCGTGTTGCAACGTTGTGCAGGACACATGCTGCCACTATGATCCTGCACACTATTCGGGGAGCATATAACAGCTGCCCGCCAGAACGGTCAAGGGAGCGAAAGCGTGACTTCAGCACTCCGAATGTGCGCTCCACTATGCCCCGTGTTGCAATGTGGGCTGTGTTGTACCTTACCTCGGGTGGCGTGGTGGGGTTCCGGATTGGGGTCATCATGTGGGGGCTGATAGGGTAGGCACTGTCCCCTGCGGAGGTGGTGATGGGTATCATTAGTGGTGTTGTGTCATGACCCAGTATCTGACATGCATGCATGTGCAGTGGCATTCATGCTCACCAAGCAGCCATGTATCTCCATGCTGGCCAGCCTCTAGGTCCCGGCATAGTGTAGACATTCTGTAGATGAAGCTGTCGTGGGTGGACCCGGGATAGTTGGCATATACTGATGTGATTATTCCCTTGGCATTGCATACAACTTGCACGTTGATGGAATGCCAGTGCTTGCGGTTTCTATAGATGTGCTCGGTTGCCCTGGGTGGACGTAGAGCCACATGTGTGCAGTCAATTGCACCAAGCACTTTGGGGAATTGAGCCACACCATAGAATTCCTGGATGCACGTCCGCCTTTCTGCATGAGTCCTGGGGAGATATATGTGCCTGCGGACTGATGGCCGTGCAGTGATGATGTTCAAGACCTGGTGTAGGCAGCGTGACTGCGTGGCCTGTGACACACCACCCACTATGGCACTTGTCCGCTGAAAGGATCCAGTGGCCAAGAAGTGCAGTACATTCAGGACCTTCTGCAGGGGGCTGAGTGCTTGGGAGCACAGGGTGGGTGATGTGAGGTCATCCTCCCACTCACTGACCAGGTCCAGTATGATGTGTGCTGGAAACCTGTACCTCCCATACACCTGGTCATCAGGCATCCCGAATAGGCTGGTTCTGGGTGTGAATATTCTGGCCCTGACTCTCCTCCTCCTCCTCCTTTGGTAGCCCACTGCCACTGCTGCTAGGAACGGTATGTTCATCCTGGCATCTGGCTTGTTTATTGATAAGTGCGCAAATTAATGCCTTGTGCGTGTTCTAGGCGAGCGTGTGACCCTCGCACCCCTGGAATCTAGTTCCCACTCCAATAGCGTGTGGAAATTCCCACGCAGCAGGCATACAGGTGCGCTGACGTACTTGCGTGTGTAAGTGCCCGCGCACCCCTGAAATACACGTACATAGGCCAATGGCGTGTACGCGCACTTTTGGCCAATTACACGCGATGACACTCTGACGTGCAGTATTTCCACGTGTGCTCCGTCATCACGTGCTGAGTGGGGAACGCCCGTGCGGATCACGTCAGACGCGCTTACGCGGTGAGGGACTCTGGTCCAATAGAATCGCGTATGCGTGCTGACGCACTTACGCGCTAAGGCCCTTTCCTCGGATTTCACGCTGACGTGCAGGAATTTCACGTGCCAAATCACTCCGTATCAAGCTGGCAACCCGAAAACACACGGAACACCACGCTCCTGCCCAGAAGGCCGAGTTACTGCCCCCCCAGTGCCCTGAGCAGCCTCCCACGTGCTATCTGCTGCTGCCTGCCTGCCTGCCTGCCTGCTGCCACCGTGCCCTGCCATTTGGTGCCTGCACATCAGCCATCTGCAGGGGTCCAGTTGCTGTGTCCACCCCTGCTGGAACTGAAGACTCCCAACTGGGATTACATCGCTCCACAGCCCAGCCCCAGGACCCAGTTGCCCACCCACACCTGCCTCTGGGGTTGCCATGTCGGGCACTTCGACATCTGGCACCAGTGGCAACCCCAGGCCAGAGGGGCAGAGGGGCACCAGCTTCACTGCCACCGAAGTTGGTGTCCTGGTGGAGCATGTCCTGGGGCAGTATGATGCCCTCTTTGGATCGTCCCGCGCAAGCAAGGAAGGACGGGAGAGGATCTGGGCCGACTGTGTGGTTGCCATCAACGCGGAGGGGGTGGCAACCCGCAACGTCCAGAAGATCAAGAAGCGCTGGGAGGACTTGAGGTCCAGGACCCTTGTGAAGGCCCGGCGCCTCGTGGAGGGGGGCCGGGGCCACATGAGTTCCATCCAGAAGAGGGTCCTGGAACGCGTACGCCCAGCGCTCCACGCCCAGGTCCTTGAGAGGGAGGCCCGTCTGGAGTTGAGCGGTAAGTGTGCAAGCATTACTGTGTGAGACAGGGCATGTTGCGGTGTGCTGGTTCTATGATACTTGCCTGTATGTGTGCCATGGGCCATGTATGCATGTATGTGTGCAGGGACATCATGGTAATGCATGTGCGACCAGTGATGTGTGACCCACATGGTTGTTGCATGTGTTGAAATGTGGCATGGGGAGCCCTATGCAGATTTAGGACATGAGAGCATGCCAGTCTCTGTACCTGGACATGGATGGGGGTGAAGGATGGGTGCTGATGCCAGGTACATATATGGTAGCCATGTCTGTGTGCCTGACCTGCGTGTCTGTGACTTGTGCATGCCATGGATGCATGACACATGTGTGTGACAATGCACAGATTCTGTGACGCACCCAACTAACCCTTGTTTCGCCTGTGTTCGTTGTGTTTGGGGCCAGATGGATGTGACTGAGGTGAAGTGTGTGCATGTGATATGCATGAGCCATGATGCATGTGAGTTACATATCATTGAATGTTTCAAGAGTCAATTGGACATGCATGGAAATGTGCATGGCATGCACCATGCCTGTTACTGTGTGTGTTTTGCCTGGACTGACCCATGTGTTGTGGAGGGACATGATGGAAGTGTACTTTGACAGGGGTGCTCATCTGCTATTGCTTCCTGTCTAGGGGACCATTTTACAGTAGCCTGATGCTTGTGTCCTTTGTCTCCCTCTACGCAGCGGCTAGTGAAGAAGAGGGCGGAGACGGCGCTGTGGAGCAAGGCGGCGGGGATGCCCCCACGGCTGCAGCGGAAGGGGTGGGTGAGCCCCCACAGGGGCCTGCTACGGCGGGAGACGGTGAGGAGCCATCCAGGTTGGTGGTTTGCACAGAGGAGGAGGAGGCCGACACTGGTGCACACATGGGGCCTGGTGGGAGCATCCCTGCTGGTGCAAGTGGTGCAGTCCAGGGCCAGGGGCAGGAGGCAGCACAGGTCACCGTGGAGGTGCCTGTGCATGTCGCTGTCCCTGACCCTGTGAGTGCACCACCATGCACCAGCAGGGATGCTCGTCCCAGGCCCGTCCGCAGGTAGTGGGGATGTACATGTCAACTGACTCCCCTCCACCTGCGGCCATGGGAACCCCTGGCCGCGTGGAGCAGGTCCTGATTGGGGTCGCGATGCGCACGGCTGTGATTCGTGATGACGTGCGTGCTTCCCGGGAGGAGCACGCACGTCATCACGAAGTGCACCGTGCCGACGTGGCCCAATTGGGATCGGCCATGTTCGGGGGGTTCCTGCATGTGTTGGCCAATCTGACGGCCCTCTCCTCCTCTGTGCAGGCTATCCACCGGTCGTTCTCCTTGCCGTCTTCCGGCCCAGATGCCACCATGGCCCCCTGTGGACCTGCCCCGACCAATGCAGCCAGCTCGGTGGGGATCCCATCCCTGCCACAGTTGGGAGTCGGAGGTCCAGCAGGGGTGGACGACACAGCAAGTGGACCCCAGCAGATGGAAGATGTGCCGGCATCATCGGGCAGGGCACGTGCACGACGGCGTCGGTGGTTACCATCAGCCTGGATGCCGTCGTGCTGGCAGAGGCAGTGGCGTCGGAGGCAGCAGCGGGCTCGACGTGGGAGGCATCATGGCTCAGGGCCATCAAGATCAGAGGGGCAGGCATCGGCCGGAGGGCAGGGCAACCCTGGCATGGCGGTGTGTTCCGTGTGGGAGGAGTTTGGCCAGCGGATAGGTGCGGAGCGGCAGCGGGCGGAAGAGGAGCGGCTCGCCATGGCCAGGGCGGAGATCTCCATGCGTCGGGCATTGAGGCGGGCTGAGTGCCTCGAGGAGGCTCGCAGGGATTT
Source organism: Ambystoma mexicanum (assembly GCF_040938575.1). Classification (NCBI taxonomy): domain Eukaryota; kingdom Metazoa; phylum Chordata; class Amphibia; order Caudata; family Ambystomatidae; genus Ambystoma; species Ambystoma mexicanum. The sequence continues at coordinate 440,596,888 of NC_090932.1, read as the reverse complement.
TGGTGAGCACATGGGGTTGTCCCTGCGAGACCTCGGGGCCAGGACAGAGTCCCGCCTCCAGGACATTGACATGGAGTTCGAGGATGCCCTGGCCAGCATCACCAAGTGAGCCGCAGGACTTGCCCGCTGCCTTTGTATATAGTTTTTTAGTTAGTTAGTGCTAGGTTTCCTTTATTTATTTTTATTATTTTGGACCGCTCGGACAATGGCCACTTTTTTGTACATATTTATTTTATTAGTTAGTATTAGGTTTCATTTGTGCTGTTGGGCTCATGGACCCTGGAACATTCCTGTATATATTGTTATATTTTGGGAGATACATTTTTTAATTTTTTTATTGTTTACACCATGACGTAATGGTTTTTCTTTGATTTCCTACTACATGGTTTTGCTTTGGACAAATTATATTGATTTTTTAATCCTTTGTTTTTTGGTTTATCATTTTTGTTCTCGGACATGGACCTTTTATTTACTTTGCCACATAGTTGTATGTTTTATTGGTTTACTTGATTTGTGTTTTTAATACATTTTTATATTATCTTACACTTGTGTTATTTTCTCTTTGGTTTCTTACATGTCATGATATGGGTTTTGACATTCACTTGCACCCATTGTGTATGTGTGTGTGACGGACATGTGTTCTTTTGCATACTTGCCTTTGGGGTTGTGTCATGTGATTGCATTCACTATGTGGGTGCATGCAATCCTTGCCTGGGTGTTTGTGCTGGGTATGCTGGCCATTACTGCCATGATTGTGTATCGTCAGGACCTGGGGCCAGGGGGACATGGGTGGGGGCCTGCTGGCAGGTTCCCCACAGTGCTGGGGGTGGGGGTGGTGGGAGACATGGGTGGGGGCCTGGTGGAGGGTGTCCCTGGTGGATGGGGGGTGGGGGTGGTGGGAGACATGGGTGGGGGCCTGGTGGCGGGTGCCCCTGGTGGATGGGGGGTGGGGGTGGTGGGAGACATGGGTTGGACATGGGTGGGGGCCTGCTGGCAGGTTCCCCACAGTGCTGGGGGTGGTGGGAGACATGGGTGGGGGCCTGGTGGAGGGTGTCCCTGGTGGATGGGGGGTGGGGGTGGTGGGAGACATGGGTGGGGGCCTGGTGGAGGGTGTCCCTGGTGGATGGGGGGTGGGGGTGGTGGGAGACATGGGTGGGGGCCTGGTGGAGGGTGTCCCTGGTGGATGGGGGGTGGGGGTGGTGGGAGACATGGGTGGGGGCCTGGTGGAGGGTGCCCGTGGGGGGTGGGGGTGGTGGGAGACATGGGTGGGGGCCTGGTGGAGGGTGTCCCTGGTGGATGGGGGGTGGGGGTGGTGGGAGACATGGGTGGGGGCCTGGTGGAGGGTGTCCCTGGTGGATGGGGGGTGGGGGTGGTGGGAGACATGGGTTGGACATGGGTGGGGGCCTGCTGGCAGGTTCCCCACAGTGCTGGGGGTGGGGGTGGTGGGAGACATGGGTGGGGGCCTGGTGGAGGGTGTCCCTGGTGGATGGGGGGTGGGGGTGGTGGGAGACATGGGTGGGGGCCTGGTGGAGGGTGCCCCTGGTGGATGGGGGGTGGGGGTGGTGGGAGACATGGGTTGGACATGGGTGGGGGCCTGCTGGCAGGTTCCCCACAGTGCTGGGGGTGGTGGGAGACATGGGTGGGGGCCTGGTGGAGGGTGTCCCTGGTGGATGGGGGGTGGGGGTGGTGGGAGACATGGGTGGGGGCCTGGTGGAGGGTGTCCCTGGTGGATGGGGGGTGGGGGTGGTGGGAGACATGGGTGGGGGCCTGGTGGAGGGTGTCCCTGGTGGATGGGGGGTGGGGGTGGTGGGAGACATGGGTGGGGGCCTGGTGGAGGGTGCCCCTGGGGGGTGGTGGGTGGGGGTGGTGGGAGACATGGGTGGGGGCCTGGTGGAGGGTGTCCCTGGTGGATGGGGGGTGGGGGTGGTGGGAGACATGGGTGGGGGCCTGGTGGAGGGTGTCCCTGGTGGATGGGGGGTGGGGGTGGTGGGAGACATGGGTCGGACATGGGTGGGGGCCTGCTGGCAGGTTCCCCACAGTGCTGGGGGTGGGGGTGGTGGGAGACATGGGTGGGGGCCTGGTGGAGGGTGTCCCTGGTGGATGGGGGGTGGGGGTGGTGGGAGACATGGGTGGGGGCCTGGTGGAGGGTGTCCCTGGTGGATGGGGGGTGGGGGTGGTGGGAGACATGGGTGGGGGCCTGGTGGAGGGTGTCCCTGGTGGATGGGGGGTGGGGGTGGTGGGAGACATGAGCAGGTGTGCAGGGTAGTTCCCTGTGGTGTGTGCTGCCTGCAGGGGCCGTGGAGGGTGTACAGGTAATGCCTGGGAGCACACAGCCAATTCGCGTGTGGAACTTCCCGCGCACCCCTGAAATCCACGTACCCGGCCATATCGCGTGTGGAACTTCCCGCGCACCCCTGAAATCCACGTACCCTGCCATATCGCGTGTGGAACTTCCCGCGCACCCCTGCAATCCACGTACCCTGACTAATCGCGTGTGGAACTTCCCGCGCATCCCTGAAATCCACGTACCCTGCCATATCGCGTGTGGAACTTCCCGCGCACCCCTGAAATCCACGTACCCGGCCATATCGCGTGTGGGACTTCCCGCGCACCCCTGAAATCCACGTACCCTGACTAATCACGTGTGGAACTTCCCACGCACCCCTGCAATCCACGTACCCGGCCATATCGCGTGTGGAACTTCCCGCGCACCCCTGCAATCCACGTACCCTGACTAATCGCGTGTGGAACTTCCCGCGCACCCCTGAAATCCACGTACCCGGCCATATCGCGTGTTGAACTTCCCGCGCACCCCTGAAATCCACGTACCCTGCCATATCGCGTGTGGAAATTCCCGCGCACCCCTGAAATCCACGTACCCGGCCATATCGCGTGTGGGACTTCCCGCGCACCCCTGAAATCCACGTACCCTGACTAATCGCGTGTGGAACTTCCCGCGCACCCCTGCAATCCACGTACCCGGCCATATCGCGTGTGGAACTTCCCGCGCACCCCTGAAATCCACGTACCCAGCCATATCGCGTGTGGAACTTCCCGCGCACCCCTGAAATCCACGTACCCGGCCATATCGCGTGTGGAACTTCCCGCGCACCCCTGCAATCCACATACCCGGCCATATCGCGTGTGGAACTTCCAGCGCACCCCTGAAATCCACGTACCCTGCCATATCGCGTGTGGAAATTCCCGCGCACCCCTGAAATCCACGTACCCGGCCATATCGCGTGTGGGACTTCCCGCGCACCCCTGAAATCCACGTACCCTGACTAATCGCGTGTGGAACTTCCCGCGCACCCCTGCAATCCACGTACCCGGCCATATCGCGTGTGGAACTTCCCGCGCACCCCTGAAATCCACGTACCCGGCCAAATCGCGTGTGGAACTTCCCGCGCACCCCTGAAATCCACGTACCCGGCCATATCGCGTGTGGAACTTCCCGCGCACCCCTGAAATCCACGTACCCGGCCATATCGCGTGTGGAACTTCCCGCGCACCCCTGCAATCCACGTACCCTGACTAATCGCGTGTGGAACTTCCCGCGCACCCCTGAAATCCACGTACCCGGCCATATCGCGTGTGCAACTTCCCGCGCACCCCTGCAATCCACGTACCGTGACTAATCGCGTGTGGAACTTCCCGCGCACCCCTGAAATCCACGTACCCGGCCATATCGCGTGTGCAACTTCCCGCGCACCCCTGCAATCCACGTACCCTGACTAATCGCGTGTGGAACTTCCCGCGCACCCCTGTAATCCACGTACCCGGCCATATCGCGTGTGCAACTTCCCGCGCACCCCTGCAATCCACGTACCCTGACTAATCGCGTGTGGAACTTCCCGCGCACCCCTGTAATCCACGTACCCGGCCATATCGCGTGTGCAACTTCCCGCGCACCCCGGTATGCACGCACACGTTTATTTTTTCTCTCAGCGCGTGTCTGTGTTTGTGGGTACCCCTTTGTACGTCATTTGTCCTGGAGGGCCACAGTATTGGACATTGATCATGTCTGTATATAGGTGCTATTTGTTGGCGCACCTTTTAGCGCACATTTCTTGCAGGCGCAGAGACGCTACCGCCTGCTTTCTTGTGGCGGTCGTGTTTGTGCCTGTTTGTGCCTGTGCGCTGCTTTGAGCGTGCGCTTTTTTGCCCTATTCTATTCCATGAATACGTGTTGTATGCGAGCGTGTGGGCGTTCCGCGCACTTGCCTCCTATACTTTCCCCGTGCCGCCCACATTCTTCCCCATTCCGAGTGTTGTGCCCGATTTTATTCCCCATTCCGAGTGTCCCGCCCTGTGTTCCGCCTACTTTAGAGCTGTGCGCTGCGCTCGGAGTGATAGCGCAGTGGCCGTGGCGCACGACGTTGGTTGACCTGTGCGCCGGCCTGCGCCGCGTGCTTTTTCAGCGCACGTCCTCTGCTTTTCTTGCGCACGGACTTCCATGAATCGACGTGCGCTGGTTTCCCTGCGCTTTTCGCTAATTTTCGGCGCAGCGCACGTATTGGCCCCTCTGCGCCGGGATTTTCGGCGCACATTTATTCCATGAATCGGCCTGTAAGAGTCTAGAGGTGTCCGAGCCTGAATGAGGGAGATAGAGGGGTGAAACCATCACTTGAAGTCCATTAAGAAAAGGAAATGTTATTGATTTATGGAATACGATTTGTGAAGGATCAGCACCCGGAAGAGGGGGACTCAGGGGTGAATCCCTCTCCCAAAGAAAACGTGAAAAGGAACTTTTTGTTAGTTTGTTATTTTACTGATCCTTGAAGGCAAGAGACGTTTGTTGAAAAAAGACTTGGCCCTTGAGGCTTCTGAGAAGTTGAAATCGTAACTGTCATCTTGTGCTGGGGAACGCTCAAGAACTGTGCTGTGGTCCAAGATCCTACCTTACCCAATGCTCAAAATGTGGGGAAGGAAGACCCAAGCTACCGCATCCTGACATATTATTTGTGAACACTTCTTTCTTTCTGTCAGACTTGCTGCGTCGTGAAGAGTATTAGGGCCTCTGTCTCCAAATTTCCCACAGCGAAATACAAGTAAATTCACTGTGCGAGCCTTGAAGCCACAGGTGTTGGTGTTGTATCACAGGAACCAGGCGCCGCTGAAGACCCCAAGGCTATTGGAGGGAATGTAAGTGTTAGCACAAACAATCACAGTACTTCCATTAGTAATTAACGTAAGATACCAGAGAGGCTTACCTAAATCCAAAAGGGAATGACTTGGGATCAAGGGTTGTGGTGCAAGGGGCACGCAATCAGTTCCTGCAGTATGGCACATGATGGGAGTGCCGACCGTCAACACCCGCAGGATTCGTGGAAGGTGCGTGGTTCTTCGTAAAACTTAGTAGTACTGAAGGGTCAAAGCAGAGACAGGTCCCAAAGCAATCCAAAGGTCAGTAACAGGTGATCGTGATCAGTTCGACAAAACCAGGGATGAGGCAGAGGCAGTCCGTGATCCGTTTTCCAAAGGTCAGAGATTATCAGTTAGTTTAGACAAAGCCAAGGAGTAAGAAGTTGCAATCCGTGGTCCGAGAGCCGAGGTCAGTAATCCGTGATACTTGATCTTGAAATGAGACGCTGGACAGTGTTGCAGGAGAACAGCTGTGAAGCAACGGGTGGTTTGAAATGACCGGTTTTATACGCAGCCCTGGTCACGTGATCAGATAACAAACCACGTGATCGGCAAAGCGTCCCGTAACCAGGAAGTAATGCGATCAGCTGTTCCAGCCCGTACGCAACCTCCAAGGAAGTTGCCAATGAAAACGGGGAGCCCTATGAGATGGCCAACGCCCCTTCCCCATAATAAGGACTGTTTACGCCTCCCTCGCACCACAGGTAACCTGAGACCATGAATTGGGTGTGGGTGTAACTTGGGAAGTCTAGCTATCCCATGTGTCCGGGATTTACCGAGAGTGAGCAAGTCAGTCTACCTACTTCTAATGGCCAGGATCATATCGGTTGTCCTTCCCCGCATGACAGAGCCCCCCCTAAAGGCCCACGACCCCGTGGGCAGGAAGGATGGCACATGTGGAAATGAGCGACCAGGCGAGGGGCATGGACATCACCCTCAGGAACCCAACAACGCTCCTCAGTGCCAAAACCAACCCAATCCACCAGGTATTGGAGACCACCCCTGAAAAAACGGGAACCCAAAATGCCTGCGACCTCATACTCCTCTGCCTCACCCACAGAAATGGGACCAGGGGAATCCCAAAGACGGGTAGGAGCGGGACAGGGTTTCAAAAGGGAAGTATGAAACACAGGGTGGATGCGCCAGGAAGCGGGAACTGCAAGACGAAAAGCCACCGGAATGATCACCTTGGCAACCCTATAAGGGCCCACAAACCGAGGCAACACCTTCCAACAACCAGGCAATCGGAGATGCCGAGACGAAAGCAACACCCTATCCCCCACAGCATAGGTAGGAGCCACCACCCTCCACTTGTCAGCTGCAGCCTTCGCGGACGCCTGAGCCTCCCGAAGATGGGTAAGCGTCAGGGCATGGACAGAGGCCAAATCATGTGCACAGGCAACAGCAGCTGGATTGTCAGGAAGGGCGAAATCAGGAATAGGTAAAGTGCGAGGGTGCTGACCGTACATGACATATGAAGGAGAGGAGCCAGTGGATGAATGTGGTGTGTATGCGAACTCAGCGAGATGAATGACACTGAACCAGGACTGTTGATGCTGCAGAATGAGGCAACATAGATATTGCTCCATGGTCTGGTTCACCCTCTCGGTCTGGCCATCCGTCTCCGGATGATAGGCTGACAAAAAGCGAGAATCAATCCCCAGGAGACCGGTAAGTGCCTGGCAGAACTGAGACGTGAACTGGGGCCCGCTTTCTGAGATAATGACAGTCGGTAACCCAAACAGACAGAAAATGGATTTGAAGAATAGTTTCGCCAATACAGGGGCCGAGAGAATGCCAGAACAAAGTGAGCCAACTTTGAAAAAGAGTACACCACCACCCATATTGTTTCAAAGCCCTTAATGCTTGGAAGGTTTGTTACGAAATCCATCGTGATTGTTTGCCATGGCCTCGGTGGTACGGGTAGTGGATGTAAAAGCCCCACTGGACAGCCGCGGCGATGCTTGCATTGAGCACAAACCGCACACGTATTGACATAACAATCAACATCTCGTATCATGGACGGCCACCAACACCACTGTCTGAGAAGTGCCAGTGTCCGTTTCTGACCCGGATGACCCTTAATAGCACTGTCATGGGACCACTCCAAGGCGAGGTTACAGGCATCCGTTGTGGGCAGTAGTAGTCTGTTTTGGATGCATGGTAATCCGTCCCGTATCACCGGATCCCATTCAGAGACTCGTTCAGGGTGTTGTGACACCCATGAGTGAATGGACGAGAGAAGCGGGGATGGTGGTGTACAGAGACAGATGACATGTTGGTCTAGTAGGGTTTCAGGGAAGACAGGTAAGGAAACCCCCCAGGGGATCTCGATAAAGCATCCGCTTTCCCATGAGACAAACCCGACCGATTCTTGATTTGGAATTCATAAGCCGTAAAGAACAAATGCCACCACACTTGACGACTATTGAGACATTTAAGAGAAGCTAAATCCTGGAGATTCCGATAATCTGTGAATACCGTGATTTGGTGTTTTGCCCCTAGCAGATGATGTCGCCAGACTTGAAAGGCATCCTTAATGGCCAATAGCTCTTTCTCTGTCACTGTGTAATGACTCTCAGCAGGGGAGAATTTTTGAGAATGGAACGCCACAGGGTGGAGTTGACCAGATGAAGGGCAATATTGGGACAATACAGCACCAAGAGCAAAAGATGAGGCATTAGCCTCCACGATGAATGGAAGTTCTTCATCTGGGCGCTTCAGGACGGGGGCAGTAGTGAAAGCGGATTTTAACGCGTCAAAAGCCGCCTGGTGGTTGTCCAACCATAAGAAAGGCACAATGGGACTAGTCAGGGATGCAAGCAGCGTTACAAGAGATGAGAAACCTTGAATGAACCGCCTATAGAAATTCGAGAATCCCAGAAATGATTGAAGGGTTCTGGGGTTTAGGCCACTCGAGTACTGCTCGGACCTTGGAATGGTTCATGGCTAGGCCACCTGGAGTGATATGAAACGCTAGAAATTCTACACTGTCAGTGTGGAACTGGCATTTCTCCGGTTTGGCAAAGAGGGAATATTGGCGAAGACGTGACAAAACCTCCCGAACTTGTGTCACATGCTCTTTTGGTGTCCGTGAAAAGATAAGAATGTCATCGAGATAAACAGCGACACATACATCCGGCAGGTCATGGAATACTTTGTTCATAAATTGTTGAAACGTGGCCGGGGGCGTTGCATAGCCCGAACGGCATGACCACGTACTCAAACAAGCCGTAACAAGTGCAGAACGCAGTCTTCCATTCGTCTCCGGGGCGGATCCTGATCAGATTGTACGCCCCACGGAGGTCGAGCTTAGTGAATATGGTAGCGTGGGTCAATCGATCCAATAAGGGGGTGATCAAAGGGATTGGGTAACGATTCTTTATGGTGATGTTATTCAGGCAGCGGTAGTCCACACAAGGACGCAGATCACCCTCCTTCTTGGGCACAAAAAATATGGGGCTGGCCGCCGGTGAGGTGGACAGGCATATGTGACCAATTTTTAAGGCTTTTTGAATGTATTCCTTTAGAGCATTCTCTTCAGATGGGGACAATGAGTAGATCCGACCTGAGGGAATGGCAGAATCAGGAACCAGATCAATAGGACAGTCATAGGGACATTGAGGGGGAAGGACTTCGGAAGAACCCTTATCAAAAACCACTTGAAAATCCTGATACTCCGTAGGAATGCCCATTGCAATGGCCCCCACTAGGTGTGAATCGGCGGGAGAAGCAAGGTCATCTCTCACTGTAAGCTGCGCAATGACTCCTAATGCCAACGATGGGGAATCAATACTCTCAGGTGCGGCAAGGCAGTAACTCTGACACAACTCAGACTCAAAGTGTACTTGACCAGACTTCCAATCAATCAATGGGTTGTGTTCTTATAACCAAGGGATACCCAATATCAGCCCAAACTGAGGCATCGATATTAGGTCAAAGGAAATGGTTTCTTGGTGGATATCCTGGGTGTTCAGCGTGAGTGGAGCCGTCTGCTGCCTGATGGAACCAGAGACCAAGGCAGTGCCATCCACTGCCTGTACAGGTTCAGGTTGTTGTTTATGAATCAAAGGGAGGTTCAAAGACCCGGCCAACTTGATGTCCACAAAATTGACGGTGGCACCTGAGTCGATGATGATGGAAACAGTGTGAATGACATCTCGTGTGGGTTTGAGCGTTGCCTGCACTACTACTGGTCTGAGACGTCCAAAGGCAGGGACTGATTCCGAGGGAACAAATGAGATGCTCGATCCTGCCCTCGGCTCTAGGGTTGAGCATTCCAAAAAACCGGATTCTTTAGTTTGGAGTGTCGAGGACAGGTCTTTACAAAGTGTCCGTTCAAGCCACAATAGTAACAAGCATTGTCGGTTCTCCGACATTCCTTTTCTATTGGTGAAAGTGGACTGCGGATCCCACCTATTTGCATGGGCTCAGTACCTGTGTCGGTGGGAAGGGAAGGTTGAACCACATTAGAAAACCCCGCCTCATTCTTGCATTCAGATAGTCGTGCATTAATCTGTAGGGCGCGATCTACTAGGTCGGTATGTTGTGTGGGCAATGAAGGAACAACCGCTATAGCATCCTTCATGGAATTGCTGAGTCCCCTATAGAAAACCACGGCCTTCTTTGAGTCAGGCCATGATGTTTCGACAGCCAGCTGATTGAAACTAGTGATGTATTCAATGAGGATACCTCTTCCCTGAGTTAAGTCCAGGAGTTCGAGATCTCGGGACTGGGCCTTGTGTCGTGTATCAAATACATGGGTCATTTCTGTCACTAATAAGTCGAAATCGTACAGAGCCAGGCTATTGTTTTCAAGAAGAGGGTTGGCCCAAGCTGCGGCGGTGGCTGCCAGGTGGGCTATGGTAAATGCTGCCTTTGTGGTGGAATCGGGAAATGCCAAGGGTCTACATAGGAAATGGAGGTTACACTGGTTAAGAAATGTACGGAACCTCTTGGGATCCCCATGGAATCTCTCCGGGGCTGCTAGTGGAAACGGGGTTGGCATGGCTACAGGAATTTGAGGCGCAGCAGGGGGTGTAATGGGATGTACCACTGGGGGTGTTGCCACGACATCCCCGAATTCCGCATCAGCGGGCAAAGGGTTTTGGGTACTTTGGATAGAATCCAAGCATTGATGGATGGCCGTATTAGCGGCCGCCATGTCTGCCCTCAATACTGTGATAGCTTGCACCAATGCAGCCACGGGGTCATTGGCTGCGGCTTCCATACTCAACACGAGCAAATGGCTTCACAGTCTGTCAGACTTGTTGCGCCGTGAAGAGTATTAGGGCCTCTGTCTCCAAGTTTCCCACAGCAAAATACAAGTAAATTCACTTAGCAAGCCTTGAAGCCACAGGTGTTGATGTTGTATCATAGAAACCAGGCGCCGCCGAAGAACCTACGGCTATTGGAGGGAAGGTAAGTGTTAGCACAAACAATCACAGTACTTCAATTAGTAATTAACATAAGATACCAGAGAGGCTTACCTAAACCCAACAGGGAATGACTCGGGATCGAGGGCTGTGTTGCAAGGGGCACTCAATCAGTTCCTGCAGTCTGGCACACGATGGGAGTGCCAACCGTCAACACCCGCAAGATTCGTGGAAGGTGCGTGGTTCTTGGTAAAACGTAGTAGTACTGAAGGGTCAAAGCGGAGACAGGTCCCAAAGCAATCCAAAGGTCAGTAACAGGTGATCGTGATCAGTTCGACAAAACCAGGGTTGAGGCAGAGGCAGTCTGTGATCCGTTTTCCAAATGTCAGAGATTTAGCAGTTCGTGTAGACAAAGCCAAGGAGTAAGAAGTTGCAATCCGTGGTCCAAGAGCCGAGGTCAGTAATCCGTGAGACTTGATCTTGAAACGAGACGCTGGACAGTGTTGCAGGAGAACAGCTGTGAAGCAACGGGTGGTTTGAAATGGCCGGATTTATACGCAGCCCTGGTCACGTGATCAGATAACAAACCACGTGATCGGCAAAGCGTCCCATAACCAGGAAGTAATGCGATCAGCTGTTCCAGCCCGTACGCAACCTCCAAGGAAGTTGCCAATGAAAACGGGGAGCCCAATGAGACGGCCAACGCCCCTTCCCCGTAATAAGGACTGTTTACAGCTCCCTCGCACCACAGGTAACCTGAGACCATGAATTGGGTGTGGGTGTAACTTGGGAAGTCTAGAGTTGGCTGTGGGAAAGTCAGTCTCCCTACTTCTAATGGCCTGGATCATGTCGGTGTCCCTTCCCTGCATGACACTTTCCTTTAAAACTATTCCACACCCTGTTTGTATTAGTTGTAAGGATTGGCAAGAGGTTTCTTAGTATAGGCCCTTTTTATTTGAAACAACACCACTACGACTGCCTTATTTTCATTTGCTGGTCAATGCTTTCTCCCATCTTAGATTTAGGTTTAGAGTAGGTGTTTTTCTAACCTGCATACAGTTTAATAAACACACTTGAACTATGATCACTTGTATTTGTCTTTACTGTTGCCAACATGAGTTCTTTACAATTGATATCTATAAATTGTACATATGACATGAGCAGTGCATCCATCACCCACAATAACCAGTAGGAGTTGCATGTTATACCCTAAATATGCTGACACTTTGATGCACTTTGGTGCACTGATGTGAAATTTCTCACCAGTGGGCAGGGAGTTGCCTGCCCTGATTTGTCCCAGATGTGCTAGAAAATATTTTGACCCTAACACATATTTTTATTACAAATTAAGCACAGATCCTTATGTGATTCCTTGTAGGTCATGATGTTTATTGTTCATCCAAATTAATAAAATATTCAGTGCCTTTTGATAGTTCTTTTTGAGCTCCTGATCGAGTTGTGGTGCTGGGTCATTTATTTGTTCTCTCAGCCTTGCTGTGAGGTTCTTTATCTCCTCTCGCTGACTAGTTCTCATGGAGTAGGGTTTGTGTATGAGATGATTTCATGTTTTTCTGATGCTTTCCTGCATACCTGTTCAGCACATATAACATAAGGGGTAATTCTCTGTGGATTGTTGATTCTGACTCCTATTCATATCATTTCGTTGTTGTTTTTTTTTTTGCAATTAATCAAGAGTAACACGTCACTGTCCAGCTCAACTCTTTCCTGCCCTCACTACGGACTCATGGTGCTCTCAATTTCTACTATCTTCCCAACTGCTTCTCCATCAACTATTCTTCCCTTCTCACTAAGTCTGGTAGGAAGAAGTTTAAAAAGGATATCATGGCCGCCAACCCTGGTCTCCCCATCGCGGATACCTATTCCAGCACTTCCTCCAGACAGACCCTTGATGACAACCTCTTTGTCGTTCCTTTGCCAGATCTATGGACTCTTCATATGATCTCTGTGCTCTGTCCTCTCTCCTCCTCTCCCATTAATGGTGGCACCCGCTGGGAAGCCCTTATGGCCCCCTTTGACTCCTCTAAGGTCATCATTAAAGTCTATCTTAAGCAGCACTATCATGGTCCCAGGCCCTGAGGCCAATCTCATCTGCTTTGATAGGCATTTCCCTCACCTCATCCATTTCCTTTAATCTCCTGCTGCCCCCCGCCACTTGGCTACCTTTTCCTCTCCTCCCTCGTCTCTTGCCCCACCTCGGGCTCCTTCCTCACCTCAACAGGGCGTACCTCTGATCTGTACCCCTCCCCGGAAGGCCTTCAAGGCTAGCAACCTTCTCCATCTTGCTACTCTCAACTCTCGCTCTGCTATCAAACACTCCTTGGACATCTGCCACCTCCTGGAAAAACTTGACTTTGATGTCCTCGGTCTTACCGAGACATGGTTCACGCCCAGCTCTGTCACAAGCTTTTACACTCTACTCCCAGATGGTTACCTCTCCGCACCCAGATCCACCCGGTCCAGGGGGGGTTAGCCTTGATCTTTCCTGAGAGGATTCCAGCCTCTATCATTCCCATGCAGACTTACTCCTCATTCAAATGCCTTGTCTGAAGGCTGTCTCTCTCTCCTAGCCACTCTCTTACCATGGCTACTCTCTACCAGCCCCCTGGACAGACCACCTCATTTCTCTCTGATTGGGCAGACCTCTCCTCCTCCATTCTGCCCTCTACCATTCAACTCATCCTTCTAGGTGACCTCAATATCCATCTAGACTCTCCTTGTCCCTCCTCTGTACTCTTCCATGACCTCTGTGATTCCCTCTCCCTTTCTTTCCTCCCCTCCCACCTGACACATTCTGCAGGGTATACTCTTGATGTGTTGACCTCCTCTAGCCTTACCCTCTCCTTCCCTCTGACAACTCATTTATCCTGGAGCGATCACTCCCTCCTCTCATCCAATCTCTCCCTTTATACCAAGCTAACTCCAATACTACCACCTACCTTCTCTGACATCCGACACATGAAGCGTGTGTCAGTTGAGGCTTTCACCACCACCCCCCACCCCTCTATAACATTGGCTGACTCACATACTGACACAGCCCTGCCTATTCCACTTCTGATACTCTTTATGCTCTTGCCCCTGTCATGAGGATCTGTCTGAAGCCCAAGGCCAAGTGCAATTCTTGGTATGTCTCTGACCTAGCTACACTTAAACATACGTGCAGGGTGCCTGAGAGGAAATGGAGGGATTCATGTTCATCCTCTGACAAACTGGCCTGTCGCCTGCTCCAAAGGCATTACCGACTCTCTGTCCAGACTAAGAAGAGAGCCCACATTCAAGTCGGTGTCTCTGCGGCATCTAACAACTAGGCGAACTCTTGAAAATCTGCAAGGAGCTGGCCAATCCTGCTGCAGTTTCTACCTCTCCCGTCGCCTCCCAGGCCCTTTGCAAAGCCATTGCCTCTCATTTCATCTAAAAAACCTAGGACATCCTGTCCACTCTCTCGTACCCTCCCCCTCTGCTGCCCTCTCCTTCTGCTAACACTGGCCCTTCTACAGCCACCCACCCTTACACTTTCTCGTCCTTTCCTCTTTTCTCCCCTGAGTTTTCCAGACAAGTCCAATCAATGAAAGTCTCATCAAAACAGGTTCTCCCTGTTCATCCCAAACCATCAAGGACAATATTGAAACCTTTTCTTCTGCCCTGGCAGATTTCTGCAACCACTCCTTTACCTCAGGAGCCTTCCCCTCCTCTCTGAAGCACTCTCTTGTGCACCCTCTTCTCATAAAACACACTCTTGCCCTGGTAACTATTGCCCAATCTCAATCACTCCTTTTCTGGGCAGAATTCTAGAAAAGCTGGCCATCTCGCAGCTTAACCTTCACTCTGATTCTGTTGGTTGTCTCCATGACCATCAGTCTGGCTTTAAAGCATCCATAAGCATGGAAACTGCTCTCCTGAACATCCATGAAGATCTGCACTCCAACCCTGACTCTAACATCCCCTCTGTCCTCATCCTACTCAATCTCTCCTCTGTCTTCGACACGGTCAACCAAACCATTCTGCTCAACCATCTCTGTGACAACCTGGGTATCACTGATCAGGCTCTAGCCTGGCTGACCTCTTTCCTCTCTAATCGACCCTCCCAGGTCCAACTTGGGTTGTTCCTGTTATCTAGCTACCTTTCCACCTGTGGCGTTCCCCGGGAGTCTAACCTCTCACCCTGGCTTTTCAACCAATACCCAGCAACTCTTTGCCACCGCATTGCCAATTTCTGTTCCAATTTCCAGTGCTATGTGGATGACACAACTCATTTTGAGGCTTCCGTCTGCCACCTCGTCTCCTTCTCTCAATTCTGACTGTCTATCTGCCATCCAGGATTGGTGTGCCACCAATGATCTTTACCTGAATGCCAGCAAGATGGAGAACCTCCACAACGGCACACCTTCATCCTCCTTTCCTGTCACTCTTTGGCTGGCCTCCCTCTGCCCTCCTCTTACCCCTACCTGTGGGGCTAAGAACCTCGGGGTCATCTTTGACTCCACACTGTCCTTCTCTGTCCACACCTCCGATGTCTCAAAAAATGTAACTTCCTACTGCACCTCGTAAGAGGTATTCGACCTTTGCTCTTCTTCCCGCAGAAGCTCACTGTTTCTCGATCCCTGGTTCTCTCTAGGTTGGACTATTGCAGCAGCCTCTTTCTAAATCTTCCTGTTTCTTATCTCTGCCCTTTGCAACTCATCCAGTACACGACTGCAAGACTTGTTCTTGGCCTCAAGACCTGGGATCGTATCTCTCTGGCCCTAAAATCTCTCCATTGGCTCCCAGTGGCTGCAAGGATTTACTTCAAGACCCTTTGCATTGTCCACAAGGCTTTCTGGGGCCTGGACCCAAACTACCTTCAGCTCTCCCTCCGTAAATACCTTCCCTCTGGAGCTTTTCGCTCCTCTACCTCTAACTCCCTCAGTGTCAGTTGTTTTTCCAAGAAACTAGCTGGGAGTAGATCTCTGTCTTCGGCTGGGGCCTCCCTCTGGAAAAGCATCCCTGCCAGTCTTAAACTTGAGGAGAACCATCTGCGGTTCCGGAGGCATCTCAAGACCTTCCTCTTTGCTTCTGCCTTCTCACCTCCTCTCCCCTGCTGATCTGTTCTGTCTTGGCACCATGCACCTGGCCGCCTTCTGACTTTCGGGCCCGAGTACCTGCTCACCCAACCACCCACCCGCACTGCCTCCTGGCAATCACTTGCACTGAGGTCTGTATCTACTGTAAGAATAATTGGGCAGTATCCAATGTCTAAATGTAGCCATTTCAAAATAGGTGCACAATATGGTCACAATAGGGTAAAGCAGTTTTCAGTAACAGCCAGCAGGCTATTTTTCAGAGCATTTAGTAAAATGTTTTAGCACAATGTCCTCTCATTTTAAAATGAAGAGGTGCACATTTTTACAAATTGGATGTATTCATGTGTGCAAACTGCATTAGAAATACATCATTAATTAACCTTGTACTAAATGCATTACTAATATATTAACTCCAATCCCTCTAACATTAATACAGTTTTGTGCACAATGAAATGCATTCTATGTTTTCACATGCACGGTATAAAATCCACTCTATTTTCCATGAAGAGATGCACATTCTGAAATTCAGTCCATGTGAGTGTTTTTCCGTGGAGAGCAGAAATATGCCACTGGCAGGAAGGCAAAACAGAAAAAGTTGCTTTGTAGAGCTGAAATCTTCATTTTCTTGAAAAACGAGGGCTGGTACAGGACACATTCTTTTATTCCGATTGGTAGAGATTGGAGGCGGATGGGCCACATCAATAGAGGGCTGACCTAGGGGTGATAGGCAGGAGGAGTTTTCTTAAAGAATAACAGGGGGAAGAATTCAGTTTGAGCTGGGACAGAGGTACAGACGGTGCTTCAAAAGAAATGCTACCAGACTCCATGTGGGTGTGAGCGCTGGCTACAAACCTAAACATCTGGGAGCTCCCCACACATGCAAAGGAGTTCTTAGCACTTGGTCTGCAAAGCGGCAAGGTCGTACAGATAAGATCCTGACAACAAGAGTTTCAGACTTCACTGGCCTGGGTGAGTTAGTGCCAAGTGAGGAAAAATAATGAATGGGAGATGACATCATTTGTTGCAGTGCAGAGAATTAGAAAATAAATAATAATGCATGTTCATGTCTCTCTCTCCAAGTTTAAAAGTGCTGAACATCAAATTTGTTTTTTTGCAATGTGCCTGTTTTTTTCTGTTCTCTCTTATATATTGTAGGTCTGATGCTGTGATATCATGTGGTATGATGTAACTATGTTTATAATGGTTGTATAATATATAGTTTACAAAAAAACTAATGCTGGGATTTTAGTGTCATTTCATTTCTGTGAATCAATTCTGTACAAGGGAATCATAAAGGTTGTTGTTCATGCTGAGGCGATAACACATTTACCATTTTGTCAACAGTGCTCAAAGTAGTAAACAAAACTATCTGCCAGACAGAAGATTGTGTGGGTGTGAATGAGTGCTTTTTTGCATGCGGAAAAGAAGGCAGTGTCAGATAAGACACATAAATTACTCAATGTAAATAAGCCAGCAATACCAGCCACATACAATAGGTGGCATTCTGAATAAACTCACTGGTTTCTCTAAGGGTGTGATAGGTCTGCGGGGTTCTCTACAGGCAAAAAAGATATATTCGAATAGAGAGGAAAGATTTGGTTTATGATGGGGCTGTAGTACAAAAAGCCATGCTCACCACTATACCACAAATATAAGGTAATTCTGAGAATACCACAAAGTAAGATACCACTAAGAATTACCACCAACACGAGCTAACACTATGGGCCTCATTACGACCCAGGCGTTAAGGGTTAACGCCGTTGTTAACCCTTAACGCCTGATTCTGATTTTAACGGATGCTTTTAGCAGCCGTTAAAATCCATGGCGCTAACCTGCCATGATGCTAATTACGCCACCGTAATTTACGGTGGCGTAATTAGCGCCTTCCCCACTCCCATTATGCCCTATGGGGCAAAAATGGGAATGGGGAAGGGAAAATGGGAAATGGGGATTTACCGCCCCACTCACCTTGGAATGGGGCGGTAAATCCGCCATCCACCATGGTGTAAACGCAGTTTACACCATGGTGGTAAAGTTGGTGCAATTAGCGCCTGGGTCGTAATGACCCCCTATGTTATCACAAAAATAAGGTAATTCTGAAAATACCTCAAAGTAAGATACCACTAAAAATTAACACCAACACAAACTAACACTATAGTATCACCACAATAGGGTAATACTAAACTATCTCTAAATGTAAGGCAGTTTACTGCCAGTGTACCACCAAAATATCACGGTAAGAAAATACTGTCAAATCCCGAATTTCCCCCAAACCTCCTACATTACAACCCTACAGTCCTGCCCCCTGTTTTCTGCACTTATCTGACACAACCTGCTGCTGCCTTATACCTAGCACTTGCCACTTGCTGGCTGCACTACCACGTTTTGGTGCTCTTATCATGTATTTATTTATGTATGTTTTATTTATTTTCTCCTTGCTCAGAACTCACCACCCCCCCATGCACTCTCCCCTTCTTCCTCTCCCATGCAGGTGCACGTTCTCAATGTCACTGGGCCTAGTAAAATTGTTGTTTTTGTTCTCCCTTGTTGCCCTCCCTTGCCGTGTCACCCCCTGAAACACTTGTGGACGAGCCTGATACAAATAAAATATCAATATCAATATCAACGTCCATCTCCTCAGTTGGCATATGTTCCATTGGCTCTGATACATCACAATATTCATTTTTCAGTGCAGAGAAAGGTGTGGTGATGTGTTACAAGCGTTTTGAAATAAAATAAAAATGCATGTTTTATTGGAGTAGCTGGAAATATTATGCAAATAGTGAAGAATGCATTATATTTCGAAGGCTCACAGGCTGCCTCATCAGGTGGTGCAGAGTGAAATAACTGGCAAAACACACACACATTGGTAGGTGGGAGGCCAAAAGACAGTAACCAGCCATCCTTTTGCCATCGCCTTGCCTGTGAAATGAAGGTTTCTTTCAGACACACCTATAGCACTGACTGCCATGAACATTCACATGAAACTCAGCCCCCACTGACAGATGGAATTTCATATGGGCAATGGCACAAAGATCCATTTCAAGGTAGAATGTTTATGTATGATTCAACATTAATTTTGGATTTCTGGTGGCTGTACATTATATGAACATGTAATCATTCTTTGGTGGAGATAAGTGTCAAACGTTTAATTAACTCTTTCCAACATATTAAGAAAATGTTCCATTTTGTATTCACGTAATCTCTAGGCTTAATTTGGAGAGATTACAATGGTAACATGTTTCATGGGCTGCGCCGGGCAATCTTCAATGATCACAGTGTTTTACCCTTCAACTCCCATGAGCCCTACCTAGCATAGTCAATGGTGAGGGATAATGGGAGTTGTAGGCCAAAACATCTGGAGAGCCTCAGCTGTCCCACCACTGACCTATGATTTTCTTGAGCTCATCTCGAGCCCATCACACAGCAACACTCAATTTTAGTACTGTGTTTTCATTTCTCTGAAATTCGAGTCACTTTAATATTACCCTCTCTATCATTCATTAATCCACCTAATTTTTGCAATCATGATCTCTGATCTGCATTAGATAGATTGGCAACTATTGCAAACATTATACTTCCTTTAATATGTGCCCGTTTGCCCATTTCCCCCATATATTAACACTCCCCCTTTCCTTTATAGTGCAGAATATGATCTTGCAGGGGACAAAAGATGACAACTTCCAGACAAGCATCAGTGTTTTTGTACTAGTATTGTAGTGATTTGGTGCAGTTTATATTGTTTCGTGCCCTGAGTCTCCTACTCAACCCCTTCTTGTCTTTCCAAGTTGTTTATTTGAACATGCCCCTGAGTCACCCATACTCTTCCCTTTGCCCTTTTCTTTGTCCAGCAGAGACACAATTCACCACCCTTGGTACAAAACCACAGTACACTGCGCAATTGAATAAGATATTGACTCAAATTAATCCAGGATATCACAGTTGTAATTTAGTACAATGATTTGATCATTTTGTGGGACCCTGCAGTAATTAGGAGCCAAGGATGAGAGACCAGTGAATTCTAAATAACGTTTCACCCTCCGCCTAATACAGGATGCAGGTGACTCGTTGCCATGGCAAAGTCTGCAGTCATGCATACATTTATTAGCCGTCTTCACACATGACTCCTGCTCATTGAACTGCCTCAAGGCTGCTGCGGATTGCATTTCGCGCTGTAAGAATGGTATTAGAAATGGGCAGGGAACTGCATTGAGGTTCTTTTCCTTTCAGAATATAGTGAAACTACACACGCATTACAGTGCATGTTTTGGCATTCAAATAGAAAATACTGCAAACGAGTGGTTATTATTATTATTATTATTATTATTATTATACTGTTTTCCTTTCAATGTACTTCAAACCATCAGGTAGAGGGCAACAGGACAAATTGCTGGCATACCACTGGGTGTATATAAGCAGAACGTTTATCACTGACCAGAACCCTATAAAATATTCATGTGTTTTTTGTGGGGAAAAAACGACATGAGAAAATGTGATTAACAGTATTTTTTTGTTGAATACCTTTTTTGTTGTATACACACATTTAAACAAACCTGTTGCCTTGTATCAATGCAAGTAGACAGCACATGCTTCTACTAATTAGTTTAACTTCAAAGCAAATGCTTTGTGCGAAAGTTGCATGTCCCGCAATCTCCTGCCAGAGCTCAGAGCAGGAACTTGCCCCTTTTTCAATCGGCAACGTCCCAAGAGCATGCTTGGCAGCGCAGAGTGGGAAACAGACAACTGCGTCCATCACGTTCCTCAAGTTCTTTATCTTTGCCCCGCTTAGCTTGTTTTCCACCAAAGGGCACTGCACTTGCTTGATGAATGTAAACATGTTTTGCTTGGCGTTGTTGCCTGTGACACTTTATAAGTATGGGGGTTCATTTAGCACCAAGAGTAAAGACCCTGCTTTAATGAAAGATTTGAAGAGACAACTATTGCGTTTGTGAGGAGTGGAAAATATTAATATCCCAGACAGTAATAGATGAAACATTTCTGTGCCATTGTGGGTGATATAGGGGTGTTGTTGGCGTTACAGATTCTGAATTTTTAACTAGGAGAGTTATGTAGGGGTTATTCAGTAGCTACAGATTTCTACATATTCTAACTAGGGCAACATTGTATAAAAAACTCAGACTCTTGCAAAAGAGGTATGATTTTGTGTGAGACTTAGTTTGAGACTCATTCAAAACCAAAATACAGGGGAGAGGGGAGGTTGAATTCAGCATTGCATGATAGCAGATATCATAGCACAATATACCAAACCATGGTATAGCATTGACTGAGTTGTAATGAAATGCAGGAATAACAATTACTTGCTACTAACACCTTAAACCTACTAATCTTTAACACATTAACAACATTAGAGGCAGCTCAGTCCATAGCTCATTGGTGCAAATCAGTGGTGCAAATTGGACATCTCCATGAGGCTGCAAGCACAGGCTCAGCAATGTTGCTTGCAAAATGCAAGAAATAAAGTTGCTTTTGTGATGGAGATGTGAGCTGAATGTGCAGTAAAGTAGGACCATTGTTTAAATCTTCAAGCGCAGGAAGTCAAAAAGAAAGTTGTTACAGCTAGGCCATCTGCTCGCTGAGCTGAATTCTGTGTCAAAGCGGAAACGTGGTAACACTCTGGAAGCTTCCAGGAGGTATGACTACCCAAAAGGGTGAATGATTTATGGGATGACACCACAGCCAGGGCCAGGCAGATTTTACATAAGGTGTAGGAGAATATACATGGAATGGGTAGGTAGGAGAGAGGCTTTAAAAAGAAGACACGGGTGAAAAAGGGGCTGGATCATTTGCTGCAGCAATAGAAGGAGGGAGGCAGTGAGAGGAGAAAGACAGACCAGGGCTTGACCATGATAAAGAGGCTTTACCTGCAGAACGAGGAAGAAGAAGGGTGTCATCGAAGAGAGACAGCCAATCAGCCCAGAGCGCAGAGAGACATCTCTTGCAGGCATTAGAAGCAAGGACCTTTTGGACATATTTTGGTAAGAATACCGTACCAAGTGGGCTCATTGCAACGTGTTTGTGTGTGATAGAATTGCGCTGGGTGAGTGTTATGCGTGAGAAAAGAAAGTCACATTAAAGTCTATTTATTCCCCATTTACTGAAGTGAAGTGCATTTCTCTATGCAAGGTAAGTTGCCCAAAAAATAAAAAAAAATAAAAATAAAAAGGTTACTGCTCTCTAAGCTAAGAGCAATCAGTTATTCATCAAGGTTGTTCGCACAATGGCTTCTGCCAATTTTAGAGCAGGGGGAGAGAGATGCTATAATTCTCTGGGCAAACAGAGGGACATGTACCTGGGCAGAAAGAGCAGAAAGTGCTCTAAAACTGCAACTGGCAAATGCATTGCATCCTTTTTTAACAGTTTAGGAAACCATCATGTCTCGATAAATGAGTGCACATTTCTTCGCCTTCAGCTTCGACTACAATGTTCGATGCACAATGATGGCATGTCTTTTATTCCTGTGTGTGCTTCTATTCTGATTTGCAGACAATCTATCAAGTATTCTAAACAACAATTAAGGCTGTGCGTGATGACTAGTTTTTGCCTGACACATTATTTTGTAAGCACAATCATGCTTCATGTATGATTTCTCAGGTAACCTTGTAGGTTTATTCTGAGTATTTACCCTGAGCCACGAATGCAATACAAATATGGTAGAGAAATTGTGCCCTGAGTGCAATCCTAAGTCTTGTGATTGCTCCAACAAGTGATCCTAAAGTGAGTTTAGCTCCATGTTTAGTGGCAAGCTAGGAAGCCTCACAAAAGATACCATACAATGCAATATACCCTATAGTTAACAGCTCCTCACAGGTCCCTATCCAACATTGTTTAACTACTGGGCAGCATCAGGTGCATTATGCCATGGAAGGGGGCCGATCACCCCAACTGACCCCTCTCCCGTACAGTTCTGCCACTGCTGGCCAGAATTGCTGCTACTTGAACTGAGCTAGCCAGGTATCTCTTGGCTGGGGCCGAGCCAGGGGTTATGGCTAGGCTCTTAGGGAGAAATGCAAGTTGAGCCAGGGCAATGGATGCACAGAACAGGAGTGGTCTGTGTAAGGGGCTGGCGGGCATAGAAAAGAAGATGGGGTGCAGAAAAGGAGTGTGATGGCCTGGAGGCAGAGTAAAGCTATGTTGGGGGGCAAGTGGTAGAGAAAAGGGATATGATGGCAGTTGGGGGCTGAGAAAAGGGTGTGAAGGGATGAGGCCAAGAATAGAGGTATGAAGGGGATAGGGGCCAGGAAAATTGGGGTGGGAGGGCTAGGGGCTGAAAAAAGCAGTGACCAGGGGCTAGAGACTGAAAAAAGCAGTGTGAGATGCCAAATAAAAGGGCTTGAGGGGGCAGTAAAAAATGAGACATGGGGTTCAGAGGTGAGAAATTGTGGTAGAGGACCTGCGGGGTTCACACCCATAATGTTGTGGAAGGAAGGAGGAGAACACAGTCTCGGGTCATGCGGGGTGAGAGCGGGAGTCTGGATGTTGGTGAGGATAAAGGGGATCGGGGCATGGAATGGAGATGGATGGAGGGGGAAACGGGAAACTGCTCAAGTGTATTTTGAAGGGTGAGTGGAAGCAGGGACTGTACCACTGTTAGATTTGCTGCTGCGCCTCATCACAACAGTAGAATGCTCGCCTGACTGTCTGTGCTGGCAGCCTGACTTCCGGTCCTGTCCCATCTAATCAATGAGTGGCTGGGATGGGAGAGGAAGTGAGGCGGTGGGGACGGACAGGAAGTGAGGCGAGCATGCTTCCATTGTGCTGTTGGTACTTCGGAGGCGTGGTTTTATATATATATATATATATATATATATATATATATATATATATATATATATACAAATTTGAAGAGGGGATGTTATGGTTAAGTTGCCCTAAAAAAAACCTGTACACTTCACTAAAATAAAAAAAAAACTTTCCACCTTCCCTTTATGCTTCAAATTAAAACCGAAAAACCCCTGAAATTCGCCAGTTATGGTAAACTAAGCCCCCAACCCTGCCACCACCCCTGTGCACTGCTACTACTAGCACCCAGACCATGAAAGATGTCGTTTCAAATGTCAATGCTGACATCAATGACGACATCACTTGTTTAGCCCCTTTCTTTTCCTTCCCTGCCATACATATATATGTACAATCAGTGAAAAATGTCACTAAAGGAATGTTATACTTCACAGTGCAACCAAACACCACTGCACATTCCCCCATTATAGTAAGCTAAGCAACCATAACTCGCCCCATCTATGTGCATTGGTAAGACTAACACCCAGGACATCAAAGATGACATCACAAATATCATTGATGACATCACAAATATCATTGATGACATCACTGATGAGATCACATGTTTACCTCACTTATTTTGGTGCATTGAAAAATGTAGGCTAGGTGGTTTTATTCACTGACCAGCGCAATATGAAAATTGAAAAGGTGCTGTATAGCAAAACGTTACCCTTGTTGTGTGTTCTTAAAGTACTTTCCTTAGGGTCTGGTGTCAGCTCATGATGTACATGCATGGGGCAATTGCAGGCCTCAAACACACAATTAATTTGTAAACAGGAAGATAAACTGTCGGATGCTGCTAGTTCCTTCTACCCTACTTCAGTTTCCCTGTATGTGCCGCTCAGTTATATGCATTGGGTTGTCACATGTATTGTTTGCTGTAGCACAAGTGTGTATTAAGTCTAGATTTGTGAGCTAACATTACACAATCACCCCTGACATCTTGCTACAAACATAATAGAAAGAACCCCTTGTAGGTAGGGACTTTTTAGGAATATTATTTTCACATGTGATGTCATCAGTGATGTCATCAATGATATTTGTGATGTCATATTTGATGTCCTGGGTGTTAGTCTTACCAATACACGTAGATGGTGCGAGTTATGGTTGCTTAGCTTGCTATAATGGGGGAATGTGCAGTGGTGTTTGGTTGCACTGTGAAGTATAACATTCCTTTAGTGAAATGTTTTCACTGATTGTACATATATATGTATGGCAGGAAAGGAAAAGAAAGGGGCTAAACAAGTGATGTCATCATTGATGCCAGCATTGACATTTGAAATTACATCTTTCATGGTCTGGGTGTTAGTGGTAGCAGTGCACAGGGGTAGTGGCAGGGTTGGGGGCTTAGTTTACCATAACTGGCGAATTTCAGGTGTTTTTCGGTTTTAATTTGAAGCATAAAGGGAAGGTGGAAAGTTTTTTTTTGTGAAGTGTACAGGTTTTGTTAGGGCAACTTAACCATAACGTCCCCTCAACAAAGTTTTTTTTGTAGTGAATTGCACTGGTTTTTGGGAGGGCAACTGAACCCTAACGTCCCCTTATGAAAGTGTGTTTTGTAGGGAAATGTACAGGTTTTTGGAAGGTGGAACTTAAGCATGAAATTGTGGCAATGAAGTTGGTGAGCAGAATATGCACTGCAATCATGTGATTTTGAGAGATATGTAGTATAATCTATGTACTTGCCATACATTTAACATAGAACATTCAGAACCCCCTCCCTATTGACTTTAGAAAGGGACGGACTGAGCGCCTGTTTGCAGACGGGGGCGGACAGGATCAACATTACCCAAAGAGGCTGGGGGTATCTGAAAATGTACTATTGTCTTACACAAAAAGTGTGAAACGGTGAAGATGGGCATAAAGATATTGTAAGTAGTAATAAGTAAATATGGAAACTTGAAGGTAGGAAATGGAAACGACACATTCAATAATCATGTAGAATGAAGAGGATGGTACCAAAAAAATAAAAATAAAGGATGCCACCACTGTACTCACTTCACAGAAACTCATCAGCCTGGAACTATAGTGGATGGACGCATTTGGAAGAAGGGAGATTACAGCAAAAGAGTGAGTGCAGGTCATGTTTTTGATGTGGGTGTGGATTTTTTTGGTATGTGGTGCAGAAATAATAATTTCTTTCTGTTGTTTTGACTCAGAAATGGCTAGTACTTTGGAGTGGCTGGAGGAGTATTTCCCAAAGGAGGAAATGTCTGAAGACAGTGACAACAATGGTACACATTGGTCTGCATATGGAGAATAGTGACCAGTATTTTATAGGTACTAAACTTGTGGTATTTTTTTTTTCAACATACCAGGAAAAAAAAGAGGAAAGGGCAACAGATGAGATAGAAGAAGACAGAATTAAAAGGATAGAGTTGAAAATGGATGTTTTGAAGGACAATTTTCAAAGTTTACGGGAGTTTGTGGAGGACATTGTAAGAGGGAAAGTTCGGTACCATTGCCCCACCTGAACCTGCCCTGCTTATCCATTCCCTAGTGACTCATCCCCAAACCTGCAACAGGAAAATAGACGTTTCGACGAAGTATCCATCCCGTCTTCCTCTCACAAATCTTCCCCTCATAACCAGCCCGTGTTAAATCCAAATTCCCCCATATTTGTTTCAGTGTCCGCTTGCCCTTCTGTTTCTTTAGATTGATGTGTGTTTCTGTGTATATAGTAAATGGTTTTGTACAGTAGTTGTAGAGATAGAGTATGTGTTTAAATTATTATTTTTTAAAAGACGTAAAATGTTCACGAACAGCGCACCTGTTCGACCTATCCGCAAGCAATGGAATGTGGGTGCTGTCTAATGCCAAGTAAGATGGATGTGATGTGTGACAGCACCATCTTTTCACAATGTGCGTACATAAACAGAAATGGGTGTCCAAAGGATATACTAACCTGGCGTACCGCTTGGGAACAAGATAATACATGGTGGTAGAACACACAAGATGTCCGGAATGGGTGTAAATGAGTAGAAAGGGAGTCTGTGAAGGACAGTATAGCAGTTTATATTGGGCGCAGTCAAAATGGTGCCGTCCGTAGAACAGGCACGGTGGGCAGCAAGGTCGTAGGGAAACAAAATGGAGTTGTCCTAAGGACACTGGAACTGTCCGTACAGTGAACATAGCATGCAAGCACATGCGCAGTACAAATGAAAGGATTGGCAATATTGCACCAGTTCCTAACTGTCCGTCTCACTTGTGTCGCACTTTGAAGTACTTTGAGAACCCGAACACTGTCAGTAGGACACTTGTGCGCATGTGCATGTGTGATTCTTTGCATTTCCTGTCCAGGGGACTTTCATGAAGGGGGCAGATGTGTTCAGGACGTCATCTTTTGACCGCGCCTATGCTGAGCGTGGGGACTAGTTTCTGCGGTTTGTTTGCTTCCGCAACACTAAAAATGAACTTGTAGACACAAGGCAAAGTATTGTGGAGTGGAAAAATGTAATTTCACACATCCCAAACAATAGGCCACCTCAGGAGTTGCAGTGGAAAAATGAGTGTACCGCTTTGTAAGGATGAAGATGGTCATGAGGCAACCCCTGCACCCCTTCAAAAAGCCACACCCCCGGAGCGCATCTTCATTGTACTTCTAGCTATAGCAGATAGCGGTGCGTTGCCTTTACTGCTGTAGTGACGAAAAGGAAACAAATTACTTTGGCTTCCATGGCTGCTGTTGGGTTATTAGCCTCTGCACCACCCCCAAACCCGTCACCATCACCACCTCACCAAGGGCCTGAAGAGAGATATTTGGGTGAGAATGTAGAGACTGAGGAGGAAGACGAGGAAGAGAATGAAGTGGAGGAACTCTGCACTAGGAGCACTCACCGGGAGTCGTGGGTGTGGCAGTTGTTTTCTGTTTATGGGAACGTACCAAAAGCACGTGCAAACCTGGTGAAGTGTAACAAGTGCGATGCGGTGTTGAGTCGCGGGAGATTTGGAGCGTACAGTTTTGCTACAACAACCATGAAGCGCCACCTCACTTCGTTCCACACTGCGGACATTCGCAAGGTGGTGCAATGTGAAGAGCGTAGTCGTTTGAGTTCCTCCACAGCATCGTCGGAATCTGATCCTCCCACCACAAGAGACACTCCTGTGGGGGAGCGCCTCCCTCCAGCTGCTTCACAAGCCATTCGCAATGCTATGGACCCTTACCTTTCGAAGGTGACAGTAGTGTGCACGTATTGTGATGCAGTACTCTGCAGGGAGGAGAGTCTTTGAAGTGCTTTTGAGGCTGCAGTCAGCGAGCACCAGAAGATTTGCTCCTTACCTAAATAAAGATCACCCTTAATATGTATCTGTTCAGTTGCCTTTTACTATCCCCATGGCTGGTGTCCCTCCCTTACCCTCTTCTCGCATCTTCTCCTTGTGTGTGGAGTGCTGTTAATCAATAAACATAAAAACAACAAAAATGACAGAAAAGGCTCTTTTCAGAGACACCTTTCTCAGTGTAACAATAGAACTATGAAGTGAAGGCTGTAGAGCCCTGCGGAGTTCAGCAAAAGTTTGCGTACAGTCGTAGAGGACAAAAAGGGAGGGTGCAAGCAGAGCAAACGCAATAAAGAGTACGTTGGGAGTAAGTGCTGGCTCTGAAAAGAGCCTTTTGGTGTTGTGTTGTGTGGGTTCAAAAGGAGTGGATTGGGTGAAA
The DNA here is from genome assembly GCF_040938575.1 of Ambystoma mexicanum. NCBI lineage: Eukaryota > Metazoa > Chordata > Amphibia > Caudata > Ambystomatidae > Ambystoma > Ambystoma mexicanum. Next base: position 440,568,836 of record NC_090932.1, on the reverse strand, counting down.
TGGATTGTCAGATAGGTCAGTGTGATTGCAAAAGAGGGCACAATGCATTTTGTATATTGTGAAGAAACATCTGATTGCCTGCATATGTGAGGTGGTCTCCATCTCTGCGGAAAATGAAATTGCTACGAAACAAAATGTTTTCATTGCGGAAAGAGGACATACCAATATCTCTCAAAAAGGCACACACAGCCTTATTCACAATGCGTCTCGCTTTCTCCATTTGTGGACCAAATGCAGAAGAAGGCAACCATATTTATCTTTGGGTAATACGGGAAAAAAGTATTTGACAATTTGGAAACATGTCCATGAGCTTCGCGAGTCCTTCCTTCATGGCAAATTGTAAAGAAATTCCAGATACATGGCCTAAACTGTTTCCGCCACAATGAATGATGAGTATATCTGGAGCACGCTCTCTCTGTAAAGTTATACCAAGAGGCACCAAGTCCAGCCATCTCACGCCACGCACGCCATGCCAGTGCACTTCCGCATGTAGAAATCCGAGATTTGTAGATAAACTGCAGCTTTCGGCATGCACCTTCAACCAATGTATCCATGAGTCTCCCACACTCCAGACAATCTGTTTTTGAGCATGGAAAGCCATGGCTGTGTGGTGTCCTGTGAGGGAGAAGACGGTCTTACTAAAGTACGTTGGTCAGAACACACCTACTGAACTTTATGGACCAATCCCTAGCGCCGCTCATTCTCATTTACATGCAGCTCCACCCTTCAGACCCCGGTGGTGATATGTGCTGGCAGTTAACTACCGCCATGTTCGCGGACATGTAGAGAAGCAGAGCGTGACGACAGTACATTAAAGTACTAATCCCCTTTTTCCCCTTAAAGGTAGGCTCTGATTTATTTTTGGCCACATATCGTACAGACATGTGGTATTGTATGCATTTTTTTGTAGTTTTTGTCCATGCTTTACTCTTGCAAACATTACAGAACCTTCGCTAAAGCAAGCCTTATGTTACAAAAGAACATCGCATTTCCCAAAGAGGATGGTCCAACGCCATCTTCTTCAAAGTAATGCTCATTGCTGGGAGCAATGTTATCGTGGCTACAAAAAAACATAACAACTCGCAGCATGAATGCACGCATGCCGCGATTGATGATGCATCTCCCGATGCTTTGATCTGGACAGAAAACAGAAGTGTTGGTTCATTGTAGTCTGGGGAGTAAAGCAGAAAAAAATACTTTGGATGTTGCGAAGATGGTCATGATAGCTTCAACCAACTGTGCCAAATCTGCCAACAAAGTATGTGAAGTCAGGTATCCCAAGTGGCAAGCACCGTAGTGCAAAATTACCACATGAGGAGTGGTCATTCTACACGTGTCTCTGCAAACTTGCAGAATTGCCGCAGAATTGGCATCAGTGTCAGCGCTCCAGACCACCACCACTCCTCGCACATCGAAATGGTGTGCCACATGCCTACTCTCGGCATAGTGTTGTAAGCCTTGCACAAAAATGTCTCCGAGCAGCAAAACACAGACCCTCGGCATCTCTGCCATTCAGTGTGTGCACCGTCTTTCGATACAAAAGAGTAATGTGAACATCTGATTGGATGATGGCTACAGTCATCTTTCCATGCAGGATTAGCTGTAGAAACCCGTATGTGACACGCCCTACCAGCGGACAAGCATTGCCTACATGTGGCACGTAACTCTTACCCAGTTCTTCCACACTTTCTATAGCGGTACCAAAGCGAATCCATCATTGGACACAACTAAGCGGGCACACAATCAGCCACCAATCACATAGAACCGTCATCATCATTGCGCACTTCTAAATTACTGTCGATGATTCTTATTTGAAATCGCATACCATTGCAAAGCACCTACTTCACAAGTTACTGTGCAAGGAGTGCAAATTTCTATGTACAGCTCCATGCATGACCACATGCATCAGTATAGAGTGCAGGTATGTTCATTCTAATCAGAGTACATGTGGAAGCCTTATAATTTAAAATACACAAAATAATGCTGGTAAATGTCCATAGGAAGCACATAACAATGCTCCCCCTTGTAAAGTGCAAGAATGCTGATTTGCCATTGACACTTTGCACGACTGCTTACTTTCTTCTGCATAACCTGTACATACGTTGCAAGCATGCCTAATTAGGCATAGCTCTCAACCATTTTTGTGTGAAGTGTGGGTGAAATTAGCTGATTTTGTTTTTGGTGGGTGACACGCCCATTGGAATGCATGGCCGTGCAGGAGGCTTGGCGGGTGAGTCTGCCCTTTACGAGGCGGGTGATACCCGCCAAAAGCGTGTTTATTGAGAAGTATAATTTAGGGCAGACCTTAATTTTGTATGTGAAAATGGAGCAGTTCTGTCCTCTGTACTGCCAACAGTAATTCTTCTTGCAATGTGATCGTATGACAATAGTAATCGCTCCCAATTGTGGTGCTGACATGTCCTTTGGGAGGTCTCTCGATTTTTGGACATCGTGCTTTGCATTAAGAAGCACAAAACGTTTGCCCATCTACTAGGTTGCCCTATCGCTTACAAAGCTCTCTCCTATGCATAGTACACTTTGTAAACAACAAGGCATTTCCAAACCCCTAAAAAAAAAGATAGATATTTTGAAGGACTATGAAGTACCATATTGAAAGTAGTATACAAAGAGTGCGCAGAGAGAAGTGAAATGTGCACGTGGATTGGGTTGAAACATGGAAGTTGAATCGTATGACGAAAGAAGTACAAGTAAAAGCTGCAGTATCATGACGGCTGTAAGCACACAAAGTAAGTGATATTGTTTTTTTTAAATTCACAGTGAAGATTACTCTCCTGAGAATCAACAACATCTACACTGCAGATGACATATCCGAAGAAACCTTGGCATCTTCCATAAAAAAGTAAGTACAGTACAACCTTCATATTGTAACTTCTCCCTAAAGAGGCTGCGTGGGTCATTTGTTTACTTATGGGCACCAAAGGAAGCATTGATTTGTAAACCATTCTGCCTACAAATATCCAATTATAGGACAAAGATTAACAGGTGGAATGGCTGACAAATGGCTGTGTGCTTGCTACTGAAATGACATAGGAAATCCGTAGAAGGTTAGATTGTCAAAATAAGTGGCAGTGGCAAGTTTTTGCCATTTTGGTTATTAATAATGGTTCTCGGCACAAGTAGGGCACTGTGTACTCTCATCTAAAGCACATTGTACTACTATGCAAACAGTAAAGTAGCCTTACCAAATGATAGTTAGGGGTCACTGTGCGTTGATACACCGTGCCAAAGAGTTTCCCCATCACACTTAGGCACACATGCACACATACATTGGACAACAGACCAAACAATATATTTTTTTCTCAACAGACACCAAAGAATGCCTACCAAAAACCAGCTCCGTAGACAGGAACGCAGAATTAGAGCAAAGAAAAAAAAGGTACCCAATGTAAGCATCCACCTGTTGTAGATTTAGGGGAGAATCTTGGTACAAACCACCTAATGCAATTGGGTAACATAATAAAAGAAGTTTCAACTACCGAAACTGTACGTCCTCCATCAAAAAGTATCACAAAACACAGAAAGGATGTCAAAGAAACGGCTGCCAGTACAGCTAACAATGTTCCTAATAATCCTGATCGTGTAAGAATAACCCATAGTAAAAAAAGTATTTTAGCAAAAATGTTTCATCACGGAGTCCTTCAGAATCTACTAAGAAGAGGAACAAAGTCAACCTCACCCCTTAAAACATACTGTAGAAAGTTAATTCTGCAAGCACTTGTGGACAGTGCAATCCTTCTCAAAAGGAAGTTGTTCAAATTAGTGTTAAAAAGGATGAAAGCACTAACAAAAGTAAGTACCAATCTACAAATGAAACTCAGCAATAAACGGAATGTGAACAAAACATTTTTTTTGCATTTTTGTGGTAGTGAATGGAGTCACACAACTACACAGCCATATTTCAATGAAGAAGCATACAAACAAAATCAAACAAACACAATTGCCATCCGTAGCCGTGGATGTGGGTATGAGAAAATCAATACTACCATCATGGAACAAGAAACACTGCTTACAAAACTGTCTTCTGAAAAGTCAGAATTACCTCTCGATTCAGCAGAACTACACCATCCAGTATGCAAATGGCTGTGCATATCAATGTGTGCCATTCCAAATAAAGCTTACAAATCTTTACGTGTGTTCCTCAATCAATATGTAAAAGGTAAAGACAAAAGTAAAATCAAAGTGCTGCAAAATATGGATATTTGTGTAGTGCGAAAACACACAGGACTAAAAGGACATTCACTAGCCTGCATTTCTGGGCCTATTTGCAAAAGTACCTTCCATGATATCAAAAGAATATCAGTACATCATTCTAAAGTAAGAAATGTAGTGTATAAAATATATTTTGAAAAAAGTCGAGCTTCAAATTAGGCAATTTAAATACCACTCTTCTGCATGGTACACCCAAATACTTAAAAGGAGAAATGAACCGTATTCAGAAAAAGTATGTTGGAAGTGAAAGCCATGTAGAAAATGCAACAGTTTTAGAGCATAGTAGCGACAATTCTGCACATAGCAACCTTCTATTACACACATACAGAAAAGAAATACTAACATTTAAAAGTGCATCGCTGAAGTACCAAACCATGTGTTTGTATGTTGCTGCAGAACGTTTTACAAAAGGAACACAAAAAATGCGGACATAGCATACAAAATAGAAAACAATGAAGACTCATGGTTTGAATTAGCTTTGTACCTTTTAGCTGAAAGCAAATATGAAGTAACTGAACGTCTACTTTGTTGCAGTTACTGTACTGCAAAATTAGACAACAACCACACTCCTTCGCATGCAATTACAAATAATTTGGAATTGTTTCCATTATCAAACATCCAGCAACAGCTCAATTTGTATGAGAGCATAATAATTCAAGCAGTTCACCCATTTCAAGCAATTATACGCCTTCATTCAAAAACAGCAAATTTACCTCCCTCTGAATTTGTGAACGGCATTCGTGGCAAAGTAGTGTACTTGCCATTAGATCTAACGGAAAATGTACACACTCTAGGAGTGGAACGTTCAATAGAGCATTCTTTAATAGTCTTGGTAAATGAAGTACCAACAAAGGACAAAAATATTTGGCAACAATTAGTAGACTTGCACACAGTTACACAAGCATTGCAATATCTAAAAGACAACAATGAGTACTACAAGGAAATAAATATTGATGAAAGCTTAAGGCAAACAACTGAAATAATTCAAGAGCCATCAGAAACTGGACAATTCGAACTTCTGGATCCAGCTACAGTATCCACTCTTATAGACCATTACACAATTCATCCATTGCATTCCAAAGTAAGTATAGATGATGCACTAGAAACTTACCAAATGCAACAAACCAAAGGGTCACCAATGAGCATTTGGGAAAAAAGTATAGAAGTATGTGCTTTTCCACTGCTATTTCCTACTGGAAAAAGTGGGAGGTACGATGATAGACCCACTCAGATTGGGGCATCAGAATACCGCTTATTACAAATGTATTCCCAAGATCCCAGATTTAGACAAAATGTGGAATACATATTCCACCTACTGTACGAAAGTGAATTAGCAACACTATGTTTTGGATTTGCACACATTCTTAAATCTGGAACGCACTTTCAAAATATGTCAGCTCCGCAGTTAATACAAAAAGTACAAGAAAATGATGAGGTTTTACAATCAAGTATAACAAATTTGTTTGCAAACATGCGCGGTACGAAGGAATACTGGTTTAGACGGCACAGAGACGTGAGTTGCATGATCGGAAACCTTGGACCACCAACTTGTTTTGTTACGCTAAGTTGCGCAGAATACACATGGGAAGATTTGCATGAGTTCCAACGCATAGCAAACAGCAATAAAAAAAACATAGATATATTAACACCTGCAGAACTTTGCTCTCTAGATCCAGTTATTTATCCAGATATTTCCATCATAGTTTCATTGCCATGCTACACTTTATTTGCAATAAATGTGTTCCTCCCCTTGGAGAAGTGCAACACTTCTTTTGGAGAAAAGAATATCAAGTGAGAGGAGCACAACATATTCACATGCTCTTATGGATCAAAGGTGAACCGAAATTTGGCCAGGACAGTGATAGCATTGTTTTGCAGTTTATCCAAAAATATGTCACATGTGAAATCCCTTCACAACAAAGTCATAGTGAGCTACATGGGCAGATTTTACAATTTCAAAGACACAAATTTGGCAAATATTGTTGCTGTAAATACAAAAACAAAGATAAATACTACACCAAAAGCCGCTTTGGTTTCCCCAGACCAGTTAAAGAAACAGGTGAAGTAAACAACTTCATGTCTTCAGTTCGACATAGTGCTAAAGGTAAATCACCTAAGAACACTTATTACATAAAAAGAAGGGAAGAATCAAAATATATCAATGATTACAAAGCAATCATTGCCCTATTATGGAATGCAAACATAGATGTGCAGTACATTGCAGACAATTCAACTGCTGTTGCACGATATGTTACAGCCTACTTAACAAAAGCAGAAAAAAACAGAGCTTCAAGACCTCTGGGATGACCTAGCATCAGACAAAACATTATCACAGAAATTGTACAGCCTAGGCATAAAAATGCTCTCTCATAGAGAATGTGGGGCCTATGAAGCAGCAGATCGTTTAACTGGCACTGCTTTGTACCGAAAATCAGACAACATAGTATGGCTCAGTCTTGGTCCTGCAAAATCTAGAAAAAGAGTGCTAAAATCATGTGAGGACATAGAAACTATTGCCAGAAATGATCCCAACAGCCAAGACATTCTGAAAAACAATTTACTGGACACATACTATCTGAACAGGAGTACTACTCTGGAAAGCATGTGTCTGTAACACATAGCTCAAAACTTAGCATACAAAAATAATGTAAAACCCAATTAAAGCAAACGTAGATATAGAGTAACCGATTGTGAAGGGAGCTGTTGGGTATTTTGTATAGATTTGGGGCCTGGCGGTATTTTCTTACTGCCAAAATGAAAATAATTCAGTAATAATCACTCTTTGCATTCAGATTATATTTGGTATATAGTACTACAGTATACATACATTATTTCAGCACACAGATACATTTAGTGGTATACTTTATGTTGGTAGGCGTTATTGATGGTATTTCTGGTGAGCATAATTCCTTTGTTTTATATGTGGCCCCAATATCCAGAACCCCTTATTTTTGTTTAGTTTGTTTGTGTGATCACTAGAGAGGCCTCAGGCTTACATTTCAGGAACACCACATTTTCATTTGGAGTGCCACCATGGGCTGTCCTTACTGACTTATCTACGACAGCGAGCTAACATGTGGTATTCATCACCAACTTACCTACAACAGTGAACTATATCCAGGGCCTCTCTTTCTGCTGACTCATGTATCTCCAGCAGCAGGCTATTTCATTATATTATTATTATGTTCCGTTCAGAAAACACATACTTATATACTGAATGGAATCGTGCACACAGCTACTGCCAAGCCTTATTTTTAGCTACCTTAAAATGACAATTGCACTGTCTAAACATCTCCCCATATTATCAGTACAGTAATGGTAGATGCACAAAGAAAAGAGAAAAATAAAACACACTACCCGTCTTCTTTCAGATATTTTTGTGTATTATAAAAAATTGCATTTCAAAACGATCTTACTCTTTTTACAGAAATAAATGGAAATTGCACAGTAACAACATTATCTGTAACAAAATGAGAAGAGAGCGGCGAGAACATATTCAATTTGCAACATTAAACATGTTGATAAAACACTGGAATTCCCTCTTCTACTCTGACTGAATAGTTTCGCACACATACACATTGCCCCCACACTCTGTAATATAATTACCAAGCCTGTCCACCATGTGAAATTCTTCGGCTGGTCGCCTTCTGGAAGTGGCTTAGTGCTCCCTCTTAAATCACCCCAGCAAGGACGAGCATCTGCCGTCACTGAAACCGGGGCTTATTGACTGGAATTCCCAGTCTCTGCAGCAGTGCACTGGGATCTGCTTTTTCAATCAGGAAACTCCCCAGCCACCAGCCAGGTCTTTCTCCGAGCTGTGTAAAAATGTCTTCTAACTCTCTTCTTCCCCGAGATTCATTAGAAAAGCTCTGTTACATCCCACCAAACGAGTTCAACCAATGAAATTCAATCATGTCCTACCTTCCTTCTCTTGAACAATGGCTTGGCTTATAAAGTTGCAACTGTAACAAAACTAATTTCCTGCTTATTTGAGTCTTTGCTTCCTGCAAATACTGTGGACAGAGCACAGATAGAAGCAAAGCGAAAAAATCTGGATGCACGTTTAAAATGACTTTCAGAGCCTGTCATTTTCCATCTCATTTTGCACTGGAGAACACATCATATTATTAATGAGTTAGAATCATGTTAGTATTGTTAATGAGGTTAGTCATTAATCCTCAAATGTGTCTCCTACAACAGAGGAATTTCAGGTGAGAAAAAATATATGCTTTTAACTGTGAAAAAAAATGATTTGCATTTTAGATATAGAAATCGTTTTTGACTGAATAGCCTGTTTTCATTTACATGTCCATGTCACACTGGCAACACATGCCTTGCTGTACCACGTTATAGCAATGCACCAAACCCATGCAGTGGTGCTGCATGAAAAAATTGCTAAATACTCTTACAGATCTTAGTGAAACTTAACAAATGAAGCTTAATGAATCATGTGAAGTTGTCATTAAAAACTCCTCAACAGAAAGAACTATATTACATGTCTTTTTTACAACTTTTCAAACCATGGAGAAAAGAGGAAGACATACTAGATAATTACGATTGCTATGTAGATGCTTTCAATGCAAATGAAAGCACTATCACCGATGTTAACTTTATGCAGTACAAAAAAATGTTACACAATGAGCAGCAACAAGTAGAAGAAATTCAGTCCCAACTAGATAAAGACTCTTCCAACAGTAGTCAACCTTCTGTACCAGTAAGTCAAGAGCCATTAGAACAACCACTGATAGCAAATGAGGCTGAAGTTGCTATGGCAGAAGTAGAGAACACCATGTATCAGTATCAAGAAGATACAGAGGACTTAACTGTGCAACAAGAAAAACTTAACAACGATCAGTGCACCATTTTTGAAGAGGTAACAAAACAAATTGTGTATGGCGTACAGCACGAAAATAAATAATGTACCTGCCAAAATTGCAAACCTATACTGCTGTACGTCAGTGGGAAGCTGGATCAGGGAAAACATTCTTAATCAAAATTATTAGCAAGTTCCTGCACCAATTGACAAACAACAAACTGTCAGCTGTTGTAACAGCCCCCACAGGTTTAGCGGCCTACAAAATAGGCGGTGTGACTTTACACCGATTACTACTGCTTCCAGTAGAGCATCAAAATAAGTTAGACTGCTACAAACTTTCTGCAGAAGCTGCAATGGAATTACGTAGAGTATTGAAGCAAATGAAAATGCTACTAATAGATGAAGTGAGCATGGTCTCCAATCTAATGTTGGCTTTGATTCATCTCAGATTGCAAGAAGTACTTGAAAGTAATTAGGAAGAACACTTTGCTAGGAAACACATTATCGTTTTTGGAGATCTTCTACAATTGACACCGGTAAAAGGTGAACTGATTTTTAAAACCCTAGGCCACAAACTCTGCCGGAAAACTGTTGGTAGCATAGGTAATGTTAACCTTTGGCAACATTTCCAATAAAGAGAATTAACTGAGAACATGCAGCAATCTGCAGATCTCGCTAATGCCAACATCTTCAAAAGTATTAGAGTTGGTGTGTTATCGCAAGAAGCACAGCTGTATTGAAAAAGCGGCATATACATGCACTGTATGGCGATAATGCATGTGCAACTGATGTTATGGAACAAATAGCGCACAAAAATGTCAATTGTATGGCCTTAATGCCAACTCTTGCAAGCTGTTTCAAATTCAATGAAACAATGCTAAAGAAAGAAATGCAAGCAATAATAGAAATTAGCGCCACAGACAAACTAGACGTACATGGTTTGACAGTACCCATGTGTGAGCAAGCCACATTCAATCTCCAACACAGCTGGGTTGGAAAAAGTATTGAAATTATCATTAAATTGTAGAGTAATGCTTAAACGTAACCTTGACATAGAGCAAGGGCTAGTTAATGGAGCACTGGGCACAGTTGTTGGCTTTCAATCATACCCACGTGATAACAGCATTCAGTTTGTAAATATTCGCTTTGATAAAGTTTCAGAAGTAAAAAGGATAGGGTGCTTAATGGCTCGATTCCTTCTCTTCAAAGACATGTATGCACGTAGAGAGCAATTTTCTCTAACTCTTGCATATGCAGTTACCATTCATAAATCCCAAGGTCTTACCCTAGATAAAGAATTGATAGATATAGGAAAGACAGTGTTTAAGGAAGGCATGAGCTATGTAGCATTATTTCGCTTACGTACACTTGATGGTCTTTTGTTAATTAACTTTGATTCAAGTAAAGTCAAAGCTGATATTCCTTGCATTCTAGAATAAAATAGATTGCATTCAATGTACACCCCTCATCTGAAACAATACCCTGTTCCAGATAAAGTGAAACGTGGTAAAAGAAAAGTAAATGAAACAGAAATGCAATAGAATGCAACAGGAAATTCTGCAAAAAAAAGAAAAGAAGCTAAAGTTTCATCAATTGCCACAAACATAGAAGAACCTATTAGGGAATGTCAAGAAGGCACGTCGGCAAAGAAGCAACAGAAAAACCGAAAAATGCACCCAGGTACAGAACTTGCTGGCCTATTCAAATTTACAAATGAAAGTGGGGTAAGTTGCTATGCAAATGTTGCAATGAATATTCTATTTCCATTGCCACCAATTGTTAACAATATTTACCCGAACAGCACAGACCAATTGTGTTTGCAAATGTTAGTACTGCATAGAAATGCAACATGCAATCCTGACAGCACATACAGTGTTTATGGAGTAAGGCAACAATTGGACGACTGTGCTGGAATGGTGAGATTCACTATGAACTCACAAGAAGATCCACAAGAATTTCTAATGTACATACTATTAGTATTGGAAAACAAAACTATACCTGTAAATGAAATCTTCCAAATTACGTACATGTGGAAACATACATGCACTCTCTGTAACAAAGTGATACAGGAAGAAATCCCAAATGAGCGATTTCTGTATATTTCCATACCAAATGGTGAAAGCATTCCTTTTCAGCAACTTGTACAAAATGCAAACCATGGCAGATTATGTAGTATTTTCAATTCAGACAATCGCTCTACCTTACTGATACAATCACATAGTGCCTACATAATACTTATGCTTCTACGTTATAATGCAGATGGCACCAAAAACAACTGCAAACTAACTGGATTTACACACGGTCAAGTGTCACTTGGAAAGAAAACCTTTACAACAGTAGGACTAATCTACCATATAGGAGCTACAACCAATGCAAGTCACTACACTGCATACATTAAAAAGAATTGTGGATGGTTTGAATGTAATGATAGCACCATTACTCTAAAGCAGAGGTTGCCTGCTAACCTAACAAATGCATATTTAATGTTCTTGAAACCAAAATTTACGAAATAATGTGCACTTCAAAATTGTGAACAAAGTAAGTGAAAGACTACAAACAGAATACGCCCACAGGTATCTAACTACCCAACAGGATGGAAGAATGACACAAATAAATGATTATCACAGATTGTTGGAAACCAATGTACAGGCAGAATACGCCTATACGTATCCGACTGTAGTTGAAAATGGGCAGGAAGGCAACAAAGAAAACATTAATGGGAAAGATACAGGAAACAGGATATGTCAACGACACAAGTGAATGAGTATCACAAATCTGTAGGAACACATGCACAGTTAGAATACGCCTACAGGTATCTAACTACTCAACAGGATGGAAGAATGACACAAATACATGATTATCACAGATCGTTGGAAACAAACTCACAGGTGGAATATGCCTATAGGTATCCAACTGTAGTTGAAAATGGGCAGGAAGGCAACTAAGAAAATATTAATGGGAAAGATACAGGAAACAGGATATGTCAACGACACAAACAAATGAGTATCGAAAATCTGCAGGAATAAATGCACAGTTCGAATACGCCTACAGGTATCTAACTGTTGATAAAAATGGGCACGAAGGCAGCAAACATAACATTGATCAGAAAAATGAAGAACACACTGAAAGGAAAAAATTAAGTACTTAGTTGCATAAGAAATGAAGAGCTTTTTTAATCCCACAAGGATTTTTTCCCCATCCACAATGATTAGAGAAGCAAATACAGAAACTGAGTGCAATGCACAGTACACTGGTTTGTAAAGTAAAAATGAGGGTCTAAAAAAAATTAACTGTCTATTAAGCAATGTGGTAAATGTGGAAAATCTGCAAATATTAACACACCTTTCCATTTCATCACAGAAATGGAAAAAGTGATACTTCTGCCAAGTACGAAAACCAAACACAAAAAAATGTTTCTGGATTCTAAACAAAGTAAGGAGTAAGTATATTGGCAGTCATTTTCTACACATGGGAATGTACTCGCCTAATGTGTGTTAGTAATATGCTACAGTGCCTGTAGGCTAGCCTTTTGTCTGCGGTGAGTAACCTACCACCTATGCCTTACAAACAAGTTGCAAGGAGTACAGGTCCTATCCACAACCATCACTGTATATGTGAAACATGGTCCTTGTAAAGTAGCTGCTTATAAATTTACTTTTTGGACCATCGTCTGCAGCCATGAAGTGAAAAACTAGGGCATCAAAACAACAACCAGAATCCGCCATCCCATATTAACTTGGAACTCCACTGCTTATGACTTCAGTATTGCATGCATGGGCTTTAGCCATGCACTCAAGACTGCAGGGTCTCCCCACAACCACCTCGAGGATGTGTGGTAGTGGGGGTTATTCTATAGGTGTGTTATCCTGTTGTACCTCTGCCCAGAGGCTCCCCTCCTAGGTGTATCTCTATAGATCTTACATGGGATGGGTGTGCAGTGTCTTCCAAGTGTAGTACTTACCACTTTCTTGTTGGGGGCATGGACTTCGGCCATGGACCCAACACTGCACGTACTCCACACAACTTGCCAATGAAAATGCAACACAAGGGGTGTATGCATGGTTGCCACATGCGGCGGTGGTTGTGGCCAGGGCCTAGATTCTTGGAAGTAAGGCGTTCGGCCTTCAGCCGACAACCATGCATCCAAGACTCTAGGCCCTGGCCACAACCACCGTAGCATGTGCCAACCATGGCAGCATACTAATGAAGATGATAACAGCACTGGAAACAGTAATGCACATGTCCCTAGAAATCTAACAACTCCCCCGTGCACTGCACGGGCTGAATTACTGACCCTATTGGACCCCTCATTTTCTGTGCATACAAGGAGGCCACACCCAAGAGAGCAGGATGTCCCCACAACCACCTCTTTGTTTTTGGGTACATGGCCTTCGGCCATGCACCCAACACTGCACGCACTCTCCACAACTTGCCAATGAAAATGCAATACAAGGGGTGTATGCATGGTTTGCACATGCTACAGTGGTTATGGCCAGGGCCTAGAGTCTTGGAAGTAAGGCCTTTGGCCGACGGCCATGCATCCAAGACTCTAGGCCCTGGCCACAACCACCGTAGCATGTGCCAACCATGGCAGCGTACTACTGAATATAATAATAGTCATTGGAAACAGTAATGTATTCACAGCATGTAGGCAATTTCAATGTTCCCTAACTCCAGACATGTCCGTACAAATGTAACAACTCCCCCGTGCAATACACGGCCTCAAATACTGCCCTTATTGGACCTCTCCTTTTCTTTGCATACAAGGAGGCCATAGAACATACGTCAGTAAGTAGGTATAAGTGCACTCTGCGTACAAGAGGTCCATACACATTAGATCATGACGACCGACCCCCAGAACAAGTGCATTAATCACCCATATGTGAAGACTGTAGCTCCTGGCCACTACCACCATAGCATGTGCCACCCATGGCAGCGTACTAATGATTGAAATAATAGGCATTACGAAAAATAATATGTTCACGGCATGTTGTCAATTTCAATGTTGCCCACCTATACCCGTGTGCTTTCAAGAGTTACAACTTTCCTATCCACTACATGCAGTCAAGTGTTACAAATTTCCTGCCCACTATATGGACTGAAGTGCTATCATAATTATACCCCACATTTTACGGTACGTACTAGGTGTCCATAGAAATTACATCATGGCGGCCGAGGAACAAATGCATAGATCACCCATTTCTTACTGTGTGAACCTTTCCCAATGCTCTGTGCCACAGCAAAATAGGGTAATGAAAAAAGCATGTGTACGCTGTTTGTTACTCCGCTTTCTGCGGATCCAAGATGTCGAGCGCATCCAAACCATCTGACGCAGAAGACGTCTCACAGCAGCCAATGGACAGAGACATCGTGTGTACGCGGCCATGACGGCAGCCCCTTAGCCAATCGGTTTCTTGTTCGTCGACCGCACAGGGAAGTGTGACCGCTGAGCGAACATAGATATCACACATTTTTTCAGACTTACTTTTTCATAATTATATATGAACGTACTGCATGTATGGTGACACAATTTACAAAAGCACGCTTTCTGGACCAACCCCCTGAACCTGCCGCATATTTCGTCAAAATCAGTCCAGCGGTTTCACCTGTAGCCATGCGCAAAGTTTTTCCCCCATTCAGTCTATGGGAAAAAAAGATGTTTTGGGACACCCCCTGTAACTCCCCTCCCCCTGGACGATTTATCACCAAACTTTAGAAAAAAATTCAGAGTGCCCCATATACTTTTTTTGCAAAGTGTGCAAAGTTTGTTGAGGATTCGTGGATTCGTCCAGGGGGAGCAGAGTTAAAAGCTGCCTAAAAAGTGCTCTTCCTATGGAAACAGCAACTTAACGATAACTAAATGGTCACTACCGTGGCCATTATATATATATATTTATCACACAGTCGCATGATATTTGACATGATTCACCTTTGTCTAACTAACAACTGTTTTATATTTGATAAGGAGTTTTATATACAGCTTCAGGGTACAGCCATGGGGACAACTTTTGCTCCTCCTTATGCCAATTTATTCATGGGTTGGTGGGAGAAGTTTGTTGTTTGGGGCACAAAGTACAATGGTTATATATCTAAAATAGTACTCTGACTGCGGTATATAGATGATTTGTTCATTATCTGGGATGGAACCAGCTCAGAGTGGTTAGACTTTGTGAAGAAACTTAACACCAATGAATTAAATCTGCAGTTTACAGAGAGCCACAACAAGACTGCTATCATGTTTCTCGATATTCTTGTTAAAGTGGCCCTTGAGGAACTTGTAACGGAACTTTATAGGAAACCGACAAGTTCAAACATACCGCTACATGCCAAGAGCAATCATCCTACCTCCCTGAAATGGTCCATACCATATGGCGAATTTATTCGCATAAGAAGGAATTGTTCTAGACTGGAGACTTTTGATGCAGAATGTGGGTATATGGCACATAAATTCAAACAGCGAGGTTACCCTAAGAAGATATTGGAACGAGCGTATCATAAAGCAAGGGACCAAGATCGCTCTTTATTATTAACAACAACAGAGGTGCCATTACCACAGGAATGTCAGAGTGAGACACGTCTCATTCTTACTTATGGCACGAATTCCCAGAACATACGTCAGATTATGAGAAAACACATGCATGTTCTACAATTGGATGAACACTTGGGAGGGATCCTGGGAGACAGGATGAACATTACATTCAGACGTTCTGCCTCACTTAAAGACAATCTTGTCTCTAGTTTCATGAGTGTTTCCCCGCTTTCGAGAGGCTCTACCTGGCTACATACATCAAACACAGGCTTTCAAAAATGTAGGAAATGTAAGGCCTGTCAGTTTGCTAAGGATGTCTCTAGCTATGATCACCCAATTTTGGCTAAAAGTATTCCCATCACATTGCGAATCACCTGTGACACCGAGTATGTGGTTTATGTGCTTGCGTGTCCTTGTGGCAAGTGACACCATAGGAAGACTCAAGCTGCGGATGTTGCAGCATATTCGAGCCATTAAAAATGTTGATGCAACATACCCCATGGCTTTACACTTTAAAGAAGTACATGATGGAAAGCTAGATGGCTTTACATACTTTGGCATTTACACCATAGCCAAACACCCTAGGGATGGAAATAGAGAATTGGCACTGAGACAGTTGGAAACGAAATGCATTCTTGATCTTGACACGAAGAAACCAAGAGGTCATAATTTAGATGAAGAACTTTATACTTTCTTAGGGACTTAATGACAACAATCTTTTCCCTTAAATGATGTTATCAAGAGTTATACTGCTGTTCTTCCCTCTCTGGAATGCACAAGAGATAAAGTTTCCATTCTGTTTTCAACCTTTACCTCCATTCTCCTTTTCCACCCTTTCTCTCTTTTTAAATTGGTTGTAATGAGAGTGCCTTCCTGATTTACGTTCTTTATTAATCATACATTTTATATGCGAGACTGCATAGATACTCCTTAGGACTAATTAGTATATAAACAGTCTGAGATCCACAAGCTGATTGAGGGCTCTCAATCAGATGTACTAAGCTTGACGTGTGAAATTCATATATGGTATTTTTTATGAGATATTTTTATATGGTATTTTTATAAGGTATCCTTATATGGCATTTCTATATGATCTTTTCTGGTTTTTGACTGCATCTCTCTTATTGATTCTTTATAGTTATCTTTATTCTTGTAGTCTATTCTCTACTTGCCTTTCTATTTGCTTTACTTGTTGCTTCTTTAATTCTATATTTCTGTTTTTTTCTTTCAACTATAGGCATGTAATGCAGATGGCAGTGGTCACTGAGTTTCCCCATAAGGTCTGAGGTTATGTTTGAATCTGCATTGTTTTTGCTTAGGGGGAACCCTTTTTGGGTTCAGTATATAGATCATTCTATAGGGCTCATTTGAGTATGTTATTTTCGCCCTACCCCTAGCATAGCAGAGGATACACTTTTGTTTTTAGAATTGTGATGTATTGCTTTTCATTATATTTTTTTCTAATTTTATTTCATGAAAGTGCGCCAAGGTTACACACATAATTGGGTATTTGTTATCCTGTCTCTGTTCTGATATTCCTTTTCTTTTTCTGCCCTTCTATATATTCCTTCCGAACCTAAACACATGATTTTTCGAATTTTAGACCCATCATTATTTTATGCTTTGCAAGAATGTTGCTTTTTACAATGCTGTCTTTGTGAACTATTTTTAAAGACCAAATTTCTTGTGTATGGTGTATATTGTAACCATCCCTTTGCCATTTTGCACAAGTCGAATGTTTAGAGGCACCAGGCACTTTATATTAGGCACTTTGCACTTTATGTAAGACATGCACTTGGCACTTTATAGCAAAAAGGCAACCAGCACTTTAGAGACTAGGATTAGTTCACTTGGAACTATGTATTTGGGCTGGTGCTGTCTTGTAATTTTGCACAGGGTAGTACACCTAATTCTTATGTTCCATTAAACATCATAGCACATGTTTAATTGAGGAATGCAAGCAACATCCTTTGTTTATTTCTTTGCTTATAATTAAATATAATAATGGGTTCTGTGTGAATATCAAAATTCTGCATAAGATTGAAAAAGGCGGATGTATGATCTAGTATTACACTTGATCACGGCAGGAAAAGGACACACACACACAGTGTTTTGAATGTGCAAATAACTTTGAGGCTGCTACTAAAAATCACGGAAGCGAAACGAAAACCATTATATGCATTAAGGGTTTTAACACGCTCAAAATATGTTTACTCTCCCATTTGGAATGAAATGCACTAAGCGCTAATTATCTATGTGGTTATGTCATTTATAATATTTGAGTTGTTTAACTATTTTTTATTTCTATTTAACGATTGAGAAAGTGCTAATAATGCATGTAAATACCGCTGAGAAAAGAGACTTATACACTAAGAAGCATCTTCAATGTGCACAAATGTTGCAGTAATTACAAAGCTGTTTATACATTTAAAGATGTCTGCCTTTGTAATGTAGTCAAAGCACCGTGTGTGAAATGGATACACTGTATCCGATACAGAGATCAAAGAGACTAAGAACCCTTTTTAAAGTCACCTTGTTTATGTTCGCACTTTTAAACGTGATGAAGCGGTCTGTGCACCGTGAAACGCGTTGTTTCCGGATTCTTTCCTTGCCATGCTGACATTTAATAAATTACTGTTAGTCTGGTAAAACTTTGGGTTGTGTTTTGCCTCTGTGCAGAGAGTCACCAACGACTTTCTCTGCTGTTCTTGGGAGTGCATTCCACTGGTCAGCTCTTCCCGGTTCCATCTTGGTTCTGGGAAATTGGTTTTCCTTTTTTTTCATATATATATATATATATTTGTATTAGACATCATGTTTCTGTTTGTCCCTATTGTGTAACCTATAAGGTGAAACATAGGGGTAGTATTTGTAAATACATGGGCTGTGTCCAATATTCAAATGGCATTTGTATGAACTATGCACTATGCACTTTATATATTTTAAATTTGCGCCTTTGATTGTTGCCTTATCTGTACTTCAAAAAGTGAGCAACAGTTGTATAATGAATAATTGCATTTACACATATGTCCATGAATATACATTTGCAAACCTCTCATCAACCCCGCCTCCAGTTGGGAACAGAGGGACAAACCACGGCAGCTAAGGAATGTATATGCCCCTAGCAATTTATGGCAGTTAAGAAATAGTGTGCGATGATAAATAAAGTTGTTAAAAAAAAAAAAAGAAATAGATGCACTAGCACTTTAGAATATCATCGAGCCTATGAAATGCTGTGTATTCAATATTATGGGGTCAAATGTGAATTGATAAAATGGTAGTCATGTAAGCACGTAGTATGTACTTTAATAATTGTAGGGATACTATTATTGTATTGGGCTCAAATGAAAGAAGAGTGTCATAGCTGAACAATGATTCTCAGCATTTATATAGGCACTAGGCAAAGATATTCGAACAGGTATTAAAGATCCTTTACAAAATGGCCGTCGCAACTAACTATCAGAAAGGCTGAACCATGTTAGATTGCGAAACAGAGAAAACGAAAAAGAAGAATGAAGACCAAACATAGAGTACACTGGTGAGGGTTAAAAATGTCACTGGGTATGCTTTTCTGTGTTAGTGAACCAGCAGCAAGGACGCCGTGAAACGCGTCGCAACCCGTTGTGCTTTTCTCCTTTTAAAATTCTTTGCCAAGTAAAACTGGATACTATGAAGAACCAATGTCTGTTGGCCTGATTTTTCAAATTTTTGCGGATCAATAAGCTGGCGTAGACTTTGTGTGCAGTGCAAACCCCTCTTGCAGGAATCCTCAAATGTTTTCTATTTTGTTTTTTTTACAGGGTGGCTTGGCAACATCATTACTAAAATGAATGCATTGTAAGCAAGTGTGAATCGATGATACTGTCAGAAAGGAATGGCCGCCATTTTGGTCCTGGCTGGAAATCACAGATGAGATGATTGAATATTCATGATTATCGGCACCACATAGACACTGCCAAAAAACTACTACAACACGCAAGCAACCGAAAAGAAACTAAAGCTTAGCTTTGAAGAAATACACTGAATGGGAACAAACAGCACTATCACACCCCTCCATGAACACCCAAAACACGGCTCTTTGAAAATTACATGGGTGACGGTTTGCACACCCTTCTGTGATTCCGACGATTTGAGTTTTCTTATTAGGAGACATTTGCTAGAAAAGTGGCCCTCATATGTCAAACCATGCATGCTGTAACATGAATATGTTCAGAATAGTGAGTATAGCACATCTCCCAAGAAATGAGAATCCTCAACGTTTGATATTTTAATGGTGGATTTATCATAAGGAAAGCATAGTGCTCATGTGCAATCCATTTGCTAAATTAAATTTATCCAGGAAGTATTTGCATTATAGATAGTGTTTTAGATTAACCTTTGTACGAGATATATTTAATCCTTTATAGACAAGGATTTCTTCGCATTTCAAACAATTGTACGAGTTGTGTATTTTAATAAACCTTATGAGCATATTCAGAATTGTCTATTGTATAGCTACCTCGGGATACATGATTTTCTTTTGTTGATTTTTTTTTCTCCATTTTTTATTGAGGTGTTTATTTAGATTGTTGTGGGTGTGATGCTTTATATTTCAACATTACATATTTACATTTAAGGTAGCTCACACCCATGCAATAGTTAAGGTATAGCTTGTTATTTAGTGATGTACTGCGTATTAAAGTTCACTTTATGGTGTGATGGACTTTATATGTGATGGGTAATTGGTTCATTTGGACTGAATGTATGTGGATACCTTAATATTGCTGTTCCCAGCGCTTTTGGGTGTGCAGATATATACAGTTCAGATTCCATCTGACCATGCTATTCCTGGCACAGATGCATCGCTACATCGTCTACTGACTGTGAAGCAGCACTAGTTCCACTATGTAGAGCGCTTCTAAAAGTTACATAGAACATAATGAAGACTACATATCAGAACAGATAGACCATTTTGTGTTTACTGTTCCATGTGGCGAGGTTAGCATAAAGGTTGGCTTGATTGAAGCTGGCTTTAGCTCCCAGATGAGGGCATTGATCGAAGAAATGCCCTCCAGTGTGATCAGTCACACAGTCAAGAGTAAGAGGGAGTATGGCAGAGTGAGAGAGAAAGATTTTGGTAGCAGAGGGAGAAAGTAGGATGTTGCTCCATCCAGCAAAACAGAGCATCATATGGTGCCTCAACAATCTGTGTTTCTTACTTGTCATGAGCATTCTCCTGTTTTTGACACAGCAGTAAAGTGACTCCACAACGGTAGGAAAAAAACAAAGCAAACACAAATATGAAAAAGCATTGGCAAAGCCAATAGTTTTGTCGTTTGCATTGTATTGCATTTTACACTTCTAGAGATGCAAGCAGTAAATACGTGAGCTATATATACCCAGTGCTATAACATTTCATATCATGTCTGAAATTAGTCCTTGAAGGATCTGTCCATGGTGTTGTGCAAAGTACTTTTACTATACCAATTGGCTTTGCCAACGCTTGTTTTTAATGTCTGCATGAAAATGTATTCTGTTTTGAAACTGTGCTTTTGGGAGTTAATGTTAAGTAAAAAAAGGAGTGGGGTTGTTATTTTTCCGCTCATCCTGAATGGAAATCTGCAAGGACAAAAATGCAAAGATGACCTTAAAAAATCTTCTTTAGGTTTTGCAATTGTACATTCACAAATTGAGGTGCAACACACATAAACTTGGTGAAATTGTCACCTATTGGTTCCTGTGAGGGGTTAATAGGAATGGACCAGAGTCATTCACATGTGTAAGAGAGCTAGGCTGTGTGTGTGCAAAAGAGAGGTGTCCTTGCATTGGTGCAAGCGAGCCAGAGTTGAAAAGTCAGGAGGCTGAGAGAAAGAGCCAGGGTGTGAGGGAAGGGGAGTGAGCAACGATGTAAGAGACAGGGAGGGAACAAGTTGGTTGTAGAGGGTGAGGAAGAAAGAGAGATCAGGGACTTGTATGAGAACAAGGGTGCTGCGAGAAAAGCCTGCATTCATGTGGATTGTTGGGAAGATGAAAATAAGTTCATTGTCTATGACAAAATTCTTATAAAAGAGAGATATAGGTAAGGAGGGTGCAGGGGAGAGAGGGGGTGTGATGTGCGAAAGATTTGAATAGGGAGAGTGATAGATCATCGTTGAGAGAATATGCAGGGACGAAAGAGTGCTATGGGAGAGGTAGGACGAGAGAAGGGGAGAAATAGAGTGTGTTAGAGATAGAGGGAGTGTGTTCAACAGAGGGAGGGTGGAAGAGAGAGGGGGTGCAAGAGAGATAGATGTAGTAGTATGGTACTAAGACAGATGGAGTGCTAGTGAGAGAGGCAGTAAGGTAGAAATAAAGATGGGGTGTAGTAGAGAGACAGAGGGGGTATGGTAGAGAAAGGGAATGTGGTAGAGGGAGTGTGGATGTGAGAAAAATTGGTAGAGGGAAGTGTGGTAAAGAGAGGGCAGATTTAGTAGCAAAAGGGTTAATTTGGTAATAGCAGAGGGGGAGTGGGTTGGGGAGGGGTGATACAGAGAGGAAATGTAGCCATAGATGGAGCATGGTAGAGAGAAAGTGGTAAAGAGAGAGTGAATATGGTAGAAAAAGTATAGGAGTGGTAGAGAGAGACAGGCAATGGGGAAGAGGGGGAACATGAGTGTGGTAGAGGGAACACATGAGTGTGGTAGAGGGAAAAGGGATTGTGGTAAAGAAAGGGAGTGTGGTAGAGAGGGAGAGTGTCAAACAATGAGATGGCAGTGTGGTAGAGAGGGACTAGTGGTAGAGAGAAAAGTGCATTAGAGAGAGGGGTGTGGTAGTGAAAGGGAGTTTGGTCCTGGGAAGCGGTTTGGTAGAGGGGTATAGAAGAGACAAGTTGTGTGGCAGAAATATGTGGGTAGTGGAGAGAGAGGGGTGTGCAGTGTAGACAAAGTGTGGTACAAAGGGATGGGGTGGAGTAGTATGGTAGTAAGAAAGAAGAGTGTGTTAATGAAATAGAGGCTTTGTAGTTGAAATAGAGATGGGGTGCTAGAGAAAGAATGGGCATGCTAGAAAGAGTGGTAGACAGAGGGGAGCATCATAGAAAATTGGAATGTGGCAGAGAGAGAGGGATTGTCGAAAACAGAAACTGATAGAGAGTGGGGTGTGTGGTAGAAAGAGGGGGTAATAGAGAGGGGGCATTTGGTAGAAATCCAACAAGATAGTGCATGTGTTAGAGAGCAAATGTTAGAGAGAGCAGTGTGGTGTAGAGAAGGAAAGGGAGAATAGTACATGAGGGTGTATACTAGAGAGGATGGGTGTGGTAGACAGAGAAGGGGTGTGGTAGAATGAGGGGGGATGGTCGAGTGAAAGGGAGAATGGAAGAGCAAGAGGGAGTATGGCAGAGTGAGAGAGAAAGATTTTGGTAGCAGAGGGAGGAAGTGGGATAGTGAGAGAGAGGTGCAGTCACGGGAGAGAGGGGGTGATAAGAGTGTTTGGGTGTGGTAGAGAGAGAAGTAGTGTAGAAAGGAGAAAGGTTGTGGGGTACATATTGAGTGTGGTGGAGAGAGACTATTTGTGGTAGAGGAAGAGAAGGGTTGTGGTATCGCGAGAAAATGAGTGTTTTAGAGAGAGAGGGAAGTGTAGTAGACAGATGGAGATTGGTGGCAATAGAGAGAATGTGGCAGAGAGAGAGGGAGTGTGGTAGAGCTAGAGGGTTGATGGTACAGTGAGAGAGGAGTGAGGTAGGAAGAGAGTGGTAGATAGAGAATGGGTTTAGAAGAGAGCGCAGTGCGGTAGAGGCTGGTGTGTATGGCAGAGGGTGTGGGGTACTGAGAGGGAGGGTGTCAGAGGTGAGTAAAGAAGAGACAGGGTGTATGGTAAAGAGGGAGTTGATAGGACGTGTGCTATAGACATGGAGCGTGATAGAAGGAGAGAGAGAAAGGTAGAAGAGAGAATACGGAAGAGAGGATTTTTGGAAGAGAGTGGGAGGGTGGGCGAGAGAGATAGAATACAGTGTTGGGTTAGTAGGAGTGAGGGAGTATGGTAGTGAAAGGGAGGGTGTATGGTAGCAGTAGAGATGTGGTGTGGTAGATGGATGGTAGTATGGCGGAGAGAGAAATTGGCAGAGAGAGGAGGATGGTGTAGATAGAGGGGATGTGGTAGAGAGAGGGAGATAGGGTGTGGGAGATGGAGAATGGGTATGAAAGAGGGAGACAAAAAGGGAACGTGGTAGACAGAGAGAAGACATGAGAAAAGAGTGTACTATCAATGGAGAGGGAGTGCAATAGAGGGAGAGAGTGGGTGTGTTAGAGGGTGTGGGGTAGAAAGAGAGTGTGGTAGAAAGATAGGGGGTCTGGGTGTGGTAGAGAGAGGAGCTGTGGTAGATAGTGAATGTGGTAGGAAGAGGCAGTATAAAAGAGATAGGTTACGTCAAAGAGAGAGGGAAGGAGGTAGAATAGAAATATGGTAGGATGGTGTGTTAATGATGGGGAGTGTAGTAGAGAGGGAGTAAGGTAGTGTGGAAGTGTGATCATGAGAAATGTGGTGCAATTGAGGGAAAGAGGGGGTGGTATGGAGAGGTGGAGAGTAGTACTGGGGAGTATCTTAGAAAGAGGGCGATGGAGTGTGGGGAGAGAGAAATAATGGGTGTGATAGAGGGAGAAATGGAAAAAAAATAGTAGAAAGAGAGATGAAGTATGGTAGAGTGAAAGGGCGTATCGTACAGAGAGAGAGGAATGTGGCAGCAAGGGAGTGGGAGTGTGGTAGTAAGACAATGGGTGCAGTAGAGGGTGAGAGTGTGTGCAGTAGGGTAACAGAGGGGGTGTAGTAGAGAGGGAGCCCGGTAGAGAAATATAGGGAATTCGGTAGAGAGGGTGTGGCAGTGAGAAGAAGTGTGGTAGAGAGAGAGAGAGGGTATATAAGAGATAGGGAGTGTGGTAGAGAGTGGGAGAGAGGTATAGAGGAAATATGGTAAGACGGAGTGTGGTAGTGGGAGTGTGATAGAAACAGAGAGAATGTGGCAGAGAGAGTGAGAGTGTGGTAGAGCAAGAGGGTATATGGTAAAGTGCGGGAGGAGTGTGGTGGAGCGAGAGGGTGGCAAGGAGATAATAGGTGCAGTAGAGAAAGGGGTATGGTTTGGAGAGCGAGTGTGGTAGTGAAAGGGAGTTTGGTCATGACAGGTAGGGTATTGGAGAGGAAGTAAAGAAGAGACAGACTGTGTAGTAGAGGCAGGGTGTGTGATAAAGAGGGAGCGAAAGAGGAGAGAGAGAGATAGGGAGGAAGAGGAAATATGGAAGTAGGAGTGTGTAAGAGAGTGGGGGGTGGTAGAGAGAGATGGGGTTCAGACGTTGGGCAGTAGGAGAGAGGGAGTGTGTTAGTGAAAGTGATGGGGTGTATATGAGAGGTGGTGTGGTGGAGAGGGAGGGAGTGTGGTTGAACGAGTGGTCGAGAGGGGAGTGCATTGTAGAGAAAGGGAATGCGGACAAGAGAAGGGTGTGTTAGTGAGAAAGAGTGATACAGCGGGTTAAGTGGTAGAGAGAGGGGAATTGTAATAGCAAGAGGGTAGGAGTGTAGTAGATGAGGGTGTTTTGGTAGAGAAAGAGTGGTAGAGAGAGGGAGTGTGGTAGAGTGGGACTGTAGCCAGACAGTGTGTGTGGTAGAAAAAGGTAGAGAGAGGAGTGTAATGTAGAGAGAGTGGGTGTAGAGGAGATAAGGTGTGTGGTAAAGAGGTGGCGAGAGGAAATATGATATGAGGGTGTGTGGGAGATGGGAATGTGGTATGGAGAGAGCAGGGGTGCAATAGTTTGGTCGACAGAGAGAGAAAGCGAGAGAGAGTTAGTGAGAGAGGGGTTGAGTAGGGCAAGTTTGTGGATGTGCTAGGGAGTGTTGCAGAGTAGCAGAGTCAGAGTATATCAGAGAGAGGTAGATGAAGTGTAGGAAAGGGAAAATGGGTGTGGTAGAGTGAGAAAGGGAGTATGGTAGACAGAGAGAGAGAAAATCATAGAGCAAGAGAGCATATGGCACAGTGAGAAAGGACTGTGGTAGAAAGGGAGAGGGAGTGATTCTGTAAGACAGTGAGAGCAGTAGAGGGAGGGGGTGGTAGAGAGGGAGTGTGGTAGAGGGAAACGGGGTCTGGTAGAGAGGGTGTGTGGTAGTGAGAGGGAGTGTGATAGAGAGAGAGAGGAAGTATAGATGAGATAGGGTGTGTGGTGGGGAGAGGGAGAAAGGTATAGAGGAAATATAGTAAGGGGGAGTGTGAGAGATGGAGAGTGTGATTAAGAGAGTGTTGGGTGCAGTCCTGTGATTGCAAGAGAGATGGAGTGTGGTTGTGAGAGTGAAGTGGTGTGGCAGAAAGAAAGAGGAGTGTGCCAGAAATAGTGTTACAGAGAGGGAGATGAGAGAGACAGCGAGAGAGTGTGAGAGAGAGAGGGAGAGGTATGTTTGATTTTTTTTACATTTTATTCTTTGGTGAGTAGAACAGTTAAAAACCCCTCTGGAATGTGCTTACTCCATCATTAAGAAGCCATGGCATTTGTCAACCGAAATACGGCAGTGAGACTACTATTTCTAGAACATTTCAGCTGGATATCAAAATACACTCTGTCTAAACAGCTAATTCTAACAACGTATTAAGGGCTGAATTAATTCACATCATGTGAAAAAAAGAAAGTAAATGACAACTGGCAGCTGATTGCATTGAGAGTTTGTCTGGAAACATTATGCTTCCTCTGTGGAGGAAGTGATACACCTGTTCGCTATTTTCTTTGTGGCTTAGTATACGTTTCTCTGCAATCGTCAAACTTTCACTTAAGTGTAATGTTAAAATATATAATGGGTGTGAAATCATTTGCAATTAACTATGGACAAAATGTATCAAGTGCAGTTTAAAAGCCCTTGAAGAAATATTTGCGGTGTGGGAAATTAACTTGAGTTTATGGCCTTTGGAACGTGCATCTGTTACTGGATGGGATTACACCAGGATCATTCTGGGTCCAAATAACCAGACAAACTCAAGAAGATGGCAAGTTACTGTTTTATTAACAATTATCTGAAACAGGGAGTTTACAACGAACATCACTGGGGGAATGCTCAGTCTCTCAATGATTTCCACACAAAATTACAATTTATATTCTTCAATATGCATCAGAGTGGCATCATACTGCATGGCAATAGTGAAAAGACCTGTCAAGGGTTGGAATTGTTTAAGGGAAATATCTAGATAAACAATCATATAGGAGCTAGGAGTCTTATTGCCTGTCCTTTATCAGGTGAACAACATATGCATAGATAGCTGACCTTGATACCTAGAATCTTGACTTCAGGCCAGACCACCTCACCACACAACTTCAGCAACCTGTTATTCTACTGCAACACAACCTTTTATTCTACTGCAACACAGCTTTCATTCCCCTTTCATGATTTTTGGTTTATCTATTTCATGATAACAATGTCTAGTGTCTATACAATGGCGGCTTTGCCTGCATTCTATTTGCTAAGTATAGCTAGCCTATTCGATGACTTGACCTATCTTGCGTTTCAGCATCTGTACATTCATTAAACTTCTGTTTTCTGCAGCACTTTGTTAACATGTAATCTTCTTCATTTCCACTTTGCTAGTTCACTCAATTTTTACTTCGTCATTTGTCCTCTAGGATCTATACATAATCTTAATTCACTATATTGGGTTGTCGTGAATACTTTTTTAGGATGACATCAGTTCATCTTCTTAGCTCTTTGTCATATTCCTTAAGGGAAATCTTCCTGCAGGCCATCATCAACTCAAGGGTACATTCGATGCTGTTTTCTCAACAAATATCTCCTTCCAAATACTTCCTGCAGTATTTGTACGATAGCTAGTGTCCGACAAGGCACCTTCTCATGTCTCTAATACAAAGGAGGTAGAGGGGCAGAATCTTGTGGCGATCTATACATCTGCCCCTCTACAATCCTGTCTCTGGTTGAGTACTCGACCATCTATTCAGGTTTTCCTGCTTCTTGTATCTTCTCTTGAAGAAGGGTTTCTTAGTATCCATATCTTCGTCACCTGCTCAGGGTGCCCGCATCTCAATGTGTTCATCCACTCTGCAACCCATGTAGTTGCATTCTCCACTTGGGGTACAGAAGTTCGATCATCCGACATAATTCTTATGATCGTTTGGATACCAGAAAAGTGTTACTTCAGGTGCCACAATTCTTTAATTCAATCTGTAATGGCACTATTGGTCAGCACATTGCCTTCTGGTTCATCCTTTGTGTCAATCATGATCCTCATTCCCACTGCTTTCTTTCTGTCATTGTCCAATTATTATCCTAATGATACAGAATCCAAACATTATTATCACCAATTCTGCTCCAGGGAACTTGAATAAATTTGCCATCCAATAAGGAGTCCATGAAAACAGGAGTGAGAACCAACTGTCATATTCAATGGCCTCTGTCTCCTCCTTCATTTTTATGTGTAGTTCTGTCAACATTGATATAGCATTCATCAAAGTCCAATACTCGCTGTCATGAGATGGATTGAATGTACAACATGATGGCACGATTATGGTCCAAACACCTCCTTCCATAGCTGTTATCATGTCGAGGACATAACTATTCTGGAGGGTCATCAACCTTATGGCCCTCAGCTCTTCTTTTATGGTGTTAAATCCTTTTATAGTGGCATTGATTGTTTGCAGCAGCTCCCACCTGGAGATATGGAGAAATTCGGTGTTCAATGCTTTTTGAATTCCAGGCATGAACATAGATGTCAGCATCATCACAGTCTTGCTGAACAACTTGTGCTCATCTGGAATGTTTTCATAAGCCTTTAGTGATTTTTTTGTGAAATAATTATTTCTCTTCATCCGCCAGAATTCAGAGGAAAACACTTCAACCCAATTCTTGGGCAGTTTCATATATGCCCTAGACCTGCAGGCCCAATATCAATCCATTAAGACAGCCATCCCTCTACTCATTCCTGGAATGTCAATTATGTTTTTTCACCCTTTATTCTGCCCAACTCGATGTTTTCCCTTGCTCCAAAAGTGCAGTGTTGCATTAACCAATGGGACTACAGCCACTGGGCCTGATTTGTCTTCCACCCACGTCAGCAGTTTAGAGTACTTAGCCCATGAATTTAGACACTCATCATTTACCTTCTGAACCTTGTGCATTGCTTCCTTCCTCAGTAGATGAGCTGCACAGGACATAATTCCAATTTCCCATCCTTTGGCTGTACTCGCTCGTCCATAGAGTAGCAGCTGTGAATGCTTCCAGCATACAGTCATTCCAGCCCTTTCCGTCATATCAGAGCAATTCATCCTCTTCATTTCTTCAGCAATCACCATGTCTTGTCCTGCAGAAGGATACACAAGCATCTTATCTGTCCATCCAGGCTCATTTTCCATTTGAGTTGTCTTGATATAATCATCCTGGTATGGAAAAGGCTGTCTTGATCTCCATTGCAAGGTTGCCCAGTTCCCTTGAAACTCTCCTCTAGTAGAACATGCTGCTAGGTGACTGAGGCACTTTGCATCTTGCGCCCCCATCTCTTTTGAAATGAAGGTTCTTACTGTACTCCTGGCATAGGGGATGAGAGAGCAGACATAGCAGCTCTCATCAGGTACTCTCTCCTCCACATTTCTCATGTATTGGTACCACATATCATTCCGCAGGGGAGTTGAATTATCATGACAGGTATTTATCCACCTGGTTATCTTCTTGTACATCCCTCTCATGTCGCCTGACATGCCCAAAGAGGTCTAAGACATCATCATCATTTGTACTCATTCTAGGAAAAATCACAGGTGGTGTGTTTTCAATTGGAACATTAGGATAATAAAGACTTTGAAATGTAAGATACAAAAAGAGAAAGAAAATACACAGGCATATATATATTAGGCATACAAGTCTAGAAAAACTCTTCATGTGCCATACCAGTACTTGTTGAACTTGCGCTCCTGCTATAACCACATTGACTTCTTCCTGAATCCTTTTAAAACACTTGCTCAATTTACATTTGTAGTTGCACAATCTGCTCAATTATCGCAATCAGAAGTCTTCTTAAAACTGGACCATTTTTTGGGTCATGAAAAAATGTGAGAATATTAACTTCTCTCCCAACAAGGGTAGGGTATGACTGAAGTATAAACACAAAAATAGTGCCTACATGCCGATGTGTGTCACTCTTGATGGGTATCATGTATTATCCTTGAAACAGATATGCTCCTAAAAATTAATCTGGCTATTGATCTCTCTTCCAAATTCTAATCCGGTACTGCATTTAGGCATAGTATTGATGCAATTTGTTATTTTTTCAAAGAATCTCATTTGAGTCCAAATGAAATTTGTGCTAACCCTACGCTGTTTTATTGTTCTTCTTCTTGGTCATCGATTGAGTCTGCACATGTGGAAAATTCTTCGTATTGTCTTGCTTCGTGGTCAACATGTGTTGGAGGGAGGGTCTCGCCTTTGTAGATTTTTACGTCTCCTAACTGTAACCAACCTCTTCCTCCAGCCACCCTAACTTCAGTAGGGGATGTTTTAGACAAAAAGGGCCATTAAACCTAGGTTTGTCCCATCTAGGAGTAAAGTTCTTTATAAGCACTTGGTCTCCAACATACAACTTTGGTGGCAATAATTCACTCAGGTTGGTTACTGGACTGTCCTCTTTCGTGTTCCTCAACCCCTCCCTCCAATGCTTGACTTGATCTGCAATGAAAGAAACGCTGGTAGTCACACATGTCAACTAATCATGCATTTCATCACCTAGCACCTGCGGTACATTCTGGGACTCACTCCTGACTCTTGATGGGGTTGTATGAGGTGTCCTCATGCAATGCCCTGTTACTAACTCATGGGGCATAAGATTATGGTCTGAACCTGGCTGATTTCGAAGGGCATACAAGGTAATGGTAGGAAGTATAGCCATCCCTTTTTCAATATTAATCTGATTTTCGCTATCCTCTCCTTAAGGAGGCTGTTGAGTCTCTCACATATCCCATTTGCTTATGGATGATAAACAGTAGAAAAGGTATGCTTTATGCCCAATAGAAGCCATATTTGTTCAGACAGCTCATTGACAAAGTGTGGCACATTATCTGACCTCAATACTTCACACACACCCCATCTTGGAAATACTTTGCACACTTGAAACTTTGCTGGACAAGTGGCATTAAAGTGTGTACAAGGACAGGCTTAGATCCACCTAGAAAAGGGACCCACCACCACTAATAGATACCTATATCCATAATATGTCTGCAGCATATCGACATAATCGATATGCAAATGCTGAAATGGACCATTTGGATGGGGTATTATTCCTCTGATTGTTCTTAGTGTATGCCCAGCTGTAAACTTCTGACAAACGATGCAATTCACAATGAACTGTGCAACATGTTCCAGTAGATTGAGAACAAACCAGTCTTTTGCAATGGTGGAATCAAGACTTTCTCAGTTTATATGCGTGGGGTAATGCAACTGCTCAAGTGTGACTTTTAGTAATGCAGCTGCCATCACTGGATTTCCAGTGCTGTCCTGTCTCCATAATTCTTCAGTGGGGGATAGAGAAGATCCCCTAGGTTTCCATAGCTTCTGCTCATCTTGTGGGGCTCTACCCTATATCTCTATTAGTTGAGTAATTGACAGCATTGAAACACTTTTCATGCTACCATATTTCTATTCAAAACTACGTTGAAATTCTCAGTATCAAAACTCAAAATTTCAGAAGAATACTCAACCCTTTTGGCTTCCAAATCTGCTGCTTTGTTTCCACGAAAGATAAACGTATGCTTGTTTAGTATGCACTGCACATTTTACGACCGCTATGGCTACTGGGAGTTGTAGTGCATTGATGAGCCTGTCCGATAAACACACATATTACACTGGAGTGCAGTCTGCAGGGAGATAACCCCATCTGTTCCAGCGGGACAGCCCTGCGTGTACAGTAGACATCACATAGGTGCAGACACTGTACACCATCACTTCCTGACATTGGCCCTCATTACGACCCTGGCGGAAAGTAACTGACCTGACCGCCATAGCGTAAATAGCGTTTCCGCCATCGCACGACGGAGTAAAGTGCGGCTAATTATGACCCATCGGGCACGAGCATTACGCCATGGCGCAAGTGCAAAGTCCGCGATGGCGGAAATGTCCCCAAAACGCCCCTCACCGCCGTCGTACGGCGCCCTAGGTGCAATTCCGCCACCCATCATAGCGGTCACCGTAATGAGCGGTAATCGCAAAATACGGTGACCGTAAATATACGGAAACGGAAGTAAAAACATGGGGCCGGAACGGGAAACAGCACGCCGTACACCTATAAAATCAGAATCCCACCACAACCATTACGAATCCGACCCTGAGACACATCCCAACCCGTTAGCCACCCTAGTTAAAACAATCAAAATGGGAAAAGTTGCTAAAAAAGCGTGCGACCGCAAGCGGCAGGTCCACTTCTCCCATGAGGAACTCACCGTGCTCACAGAGACCCTCCAGGAGAATGCTGCCGTCGTCTTCTCGACGCAAATGACCAGGACGGCACTTGCGAACAAGAAGGCCATATGGGCCCTGGTGGCACAGCGGGTAAGTGCGGTGGGGACCGCACCCCGCAACCCACAGCAATGCAGAAAGCGATGGGACGACTTGCGGATACGCGTACGGAGCATACTGTCAGCCAACCGTAACATTGCCACAGCTACCGGGGGAGGATCGGAATCACCCATCAAGTTGACCCCCTGGGAAGAAATCTGTGCCTCCACCATTGGAATGGAGAGTATAGAGGGAGTCGGAGGGATGGAGAAAGGAGTGCAGACATCCGAAGAATCAGGTAGGTGGGCCAAATGAAACAATGCTAAATCCACAATGTCCAATCATGTGAAGTACCATGTGTCCACATAGTGCAACAGAAACACATGTCCAGGAGAACGTCCACATACATTGGCCTGATAGCGAACTTTAAAATTCACATTAAATACAGAAATATTTAAAAATCCTAAAAACACCCTCTACACGTGCAGCATGCACACCCTAACTGCAGGCTGCAAAACAACTGCATCCTCAATCCACACAAAAATGAAACCACCTGCAAGGCCCTGACCCAAATCACCCTCAGGTACCACCCCAATGCATGTGATACATTGCCATTCCAATTTCCACAGACCCATAAATAACGCTCGCCCTCCTTTACTCCACCACAGGGTCCGATTCAAACGACGAGCTTCAGGACACCCCTACCAGCACACCTGCAAAG
Organism: Ambystoma mexicanum; assembly: GCF_040938575.1. NCBI lineage: Eukaryota > Metazoa > Chordata > Amphibia > Caudata > Ambystomatidae > Ambystoma > Ambystoma mexicanum. The sequence continues at coordinate 440,536,073 of NC_090932.1, read as the reverse complement.
AGGGCCAAGACCAACGGCCAAAGACCCTCCACCTCAGCTGCACGGATCAAGACACGGCAGCAGCACAAATCAAGTGGCAGCACACAGGAGGGGACTTCAACAGGCACCCCAGCAGAAAGCATGCCCACAACACCAGCACCACAGGTCCCCCCAATGGATGCCACAGAAGGCACTGCTTCTGGTGGCAGCAGCACCATAGGTGACACTGCAATAATGGCAGCATGCTCCGACACAGAAAACGGTGCTGTCGATGTAGGACCCATCCATGACCTGTCTCAATCCCCCTGTTTGTTTCATCCCGTACACCATGAGGATACCACGCAGGGGCACCCACAAGACGACGACTGGCCATCCCCCACAAGCCCTGTGGCAAGGCAACATGAGGTGATCAGCCCCTCTGTGACACCACCGCAAATGGCCATGGCCCAGCAGAGGCAACAGTCCCTCGACCAGGTGATCGTGCAACAGCAGCAACTGGCCACGCTCCTCAAGGAGCATGCTGATGAATGTGTGGGTTCTAAGGCAGTCATAGAAACATCTACTGAGACACTTAGGGCACAAATGGAGAGAAGTACAGAGACACTAAGGGTACAAATGGAGAGGAGTACAGAGACACTAAGGGTACAAATGGAGAGAAGCACCGAGAGCCTGAGGGGGGAACTGCATGCAACGTCCAAAGACGTATGTGGTGAACTTGCCGCTGTGCGCCGTGTGCTCACTGAGCTCTCACAAACCCTTAGGGACATGCATGGACGTGAGCAGGCAGAGACATCATCCGTTGCAAGTTCCGTCCAGGGCAGCCCCCAACGTAGATCTGGGAGGAACCTGCGCTCCACAGGCAGGGTTGCCCCTGATACCCGGAGAGGGGGCTTGCAATAGCGTCTGCCCACTGACAATGAGCATCTTTGGACACTGGTGTTCGGGGGGGAGGTAGGAGGGTGGAGGGGGGGTGTTGGGCTTTCTTGGGTGGCGGGTCGATGGGGTGTGTAAGATAATTTCACATATGCTATAAACATTACATAATCATCCAATGAGATATGTGGACATTGATCTTTGTGTACGAGGCCTTTATTGGCGTACAGTCCACATTGTGCATGTTCCAGACACACACAATGCCACGAGTCCCGTGTCCATGTATCAGCCACCAGGCGTGAGTGCTAGAAGCATGAATCTATGATATTCTGATGAATTTCACGGCCCTCCTGTGCCTCGCGGACTCCTTGAGGTGCTGCCACATCCCCACCCTCATCATGACCATCTTCAGGTGCTTGCAGTTCTGCGTCAGGGGGCATGGGCACATTTCTACGTATGCACATGTTGTGTTGCATGACACATTCCATGACCATCTTTGCAACCTTCTCATGGCGGTACAGGAGTGCCCGGCCAGACCTGCTGAGGCAGCGGAAACGAGCCTTCAGTAGGCCGAATGCCTGTTCAATGACTACACGGGTACGTGAGTGGGCATGGTTGTAGTCCTCCTCATGCTGGTTCTGTGGGTTCCGGAGTGGTGTAAGGAGCCATCTCTTCAGTGGATACCCGGCATCACCTGTATGTGGACAATTAAGGATGTTTGTGGAATGACATTGCTACGTACGCATCCCCCCCCCCTTCCTGCCAGGTCATTGCCGCATCACATACCCCACATTATCATGCACGAAATGAGACTCACCGAGTAGCCAGGATCTGTTCCCTGCGTGTCGCTCCATGTAGCGTGGTATTGTAGAGTTCCTCAAGACCATAGAATCATGGGTTGATCCAGGAAATCGGGCACAACAATGTGTAAAGATCCTGTTGGAGTCACACACCATCTGTACATTGAGAGAATGATATTGTTTCCGGTTGCGGTACTGGGCCTCCATGGCATGTGGGACAACCAATTCCACATGGGTGCAGTCGATGGCACCAATGCAACCCGGTATGCCGGCCAGTGCATGGAATCCCACTTTTGTGTTTGTAATCTCCTGCTCCGAGCGTGGTAAAGAGATGTAGTCGTCTGCGTGCTTCAGGAGGGCATCGAGCACTTGCGATAGTGTCCGTGAGAACAGTGGCTGTGAAATGCCATGCAACTGTCCGACTGTGTGCTGGTAGGTGCCTGTGGCCAGGAAGTGCAGTACAGACACCACCTTCAGTAGGGGTGGGATGGCGGTTGGGCTATCTATCATGCTGACAAGGTCAGCGTGTGTCATGTTCACAATGGCGGTTATGGTGTCCCGTTCCAAACGGTAGAGGGTGTGGATCTGCTCAGCAGTGAGGTTGAAGGGATGAGCTCAGAGGCGTGGGATTGCGGGCTGCCTGCGTGGTGGTAGTGGCTGTGCTGGTGGCCCTTGCTGGCCCTGCCTTGCCCTCCTCTTCCTCCTGCGTCTCCTCTGTGCGGCCGGTTGTTGTAGTAGTTGGTGTTCGTCTTCTTCTTGAAGTTGTAGTACTTGCAGTGCTATCAGGTCCCCCAGGGCCAATATCGCTAGTCCTGCCAGTAGCATTTTGGAGCGGGTGTGGTTGTGGGAGGGGGTTGGGTGTGCAATTTATGTGTTTTCAGGCTGTATAGCCTCCACCTGTGGGGATTCATTCCACCTGTGCCAGCTGCAATCCCCTTTGGGCGAGCACGTCCCGCACACAACACTGCAATGTGACGCATGGCATCTTGCTATTACAATCATGTATTTAATCCCGATGGCAGTGAAATATTGGTTTATATGTTCATTCTGCTATGGTCCCATTGTTTCACATACTATCTTTGCAGTCGCGAACAAACTTGTGAAGGGTCAGTGGAATGTAGTACTCGATTAACGGTGGACCCTCATGCAGCACTGTACCGAGGTTCACCGACGGGCGGGGCATCCCATTTGTGAGTGAAGCCAGTTGCCATTTTCACACACTGCCGCACTACATGGATGAATTTGTGATTTCAAGCGGTCACAGATGCCTTTTCGATGTGATGTTGCAAATGAGGAATTCGAAGGACAGCGCTTTCGCTTTTCAGCTAGCGGCGAGGAGACGCCCACAGGTCTGACTGCAAATATAACGTTCTATTGTTTAATGTCCTTGGGACAAGGGCCATGGCGAGAATGCAATGATTGATATGAATAGTATGGGATGCGCAATAGCGTAGTGGATGATAAGGCAGGACTTTCCCAAATACATGTTACTTCACAACACTAGAATTCCGGGCTGGAGCACAGTGGATTTTGCAGACTGCATTACGCACAGACTCAATGGAAATTTCAAATGTGATGTGAGTAAATAATCAGGCGTTTTTATACCGGGATGAGGGAATGATGTATGGATGCATGGACAGATGATTTAATTGAGAGTTTGCCATGTACATGGCTTTTTGGAATCTATCCCCTTCCCCTGCGCTATGTGATGCCGAGCTGCCATAGTGGGACCATCGTCTATCTGCCCTTTGTGAACCCTCCCTGTCTCGACGCGCCTTCAAACACTTGTGTCTATGCACGTTACTAATCCCATCTAATGGATTCTGTCTTCACAGACGCATGCACACAAACACTCGTTTGTAATAGTGTTTTCACCTCGATTTATATAGTTATGATTCGCAAGTGATTTTTGGGTGGAAATAATCCTTTTGAGTGGGCTAGCATGCATATGGCTGTAGATTTAGTGTGATCATTGCAGTGAGTAATACAAGTGAAGTTCTGATGGCCATACTATTCTTTTTCATTTCATTTGGGTGACAGGTATCTCCTCCCCTTTTGCCGCTGCCATCTGTATGCCACTCCTGCAGATGGCTTTTACTCCCGACACCTGCTGCTTCGAGTTAATCAGTGGAGCACCATTACTATCTTATGGGACGATCGCCAGTGGGCCACATGCCCTTACGCAGTACTAGTGGCTAGGAGCTACATGTCAACCTTTCAGCTGGACTAGTGCCTACCTAATGGGACGGCCCTGCGGTTCTAGGCGCTTCCATGTTGCCTTTTTGACTGTGAATGTAGCCCCTGTGTACCATGAAGGAACAGGGCGTCACACAAGAAGAAGCTGGTCATTTATTGCGGATGCAGCCCACAGTAATGAGAAATATTTTGGAGTTTATGACCTAATAGCTGTATGGGCTTGGTGAATTTGATGTGCATTAAAATTTGATTCTGATATCAACCGTGTAGCGTTATTGTTTGCAAGTAATGTAGCATATTCCTATTTGTGGAGCGATGTATTGTGAGTAGATCTGCATTGGGTTCCGGCTTCTGAGTATAGTTGCGTGGTACTGTACTGGCCGCGTTTGCCTACGAAGCCCAGTAAGGTCAGGGATGGGGGCTGCCATTATGACTGTTTTATTGATGTCATGCTCAGGGGCGGGGGATTAGCTTTTGTGTAACAGATGCCGGTCAGCCAGGTGGATTGGTGGAATGATGTGATTATCAGAAAATGTCTGGTCACAGGTGCCTGTGTTTGCGTGCGTTTCTTGGAGGGAGACTGAGGTCATGTCCATTGGAATAGCTTCAGTATTCGTGCCATCTGTGCCCTGCAGCTCCCATTGGCCCCTCTTGAGATGAGCCTGGCTGCTCAGTCACTCTGCCAACTTGTGTGGTACATGCTTATGCTGATGGTTGGTTTGTTTACTGGCAAGGGTACAGGGCTGGTGCAGTCTCCCTCAGGATACTGCTTTGAATGTTGCCTTACACTGGTGTCAAGCGATGGGGGCCTGTTGTTGTTTTGTCTCATGTTTCAGTTCATATTGCTGTAGTTGGACCTTCACATGCCTGTGCTGCATCAGTACGGCAATGGTGCCATGCCAAATATGGATGGCCACTCACAAGGCACTTGGGGCCCCTACATTCATTTGTTCATTGGCATGCATGGGTGACTTGTACATTTCACTGGTTGCATTGTGTAACTTCATTGCACCTACGAGGAGTTGTGCTATGTGGGCAGGGAGTGGTGTACAGGCACTCAGTAGGGCCATTTACGGTTGGTTCACGATGCCGTAATTCTCACCATGGCGGAATGGTACTTTCCGCCATGCTTGATGGCGTTAAGTAAATGTCCGCTAGGGTCAGCATTCGCGTACCGTTGCGCCATGGTGGTAATTGCGGTTTTGCATGGCGCGCGTGCGCGTACTTGGTGCAGTTAGCGTTGGCGTTCACTACGGTGTCGCTAATGGCATCGTACTTTACGGTGACGGGTCATAATTGCACCGAGCGGTATTCGATGGCGGTATTACATTTCTGCCATCGTTTTTCGATTTCCGCCAGGGTCGTAATGAGGGCCATTGTGTTTTTCAAGTGAAACAATAAGCGCTATCAATTCTGCTGCCTATGATGAAAAATGAGCCGGTAGTCTTAGACTCCCTGCAACCTCAAATTCACCTCTTAATCTGTTCCTTACAACTGTGGATCCTGAATGCCTATCCCCACTAGCTTGGCACATTTTTGAAGAACCATCAAAAAACAGAATCTCCGACCCTCTAGAGCATTTGTTTTTTTCACACATGGTATATCATCATAAAATTCAAAGTAATTTGAGCAGTCATGCACATGATCACCTTCTTCTACAGGTTCAGCTACAGACATGGCTGGGTTCACTATTTCACACCTCACTATTTTAATCGCAGATTTAGAGATCATTCCTGCATAAGCTGAAGCTCTTTATGATGTCAATGTACCTTTGGGTTTCTCTAAAATGGCAAATATGGCATGCTCCATCTAAATAGTTCTGTAACAGCCCATGGTAATACTTGTGGACTTCTCACTTGCAAATGTGGCAGCAGCCAAAGATTGTTCACATGAAAATGTCCTCTCATAACTGGATCTAGAATCCCACTGTAATATGTCAAAGATGTATACCGTAATGTTGTTCTTTGCATAAGTATTGCTGTCATTACTGTCCCATTGGTGTATGAGAAAAAAAAAATCTTCGCTATAATTGAGAATTCTTAAAACTGGAGTTGTGCAGATTGCTCATTTTATGTCCTCAAATCCTTCCTCCATTTCTTCAGTCCATTCTATCTTTACCTTGCCAACTTGTGCTTTCTTAAGTGCTTGCAAAAGTGCTTTCATATATGTGTTGAAGTTGAACACCCAGGCCCTGCAATAATTGCATAAACCCAGAAATTGCTGTATTTGCCTCAATGTATTTGGCTTTGGTGTTTTCGTGATCGCCTCAGCTCTTTCCAGTGCTTTTTTCCTTAATGTGAAATTAACTGGCCTGTGTACAACACATCTTCCTGGCAATACTGTAATTTTTCCTTGTCTACCTTGTATCCATTGTCTGCCAATATAGCCAGTAACTGGGCAGAGTATTGTCTACATTCATCCTCTGTTTCACTGAAGATTAATATGTCATCTATGTACTGAATTACCACACTCCTTAGTTCAATGTTCCCTGATTTCATCTGTAGGACTCTATTAAAGATTGACAGGGACTCACAGTACCATTGAGGCAATTGAGTATGTTTTAGTCTCTTTTGCCTGAATGTCAAGGAAGTAAGGTCTTGTGAGTCTTTGTGCAACTGGATTGAGAAAAAAACATTTTTCAAATCGATCACTGTGAAATACTTAGCTTCAACTGGGATGCTACACAATATTGTCACAGGATTCACAATTAATGGAAAATCTGCTGTTACAATATAATTAAGTGGGCGCAAGACCTGGATAAATCTCCACGACCCTCCTTTAGATATTTTTTATCGGATACACCGCAGTGTTGCATGGGGCCTCCGATGGCACTAGGATTACCTGATTCATCAATGTTGAAATTGTTTTAAATATGCCTCCATCCAGTTCTCGAGACATAAGATACTGTTTTGCTTGGGGTAAAATAGCTACTGGCTTGAGTTTTATTTTAACCGCTCCTATTCCCTTCAATTGGCCTACATCATATGGGGCCTTAGTCCAAAGGACACTTGGCACCTTTTCTAGGTCTTTCTGAAAGAACGCTGGCCGTTGCCGCATTAGCGCCATTCGCTGTCGGACTTCCCTCTTCTCAATCCTTATCCAATATGTAATGCTTAAAAAAAACACAAACCCATCATCTATATGTTCATCTCTGAACATATCTTCATCTGTTATGTCAGTCAATCTGTATCCCCCCTCAACAGCTATCACCGTCCTCCATGCTCTGCCTTCATCATCTACTCCTTCAAGCATTGTTATTTCCTCTTGTACTATAGGTGCTTCCAATTCTATAGGAATAGTCTGCCCTTCTTCCTCATCCACAGGTACTTGTGGTCTATATAAGAACTCATCAAGTATCCTCACATTTTTCCCTACTGATCCAGGTAGCCATGTTAATAAAATGCTCACCACATACATGAAGTCTTCTGGATCTACCCAGAATGTAAAGCCACTTGCCCTGTAAATGTCAGTATATGCTTTTATACATTTTCCTATGTTTACATAGTGTATTCCTGGAGTGGAGCACACTATTCCTTGATCAGTGAATTAAATCGTCATATTAAGTTTTGCCATGAAATCTCGACCCAAAATGTTTACTAGCATTGTTGCGGATATAGAAAGGGGACATACATGTCACATTCCCCTATAGAAATAGGTAATTTGTCAGTAAAAGAAACTAAATTCATAGCTCCAGATAACCCTTGAGCATTCATGGCAATACCTGACATTGGGTATTTTCCCTCCCTTATACAAGAGTGAGTCGCCCCAGTGTCCACAAGAAAAGGAAAATATTTGCCTCCTATCGTCACATCGACCCTTGGCTCCTCTTGGGGGTCTGGTGTTACTGATAGTACTGACAACATCAAATCACCCTGTGAGCTGTCCTGTTGAGGGTACAAATTCATACCTGTCCCCGTGAAAGGGTTCCCTCCTACCACAGTGACACTCTCTATCCTAGGTGTTAATATTTGCCCTGTGTTTGCATTTTGTTGTGTTTGCATAGGTGCTTGTTGTGATTGCCCTTGCAGTGGGTGAATTTGTGCTAACCCCTGATGTTGTGCCTGCTGTGCTTGCAGCGCCTGTGTCTGAAAGGATGTGTGATCCTGGGCAAAGCCCTCTCATGTTTGTGTACTGTATGGCGGTGGATAAGCTGTCTCCCTGTCCCCCTCTGAAAGGTAGTCCATTTTGTTGCGCGTTTCCTCAGCTTCTACATACACGCGCAATATGCTCTGTCATCCCACATTTCCAACACACTTCGGGTGGCCCTCTGGTAAACCCACCATTATATCCTCCCTCAGTATTCTGACTTCCACTCTGTGCATTTTGAAATCCACCCTGGGTTTTCTGAAATCCACATTCTCTTAAGCAAAAACCTTCGAAACGCTTTCTTCTCAGCCCAAACTCATACCTATGTTGATCCACACTGTGAACATTATTCACCTGTGACACACCCATTATTTCTAGCATCCGTACTCCTTCTCCACTTGTCAATACTGCCTCATCTATGGCAAATTTGGAAAAAAAAATTCTGAACCAACTTAATTTCCTCGATGTTCCTGTTCTCATCTTTCCTTCTGTTCTTCTCTTGTAATAACTGACAATGATGCACGATAGTTAACTGAATCTCAGCCCAAGCTTCCATTCCTACTTGTTTTTTCATTTGTCTCTGTACCTGTTCTGGCAACCCCTGACTCAAAATATGATAGAATAGTGCCACTGTTTTTTCCCACAGTTCACTCGTTTCAAGCTACCATCTTTCATGAATATCCTGAATATAAGCAATAGGGGCCTCATCTTCTTGCATTTTATGTGTCATAATTGAGCCCATATGTGACGTATCTGCGTACTGTTCCCGGAGAGCACTCCAAACATCTGCCCTGCAATTATTAAGTGCCGCTCCATCATGCACTGTGTTTGGAGATGTCACACTCGCATACCACGATCTCATCACCAAAAGTCATCAGCTCTCTCCCCAAGAATAGCTGTCAGTAGACCTTTTGTGTCTCCTATGGCCAGCATATTTCCCCTGTCATTTTGTCTAATTTGTATATCCATTTTCCAGCCCCCAAGGTCAAACTAGGTAACATACATTTTATGTTAGCCCCACCCATCTGAGGCCATGGAATATATTGTGGTCTTGCTCCCCCCTTCTCTAGCACGGGGAACTATGAGAACCCCATCCCAAAATCAGACCGCATTATTCATTTACCCAATGTAGGGGTAATCATCCGTATTCAACTTTGTGCTGGTGATGACATTGACCTACTCACATAAGTTGGAGATTCTCCTCTCTCACTACACAATCATTTTTGGGGAAGTTGAGGATAGTGTATAGGATCTGGTGTTCGTTCCTTAGGGTGTTCCAGATCTGACCATCTTACCTCCTTATCCAAATGTTGAATTCCCAGGGGAATGCATGTACCTTCCCCTTCTATCTCACAACCTGACTCTCTTTCCTTATCTGATATTGCTAGACCCCCACCTGGTGTGACTATCATCCTGCTCTTCTCTACCTAAATTGAATTTATTCAAAGACAATGCTCTTTGTTCATCACTAAACATGTTTTCCCCATCATCCCGTGGATTAGGTGTCGTATCGATCCTTTCTCCAATGCTTTCTGCATCATATCTTTCCTCTTCTTGTGCCACTTTAGGTACTTGTTGAGTCCTTTTTCTCATTGGGGAAACATTGCTTACCATTTCACATTGCCCCTGTCTTTTGCTGCTAGGTCTCACTCATTCCTTAAGAACAATACTGGTATCATGACCTTGCTCTCTTCCATTCTGTTCTATTCCTTTCTCTGCCCCCCTTCGCTCTCTCGCATCTCTCCTTACCCTCTCTTCTTCTTGCTTTTGTGCTTTCCTTCTTACTTCTAGTATTTGTTCTTTTTCTTATCTCCCTCTCTGTAATCTTTTTTGCTTCACCCTGTGTGCCTCTTCTTCTTCTCTCTTCACTATCCATTTCTTCTATTTCTTTCTTTCTACTGTCATACTTCCTTTGTTCCTCCACCCGCTTTTTGTCTTTTTCTTGTTCTTCTCTATATACCTGTTCCCGTAATTCCCTGCTCTTTCTTCCTTGCTCATCCTCTCTAAACTTCTTTTCTCGTTACCTATCCATTTTTTCTTGCTTGTCTTTGTCTTCACTTTACCTAACCTCCTCGATGCTCTTCCCATCTAACTTGAGTAATATCTGACCTCCCATGCATTCGTTCTTTACAAGCGTTACCTCATCAGCCCTATCCTTTTCTCCTTTCCACCTCTTAATTTCTCTGTCTATATCTGTTGATATATTCAATATCTTACCTTTTTCTTATTTATTTTGTATGAACCTACAGGCATCTTCCTTCCTTTTGCTCCCTTCTGGACTGGGATCACTACTATAAGTGAGGGGTTCATACGTTGGGCTACTATACCTCACCACTGCTTTTAATTCCTTTAAATGGTAAAATTCTGTCTCATCTGCATCTATGCTCTTAATCTTGGGTGGAGTAAGAGGAGTTGAGGGCGCAATGCCCTGCCCTTTATGCTAATTAACCATCCACTTCTCCTGTATTGGGTGTTCTTTCTCCTATTGGTACATTTCCCAAAGTTCTAAAACTGCCAGTCTTTTCTCGAATGTCTTTCCTGTATACGCAGCATGCACATATGTGGTCATGTGTTGTAATATTGCCTTTGACAATGATCCCCCTTGTTGCTATGGCATGAACATTTTATCAGCTGTGCCCTTCACCTATTTTGCACTGTTCTGTGTAAGCTTGGACGCATGTCGTGGTAATGTTTTACCAAGGTGCATAAGAGGAGTGTCCTCCATAATGACAAGTCACAATGAACTTTCGATACTTACTAGATCTTTAATAAATCTCTACCTATCTCAATGCTTATTTCTCAATACTTTTAATATCAAAACAATAAATATGAGCAAGCACCATCAATCGCCCCTCAATCATCTTTTGTTTCAACAACCTATCTGCTTATGACTGGTTTTATCCGTCTTTTGATTGGCACCAACCAACACCTACACTTAACTCAAAAGTATGTCACTTCCAACCTTCACAGTTTATTACCTCTCAAAACTTCATACATCAAACGATACTCAAAATAATAACACAATACATATATTACCCCATACAGGGTTTAAGACGTCACCTTACACAGTCCTGACTGTGCGTATCCTCTCTCTTATTATTCCAACTGGAATTTGAGATGTCTTCTCTGTCTCTGTTTAAATAGAATTACCTAAGTGTTCCTTTATCTACACAAAATTTCCCTTTACCCAAAAATATCACAATCTTGCCCCATTATATTGCCATTTCCATTTGTCTACTTACATCCGTTTATTCAACTCGAGGCCGTTGGTATCGACTCCTCCTCCAATCCGACCACTTTGCCTTCCATCCACAGAGCGCCCGTAGAAACCGAGCAGAGATTTCTTCCATGACGGTTCCTGCCCACCATCTCTGTTCTTCTTGAAGGTTTATTTCTATCAGCCGCTCTCCACAGGAAACTCCACGATCTTCCAGCTAATGGCGGAGGATTCCTGATCGTCCAAAACTCGAAAGTCAAACTAGTTTAGGTCTGAAGACATTCGAACTGCTACCACATGAGCTTATGGCCCTTGGAACATGAATCTGTTACTGGATGGGATTACACCAATTAACCATACAAGCTCAAGAAGATGGCAAGTTATTGGGCCTCATTACGACCTTGGCGGAGGACCATGGCGCTATTAGCACCATGGTCCATGCCGCTAAGTAACCAACTCCGCCATGGTGGATGGCGGACTTACCGCCCCATTCCGACCTTGGCGGGGCGGTAAGTCCCCAATCCCCATTTACCCTTCCCCATTCCCATTTTTGCCCCCATAGGGCATAATGGGAGTGGGGAAGGCGTTAATTACGCCACCGTAAATTATGGTGGCATAATTAACAACATGGTCCCTTAGCGCCATGGATTTTAACACCTGCTAAAAGCAGGTGTTAAATCCGCCATGGTGCTAAGGGACCTCGTACTCAGGCGGTAAGGGTCGGCGCTGTTTACGCTGCCGTAAACCCCTTACCGCCTGGGTCGTAATGAGGCCCATAGTTTTATTTACAATTATCTAAACCAGGGAGGTTAAACAAACATCAGTGGACGTACGCTCAGTCTCTCAATGATTTCCACAAAACAATACAATGTATATACTTCATCAGAGTGACTTCATACTAAGTGGCAATAGTGAAAAACCTATCAAGGGTCGGGGTGGGGTTTGGTTAAGGGAAACTTCTAGATATACAATCATATGGAAGCTAGGATTGTTATTGGCTATCCTTTATCAGGTGGACAACTTATGCCTACCTCTTCATACGTGTAATTTCAAGACAAATCAGTTACACGGTGTTTCATTGGTTTCTTAAGCTTTAAGGTGCTTCATTATATGGACTAATACAATTGGTTGGCACGCTTGTGCCATGCCTGGAACATTTGGTTCAATTTAGCAGCATGTAAGCCAAGACCCAGGTGCAGGGAAATAGGACATGAAATTTCTCATCACCCATGCCTTCTGCTATGAAATTGTCGTTGTACTTGGCCTTGCAGACTATTCTCGGCCTGGGAATGCACAGGAGTGAGGGCCCTATCTATCGTGTCTGGAACTCCAAGTTCAAACTCTATTTCCATCCTTGACTCACATGACAAGAGACCACAATTTGGTTCATTCTGCAGCTTTTAAGTGCTTTAAATTAATGAAAACTTGGCATTCTTTGTGTTCTTTGTTCAACCTTAACATGAGAGGATTCATCCTCTGTATACTCGTTCTTCTTCAGCATAGATAGCTGACCTCAATTTCTAGAATCTTGACTTCAGGCCAGACAGCCTCATCATGCAGCTTCAACAACGTGTTATTCTACTGCAATAGAGCTTTTCATTCTCTTTCATGGTTTTTGGCTTACTTTTGTCATGATACCAATATCCTCTTTCTATACAATGGCGGCTTTGCCTACATTCTATTTACTAATTATAGCTAGCCCATACAATGACTTGATCTCTCTTTCGTTTCAGCATCTGTACCTTCATTAAACTTCTGTTTTCTGCAGCACTTTTTTAACATGTAATCTTCTTCTTTTCTGCTTTGATAGTTCACTCGATTCTTTACTTCATCATGTGTCCTCTGGGATCCATACATCATCTTCATTTTGTATCTCGGGACGCTGTGCACACTTTCTTATGACATCATCAGTTCATCTTCTTAGCTCTTTCTCATATTCCTTCAGGGAGTTCTTCCTGCAGGCCGTTATCAACTTGAGGGTACATTCGATACAGTTGTCTCAACTAATATCTACTTCAAAATACCCGCTTTAGTGTTAGTACAATGGCTGGTGTGAGACAAGGCACAGTCTCATGTCTCATATAAGGGGCTGGATCTCCTGCGGATGTATACATCCGCTCCTCTACAAACTGATCTCAAAACCAGCGCTTTGGTGTAAGGCGCTTTAAAAATCAATAAATACAAATACAAAATGTATTTTGCAGTAATTAAAAAGAAATAATAAAAGCAGATTTTCATCTTTTCATGTTATTATTGATTTTAGTTAAGAGTTTTTGTACAGCCGCTTGTCGGTCTCTGCACGATCATTGCTGTCATCTTAAACATTAACTTTCTATTAACGTGTACTGTATTTCCACTTCTTCATGCACATGTTATGGGTAAGATAAGCTAGTTCACAGGGACAGCAGCTCTCCTCCCAATTTGGCAATTCTGTGATTTAAGAATGAAAAATGAAAAATGAAATAATACTTGTGGGGCTCTCTCTCCCTTTGCGTGTGCTAATGGTGGCTTGCCTTCCTAGTGTGCTTCAGCATGCGCAGTCTGCAAATGGGTGCATATGCGTGATTCTGATTCATGAGCTGATTGGCCAGGGCTAGAAAAGACAGACCTATGCAGATCACTATGCTGCCGCGGCAATGAAAGATAAGCATGTGACATGTTACAACAATGAAGATTGGCACACTTATTGTGAACACACCCATAATTGGTCAATATAGTAGAGGGCATGTGAAATAAACAAATAGTATTTCAGCATATTTATGCCAGAGCATTACCAGTTGGCATGGCAACCATTTTCTCTGTTGAGAACCCCCTTTCTATTTTACTTCTAGTAATAGTTTTGGCCAAACATGTCTAATATTTATTAATTTCTGGTTTTGTGAGGAATTTTAGAGTTTCAGTGCCTGAGGAAGGGTTCACAGACCACAGAGATCAGAGAACTTCAATTGTGTTCTCCATAGCAAATATGCCCCATTCAATTCCACAGTTTGAGTGAGCTAACTATGGCTGAACCTCATTCCGTGCGCATCATTCTGCAGCCACCTGAATTCTCTGGTCTCAGGAAACACTTAAAGCCTGCCCAGGATTTCCAGTGTAGGGTTCCAGTGTGGATCATACATGTGGCAATTAGCCAGGAGCTGCAGGTGTTGTATGTGATTTCAATCCGGCACTTCACCTAAGTCAATGCCTAGGATGTAATACACAACTGAAATCCTTATTTATTTTGTGTCCACAAGTTCTTTTATTCTGAACGATGTACCACTTATGCGTTAGAAACCCCCTCCCCCCCCCCAGTCACACTGAACCAGGAATCAGTCTGGTTTCCAAAGTTAAAATATTTATTTATAAATTCACAATATAATCACACTATTTTTAATGGGGATACAATAATCACCAACTGGGTGATGTCACACTAAGCAATCTCTTTAATCTCTTTAATCACCAGGAGTAATAATGAGCAAAAACAATGCAGCAAAGCAATAATACTTTTGTGGGTGTGTGTTCAAATCAAATAGCAATGTGGTTACTCTTTCCCCCTGCACACCCCTCAACCCCCCAATATGCAATGTAGAGAGATAGGAGGAGAGATAACAGGTTTCAGGAATGCAGAATTCAAACAAATGTCAATCCCGATTCCCCCCCAGCAAACACAAAAGAGAAACAGAATTGATTGGCAAACTGTCAAAATGGTTTTTAAGTTATCTGAGAATGGATTGGGTAAAACACTAAATATGGTTTAAATCACTGAAATTGTTTAAATTCTAATGGGAACCGCTTTATATGGTTGCAGACAAACACTAGCAATGATTTGACACCAATAAGCAATGGGCAAACTGAAATTTGATGTTGTGTGCAATGAAAAGCTATTGTACACGTGTAATATTTTGCCAAAACTAAAATTTGCAGCAAACATTTCTGTGCACGGTAATCACGATTGCGTGAAAATTATAGGGATTTGAGATGCGCTTTTTGGTTCTATGGAAAGCTGTGGATATAAGCTACAAGCAGACATTTACATTTTGTTTCTAGCATAAAATTTGAAGAAAAAGTTATGGATGTTTTCATGGAAGTCGTTTTTCTGAGATAGGTGCAATGATGAGAAAACAGGGATGCGCTTTTAAAAGACAAACAGGATTTCTTTACACTAGGGTCAGACTATGAAGAAACAAATACCAAACGGTAGCACAGCCACTAGACCAGGTCGTCTCTGGATCAAGTTTTTGCCTGCCGAGGATCTTGCCTTCTTCAATGAAATATATCAGCGAAAAGAAGTGTTTACCAATACTATTACAGGAGGAAGATAGTAGGGATGAGATAGAGAGTTCAGGCAATTCCAACTAATTCTAACAATGCAGTTCTGGATATAAGAGAGGATGGATTTGAGATAGGGATTGTCTATGGATAGTACATAGGCTAGTGACAGTCCTATAATATGGATACTCACTAGATAGGTTTGAATGGAACTGTCAGGGATTCTGGTCAGGGATCAGACTGCTGGGCACACCGGTCTGGATGGGGACATGGGGACTGCAATCAACAAGGCGCTCTACTCACCGCACGACAGGACTGGACAGGATTGGCACAGAATGGCAAAGCACGGCACAGGATTGGGTTTAATCTGCCCTTCTTGGTTCTGATAATTATTTAGCAGGAAAGCAGTTACATTACAGCCCAGCTGTTTCTTTGGTTTCCCCTTTATGTTTGGGGATTCTGGTTCTAGAAGTTTAAGGCCTAGCTGAGAATGGTTCAGCTATAGAATGGGCCTTTCTGCTTTGCCAAGTTTCTGGAGTCTGGAGCCAGGAATATTGATGGATCTCCTTCAGGGTGCTTCTCCAGGAATCGGTTGGTGGGTGAATCTGTGTGTCTTTCTAAGTCCTCAGCTTTCTGTATTTATGCATTTGGTAAAGGGGTGTGTATGCTGGATTATCCTAAGTGCGCCCCCTAGGCTGGCTATAGGTTAGAATCTCCCCTCTCCCTTGATTGGAGGAGAAACAGGTGTCACCATGATGATGTGGTTTTATGAGTCAGTGAATCCTCCCCTTGGCTTTTTAACATGAAATCTACTTTTAGTAAAATACATATTTACAATTTTACAAACTTTATAACAATAACATATCTAGATCACATATTTTGTGGAGCAAATGCTCTTTCAAGCCCCGTCATTGTAGGATCTTGTGTCGGCTTTTGACAGAATTCTGCCCTTTTGGGCCGGAACACAATATCTAATTTATCTAAAAATGTGTACAACTGTGCGCATTGTATCTGGGCATAAGCGTGTCAAGTTTCATGCTTTTGACATAATTACATTTGGTATAAAACCACAATTTCTACAGTTCCCTCCCAGGACATAGCACAGAGTTCTGGCTCCTCTTAAAATGTGCAGCCAAGAATTAGGTTCAGAAGTCTGGGGTTTACATATTTTTTACAATTGTACACAGTAAATTATCAGTCTTTTTAGAAATATGCTTTTTGTCCATTGTGAATCAACAAAAGTCTGTCTGTCCCTGCCTCCTTCTCCTTCTTGCAGCTCAGAAGCAATCTCTGTCCCCTTCCTTCTGGCAGAGGCCATTTACGATCCTTCCTGATTAGCATCTCCTTGCCTTGGGGGAAGTCCACTGTGCTCTTTCCACAGCAGCCCAAGTACCCTCCCCACTTAATCAACACAAGGGTGTGAGTTCCTGGTCTAGAGAGCAGAAGGGAGGTCCCTGGTACCTGTGGGGGAAGTTGTTTGTGGTTTGGCTTGGAGTCAGGCTTAAATTTAAATGTCATTTTGTTGCAATTTTCTTTGTTTAAATAAACTTGTAGTTTTAAAACAAGCAGCTTGAACACTGATTCCCGACTCTAAACCATGAAGTTTAAATAGTTACAACCAAGGTTACTCTTGATAACAGTTCACTTAGATTTCAGACATTAGATTTTAATGGTACAAGTTTACAGTTTGAATGCAGGCTTTTGAAACAGTCATTCAGGCGGCCTCTGGTACTGCGCCCAGATTTTGACAGATCTCACAGGCAGGCAAACTTGTGATGTGGGTGTTTTGATGACCAATTCAGCTTTCCAGAATATTGCAATTTCACAATGATTTCTTGAATTCAGTAAAATGTGACACCCAGCAAGAAGATTGGATGTTTGTGGGTGTTTTGGACCAGCATTCTGTAGTTTCAGCAACCAAGAAAATTTTAAAAACAAGATTCCAGCTTTCTTTCAGCAAGCACTATTTTTCAGTCTCCATTTTTACTTTTCGGGCAGCCCAATGACATGTTTTAGGAGTGTGGTCTCCATTCCACCCCTGACAACATGCATTGTAGATTTGGCAGCCATCTTTTTGTGCTTAGTAGAGCGTGATTTCCATAGGTTTTGGCGCGCATAGGGGTTTTGCGGCCATTTTGATGATTCTGGTACCTCCAGGACACAGTGATGCCACAGGGGAGAGCATAAGTGGGTTAATACATCCCACAAAGCCCCCCCTTACGACTTGACTTTTGACTGCTCGTCAAGGGGAAGTCGGGAGATTGGGATGTTCAGTTCTTCTTTTTGGTCCAAGTGGAAAATGTGTCTGCTTCTCCCATCAGTGCTGGATCGACAGGTTCTCCTCGCCGGTTCCGGATGGGAGTATGGAGAAAAACTCTGGGCCTCTTGGGTCTTTCCTTCCAGTTCCCGAGTGGTCCTCCTTGGTGCTTAGCAACCATGATTTCAGTCCTATGATGACAAAACAGAGCATATTTGTGGACATTTTCCCACCACTATTCATGTAGTAGGGCAGACGCCCACATTTGACATATAAATGACAATATTTCCTGCTTATAATTATTACTGATTATAACAGATGGAATGTTTTTTACAGTCAAAGTTTTCTAGGGTATGGAATATCCCCCTCTGGGTTTCCAGATGAATCCTCTAGTTGCTGCAGAGTATGCCTAGGATGGCAACACTTCAGCTGTTTGATGTGGACCCACTTATCTTCCCCTTCTGCCAAACTGCCTTTGGGGATATGGATTTTGTAGGTGACTGGTGAGATTCTGTCTACAATTTCAAAAGGACCACCAGCTAGGAAGAAATTTGCGCTGTTTGGCCTGGTTCCTTTGGAAATTGTACAAGTAGACCCGGTCTCCTACTTGCCATTCTTTTCTAGTTGTCTTAAGGTCATAGTGGGTCTTCATACTGTCTGCAGATCTTTCTAGATTAAGCTGAACATAGGAAAAAGCATGTTGAAGGTGTTTTCTCAGATTCTCAACATACTCATGAGTTGTGGAGGCATTTATCAAGGTCTGCTCTTGGGTTCTGTAGAGCAGATGCTGGGGAAACACCATCCTTCGTCCAGTCATCAGCTCAAATGGTTACATTTTTGTTGCAGAAGAAGGGGTACATCTGATGGCCATCAGGAAAAGAGGTAACCGAATGTCCCAACTTGGCCCAGAATCTGCCACAAACTTTTTTAATATGCTCACAATTGTCTTTTTGTATCTTTTCACTCAACCACTAGAGGCTAGCCGGTACGCAATGTGTAGTTTCCTTTTGACCCCAAGTGTCTCCCACATCTTTTTCTTCACTTCGCTAGTGAAGTGACTACCTCAGTCTGACTCAATAATTTGGGGTAGTCCAAAAAGCGAGAAGATGCGGTTGATCATCAGGGCAGCTGCTGTTTCTGTCTTGCAATTTGGGGCCGGGAGACATTCCACCCATTTAGTGAACAAGCACGTCATGGTCAACATATACTTGTTCCCCCTAGAGGAGCGAATCACGGGCCTGATAAAATTGACTTGTAAATCTGACCAAGGCAGTGGCATCCCCCTCTTGTGGAGAGGCGCACGGTGTGTGAGTGATGTTGGCTGAAATTGTGCACACACAAGACACCCCTTCAAGTATTGGTCGAGGTCCTGCCCAATTTGTGGCTAGTATGCAACCTCTCTCAATATTTCAAGTGTCTTATGAAACCCCCGATGACCGGCTGTAGCTGCATCCTGGGCGTGACTTAGCATCAGGCTTTGGAATGAGATGGGGACCACCCACTGGTCATGGCCAGCTATGGATCTCCTCACCAACAAACCGTCTTGGATTCAGAACATTTTTGGACATTTCATCAACATTCTGAGGTCCTCTTTCCCTATGTAATCGGTATCCATCAGGCGAAAGTTCTCAGGGTCCTCAATGTGTTGATAAAACTTACCAATTATTGGATCCCCTTTTTGAGCCATAATCAAATCAGCATCTGGGGTCTCCTTACTCCATTGTGCAGTTGAGAGTTCATTGTGAGCATTTGTCTGGGACTTAGTGATAGCAGTGACCTGGATTTCCCCTAACAGGGACTCGATCTCAAGTAGATCCCCTTGGATGGCTCTGGTTTTGGCCAGCTGATCAGCTAGGTCATTCCCAGTTTTGTCTGGGCCCTCTTCTTAGAATGACCCTTGATCTTTTTCCAGTAGATGCTCATCCCATTTGAGATGACCCGATCATCAATATTTTGAATTAATTTTCCATGTTTCAATGGTTTGTTATTAGCACATAGCATGCCTCTGGTTTTCCAATTAACCAAGTCTCCACAAACCCGTTCCGTACATAATCTGATTCAGTGATTATGAACAGTTCATGGAGTTGGTGTTGGACAGCAGTGAGGATGGCTTGATGACCAGCCATCAACTCTGCCACTTCACTACTTCGGGGACCGATTTTGTACCCAGCAGAGGGTTCTGGGGCATCATTCACCCAGGCATTCCCTACGTCGGCCACAAATTCTTTTCCCCTTTGTTGTCAACATGGTAGGAGCACCCATCCACATAGACAGTAGGCATTCCCCCACACTGGTCTTCTTCATAGACTTTGTATACTTAAGTATGTAGATTTAAGGTATGCCTCCATGTTGTCCTTGATTTTAAGACTTTCGTCCTCGAGACAGGTTTCTCTGGCACAATCATGCAAGTCCGCCAGACCTTGCGCGAGGGGACTCTTCTTGCTTTGGCCATATCCGACATCCACAGTAAAGCCTTGCATTGACAGAATCCAGGAAGTAATTCGGGAATTACTCACATTTCCGGCCCGGATTCTCTCACTTTGGAGATAGGGCAGATGCTAGTGTGGAGTCTCCACTATGATGTGTTCCCCCTGGATAAACGGCCGGTAATTTTTCAAAGCCCACACCGTTGCCAAGAGTAGCGTCTCACAATCGTTGAATTTTTCCTCCAAACAGGATAAAGTCCTACTCACATAGGAGATTACTTTATTGACCTTGTCATGCTTTTGATATAATACTGCAGTCAAGCATGTATTTGAGAACTCTGTCTCCAAGAAGAACTCCTTGTTTTTGACAGGGTAAGCTAGGCAAGGCGCTTGTGAGAGGCTTCTTTTGAGTTGTCTTACTGCCTCGGCTTGTTCTGGACCCCACTCCAACTTGAAAACCCCTTCAAAAGATGGATCAGAGGTCTTGTGATCTGTGCGTAATCCTCAATGAACTTTCTGCTGTAATTAGTTAGTCCAAGGAGGCTCCTTAGTTCTTGCAGTGCTGTGGGTCTTTTAATTTCTGAAGTGCTTCCACTTTCTTTTCCTGGGGAAAGACACCCTGAGGAGTAATCACATGCCCCAAGAAATTGACACGGGTTCTGCACCACTGTGCCTTTTGAAAGGAGAGTTTTGCTCCGGCAGCCCTCAACTGTGTCAGAACATAACGTATCTCCACTATGTGTTCCCCCACAGTTGAGCTTTTGACTAAAACTTCATCTACATAGGCCAGGTTACCCCTTTCACCCAGGTCGGGCATGGCCTTGTGTAGAAAAATGTTAAATTAATTGCCGGAGTTGATGTATCCGAACGGAGTCCGGGTCCTTGTGTACTGCTGCCCCCAGAAGGTGAAAGCCAGCTTGTACTGGGCCTCCCTACTGATAGGTACAGTCCAGTACCCATAGGTCAGGTCAATTGCAGTGAATACCTGTGACCCGTGGATCTGGGCCAGCCCTTGGTCAATGTAGGGAAGAGGCTATCGGGAAGTATGGACCCGTTTGTTGAGCTCCCTTAGGTTGGCACAGAGTCTCCACTGGCCGTTTGGTTTCAAAATCCCCAGCACCGGATTATTGAAGGTGCTGTGGACTGGACGAATTATCCCACAGGACTCCAGGTTCTTAAATATTTCAGTAAGGGACTCCATTGATGCGAGAGGCAAGCGATATTGCTTCACAAACACTGGAGTCATGCCAGGATCTGTGGGAATTGTTGTTGTGTGGATGTCGGTGTGACCACAGTCATATGAGTCCACCGCAAAGAGATCTTGAAAATCTAAGCAAACTTGTTTCAAATTTTGCTTTTGCTCCACAGTCTCACAGGCATCAGCTAGGTTGACTCTCTCTTCAACCAACTGCCTGAAGCCTGGAAAGACTTCCGGTTTTGCTATCCCAGTGGCCTCCTCCAGCTGGGTGGAGATGTCCCTGGTCCAAGAGCTGATTTAGACTTGTGGCTTCATGTGGGGAAGGCAGTCCTCGGGGACTTGGAAGATCACCTCATCCCTCCTGATGTCAGAGGTCACATCTTCCTTACCACAAGGGCAGGAAGTGTACACCAGGAAATTCCCCCATGCCGGGTGAAGATCCTGTCTGGTGTTGTGTCATCGCCACAATCGCTGTCAAAACAGCCCTTGGGGATGGGTCCTAACAGTTCATTACCTAAATCTATGGAAAAATGTCGGTTATCGACCGCCATTCCAATAATGGTGCCTGCAACTAGAGTGATACTCTTTAAGTCGCTGTTATCCACCTCTATTGGAAAGGTGTCATGTTCTATGTTGACTAGTGGTGTTGGGTTTAGCCCCAACCCTTGCTGTTGGAAATGAGCATTCAGATGGACATAGGCATCAGGGTTTTTCAGTTTCTGTCCTCTTTTAACTTTCACTTCCAGTGAGAATTGTCGGGTCCGTTCTGGTATGGTGACTTCCTCTCCAATCTGAATTTCAACTGCATAAGGCAGCAATTGAGCTGACCTAAATGCTTTTTCTGGGTCATCAAAGTCCATGGGAGTACCCGCTAATCGGGACCAGGCTTTGAAGTTTATTAAGTCCAAACAAATGGCAAAGCGATTGAGAATGTCTCTGCCTAAGTAAAAGGCAGCAGGGACATCTCGCACGACCCAACAATTATGGACTATGTTCTTGTTGCCTATGTACATTTTGAGCATACACCTACTAGGCAGGAGATTTTTGGAATTGGGTGTTTCCAGGTCCATATCCCATTTGTCTATCAGTTTAAATGTGCGAATGGCTGGATCTTTTGGGAGTTTGCAGAACGTGGCTTTGCTGATGAAGCTCTTACCGTTGTTCACACACACTCGGGCGAGAACAGAGTCCTTCCCTTCATTTAAATGAATAGAGATGAACAACTGCGCTCCAATTTTCTGAATATCATCCAAGCTTTGAGCTGATTTCTCATCTTTTTGGACTATAGGAGTGGGATTTTCAGATTGTGAATTTGTAAAGAATTTCAGAGATTTTCAGAAATAGAGAGGACCCCCCATCACCAGTTTGTTGTCCTACTGCAATTACTGTCTCGTCTGGGATTTGATTATTCTGGAAGTGAAATTTTATTTGGTCAGATTTTTGTTCAACCATGTGGCATGTGCCATTTAAACTAACATGGTTGACACTCTGTTTCAATTTTATTGGTCGGTTAGTCTGGGTCCAGAGGACCTTGTTTACACAATCTATGAGGGGTGCCAATCTATGCAGGATGTCATTCCCTATTAAACAAGGGGTGCCCTCTGGAGTCACAACTACGACCGGGTGCTTCATCTTGTGTCGCCCAATTTTAATGTCCAAATCCGCAGTCCCTTCAACGGGAATTTCCTTCCCGTCGAAGTTCTGAAGTTGTCCAGGCAGAGGGGTGAGAGGAATTTGGTATTTCTCCCCCCTTCCCGAATTCAGTTGATAAAAGGTCCTTTTTGACAGAAGTGTAGCTTGGGAACCAGTGTCCACCAGTGCCAAAATTGTACATTGCCCCTGTATTTACACCGGGGCATAGAATCTTCCCTCCTTCTCCTCAAGGGGGCAGAGATAATGTGCATTTTTGGACAACTGGTGGGTTAGTTTATTGGTTTTGGATACTGACAGAAAGATGATTTGGGCAGGATTCTGTTTGGAGTCTTGGGAATCGTGAAGAAAATGTTGACAGCTAAATATGGGAGATGTTTTGGGTTCACCTGGTTCTGATTCTGGGCTGCCCCCCCTTTTTGGAGGCAGTCACCAGGAGGGGTTTGAACCAGGGGATTTTCGTGCTGGTGATTCTGGGGTGTGTTGATGGGCGATGCTAACTCAGTCCCCACATCTACCCAGTCTGGATTTGGATCCTTTGGGACCCATTTTTCTTTGGGAGGAGTTCCTCCATCCCTGAAGGAGAAGATCCTTTCCCCAGAATCCTCTGAGAACCCCTCTCCTTCAAACTGGAAGATCTGTACCTCCTCCACAAGATGGGTCTTTTTGAGGTCTTTATTTCACCTATCCCCTCTCTGCTCCTTGGGTTGCATACTTTCGGGGGCAGGAGATTTTGGTTCCAGTTCCTGGGTTTCCAGGGGCTTTTTACAAGTGGGGAAGTAAGCTTCCTCCAAGACTTTACACCCCCCTTTCCCTTGTGCCTTCCCCCTGGGAACCGGTGGGTTGTCGGGGTTCTTCCCCCCTCATTGCTAGGAGCACCAGGTCCTGGATTTGAGGCATTCTGCGCTGCCATGCTCATCTGAGGGTTCTGTTGAGCGACCCAGATCCTGGCCATGTTCTGGACCTGGCGCTCTAGTTGGGACACCCGCTCTGGCTGGTACGGGGTCCTCATGTCTCCCCTGGGATGATCCTGGGAAGGGTAGCTATCCCTTCTCCCAAAATACCCCACGTTAGGAAAGTTTGGGTACCCCTCCACCCTTGGCCTCCCCTCTCCCGGATTGTGCTGTCTGGGTTCAGGAAATTGGGTATAGATGGATGGATTGTTTTGGGGGTTAAAGTTTGGCGGGTACCTAGGAAGGACATTTTGTCCAGTATTTGGGGGATTACTGCCCTCCTGGGGGAAGTGAGGAGGGAAGATCCCTGGGATTCCTGCTGTCTGCTTGGATCCCCCTTCCCTTAAACTGGAGGAGTCCATAAATAACCCAGGATGGGTCTATTGCCCTTGTAGCATGGGCTGATGTGGTCAGGGGAGTTAGGGGTCCCATTTGTGGGATTACCTCTCTGCCTTCCGGTTTGTGATTGGCCCCAGGGCCTTCTGGGTTTGGGGTTGTTTTGATTCTGTGCGGGCAGGTTTTTAGGCCCCCCATCTCCAAATCTAAAATGGGGTAACCTTCCTCCGCCACTTTAGCAGCAGCAGGGGTGTTGGTTGTTTTGGGGCTTTTTCACAATTTTTATTTTCCACTGGCTTTTGCACCTCATAAATGCTTGTGGCTTGTTCAATGACCCAGTCTAGAGATCTTTTCTCGTGAAAGTCCCTCATTAGCTGGGTCATGATCTACTTAGGGAGGGCATGAAAGAAAGTGTTTACAAATTCATTGCTGTCAGTGCGCACCCTTCTAGTGGTGTGCACAAAGGCATGTTTTAACTCTTGAACAAATGTGTGTGGGGCCTGATCTTCCCCACATTGGAAGTTGTAGGCTGCCTTGCGAGCCTCCTGCGGATTCCTGTGAACGGAAAAATGTTTCAGGATGGCCGCCCTATAGGTGGATCATCTGGAATGATTTTGACCCTCCAGCCCTGCAAAGAAGCTGGAGTACTCGGGAGAAAACGTCCACTTTACATATTGAATACAGCTTTGGCTGTCCTTCAAATGGAAAGTTTCCATCATTTGTTCAAATAGCTCAAGGTGCTCCCAAACCAAATATTTTGCATTCTTCTGATAGGGCGTGATAACGCTCCTAATGGCTTTTATTTGCTTCAGGCGTTCCTTGAGCAAGGCCCTCTTTACCTTGTTGGATTTCTTAGTTCGGTTCACTCTGGTCCACTCATCCCCTGATTAAGAGGCACTGCTACCAGAGGTGCCTGTCAGGTCTTCTAGGCTCTCCTGGATTCTGCGAGCTTCGGAATGGCTGGCAGAATGTGGGGGCCTAGTTTCTTGAGTCCTGTGGTGCTCAGAATAGTCTTCTGACTTTTCCTTGCTCACAGGATTGGGTGAGTACCACCCCCCACCCCCACTGTCCTATCTGGGAAGAGGTTTTCAGGATGCCCTTAGTGGGCCTACTCTCATGGAGTTCCCCACCAAATTTTACCACCTGATCTCTGGGTAAGTTATATTTTTGAGGATACATTTCTGTGATCCTCCCCTCATTGGAGTCTCCCTGATCAGAGAAGATGGCCCTAGCACTTGGGAACCCATACACAGATGCCCGCCCATCCATTCCTGGGAGGCGCTGATCTATGAGCCTCATATTTCCCATTGGGTTGCAGTCTACCATCCCAGTGGCCCTTGGCTCATGTGAGCCAGTTGACATGGGGCTGGCAGAGTCCATGGAACTAAAGAGATGAAAGCCTCTGGTCCCAGGGTTCCTGAGGTTATGCTCATGTGTTTCCCTCTCCCAGCAGACCTCATCTCTCTCAGCCCCTGCTCCCTGTTGATATACAAGAACCTGACCCTTTTGTTCTTCTATCAAGGCCTTCCTAGTCTCTATTAGTTGTTCCTGCATAGCTAAGAATTGAGGCTCTGTCTGTGGAGCCTGTCATTTTTCTCACAGAGAGCCTCATTGTCTCTCTGGCCATCCTGTGTAATTGTGGAGTATTGGGCCAATTTTTGCTGCAGGAGGGTTACCTCCTGAGTCCTGCCCTTACTGGCCTGGTCATTCTTTGCTAGAGCATCTTCCACCCTCCTGGCATACTCTAACAGTTTTTCGTAGTCTTTTTGGAGCTCACCCTGTCCTTGAAGGGCAAGGTGATTTTCTTCCATCTTGGTTTTTAAACAACTGACCTCCTGGCCTAAGGTGTCCCTTTCCTGAATTAGAGTACCCCTCTCTGCAGCCAGGTCGTTCCTTTGTTTTTTGAGTGCACCAGCTTTCTGGTGCTCTTCATCAAATTCTGTCTGGGAATCAAGGTCTTTGAGAATTAATTTGTTATTTTCTTCTTTTATCGCATCTATCTGATTTTCCAGGGCGATTATCTGCCCTGCGCAGACTCTATTATAGTTCAATTGCGGTTCCAGCTTTTGTTGGCTCTGTAGTAGAGAGTCCAAACTTTCTTCACACTCTTTTTGCAGCGCCAGTACTTTGGTATCCTGCTCTACCTTCTCTTGCTGTAGGATATCCAGACCTCCTTTTACTTTTATCAGGTACTGTCTGGTTTCATTTTCTGATTCTAGGCTCTTTCGTAGCCTTTACTCTGCAGAGTCCATATCAGTTTGTTTTTTTTTTCCAATGATTGTAGTTGCCTGTTTGCCAGATCTAGGTTTTTGGCATATTTTTCCTGTATTGCTCCAATGTGGAGGTACACATATGCCGCTATTTTGGCAATTTTGCTTTGCTCTTCTCTTACCTTAGGGGCCATGTACAATTCACTAAGTGCCATGTGTAAAGGACTCTGATCCTGCCATAAATCTAATCCGGTGGCAGTGGCCTGCTCTTTGATTTCCTGCAACCGAACATTCTGATTCTGCTCTGTCCATTCACTCCTCACAAATAATTTGTGCAGTAGGTGTTTTTTTGCCATATTAATTTCTACTGGGGTCGCCTTTCCGGAAATATTAATTTCCTTTCTGACTTACAGGAGTTCTTTTATTTTTGCAAAACAGGCCAACTCCTTAGAGCGTTTCTATTGAATGGTGCTTTTACAGTGTAGCACACTGTTGTAGCCCAACACAGTTTATGTATCCTGTCAGTTAGCACGCTGTATTAGACTGTCACAAATGGTTTGTCTAATTCAGAAATCCCGGACGAGCCCCCAATCTGTATGTGATTTCAATCCGGCACTTCACCCAATTCAATGCCTAGCGTGTAATGCACAACTGAAATCCTTATTTATTTTGTGTCTAAAAATTCTTTTATTCTGAACGATGTACCACTTATATCACGCCCCTCTCTTGGAACCCCCCCGGTCACACTGAACCAGGAATCAGGCTGGTTTGCAAAGTTAAAATATTTATTTATATATGCACAATATAATCACACTATTTTTAATGGGGATACAATAATCACCAATGGGGTGATGTCACACTAAGCAATATCTTTAATCACCAGGAGTAATAATGAGCAAAAACAATGCAGCACAGCAATAATACATTTGTGGGTGTGTGTTCAAATCAAATAGCAATGTGGTTACACTTTCCCTCTGTACAGCCCTCAACCCCCCAATGTGCAATGTAGAGAGAAAGGAGGAGATAGAACAGGTTTCAGGAATGCAGAATTCAAACACATGCCAATCCCAATCCCCCCCCACCCCCAGCAAACACAAGAGAGAAACAGAATTGATTGGCAAACTGTCAACATGGTTTTTAAGTTATCTGAGAATGGATTGGGTAAAACACTAAATATGCTTTAAATCACTGACATTGTTTAAATTTTAATGGGAGCCACTTTATATTGTTGCAGACAAACACTAGCAATGATTTGATACCAATAAGCAATGGGCAAACGGAAATTTGACGTTGGGTGCAATGAAAAGCTATTGTACACGTGTAATATTTTGCCAAAAAAAAAATTGCGGCAAACTTTTCTGTGCACGGTAATTGCGATTGCGGGAAAACTATAGGTATTTGAGATGTGACTTTTGGTTCTATGGAAAGCTGTGGATGTTAGCTACAAGCAGACGTTTGAATTCTGTTTCTAGGATAAAATTTGAAGAAGATGTTATGGACGTTTTCGTGGAGGTCGTTTTTCTGAGATAGGTGCAATGATGAGAAAACAGGGATGCACTTTTATAAGACAGACAGGATTTCTTTACACTAGGGTCAGACAATGAAGAAGCAAATACTACACGGGAGAACAGCCACTAGACCAGGATGCTTCTGGATCAAGTTTTTGCCCGCCGAGGAGCTTTCCTTCTTCGGATGAAATATATCAGCGCAAAGATGTGCTTAACAGTACTATTACAGGATGAAGATAGTAGGGATGAGATAGAGAGTTCAGGCAATTCCAACTAATTCTAACAATGCAGTTCTGGATATAAGAGAGGATGGATTTGAGATAGGGATTGACTATGGATAGTACGTAGGTTAGTGACAGTCCTATACTATGGATACTCACTAGATAGGTTTGAATGGAACTGTCAGGGATCAGACTGCTGGGCACACCGGACTGGACGGGGTCTGCAATCAGCAAGGCGCTCTGGTCACCACACGACAGGACTGGACAGGATTGGCACAGCACGGCACAGCACAGCAAAGGATTGGGTTTAATTTGCCCTTCTCGGTTCTGAAGATAATTATTTAGCAGGAAAGCAGTTACAGCACAGCCCGGCTGCTTCTTTGGTTTCCCCTTTAAGTTTGTGCGATTCTGGTTCTAGAAGTTTAAGGCCTAGCTGAGAATGGTTCAGCTATAGAGTGGGCCTTTCTGCTTTGCCAAGTGTCTGGAATCTGGAGCAAGGAATATTGATGGATCTCCTTCAGGGTGCTTTACCAGGAATCGGTTGGTGGGTGAATCTGTGTGTCTTTCTAAGTCCTCATCTTTCCCTATTTATGCATTTGGTAAAGGGGTGTGTATGCTGGATTATCCTAAGCACGCCCACTAGGCTGGCTATAGGTTAGAATCTCCCCTCTCCGTTGATTGAAGGAGAAAACAGGGTGTCACCATGATGATGTGGTTTTATGAGTAAGAGAATCCTCCCCTTGGCTTTTGAACTTGAAATCTACTTTTAGTATAATCTACTGAGTGAAGAACTTCTTGAGTGAGGATCTCATAAGGTGTACTCTCGCGACCCGTATATTAGTGCTATTAAGGTTGGCAATGGTTTTCTTATTTTATTCTTTTATTCTTGTGTCACAAGGATGTAGGTCAACACGGAGACATAGAGTCCCTCAGCTCCGTTTGTAAAATAAGCAGTAGTTTGTTTGTGCCTACACCTCTTTGCGCCAAATTTCTGATGTAAATGAATAAAAGTACGTAGTCAAGTTTCTTCAAGTATATTTTTTTAATTTATTTGATATATGTTCTGCCCATATGGATGACACGTGTTTCGGCGTTTCATTGGCGCCTTTTTCAAATCCGGGCTGAATGCAAGCCTTATTAAATGTAATGCGAATCTCCCTTTCCTTATTTCCGGGAATTAGTTTTTAGTTGAAGTGTATCACGGTAGTTCCAGGGTTAAATCCCACCTACAAAATTCTCTTGCTCATGCCTCAAGCATCGGGGGTCCTGGACCTTTAACCCTGGAACTACCGTGATAAATAAATACTTGGCCGTCTGACTGGTCAGATGGAGCTTATGGTCAGTTTCCTTGTGTCTTCAAAGAGTTGGGGGATGTCTAGCTCCTGGAAGGGGCGCTAGAGGGATAGCCTGCATAGCGGACTGCCCTTCTGCCCCCCACCTGTGACTTTATTTATGGCTAGGCCACCCTCCAAGAATGTCATATGACTCCAATAAATGTGATTTTGTGTTTGCAAATATACACCATATGCCCTTGTGATTCTTAGGTATGTGCAACCATTGCAAGATGTCTTATACCCCCAGAAGGGGGGTGGGCAATGGGGTATGGCCCTGCTATGAGTACCCACCTGTCCAGCAGTTCACAGAAAGGATGTTTCCATCTATGACAAGCTTATTAAGATCCTGATTTGTAGGTGATAGGAACCCTTGAGGTGAGAACGCATCTGCATAGACTGAACCAGAATAGGCAGATGTTAGGGCAATACCCCAATAGCTCCCAGTGGATTGCCTGTACTTTTGGGATACTGGTGCGAAAGTGCATGCACGGTCTCCCCGTAAATCAAGCATGCACTCCGGCGGAACTGCGAACCGTCACCCCTACTCTGAAGGCATCCAAACTGCTGGTCCACACCCCTAAGCCATAGCAGCCCCCTCAAATCCCAACACCACCCTCCCCCCTCACCTCTGCCACTACCCCAAGGCAGACCCCTCAAGTACTGACAGCACCCACCAGCCCCATCACCTGTGCCACAACCTCAAGGTAGCCACCACAAGTACTGATTATACTCACTTGCCACAGTGAGCTGGTGCAATCCATTAGTGGCGTGGAGACCTACAAGGACACATCTGGTGTGTGACCTTTGTGTGCATTGTATGTGTGGACAATTATGGTTGATCAATCCATATATGTGTAGTAGTACAGCTGTCTGCAGTTGTCAGCCATCCTTGGCAATGCATCTTTGTTAATGTGTTTACTTCTGTCACATGGCCTGCATTCTGGGCAGTTGTTGTTTGGTTCACATGTGTTGCACATGTTTGTGTGACAGTACACATCACTGTCTGCTGGTCTTCACAGCTGTGCAAGTACTTGCATGCAGTGTTGCAATTACCAAATTATGTGCACATTGCAAGACCCCAAGATGTGTCCCCTGATAGGCACACGCCACCCATGGGGCACACCTCTGTGTCAATGCCGAACAAGACCACATCCACATTAATCAAGCATTGTCACATTCATGGGGCTTGTCTCTTTGCATTGTACAAGTACATGTGATACATGTTGATCACGCACATCATTTTCTGCTGAGGTGCATGTTTGTACTGTAACCTGCTCTAACGGGATGTCTTGTCAGAATGCATTTCTGAGCTGCCTGCTATGACACACTATGGTGTGACCAGCCTGCCCAGGCGTGTATGCCCAAAGACCACTGCCCTGTGTAGCAGGTGTTATGTAGATACAGCTTAACTTCCATATTGCAATGGTCAACACTAGAAGAAACACAGTGAAAAAAAGCTGATGGTGCATCATCATTCCAATGTGTCTAGTCTGGCACTCTCCTATTGAAATGTCTCTAGACAGCCCATGCGAAAGGTTACAGGGATGAATAATGCCAATGAGTATGCCTGTCTGCATTGAATGTCATGCATGTGCATGGTCAAATTGCAAATATGTTTATACATTTCATAGTAGAATCACCAGTCTGACATGAAAGACCTGTATGTGTCCATCAGTCCATGGATGACAGAGACATGCCTTATTGCTCGCATCACTGTTGAAGACACTCACCTGAACATTGCTCAGTCTGTGTACTTGAGACATACATACTTGTCCAGACATGTGGATTCTGTTTGCTATGGAATGATATGGCAGCAACATCGCCCACTCAGATGTGGCAAGAGGGCTCTGTTGCTCCTTGTGTCATGATATTTGTAATTGTGGAGGTGCAGGTTCTCAATCCGAGCATGTCTGGTCAAATGTACTGACACATCTTCGTAGTTTGATGCTCATAGACAGTGATTGATGCCCCAACAAAATCAATCATACAGGAGGCATGAATGTAGGGAATAATGGTTGCACCTACCTACTACTCCCAGACCATGAATGACCATTAGCAGTATGAATGACAAAGGCGGCTCAATATATGTTATATGGGGTCCACATTTACACAGATACAGCCTCCTCAACATCAGGCATGCCTCATGGGTGAATTGTGCACAAAACAGCAGGGCTTTGATGCTCCTCAGAGGGACAGCCTCAGGGTATCTTGTGGCTTGGTCCACCACCACCAAGATATATCGGTTCCCTGAGCTGGTTTGAGGATCTAAAGTCCCACAATATCCATGGCTGTTCTCTCGAAAGGCCGCCCAACCACAGGTAGTGGAATTAAGGGGGCCTTTGAAGCACCACCTGACTAGCCAGAAGCTTGACAAGTCGGGCAGGACTGGACAAATTCCTTAACTTTTAGGCCGAACTGTGGCCAGTAAAAGTGCGCAAACAACTGGTCCGATGTTTTAGTCACTTCCAAGTGACCTACTAAAGGAATTTGGTGAGCCAAATCCAAAAGGAACTTTCTGTGGAATTGGGAAAGCACCAACCTTCTGGTGTTCTTGCCCTCAGAAACCTTTGGCTCACTATACAGGAGTCCATCCTCCTAGTACACTTCGAACAGTCCAGTGGCCTGGCCCTTAGCCTGCCCCTCATACTGGTTCTGCATACCCGCCAGAGTGGGACACTCTTTCTGGGCTGTGTAGAAGTCAGTCTGATCTGGGCCCCCAGCTGATGCAAACTCATCCAGCTTGGGCAGACTCTTCAGATGTGCGCCTACCTGGTCCTCCACCTCAGGTTCCTGTGCTGTGCCAGGCAACTCTGAAGTCACGGAGCACCCTGCTGCCAAAGAAAGGTCCTCTGTGGCTACTAGCCCCTCTCCCGTAGGAGTAGATGACTCAGTAGTCTGGGGAACTGGATTAGGGGCTACTGGCCATGCCAGTCCTTCCAACAAGCCCTCTGGAAGCACTCCAGGCCCTAAGGCATTCAGAGCATTCAATCTGGTGTTATCTTTGGCTCTCGATCGTGTAGCAACTGCAACTATTTTGGGATCAGGAAGATCATTACCCAACAAACATGGGACAGGGATGGAGTCTTTCACCGCTACCCAGTGCAGGGTCATTGCACCTTGCCAGCTGAACTCTACTATCGCCAAGGGGCACTTACTCTTACCATCAAATCAACTGACGTACAACTCAGGCCCATCGATATACTGGCCTGGCTGTACCCACTGCCAGGTTACAGAGGTGATGCTAGCCGCGGCATCCAGGACCGCAGGAGTTTTGTGTCCATTAATGTACACGTGCTCTAGATAGAGTTGAGTATTATTGGAAACTGGGGTTCCTTCTGGAGTACAGTACCGTTCCCACTCAGTGTAACCAATCCACATTTGTCCACACCCTGGCCTAGTGGAAAATCCTCCTCTGAGAGGGCCACACTTATGATGGCCTCCTCCATGAGTCCAACATTCACTATGGCTTGCTCATGTAAGCCCTTGCAAGCAGGATCCCCTTTCCTATGGCCCAGCTCCTTACAAACGAAACTACATTTGGGTGGTGAGAACGCAGGTGTCCCAGTGTTAGGGGTGCCCACGCTCTTCTTTTTGGTGTGCATGGCTGAACTAGAGTTTGGTGGTTTCCCTTTGCTCTTTTGGGACCCTGACTTTGAAAAGGATTGGGTTGGACCTTTGTCCTTCCCATCCTTGCTTACTTTTTTGTCTGCCAATTTGTCTTCCGGTTTGGGTGTGCTCGCCTGAGCCTTTTTCTGGACTCGAGTACTCACAAACCTGTTGCAGCCTTTGCAAGCTCCATAGGATCTGTAAAATCTTGTCCACTAGATTCTGGTGTAGGTCAACCTGACAATTTTTCAACACATGCTCACACGCAATCAAGTTGTACATCCCTTTAAATGTGTCAACTTTGTTACCAGTCACCCACCCGCTCAGATATTTAAAAATGTATGTGTACACTTCAAATGTCTGCCCATTTTTCTTTCCAAGCTTTCTGCAGCCGTTTAGATACTATTCTAGGGTTTTACAGAACTTTCTGACGAGGGCCCAAAGGGGAGAACCACAATAGACTTACCAGGATCTTACCAATTGCCACTTGGAACTCTTCTGGTGGTTTAAATCCGCAACCTGCAAGGAATCTGGGAGAGTGAAGATCAGACTTTTGAACTCTTACGAACAATTGGACTTAGAGTCAATACTGGAACTCACCAATTCCTCCACGCCAGTGAAGTAACGGGTCGTCTACGTGCCCCTGCGCTCTACGCAGGATGGAGAGCTCATCTTTCCAAATCTTCAGGTGAGATTAAGAGGGAACTTCAGGAGTGTTCTGTGGGCAGTCAAGGGGAGTGGGAAGGCGGGTTAACACTCAGATTACGGGAGGTTAGTTCCCTTTCTCCATTTCAGAAAGATATTCGTACGAGTCCAACAAACGAAACTAAGTGGGTCTGTCCAGTCTGTCATCTCGGCTCTACGTGTTACTCTGGTGGAAGCAACAGCGGGCCAGTCCAGATCGACGCCCCCGTGGGAATCAGGTGAGCGTAACAGAACGCGAAGCCTACCCACAAATACCCACCTGGGCGTCATGGAGACCTCAGAAACCGATCAGTTGGCCCAATTATTAGGGGAACTAAGGGCTGAAGTGCATTCCGCCCGCCAGGAAACCAATGCCCTCAGGAGGGAATTGATAGTGTCAAAAGAACGAACTGATGATTTGGCCAGACAGCTATTACAAAGCCAGGCTGGACAAACACCTCTACCTGGACTCGGGGCCAGCCCAGCTCCGGTGCCACAGAGTAACCCTGTGCAGATAAATCTTCCTGGAGCCGTTCCCTTGGCTCCGCCTGAACGCTTTGCCAGAGACCCTAAAAGATTTGCTATATTCATGAATCAATGCCGCTTACACTTTTTATGTAGACCTGGAGCTTTCCCAAATCAGCAAGCCAAGGTAGCTGTTGTACTGTCATATCTCAGCGGCATTGCAGCGGACTGGTCCATTCCGCTAGTAAATCAGGATGACCCGATTCTTCGAGATTTCCAAGGTTTTCGAACTAGCATGGAAAGACTGTTCGCCCGACATTCCCAAAGACAGGCTTTGGATAACGAACTTTTATCCTTATGGCAAGGTAATCAGGATCTTTTATCTTACATTGCAACTTTCAATAGATTAGTTGTGGAAACCGAATGGCCTGAAGCCAAGCGAATTACATTATTCCATCGAGGGCTTCGGGGAGAACTCAAGGATGTTTTAGCCCAAGTCGTAAACCCGCCTTTAGACTGTGCTGAATATATAGATTTTGTGGTCCAGTTAGATCACAGACTTCAAACCAGAAAGGCTGATCGAACCAAGTTTGAAAACAAGTTCTTGGTTAAAACCTACGTACCCTCGAAGGGGGTAGATGCCTCAGAACCCATGCAAATCGGGGGGGTTAGAGGACCCTTAACCCAGAAGGAAAGGGAAAGAAGACGGCAACAGCAATTATGTTTATATTGCGGAGCTACTGGTCATTTCCTTCGGAACTGCCCTGTAAAACCACCCAAGAAAACTATTGGAGCAGCAGACGAAAACCACTTGAAACCTGACTCGGGAAACGATCACGCCCGGCAAGCGTAGAGGTCAGCTTGCCGAGCTTAAAGAAGGACACTCTGACCTCGCATTTCACCATACCCATGGTCCTTATAGATCCAGAGCAGCCATCACGCATACACGCGGTAAAGGCGTACGTAGATAGTGGAGCCATAGGAAACTATTTGGACTACGGATTGGCTTCCAGGATGAATCTACCTCTCACCCGAAAGACCACTACCGATGTCGTCACCACTGTTGATGGAACTGAAATTGCATCTGGGCCCGTAACTCATTCCACTGCAGAGATGACTTTGCTGGGTCAGGATGGACACCAAGAGGTTATGGTGTTTGATTTAATCAAGGCTCCACAGTTTCAACTGATACTGGGAATCCCTTGGTTGGAAAAACACAATCCCTGTATTGATTGGCGAGAGAAGAGACTAACCTTCCCAGAATGTGCTAACACCTGTTACCCAAAGAGAACTCTAAATTCAGTAATGGCCCCAATAATCCCAGCTGCCATACAATTACCTGCTGAATACCAAGACTTTCAGGATGTCTTTCAAAAGGAGCAGGCAATCACCTTACCGCCGCACAGATCGTATGATTGTCAAATAGATCTCATACCAGGAGCACAACCACCTTGCAGCAGAATCTATGCCCTCACGGAACCTGAAAATCTCCACTTGCGCCAGTACCTAGACCAGTATCTTGCTAATGGCTTCATCCGCCCGTCCAAGTCCCCTGCATCTTCCGCTTTGTTCCTCGTGCCAAAAAAGGAAGGCGACCTTAGAACATGCATTGACTACCGCACGCTGAATCAGATAATTATCAAGAATCGGTACCCATTGCCTTTGATCCCTGAACTACTAGACCAGGTAAAGAACGCTTGCATATACACAAAACTAGACCTTTGGGGGGCATATCATCTGGTACGCGTCAAAGAGGGTGACGAATGGAAGACTGCTTTTCGCACCAAGTACGGATTATTTGAGTACCGGCTGATGCCTTTCGGACTGTGTAACGCACCAGCAGCCTTCCAGTTCTTCATGAACGATGTCTTCCGAGAGCTCATTGATGTTTGTGTAGTCGTTTACATCGACGATATCTTAGTATACTCCCTATCAGAATCTGATCATGTAAAGCACGTCCGAGCAGTCCTAGAAAAGTTACGCCAGTATAAGTTATACGCTAAACTGGAAAAATGCATCTTTCACACTACGAAAGTAGAGTTTCTTGGATTTATTCTGACCCCGAAAGGAATCCGGATGGATACACGGAAGGTGGACGCAATTCTTAATTGGCCTTCGCCAAGCTCAGTCAAAGGAGTGCAAAGCATGCTCGGCTTTGCCAATTTCTACCGCAGGTTTATCCCAGACTTCTCACACATTGTACATCCCATTACACTATTGCGAAAGAATAAACGCTTTACATGGACAGAAGAAGCCGAGAATGCCTTCCAAGAGTTAAAAAAGAAATTCACGTCCACTCCTGTATTACGACACCCGCGCCCAGAGCTTCCCTACATAGTGGAAACAGATGCATCCAGTTCAGCTATGGGAGCAGTGCTCTCCCAAAAGGATCCCGAAACTAACCAGCTGCACCCAGTGGCGTTTTGGTCAAGAAAGGTTTCGGCTCCCGAATTAAATTATGGTATAACCGACAAGGAACTGTTGGCCATCAAGTCCGCCTTCAAGGCTTGGCGGCACTATCTGCTGGGCGCTAGGCATACCATTACGGTCATCACTGATCACCGCAACTTACAATACCTAAAGGTAGCCGAGGCCCAATCTTAACGCCAACTCCGTTGGGCATTGTTCTTCGCCGAGTTTCATTTTGTAATAACCTATCGACCAGGTTGTAAAAATGGAAAAGCTGACGCCCTGTCCCGAATAGGAATGGGAGAAACAGAAAGAGCTTTAGAACCTGTACCCATAATTCCTGAACAGAGGATCCTTGGTCTGACATCCATACACTCTCTGCAGGACATTCAAGAAAAGGTCCATCAACTCTTTGATTCCGATGCCTTACAGGGCTGGGCAAGGAAAGGCCCAGAGTATTCTGTCACCAACAATCTACCTTATTACCAAGGCTGGCTATTTTTGCCACTAGAGGAACTACAGAAACTTGTCATTTCTCATTACCACAACACCTTAATGGAAGGACATCCTGGCATTGCTAAAACTGAAGCCAAAATCAAGAAACAGTTTTGGTGGCCCACCTGGCGAAAAGATGTCAAGTTGTTTGTCATGTCTTGTGGCATTTGCGCTCAAAATAAAGGGAAAAAGAAAAAGCTTGCTGGATTATTACAACCGTTAGACATACCACCTACTCCTTGGCATACCTTGTCATTAGACTTTATCACGGATTTACCCCCGTGCAAAGGTTATAACACCATTCTAGTTATTGTAGATCTTTTTTCTAAAATGGCCCATTTCATTCCTTTAAA
This sequence comes from Ambystoma mexicanum, assembly GCF_040938575.1. Lineage (NCBI taxonomy): Eukaryota > Metazoa > Chordata > Amphibia > Caudata > Ambystomatidae > Ambystoma > Ambystoma mexicanum. The sequence continues at coordinate 440,498,566 of NC_090932.1, read as the reverse complement.
AGGAATACCTTCAGCTTCAATCCTGGCCAAGGAGTTCCTTGAAAATGTTGTCTGTCTACATGGTTTTCCTTCCGTGTTAATTTCAGACCGGGGAAGTCAATTTATTTCACATTTTTGGAGGAAGTGCTGCCAGCTGGCACAAATTGATGTTAGGCTTTCAACCAGCCACCATCCCCAGACCGACGGTCAAACTGAGAGATGTGGGATGTTTTTATCCACGCATCCAAGCCCTACCTCAAAACTGTGCAGTACTGACATGGAAAACATCATGATGGCCAGAGCTTCCCAGAAAATGCCCAGGGAAGTGCATGAAGAATAGGCTGCCACCCATTTTGCCGATGTTATGGGCACAGAAGGGCACTGCCTAAAACCACCATTGGACTACCCACACAGTAGCCTGAAACCATTGGGAATGGCAATGCTGATTGCCAAAAGCAACCTAGAATTGTGGGGAATTCATTTTCTTAAATCCCAAAAATGGTTGCATTATCACTACTCACCACTATCAGAAAGCCGGCGTTTTAAAACAACACCAGACTTTGTGTAAAACTGAATAAATGAACCCAAAACAGGCCAAAGAAAGACTTACTGAGAGGTGGATCCAATGTAAAGTTATATTCTGAAGTGACTTGAATGTTCATAACAAGACTGGCTGAGCTGTGGATTTCAGCAGTTTAAGTAAATTGGGACTGAAAGACACTAAAAATCCAAATGTTTAAAAGAAATGAGTGACCTACTTTTGAGTGTCACATAGGTTGCAATTGTTTAAATGTCATAGTTTTAAACTTAGAATCAGAATTCTAGCTGCATATGTAAAAATGGTTAGTTTTATTTGAATGCAGAAAACTGGGTAACTAAAAGTGACATTAGCTGGGGCCTGGCTTAAGGAACTGAATTCTGCCCACCAGCTACCCCAGACAGGAGATGAGACTTGCACAACAGCTGTGTTCCCAGGCCTAGCTGCCCTTTTGCTGCTCCCACCAAAAGGGATATGACACTTCCCTGATTGAATTACCTGGGCTCTGCAGGAAATTGAACAAAGCCCTGTCCTGACTCAGGCAAATGTTTTATTATGGGGGCCGTAAAAAGTGGCTTCCTCCTGGAAGAAAAGGGGAGGAGCACTGCATGTGAGAGCAAGCTGGCTTGGCAGAAACTGGGAGGGGGAGAAACTGGAGACAGAGGCTGAGCTTGAAGAAAGTGGAAAAACTGGTTTCTGTACCATGTGACCTGAAAAGACACACCCCTGTAGCCAGAATATGGTTTTAGAAAAAGATGAATAACTCATAGTACGGACTTGTCATAATTATTTAAATGATACCATAATTCTTGTGATTTTTCTGCCCACATTTTAAGAGGTTTTTAGAACCGGTGGCATGATCTGGGGGCAAGCTAGCAGTTAAGAGGGTATTACTTAAAATGTATGCATGTTAAAAATCTGACACTTCATCAAGTAATGTCCATACTCCTTGCGCACATGTGTATAAATTTGGGGTAATGTCTGATATTGGTAACCTGATTAAAAAGTGCAAATGTTGCCATTTCTGAATGCAAGCTCCCAGGAAGAGCAGATTTGGACAGGGTATACCTCCTGTGATATGTGATAGGTGCATGTAATTTTAAACAAAGGTGTACCTGTGCAAATATGCTTTTTGATCAAAATATAGATTGTGTGTAATTTGACAGGGGTGGGTTCTCTGTACCATAAACAGACCTCATCATGATGACACTTCATTTCATTCCCCCAATCAAGGGGAAGAGGAGGAAGTGGCCAATGACAAGTGGAGAGGGGTAGAGCCTAGTGATGCTGCACACACACCCATTTTCAAAACACATAAAAGCAGACAGTCAGGACAGATAGGGACATTCAATTCCATTTGCTGCAACGCGCTCTGCCGGAACCATACCACACCCAGAGATCCAGATTTCAAATCCATCAATCTCCAGAGAGAGCAGAGCTGACCCAGACCACTGTTAGCAGAACCAGAGAGCTGACCCAGATCACTGTGAAGTGCAGAGACCAGACCAGAGTCCAGTCTAAAACCTGACCAGATCCGTGGCGAGGCCCATTCTAATTCAAGAATATAGTGTGAGTACCTAGCAGAACTGTGCAGAACCAATCTCTTAGTTAAAATAATATAATTCAAGCTATTTTAATCTAAGTAGAACTGCCTCCTAACTGTCACCTGTCATTTGTAAAGCTGTCACCTGGCATTTTCTAGTTGCAAGCTGCCCTTGTCACTTTGAATTTTAACATTCCAAATCCGAAAAACTACCTTTATTTAATCGCTCATATCTCTGTGACCGTTTGTCCTAGAGACTTGCAGTAACTTTCCTCTGAAAGCTTGGAATCTTGGCTTTCTACGAACTTAGAACCGCATTCCTACCCCCGATACTTTTGCCGCAATCGCGAAAAACGCACTCGCAAATTTGCCGCGATTTGCAAATTTATCCACGTGTGAAAACAGCAGTTCTTGCTTTCCTTGCTAAAATTTCGTTTGCCTCTTAAGAACCATGCCTGAATCATTGCTAGAGTGAACCTGGACTAATATTAACTAGATAGCACTCACCCTGAACCTCTAGAGGGATATAAAAGCATTTTAGCATATTTTTCACTTCATTGCCAGCACACAAAAAAGCATTTTGGGCCTGTGTTTCCAACTTCTGTAGTCTAAGCTTGCTGGGGTGAACTGAATTACATTTGATTGCGTTTCTGAGAACTGTGTGCTTTCCTTCCATTTCCTTGCATTGCATAAAGGGGGGAGGGGATCGCCAGAGAAAAGTGATTACATTGTTTTGTTGAAATCATATTGAGTATTTTCTGTATTGCATTTTCATTCAACATTACATCCATCTGAACCTATATAAAGCATTCTCTACCACCTTATTCTTCTGTTCCTATTCACAAGTGTGCTAGTGCCAGACTATCCATTATTGATTACTGCTCAGATTCAGTGTGATATTCAATTATTAAATTATTATAAAGTGTGATATATATATCTATTGTTTAAATTATCAAATAAACCTTTTAAACTTGCAAAACAGAACTACTTCTTGGCTCAGTGGGGTCAGGGGGATTCCCAGAGAGGGGTGTTATATAGGGGTAGTCATCCAGAACGCATGAACTGGACATAAAGATATATCCATAAGGGTTTCCATTCAGTATCCCAGACTAGGCTTTGACTTAGCTGTAGTGTTGAATTGAATCCTCTTACAGAGAACCAACCAGACTCTTGAGCAATACCTACGTTGTATGCTACATCAATCTGAGGAGGATTGGAAAGACATTCTTTGGATCGCCGAGTATGCATACAATAATTCTGTACACTCAGGAACTAAACAAAGCCCTTTTTTTACCATATATGGTCACCATCCTCGAACCTCAGACTTAGATTCTCCCCAGCATTTAGAGATGCCTGCGGTGGACCATCTCCACGCTGTTATCACACAAGCCTTTAAAGAAGCGACTGCACATTTACAAAAGGCTAAGGATAAATACAAGAAGGATGCTGATCAACACAGGAGTGAAGCACCGCAATACCAAGTAGGGGACCAAGTATGGTTAGCCACCAAGTACTTACCACTCAAGGGAACACAGACTTTTAACCCCAGGTACTTGGGGCCTTATTCTATTACGGCTATTATTAACCCAGTGGCCGTCAAGTTGGACCTGCCTGGTCATATGCGTGTTCATCCTGTTTTTCACGTGTCTCTTTTGAAGCCTGTACAACCAGGAACTAGACTAACCACCCCACCTGAACCTATCCTCATAGACGGGGAACCCGAATTCGAAGTCAAGAATATTTTGGACTCTAAAAGGGTGAGATCAAAACTCTTCTATCTCATTGATTGGAAAGGGTATGGTCCACAAGAAAGATCTTGGGAGCCTAGTGACCATGTTCATGCACCTCAATTAGTGAAAAGTTTCCACCAAGAATTTCCAGACAAACCAAGGCCGAGAGGGAGAACAGCTTTAGGAGGGGCCTTGAGGGAGAGTGCTGTCACGATGCCTGCCCCCGGAAAGCCAGACCAGGCCCAGCAACCCCGGAAGCAGACATCATGCCACTTGAAGCATGCCCAAAAACCCCAGTTAGGGGCTCTTTGGCTACAGTCCTGGCGCCTATGGTGCCAGGCTCATAAGAATAAAGTCAGTCCTGGCGCCATGGGCGCCAGGCTCATTACAGAAATCTTACCTGTTGCAGACCATGCTGCATACCTACCTGATGCAGACCATGCTGCACGAAACCACAAGCCAAATGAGGCTTAAAGGGACTACTTTACCTCAGGGACTCCTTTCCTCTCGGATGGGGCTGTGGAAGAATACTTACCTGGGACTTCTTCCAAGGCTATTTAAGCCACACCCGGACCGCCACACGTGCTTCGCGTTATTCTGCTTGCTGCAGCGTAACGCTCACCGTGTCTTCAGCAGCTCCAGTCTTCAGCCACGCCCGCTTCAGCCCTGGAACACCTGGAACAAGAAAAGGAGAAGGAGAAGAGGTCAGAACAAAACCCTTACCTGAATCCTTGATCCAGCACATCGTCGATCTGGAAGAGAGAAGCCTTCTCAGGTGCATTGCCACGCACCTCGCAGAGCCGCGCTGAACTCACCAACCGAGGCTGCATTCCTTTACTCCATCACGAATCCAGCATCTCCAGGCCATTCTTCAACACCTGGGGGAGACAAGAACAGATAGGTGAGCAAGGGCAATACAAACCACCCCCAAAGACTTACCTGATTACCACAGGGGGGTACTCACCTCATCTCGGGTTGGCGCAGTCAATTCCGCATCACCGCCGCACCCCGGCCCCTAAGGGGAAAAAACACGGACAATACAACCTAACCCCAAAGACTTACCTGATTTACCACAGGGGGTACTCACCTCATTTCGGTTCGGCACAGTTAATTCTGCATCATCGCTGTACTCCGGCCCCAAAGGGGAGAACCACAATAGACTTACCAGGATCTTACCAATTGCCACTTGGAACTCTTCTGGTGGTTTAAATCCGCAACCTGCAAGGAATCTGGGAGAGTGAAGATCAGACTTTTGAACTCTTACGAACAATTGGACTTAGAGTCAATACTGGAGCTCACCAATTCCTCCACGCCAGTGAAGTAACTGGTCGTCCATACGCGCCCCTGCGCTCTACGCAGGATGGAGAGCTCATCTTTCCAAATCTTCAGGTGAGATTAAGAGGGAACTTCAGGAGTGTTCTGTGGGCAGTCAAGGGGAGTGGGAAGGCGGGTTAACGCTTAGATTACGGGAGGTTAATTCCCTTTCTCCATTGCAGAAAGATATTCGTACGAGTCCAACAAACGAAACTAGGTGGGTCTGTCCAGTCTGTCATCTCGACTCTACGTGTTACTCTGGTGGAAGCAACAGCGGGCCAGTCCAGATCGACGCCCCCGTGGGAATCAGGTGAGCGTAACATCGTCCTCGTATTTTACCCCCTACAGAATGTCTTGTACAGAGGGCCTATCTCGTCCCCTGGGGTCTTCTCTCCAACTGCCCTCACATCTACCCAAGCCTGGAGGCTGGTCAGCAACTCAGGTTTATTAACCTTACTGCTGTGGGGAAGTTCCCTCTCTTGACATAAGAGGCGCAGGACATCCTTGGTCATGCCTTTTGTAGTCTCCATGTCAAGCTCCATGACTATTACTATTACCTAGCAATGACTAAACATTGCCTGCAACAGTACTTCTATCGCTGGGTGACTAAGCTGCGCGCTATGCTCCAACTGATCCGACCACTTGCCACCAATGTGACAAATGAACTTCCGGGGCACCAGTGGTCCAGGGATGAATATCAGTTTCTAAACCATCAGTCAATCCCACACTTCTAGTACACCAGAAGGGATCCAAACAGATTGAAATACAAATGAATTGTAAGACGTCCTTGTACAATTCTGGTAACATGGACAGAATGGCAGGCTTATCACTGCAAGGTCCTGGATCATTGGTTAGTTGCAACACAGCGAAAAATACAATTATTACCCAACGATAAAAGGGACTATCCAGTCAAGGTTGTATAAAAATATGTACTTCATCATTATTATAACAGACAGTTCTAGGACACTACAATTACAAATCACACTGTAAAGGAACACAGGGGACAGACAGTTTCACAAAAGAAAGGAATGTACTCTGGATACTGACAGGAGGGTAGTTCGTAAAGTAATCAGTCTTACAGTTCAAGGTTATTGGTTTCAACACCAAAGGAGAAAAGGGTCAGAACTGTCTCTAGGGGCTTTCAGAGAAGGACAAGGGGGGCAGAACCACAATGTACCTAGTGCTGAAGAAGTTCTTGCTGCTTGACTGAGTTGAGGCAAATCCAGGGCGCTTTGCAGCCCATTAGCAGAGTTAGTGGCAGGAGACAGCTGCGGGGACCAGACAGCAGGCAGTTCGGCAAGCAAGGCTGTACGGACATCAGTAGGCAGTCCGGTACGGCGGATCAGGGCCAAGAATTGTTGTCACTGTTCTGGTTGGCAGATCTGGAATGCTGGTCGAGGCATCTCAGAGGGCTCAGGCGGCTCCGCGTGACAACTGTTAGCAGTGAGGCCGGATGCGTTTCTTAGACTTGACTGTTTTGAAATTGTCCTTAAAAAGATGGACACTGAATGATGCTTAGGTGGCAAGCTTCTTAGCTTCTTCGCAGGGCTCGTGTCCTTTCAAGGTGGACGGCCCAAAGCTCAGGAGGGTATTAGCAGGCAAAGGCCTTGTCATTTGTCCAGAGACTCTCTGGCACTTCCCACCTATGAAGCTTGCTGTCGGAACCTAGCAGGGCACGCTGTGTGCTGGTTGGGAACCGGTTCTGCAGCCACTGGATGGGTACTCTGGGTCTGGCATCTCCCTCTGTTTCCTGGGAGATGTTTAGGGGACGGATCTTGCTTCACTCTTCGAACTCCTGGCCTCCCATCTGGTTTCCGTCAATTCCATGCGACAGAGATGGCTCTCTTAGCCTTAAAATCTCATTTACATCAAGGCATGCATAAAGGTCAAACTGCCTTATTAATGATCCTGGATCTTTCAGTGGCTTTTGACCTGGTGGACCATTCATCGTGTCCACCAGGTTGAGGGAAATTTCCAACTTCTCGCCTCAAGCTGGATCGCTTCTTTTTTAAGTGGTAGGTAGGTAAGGGGGACAAGTGGTTCGGCAGAGGTTAATCCAGTCCCTTTACTATTTGGAGTGCCTCAAGGAGCCTGCATATCCCCTTGTATCTATAACATTTTAATGATTCCTTTTTTCTTTATGTTAGAACAAGAAGGGATTACATTTTCCAATTATGCCGACGACACGCAATGTGTTATCCTGATATCGGGAACTCATTGCGATGATGAATTATTCATCAATAAAATCTATTTGAAAATCCAAAAGTGGATGGTGGCTAATGGCCTGGCTCTTAATAGTGCCAAAACGGAACTCATGCTCATTGGCTCTGACACCAAAGTGGAAATGTTAGGTTCAATGTACAGGAACTTCTGTATAGATAAATGTGTCAAGAGTAAGGTTAAGACACTAGGTGTCACCCTAGATAAGAGCCTTAGTTTGAAGGCTTGAGCTTCAAACAAGCATCTTGGTCTCCTCGTTTTCTTACTCTGTTAAGATGTTACGTCACCTTCAAACCCTTATTTCTGAGAAAAATACTAAGTCCCTGGCAAGAGCCATAATCTGCTCCAAACTAGATTACTGTGGTAGCCTTCTGACAGGCTTTACTACAACAGATTTCCATTGTCTTCAGTTTGTTCAGAATGGGGCAGTGAGGGTTATCAAGGAACTCCATCGCAGAGATCATGTGTCGGAGGCAAGAAGGAGCATGCATTGGCTACATGTTCAGGCAAGGGTCCGTTTCAGGCTCCTGCTTATTACACACACATTTATGAGCTGCCATATGCCATCTTACTTAATGAAGATATTAGGAAGAAATCCAGTACTAATTTTCTTAGATCACCTAACACAAATCTGCTGAACACATTGCGGTGCAAGTCTAACAAAGCACATAACAGAGCTTTTGCCATAGCGGCTCCCCTTGCATGGAATGCCTTAGATCCCACTCTGAGAAATATGGTCTCGATAGAAGGTTTCAGGAAGAAATTGAAGGCGTTTCTCTTCTCCTAAACATTGATGACGGTTGATCGCTATACACCTACACTGCTGAGTAATTTATGTCTTGTGTTATGTCTCATTTTTATTTGTATTTGTATTTATTTTATTTGTATAGCGCAGACCAGGTCCGGAGGCTACCGGGCGCATTTCTTAAGGCAATGGTTACATAAGTTGCATACAGTGATAATATATAAAACAATAAATATGGCATAGAAATAGACATAGGTAGGTAGTACAACGATACATGGTTTGTCAAGTAGTACATCCCTACATAGGTTATTGCAACACTTTTTCAGAATGTAGCTTAGGCATTGGAAGAGGCGAGCCAACGTTTGGCTCTATGTTTGAAAAGGTTGAGGGAGGGGAGGTTTCTGATAGTCAAGGGGACAGCATTCCACAGTTTGGCTGCCAGGACTGGGAAGCTAGAACCACCAGCTGTTTGGAGCTTGTATCTAGGTATCCGTAGGCTCTGGTTGAGGGTAGATCTAAGTGAGCGAACTGGAGTGTACAACGTGAATCATGAGGAGAGATAAGTGGGGGCCAGGTTGTTCATGCATTTGTAGGTAAGGGCAAGCGATTTTAGTGAGATCCTTTGGGTGACTGACAACCAATGAAGGTTCTTCCTGGTATCCGAAATGTGTGCGGATCTGGGGATATTGAGGGCTGCCCTGATGGCGTTATTTTGTATGATTTGGAGCTTGTCTAGGTTACCCTGATTAGTGCCCTGGTACAATGCATTGCAATAGTCTAGTTTGGACATGACCAGGGTCCTAGCAAGGGTAGTACAGTTGTGCGAGGAGAGGAAAGGGCGACATGCTGTGATCAGCTTGCAGGTATAGGCGGCGGCGGCCGCAACTGCATTAGTTTGTCTGTGAAGGGAGAGGGTGGAGTCGAGGTAAATTCCAAGCGTTTTTGTGTCTTTGGAGACTTTTATTATATTTCCATCGATGTTAAAGGAGCTGAACATAGGGTTCAGCTTGTTTAGTCTTTGCTGAGTACCTAGGATGAGGAGCTCTGTCTTGTCGTCATTGAGACAGAGCTCATGTTGGTTCATCCATGTTTGAATGACATGGTAAACGTCATTGAAGGCTTTTGCGTCTAATGTGTAATCGCCCGTGATGGGGATGAGTATCTGGGTGTCATCCGCATAATTTGTGTAGGTGACACCCAGATAGTCAAGCACATCAAATAAGGGTTTAGTAAATACATTGTAAAGGGTCGGGGATACACACGATCCTTGGGGGACTCCGCAAGGGACTGGTGCAGGGTCAGCCGTGGAGGTGGGCGAAAATACCCTCATTTGTCTGTTATCCAGGAAGGATTGAATCCAGTTTGTGGCCATGTCGGAGAAGTGAGCTGCAGTTTTCAGGTGGTGACAGAGGATTTGATGATTAACCAGATCAAAGGCAGCAGATAAGTCTAATAGTAGTAACAGGGCTAGTTTACCTTTGTCTTTGAGATCCTCAATTTGGGTCTTGAGATCGAGGAGGGCTGTCTCCGTACCGTGCTTTGGTCTAAACCCGGATTGTCTCGTGCCTATTAGGTTGTTTGATTCCAGATAGTTCTGTATCTGAAGATAGGCTGCTCTATCTAAGATCTTTAGCAGAAATGGGACCGTTGTGATAGGCCTATAATTGGTTGGAACCTCCGGGTCTAAGGTGGGTTTTTTTAGGAGAGGGATAACCCAAGCATCCTTTAGGTTATTGGGGACCACTCCCGATTGAAAGGAGGCGTTGATGAAAGAGGTGATAAAAGGAGCGAGGTCGTGAGCTGACTCCTTAATGATCGGGGCTGGACAGGTGTCCCCTTGGCAGTTTGAGGGTTTCAAGTTGCAGATGATTTTTTCAACCTCCAGAACGGTGAGTGGTGTAAAGCTGAACGGCACAGGGGAGTCAGGGGTTGTTAATTTAGGTGGCCTGGTATTGCTAAATGTAAGGGTGTGGAGGGTATTTTGTTTGGCGTTGATTTTGGATTGCAAGGTGGATATTTTGTTGAGAAGGGCATTTTGTATATTGTTGCACCAGGTGCTGTCCTTGGTGCACGTGTCCGGGGCAGGTGAGGGAGATTCTAGCTCTTTGAGGATTTTGAATAATTCTCTAGTGTTCGATTCTGCCTGGGATATTCGTGAGTTGTATGTCTCCTTTTTGGCTTGTAATATGGCCTCCTTGTAGTTAAGAGAGGTGATTAGAAGGGAGGCTTTATTGGCAGCATTGGGGTGGCTTTTCCAAAGGGCTTCAGCCTTGCGCTTTTCTTTGCGTAGCGCGTTGAGCTGCGGGGTGAACCAGGTGTTCAGGTGGGACTGTTGTTTGGCTTTACGGATTTTTAGTGGAGCTAGGCTCTCAATGGCATTGGTCATTAGGCTGTTATAAGTGTCTACTAGGAAAGTGGGGTCCTTGTCCTTCTGCTGTGCAGCAAGAGTGTTCAAGCAAGGGAGGATAAGAGGAAGCAGTTTCTCCCTGATGATATCTTTTTTATTTCTGGTAGGTATAGCGGGGGCTATGGTAGGTATGGGCTGGGGGTTGGTGGCTGGCAGGAGGAAGGTAATAACATGATGGTCAGACCACGCGCATGCATCATTAGAAGTGACATTGGTGTTACAGTTAAGGTCGGCTAGCCAGTCGAGCGTTCTTCCTTTGATGTGTGTAGGATCACGAATACGCTGCTGGAAACCTAAGTTGGAGAGGGTAGTGTCTACTTCAGTGGCCATGTGGTCCTTGGGATCTGAGAGACCTAGGTTGAGGTCTCCTAGTAGCAGTATCTGAGAGTTGGGCTTGGTGTTAGTCGACAATGTGGATGCAACATCATCTGTGAATGAACCCAATGGGCCTGGAGGTCTGTATATAAGGTGGAGTGTAGCTGTATTGGTAGGAAATAGCGATAGTTTCACTGAGAGAGATTCTGCAGAACTAAGTTGTATGTGGGGAGCAGCTCTCATAATGATTTTGTTGCTATGAATAAAGGCGACTCCTCCTCTTTTCGACAAGTTGGAATGGCGGTCGTTTCTGATGATGGTATAACCCTTGGGTAGGGATAGAGCGAGGAGTGGGCCAGAGGCGTCATGTAACCAGGTTTCGGTAATAGCTAGGAAGTCAAGGTTCTGGACCGTGATGAGGTCAGCGATGTCAAGGGCGTGCGCCGTGAGGGATCTAGCATTGATAAGGGCTCCCTTGAGTGCTGCGATGGGTAGGGTGGATGGTGGAGGACTAGGCGTTATGGTCGAGTTGGGCAGTGGAAGGGCAGAGCGATTGCGCAAAATACAAGGTGGTCTGGGCAGTCTAGTTCTAAGTCTTCTATTCCTTTGTTGTAAAGTACATGGGATGTTTGGAGTGGGTTTGGTAGCAAAGTGCTTGAGCCAGAGGGCTGGGTCATTGAGGTAAGGGTTTGATAGGGGCTCGGGATGGTAGAGCATGGTTGATGGGCGAATAAGTAAGGTCTTAGTGTTACTTGCGCAGTAGCTGGCAGCAGTGCAGGCTGATAGTCCTAGGAAGACTTTGAATATAAGGTCAATGCTGGCACAGGTTCTTAGCTGCATGTCGCAGCTTCTATTACTCAGGGGACTGAGGATATAATTATATGGGTTCAGGACAAAGGGTATAAAGGAGTAGAGGTGGCGCGACTAGGCAGCCAGCAGCAGTGTAACTCAGGTCAGTAGGCACAGTACAGGGACATCTAGATTCAAAATGGTACAATTAGGCAGCTAACGGCAGTGCAAATCAGGTCAGTAGGCACAGTACAGGGACATCTAGATTCAAAATGGCACAATTAGGCAGCTAACGGCAGTGCAAATCAGGTCAGTAGGCACAGTACAGGGACATCTAGATTCAAAATGGTACAATTAGGCAGCTAACGGCAGTGCAAATCAGGTCAGTAGGCACAGTACAGGGACATCTAGATTCAAAATGGTACAATTAGGCAGCTAACGGCAGTGCAAATCAGGTCAGTAGGCACAGTACAGGGACATCTAGATTCAAAATGGCACAATTAGGCAGCTAACGGCAGTGCAAATCAGGTCAGTAGGCACAGTACAGGGACATCTAGATTCAAAATGGCACAATTAGGCAGCTAACGGCAGTGCAAATCAGGTCAGTAGGCACAGTACAGGGACATCTAGATTCAAAATGGCACAATTAGGCAGCTAACGGCAGTGCAAATCAGGTCAGTAGGCACAGTACAGGGACATCTAGATTCAAAATGGCACAATTAGGCAGCTAACGGCAGTGCAAATAAGGTCAGTAGGCACAGTACAGGGACATCTAGATTCAAAATGGCACAATTAGGCTGCTAACGGCAGTGCAAATCAGGTCAGTAGGCACAGTACAGGGACATCTAGATTCAAAATGGCACAATTAGGCAGCTAACGGCAGTGCAAATCAGGTCTGCACAGTACAGGGACATCTAGATTCAAAATGGCACAGCAGTGCAAGTCAGGTCAGTAGGCATAGTACAGGGACATCTAGATTTAAAATGGCACAATTAGGCAGCTAACAGCAGTGCAACACAGTTCACTAGGCACAGTATACAGGCATCTAGATACAAAATGGCATTGGACAGGCATTACAGGATATACTTGTAAAATAGGGGGATGTAAAGAAAGGTCTAAAGAAGAGGGGCGAGTGAGGGATGCACTGCGTTCATCCGTAGGTGTAAAGGATGTGGTCCATGGTAGTTGTAGCTGCGGGTAAGTGGCCAAGGCGTCCCGCGACGGTGAGTCGGGAGGTGAAATGCGGGGTATCCGGGTGGCACGTTATAGGCATGGACAGAACACACGTGTGCAGCCGTGTGGGATGGCAACGTTAATTGGACAGGAACGTAAGAAATGCGCTGTAAATTAAGCACTTCTAGTCAGCAGATGGTGTTATGCATGTGGCAGCGCTCATGTTTTATGTTTGTGCCCTTAAGGGTACTGGATGCAATACAAGTGGATAAATAAATAAATAAATTCCTTCACTGGCAGAAGATGTAAGGTAGATTGCAATATATAATATGATATGGCATTTATAAAGCGCCTATACACACGTGTTTCAAGGCGCGATGCGGCTAGGGAGGGGGAACAGAGGGAAGACAGACAACAATCCTACTAGGCCAGGTAACATTCAGATCGCTCAAGTGCATGGAAAGGGGAAGGAGGAAAGTGCAGAGAGGGAGGGTGGACTTTGCAATACATGGGATTACAAGATAAATAAACTAAAAGTACGACCAGCAGGTGCCAAGTGCATGGGTAAGTGCAGACATCAGGTGTCAAGTGCTGGTAGTCAGGCTGTAGGGATACAGAAAACAGTCCCCAAGTACAGGGGTTGTCAGGAAGGCAGTGCAGGAGTGCGACTGGCGGGGGAGGTGGCCTGGGCCTGAGATCAGAGGGTGGACCGGTAACCAGTGCAATTTCAGTATCAGACAGGAGGTCAGCAGGGGAGAGGAGGAGAAAAAGCAGAAGCAAAGATAAAGGTTTTGAAGTGCTTCCGGAACAGAGATGATTCTCCTCAAGTTTCAGGGAGGCAGCCGAAGAAAGAGACCTACCACCAACTCGTTGCTTGGAGAATCATCTGACCCTGAGGGAGTTGGAAGCGGATGAGCGAAGAGCTCTAGAAGGAAGATATTTAGGAAGAGAAAGTTGAAGGTATTGAGGCCCCAGAAGGCCTTATGGACAATGCAGAGGGTTTTGAACTTAATCCTTGCAGCCACTGGGAGCCAATGCAGAGATTTCAGTCCTGGGAAATACGATCGCTGGGCTTAGGGCCGAGGACAAGTCTTGCAGTCCTGTTCTGGATGAGTAGCAAGAGGGTGGAGAGTAGAAGCAGGCAGATTTAGAAAGAGGCTGTTGCAATAGTCCAGCCTAGAGAGAACCAGAGCTCCTGAGACAGTGAGCTTCTGGAGGAAGGAGAGGAAAGGAAGAATATATCTGTACCTTCAGCTCAGGTCCAAATTAGTCCTTCTTATTACTCTTTGCAAAGTCTTCAGATGATCTTATCAATGAGGTGCTCAGCCCTCTTTTAAAACCAAACGGGGCCACGGGATTGGTGCAGGCCAAGCCTAACTTAAGAGAGCCAATCCTGGGTCTCCATCAACAAACTTCAGTGATGTTTCAGGTCTGAATCAGGGTGCTTTGCATTAGACAGGGGAAGGATGACAACATATATTTCTAAGTTCCACCCATCTTTCTGTCAGCTGTACATCAAAGTGTCTCCCTAATTAACTGAGCCCTATGTGGCGCTTGATCACAATATGAGCCTTCTTTGAAGTAGGGGGTTGCAGGCAGACTTTCATCTCTTACAATTCACATACTTCCCCGCTCTGAAAGGAGTGGTTCCAGACAGGACATTCACTGCCCTTTTCTACCAAGGAGGGGTGTTAGTACCAAGTTGACTCATTTCATTACAAAGAAGTGTTGGCATCTGGTCTCCATTGTCACTTCCTGCACCCAGACCTTCCCTGAGGCCTGCTAATTACCATTCTTCGGTATTTGCCACCACCAGCAAAGTTTGACAAAGGAGATTCAAATCCATAGGGCCTTGAAATTCTAATCAGACTGTCCATGGACAAAGGCTTTTGAAGTACCCAACACTGTAAAGTGTCAGCTACACATGACAGGGGAGGGCGGAGTTGTTAAGCTGTGTCCTCCCAGAGTACATGACTATATTTCTGCTGTGTGGTGAGCGTGGAAAATATGTGCAGGAATGCCCCACATATTTTTGGAGGTTTTTATCCCATCATTCATTCTTTTAAACAAACAAAAAAAGCCCAGGCAAGCGCCTTCTTTCGTGCGGATGGTCAAATCCCTCAAACATCTCTCAACCGAGCCGCTGTCTATTTACTGCACTTGGTTAGGCTCACCCTCCTCACTGGAAGTTGCACTTACATTTTTTTCTCCTCTTAGCACTTCACTGTGAGCACTTCCTCATGAGCACCACAGCAGCTATCCCTTTCCCCATCCCCTCTGCACTTGCACATTCTGAACACTCACAAGGCATAGTAGGTTTGTCTCCAATCCCTATCATTCTTCTGATTTGTTGTACTATCAATTGAATTATGTATCTTTGTTGTAATTCATTGTCTCCCTGTACCCACCCTGTTGCCAAGTGGGCCCTTTGAAACAGTTTTTTCTAATTGTATAAGCGCCTAACAAGTGACCAATAAATAAATAAATAGATAAATCCAGTGGAGTGGACTGTGCGCGTCCTGCGAAACAGAAAGATATCAGATAGTTGCAGAGGGCTGACTGCCCCACCGCCCCCCGCACCCAATTAAAGCAGTCCTCAAGTAATTGTCAGAAGCATCAACGTGCTCCTTTTTCTGCACTTCCGTAGCTTTCCTTAACATTTTAACAAAATGATCCCAGCAGGATGATTACTCTGCAGGGAGGGGCAGGCAGAGAATGAGAAGGGTGGTACATGAGTTGGTAAATAACAACCCCTCCCACCCCCCACCATCTTCCCCCCATCAGAATCCATCCCCCTCCTATGTGTACTCTAATAAACTAGTTTTGGCGTGCACGTGGCACTACACACCACCCTCAAACCAAGACCAGAAACTGGATTTGGAACAGCCATCTGATGGGAGGCAGCAGCCTGACAACGTGAAATCCCACTCTCCCGCTCACGCTGCTCTCCCAGTTCTCCAGGCGTAGCCCTATCCCATTTTTTGTTTTGTTTTTGTGAAGGTTTCCACCCACTGCCTAGCCCATTTGTTAAAATGAATACCCCGAAGTAATACCACTGTCACATGATACAACCACGCTCTGTTAAAATTAATGAACCCACGTGAACACTCTGCTCATTGCCAGATAATGCCCCGCACACCCGCGCTTGCCCACTGTAAATTTAATGAAATTCCTAGGCACTTTGAACACCGCCAAATTAAAAACAGCATACGAAGAAGACCACCTATTGTAACAATAATACCAGCAAAAATCACTCGGCCATCTTTAAAATTAACGCAGCACACACATGCATCTAACCAATTGTAAAATGATTGCGACATGCAAATATACTCTGCCCCTAGCAAACTGATGCCAAGCACAGATGCACTCTGCTATGGTGCGCCGCACCTCGCCGCCAGCTGCCACTATGCTGCAAAGCACACGTGCCCTCAAACAACTGTATCACAAATGATAGCTGCCCAATTACGATGCTGCCAGGTGGTGCGAATCACGTATGGACTAGTGCTGAAGACCAGCGCAGGCTTCATCAAATAGAAACATCCACGTGCCTTGTCTCCCGAGGCGCTCACCAGAGCGATCCAGGTGGCGGACCATCCAAACCCCAAAAAGCCATGATAAACTTCCTGCACATGTACCGAAGCGCTCCAGCTGCCACCATTCTGCACAGCACCTTACAGTAAATAATCGCTGAACAATCTTTGCACACGATCGGCACGAGAACACGCCCGATCTAGTGCTGCTGACCACTCACCAGCCTAACCCCTAAACCAATAAAACCCGACAACCAAGAGAAATATCCGACGCCTCACACCCGCAACCGACATCCATGCTGCTCCTGCACCCCTGCCACTCCAGATCTCCCGCACGGGGGGCGGGGGCGCCGAGGTATGCAAATTAGTTCGGGCTGAGCCCCCTCTGGGCGAGACGGAGAGAAGACACAGTAGTCTTTTCTTAAACACCTCAAATTCAGAATGCAGACAAAAACGTACAAAAGGCGCTTAGAGTAGAATAAGCATTCATTTAGGACTATGTATTCTGCTTTTTGCAAGTTATAGCATGTTTTTATCTCCAGTTGTCTCTGTTAAGATCATCACAAGACATTCCATCTCTGTGTCCTCTGTCACTTGACAAAATCCTTGTGCCTAAAAGCTTGTGTGCAATGTAGACATGTTTTAACATAGCACATAAATGGGCCCTTGATTTCTCTGTGCCACAATGAATGCTTTGTTGTAATGTGTATGTTTTCCGTAACTCCCTGACATGCTGGTCAGTGTTTTGTTTGCATGTATGAGGTAATGAGAACCCAGAGTACGGGATGCCGTGTGGGTGTGCTGCTTTTCCAGAGCTACTGTAAATTCTTTAATACACAGTTATGACCAATATGGCCAACCTCTGTAGCCTAAAACAAAAACAAAAAAACACGCAGGCTTGGCAAGGCCAAATCCGTCTTTCATCCTTCTGAGGTCCATAAATGAGAACCAAAACAGGTTGGGTGACGTATGTATATTTGTTCTATACAAATCGCGTAAGCATAAGTGCTATATAATAACACATCATCATCATTTGGCCTTTGACTTCTGCTTGCATTCACAGTAATTTGGTAACATGGGCCTATACACAACAATATTAACAATATTTTATTGTGATCCATTCTTGTATGAAATGTATATCACATTATATTGTGTCGTAGTCATATTTTTCGTAGTGTACTTGGGAACAATGCTATGCCACTTCCTGTTTTGTCAAGGTCATGTTCCATCATTTCCCATGCTTTCACTTCGAAGAGGCGTCAAATGAGATCACTTTGTGTGATGTCATCAGAGGTCAAGTGTCATGTGATGTCACTTCTGCTACCTCTGGTATTTTGGTGAAATAACGTCCCTGACGCCACCCACAGATGCCAACATGCTGCAGAGAGGCTGCACTGCAACAAATAAAAGTTCACTACTTGGGATGAATCATTACTTCTGGTGCATACTTGGGTGCAAACCCGCACTTACCATGGAAGTACCCAGCAAATTGGTCTTAGACCCTGGCCTACCACTTATGCTGACCTAGGAGCAGCCATTGCCGGGCCAACAATCCACAATGTCTCTTAGCTGGCTGAACTTGACAGAGGTGAGGAGTACTCCCTGTGTAGGACTGTACCCTACCTCCTTAAGCTATTACATGCCACTGGGGCAACACATATAAAACAGATCTTAAACAGAAAGTGCTCAATAAAAGGATCCCCGTTAAAAGGCTACAATGAAAAGAAAAACCTCTTTATGAAACAGAAATAAAAAGCATTCTTCAGATTGGTAAGAGATGCTTGGAAGAGTGTGCCGAAAAACCTCCATTAGTAATGAGGGGGGGGGGGTTTGGGAACAAGGAGGCAACACCAGATTTCCTGTTTAGAAAACCCCTAAAGTCATTCTTTGTCAACTCATGACACTTGCTTCTTTGGTGATAGACTAATAAACTAAGTCAGCAATGTCAGCCTTTCTGTAATGTAGGATTACGTTCTGTCGTTTTTACCCTTATCATTTTAATGGCGATTTCTCACGGTACCTCCACAAACAGCTATGGTCCCTCCATACACAGAATACAAGACTGGCTGCAGTGACCATTTCTTATTCTAACAGAACAGGTGAAAGAAATGCAGACTTTCTCACTAATGACTCGCTACACACGGTCATTGATGTGCAGCATTTAACACTGGCAAATCATCCATGTGTCTACTTTCTTTTAAATACTGCTGCTATTCATGTATTATTACTCTGATTAAAGGTTTCTAGTACCATATAATTTAGGCCTGTTTAATATGTGTCAATTGCCAAGATATAAGGTCCTCTGCTAAATGCCTAGCAGGGTCGAACTAGTGCGTACACATGTCTTCTGCACCAATGAAAAAGCGGTCAGCGGAGCAAATGGCGGCCCATTCCTTTTGTGATCGACTGTAAGAGACACGCGAAGGGAGTTTTGGGTAAAAATTAACATTTTGCATTTGAAAGAGTATTTCTTTAGTAACACTGGTAAAAACTACCAGCTGCACAGTGAAGTAAACCATCAAAAGCGCTCACTTTGCCCAAAAAACAGACCCGCCTTGTCATAAAAAACGGGCCGGCATCAGTATGTTGGGCCAGCCCTTGGGCATTGCCCTGTTGTCCTATATGCCAGTCGGAGCTTGAAGCCCAGTTCTTATTAATGAGTTTCTGGTGTGCTAATCCTAAAGCAATCAATGTATTTGAGCCTTTTTGAATGACCAGCATATATTTACGATTTCTCAAGTGTAGAACAATTACAAAACAATTATTATAATAACTCCTTAAGGTAGATAGAAAGACAAACACTGAGGCTTCCTTGCAGCTCGATCCCCACCGATGTCACCCCCTTTCAACCATAGGATCCAGTTTTGCAGCTTTTAGATTTGGAATATCTTCAAAAGATGCACGTGTTTTCTGCGTGTCTTTCTGTACTTGCCGACCTACTCCACTTCTTACAACAAAATAGCTGTGTCACAAGTGCCACAGTTCAACGGCAAGGGAATAATGTATGGCGCAGACTTGTACAGGTTTTCCAGCAGAACCCGGGCTTGGAAGAGGCAGCTTTAAGACGTGTTGCTGGGTTTAGGCGTAACCAAGATTGATGTGAACATCCGACTTTTTTATGAGACGAACAAGACTGACTGCGGCCATCTGAAAAAAAACAGAGGCCAAAATGGCTGAAGGCATTTCCTCGTAAACCATAAACAAGGAGCGCGTGCGGCAGCCATCGCGTGCTGTGATATCTAAGATGTATCCTGCCAGTAGTAAGAGGAAATGACCTCTAAGGGTAACTGTGATATTCAAGCAGCCCTGCAGGCTACCATTACCTGGTTAATCCGCCCGACAATCAAAGCGATCTGCTCTCCAGGCACGGGGTCACATGGCTATCAGACAGGTATAAATAATTCCTGCTGCTTTGCCCTTTCCCCTCCCTCCGTGGGTTACACTATCCTGGAGCTGGCATGTCTGGCATACGATTTCCCCAGGGCTGATTGACACCTGCGGTAATGCAAGGGATAATTGACTTCAATTTGCACAGTGTTATAGGAGCGAGGCTAATGTGAAAGGTTCAGGGGGAACGTGAATGGTTAATCTCCACAAAATGAGTTGTCAAGATCCATTTCAGTCTCATCAAGCAGAGCAATTCCGACGGCGCCCGTCCCAGGCTTAATCATTCGGCGCGATGTATAGCCTCGGAACTATTTTCATTCGCTCGCTCGGCCTCGCCTGAGACTCCTCACCGGCTCTTTGATCTATTGTAAATTGCCGAGCGGGAGTTGTAATGGCAGAGGATGTCTCCTGCCAGACAGATAGAAACTCTAAAAGAAATTGAAGTCCATTATCCATCACTTGGTTGGAAGTGTCAGTCAGGTGATCAGCTGAGCAGACAACCACTGGAAAAAGAAATACGGCCTTTGTGTTGAGGTTTTATATCAGTACCTTCGAGGAAGGCTCTTCCCAGCTAAGTATTCCCAAGACAAGTGTTCTTCAACTTTAATCACCTTGGTCCTGGCAGGTGAAAGGATTTATGACACTTTAGATGGGACGCCATTTTGACTCACATGCCATGTAACTGGTTCAGATCATATGGCCAATCAAACACATTAGGCATACATACACATGACCTTGCCTTGCTGTAAAACCATCCGAGACGTAGGCAGGCCTTGGCACACTGGTATCAGATTCATACGGCTATGATGGAGTATAGTGCATTGTGCTCGATTCCTCCCACTACAAAGTCATCTAGCACTAGGGCAGGCTGTTTGTCCACCTTTTGAACGATCGAATGGTCTAGGCTGATTGCTGATTGTTCCCAGTGAGAGCTACACAGATATGGAATGGACTGCTGACACTGTTGAGGCAAGAGAACAATCACACAGCATTCAGGAAAGCACTGAAGACAACTACATTCAAATAGTGAGCTGACACAAAAGAATACGAGTTAGTATACTGCTTTCCCATGAAATATGTATGTCCATGTCTAGCCCTGATGCCTGCGTGCTTCGATGCGGTACACTAACTAAATAAATAAATAAATCAATCTAATAGTTGCATATTTGTAACTCGAAGTTAGTGAATTTTCCATTGAAATAAACAGTATTACCTAGTGTAAGAGAGAGAGTGAAGTTAGAACTTTGTGGTACAAATGTCTAAATTAGTCAGTGCAAGAGAATCTCATCACGCGAATGAAATGCCTGTGAAGATCGGGGCTTGTGTGTGTGTTCATGAATTTAAGAATAGCATCTCGTTGTATTGTCGTTTGGGGACTTTGTTTTGCACAGACAGATACATCGTGAGAGAGCATCGTCTTATTTTCTTGATGCTTTTGAGTCGAAGTATTTTTCCCAAATGAGATTTACGGCTCCTGTGTGGTTTGTAGTGGAGTAGATTATCGGTGACGCGCCTGAGCCCACTTGACCAGCAGGACCAATGTGTTAAACATGCAGTCCCGTGCTTGATGGGCAGCCAGTGATGAGACATGTGAATGGGTGATGCATCACATCATGCTAATTGGCTCAGCATCATGCAAAGGTCCTTCTCTTTCATTTGAAGGAGACACTTCCATGGAAGGATTCCAAACTGTATAGAGCGACCCATTGCAGTAATCCAAGCTGCCGAACAACGACTAGCTCCCTTTGTCTATGAGTCAACATCAATATACCCAATGTCAGAAAGAAATTATTTTTTCGATTCATGGTCTTGACTCCTTGCACTTTACACAGTTGGTTGCCTTGTGTTTAACCATTATACTATGTTTTTTGTACACATTGCACACTGAGGTCAACCACCAATGTTCACATGGGTTTGAAAATCACTAAGCCTGATTATGTTTTTACATGTTTTGTTTGTTAATTTTCTCCTATGCATTTGCTACTTTTCTTTGATGTATTTGCTGAGCAAAATGAATGTTCTTTAATTTACATGTACATAAAAAACAAAAAAAAATGGGCATGTTAACCTAATGCAAAAACTTATCTGCACCTACTAACACTGGCTAAATAAAAAAGCTACAGTGTAACCTTTAAGGGCTTGATTGCTCGCCTTCTTCTTTTTGTATGAAAGTTAGCTTAATAAAATAGCTTCTGTCATACTAAGCATGCTGAATAGTTTAGCCTTTACAGAAATATATATGTAAAGTGACCAAAAGTAAGTGGTAGGACGCCCCCTCTTTCGTTTCAAGTACTATTAGCTCTTAAGTCCTCCCACTTTTCCTTGAGCTGTCCCTCCTGTTACCTGCATCAACTCTCTGGGCAGGCACCAGGAGGGGGGGAGGAGGGTATCCTCCTCAGACAGGCCAGTTTATCGTGAGGAATGTGCGTGTGTGCATTAACCTGCAGCATCAAGGCCAGTTTGGACTCCATGAATTGTTGCTTGAGAGGACACATTTTGTTCAGTACCTAAGTGGTCAGAATCCCAAAAGGCAGAAGGTGTGGCTCTGTATCACAGGGCTGCCCACATGCCGACGTCCTGTCTTTTATCCACTGAAGCCATAGATGAAAAGAGTCTGCTGGATCATGCATTTCTGTGTGCTATGGTTACCCAATGTAAGAGTACTCAATTTATCGAAATCAAAAGGGGTGTCATCTCAGACAGGAATTGAACCTGTGACTGGAGTCAGTACTTAAGCCCAGATCTCCAGGCCCCTATCTCACTTGAAAATGAGAACATGGCGTGGGACAGTATAAATGAGCTATCTGACCTGAGTTGGTACTGATGGTGCAAGTGAGATATGGAGGTACATTATCTGAATAGATGTGCATCTCACTGCCCAACAACTGGACATGCAGATGACATATGACTTGCTTTCAACAGAAATGTTTTCAACCAAAGGGTTATGACGTGTAAGAAGAAGACGACACTGTGCCTCTAGTGGTCTATGATGTTATTTGGGTCCATGATATAAAAAAAAAAAAAACATCCTTGTTTATATCTTATCATCTACATGTGCATGTTGAGCATGGTGGCTTCTGCAGATGCAGGTGTAAGCAATGGACCCATCTCTGCTGCGGTGGCAGCATACTACTCAGACATCACATCAATGTACATCGTTTAGGTTGTTCATTGCCGAGCAATGAACAGTGAACAATGAGGCTGGGAATTAGCTATTAGAATGCATGAGTCTAACAGAATACTTAACGGTCTGAAGTGAAATGTGTGGCATCTTAGTCCAAAACCTAGAGGCAGTCCTTATTTTCAGCTGGATCCACTAATTGGAGTGGTTGGATCTTCTCACTACACCGAGCTGTATCTGAAACACCCACAACATATCAACCGTGTTCATCACAATCAATAACATACCTATCTGAAGCCACTAGATGAAAATCACTCATGGTGCTTCTGGTGGCCAGCGACTCACCCTGCCACTTGGATTCTCCATTTCTGGGACCAGTGCACTTGATGTATAAACCAGGCAAGATAGGGCGATGGGATGAGCATGGATGCTTGTGTTGAAACTCAATGACATCTAGTCAAGCTTCTATCCTTCACCCTACAGAGATAGACACGATGGGACATGCAATTGGGAATAATGCCACCTACTATGTAAGTATTCGGAGACACTCTCATTTGTTATGGAACCTATATGGATGGTCAGCAATATGATGCTATCATTATGAATAATAGAACTATCACAACATTAGTATTCAAAGATATAGATAGTTACATAAAACTAGGGTGGTGAGGCCAACATTCACCAATTATGTTCAATGCGTTTATTTGTGGAATCACTGAGCGATTTGTAACAGCAAATACATCTCTGTGAGAACAGCCAGAAGCCCAGCTTTTCATTCTGAGGAATTGGTGATAGCAATAACTACTGCAGCATGCGCAACCAAACTACATCACGTTTGATAGAACTCCATCGAAACGTATCATTTTCAGGCAACATTTTGTATTTCTTTAGCGTGCAGCACTGCTGAAAGAGGCACGGCGGACGGATAGGGGGCAGGTCCTAGGATTTGTGAGGCCCTGTGCAGCAAATCACATTAGATGTCCTCTAATTTGCCTAGGTTGGAACAGCACAGAAAGTAACTCCACCAGAAATGAAGTACCTGAAAACGACATCATGTGATGTGCTACTGAAACCCTGTATTATTTTGCAATTGTTTTGTATTACATTTTTGTACATAAACATACTTTGCCATACTGAAAAAAAACATTGAGATAACTTGCAATCAGTAAAGAATCAAACAATTAATCAGTTAATAGACAATGCGTATGGAACAAACAATACGAGTATAGAACAAAATAATACATTCACCGTATCCATGACATGCACTGTAAGAATAATTCGTGAATAAACTGTACTTGGGAGCCACGTTTGTGCACATCACTCTTTTTGATCAGTTGAAACGGCCACCTCACGGTACATTTCAGAGCTGTGGGAAAACATTTTACCCAGACTCCTATCATGATTGATGTGATATGATAGGTTATTTATAACGTGCTTAATATCCAGAGGTTTCTAATCGCGGACTCTGGGATCGAACCTGGTCTTGCTTCCAAGGCGAGCACGTTGCCCCTGAGCTATCCTCCCGAGATAGTGATTTAACCACTAGGTTGCTCCTTGCAATTTAACAGGGATCAAAGTACCCACACCATTGTGTGATGGCACAACAGGCGCACTGTGAAGCGGGGGATACTGTGACATAGGCATCCTTTCAAGCACATTGGCATTAAGACGCCAACTGTTCTCAGTAACACGTGTGCTTGTGAGGTAAAACACCTACCAGATTCAACCATGAGAGTTTGGGGACCAGGGTTTGAACCTTGTTTGCCCCACATAAAGTGGGTGACCCCTAAACCAACTGGGTCCTATGTTTCAATGTGACCCACTAATGTAATTTTTAATACGTTCCGTAAGTTATATGTTTGACATGTTTTTTTTAAATGCTGCCGTTTACTCCCCTTTTTTGGTTGTGGTTTTATTTATTCAAAGTTTTTAGAATGTGGGAAACAAGCGCTGGATGCCACTGGATGCATTCTATATATAATATTTCTCATTTGTACTTATTCTTTACTTATAATTGCTTTATCAGTATATAGGGCATCATTCCGAGTTGGGCGGTATTCCGGTAGTAAATCCACCAGAATACCGCCCAATTTAATTACTATTACTGCCACTTCATCCGACGGATTTACCACTGGATTACAAGTTGAGGTGGCATTGTTAGTCACCATTAATTTGGAGTCCATACGACTCCGTGGGGGATTTCGGCGGAATTACCACTGGCGGTAATTCCACCGATTTTTCAGATTTTTGGGCAGAAAGTGGGAGGTAAATCCCCCACTTCAGGGCCAAAATCGTAGTATGGCAGAGTGGGAAAATGGGCAGTAATTCTGTTACCACCACTTTGTTACCACACCACCATACTCGTAATGAGCCTATAGTGTTATTAATGTATTTATTTTTTCTAGTTTTTAAGAGCTATAGCATAGTGCAAAGACATGATGGGATAGACACAAGGAAATAAGGTACTGTAAATTCCGGGAATGTTCACTTGCCAAGACAAGTCTTGCATCACAGCAAAGGGTGCATTGTGAGTCAGACCCTATTACAAATGTAAACTACAACCTCTGTTAATATATTGTACGTTAAATTCACAAATACATGCAAGGAACCATGCAGAACTACAGCATGGATATTGCTCTGTACATGCGTGTTAAAAAATCACGCCGATTGAGACATATTGCTTCATGACATTACGCAGGGATTACTCCTGTAATTAGAACACGTGGCACCAAACCCTCTAGGTTTTGCCTTGGAACGATATGTCACTGCCTTATTTCGCCTTAAATGGGATTTACAATGTGAACATAAGGATATTGGACATCACGCCAAGCTTCTCTCATCATCTATTACTCTACATTTGAAACTCAAAAACCTGAGACGTTCATAATCTATTTCATATTTTGCCTTGAAGACGTCCAAGTGATGGTCGAAACATGTGTCAGCTGTACTAACCCAACCATTAAAAGACTTTCTACTCAATAGAATACTGACCTTTTATTGCAAATCTTTAGACTTACTGGACAGGGAGAGTGCTGAGACCTAATTTGTTGATTTTTGTTCAAAAACCATGCTGCTAGTGAGACAGAAACAGGACAGTCAGCTAGTCAAGCAGTCATCGTCATCATGTTTCGTGTGGCAATGATGAAGTAGGGACTCACAAAGCTGCATATATTGTTTCCCTTTAGAGATCTAAGCCTATATGTCGTACAATGCCTGACACATATAGGATTGCACAATGAAAAGGATGGGTAGAGTCAAAGGCTACCCTAGGCATGTGCGTGACAGGAAGTCACCAGATCCTTGCAGCAGAGCTAGGTGGCTGCTAGCTCAAAAAGAGATCACTGTGAAATACAGGAATGTCAAAAAAGAGAGAGTTTTTATTTAAACTAACACAAAGATATATTAACATAAATTGACATGTGCCGTAGCACGAGGAATATGCATAATGGAGTACATCGTAGTCTGCATATTGGTGAGTTAGTAAGCAAAGTGACAGTTCATTTCATGTATTGCTTAAAATGGCAATACGTTAACATTGTCGACACACTAGTTGGTGTTTCTGGTTCGGTATGTTGATGGCACTAGGCAGTGGCTGTGTAGAATAGAGCAGCGCTGCTATGTTGTACTGAACTGCCATCAGGACATTTAGTCATGGTCGGGACGTTGTTAATAGAGGTGGGCGTCCACCTGTCCACAAAGAAGCTGTGTCACTTACTGGAAGCTGGAAAACACACATATAGGCCTGTGCCATATGCATCCTATACACAGAACCCATCTGCATTTCACAATGAACCCCACTCACCGCCCGCGGCAAAACAGCTTCTTCAAAATTACCCCACCTTTTCACAATTTAGGGAGTGCTGAGGTCTATATGGGCAATCAGAGTAACTTTGCGTCACAGCACTGCAATGAATTCCAAGGGAGTACGAATCAACACCCTGAAGGTGAACGGCTGCTGTAGCATGGCAAGGCAGGACTTTTAACAACAAAATATATATGCCAGCTGCCTGACAGACATTCTGCTCCTGTGATATCTGTTATCTGTGCAGCGCTTAAATCAGAGGGCCAGACTGACAGGTCACATTTACTCTGCTCATACAATCTGATGGCATTGATCTTTAAATATAGGCCCACCATCACTGACATACATAAGTGAGGACATCCAAATCTTGCCATCGAAGGGAAGAGAGCTCAGAGGGCCAAGCGGAATGTGTCCGCAAAGGGCAAGAAGATCCAAGCACCTAATGTAAAGACCACGGTCCTCTCCACCACATCCGGTAGGTTTCTGCACTTTGTGATTGTAAGCTGCAATTTTCCCTATTGCCATTGGAAGTGTCTGAAACTGGGTATATAGTTCTGTCTGTTGCGTTTTGTCAATTATAGTCTGTTATAGCCCTTCCTATTACATGTCTCTCCCCGATTCTCTACTGGCATTGAAGGGTTTGATAGCCTGCTGGTTTATTGCTATTTGTAAGGTTCCATGACATTAACATGTTGTTTATTTCTTTAGCACCAAAACCTCTGATAGTGCTGGATGTTGACTTTCATGAGGCCTTGTAACTGAATGACACCATAAAGTGGGAGAAAGGTCATGGACCCGACCAGCCTGACTACAACAACATAATGGAAGTGGCAAAGGATCAATGCAGTGATGCAGTGGTGTTGCAAGCAGTGAGTGGTCCACCTCCCATGACACAATGATAGACTTACAAGATATTGAGGGATAGCCCCAGTCTGAAGAGCCCATGACTCCAGTATTATATGATTTGATGCTTAGCAGCCCAGTACTTTAAAATGGCCCCGCCTGCTATATAAGACTGCCATACTTTCTTGATTTACTAATGACGCTGTACCCCGATTCTCTCATCAACACCATTCCCACCACACCTGATCAAACTCCTGTGACACATTGAATGGCCTGCCTGGCAATGCCTTTTCTATTGATAACATCACCCGAGTCAACATCACCCACAGCACCGCAAACCTGTCTACTGTACATCAGCACCACAGTAACACCATTCCACACTTGCTCCCTGTGGTAACACAGATCGTTCACTCCTACCTAATGGTGTCAATGAAGAAGACCATTTGTGCCCCTTGTGTTAAAACAGTGTCCACAAAGTTATAAGAAAGTCAACGTTGATGGCTGGGCCACTCAAGTATACCTACCTCTTATTGTGAAGACGACCATCCTGACTGCATGCACAGTTCTTCAGCGATCAGACCCAGTACAGTCTGGACAAGATTAACACATTTGTGCATATGCTGCAGTAGCATCCCTGGCAACTTGTGTTTCCCCACTTAGCCCCGTGCTCCCCTTCCCTCTTTAGTCATGCAAAGGTCTCTCACCTCAGGCAAACAAAAAACAACTCTCCCATGCACACAGCCAAATCCCCAGATGGATACTTGTTTCAGCATGTATATATTTGTTTTGGATTAATAGCTAAAATATCTTTACGAATCAATATCTGCAAATTAATAACAAAAGAAACAATCTGATGTTAATTGGAGTCAGATTAGACCTAGACATGCCACAAAATGTTCACATCAATTGACATTGTTAATCATTACCAAACATTGATAATCTCATTATGAATATCAAGGTATGATATGACATTTTTGGAGGTTCGTAATGCTTGTAGTGTTTTGAAATGTCTTGTCGAATTACTATTTTTAGTACATATTTTAAAAGTTTGTAATGAAATATAAAAAAATTAAAAAAAATTGAAATAAATAATCTCATTACATCTATATTGTATTACATTTGGACATACTGTACTGTGCATACCAAGGGCAGTAGAAGCATGGTTTGAAGACTCTACCTGTGGGTGGTGAGATGGTTTGATCCACATCTCAACCTTCCCCAGTGAATATATGCACCATGTGGGAAACAGAAAATACAAATTGTCATACCCATTACCCTTAAGAATCATTACTAAGCACAAGCACTTGGTATTACTAGTGTACATTATTCGGGCATATATCTACCGAAGTTGATATTTGCACGAGGCTCGAATTCAGTGTTATCCCCCACCTTGCTGCAAATCTGCACAAAGAGAAAGGTCATTCACATATCACCCATTGAAAAAGTATGAACCCATTGAAAAAAGGCGAGTACAGACCATATAACAGTGTAGGAGGCTAAACCATGACCCCCTAAATTAGCGGCATGTCTGTATCACTAAACAACACATACACTGACCAATAACACACAACATGGTTGCTGCCAGTGGACCAGTTGAGCTAGTTGTAAACAAAAGGGACCAGCGGTGCAGTTGCATACAAAAGTACAGTTGGTGGTCCTGGTTATGGCTTCCCCTCTAGTGTTAATATAGCCTTATAGCACAAGGGAGGGGTCATTATCACAGGATGCCCGCCAGCAGGTTATGGCCCGAGGTGAAGCCGAGTAACATAAGTTGAGTAAGGATCATTATCCCAAGCGATAATGACCCTTCCTGAGCTCTACAAGGCTATTAACACGTAGTGATAGTAGCAATACATGTTTTGGAAATGTTACTTTAATATTGGTGAAAGTAAATAGGCAATTGAGTTAATAAATTAAATGTGGTTATATTTTATAATATTGAAATAACATAGGGCCCATACATTAAGCATTGTAATTGCACACTTTTTAAAACTGGTTTAAAATGAGCATGTATCTGGTGTCATGTACACGTTTCTCTTTAAGAAAGAAAAAAACATTACCCCTGTTTGAGCTTTCTCTTTTTTGGGTTAAATAAGATATTGCAGCAAATAAAAAACATCCTCTCAGGGAGGTCGTGTCTTGTTAAAAGAAGTCAAGTCTGCAAATTGTATTATTGTTTCCCTGGAAGCTTTCGAAGGCAGAATGTTCAGAACACAGTTAATGACAGTAGTTACTGACTATACTCTAAAAATTCTGATTGGCTGTGAGGAGGTCAATAATGATCTCCATGTGCTAATCCCTCTAATTGTTAGTATTTTGCTAGTTAAAAAAAAGCATCAGCCATCAAGTGGATAGGAATTTGCATACTGCTACAATCCCCAGTGATCTATTGCGTGCACATGCACCCTTGGCCATCCACCCACGAGGCAAGCATACCTAAGCTGTGAATTCCTATTGCATGTGACAACTTGGTATTTTTTTGAATGAAATAGAATGTCCTAATCAAATGGTCACTCAAAATGAAAAGCAAATACATATGAAGAGAAATATGATAAATTGAGGGATTATTTAAATCTCTTAAGCATTATTGCACTGGCTGTGACACCCACCTTCAGGCAAAAAGTAATGAGGGAAATCTCTATCCAAATTATTCATAAACTTCAACCTCATGTGCGTTTGTTCCATTTGTCAACAGTTGACCAAAATAACATAAGAAATTAAGGAAGGGGAATTAGAAAAGGCATTGAAGGTGAGATTTGAAAGATGTCTCCTCATTTGGAACTGAGAACCCATTCCTAATTGTATTAATGGGCCTCATTACGACTCAGGCGGTAAGGGTTTTATGGCGGCGTAAACAGCGCCGACCCTTACCGCCTCAGTACGAGGCCCCTTAGCGCCATGGCGGATTTAACACCTGCTTTTAGCAGGTGTTAAAATCCATGGCGCTAAGGGACCATGGAGTTAATTACGCCACCGTAATTTACGGTGGCGTAATTAACGCCTTCCCCACTCCCATTATGCCCTATGGGGCAAAAATGGGAATGGGGAAGGGTAAATGGGGATTGGGGACTTACCGCCCCGCCAACCTCGGAATGGGGCGGTACGTCCGCCAACCACCATGGCGTAAACATAGTTTACGCCATGGTGGTAAAGTCACGGCCCAGGCGGTAACTTACCGCCTGGGTCCTATTGAGGCCCAATGTCTCTTTTGGCTCAGCACGGGTTCTGGCTGCAATTTAGCAGTCATGGATTACCCCCTTACTCAAAAAAGCCTCTTTGGATCCAGAAGTGGCAACTAATTATCGCCCTACATCTAATGTTCCATTTCTATTGAACATTCTGGACAAAATGGCAAATCTGTAAATTCAAGTCCATCTTAATGAATATGATCTTTTAGGATCCAGGCAGACTGGTTTTCGTTGCCACCATAGCGCAGAATCAGTGCTCCTAGATTTAAAGTCTCGCCTCTCTCTAAACATGGATCAGAGACAGATCTTGGTGCTGCTTTTACTGGAGTTCTCAGCAGCATTTGACTTCGTAGATTTTAAAATTGTGTTTGAGAGGATACAATATGAGGCATTTTTATCAAAACAGGCAGAGGAATGGATCTTATCATTTTTAATTGACAGAAATGTGAGAGTTTGTAATGGTAATGTGGCTGCTGACCCCATGGAGCTGGTATACAGTGTTCCACAATGGTCTTGTCTCTCCCCAACTCATTTTAATATATATTTATGAAGCCCTTATTCACAATGCTGGACGCTGCAGAGTTTTTTACATTAATTAAGATGACGAGTCTAAGATTATGTTAAAATTGTTAGGAGATTACACTGCCAATGCTGCAATGATTAATAGTACTTTTGATCTTATACAGCATTGCATGACACAAAATGGATTGGTGCTCAATGAAGCAAAAAGGTAATTACTGCGTGTAGGTAAGCGCCAAAGGCTTGAAAAAACTGCCTGACACATATACATGTTTTACATAGCTGGTTGCCAGCTAGAGGTGCTGTCGAGGGTCAAAACACTAGGGGGTTCCCTGGATGCTACTCTATCCATAAAAGATCAGGTCAACTCAGTATGTTCCACCTCTGCATATTACCTCAGTTTAGTGGCTAGAATGTGCCCATATGTTTGTGAAACTAATGCTGCTACATTGGCGTGTCCCATTATAGATACACGACTGGATTACTCTGCTAGTTTATTGTGTGGTTCAAGTCAGGAGAACCTCTCCAGACTGAAAGTAATCCAGAATGAGTTCAGGCTCCTCACTCTTACCCACACCTGTCAGTATGGAAAGAGTCCTGGCTATTTAAAGCAGAGGCTGTCAAGGAAGCAACACATCGGGAATCTTAGGTCTAGCCACCTGATCTCTCCGTTGTTGCCATGTTCTAAATTGAAGAGCGCAGGCAAACTATCTTTTAATTTCCTGCTCCCGATCTTTGAACTGTCTACCCTGACACCCAGCACTTGAGTCGTCTCTGGCTGTGTTTAAGAAGGCGCTGAAAATCGTCTTTTTTATTTAGGTTCAGAACTAGCTCTATTTTATGATTTTGAATACTGTATTCACAATGCTGTTCTGCTGTTTTGGTACTTGCATCTCCTTTGATTTTAATTATCCCTTGAGGGATAATTTGTGGTTCTGGTTTTAGGGTTTTCCATTCATGTTGCTCTTATTGTATTTTACTCCAGCTTTTATCTGTCTGTCTGTTTTCTGTATCCATTTCATTATTTGGCTCGTCTTTTTGCCTGTGGGCCTAGGGCGCTTTATAAATGATAAATAAAAATAAAAATCACTTCTCTACTAACACGGTGCTTGTGAAATCCATTACACCTTACATAGGCTTGAGCAAAGCACGTTCCGGAACGAGACCAAACCCTTACTCATGAGCAGCAGGGTTTGAAACGAGCACACGACTATATAGAGGAACATCAGTTCCATTTATGGCCTACTACCAATGGGGAAAAAAATCGATAAAGCACCCAGAGTTCATTTGCCGAGTCCATGTGGCAAAAAGAGATTTAACAACATGGGCGTAGAACTTAGGAGGTACAGGGGGGACAAATCCCCCCCACAATTTTAAATGGGGGGATAGATTGGCATTCATCCCCCCCAGAATAAAAGTGTATGCTGGCTTCTCTCTGAAGCCAAACTGAATACACAGGATAATCTTTTTCTGAATCTATTTAAGATATACACTGGGAGAGGACACACAGGGAAAAAGAAAAGACAAAGAAAAGATGAAAGACTCACATGGACCCCATCCGTTGGCATCTGGTCCATGCTCTTCATTAGTGGGCAGGCACCGGGGCAGTGTTCTTCATTAGTGGGCAGGCACCGGGGCAGTGTTCTTCATTAGTGGGCCGGCATTGGGGGAGTGTTCTTCATTAGTGGGCCGGCATTGGGGGAGTGTTCTTCATTAGTGGGCAGGTCCTGGGACAGTGTTCTTCATTAGTAGGCAGGCATTGTGGCAGTGTTCTTCATTAGTGGGCAGGCATTGGGGCAGTGCTCTTCATTAGTGGGCAGGCACCGGGGCAGTGTTCTTCATTAGTGGGCCGGCATTGGGGGAGTGTTCTTCATTGGTGGACAGTCACTGGGGCAGTGTTCTTCATTGGTGGGCAGGCACTGGGGCAGTGTTCTTCATTAGTGGGCAGGCATTGGGGCAGTGTTCTTCATTAGTGGGCAGGCTTTGGGGCAGTGTTCTTAATTAGTGGACAGGCACTGGGGCAGTGTTCTTCATTGGTGGGCAGGCACTGGGGCAGTGTTCTTCATTAGTGGCTAGGCACTGGAGCAGTGTTCTTATTAGTGGGCAGGCACTGGGGAGTGTTCTTCATTTACCCCCCCCCCAGAATAAAAGTGTTTGTTGGGTCGGGTTGTGCACAAACCTAGTGCAGTGCATTTCACTGCAGTTACAAATGTCTGCAGGCTGCTGCAGCCATCACTGTGTGCAAAAGGAAAAGTTCTTCTGCAGACTTTCTGCAGGCTAAAGGTACATTTATTGCTCAAAGCTCCATCATGCATGCCGTGCGTCTGCGCCGGGCGGCTAGGGAACAAATGGCACTGCTGCACAGCCTAAGCCTGTTTTTTTTCCGGAACAAAGGGAGCATCCTGAGCCAGGCAGTGACACATGCTCTTGTCATGCTGACTGAGAACTTGAAGGCTGGGCTGGCCTCTGCTGACGGTGTTATTGAGGAGGAAGAGAGAGACAGAGACTCGACTTGACAGCTACGAGCTACCTAAGGTAAGTCAAGATCGCCCTTTGCCCATTGCTCCCCCAGGGCCCCTTGTGCCCTCAATCACTCTTGCTTCTCTGATTCCACCCCTGTGCTCTTTGCTTCACAGTGTTTTTGTATTCCCAGTTACCTTGTACCCCAGTATCATTTGCAACTCCAGTCCCTGTTGCATTGTTATGGGAACGCCATGTGCCCTCCAGTGCCCCATCAGCTTTGCCAGTGCTCTATGCAGCCCTCCCATTGCCCATGTTCCCCTATTCTTTGTGCTCCTTATATGCTCTTTGGTTCCCCAGTGGTCTGTATTCTCCCCATTGCTTCTTGGTCCATCAGCCTCCTTCCATTCCACAGTGCTCCTTTAGCTCACTCCCACTGTTTCTTCTGTCAGGAAGTATTCAGCACCCGTAAACTCTGTGCCCCTTCCATGCCTTTATATCACTGTGAATCCCCAACATACACATTCATAAAGTCAGACCAACTGGCTTTGCTAATGCTTGTTTCATCACTTGCTAGCTCCTCTGCATCTTCAAAGAGAATGTCCAATGAAAGTAAGCAGCCCTTCACGTGTGGCAGGTCTTGGCTGCTGGAGCTGCCAGAGTGCACTGCGACAGATGCTGGCTGCTGGAGCTGCTGGGGGCACTGTGGAAGGTCTTGGCTGCTGGAGCTTTCAGAGAGCACTGTGGCAGGTGCTGACTACTGTTGCTGCCACGGGGTACTGTGGCAGCTCTTGTCTGCTGGATCTGCTGGTGGCTCTGTGACAGGTCTTGGTTACTGTTGCTGCCACAATGCACTGTGGCAGGTCTTGGCTGCTGGAGCTGCCAGGGGCACTGTGGCAGGTCTTGGCTGCTGAGCTAATAGGGGGCACTATGGCAGGTGCTGATGCAGTTGCTGCCATGGGGCAATGTGGCAGATGGTGGCTGCTGTTGCTGCAATGGGGCACTGTGTCAAGTCTTGGCAGCTGAAGCTGCTGGCGGCACTGTGGCAGGTCTTGGCTGCTGGAGCTATCTGCTGCACTGTGGCAGGCCTTGGCTGCTGGAGCTGCATGGAACACTGTGGCAGGCCTTTGGTGCTGAGCTGCCAGGGGGCACTGTGGCAGGTTTTGGCTGCTGGAGCTGCTAGGGCTTTTGTGTCAGGAGCTGACCGCTGTTGCTCCAATGGGGCACTGTGGCAGGTGCTGGCTCCTGGGGAATAGTAGGGGGGCATTGCGGCAGTTGCTGGCTCCTGGGGAATACTAGGGGACACTGTGACAGGTACTGGCTGCTGGAGTTGCCATAGAACACTGTGGCAGGTGCTGGCGGATGGAGTTGCCAGGGGCACTGTGATGGGTTCTGGCTGCTGGACCTGCCAGGGAACTGTGGCAGGTGCTGGCTGCTGTTCCTGACAGGGAGCCATGTGGAAGATGATCGCTTCCGGAGCTGCCAGGGGCACTGTGGCACGTCTTGGCTGCTGTTGCTGACAGGGGGCACTATGGTCTTGTCTTCGCTCCAGGAGCTGCCAGTGTGCACTGTGGCAGGTCTGTGCTGCAGTTGCTGCCAGGGGGCACTGTGTCAGGCAATGGATGCTGGACATGCAAGTGTATTGCTCCAAGTGTATGGCAAAGCAAGGTGGGGCGTGTCTTATCCTGTCACCCCCGGGCCCTATCATCGCCATGGAAAGGAGGGGCGAGTGTGATCCTGTTAGCCCGGGGCCCATCAACGCCCTGTGGTGCAGCCTAGACTCCCAGTCACCTGCGTCTCGCTGACCGCACAATATCAATGGATTAAGCCGATGTTGCCTTGGCATTCCTGGGTGCGGCGTTACCAGCCTGTGAACGGTGACATCGACATCACGGAGGAACGCTGATGGAAAGTGAATTGGTGTCCTGCAGTCCTGCAAGTGTTTAAAGAGGACCCTGTAATTACATGTTGTGAAGTGGTGATCCCTCAGTTGGTAGGTGTGCGTTACGGGGTGCCCGCAGGTAACAATGGTGCCATTCCGTGGTCGCAGTTTCCACACCCCAGGTTAATAAAGGGTTTTGAGACAGGTGGTCGAACTGCCAACATTCCACCAGCAGTTTGCCAGCTGCAACTGTTACTCGCGGTCATGGGTAGAGAGTGTTGTATATGGGTAGTATGTTTATGACCATGTGAGCCCATGTGTGTAGCTGTGGCAGATCCTATTTGTTATTTGATTTTATGACTCTGAGGTAGTTTAAGTAATGTTGTCCTGTAACGGGGGAGGGGATCGGTTATGGTTTAGTAAGTTTTGTTTGTTATGAAAATGGAGGAGTCTGGTGTGGGACCCTCCCAAGTGTATTGCCTTTTTTTTTTTTTACATTGCCCATTACTGTGTCATGGCCCAAGCCAATAAAAGGGGCTCCTGCAGACACGTGCAACAGGACGGCTGCAGGCTCCAGAAGAGGAACTACTGAGTCTGTGTCTCATTTATGTAGGCCTGCAGGCCAACGCGTGGGGGCACCGACCTGCATACCCTGATGTAGTGGGACCCTCGTGCCAGCACGGTGGCAGAGGTACCCGTGGTCAGGGGCATGGCACGTGCTGCTCCCACTCCTGATGGTGCTGGTGTCATAGCACCATGGGGCCTGTTGGATGACCAGGGAAGGTCCCAACCCCACAGGTACTGGGCCTGTCGAGTGCTGGTGCCCATACCACTCTGGGGGACCCTCTGTATGTCCATAGCGGGCACCCCACAACAATACCTACACATTCAAAAGCATAAATGTTGGGAATCAAAACTGCTTTCAATAAAGACAGTCTCAGGAAACCTAATGATATATTGATTATGTCATATTTTAAACAGTGTGTACTCTATGGAAGTGTGGGACTTTTTTCTGGACTTACACATACCTAAGCAGGACTGAACTGAAGCACTGAGTCTATGCTTCAGAAAGTACACAGCTAACCTTTACCAGTCATGGGTTAAAATAGCACAATTTGTTCTGAGAAGTAAATCTGAACAGGTAATTGGATTAGCTGCTATTTTAAAACTCTTTAAACTCAGGTTCTTACTTCAAACAATGGGAAAATCAAAACTGGATATTGAGCGATGTAAGTGGGTCACAGCGTGTCTGCCTTCAGTAATTCCGCCCACAGAGAAAATGAGGCCCATGGAAGAGGACCATGTATTGTACATTGCTCTGCATTTATATGCAATTTGAGTTGATTAATGCCTCATTAAACACACGGTGTACATGTGTGTTGAAGGGTCCTTTTGTCAATAAATCAAAAGGTGGCATGAAAGAAAGAAATAAAATGACAACTTGATGCATATGGTCGTGGGGAGTCACCGGGCATCAACAATAAGGACACAAAATTCACTCCCACCTACATAACCTACAGAGAGATACAAACACAAAGCTTCAAGAACATAAACACGAAAAGAACATCCTGTATAAATATGTAGAATTAATTTCACTTTATCTTGTGGTCATATACAACAAATAAACACGTACAATAGCACTTGTAAGAATCAAAACAAAAGTGTCACTAAACATTTGTTCCACTAAAACATTACTGTCGCTGAAATAACTCCAGAAAACACTTCTCATCTATGTAATTTCTCACTTTTTATTCCTGCGCTTCAGGATGAATTGCCTGCTTTTAAAACCCTCACGACTTTGGTGAAACAATTAAAACAGCTCGTATTTCAAATATTGCCTGCTTTTACCGTCCACCAAAATTATATATATTTCAGCAATATGACCCGAGCGGCGGGTGCATTACCGACTCAGGTAATGCCCCGGGGCCCATAATTAGTAACAAAGGCCCCGGGGCATTACCTGAGTCGGTAATGACCCCGCCGTGTGGGTCATATTGCTATTAGTACCCCGGCCCGCAATATCTGCGTGACCGGGGCACTAAAAGCATTTTTTTCTGTCCTGAAACACTGTTAGGGAGAATTCTCATTTTATGGCTAATTTCCCTCACCTAGTGAGTCCCCCAACAGCTTTGCTGGACTTCTGGAGTTTATTTTGTTCACTTGGTAAGAGTGTGAGCTTTTCCCCACTCTTACCCATGTTTTGCCATGTGTCTTTTACCTGTTTTTATGATTGTGGACTCTGAAGTACACCACTTCAGTAGTCCCCTTCTTTTGTGTGTGACACAGCACCTTCAGTGCAGTGACACACGGTTGTCTTTTAGATTTCCCACCGACTCCATTTCTGGGGCTGACTACAGTACCCCAGAAAAGAGTAAAGTTGCCATTAACTTTACTTAGTCAATTTACCACAGATCCAGTACACCCCATCTTCCATGGAGTACTGGAAAGGGTTACTTCGTATCCCTTTTGTATCTGTACCTCCTAGAGCATTGTTTCGCTCTTTTAACATGTAGACTTGGCTGGTGGCAGTGGTATCTACCCTAACTTTTCTACCGCGATTATTCTATATAAACGTGGTATTGTTTTAGGCTATTATATTAGCCTTGAACTTAAACCCGCTTGACCAAATACTTTTTCTTTTGGCTCCAGTCGGGTTTATTCGCCATTTCGTTTTGTTAAAGTCCTTCTTGTGTTTTACTTTGCGTGGCGAACCAGGTTTGCCTTCTTTGTTCACCGTCTATTGGTGGGCT
Organism: Ambystoma mexicanum; assembly: GCF_040938575.1. NCBI lineage: Eukaryota > Metazoa > Chordata > Amphibia > Caudata > Ambystomatidae > Ambystoma > Ambystoma mexicanum. The sequence goes on along the minus strand of NC_090932.1, from coordinate 440,460,331 downwards.
TCTGCTCAGAAGCCCTCCTCCAGGCGCCTGGGCGTCTAGGTGGGCTGAATGTGAGGGAGGGGTGTAGTCACCCCCTGCACAGGTTATCCTAGGAAACCCAAGTCGCACTTTGCCATGATTGGCTGAGGTAGTTGTCCGGGCCGGACAACCTCCCTGCTGCGTGATTGACAGCCAGGCTGTGTAAATGGGGGATTTTTGCATAAAAGGCAGGTCTCTTGGGCTAGAAGTCAGAGTCACCAATGGAACTACAAGGAACCGAAGAGAAGCGGAGAAGAAGATGGCTGCTGCAACTACCCCGTCCTGGTGAAGCCCTGCTGCAGGTCCGAACTGTCTACCCTTCGATGACCAGAGAAGATCCAGTCCGGAGTCTTCTTCCCTTGAGCTTGGTGGGGATAACCAGCTCATCTTCCACAGCCAGAGGATCCTCTTCTTGGTCGAAATCGCTGCACACTGCTGTAGTGGTCCGGATAGCCACCTGAAGAGCCTCTCCTGTTTTTAAGGAGTGCACCTTTTATTCATCGTCACTGCTGCAGCTTCATCCCTGGGTGGTGCAGACCCCTCCAGACGTCCTCCTTCACCTTGAAGCTCCAGTATCGTGAGTCTGCAGGAAACCAACAGGAACAACTGCCAGGGCACCAGCTTCTCCACTGAATAAGGTACTGTATTCTGCTTGAGGAATTAGGGTGAATCCCTTTTCTTCATCTCCAAGGCTTGCCCTTGTCTTCCCTCCTTCTTATAATTTTTGCTTCCTCTGTTAACAATATCTAAGTACTCCTGGCAATGTTGAATCTCGAACTATCCGACTGTGTGATCCTCGACAACAGGAACCCGGTTCCGCTTGACACTGGCTCCTGCCTATTGACTCTTGAATTTCTGTCTATGAGTGTTCTCTGATTCTGTCTGCCTTGACAAAAGTATTGCCTGTGATTTTTGCCCCCAACTCTCTCTGGTTAACCCAAGTGGTAAGTGTGTTTTGCCCTGGTAACAATTCTTGCCGCGGATACGCGTTTCTTTAGTAAGACCGAACTGTCATTACTGTCAAAAAGTGATCGCAAGAGTATTCCCGGTAACATCTTTTGTTTCATAACACCGGTCCGTTGAAACACAGGGTACTTACCTTGAGTTAGAGTGTACCAAAGTGAATTGGTTGGTTGTAGTATATTTTACGTGTGGTTTTGAATGAATAGAAGTGTTGTGTTTATAACAGATGGTCTAAAAAATAAATGTACTTATATGTTTTACCTGAAACCTTGAGTCAGTGTTTGCTTGAGTCAAAGTAATTGTGTCCCTTTGTGTAATCTCTCCTACTGCTCATATACTCTTGAGATAAGCCTGGCTGCTCCGCTACTGCTACCACTTTAATATAGTAGTACAGGCTTGTACCAAAGCTAAAACTTGTATTGCCACCTATAGTCTTAATTGTGTGTAGTGGTCCCTAAGGGCACTGCACAGGATTCTGCCTAACAAACACTGCAGTGTTTCAGGACAGAAAAAAAAAAAAAGAAACGACCAAGAAAATGCCCACCAGGAAAGGGAAAATGGAGTCCGTTTTCCCTTTCCATGGCGGCAATCGGGAGCGGACGCGCTGGGAACAGAAGTTTTCCCAGAACGTCCGCTCCCGAAAAAAAAGGAGCAGAAGGTAAGTGGGGTTGGGGGGCGGGAGGGGAAGAAAAAAAGTTTTAAAAAAAACATACCTGCATCCCCGGTGGGGAACGATGGAAACCTCCAGGCATTTTGAGGCACGGAGCGGGGATGGCCCCGCCCCCAGTCTCCACACATCTGGAGCAAGAAGGTAAGTGGGGTGGGGAGGGCAGGGAGGAGGGAGTAGGGAGGAAAGGGAAAAAAAAGGAAAAAAAAAGCCTTACCTGAATTCCCGGCGGCGGGCAAAGGCAGCCTCTCAGCCGTGGGAGGCTCGGAGCGGGGATGGCCCTGCTTTGTGCCTCCTCATTGGCTGAGGGGCTGCCACGCCCCCCACCAAGGACAAGGTGGCTGTTATCCCGGCCGAGAATCGAAGGATTCTCGGCTGGGTAACTACCCGGTGAGAGACAATCAGAATGCGTGTTGCATTCTGTTTGTCTCTCGTCGGGTACTAATATAAATTACAACTTGATTTTAAGTCGAATACCTCACAACATGTCTGTCCTCACATTTCTTTCCTTTGCCATTCAGGTAAACATGATACAACGCCCACAAAGTTTCAAAAGATGGTGTACATGAAGTGAAAGGAAACACTAGTTCATCCCTTCAACCACATGTAAGACAAGCATTTGCATAGTAGATAGTTTGGTATTTTGGGTAGGCAGGCCTGGGCTAGGCATTTCCAAGGCACTGATACATGAGTTCTACCTGACCATACAATCGCAACAGCTGGAAAATGGAGTGATTACCCAAGTATATGATGATAGTACCTGACAAAGGCTTATCTAATGCCCAAAATAAAATATTTGTTGTTGCTAATTTTTAACAGGATTTCAGTGCATGGAAGAGATATGAATCTAGTTGCTGAAGGCATACTTGGCTAAGAGATAAGATGTACTCTTCTAGTATAAATGACGTAGCTGTAGATTGTAAAAGCACTTAGGTTTACTTGGTTATAGGTTCAGGATACAGTCATAAGACGGATACATGGGGGGACACACACTCCAGCTCCCTCCCAAAGCGCCAGCCTCCACCAACTAAGACAAAAGGAACCTCACTCAAACATTCCAGACCATTACATCACACATGCAAGGCAAGCTGTGGGGAAAGAAGCAAGACACAACATATTTTCCCCTTAATAACAAGAAAAACATTTAGACAATGCAACAGAGACGCACGCAGGACAAAAGCAGTACCAGCTATACCAACACGGCCATACCACCAATTCTTCCACTAAAACACACAACTTAAACCTCCTGCTCCACTTCACACATCACCATACACAGGCAACCTGAACACAACGGAACAAACAATCGACACCTACCCTCCTCAGTAGAGCCTTCAGTCAACCGTGCTAACCCACATCCATCACTCCTACATTTGCTGCCATCCGGGACACCTCAAAAACAGCAGCTAGAACTGCAAACAAGTGAACAACCAGTCATAAGCCAAATTCCAATCAAGAATAGTGTAGTGTATAGAGCCCCAAAACCAGAGAGCACAGGTGACAAAATACCCCACCAGATGTGTTCGGTACTTAATCCCTAAACTATTTGGCACGGGTGACATAACATCCCAACAAAGTTGTGCTGGGTGCTAAACCCCAAAACCAGATGCCACGGGTGGGAACACACCTCACTAAATGTGCCGGGTACTTAACTCTAAAACCAGATGGCACGGGTGACAAAACACCCCAACAAGGATGTGCTTGGTACTAAACCCCAAAAACAGGTGACATGCAAAGTTTATGCCAACACACGCTCATACAACAACATAAACATTACTTGTGAGACAACATATTCACTCACCATACATCACTGGCCACTCAGAAGGTAGAACACTAAACTCAGGATATGGACACATATGGCAACAGCTGGTAATCTAGAAACTTACCTTTGCAAGTCCCAGCCCCAAGACTATCAATGATGGAAGTCCTTAAAGCACGTGGAAAAAAAGACCTCAAACTACACCTGATGCATTTTTGCAATACTCCTTAATACTCTAACAGAGGCCACAACAATCATGCCTGTTATGCACACACCTCAGACACCCATGGCTACAGACCTTGCATCACACACCTAACAACCTATTCATCCAAAGTATGTAATAAGAGACTCTTGAAAAAGACAACAAAGTCAGGGTCCATCTCCTGTAGGCCCACTAGATACTTGTGTGATGGATCACAAATGCCAACTCCATAGGATCGACAGAACCCTCATGGCTTCTCCCAGTGTTCAAACAATTTGTCTCTTGCCATTAGACAACCCTCACTTTGGGCCTTTCTCCAATCCCAGAACCTGCTGTACAAACACTCTATGTCACTTGTCGCCTGATCCGACTGGACTCTGGTCCCGACTTCCTGACTTGCAGCCAACTTCACAGGGGTGGACTAAAGTGGTACAGGCCCCACACATGGGATGGAACCCTAAAACTGCCCCCGCTCTGCACACTCAGGCTCTCGGCACTCAGCTCACACAAGCCTCCTCCTTTTGCTGGCTCAAACCGATTCTCCTGATGCTCACCATCAGGGCCCAGCACAGACCCCTCTACTTTGATGTACCCAGGGTGCAATCACTTTGGAAGCCGTACATTAACCTCTGAAACCTCAGAAGAAAGGACCTCTGAATGCTGAATTGCCCTCTCCGCAGTTGACGTTCCACCCAAAATCATTATTTGTAACTGGAACTCACAGAGTGCAGTGCTCTGGCTGGGGAGCCTCACAGTCGACCCTACCTGTCCGGCAAATTATCGCCTGATTTCTACCACTCCTTGCATGGGCAAACTCCTGAAAAGCAGGCCATCTCCCAGCTTACTCTCCACACTGAATCTGTTGGTTGTCTCCATGACCATCAGTCTGGCTTCAGAGCAGCCTGAGAAACAGAAACTGCTCTCCTGAACACCTTTGAAGATCTGCTCTCTAATCTTGATTCCAGCCTTCATTCTGTCCTCATCCTCCTTGACCTTTTCTCTGCTTTTTGACAGGGTCAATCACACCATCCTGATCATTCGACTCCACAAGAACCTGGGCATTACAGATCAGGCCCTGGAGTGGTTGACCTCCTTCCTGCTGGACCGACCCTCCCAGGTCCAACTTGGGTCCTTTCTCTCCACCACCTCTCTATCTGCATGCAGTGTTCCCCAGGGCAGTATCTTCTCACCCTGGCTCTTCAATGTCTACGTGGCCCCTTTGGCCCACCTGACCTCTACCTTCTCCTCTAAATTTTAGTGTAATGTGGATGACACTCAGCTCTATTTAAGGCTTCCCTCAGCCGCTGTCTTGAACCATGCCCCTGACCCCCTCAGGTATAACAGCCCCCTTGCAGCAGTGGGGCTAAAGCCCTTCACACTGGCCCCAAGGGCCTTACAACTCCATCAGAAACATACATGGAGTCAGTCTTGACACCTTTGGTGCCTGGCTCATTAGCAGGAATAAAGCAATACCAGTTTTGGACCTTAATCCAACATGGAGGCCTATTACACAGCTCAGTTCTTTAGAACCAAGCCATGCGGTCTAGTGTTTTGGGTGTGGCTGGGCCTGGAACTACTTGGCCTGGAACTACTTTACCTGGGCTATTTAAACCACACCCAAACAGCTGAACACGCTTCGCGTTATTCTGCACTCCTGCAACGTAATGCTCACTGTGTCCAGTTCCTGCTCATCTGCTTCTCCGGCGGCCCGATTCTGAAGCCCTAGATCCAGATTCAATCAATAACCTGGAAGAACAAGAACAGCATTAGCGAGCACGAACACTTACCTGTGAAGTAACCAGTCTTGAATACATCCTGCGCTTCGCTTACCTCGCCCATCTCCGGAGTTCGCCGCAACCTGCAAAGGTAAAGAAACAAGGACAGCATTAATAACAATTCTCACCTGGGCAAGCAGCAAGTCCTGGCAGCACCCTGCGCTTCTCTTACCTCGCTCATCTCCGGGTTTCACCGCAACCTGCAAGGGAGAAGGAACAAGGTCAACATTAACAAAGCACTTACCTGGGCAAGCAGTGCTTCGATCGCTCATCACTCCGGAACATCACTGCAACCTGTACAAAGAGAAGAAAACACATGTTAGTAATTAACAGCAATAAACAGCGCAGTGCTCCGTGCATCAATAACTCACTGTGGTCTTTGCCATCGGCACGGAAACTCCTAGATCGCAACCACCCCTGTGAAAACAAAAAGAGACATTGTTAGGGAACAGCGTAGAGGAGTAAGATGCTGAGAAGACAAAAAAAATGGAGGGAAAGAAAGAGACAGAATAAAGACGGAAAAGACATTATTACTCACCTGGAAGACAGCAAGCAGAGTCGGAGTCACAGACGGTCTGGACCCGACATAAGGGCACATGGACCAGTGAAGCAACTAGGTCCACGGAACGCCGGCACCAACCATGCGCCCCTGCACAGAGAGGCAGGATGGAGAGTTCAACGCACAAAAACCTAAGGTGAGCAATAACCCCAAGGGAGGGGATTTGGACCAGAGGGAGGTGGGAGTCCACCCATCACAGAACCAGTATCTTAACCCTCCATTCTCCTATTGTAGGCGCTACCCAATGTCTGGCACATAACCAAGCAGAGAGGGTTCCGGGATAGCGCTTAGACCTCCATCCAGTATCGTGTGGCGCCCCCGTGGATACCAGGTGAGCGTAACAGAATGCGAAGCCTCAATTAAAACATCCACCTGGGTCATGGAAACATCCGAGACTGACCAACTAGCCCAGTTACTGGGAGAATTACGGGCCGAGGTGCACTCCGCCCTGCAAGAAACCAACACCCTTAGGAGGGAGTTGATTGTCACCAAGGACCACACCGAAGAATTAGCCAGACAATTGATCCCAACACAGGCTGGGCAGTCACCGTTGCCAGGAAGTATTCCATCAGTTCCAGCCACATCCGTCAATCCAGCACAGGCGGTCCTCCCTAGGGCAGTTCCTTTGGCCCCACCGGGTTTTACGGGGGACCCAAGAAAATATGCAGTATTCATGAACTAGTGCCATCTCCATTTTCTTTTTAGACCCGGAGCCTTTCCTAACGATCAGTCGAAGTTTGCCTTCATATTGTCATATCTGAGTGGCAGTGCCGTGGATTGGTCCATACCGTTAGTAAGCCAGGATGACCCACTCCTGCGGAATTTCAGGGGGTTTTAACAGGAGATTGAGAAGCTGTTCGCCCGACATACCCAGGGCTAAGCTCTGGATAACAAACTTCTGTCCCTCCGCCAAGGCAGCCAAGATTTGTTAACATATATCACCACTTTTAACAGACTTGTCGTTGAAACTGGGTGGCCTGAGGAGAAACAAACAACGTTATACCATCGAGGATTACGGGGGGAATTGAAAGAAGTCCTAGCTCAAGTGATAAACCCGCCAAAAGACTGTGCAGAGTTCATCAACCTAGTGGTGCAGCTAGACCATAGGCTGCAAGATCGAAGGACAGATCAAGCCAGAATGGACAATCGGACTGTGTATGTACGCTCAAATGAAAACAGTCTTCGTTCATCAGAAAACACTTCGGAACCCATGCAAATTGGGGGGATACGGACCCCATTAACCAAGGCCGAAAGAGACAAAAGGAAACAACAGCAATTATGCCTGTACTGCGGGAAATCAGGTCACTTCCTCAGAGAATGTCCCGTAAAACCCCCCAGGAGAACAGTTGGAGATACAGAAAAAGAAGGAGAACAAGAGTCGGAAAACTTCCAGGCCCGTCAAGCGTAGAGGTCTGTTTGTCGAGCAAAGGAAAAGAGCTACAGACCTCACACCTTGCCCTGCCTGTGATTTTGATCAATCACCAACAACTGTCTCAGATGCATGCTGTGGAGGCATACATAGACAGGGGAGCCGTTGGTAACTACATAGACCAAGGCCTGGCAACAAGAATGGGGCTTCTGGTCCTGTAACTCAACGCACAGCAGAATTGACACTTCTGTGCCTAGACGGACTTCAAGAAGCCATTGCCTTCGACCTTATCAAGGCCCCTCAGTTCCGAGTGATTCTAAGGATGCCCTAGTTGGTGTCTCACAATCCTAACATCAACTGGTGAGCCAAGAAATTAGCCTTCTCCAATGAGTGTGCTCATGCGTGCTACCAAGCAGAAATGCCATTGTCTGCCCAGAGACACCTGTCCAAGATAAAGAGGCATTGGAACTAGGTGTATCAAGGACACTACCAAGCGCATACCATGATTTCCAAGACGCTTTCTGAAAAGAACAGGCTAATACCTTACCCCCTCACAGGACACATGACTGTCAGATCGACCTCGTACCTGGTGCACAAATCCAGTGTAGTTAAATTTATGCACTCACTGAACCTGAAAATCTCCACTTGAAATCATATCTGGATCAATACCTGGCAAACGGTTTTATCCGCCTGTCCAAATCCCTGCAGCCTTGCCCCTATTCTTCGTACCCAAGAAGGAGGGGGACATGAGAATGTGCATCGACTACCGCGCACTAAACCAGGTAACAGTTAAAAACTGTTATCCTCTACCCCTTATCCCAGAACTGCTGGACCAAGTCAAGGATGCCCATATTTACACCAAATTGGACCTCAGGGGGGGAAACCATCTTGTGTGTGTAAAGAAAGGAGACGAATGGAAGACCGCCTTTCGTACTAAGTATGGGTTGTATGAATATCAGGTGATGCCCTTTGGGCTTTGTATTGCTCCCGCCGCACTCCAGTACTTCATGAACGATGTACTATGGGAATCGATCAACGTATGTGCCCTAGTTTACATCGACAACATATTGGTGTACTCCTCTTCTAAACAGGACCATGTCAGGCACGTTCGCTCCGTCCTTGCAAAACTCTGACAGCACCAGCTATACGCCAAACTTGAAAAATGCTCCTTCCATGTCACCAAAGTCGAGTTCCTTGGTTTTGTCCACACTCCCAGATGTTTCCGGATGGATATGCAAAAGTAGACGCCATCCTTAGCTGTCCATCACCGTCTTCAGTCAAAGGTGTCCAGAGTATGCTCGGCTTTGCAAACTTTTAATGCCGATTCATCCAGGGTTTCTCCCAGATTGTGCACCCGATCACTTCTTTATTACGAGAAAACAACAAACTGTTCCAATGGACAGAAGAGGCAGAGAAGGCCTTGCAGGAACTCAAGAAAAGATTTATCGCAGCCCCAGTGCTACGACACCCCCGCCCAGATCACCCAAATGTAGTGGAAACACATGCCTCCAGCATGGCAATGGGGGCTGTTCTTTCCCAAAGGGAACCCGAAACATGCCAGTTACATCCCGTGGCCTTTTGGTCGTGAAAATTTACTACACCTGAACTTAACTATGCAATAACAGACAAGGAATTCCTAGCGATCAAGGCAGCCTTTAAGGCTTGGCGGCATTACCGCCTTGGCGCCAGACATACCATCACAGTAATCACCGACCATCGCAACCTACAATACCTCAAGACGGCAAAGGCTCAATCATCTCGTCAACTCCGATGGGCTTTATTCTTCGCAGAATATGATTACATAATCACGTACCGACTTGGAGTCCAGAACGGAAAAGCCAATGCCCTATCCCGCATGGGTATTGATGAGAACGCATATTCAACCCCAGACCCGGTGGCCATTATTCCAGGTGACAAACTACTAGGACTTACAACAACGTTATCTCTGGACGAACTCCAAAAGGAAATTCGGTTCCTAATGAACACAGAGGCTCTACAAGACTGGACCATTCAAGGTGAACATTACACAACAAAGAACCAACTCCTGTATGTCTCAGGGTATTTATAGGTACCAAATAAGGCACTACAAGAACAAGTCATTTATGATTATCACGACCACCTGATAGAAGGACATCCAGGAATTGCCAAGACCCTAGCCAAGGTGAAAAGAAATTATTGGTGGCCGACCTGGCGAAAAGACATTACGCAGTTTATTCTGTCATGTGGCATTTGTGCACAGCGGGCCTTATTCATCCCCTGGAAATTTCACCTGCACCTTGGCACACACTCTCCCTCGATTTCATCGCAGATCTGCCTCCCTGTCAAGGGTGCAACACTATCCCAGTGGTTGTTGACCTATTCTCTAAAATGGCCCATTTCATTTCGCTTAAGGGTCTACCAAACGCATCCATTCTGGCAAAGGTGTTTTTAGAGAAAATCGTACGATTACATGGTTTCCCTCCCATCCTGATTTCTGACTGAGGGAGTCAGTTTGTGTCTAACTTCTGGAGGAAGAGTTGTGCCATTGCCCAAATCGATATTTGTCTGTCCACTAGTCACCATCCCCAAACTGATGAGCAAACGGAGCGGACAAATCAGACACTACAGCAATACCTAGGGTGCATGTTACATCAAGTGGAAGAAAGCTGGAGGGATGTGCTGTGGATAGCCGAATATGCCTACAACAACTCGCTACACACCAGTACCGGACAGAGTCCATTCTATACCGTATATGGAAGGCACACACGTACTTCCGAATTAGATACCCCCATGGTCCTGGAAATGCCCACCGTGAAGACTTTACATACAACCATCACTCAAGCAACTTGATCCAAGCCAAAGAAAGACAGAAAAGATTCTCTGATCGACACCGAAGAAAAGCCCCAGACTACCAAGTCGGAGATGAAGTCTGGTTGGTGTCTCAGCACGTACCCATAAGAGGAACTCAAACATTTTGTCCCAGATATCTAGGGCCCTATACCATCAAGGCTATTATAAATCCTGTGGCAGTAAAACTAGCTTTACCACCAAATATGCAGATCCATCCCATGTGCCATGTGTCACTCTTAAAACCTGTTCAGCCTGGAACTCGGGTCAAAACACCACCAACTCCAGTACTGGTTAACAGAGAACCCAAATTTGAAGCCAAGGACATCCTAGATTCGAAACTCACCAGGTCCAAGTTATAGTAATTAGTGGATTGGAAGGGATATGGCCTTCAGGACAGGACATGGGAGCCTAGCGAGCACGTCCATGCACCACGCCTGGTAAGATGATTTCATCAGAACCATCTGACCAAACCAGGGCCAGACGGAGGAAATACCTTGAGAGGGGCCTTAGGGGAGAGGGCTGTCATGTTCCATGCCCCTGACCCCCTCAGGTATAACAGTCCCCTGGCAGCAGTGGGGCTAAAGCCCTTCACACTGGCTCCAAGTGCCTTAAAACTCCATTAGAAACATACATGTATGTATTTATTTATTTATTTGTATTTGTATAGCGCAACATACAGCCCACAGGCATCGCAGCGCTTGCAAGTCGATGAAAGAAAGCTTAATTGTTAAAACAGTGATACAGTCTTAGTTACAGGCATGTTAAGTAAGCAAAAGATAGCCTGAGGTTTACAATTGACAGATCAAACAAATAGTCTGGTTTTAATGGCTTTACGGAATGCCAGATGGGAGTTAATCATCCTGAGGTGAGCAGGAAGGGAGTTCCAGAATGAGGCGGCCATGGAAGGGAAGCTAGTGCCACCTGCGCGCACTCTCCTACTTTTGGGAGTGGAGATCATGTTGGTGTAAGCCATTCTAGTAGGCCTTTGAGAAGAGAGTTTCTGAATTCTGGAGGCCAGGTAGGGAGGAGCTAGGTCATGGAGGCACTTATGGGCGAGTGAGAGGGTTTTGAAGATTATCCTTTCTTTAATTGGCAGCCAGTGCAAGTGCCCATGGAGTCAGTCCTGGTGCCTTTGGGGCCAGGCTCATTATCAGGAATAAAGCAATACAAGTTGTGGTCCTTAATCCAACACAGAGGCCTATTACACAGCTCAGTTCTTTAGAACCAAGCCATGCGGTCTAGTGTTTGGTGTGTGGCTGGGCCTGGAACTACATGGCCTGGAACTATTTTACCTGTGCTATTAAACCACTCCCAAACAGCAGAACACGCTTCACGTTATTCTGCACTCCTGCTGCGTAATGCTCACTGTGTCCAACTCCTGCTCTTCTGCTTCTCCGGCAGCCCGATCCTGAAGCCCTAGATCCAGATTCCATCAATAACCTGGAAGAACAAGAACAGCATTAGCGAGCAAGAACACTTACCTGTGAGGTAACCGGTCTCGAATCCATTCTGTGTTTGCTTACTTTGCCCATCCCTGGAGTTCGCCGCAACCTGCAAAGGTAAAGAAACAAGGACAGCATTAATAACAATTCTAACCTGGGCAAGCAGCGAGTCCTGGCAGCACCCTGCGCTTCTCTTACCTTGCCCATCTCCAGGTTTCACCGCAACCTGCAAGGGAGAAGGAACATGGTCAACATTAACACAGCGCTTACCTGGGCAAGCAGTGCTTCGATCGCTCATCACTCTGGGACATCACCACAACCTGTACAAAGAGAAGAGAAAACAGGTTAGCAATTAACACCAATAAACAGCGCAGCACTCTGTGCATCAATAACGCACCGTGGTCTTGCCATCGTTGCTGCACCTCCTAAATCGCAACCATCCCTGTGAAAACAAAAAGAGACATTGTTAGGGAACAGCATAGTGGTGCAAGATGCAGAGAAGATAGAGAAAACGGAGGGAAAGAAGGAGACAGAATAAAGACGGAAAAGACATTATAACTCACCTGGAAGACAGCAAGCAGAGTGGGAGTCACAGCCAGTCTGGACCCGACATAAGAACACACGGACAAGTAAAGCAACTAGGTCCACTGAACACACACACCAACCATGTGCCCCTGCACAGAGACGCAGGACGGAGAGTTCAACGCACAAAAATGTAAGGTGAGCAATAACCCCAAGGGAGGGAATTTGGAAAAAAGGGAGGTGGGAGTCCACCCATCACAGAACCAGTATCTTAACCCTCCATTCTCCTGTTATAGGCACTACCCAACGTCTGGCACATAACCAAGCAGAAAGGGGTCCGGGATAGCACTTAAACCTCCATCCAGTATCGTGTGGCGCCCCCGTGGAAACCAGGTGAGCATAACAGCCTCCTCTCTTGCTCATTCTTGACTGTCTATCCACGATTCAGGATTGGTGTGCCTCCAGCGATCTCTGCCTTAATGCCAGTAAGAGGGAGGTCCTTATTGTGATCCCTGCTCCCGCTTTCCCTCTCTCACTCTTGCTGCTCACCCTGGGCCCTCATACTTTGCCTTCCAATGAGGCATACAACCTTGGTGTAAGCCCTGAGGAGAAAGGGCGAGGCTGCACTGTTTGTCTGTTTGGCGAGTTGGCACATAAGCTAAAACGTTCGCCGTCTGCATCTACTGTCCACATCATATTTTTGCTTAACGCGGAGCTCGCGAGCGATGCCCGGTGCACCACGCGAGCTGGAGCTTGTAACCACCACCATCCCCCTAAGGACAAGAGCACAGAAGAAGTGCAATGCACTAAACGAAACCTAGAGGTGGGAGAACGCTCTCGGCAGACCCAAGTAAGTCTTTACTTTTCTTGTGTGTCTGAGTCCGAGGATCAGACTAAAATTGTGCCACGCAGGTCATCCTCTTCTTCTGAAGCAATTGTGTGTGCAGCGACCGACGAGGTCAGTGTGCCATTGCACACAATCTTAAATCAATCTGAGGTCTCTTCTGCTTCAGACAACACTGTAAACTTTAATGTGGCCAGTAGTTGGCTGAACTCTGTCTCTGAACAGCGATGTCGGGATAAGAGGCTAAGTCCAGGTAATGCAAAGAAGCAATCACTAGACACGCATAGTGCACGGACGCTAGCAGTGACTCAACACATGTTGTCAGGTGACACCACTTGCGTTCCTCATGTTTTTTGTATTGTTGGTGATCCTGGTCGGATTGAACCACCTCCACCGCGTGTTTTGGCGTGGCATGTACACAACCCTCCTAACACTGTCAATGGGTTAAATATTAAGAAAACGCTTTTTGACATGGGGATGCTGGGGATTGTTTTGGCACAGATTACAGATGCATCACAAACTAATCATGACCACGCTGACTGGTCAGGTGATTTTGACAATTTCTCGGCTCACTCTAATCCTCAGAACTTTTTAATCAATTACAACCTGTTAGGAGGTAATCTAGAGCATCCCTGTCAGGTTGGAGCTGAAACAACTGGCATCAGACAAACCATAATGGCCAGTACAGCCAGCACCTTGGCCAATGCGACAATCATTCTCGCTGAGTCAGAGGTAAATGATGACGTCTTCTGTGCACCAACCCTTGGTCTTAAAGCCTCACTTGATGCTCCTCATTTGTTCAGGCAGTCTGACCCGTGCAAGGCAGCACTAACGCATTTGGGTACTCAACGATGGATCTCGAGAGACCTGACAGGTGAAATTCACTAGAAGTATTGAATGAAGTGCTGCAAAATCTGGTTTTGATCAACAAAGCACGCACTTCGAAACATCAGCAAGAGACGACTGTAGGAGCAGAAATTGAAGAAAAAGGGTCTTTAAAGAGAAACAACCAACAACTATTGGGCACAAACGAGGTTATTTGGGCTAGCGTGAACTACAAACGAATGAGAATGGTGGACAGCCATGGGACAGATGCCTCAGCACAAGACATCTCCTGCTCTCAGCCTAACTCTCAAAAAAGAACAAGTCATAAAATGAGAGTCCAGAAGGAAGCTGGTCAATTGATAAAGAAAAGGTTGCAACTACCTTCCAGCGACGACTCAGACGCCGACGACAGCTCAACTTCTGACTCATCATTTATGGAACGTCCTTTTCCTAAGATCAGGAGGGCTAAGGCTGTTCTCCCAAGGAGCGCTTGCACATCTAAAGATCAAAACATTGGCACTGATTCACGCCCGGTTGGCTGTGATCAAACACCCACAATTGAGCTGCAATCTGTCTTAATTTCCTCATTGGCAATTTCACTCGCACCCTTTACAAAACTATATGAAACCATGAACGAAAACACGAAGGAATTGATGACCTTAGTGGCACTAATGAATTCCAAACTCTTATATCTAGAAGAGTTATTTGGTAGGGCTAACAACAAACAAGATGAAGGGTTCAAAAGGCTAGAGGCATCCTTCAAATTCTTAAGTGAACAACGCCAAAACGAGACCATGGATAAAAAATTGTTCGCAGAAGTAGCTAAGGAGGCTTTAGCCTTATTCAAACATGAAAAGACAGATGCAAGAAAGAGTGCACAAACCCGATAATCATCTGATATAAGTGGGTCAACAAACGACTCAAGTGTTAGTCCCAAGGTACAGGTCAATAATTCAGCAAAAAACATCGGTCCGGAGGAACTTAAAAGAAAAAGCCCATATGCAAACACGGTTTTGAAAACTGCCATTCTGGGCACAAAATTGCACAATCCGTGTGTTGTGACTTTGGAAGCTGGCACTGGGAGGTTGGCAGTAATGAAGAATATACCTGAAGAATATCTGTCAACCAACTGTAACAATGGAACCATATCTGATAATTCACCCTCTTACAACATCGCTGAGATTTCCTTTAACACAGCTTTTGAACAAGCCAGAAGTCAAGACAACTTGACACACTTAAATGAGCAACCAGCCAGGTCCTCAAGAGACCAAAACCAAGCCGTGGACAAAATAAGCAACAATAAAACAGTTAATACTCCTGGGGTTTCTGCAGTCTTCAACGGGGTGCCCACACTCCTAAGAACGTTGTGAAATCAAAAAAACGAGTCCAGCCTTTACTCAAGAAATCTAAAAATTTGCCAGGGAGAAAAAACACCCAATTAACAGGGGCAAGAACATTTTTGCGCAACATATTGTCAGGTCGTCTCCTCTGCAAGGGCTTGCAGCCCACCCACATCGTTGTGTGGGCAGACCGCCGTTGCGGTCTCATCTTCCCCTGTGAAGGGAAGTGACGTTGGGCTAGGGAGGGGGCGAAGGGAAGTTCGGCAGTTACTGCCTGTGTGAATAAAGAGAAGGTTGAGAGTGGCCCGGCTCCCGCGTGATACGTTCTTTGCTCGGTTACGGGGTTCACGCAAAACCCGACACTGGCGACGAAGGGGTACATGGTACCCGCTCGCGCCGACAGGAGAGCCGCAGTCGAGCGGTGTCAGCGCGTCGGCGCACCTCCGCTCCCGGAACCCGGGAGGTATCTCAAGGACTACGCGACTATCAGCAACCCTCTGCGCTTGCTAACGCGAAAAGATCAACCCTATACTTGGTCCATGGACTGTCAGAGAGCATTTGAGGCAATTTGGGACGCCATCATGAATGCCGAGGACATGGCCTACTTTGACGCCAAGAGACACACCGAAGTGGTCGTGGATGCCAGCCCTGTTGGCCTGGGCACCATATTGACGCAAGTGGACCCGCAAGACCCCACGAAACGTGTACGTGGTGGCGTATGCCAGCAGGAGCCTGACCCCCACGGAACAAGCCTATTCCCAGGCAGAAAAGGAAAGCCTGGCGGTGGTGTGGGCATGCAAATACTTTCATTTGTTTTTATAGAAAAGGAGTTCACCATCATAACGGATCACCAGTCTCTACTCACAATCTACGGGGACCCCAAATCAAGAATGCCACCGAGAATAGCCCGCTGGGGTTTACGTCTGCAGGATTACAAGTTCGTCATCAAGCACCGCCCCGGAAAGGAAGACAACCCAGCTAACTACCTGTCCCGCCACCCCACCGGCCCAGCCAACACACAACCATCCATCGCCGATGAATACCTCAACTACGTTGTTCACCACTTGCAGCCATTGCCCATGGGTTGGGCGGACATCATCACCCATTCGGAGCAGGACCCCACACTGCGAATCATACGTCACTGCATACAAGAAGACAGGAGGGCACACATGCGTCAGCAAGCGAGACAGGAACCGGAAGGGATCCAAGAGGACATCAAGCACATAGATCACGTCCGAGACGAACTCTCCATAGTCAATGATCATGTCATACTAAAGGGATGCAAGGTCCTCCTCCCCAAATCGCTACGCACCAGAACGATCCAAGTTGCACATGAAAGCCACCGAGGAGTGGTCGCCACCAAGCGATTACTAAGGCAGAAGGTATGGTTCCCCAGGCTAGACGCAATGGTGGAAGAAATGATAGGCCAATGCGTGACGTGTGCACAAGTAGCACCCCCGCCGCACCCAAACCCTCTCCACATGTCACCACTACCAGGACACGTGTGGGAGGAGCTGGCGGCGGATTTCTTCGGACCCCTGAGAGATGGCACATATGTGATAGTGCTCATAGATGAACATTCCAGATTTCCAGAGGCACAAATCATTGACAGCACTGCAGCCTCCAGCATCATCCCAGCATTGGACCACATGCTGTCTATCTACGGAATACCCAAGCTCATTAAATCGGATAACGGAGCGCCGTTCATGAGTAAAGACTTCGAGAACTTTTCAAGATACATGGGGTTCCAGCACAGGAGAATAATGCCACGATGGCCACAGGCCAATGGCATGGTCGAGAGATTCATGGCCAACATCAAAAGGACACTACAAATAGTGGCTGTACTCAACAAACCTTTTGAACAAGCCCTCTATCAGTTCCTCAGAGATTATCGCCATACGCCCCACAGCACGACGGGCATATGCCCTGCTTACTTAATGTTCCGCAGACCGATCCAGATGCGACTGCCGGAAGACACGTACTCGGCAGAAGCAACGCCACTCGAACAGGAGGCCAGAGATAAGGACGAGGCTGCAAAATCAAAAATGAAAGAGACAGGGGACCACAAGAGGAAAGCGCAGGAGTCACACATTGAACCTGGAGACCAAGTGTGGTTACGGCAACCCAAACAGAGAAAAGAGGACGCCACGTTCGCACAAGACCCGCTGACCATCACGCAAAGGAAAGAGACAATGATCACGGCACAGCGGACGGACCAATCCTCAGTCACTCGTAACGTGTCACAGTTCAAGCCCTGGAGGAACCACACAGAGCAAGTGCCAGTCAGATTTGGGTACAGCGATGAGGACCTCAGTCAAGACAACCCCTACCTGGGGGAGTTGGAGGCATCGGAAAGTGACGACAATCAGGTGTCACAGGGACAGACAGAGAGGACACCGTGCAATCGCGGCCGACCCCAGAGAAGCCGCATAAAACCCCACAGACTCATAGAAGAGATGGAATGAGAAGGGACAAGTATCTTACTTGTTAAAAAGGAGGGAGATGTCAGGTCGTCTCTTCTGCAAGGGCCTGCAGCCCGCCCACATCGTTGTGTGGGGAGACCGCCGTTGCGGTCTCATCTTCCCCTGTGAAGGGAAGTGACGTTGGGCTAGGGAGGGGGCGAAGGGAAGTTCGGCAGTTACTGCCTGTGTGAATAAAGAGAAGGTTGAGAGTGGCCCGGCTCCCGCGTGATACGTTCTTTGCCCAGTTATGGGGTCCGCGCAAAACCCGACTGTGGGATGTTTTTATCCACGCATCCAAGCCCTACCTCAAAACTGTGCAGTACTGACATGGAAAACATCATGATGGCCAGAGATTCCCAGAAAATGCCCAGGGAAGTGCATGAAGAATAGGCTGCCACCCATTTTGCCGATGTTATGGGCACAGAAGGGCACTGCCTAAAACCACCATTGGACTACCCACACAGTAGCCTGAAACCATTGGGAATGGCAATGCTGATTGCCAAAAGCAACCTAGAATTGTGGGGAATTCATTTTCTTAAATCCCAAAAATGGGTGCATTACCAGTACTCACCACTATCAGAAAGCCGGCGTTTTAAAACAACACCAGACTATTTTCTCTTTTTGTGTAAAACTGAATAAATGAACCCAAAGCAGGCCAAAGAAAGACTTACTGAGAGGTGGATCCAATGTAAAGTTATATTCTGAAGTGACTTGAAGGTTTATAACAAGACTGGCTGAGCTGTGGATTTCAGCAGTTTAAGTAAATTTGGACTGAAAGACACTAAAAATCTAAATGTTTAAAAGAAATGAGTGACCTACTTTTGAGTGTCACATAGGTTGCAATTGTTTAAATGTCATAGTTTAAACTTAGAATCAGCATTTGAGCTGCATATGTACAAATTGGTAGTTTTATTTGAATGCAGAAAACGGGGTAACTAAAAGTGACATTAGCTGGGGCCTGGCTTAAGGAACTGAATTATGCCCACCAGCTACCCCCGACAGGAGTTGAGACTTGCACAACAGCTGTGTTCCCAGGCCTAGCTGCCTTTTGCTGTTCCCACCAAAAGGGATATGACACTTCTCTGATTGAATTACCAAGGGACTGCTAGAGACTAAACATAGGACCCAGGCAGAGGGTTTATTGAAGTGGCCATAAATGGCTTCCTCTTGAACAATGGGCCTTCCAGGGCCCAGGCAAATGTTTTATTATGGGGGCCGTAAAAGTGGCTTCCTCCTGGAAGGAAAGGGGAGGAGCACTGCCTGTGAGAGCAAGCTGGCTTGGCAGAACTGGAAAAACCAGAAATTCAACCTTGTGCTGGGGGGAAACCACACCCCTTTGGAGCCAGAATATGGTTTTAGAAAAAGATGAATAACTCATAGTACGGACTTGTCATAATTATTTAAATGATACCATAATTCTTGTGATTTTTCTGCCCACATTTTAAGAGGTTTTTAGAACCGGTGGCATGATCTGGGGGCAAACTAGCAGTTAAGAGGGTATTACTTGAAATGTATGCATGTTAAAAATCTGACACTTCATCAAGTAATGTCCATACTCCTTGCGCACATGTGTATAAATTTGGGGTAATGTCCGATATTACAAAACCAGTTAAAAAGTGCAAATGTTGCCATTTCTGAATGCAAGCTCCCAGGAAGAGCATATTTGGACAGGGTATACCTCCTGTGATATGTGATGGGTGCATGTAAATTTAAACAAATGTGTACCTGTGCAAATATGTCTTTTGGGTCAAAATATA
Source organism: Ambystoma mexicanum (assembly GCF_040938575.1). Taxonomy (NCBI): domain Eukaryota; kingdom Metazoa; phylum Chordata; class Amphibia; order Caudata; family Ambystomatidae; genus Ambystoma; species Ambystoma mexicanum. The sequence continues at coordinate 440,441,001 of NC_090932.1, read as the reverse complement.
GATTGTGTGTAATTTGACAGGGGTGGGTTCTCTGTACCATAAACAGACCTCATCATGATGACACTTCATTTCATTCCCCCAATCAAGGGGAAGAGGATGAAGTGGCCAATGACAAGTGGAGAGGGGTAGGGGCTAGGAAGCTAGCCTTTCCACCCACTTTCAAAACACATAAAAGCAGACAGTCAGGACAGATAGGGACATTCAATTCCATTTGCTGCGGAGCATGCTGCCGGACCATACCACATCCAGAGATCCAGACTTCAAATCCATCAATCTCCAGAGAAAGCTGTGCAGAAAGATCCAGAAGCAGTGCTGTACCCAGAGAGAGCAGAGCTGACCCAGACCACTGTTAGCAGAACCAGAGAGCTGACCCAGATCACTGTGAAGTGCCGAGACCAGACCAGAGTCCAGTCTAAAACCTGACCAGATCCGTGGCGAGGCCCATTCTATTTCTAAATATATTGTGAGTACCTAGCAGAACTGTGCAGAACCAATCTCTTAGTTAAAATAATATAATTCAATCTATTTTAATCTAAGTAGAACTGCCTCCTAACTGTCACCTGTCATTTTGTAAAGCTGTCACCTGTCATTTCTAGTTGCTAGCTGTCACTTGTCACTTTGAACTTTAAAATTTCAAATCTGAAAAACAACCTTTACCATATCGCTCATATCTCCGTGACTGTTTGTCTTAGAGACTTGCAGTAACTTTCCTCTGAAAGCTGGGAATCTTGGCTTTTCAACGAACCTAGAACTGCTTTCCTATTCCATACACTATTGCCGCAATCGCGAAAAACGCACTCGCAAATTTTGCCGCGATTTGCAAATTTCTCCACGTGTGAAAACAGCAGTTTCCTTGCTTTCCTTGCTAAAAATTTGTTTGCCTCTTAAGAACCATCCCTGAATCATTGCTAGGGTGAGCCTGGACTAATATTAACTAGATACCACTCACCCTGAACCTCTAGAGCGATATAAAAGCGATATTATTATTATTATTATTATTATTATTATTATTATTATTATTATTATTATTATTATTATTATTATTATTATTAAAAGCATTTTAGCATATTTCTCACTTCATTGCCAGCACATATAAAAGCATTTTAGCACTTTTTCCAATAGAGTGCTATCACATATAAAAGCATTTTGGGCCTGTGTTTCAAACTTCTGTAGTCTAAGCTTGCTGGGGTGAACTGAATTACATTTGATTGCATTTCTGAGAACTGTGTGCTTTCCTTCCATTTCCTTGCATTGCATAAAGGGGGAAGTGGATTGCCAGAGAAAAGTGATTACATTGTTTTGTTGAAATCATATTGAGTATTTTCTGTACTGCATTTCATTCATTCAACCTTGCATTTCCTTGAACCCTATAAAGCCTTCTCTACCACATTATTCTTCTGTCCCTATTTACCAGTGTTGCTATCTTATCCATCCTATAACCACTCATCATTGATTATAAAGAAGTGTGCTAGTGCCGGACTATCCATTATTGATTACTGCTCAGATTAAGTGTGATATTCAATTATTAATTTATTATAAAGCGTGATATATATATCTATTGTTTAAATTATCAAATAAACCTTTTAAACTTGCAAAACAGAACTACTTCTTGGCTCAGTGGGGTCAGGGGGATTCCAAGAGAGGGGTGTTATATAGGGGTAGTCATCCAGAACGCATGAACTGGACATAAAGATATATCAATAAGGGTTTCCATTCAGTATCCCATACTAGGCATTGACTTAGCTGTAGTGTTGAATTGAATCCTCTTACAAATTGGGGGCTCGAGCGGGACGTTTGGGTTAGATCTATCACTTGTGCAGATTAATACAGTGTGCCAGCTGACCAGATACACATATCCGGTCGGATCACCACGCTGTGTTACACTGTAAAGCACTCCTCAAAGGAACGCTCTAAGGAAAAGGTCTGTTTTGCAAAAATAAAATACAAACTTCTGTAAGTCAGGAAGGAACTCAAATTCCAGAATGACGACCTTAGTAGACATGAAAATAGCCAGAGAGCACTTCTTACATAAGTTATTTGTGAGAGGTGAGTGGACTCACCAGGACCGCATGGTCTGGTTGCAGGCCATCACGCAACAGGTCACGGAAACAGGGTCAGATATATGGAGAGATCAGGGTCCCTTACATGTGGCCCTGAGTGAACTATACATGGCTCCTAAAGCTAAGGATGAACAAGACAAGATGGTTAGGGTAGCGGCATACCTGTACCTATATATGGGAGACATGCAGGATAAATGTACTGAAAGCCAAGATCTGGCGAATAAGCGACAGATGGCGTTAGAGAAGGTCCAATCTGACCTGGTCTCTTCTGAGCAGAGGCTGCAGGGGAGCCAGGAGTCAGAAAATGAGAGTAGACAGCACATCATTAAAATAAAGAGGGATATGGACATCCTGCAACAGGAAAAGGCTGACCAGGATACCAGATTTCTGGCCTTGCAGAAGGAGTACCAAGAAGGTTTGGACTCCCTACTGCAGAGCCAGAAAAAGCTGGAGCAACAGTTAGACTTCAATAGGGCATGTGCTGAGCAGGTAGTCACCCTGCAAAGCCACCTAGATAGGGAGAAGGCAGAGAGCAATAAACTGATTTTGAAAGACCTGGATACCCAGGCAGAGTTTGACCAGGAGCGCCAGAAAGCTGGTGCCTTCCAAAGGCAAAGGGACGACCTGGCGGCACAGATGCAGGCTCTTAGTCAGGAAAGGGATACCTTAGGCCAGGAAGTCTGCCACTTAAAAAGGAAAATGGAAGAAAATCACCTGGCCCTCCAGGGACTGGGTGACCTCCAAAAAGAACACCATAACTTGTTAGAGCACACCAGGAAGGTGGAGGATGCTCTGGCAAGAAAGGAGCAGGCCAATAGGGACACAGCTCAGGAGGTAACCCTCCTGCAGCAAAGACTGGCCCAGTGCTCCAGGACGAATCAGGAAACGCAGAGAGAGAATGAGGCTCTCTGCCAGCACAATGATAGGCTCCAACAACAGGTAGCAATGCAGGAGAGACTGATAGAGTCTAGTAAGGCCTTAACTGAGGAACTGAAGGCGCAGGCTCTTGCATTGCAACAGGGAGCAGGGGCGGATAGAGACCAGGTTCGCTGGGAAAGGGAAACTCCTGAGCATAACCTCAGGAGCCCTAGTACCAGAGGCCTTTATCTCGCTCAGTCCCTGGACTCTGCCACCCCCATGTCCCCTGGCGCACATGAGCACCGGGCCACAGGGATGGCAGATTACTATCCAGCCAGAAGCATGGGGCTCATAGGCCAGTACCTCCCAGGAATGGATGGGCGGGCATCCGGGTATGGGCACCCAAGCACAGTGCAATTTAGTGGGGAACCCCAGGAGAGTAGGCCCATTAAGGGCATCCTGAAAACCTCTGCCCAGTTAGGTCAGTGGGGGGGGTACCCATCAAATCCTGGCAGCAAGGAGGGATCTGAAGACTCCTCTGAGCGGTACAGGACACAGGAGACCAGGTCCCCACATTCTGCCAGCCATTCCCAGGCTCGCAGAATCCGGGAAAACCTGGAAGATCAGACAGGAACCTCTGGGAGCAGTGCCTCTGAGTCAGAGGACGAATGGACAAGGGTTACCCGAACCAAAAAGGCCAATAAGGCAAAAAGGGCCTTTATTAAGGACCCATTGAAACAGATTAAGGCAATCAGGAGTGTCATCACGCCTTATCATAAGAACGCCAAGTACTCTGTTTGGGAACACATGGAGCTCTATGAGCAAATGATGGAGACTTTTCATTTGAAGGACAGCCAAAGCTGTATCCAATATGTAAAGTGGACATTCTCCCCAGAGTACTCCAGTTTCTTTGCAGGGCTGGAGGACCAAAATCATTCCAGGTGGTCCACCTATAGGGCGGCCATATTAAAACATTTTTCTGTTCACAGAAATCCCCAAGAGGCTCGCAAGGCAGCCTACAATTTACAATGTGGGGAGGATCAGGCCCCACAAGAATTTGTGCAGGAGTTAAAGCGTGCTTTTGCGCAGACCACAAGAAGGGTGCGCACGGATAGCAGAGAATTTATTAATACGTTTTTCCATGCCTTGCCCAAATACATAATGACCCAGCTTGTGAGGGATTTTCACGAGAAAAGATCTTTAGACTGGGTCATTGAACAGGCGACCCGGATCTATGAGGTGCAGAAGCCAATAGAAAATAAAAATAATGCGCCCAAAAACCCCAAAGCCAACAACACCCCTGCTGCTGCCAAGGTGGCAGAGGTAAAGGTCACCCCCGTTTTAGAGTTGGAGATGGGGGGGGCCTAAAAACCTACCTGCACCTAATAATGCTAGGCCCAGAAGGTCCTCGGGCCAGTCACAAACAGGGAGTCAAGGAGGTAGTCCCACAAATGGGGTCCCTCGCTCTCCTGACTATGTAAGTCCCCGTTACAAGGGAAGTCGACCCATCCTGGGTTATGTGTGGACTCCCCCAGCCCAAGGGGGGGGATCCAGCCAAGCACCTAAGCCAGGGAACTTCCCTCCTAACTTCCCACCGGAGGGCAGAAATTCTCCAAATCCTGGGCAGAACTTTTTCCCCAGGTATCCACCCAACTTCCAGCCCCAAAATCCTCCACCCTTCTTTCCCCAATTCCCTGAGCCCAGACAACCGAATCCGGGAGAGGGGAGGCCAAGGGTGGAGGGGTATCCAAATCTTCCCAACCAGGGGTACTACCAAAGAAGGGATAGCTACCCTTCCCGGGATCAGCCCAGGGGAGAAAACAGGGCCCCGTATCAGCCTGAGCGGGTTTCCCAGTTAGAGCGCCAGGTTCAAAACATGGCGCGGGATCTGGGTCACATACTGAGGGCTCAGCAGAACCCTCAGATCGGCATGCCGGCGCAGAACGCACCCAACTCTGGACCTGGTGCTCCAGAACAATGACGGGGGCAGCACCCCGATAACTCACCGGTTCCCAGGGAGGAGGCACAAAGGGAAGGGGGGTGTAAAGCCTTGGAGGAAGCTTCCTTCCTCACTTGTAAACAGCCCCTGGAAACCCAGGAACCGGAAACAAAATCTCTTGCCCCTGAAAGTCTGCCTCCTAAAGAGCAGAGGGGGGGTAGGAGAAACAAAAGACCCAAACAGACTCAGTTTGAGGAGGAGGTACAGATCTTCCAATTTGAGGGAGAGGGATCCTCAGAGGATCCTGGGAATAGGATCTTCTCCTTCAGAGAGGGGGGAACTCCTCCCAAAGAAAAATGGGTCCCTAGGGATGCAAATCCAGACTGGGGAGATGTGGAGACTGAGCTACCGCCGCCCACCATCTCATCCCAGAACCAACAGCAAGAAAATCCCCTGGTTCAAACCCATCCTGGTGACTGTCTCCAAAAAGGGGGGGGCGGCCCAGAACCGGAACCAGGGGAACCCACAATGGCTCTGATCTCCAGTTGCCAACTTTTTCTTTCAGATTCCCAAGGCTCTCCACAGAATTCTGCCCAAATCTCTTCGCTAGCAATGTCCAAAACTAGAAAGTTATCCCACCAGTTGTCCAAAAACGTGCATTATCTGTGCCCCCTTGAGGAGAAGGAGGGAAGATACTATGCCCCGGTACAAGTACAGGGGCAGGGTACAATTTTGGCACTGGTGGACACTGGATCTCAAGCTACCCTTCTGTCCAGAAGGGCCTTTGACGAACTGAATGCAGGAAGGGGAGAGAATTACCAAATTCCTCTCACCTCTCTTCCTGGACAACTGCAGAACTTTGACGGGAAGGAAATTCCCGTTGAGGGGACTGCAGACTTGGACATTAAAATTGGGCGACACAAGTTGAAACACCCGGTCATAGTTGTGACTCCAGAGGGCACCCCATGTTTACTAGGGAATGACCTCCTGAGAAGGTTGTCACCCCTAATAGATTGCGTAAACAAGGTCCTCTGGACCCAGACTAGCCGATCCATAAAATTAAAACAGAGTGTCAACCATGTTAGTTTAAACGGCACCTGCCACATGGTTGAACAAAAATCTGACCAAGTAGAATTTCACTTCCAGAATAGCCAAATTCCAGACGTGACAGTAATAGCAGTAGGACAACAGACTGGTGATGGGGGGTCCTCTCTATTTCTGAAAATCAACCTTCCTTCCAGTTTAAGGTGGTATTCCACACTGGAAGGAAACACCCTGAAATTCTTTACCAATCCACAGTCAGAAACTCCCACTCCTATAGTCCAGAAAGATGTGAAATCAGCTCAGAGCCTGGCTGATATTCAGCAAATTGGAGAGCAGTTGTTCATCCCTGTTCAGTTAAATGATGGGAAGGACTCTGTTCTCGCTCGAGTGTGCGTGAACAATGGTAAGAGCTTCATCAGCAAAGCCATGTTTCGCCAACTCCCAAAAGATCCAGCCATTCCCACCTTCAAACTGATAGACAAATGGGGAATGGACCTGGAAGCACCTAATTCCAAACATCTCCTGCCAAGCAGGTGTATGCTCAAAATCTCCATTGGCAACAAGAGCATAGTCCACAATTGTTGGGTCGTGCGAGACGTCCATGCCGCCTTTTACTTAGGCAGTGACATTCTCAATCGCTTTGCCATTAGTTTGGACCTAATAAACTTCAAAGCTTGGTCCCGATTAGCGGATAATCCCATGGGCTTTGATGATCCAGAAAAAGCATTTAGGTCAGCTCAATTGCTACCTTATGCAGTTGAAATTCAGATCAAAGAGGAAGTCACCATCCCAGAAAGGACCCGACAATTCTCCCTGGAAGTGAAAGTTAAAAGAGGACAATATTTGCTAAACCCTGATGCTTACATACATCTAAACGCTTCTCTCCAAAAGCAAGGGTTGGGGGTAAACCCAAAACCATTAGTCAACATAGAACATGACACCATTCTAATAGAGGTGGATAACAGCGACTTAAAGAGTATTACTCTAGCCGCAGGCACCATTATTGGAATGGCGGTTGATGACCGACATTTTTCCATCGATTTAGGTAATGAACTGTTAGGACCAATCCCCAAGGACTGTTTTGACAGTGACAGTGAGGACAATACAACACCAGACAGGATTTTTACCCGGCATGGGGGGAACTTCCTGGTGTACACTTCTTGCCCTTATGGTAAGGAAGATGTGACTTGTGACTTCAGGAGGGATGAGGTGATTTTCCAGGTCCATGAGGGCTGCCTTTCCCACCTGAAGCCTCCAGTCCAAATCAGCACTCTGACCAGGGACTTCTCCACCCAGCTGGAGGAGGCCGCTGAGATAGCCAAACCAGAAGTCTTTCCAGGCTTCAGGCAGATGGTGGAAGAGAGAGTCAACCTAGCTGATGCCTGTGTGACTCTGGAACAAAAGCAAAAGTTGAAACAAGTTTTCTTGGATTTCCAAGATCTCTTTGCGGTAGACTCATATGACTGTGGTCGCACTGACATCCACACAACAACAATCCCCACGGACCCTGGCATGACCCCTGTGTTTGTGAAGCAATATCGCTTGCCTCTCGCATCAATGGAGTCCCTTACTGAAATAATTAAGAACCTTGAGTCCCGGGGAATAATCCGTCCAGTCCACAGCACCTTCAATAATCCGGTGCTGGGAATATTGAAGCCAAACGGCCAGTGGAGACTCTGCGCCGACCTCAGGGAGCTCAACAAACGGGTCGATACTTCCCGATGGCCTCTGCCCTACATTGACCAAGGGCTGGCCCAGATCCAGGGGTCACAGGTATTCACTGCAATAGACCTGACCAATGGATACTGGACCGTGCCTGTCAGCAGGGAGGACCAATACAAACTGGCTTTTACCTTTGGGGGCCAGCAATACACATGGACCCGGACTCCCTTCGGATACCTTAACTCTGGTAATGAGTTTAACATTTTCCTACATAAGGCCATGCCCGACCTGGGTGCGAGGGGTAACCTGGCTTATGTAGATGATGTCCTCATCAAAAGTTCATCTGTGGAGGAACACATAGCGGAGATCCGTTATGTTCTGACGCAGTTGAGGGCCGCCGGAGCAAAACTCTCCTTTCAGAAAGTACAGTGGTGTAGAACCCGTGTTAATTTCTTGGGGCATGAGATTACTCCTCAGGGTCTCTGTCCCCAGGAAAAGAAAGTGGAAGCACTTCAGAAACTGAAAGACCCCACAACTCTGCGGGAACTAAGGAGCCTCCTTGGACTGACTAATTACAGCAGAAAGTTCATTGAGGGCTACGCAGAGATCACCAGACCCCTGATTCATCTCCTGAAGGGGGGGGGGGTCAAGTGGGAATGGGGTCCAGAACAAGCCAAGGCAGTAAAACAACTCAAAAGAAGCCTCTCACAAGCGCCTTGCCTAGCTTACCCTGTCAGAAACAAGGAGTTCTTCCTGGAGACGGGGTTCTCTAATACATGCTTGACAGCAGTATTATACCAAAAGCATGACAAGGTCAATAAAGTAATCTCCTATGCGAGCAAAACTTTATCCTCTGTGGAGGAAAAATTCAACGATTGTGAGAAGGCACTCCTGGCAACGGTGTGGGCATTGAAGAATTACCGCCCGTTTATCCAGGGGGAACACATCATAGTGGAGACTCCACACCAGCCTCTGCAATATCTCCAAAGTGATAGAATCCGGGCCGGAAATGTGAGTAATTCCCGAATTACTTCCTGGATTCTGTCAATGCAAGGCTTTCCTGTGGAGGTCAGATATGGCCAAAACAAGAAGAGTCCCCTCGCGCAAGGTCTGGCTGACTTGCATGATTGTGCCAGAGAAAACTGTCTCGAGGACGAAAGTCTAAAAATAAAGGACAACATGGAGGCATACCTTCATTCCCCACACAAAGTCTTTGAAGAGGACAAGTGTGAGGGAATGCCCACTGTCTATGTGGATGGATGCTCTTACCATGTTGACAACGACGGGGAGAAAGAACTGGTGGCTGGCGTAGGGAATGCATGGGTGAATGAGTCCCCAGAACCCTCCGCTGGATACAAAATTGGTCCCCGAAGTAGTCAGGTGGCAGAATTGATGGCTGTGCATCAGGTCATCCTCACTGCTGTCCAGCATCAACTCTGCGAACTGGTCATAATCACAGATTCGGATTATGTACGGAACGGGTTCGTGGAGCACCTGGTTAATTGGAAAACCAGAGGCATGTTATGTGCTAACAACAAACCCTTGAAACATGGGAAGTTGATCCAAAACATTGATGATCTGGTCACCTCGAATGAGATGACCATCTATTGGAAAAAGATCAAGGGTCATTCCAAAGTAGAGGGACCAGACAAAACTGGAAATGACTTAGCTGATCAGCTGGCCAAAACCGGGGCCATCCAAGGGGATCTAATTGAGATTGAGTCCCTGTTGGGGGAAATCCAGGTCACTGCTATCACTAGGTCCCAGACAAATGCTCACAACGACCTTTCAATTGCCCAATGGAGTAAGGAGACCCCTGATGCTGATTTGATTACCGCTCAGAAGGGGGATCCAATTATTGGTAAGTTTTACCAACACCTTGAGGACCCTGAGAACTTTCCCCTGACGGATACCGATTACATTGGGAAAGAGGACCTTAGAGTGTTGATGAAATGTCCAAAAATGTTCCGGATCCAAGACGGTTTGTTGGTAAGGAAATCCAAAGCTGGCCACGATCAGTGGGTGGTTCCTACCTCATTCCGAAGCCTGATGTTAAGTCACGCCCATGATGCGGCCACCGCCGGTCATAGGGGGTTTCACACAACACTGGAAATCTTAAGAGAGGTTGCATACTGGCCACACATGGGCCAGGACCTCAATCAATATTTGAAGGGTTGTCTTGTGTGTGCACAATTTCAGCCATCATCCCTCACGCACCGTGCGCCTCTCCAAAAGAGGGGGATGACCCTGCCATGGTCATATTTACAAATCGACTTTGTAGGCCCCGTGATTCGCTCTGCTAGGGGGAATAAGTACATGTTGACTGTGACATGCTTGTTTACCAAGTGGGTGGAATGTCTCCCAGCCCCAAATTGCAAGGCAGAAACTGCAGCTGCCCTGTTGATTAACCACATCTTTTCCCGTTTCGGTCTACCTCAAAGGATTTAGTCAGACAGGGGTAGCCACTTCACCAGTGAAGTAATGACAAAGATGTGGGAGATACTGGGGGTCAAAAGGAAGTTGCATATTGCTTACCGGCCAGCTTCTTCTGGGGCAGTAGAGAGATATAACCGAACCATTGTGAGCATACTAAAAAAGTTTGTGGCAGATTCTGGGCCAAGTTGGGATATCCGATTACCACTGGTCCTAATGGCCATCAGATCTACCCCTTCATCTGCAACTAAAATGTCACCATTTGAGTTGATGACTGGGCGCAAGATGGTGCTTCCTCAGCATTTGCTCTACAGGACCCAAGAGCAGACACTGATAAATGCCTCCACAACTCATGAGTATGTGGAGAATTTAAGGAAACACCTTCAACATGCTTTTGCTTATGCTCAGCGGAATCTAGAAAGATCAGCTGATAGCATGAAGACCCACTATGACCTGAAGACTTCCAGGAAGGAATATCAGGTGGGGGACCGGGTCTATCTATACAATTTCCAAAGGAACCAGGCCAAACAGCGAAAATGTTTGCCTACATGGAAGGGACCCTTTGAGATTATAGACAAAATCTCCCCTGTGGCCTTCAAGATCCGCATCCCCAAAGGCGGTTTGGCAGAGGGGGAAGACAAGTGGGTCCACATAAACCAGTTGAAGTGTTGCCATCCCAGGCACACTCTGCAACAACTGGAGGAATCCTCTGGAATCCTAGAGGGCACTGTCTCAGATTAATTCAGTTCTAACTTAAAATATCCTACATATCGCCTATCAAATTCTGAGTTTCTCAATGTGGGTGTTTTCGTTTTTGAATGCAAAAAGAAATGTGCATGTTCATATGTTTTGACTATAAATTTATATGCCACCCCACTATATCAATGGTGGGGAAAAAATGTCTATGAATAGGTATTGCCGCTCTTCCTTTGTCGTCCTAGGAGAAAGAAAACCTGGAGACGGGCCAAGGAGGACGATCCGGAGACCGGGAGCAGAGACGCAAGGGGCCCAGTGTACCGCCCAATACTCCCATCAGGACCGGCGAGGAGAACCGATCGATCCGACCGGATGGAGGAAAAGATGCTGAACTGTGCCATCTATTGGAAGAAGATGAGGAAACATCCCAGGTCTTGCGAGTCCCATCAGTGAAACAGAATGGCCAGCGCAAGAGGGGGGCTTGTGGGATGTTTTTATCCACGCATCCAAGCCCTACCTCAAAACTGTGCAGTACTGACATGGAAAACATCATGATGGCCAGAGATTCCCAGAAAATGCCCAGGGAAGTGCATGAAGAATAGGCTGCCACCCATTTTGCCAATGTTATGGGCACAGAAGGGCACTGCCTAAAACCACCATTGGACTACCCACACAGTAGCCTGAAACCATTGGAAATGGCAATGCTGATTGCCAAAAGCAACCTAGAATTGTGGGGAATTCATTTTCTTAAATCCCAAAAATGGGTGCATTACCAGTACTCACCACTATCAGAAAGCCGGCGTTTTAAAACAACACCAGACTTTTTTCTCTTTTTGTGTAAAACTGAATAAATGAACCCAAAGCAGGCCAAAGAAAGACTTACTGAGAGGTGGATCCAATGTAAAGTTATATTCTGAAGTGACTTGAAGGTTTATAACAAGACTGGCTGAGCTGTGGATTTCAGCAGTTTAAGTAAATTTGGACTGAAAGACACTAAAAATCTAAATGTTTAAAAGAAATGAGTGACCTACTTTTGAGTGTCACATAGGTTGCAATTGTTTAAATGTCATAGTTTAAACTTAGAATCAGCATTTGAGCTGCATATGTAAAAATTGATAGTTTTCTTTGAATGCAGAAAACGGGGTAACTAAAAGTGACATTAGCTGGGGCCTGGCTTAAGGAACTGAATTATGCCCACCAGCTACCCCCGACAGGAGTTGAGACTTGCACAACAGCTGTGTTCCCAGGCCTAGCTGCCTTTTGCTGTTCCCACCAAAAGGGATATGACACTTCTCTGATTGAATTACCAAGGGACTGCTAGAGACTAAACATAGGACCCAGGCAGAGGGTTTATTGAAGTGGCCATAAATGGCTTCCTCTTGAACAATGGGCCTTCCAGGGCCCAGGCAAATGTTTTATTATGGGGGCCATAAAAGTGGCTTCCTCCTGGAAGGAAAGGGGAGGAGCACTGCCTGTGAGAGCAAGCTGGCTTGGCAGAACTGGAAAAACCAGAAATTCAACCTTGTGCTGGGGGGAAACCACACCCGTTTGGAGCCAGAATATGGTTTTAGAAAAAGATGAATAACTCATAGTACGGACTTGTCATAATTATTTAAATGATACCATAATTCTTGTGATTTTTCTGCCCACATTTTAAGAGGTTTTTAGAACCGGTGGCATGATCTGGGGGCAAACTAGCAGTTAAGAGGGTATTACTTGAAATGTATGCATGTTAAAAATCTGACACTTCATCAAGTAATGTCCATACTCCTTGCGCACATGTGTATAAATTTGGGGTAATGTCCGATATTACAAAACCAGTTAAAAAGTGCAAATGTTGCCATTTCTGAATGCAAGCTCCCAGGAAGAGCATATTTGGACAGGGTATACCTCCTGTGATATGTGATGGGTGCATGTAAATTTAAACAAATGTGTACCTGTGCAAATATGTCTTTTGGGTCAAAATATAGATTGTGTGTAATTTGACAGGGGTGGGTTCTCTGTACCATAAACAGACCTCATCATGATGACACTTCATTTCATTCCCCCAATCAAGGGGAAGAGGATGAAGTGGCCAAAGACAAGTGGAGAGGGGTAGGGCCTAGGAAGCTAGCCTTTCCATCCACTTTCAAAACACATAAAAGCAGACAGTCAGGACAGATAGGGACATTCAATTCCATTTGCTGCGGAGCATGCTGCCCGACCATACCACATCCAGAGATCCAGACTTCAAATCCATCAATCTCCAGAGAAAGCTGTGCAGAAAGATCCAGAAGCAGTGCTGTACCCAGAGAGAGCAGAGCTGACCCAGACCACTGTTAGCAGAACCAGAGAGCTGACCCAGATCACTGTGAAGTGCCGAGACCAGACCAGAGTCCAGTCTAAAACCTGACCAGATCCGTGGCGAGGCCCATTCTATTTCTAAATATATTGTGAGTACCTAGCAGAACTGTGCAGAACCAATCTCTTAGTTAAAATAATATAATTCAATCTATTTTAATCTAAGTAGAACTGCCTCCTAACTGTCACCTGTCATTTTGTAAATCTGTCACCTGTCATTTCTAGTTGCTAGCTGTCACTTGTCACTTTGAACTTTAAAATTTCAAATCTGAAAAACGACCTTTACCATATCGCTCATATCTCCGTGACCGTTTGTCTTAGAGACTTGCAGTAACTTTCCTCTGAAAGCTGGGAATCTTGGCTTTTCAATGAACCTAGAACCGCATTCCTATTCCATACACTATTGCCGCAATCGCGAAAAATGCACTCGCGAATTTTGCCGCGATTTGCAAATTTCTCCACGTGTGAAAACAGCAGTTTCCTTGCTTTCCTTGCTAAAAATTCATTCGTTTGCCTCTTAAGAACCATCCCTGAATCATTGCTAGAGTGAGCCTGGACTAATATTAACTAGATACCACTCACCCTGAACCTCTAGAGGGATATAAAAGCATTTTAGCATATTTTTCACTTCATTGTCAGCACATATAAAAGCATTTTAGCACATTTTCCAATATAGTGCTATCACATATAAAAGCATTTTGGGCCTGTGTTTCAAACTTCTGTAGTCTAAGCTTGCTGGGGTGAACTGAATTACATTTGATTGCATTTCTGAGAACTGTGTGCTTTCCTTCCATTTCCTTGCATTGCATAAAGGGGGGAGTGGATTGCCAGAGAAAAGTGATTACATTGTTTTGTTGAAATCATATTGAGTATTTTCTGTACTGCATTTCATTCATTCAACCTTGCATTTCCTTGAACCCTATAAAGCATTCTCTACCACATTATTCTTCTGTCCCTATTTACCAGTGTTGCTATCTTATCCATCCTATAACCACTCATCGTTGATTATAAAGAAGTGTGCTAGTGCCGGACTATCCATTATTGATTACTGCTCAGATTAAGTGTGATATTCAATTATTAATTTATTATAAAGTGTGATATATATATCTATTGTTTAAATTATCAAATAAACCTTTTAAACTTGCAAAACAGAACTACTTCTTGGCTCAGTGTTGTCAGGGGGATTCCAAGAGAGGGGTGTTATATAGGGGTAGTCATCCAGAACGCATGAACTGGACATAAAGATATATCAATAAGGGTTTCCATTCAGTATCCCAGACTAGGCATTGACTTAGCTGTAGTGTTGAATTGAATCCTCTTACAAATTGGGGGCTCGAGCGGGACGTTTGGGTTAGATCTATCACTTGTGCAGATTAATACAGTGTGCCAGCTGACCAGATACACATATCCGGTCGGATCACCACGCTGTGTTACGCTGTAAAGCACTCCTCAAAGGAACGCTCTAAGGAAAAGGTCTGTTTTGCAAAAATAAAATACAAACTTCTGTAAGTCAGGAAGGAACTCAAATTCCAGAATGACGACCTTAGTAGACATGAAAATAGCCAGAGAGCACTTCTTACATAAGTTATTTGTGAGAGGTGAGTGGACTCACCAGGACCGCATGGTCTGGTTGCAGGCCATCACTCAACAGGTCACGGAAACAGGGTCAGATAAATGGAGAGATCAGGGTCCCTTACACGTGGCCCTGAGTGAACTATACATGGCTCCTAAAGCTAAGGATGAACAAGACAAGATGGTTAGGATAGCGGCATACCTGTACCTATATATGGGAGACATGCAGGATAAATGTACTGAAAGCCAAGATAGGCATTGACTTAGCTGTAGTGTTGAATTGAATCGTCTTACACGACATATATAATTTGTACATGTATTGGCCAAGGAAAACAACAGGAATACTTGTTCAAACGTGCCAAATGCTAAGAATAAAAAAGGCGTCGAAGATCTGTTAAAAAAGTACCCAAGGGGGTGAGGT
Organism: Ambystoma mexicanum; assembly: GCF_040938575.1. NCBI lineage: Eukaryota > Metazoa > Chordata > Amphibia > Caudata > Ambystomatidae > Ambystoma > Ambystoma mexicanum. The sequence goes on along the minus strand of NC_090932.1, from coordinate 440,425,976 downwards.
GATGTGTATTGACAATCCCTCACATGATATTTCTGCAGAGCTCTCTCTTAAACATGTCAACCTATGATGACGCAGAAATCGACGAGCTGGAACGGTCCCCCACACCAACTGGGCCAAGTATAGGATTAGACTCTCATATACCTACTTAGGTTGAAATAGATGGTAAAACAAACGAGCCACACAAGGTTACCGCTGGTCAAGCCCTGGTTGAGGTACCGCAGAGCACGAGTCAAAACGTTGCATGCACACTGGGTAAATTAACAGTACCCAATGTCGAAAGAACGTGTTTCATTATTCCGAGCCTGTTGACCAGTAATCAAAGATCTTGGCTCCCTTAAGCCCAGTGTTACACGAGAAAAGAGAGAAGCTAAGTGCCAAAAAGCACATGCAACCTGTTAGCACTTTGAGACTAAATCACAAGTCAGGGGACATTGTACTCTATGTCGAAGACAACAGTTACAAAATCCCACATGGTTCGACAAATGAAAATCTAGCACAATCAACAAAAGAAAGATCACTAAAAAATTCAAGAAGTAATGGTTATTCTGTGTTAAAGGAGAAGGAATCAAGAAGAAGTGATGAAACGTCCCTTGTGTATAAGATCATGATAGACCAACTGGATGCCAGAGACAAGCTGATCCTAAACCGATGTAACGTAATAAAACTATTGCATAACATTCCAGGTTTACGTGCAATTGACTCAAAAGATGTAAAAATAGTAGAGTTTCCGGATGAAGGGCGAGACGATAAAGTGGTGCTGCACCTAAAATCAAACATAATTGCAGCAACCATCTTAGAAGCCAACTCAGCCCTGTTCTCACTAGGCTTTGACGTTTACAAACCAGATGATGTACTGCCAACAGTGAAACCAAACGAAAACATTGAAATCTCCACCCTGATGACAACAAACAAGGACCCACTGACGCCATCAGTCAGTAAAAGACGTCTTTGACAGCCGGTGAACGCAGCGCCAGACACAAATCAATTGGGAGGAGACGATCAAATGTCAAATGAAAGTCGGTGTCTGTGAGCAACAAAGTCACGTTTGTAGGTGTTCAACCGGTATTAAAAGATGGTTCAAAAGATAAAATCAGAATAACTATAAAAGGATCCAATGGTGTTGAGGTGGCAATGGCTGGCAAAGTCTTTAAATACTAAAACTCAAATGTAATGCCAGAAGCCAAACCCTGTTCATGTGTGTTTAGTTGCCTCCTGGAACACGAGGGCCTTTACACATTTGCTTAACTCAAATTGGCTGGAAATACTACAGATTGTTTGTCTACAAGAAACCTGGATCTGTCAAGCTCCAGTTGTGGAAGAGTTTAAACTTGCATTTAACCCCACCATAAAGATAGACATGGGAAAACCTATGGCTGGTTTAATAACACTAGATCAAGTGTCAAAAATATTAGACGACTTGTTGGAAGCCGCTACTCGTGCGAGTATAATCATCTGTGGAGACCTAAACATCGACTACTTCAAGACCTTGCAACCTGAGAAAACGAAATTAGCAAAAGAATGATTTGAGGAAATGGATGCAAGAAATATGCAGATGTTAAATGGATGCACCCTCGGCGATATATCACCGGCACCAACATGGCATTGCGTCGAGCATACTTCAATTATTGACTATATGTTCGTATCTGACGCTCTTCATCCGAGGGTGAAAACCATGAAGGTGATTCAAATGAGTAACAGAAATCATGATATGTTACAAATGGAGCTATCGCCCTCAGAAAACCAATAAGCTCCAACTGGTCTCACAAAGTCTCGGTCGAAGCTAACAGAGTTAGACTGCGACTGGATGAATCAGAAGTTTCCCAGTTTTCAAAACAATACTTTTTGAGGAGCGCGGCAGTGGATTACGGCCATTTGTTAACACAATTCAAATAAAAAAATATAGGCTTAAAAAATCTAAAATTTGAGCGTACACACTGCTGTGACCTGGAAATATTGAAACGAAAGCGCCAGATGCGATGCGAGATTCGCAAGAACCAAGTATCGGACATCCAAGCACGAAAGCTGAAAAATCGAGCAGCGAAACAAAATATTAAAATTGGCTAAAAGCCCATAAACATCTAATGCTGCAAAACAACATCGAAACAATGCTTGAGAGCCTAAGAAATAAAAACACTGGAGACTTCTGGCGACTCATTAACAACACTCAAGCGCCACAAAGGGCTTTCAAACCAGATTGGTGACTGAGGCTGATTGGATCTCACATTTGTCAGAGCTATACAAGTTAAAGGAGGGCTCAAAAGCAGTACTTGAAGCAAACACCTCGAACTGGGAGCTAACCTTCTCAAATTAAAAGATTGTGAGGGTAATCATAAAGGCAAAAAGCTCCAGAGCCCCTGGCCCGGATGGGCTAACAAACTTTACGATCAAACAACACCTAGAAATTTGGGTAGACGTATGTTTGGAATTATTCGAAAGGATACATTTGCTTTGCCAGATGCCGAAGTCTTGGAAATCTGTGGTTATTGTTCTTATTTTAATATTTTTAAAAAAGGTCACAGAGCAGGCCCAAAACATTACCAGCCAGTAGCATTACTGGATGTATTGGGAAAAATATATGCAACCTTATCACAACGTAAATTGGTTGAGTGGGCTATACAATCTAACCACGTGGACATGAGACAAGCGGGCTTTGTTAAAAATGTAGGATGCTCGTTAAATCTTTTGCTCCTGAATCTAATCAAAATGGAGGCTCTGAGAACAAACACAAAGGTTTATCTTGCCTTTATTCATTTCTCTTACACCTTTGACACCATCGACCGTGTGATACTATGGAATAAACTCCAAGCTTGGGGTTGCCCGGGCCATCTAATGGCAGCGATCAGAGCGTTACAATCCGAGACTTCTATCAGAATCCGGCTGGACCAGACTGGTATTTTGTCGGCAGAGATCAAAACCTTCAAGGGATTGAAACAAGGCTGCCCCTTAGCTGCGGCAATATTCAGCCTATTTATATCAGACATTGGAGCTACTATAGATGCTGTGAAATATTTTACTCCTAAGTTACACAAATCACATTGTAGCTGGCTCCTATATGCAGACAATCTGATTCTGCTGGATGTAACTCCCATTGGTCTGCAGAGAAAGCTTGACACAGTCCAAGACTATGTGAACTTGAATCACCTAAAGATCAATACAAAAACATTTGAGATCCTTGTTCTCCAAAATCTTAGATCAGCAATACATCTGTAAAAAGTTACCTGGAAATTGGGGCAGGAACCAGTGCGTATATCAAGCAGTGTAAAATACTTGTGTATGTTGATTAGCGCAAGTATTTATGATGGCACATGGATTGTAGAGACTAAGAGAAAGTGCAGACACCTTGCCAGCCAAGCATTTGTCTTGAAAAGAAAAATTTGGAAAATTCTCATTAAAACCGGTGATGAATTTTTACCAACAAAAAGTAATCCTGGTCTTGACGTATGGAGCTGAAAACGTGCTGGGCTGTTCCCATGAACTATGGTCTACTCTTGAAAACATCTATTGGTCCAAAGTACTGGGACTACCTAAAGGCACGGCAATAGCTTTTATAAGATACAAGCTATCATTGATATCAATACACGCTAGAATTTGTTGGTATTTGCTGTCCCTATTTTGGAAAACAAGAATTCCTCAACTCGAAATTCTGCACAATTCAACATCAAACACAAACAACTTGACGTCGATGTGGATCAGTCCTTGTGAAAGCTTGCTGGCTGAGTTTGATATTAAGATAGAAACCCTACATGGAAATCCAAATGCAGCGAAGCTAAAAATCTGGCAGGCCAATTGGGAATTGAATAGCTCACAGAAAGCTGCATCCAAGATGAAGGTCAATGCACCGGTTGAAGCAAAGGGTTTCAACAAGCTCCAGCGATACGTCAAACTGTTCCCTGACCCGAACTCAAGGAGACTATTCATGCTTTTTCATTTGAATGCCTTTAAGACTAGAGAGCATCTTTGCGTATGGTCAAGCAATGCAAAACTAAACAAAATCTGTAGATTTTGTGAAAATGAAAAGGAGACCTTTCAGCATCTGGTGCTGTTCTGCTGTGAGCTTCGGTCCGTGAGAACAAACCATTTGGGACCTTGGATCTTAAAACATCCTTCTCTGTGTGCAGACGAATGGTGGCAGAAAATGTTTAATGGTACAGACTTGAAATTGCTAATACCTTTAACGTTTCTGCTAGCCGAGATTGAAAACCTGTTGAGATCAGACTCATTAGAGAGCAAATGATCAATTAAAAGTGAAAGCAGGAGGAGAGGGGGCTTGAGAGAGAAGTGTGGGGAGGGATTGTTTTAAGCTCTGTATAGTATTGTGTGATATTTTAAAGGTTTGTTTGTAAACTAATAAAAAAACAACCTTGATGTCATCTTCGATTCCAATCTCTCCTTCTCTTCTCACATCACAGACCTTGCCAAAAAAGGCCCACTACCAGCTGCACCTCCTCAGAGGTATTCTTCCTTTTCTTATTTTCCCCCAGAAGCTCACTGGGCCTCATTATAAGCATGGCAGTAAGTGTGCCTGTAAAACAGGCACGGCTGCCACCGGAGTTCCATTTTACCGGCACCCATCAATGAGGAATTACTGGGTAATTCCGACATTGCCAGACCCCGTAATTCCTGCATTGCCGGGTGCCGGTGCCTGTCAGTCCCCATTCCCATTTGAGCCCCATAGGGCTCAAATGGAAATGAGGAAGCCGGGTGCAAAGGCACTGTTATAAACAGTGCTTGTGCATCTGACATGCTGCGCTCACGGGTGCCACTCTGCCCTCCAGTCCAGACCTGGCAGGCTGACAGGCATCTGCAAGCACGGCTCGTAGCATGGTGGTCTGCGAACTACGGTACTGGCATGCTTACCGGTACTGTAGTTCCCAGACCACCCTGCTTATAATGAAGCCCACTGTTAAGATGGATTTTTGAACTCTGTCATGGAGGGGCAGAGGTTCAGAAGGCCAGCCTAATTTCTTGGAACAGGGTAACCTCTGGACAAGCCAGACCAATCAGGGTAGCGATGGCGGCGGTAAAGACTAGGTCTCAAGAGGGGTGAGGGTGACAAAAAGCCCGCAATGAGCACACAAAGCAAGGACGCTTACAAATTACTCCAGACAGGTGTTGTATTAAAAATATAGACACATTTATTACAAGGCCTTTGTAACATTGACCACAGTAAAGAATCACGGTAAAACTCCAATAAACCAACACATCACAAGCAATACAATATATATACAAGACCAATTGGTCTAAGGAATTAAAAGCACGAAATATGCAGACCACCTAGCTGGGGAGGAAAACAGGCAGTGCAAGTAATCGTTACACCCAGTTTGACATCAGAGGCCACCTAACTAGAAGGAAGTCCGAGTCCTACGAAGAGTGGAGCCTTGTGCTCAAAAGTACCTGCACACATGGGTGCCAACGGGCAAAGCAGAGTCTCTTCAGGGAAATCAGGCAGTTCAGAGAGGTGAACAAAACAATGATGAACAGATCCCCGCTACTCAAGCGCGGCCTCCACTTGTGGGCAGAAGCAGGGCGTGAGTGCGGAAAAGGGTTGCTGTTTACGACAGCGATGGAAAGCCACAGGCTCCTGCGGGACGGCGACCGGTTAGGGTATTGATTACTCACCGGTCCCCGATGCAGGCAGACCCAAGCTTCTCCGGTTCTGTTTCAGTACTGGCAGGTTCAGATGCGATCAGCAGGATGTCTCGATGCCGTGTAGATTCCGCGACAGCAGGAGTCAGGATCGAGGGTGTCCCAAATGCAGCGAACACGCACAGATTGTTACCACAGCAGGGCAACTCGGCAACCGCGTGTATTCCGGTCCCAAAGCACACGTCTCACTTCAGACCTGGGAACGCCAAGTGTACGAATCGTGTGAGAGTGCCGAGGACTCGGAATTTAGCAGCAGCCAGACGCCGGTGACAGAGCAAGATTCCTGTGTAGGCTGGTCAGTCCATTGGATGGCCCAGGGACGCTTCCGAAGGCTTACGTACAGGATTTGGTGAAGATGCCGAGAATAGTTGTTCCCACTATTCTAAAGGGTCGAAGTGCATTTGCAGACCTTCTCGTTCGATGAGAGGTCGAGTGGTTTTGCAGGACGACAGCAGTGCAGGGTGACAAACCTTCAGCGGGTCACCAGCAATTCCTAGACTCAGCTTCTTATTTGCAGGATACTTGGCTCCTTATCCTTTGTTCGTGAGAACTCAGGAGATCGACATGATAGTTGGGTTTTCAGCCTCCTCTTATCCAGAGTTCCCATCGCGCCAAAACAGAGAGGGCCCAATGGGAGATCTGCTCACAAACACTCACACCATACGTGGACCTATCATGACCACGGTGGTCCCAGACATTCAGGACACTCTAGACTCTCTGGCACCCAGGATGTATATTGGGAGCAGACATCCCAGCCCACATCCTAGAGGCACACACTAGGCATGCAGAAGCCCACGAAAGCATTGTGTTTTGCGGGAAAGTGCATGACCAAATGAGGACTGGGAAGGTGAAGGGGCAAGACGGTCAGCGGACAGGACAAAAAACCTTGTGGCATTGCCATTTTGGAGGCCAGGCCACCCATTTGTACCAAACGCGGGAAGCGCGGTTAACATGGCAATATGGGGTTCAAAACACAAAGAAAAAATAGCTGCCACCAGTCCCATCCGTGACACACTTGCACATTTCATGATAAGTCCAGCGAGAGTTTCTAGGGCCATTGGAATGACCAGAGACCCAAGAGCGCGGTAATGTAAGTTACGGTGCACTATTGTTTCTTGTTGCTCAAAAGCTGCAACATGAGGAAAAGGACTAAGGGAAACAAAGTCTCCCGGTACTGACTGTCTTAAGGGCATGTCAGTTTCCCCGTAAGAATTGAGCGAAAGCCCAGAGGAGTGCGGCGGAAGGCTGCGCTTCTCTGGCAAAGTCTAGATCAGGGTGTAAAACAACAGCAAAAAGTTTGGGGGTTGCCACATGGAAAGAAAATTACCTACAATAGTGAAATCTTTCCTAACACCAACTGTCTCCAGAGCCCTGGTTCTCTCCAGGCTGCACTACTGCAACACTCTACCTTCCTCTACTCTCTGTATTCTGCAACTAATCCAGAACAGTACTTCAATATTTATCCTTGGCCTCAAGCCCAGGGACAGTATCTCTCCAACCCTGAAATCTCTCCACTGGCTCCCATTTGGAAGGATCATGTTCAAGATTCTCTGCATCGTTCACAAGGCTTTTTGGGGCCGGTGCCTGCACTACATCCAACTCTCTATTCCGAAATACAACTCTCTGAGGTTCAGGCGCTTCTGCAGGCAGATAGTGGGGAGCATATCTCTCTCCTCTGCAGGTGCCTCCCTCTGGAATGGCCTCCTTACCCCTTTTAAACTTGAGCCCGGGATACACAAGGAAATTAAGACCTTTGTACAATCATGTGTGATCTGCCAAAAATACAGTGCCCAAATGCCACATCCAGTAACCTTGCAACCACTCCCAATAATTGAACTTCCATTTTCTAGGATTTGCATGGATATTGTAGGTCTCCTGGAAACATCAAAGTTAGGGAATAAGTATATTCTGATCATAGTTGACTATGCCACTCGATACCCAAGTGCCTTTCTCTTTATAGCTAACAGCACACAGCAGATCCTGAAACACCTGCTTCCTTTCTTTTCAATACAGGGCTTCCCTAAAGAAATCTTAATGGATCAGGGCTCTACATTAATGAGCAAACTCATGGGGGAAGTGAAAAAATTACTACATATGACCACCCTTAGAACTTCCATCTACCATCCTCATGCAGATGGCCTTGTAGAAAGGTTTAATACAACTCTGAAGACTATTTTACAGAGGTTATGGAACAAGATGCAAGACGTTGGGATCAATGATACCTTGGGCTTTATTTGCTATTAGAAAGACACCCCAGGCTTCTACAGAATTCTCCCTGCTTGAATTACTTTATGGATCCGAGATATGTTAAGAGAAACCTGGGAGGAAAGAGAGGAAGACCCAATCCCATTTTCCAAAACCACCCACCGACTTAAAGATTATATGACTGTAACAAGGTATTTAGTCCAAAACAAGGGGGGTTCTGGGAGTCCCTCTACCAGCACAAACACAGCCCATTGACCTGTTCATGGGTGGATGGCCCCTGGGAGAGACTCTACCAAGTCTTTAGCTCACTGTGCCTTTCACAGAGGAGACATGTCCCTGCATATCCGTCTTTGTCCTGCCCAGAGGCAGTCCAGCACCGAAATGCTAGGCAATTCTCCTCTGAACAAGAGTATCAACAGCAACTCCAGACACATGTTTCGGCCTAATCAGGCCTCATCAGTGAGGTGGAGCTGTGCCTCTCTAAGAACAGTGAGCAAGGCGTCCACGTCTGGATTCCCCATGTGATTTAGGGTGAGACCCAAAGTTACTTAATATGCAAAACAAGGGGGGTTCTGGGAGTCTCTCTACCAGCACAAACACAGCCCATTAACCTGTTCTTGGGTGGATATCCCCTGGGAGAGACTCTTCGAAGTGTTTAGCTCACTGTCCCTTTCACAGAAGATACATTTCCCTGTATATCAGTCTTTGTCCTGCCCTGGGCAGTCCAGCACCGAAATGCTAGGCAATTCTCCTCTGAACAAGAGTACCAACAGCAACCCCAGACACGTGTTTCAGCCTAGTCGGGCCTCATCAGTGAAGTAGAGCTTTGCCTCTCTAAAAACAGTGAGCAAGGGGTCCATGTCTGGATTCCCCTGGTAACTTAGGGTGAGACCCAAACTTACTTAATATGCAAAAAAAGGTGGGTTCTGGGAGTCCCTCTACCAGCACGAACACAGCCCACTGACCTGTTCTTGGGTGAATGGCCCCTGGGAGAGACTCTACCAAGTCTTTAGCTCACTGTCCCTTTCACAGTGGAGAAATTTCCCTGCATATCAGTCTTTGTCCTGCCCAGGGGCTGTCCAGCACCGAAATGCTAGGCAATTCTCCTCTGAACAAGAATACCAACAGCAACCCCAGACACGTGTTTCGGCCTAGTCGTGCCTCATCAGTGAGGTGGAGCTGTGCCCCTTTAAGAACAGTGAGCAAGGGGTCTACGTCTAGATTCCCCTGGTAACTTAGGGTGAGCCCCAAATTTACTTAATATGCAAAACAAGGGGGGTTCCGGGAGTCCCTCTACCAGCACGAGCACAGGCCATTGACCTGTTCTTGGGTGGATGGCCCCTGGGAGAGACTACCAAGTCTTTAGCTCACTGTCCCTTTCACAGAGGAGACATTTCCCTGCAGATCAGTCTTTGTCCTGCACAGGGGCATTCCAGCACCAAAATGCTAGGTAATTCCCCTCTGAACAAGAGTACAAAAAGCATTCCCAGATACGTGTTTCGACCTAGTCGGTCCTCATCAGTGAGGTGGAGATTAAAAACCCAGGTATATCTGTCATGATCCCTAGGGGGACACCGTCACACAGCACTCAAGGCAGGCATGGTAATGTGGGTATTTCATTGGCCATCAAGGGATTCTGGCTGGCATAAACATCACTTGCCCGTATTGCCCGCCTTCACCAAGATGGCCACAAGAGTAAGACATTGTGCAGAAAGCAAGTTGGCCCCCAGGCAGCACATATTCAAAAATCCTTGGTGGTCTAGTGGTGCAGGGTGTAGCCCAAGGCTATAAAAACCCCACCCTGGACCACACCCAGTGTTTAGCATTTTCCATGGCTTCCTCACAAGCAGTGTAACACTTGCTGCTCCGTTGACTCCATGCGCTGCTGTTTCTTTTCATTGCCGGTCTTCTGCTCAACTGATCCTCACTCCTGGTAGTCTACCAGAGGCATCCACGATCCGTATACGTATCGCGAGCTCACTTGGGCTTTCTGATCCTCCACAGAATCCTGCAGCACTCTCGAAAGGAAACACAGTAAGCGTTATTTTCGGAAGAGAAAGAAATGTGCTCCCGCACCCATTCAGACCTGCTTACCTGTGGCGGCGGTTCCATTCGTCCCTCATTCAGCGGCAGACGCTCCATGGGCCGGTGATCTCCAGTGCAGCCATGGTCAGTACCCCATCGCAGATCCGGAAAGACCTCCGAGACTACACACGGAACATGGAAGGCAAAAGTACACGTTACAAAGGATTAAACAACGCACTTTGTTGAGCGCTAATCCCTAAAGTCTAGAACTCAGTTGGAGAACTTAGAAGGACATTACAGCGCACAAACCATAACGTTGGGAAGGACATTACAGGACAAAGCAAACCAAGACCCTTACCTTTTGGAGGCATCACTTGCGCCTCGGCAGGTCTGGGCCTCAACCACCAGTGAGGAAACTGGAACCTGATCCTTACCTGATGTTCTGAATGCAGCTTTGCTGTCAAGGTGAGCTGAACCCTATCCCTGCCAGTCACCATACCCAGGGAAAGCAAGGGGAGATGGGGGAAATTAGGAAGTCAGGTACTCACACTCTTCATTTGTTCAACCAGAGGTTCGCTCAGAGTGTCCACATCAACCCCACCAAACGGACGAGCCAAACCAAACCACTCCCAAGTGTACTGCACGCTGGGCAGGTTGCCTATCAGCAGAGTAGTGGGGGGAGAGTGGTTTGGGCTAAGCATCCCACAGTCAAGAACCACACTTCCGGCAGTCCTGACCAGGCACTACTGCAGGGCACCAGAGGTAAGCGTTACAGAACGCTAAGCTCACATACAATGCCCTGCCTGAGTGTCATAGAGTCAGAAGTCGACCAGTTAGCCACTTTACTAGGCGAATTGTGGGCAGAGGTGCAACCCGGCCGCTTTGAAACTAAAGCCATGAGGAAGGTGTTAGTAGTTAACCGGGAAAGAACTGAAGAACTGTCAACATTCTTGAACTGAACCTATGCAGGTCAAATTCCTTTACCAGGTCCGCCAGACAGCACTTCAGTAGCACCTGTGCAAATACAGGTAACAGCCCCATCACTGTTCCCTTGGCTTCTCCTGAACATTTCCTGGGGGATCTGAAAGATATGCCATTTTTATAAACCAGTGCCGGCTTCATTTTTTGTGTTGGCCAGGTGCATTCCCCACTGACCAAACTAAAGTAGGCTTTGGTTTTTTGTGTTGGGGTGGGCACGCAGCCAAATGCCCAGTGCCGCTGGGTAAAAGGGATGAACCCATCTTGTATAGCTTTGCAGCTTTCCAGCAGGAGCTGGATAAGCTTTTTGCCCATAGGACACATGGGGCAGGCTTTTGATGGGGAGTTTTTGGCCCTTCGACAGGGATCCCAGGAACTTTAAGTATATATAACTACCTTCAACCAGCTGGTAGCCGAGACAAACTGGCCCAAGGAGAAAAGAACTACCCTGTTTTACCAAGGTCTCCGAAGTGAGATGAAGGATGTTCTGGCCCAGGTGGTAAATCCACCCGAACGCTGTTCCGAGTACGTAGACTTGGTGGTACAGTTAGACCACCAGTTGCAGGAAAGAAGGACTGATCCGACCCATACTGAGGGACACCCTGTCTATGTACGTCCCCGAGAAGTTTTATCACCACCTACAGAGAATCCGCAGGAACCAATGCAGTTGGGCAGTGTAAGAGAACCCTTGACCAGGGAAGAGGGAGAGAGAGGTGGGCAACAACAACTCTGTTTATATTGTGGCGAAGCAGGACACTTTTTGAGAGATTGCCTGATTAAAAAACCCCGTAAGCCACTGGGAGCGATTGATGTTGGCATGGTGGAATCTAAAGAGCCGTCGGAAAACTCAATGGCTTGGCAAGTGTAGAAATCGGCTTGTCAGGAAAGGTGAAGACATCAATGTCTCGCATCTCATGACACCAGTATCCTACTATGCCCTGAACAGCCTCAATGGATGCACGCCTTAGAAGCGTACATTGACTGTTTAGCGGTAGGGAACTATACAGACATCACTGTAGCCCACCTGATAGGCGTTTCCATACTGAAGAGAAAATAGGTAAATAACATTGTTTTAGTTTAGTCAACGGGACACAACTGTCATCAGGGCCAGTGACCCAGTGTATGGAGGAGGTCGTACTGTTATGTCATGACGGTCACCGGAAACACATAGCTTTCGACTTGATCAATGCACCTCAGTTCCAGCTCATAGTAGGCATGCCCTGGTTGGAGTGCCACAATCCGGTCATAACTTGACAGATAGATAACCTGGCCTTTTCCACCAAATGCTTGCAGACCTGTTACCCATCTGCGTCCATAGACACCAGGTTACTGAGCTCCATGATACAGAACCAGAACCATGGAGTTGTGATTGGCCTCGTTGGGCACACTCCCCCAGAGTACGAAGCTTAACAAAATGTCTTTCAAAAAGAACAAGATAACACCCTGCCACCGCACAGACCATACGACTGTCAAATAGATCTGGTCCCGGGGGCCCAAGCACTGTGCAGTTGCATATATATGCACTTAGCGAGAAAGAGAACCAGCAACTGTGCAGTTACCTAGATCAATATCTGGCCAATGGGTTCATGTGACCATCCACTCACCTGCCTCCTCGGTTCTCATCTTCGTTCCAAAGAAGGAGGGGTACCTTTGGACCTTTATCGACTACAGAAGGCTCATCAAAATTACCATCAAGAACCGGTAACCGCTGCCGTTCATCTCGGTAATTCCAGACGAAGTGAAAGGCGCCATGATCTATACAAAACTCAACCTTAGAGGAGCATACCATTTGGTGCGCGTTTAAGCCGGTGACAAGTGGAAGACAGCTTTCCGCACCAAGTTTGGGCTGTTCGAGTACACTGTCATGCCCTTCAGGTCATGCAACGCGCCAGCAGCATTTCAATTCTTCATGAATGATGTCTTAAGGGAACTGCTGCACGTTTGTGCTATGGTATATATAGATGACATTCTGATCTACTCATCAACTTTGGAAGAACATGTGCAGCATGTAAAGTGAGCCTTGGAAACATTAAATCAGCATGGCTTATATGCTAAACTTGAGAAATGCGCTTTTCACATGACCAAAGTAGAGTTTTTAGGGTTTATCTTGACTCCGCAAGGGAGCCAGATGGGCTACCGCAAAGTGGAAGCGATACTCCAGTGGCCTTCACCCACCTCGGTAAAAGCAATCCAGAATTTCCTGGGATTTGCCAATTTTTACCTGCGGTTCATCGCAGACTTTTCCAATATAGCCCATCCTATCACTTAATTGCTTTGAAAAAACAAGACCTACAGTTGTACCGCCTAGTCCGAGCAAGCCTTTGTATGACTGAAGCATCAGTTTACCACTGCTCCAATGTTTAAGCACCCAGACCCTGAACTCCCATATTTGGTAGAAACTGACGCATCTAGCGTTATGAGGGGGCCATTCCTGTCCCAACGAAATCCTGAAACCAACCAGTTACAGCCAGTAGCATTCTGGTCCAAGATATTCAACCCAGCTGAACTGAATTATGCAGTAACTGATAAGGAGTTGGTCTCCATTAAAGCAGCATTCAAGGAATGGCGACATTATCTCCTCGTAGCCTGCCACACCATCACAATGCTTACCAATCACTGCAATTTGAAATTCCTATGGACGGCGAAGGCACAATCTCCCCGACAACTAAGGTGGGCACGGTTTTTTACAGATTACGAGTTCACAGTGACTTATCACACAGGAGTGCGAAATAGAAAAGCTGATGCACTTTCTGGAATAGGCTGGGATACCGAAGGAGAAGATGTGAATTCAAATCCCGCGCCAGTACCAATAATTCCTGAAGCAAGTTGTTGGGATCTATCAGCATCCACCCATCCTCTTTAGCTACGCTACAGGACGAAATCAGAAGCACCATGAAACCAGACCAAGTACAGGTGTGGGTCTCTCAGTAGCCTTTGCGGACAGAAGTCAACAGCCTTCCATATTACCAAAAGTGTTTATACATATCAGGTCCCAGGATGCACAATCGAGTCCTTCAAACCTACCACGACAGACTCACAGCTGCCCATCCTGGGATCACAAAAACTATGGCAAAGATTGAGCAAAACTTAAAGTCCTGTGACATCTGCGCAAGGAACAAGACACCAAGAACCAAGCCGCATGGGCTACTCCGTCCATTGTCTATCCCACCTGCCCCTTGGCATACAATCTTTTTGGATTTCATTATAGACCTACCGCCTTGCAATGGTTACAATACTACACTGGTTGTCGTTGACCTCTTGACAAAAATGGCACATATCATTGCCCTGAAAAGGCGGAGAAACGCAGGAACTCTGGCACAGTTGTTCCTAACAAATGTTGTTAAGTTGCACGGTTTTCCATCAGTGGTTGTATCTGACCGCCGAGGGAGCCAGTTTGTTTCCAAGTTCTGGAGAAGCTGCTGTGCCAACGCTCAGATTGAGATTCACTTATCCAGCAGTCACCATCCACAGACCGATGGTCAAACCGAAAGGACAAATCAAACCATTGAACAATACCTGTGGTGTATGCTTACTCAAGAAGACTCACGTTGGGTAGATCTAGCTAAACTGTTTTTCCACCCTTCTTTTTTCCTACATGGGAGGGATCCCTGCACCACTGCCCTTGATGCACCTGTACCATTTGAAATGCCCGCTATCAGCACCCTGCACACTGGTATTAAGGAAACCTTGAGAAAGGTTACCCAGACCCTTCATGAGTTGAAGGCAGCTCACAAGCGCTTCACCGACAAAAGAAGAACTGAGGAACCCTTGTACCATGTAGGAGACAAAGTGTGGCTTGCCGCAAAGCATATCCAACTGTAAGGACCCTGGAAATTCATCCAAAACATGTTGGCCCATTCCCTGTTGTATCTATCAATAAACCTGTAGCAGAGAAGCTCGAGTTACCTGCCACACTACGTATACACCCAGTTTTTCATGTATCCCGGTTGAAACCTGTGCACCCGGGTACTCAAAACTCCTTGGAACAACCCCCTCCAATAGAGGTAAAGGGAGAAAAACAGAATTGAGGTTAAAGTCATCCTAGACTCTAAAACCATAAGAAGAAAGCACTACTATCTTGTTCATTGGAAAGGGTACAATGTATTGTATAGAAGCTGGGAACCAGCTAGTAGCATACATGCTCCACGTCTTTTGGCCCGCTACCACCGTAATCATCCAGGGCGAACCAGACCGGGGATTGCTCTCCTTGGGGGGGCTTTGGAGGAGAGTGCTGTCATGATCCCTAGTGGGACAGAATCACACAGCACCGAGGGCAGGCATGGTAATGTGGGTATGTCATGAACGTCAAGGGTTGCTGTCTTGCATAAACATCACTTTGCCCATATAGCCTGCCTTCACCAAGATGGCCACCGGAGTAAGACATTGTACAGAAAGTAAGATATCCCCCAGGCAGCCCAGTTTCAAGAATCCTTGGTGGACTAGTGGTGCAGGGGGTAGCCCAGGGCTATAAAAACCCCACCCTGGGCCATACCCAGTGCTTAGCATTTTCTCTGGCTGCCTCGCAAGCAGTGTAATGCTTGCTGCTCCGTTGACTACACACACTGCTGTTTCCTTTCATCGCCAGTCTTCTTCTCACCTGATCCTGACTCCCGACAGTCTTCCAGAGGCATCCACGGTCCGTATACTTACCGCGGCCTTACTTGGGTTTTCCGATCCTCCACAGCATCCCGCAGCAATCTGGAAAGGAAACGCAGTAAGCATTATTGTCGGCAGAGAAAGACACGTGCTCCCGCACCCCTTTTGGCCCACTTACCTAGTGCCACACTTCCATTCGTCCCTCATTCAGTGGCAGACACTCCATGAGGCGGTGATCTCCAGTGCAGCCATGGTCAGTACCGCATCGCAAATCCAGAAAGACTTGCAGAGCTTACCCGCAGATCCTGAATGGCAAAAGTACACGTTACAAAGGACTAAACAAAACGCATTCGCGCATCGTTAATCTCTAAACGCTAGAAATCAGTCACAGAACTTAGAAGGACATTACAGCATGCACACCATAATGCTGGGAAGGATATCACAGTGTGCAAACCAATAACGCTGGCAAGGACATTACAGCGCAAAGCAAAGCCAAGACTCTTACCTTTTGCAGGCATCACGTGCACTGCTGCAGGTCTGGGTCACAACCACCATTGAGGAAACTGGAACCTGATGCTTACTTGATGTTCTGAATACAGCTTGGCTATCTTTTTTTTAATTTTATTTTTTAAATGTTTTTATTTATTTGCATTTGGTTAAAAAAACCTTTACAAATCTTTTCTCGCTAAAAATAATAAAATGCATTTCCAACTGTAACGTAAACAGTTACAGACTTTGATGTCAATTTCCATTCCAAACAATACTACTCAGCCACTTCCCAACTTTCAACATAAAACTGCAATGCATTCATAAAATCCAATTATTCATTGGGCCCAGCCTGGACCAGTGTGTACCTTTAGCCTCTTTCTACCAACTTTCAGGGTGGAATAACTTTAGTCAAAAAATTGATTTTAAATTGGGGTATTTCAACTTTTCCAAACTTATACCTTCAGAAAATAACATTACATCCTTTCAAAATGTGCAATACAGTAGATGTTAAACCTATTTCATTACCAGAGATCATTCTATCCCAGAGAGATTCCAAAATCAGACCCTCCTCCCTTTACACAAATCTCCTAAGAAGAGCTGATCTCAGACACCAAGTTCCCTCGCAAACCATCAAAAGATGTCTTAACGACTGGTTAGCAGGAATGGGACATATTTTTCAGAGTTTGCAGGCTTCATCCCCTTGATTTCGCTTAGCCAAAACGTACCCAGTATGAATCAGGTTCAATTTTATTCTGAGAAAATGGTTTGTAATTTGTCTATCTGGAAACTTTACTAAATAATGCGAAATGCAAACCAGTTGTTTTTCAACCGAAAGAAACTGATTAGGCAGGACCAAATCCAGCAGACATGCAATTGTTTCAATCCAGTCATTCAGTTCCAGGACCCTTTCTACTTTTTGGGAATTAGTAATTAGTGTTTCCAAATTAGAGTCAATCCTTATCAAAATCTCCTTAACTCTTGACTCCAATTTGGCAAGGATCCTGGACCTTGAACAATCAAGATGTACTTTAATATCCCCGTAGAGTGTGCAATTTTGTGCTGTAGTCAATAGAGTGAAACCAGTTTCTAATCTGCCAAGCAGCCCAGTGATGTTAGGCCTAACTCAAATCTCAGAGTCCGAGAGCCTTCTTCCATAAACGGCCCTCCAATTTGCTCCAGTTTAAATTCCAGAGCCGGGGCTTTGCTTCTAGGCAATATACAAACACTGGGACTGCTTTTGCCATATACAATCTGATTAGGGGAAGGTTAAAGAATTTACAATATTTGGCCTTTAGTTTAAGCATCTGAGGAATGATATGTAAGAATTTCCCCATTACTTCTGACTCCACTTTGGGGAAGGCTGCAGAGGCATACATTTTGTAGCCCAAATAAGTCAGTTAATCCACCTGTGGGATAACCTGGCCCTCAAAGGTCCAGCCTACATACTGAATCTTTTTCTGAGGGTGCTTGAAGACTGCGATCCTAGACTTTGTGGGGTTAATAGATAACCCATTTAGTCTTGCATATTCCTCCAATTTGGTTAGCAGGCACTGCAGACCTATTTCTATCTTATCCAGCACCACAATGTTGTCTGCATAGGCCAGCCCATAGATCTTTCTCCCATTTATTACCGGCTGGCCAATGCAGACGAATCCAAAAAATTACCCATGTCCACCAGAAATAAGGTGAAAAAAGGGGAGCCCCCAAACACTGCTGCCTGACTCCCTTCTCCACTTTGATTAATTCAGATAGATGCCCTTGGGCATTAAGATGCACCCTCACAGTGGTATCTTTATGCTATTCCATCAACATCATGAGCAGACCCTCCAGAATCCCCCAATTCCAAAGTTTATTCTAGAAGAGTCCCCTATCGACTTTGTTGAAGGCCTTAGCTAGATCGACCCATGCCCCGTATAACGGGGCCTCACCTTTACCAATTGTGTGTTCACCTGCCAAAATCAGGACTAGGCCATTCAAGATGGTAGAAAGGCCTTGTTTAAATCCTGTTTGAAAGCGGCATAGAATCGGCGCTGTGTCTACCCATTTAGATAGTTCATTAAGTAGCAGTTTCATGAACATTTTGCTATCTATATAAAAGAGGGCAATCGGGCGATAATTCACTGGGTTTAACCGATCGACCTCCTTGAAAAATGGTATGACTAGCACAGTTTTCCATGAGGATGTAAAAGAGCGTCTCTTCAAAATCTCTGTGAAGAGCCGGTTTAATAACTTGGACCATAACACTGGATTATTTTTAAGAACCTGATATGTAGGACCATTCGGTCCAGCGGTTCTAGAGGCTGATGACTTTGATATTATGTCAACAATATCCTCCTTGTTAAGGGTCAGATGCCATGGAGTGTCTAAATATACACTCTGTTGATCCACTCGAGTGTTCTTAAAGGTTTTTGATAAGTATTCCACCCACCTAAGCTCTGGGACCAAATTGCATAATGTGCTGCTAGAACAGGATTCCAATTGCCTGACAACCGACCAAACATTTCTAGAATTACCTTCATTTAATAGCTGCAGCATTAGTTCTCCAAAGGAGACATCCTATGATTTATTGACCAGTGCTTTTAATTTAATTTTACTTTTTTGGTTTCCCTTCTATATGTCTCTAAATCCGGATATGTTTTCTTTAAATTCTGCAAACTCAGTCTAAGTTCCATTTTCCTTGTCCAAGTCTCTTCATCAAATCTATGAGTATGTCTTTGTTTATTTCCTACTGCTGTTTCACTCGGACAAGAGATGGACCAGATGAATTTCGCAAATCTATCTGGTTGACATTCTTCCTCCCAGATGGGGTTTGGGATTTTCCCTAGCCAGCTATTCAGATGTTTCCCTTCCTGTCCATATTTAACAAGCCAAACCTTCCTTTTCTTATCCACAAGATTCAATTCACAACACAGACATTCACAAACACCACTCCGGAATTGGGATAAGGAAGAGGGATGCTGAGAACCATGACCGTTACCCAGTAAAAGAATATTGCCTGCACCGAGGAGCTGGATGACGGTACCTGGGAACTGGAGGGTGTATAAATGGCAAACTCAGGTGAGGCTAAGGAGATAAACTGTGGAACACTTGCAGGAGAAGCCGGAGGAGAGACCAGTGAGAACAGTGCCAGAAGTTCCAGGAGCTGCAGAGTCACTGCTGCGCCAGCAGGAAAGTTCTCCGGTGCAGAACTGGTCTGCAACCCTCAAGCAGTCAGAGGGACTCCTTCTCCTTTTAACTGAGGGAGCAGAGATCCTGTAACTGAGGCGTGCCAAGCTGGGAGCAGTGACAGCCACAGAGAGTCTGCCGACGCAAAGAGCAGTACCCGGAGACAACATACCGGGTGAGTCAACAGAGTTTCAATGTCTCCGGGAGGCTGTGGGATAAACCATCCACTCTGTGCAGGCAAGAATACTTGTGAACGAGTGAGGGACTGTTTAGGCACCATGAATGCCTCTCCAGCTAAAAAGAAAGACTTTTGACAATATGCCAACTTGAAGGCTAAGAAAAGTTCACATAAGGATTTGTGAATACCGAGCTGCAAATCATACGAAATTGAGAAGGCCAGGAAAGAGATTGGAGAAATTGAAGTATTTTAAAAGTGTTACAATCCCCGTAAGCAGGGTGCAAATTCCCTGCAGTGGAGTAATCTGGGAATTTTATAGCAAGTTATGCAATCTGCTTGAATGGAATGAAATGAAGCCTTATGCTTGAATACTGAATTAAAAATTAAGGACCTGTGATATTCCCTGATATAAAGGAACTGTGAGTGGTATAAACGAAAGAAAACAAGAATTGGCAAGTATCACAAGAATACAAAAAACTGTGCAAACTGTAAGAATAAGCAATGGTAAAAGACTTTAAGAATATCTGAAATTATAAAAAGTGAATCGTGGCAAAACAAGTCTTGAGAGAGTAGCAAGATGAAACACCAATACCACTGTGAAGCGGAAACAGCGGGCAGCAGTGTAACTGTGAAGAAGAAGCAAGGTGTGTTATTTGCGTGACCTGTGATGAGTGGATCGTGTGGTCTAACAACTGTGCCTAGACTGAATACACCCATCTAAAGGAAAAGCCACGTAAATCACCCATAAGCTTGTGTTTGACTGACAAGGAGAAACATGGGTATTTTGATATTATTGAATTGAACTTTTGTGATATTGGTGAAAATGATGAAAGGTAAAGATGCCAGAAAGCTTAGAAGTAGCATAAGGAATTGTATTGGTATTTGGAACATTGAGAGACTGGAACGCATCACGCATCGGGAGGGGAAGTTCTCTTTTTGACAAAGTGAACTATCCTGAATCTTGGGGAAGGGAAAACCCCTTTTGCAATAACTAGCTGGAAGATGCTCTGAACTCTTATTTGAAAATGTTTTGTTTTTATACTGACATCATTAAAAAGTATAGTCAAGTAGTTGTGAGGGCAAGTGTCAGTTTTGGGCACAGACAGATATTTGCTTTGGAATTCCAGACAAAGACTCTCTTTAGTTTCTGTTTGGTAGTGAAATACCACCTTAGCATAGGGCCAGTTAGGCATTTCCCCAACCTTCATTTATTTGAATGAAAGTTTCTGACCCAAGTTTTTGCTCAGTTGCCTGTATCTGTATCTTAATGCCTTCACAGTAAATCATACATTGTTTTTGTTAGGATTGTTCATACAAGGTGTTTACTTGTATTTTATCCTTCCTAATTTTCACACATATATTGCCCATTCAGGTACAGTCACTGAATTGTAATCTCCTGCCACCCTCCAACAAACTGGATTTTCAAAGAATAACCAAACTATTCTATTTCAGTTTGCTTCCCCTTCCTCCACTGAACTCTATTTCAGTGTTCTACCTCTCCCTCAACGAAAGCTGCAATCTTCTGTATCTTCCCATAAGACTAATCATAAACTCCAACATGTGTTTATACAACAATCAGGTAGGGTGAAATCTCCTGAACAAACCTTCCTGAACATTGAAGGATGTTTAAAAAATGCTTTATGGGCGCTCATTGGAAATCATGTTCGTGGATTCTGTTATTTTGGGAAGATTATTGTTCTGCTGAGTTGGTAAAGTCTTAATGAAGGACTGCAGTTCCTCACTCAATTCATGATGGGATTCTGACACTTGATCCCCACGAGAAATCTTGGCCAGTCAGAAAAGCACAGATTTTCAAAATGCTGTGTTAGGCAAAACCCAGCCTCATCAACAAATGCTAGATTACTGTAAGAGTGATTAGTTTATCAGACAATACTCGAACCACAGTCACAACTGGATGAATAACAAGCTGTGTCATGCAGAAGGAAAGCATCAAAGTAGCAGGAGCGGGTGAGGCCACAAATAAACTGAGGGGGTGTGGAGAGTTATTGGGGATGAAAAAGAAAAAAAGAGGATTAGAGGGTGGCTGACAGTAATGGCCATTCACCAATGACAAGGACAGAGGGAAGGTGGGTTGGCCAGATTGTGTACAAAGAGGTTTCAAACATGGCTCGAGGAAGAGTGCAAGGATGGCATTCAGTCAGGTCAGTGTAATGCATGGCGGGAACCTGTTCAGTGGAAAAAGACTGGTTGGCGAAAGGACACCAGTTGATTTAGGAGCTTCAAGATCAGACAGTACTCATTCGCTAAAGAAAGTCAAAGCTCTGTCTGCAAACTGCTTTTGTTCATAAGTACCCTTAAGAAAAACTGATTTCATAAGCCTGTGTACATTTTTGAGGCTATGAAACATTGTCTTGTACTTCTAAAGGAAGTGTCTGAAACGTATTGTACTTGTTGCACTCTATATGTTTATGCCTATGGCACACATGATACCTCACTATGGTCTGTGGTGGCTCGGACTGATTTGAATTTTAGATCAAAAATATCAAGTGCCACAGATTGCAGACTTATCTTCTATAACATCATGCATACCGTTATATTTGCCATGCCTAAGTTATCCTTTCCATTCTGGTGTCAATGGTTTCTCTCATAGTACTATATCATGTGTGGTACTTATGAAAAATTAAACTTCCTGAATCGTTCAATTTTACATCTCTGTAGACCTGGTCATTTAAATGAATTCCATTTGCAAAGTCGATATTTTCAACACAAGCAATTTACTTGATGGTTATTATTATCCCACTAGAAAGCCTGCTTAAACAAAGGGCGTGGCACTGCTGTTTTGCACTGTCGTTCCCTGTCACTTTCTCCTGGTTGCTTGATCACCCTGAGCTTTGAGGACCCACCCCCTATGACGAAGAGGAAGATGATAAGAATGTCGGCAAGTCACTTTTACGTTGAAGCCCACTGCGACAAATGGTGTCACACTGTGTCCACTGTTGGCCCCGTTGTTTTCTCCTGGTTGTGTGGTCATGCTGGGTTTCAAGGCTCTGCCCCTTCTGAGGAAGAGGAGGATGATCAAAACATTAACGGGAGGTCCTTGCAGTGAAGCTCCAATACTTTATCCTGCTAGCCTGATCACACACGGGCTTGGAGGCCCTTCCCCTTCTGAGGAAGAGGAAGACGATAATAACATTGGCAGGCCACCCTTGTGGTGAAGCCTGGGGCATTAAAGGGTGTCCCATTGCTGCCGTGCGCTGTTTGGTGAAGGTTTTCCTGCTGGATCTTATGCCAGTGTGAAACTGCAATTCTACAACCCTCCGCAGCATCCAAGACAAGAGAAACGTGACCTATTCCCAAAGGAGAATGCCATGAGTAATGCGCATCATCAACGCAATTGGAACCAAGTATCTACATCTTCACCGAAGGCCCAGCCGATGGTGCCTCCTGGCGACCTCACCTGACTGACCTCTCTGTGTTTTTGAACACTTGGGAACTTAAGTTTGGTGACAAGTTGTGTTTAGATTGGTCATACTGATGACCAAACTCATGTAGAAAGCCATTCTAAATGACATAGACATTGATACCACCAATAGCACATTGATCATTGTGAGTTTGGCACATTGCCCAGCTTTGTACAGTACACACGTATTGTGAGATTTGTACATTCCACAGTTTTGCACATCACACGTTGACAAGTCACTTTCAAGTCTATCCATATTGTTTACCATTCTTTTTACTTGACACAATCGTAGCTAAGAAGAAAATCACCAAATTGCCACCAAACTCAAAGGCAGTGAAACGGTCCACACGGTTCACCAATCCAATTGAAGGGGCTAATTTACTAATTAGCAAAATTGAGGTTTTACTGTGTGATATTGACCCCTTGAAGCATCGCACGCAGGATATCTCAAACCTATGTAATTGAATGAAAACCAGATCCTCCAACTGTATAGTTAATCTGTCTGCAGACCTTCTGATAGTAGGTGTATCCAATTTGCAAGAGCCACAAACTGGGAAAAACAAAAGAGTTACAAACAAAAGAGTTAGTAAAGCCACATGCAGTCACCAAGTTAGGAAGAGTCTTAGATCTGGTATTCTCTCCCTTCCAGATTTGACGAATGTTAGTCAGGTGTTAGCTGAACTTGAAATCCCTGAAATTCTAAACCAAGTGGGTGAGGAAAAACTATATGATACCCTTTGAAATTAACGCCAAACCCCTCCATTACCAATAAGGTATGTAGGGTGATAGACACCTTCATTGCTAACAATCCACCAGGGTGTAACAGATGCAGTGTATGAGGCAGTCAAATGGTTCTGGTTTTACCCCTAGGTAAATAGTAAGACAATGAGATATACCAGAAAACGATACCTGTGGAAGAACAGATAATCACCCGGAAAGTATGATTATTGAGGATTGGAAAACAGGTAGAAAAAGCCTATTTTATTTACCTCACTAATGTCCTCAAATTAAAGGAAGTCAAAGAAACCAGAGAAGCATTAGCTAACAAAATAATATATTGGATTAGGAAGCTCAGGGGTTGTTGCTTGATCATTCACGATGATATATTGAGCTGTGAACATCACCCGACTCTGAATTCTATCTAAAAGGACTACCTTTGTATTGAACTTAAGCATGGACGCCTGGTTGATACACTTCTTTCTGTAGAGTATAGATTGGACACTCCACAAGGCATAGAAATCAATAGTAGACCAGGCCCTCTTGAGTATGCAAATCTAAATGGTATGACCATCAAAAAGAAAAAAGTCCTTCAAAAGAAAAGATTGTCGAGTAACAACAATAAACTCCCCCAGCCAGACATATACCAAGCACCTACTCAAGAGCCAAACAGCGATCCATCAAGAGCCAGACCTATTGGAAATACATACATGACAATAAGAACAGTGTAATGCAAGTTCCAAGTTAAAATAGAAAAAAATCAATCCAACGAGCCAAAACAGAATGCATGAGATGTGAGAAAAACACAGGTTTATTACATACACAGCCCATATTGGGGAATTATCAAAAGAGATTCAACATGGCATCAAAAATGGCTGCATTTATACTAAAAATTAGTGGTGAGGTGACAGAAATTTATTAATGTTATTCACAAATCCACAGCTTGTGATTTGGTAACGTCCTTTACACTATAGCTGAATCTATACAATACCTGGCCCGATTGGCTTATCCTACCCTCGTGACCATAATATGACTTCAGTTTATTAATTATTTGATAATGAAATCATCTATCTTTCCATGATGCTGATGGGATGTTAGCTTGCTTAACTTGTATCATTGAGGATTAGTTTTGATTGGCTATTCCATGCAGAGTATCCTTGCGGTGAGTGACTTGATGAGTTTTGACCAATCCCCATGTGAGATGTGACAGTGTGGTGACGAAATGACACATTTACATGCTTCCACATAAATCTCACCAACTTACCACTCTCATCATTATGAAATGTTCAACCAACAGTTAACATTGCAACTCTTCATCAGAAACATTACTTGCTTTCCTTTAAAACTTCCTTTCTCATGGCATGTAAATGACTTCATTGATTCTGTCTCTAACCATGTGAACTGGGGACTAAGACTTATTTATTTATTTGTTTATTTATTTATTTATTTCCAATTCTTGTATACTGCGCCACATGCACGCAGGCCTCAGGGTGTGCACACACAACAAGACAAACACACTGAGCATTACAAAGAACGATGAATCAGAGAGCCGGAAAACAGAAGAAAGGAACTGGGGAGATTAACCAGGTGGTAGGTTAAAAATAATAGTTTTCATCTTTTTTCTTGAACTCTTCCATTGTTGGAATGGCTCTAAGGCCCAGTGGGAGCAGATTCCAAGCAAGCAGTTGGACTTTCAACATTGAAACTGCGACCACCGGCCTTCAGCAGATTAAATCTGGACTGTACCATTTTAAGTAGCTTCTCTGACCTGAGGGCACGGCCAGGAGAATATGGCTGAAGGCGTGTCACCAAATATTTGGGAGCCATCTTGAGGAGGTACTTATGGGTCAGGGTAAGTATTTTATGTTTAATTATAAGCTTCACTGGCAGCCAATGCAGGTCTCGCCTAGTTGCAGTAATATCAATTTGTCTTTACAAACAACATTCTGCGTCACCTGTAGGGAGGATATGTTAGACTGAGCGCAGCCACTAAGGAGACTGTTGCAGTAGTCCAGTTGAGAATTAATGTGGACAGTAGCGAGTGTTACTATATTTTTTCGGGAGACTGACATGGTTGAATGTTGCAAAGAAGTATATTAAACAAACCGGAGGAAGATCTGGTCTGACTAACATGTTGACTCATAGTAAGCTCGGCATCTAACACAACACTGAGAGTCTTGACCTTCTTTGCCACAGGAAACATGGAACAGAGAATAAGAATGCTCTTATAATCAGGTGAAAGATGATTTCAGTTTTGAACTGGATGCAACAATCAAAAGCTCTGTTTACTTAGCATTAAGTGCAAGAGAATTGATGGCCATTCATGTATGAATAGAGACATAAACAGAATTAAGATTGGCCAAGTCCTCAGGGTAAGAGCCAGAGAGTTTTATGACAACCTGGGTTTCATCTTCATAATTTGCATAATAAACACCCAGGTTGTTAGGAAGTCTTAGAAAAGGGATGACATAAATGTTAAACAAAGCAGGGGAGAGACATGACCCCTGCGGGACACCACACGTGATTGGGGTAGGTTTGGAAAAGATCTCACCCATACTCACTCTGGCATTCCTACAGTCCAAAAGGAGGGCATCTATTGGGTTGTCTTCGACGAACATCCAACTACCAAACAGAGTCTATCCTCTAGCAAGACATGATCAATATGATTAACAAGATCTTAGATCCAACAACATCAGCATTGCTGGTTGCCCACAGTCGATACTCTGCAGCAAGTTAGCCTTAAGGTCTAACATAGCCATTTCGGTGGAGTGTCCCTTTCTAAATCCAGACTGGTGTGCCAAACAAATATCATTCCCCTCCAAAAAGTCCTGAAATTGGATCGAGTCCACTTTATCCAAAACTTTTAGGAGGATGTGAACATTTGTAATAGGACGATAATTGTCCACTGAAAAGTGATCGAGATTCTCTTTTTTTAAAAGGGGGTGACCCAGGCTTCTTTTAACAATAAAGGGACTATCCCCGCTGAAAAGGAGAGGTTAATGAAATGTGTGACTTAAGGGCAGAGCACACCGAAAACATTTGCTGAAAAGGCTAAAAGGGCACACATCGCCCTGACAGCTTCATATTCAAGATGATTTTCAAGATGGAAGATTCAGAGCAAGGTGTGAAGGAGAATGAAGTGAAAGTAGATCTAGTAAATTCCCCGTCTGTGTTAATTACATGAGGCGTGGCCATGCTGTGGCAAGTATTTCTATTAGACTGGGTATTCGTCTGTTGTAATGTGACCTTATTGATATGATATGATATGATATGGCATTTATAACGCGCCTATACAGAAGTGTTTCAAGGCGCGACAAGACAAGGGCTGGGGAACAGAAGGAAGACAGACAAGGATCATTCAGATCGCGCAAGTGCATGGGAAGGGGAAATGGAAAGTGTAGGGGGAAGGGGAGGGGACAGTGCAGTACATAATAGAATAAATAACAGTAAGTAAAAGTTAGTAAATGAGTCATGAATGGATTGACACCAGGCTTTATTTTTCAAAGGTGTTTGTGGACTTCACTCATTTGCAATGATATGTGTGCAAATTTACATCAACAATAATATAAATGTTGTTTTGAACTAAACTGTGTCTATGTGTTGTTGGGGTTGTTCATATATCTTCATAACAAAACATGTTAATCTTTAATCTATTCTACTCTATTTTCAATGGCATCAAGTATGTGTCCTGTCTCAGCGGTTGGAACCCTTTCAGTGAGATTGGCCCTCATTACAAGGTGGGCGCAAAGGCATACCGGGCACCGGTAATGACACTGGTGCCGGTAATCCCTTTGTGCCCTATTCTGAGGTCCCCTTGCGGGTCCTTCCCTTAACGCCTGGTTTCACC
Source organism: Ambystoma mexicanum (assembly GCF_040938575.1). Lineage (NCBI taxonomy): Eukaryota > Metazoa > Chordata > Amphibia > Caudata > Ambystomatidae > Ambystoma > Ambystoma mexicanum. The sequence goes on along the minus strand of NC_090932.1, from coordinate 440,398,709 downwards.
AGACGTTAAGGGCGGGACCTGCAAAGGCATACCAGGGTCAATAACAGTACCGCAATTTGCGGTACCGTTATTGAAGCCTTCCCCCTTCCCATTGAGCCCTATGGGGGCTCAAATGGGAATGGGGAATGGCTTTACAAATGGGGATATACCGGTCTCGCCAAGGTCGGACTGGACCGGTAAGTCCCCATACCACCAAGTCAGTGGCGGTACCGGTATTGGTGCTAGTCATGGCGCTAATAGCTAATAGCGCCATGACTAGCACCAACCTCGGAAAGAGGGCCATTATCTTACAGGGGACAGTGTTGCACCATGGTTGTATTTCCTCAACGCACATGCTTTTACATGCTCATTGTTTCATCCCTATCAAATTGTGACCTTCACTGTGTTACGTTTTAATGTACTGGCTAGGGGCATAATTTGTTATATATCTTGTGAACACAGGCTTGAAACTCAGCTGAGTGGATGTGTTTCATCCAATCCATGTGCAGTATTTGTTTCTTAGCTCAAAGGTCTGTTACTTCTTTGTTGCCTATTCATGATCTCACTGTTGAGATTCAGGGCTGGTTTGATAAATCACTGCGCGGCATTCAGCTCTGCTGTTGAAGGTTACAGGTTAGTGTGTGCATGCTTTTTTTTAATAAAGGCTTGGCACATTTTTCCTGCTAATTCAGTATGATTCTTAGGTTATAAGAATGACTGAGTTTGTCTCAAGGCCTTGTCGTTTATTCTGACTAATGTTAAATGCTATTATCATTGTTAGGGATATGTGGTTATTCTCATGTATATGATCTGCTCATTATAGCTTACTTGTACCTCAGGGACACTGCTTACTGAAGCACGGTTACTGGCACATTATTGTGCCTACAAAGGGAGTTCTAATGAGTGTGGTGGCTTCCTTTATAGCCTTGGGTTTACTTCAAAGGGACTTTTGGAGCTTGTATTTCCATGCATGTCGGGGGCATTGGATGTACTCCCCAAAAACAGGGCATGCAGCAACACCCTTAACCACAGTGGAAACAAACCTGGCTAAACATCACTCTAGCACCCTGTCCAGGACAGAGACCATTGCAGGGACGCGTGCAAATAACACTATCCTCATAAACTCTGTTGACAGCATAACTGTTACTGACCAGAATATAGCTGTCCCGATTGCGAACAGGGCAGAAAAGACGGGACCAGTGGAATCCGACTGACAGGGTGTGCAGCCATATGCGAAGTGGGCGATCCAATCAATCACAATGCGAGCACCCCCACGTAGCAGTTGCAAATGATCACGTTATATTGCAGGGTTAGCTAAAAACGTGTGTAATGAAGCATGAACACAATTCATAAGATCCTAACAAATTGTTTGTCTCCAGGAAATAAGGGCCACCACTGATATTGACATGCAGTGATCCTCTTCCTATGAGATCGGAGCCTCAAAAGGATAGGTGGGCATCCTAGAGCGAGTCTACATGTGTGGCTCATGTGGCGATCAACGCTACCATAGTAATAGTTGATAATAACTGCAGAGATGTTTTAGAATTGCACATAACCATTGGTAATGGGCAAAAGTTGCTACTGATAAACCTGTACAATAGCCATGGTCCAGGGGAAGGGCTAAGGCCATGTTAACTTATAAAAGAGTGCATAGAGGCCTGGAGAGTGAAGTATGTGGATGCATCAAAAATCCTTCTAACAGGTGATTTCAACCTCCAGTTTGATCTATTGGCAGTAATGAAGGGTATTTGAGAAGAAGAAGCACTCTGGGATATACCGGAGCACATTGCCGCACTTCTGAAGAGGCAAAACCAGAATGCATTTTAATTTAGTAGTACTATAGTCATAGTCATTCTAAGGCCATGCAAGGGCAGAGTCAAAGCTGACAGAACAGCAAAATGCACGTTTGTCAAGGTGCCACGCACAAGTCACATTGATTATATTCTAATCACTTTAGAATGTTGGGAATGAGTGAAATTATTTGATGTGAAGGAAAGCTTTGAGAGGGACCATTGCCACCTAACATTATTAGTAAACAAAATTATGATTAGGATGGATAATATCATCTTTGGTCTTTACTGGTCAAGTCAAGCGCACAATCAAATGGAGCTCTACCAATAAAAAAATAATACACTGCCTGTCCCTGTACAATGACCTGATACCCCCTCTCTGGTGGAATACAATGGGAACCGTGAAACACCCAATGAGGTCATCATAGTTTCATACATCGAACCAATGAAAAACATGTGTCCTTATTCCACTTCCTCTGGTCACAGAGGCAGATAAAAGGCTTTACAAAAACGCCATGCTATGATGCACATTGTCAAGAAGCTGAAAAGCTGTTGATAGCATGAACAAAAAAACGTAACTGCTCAAGAGACTTTGGGGCTACAACAGGCTAAACAAGGGAACACAACATTGCTGAAGACAAAAAAAGAAGAATGTGTTTCTTCTACATGGGAGATAATGTTAAATACAATAAAAGGCAAGGACAGTGGCACATGTTGGGAACCAGCCGGCACAGGAAGAGTGCAGCACAGTACAACAATCCAGAGAAGCATACTGGTGATCAAATGGTATGAGCATTTTAAAGATCTCTACTGTGAAACTAGAGAATTGCCAGAAGAGCCAATCACACTCCCAGGCACGAGAGAGACTAGCTTCACCTCCCTCGCTGGCTGTCATAGTGCATACAAATGTAAACGTTCGGGCCCGGATAAAATACCAATGGACCTATTTAAAAACCGAACCACCCATATGGATGCCCTACCTGACAAGGTTGTTCCATGCAATATTGGTTGGTAACTCGGCCCTGTCGGCTTGGACAAGAGCAGAAATGCTTGCGTTGTACAAAAAAGGGGTCAGGGAGGACCCGTGCAACTATTGCCCAATCTCCCTGTTAGATGAGTGAGTACAGTATTTGCTAGAGCTGATCGCACACCAGGAATCATGGACCGAGGATCAATCGCTTATCTATCTGCTGCAAGCCGGCTTCCAAGTGAGCATATATACTTTCGTTCAGTGCATGCGGTTGCAAGTTTGGTGGAGAAGCATGAGAGACTAAAAACAGATTAAAATGTACACTATGTTTATAGATCTGCAGAGCACATACAATAGAGTCCCTTGGCGCAGTCTTTAGAAGTGCCGCACAAATCTAGATATAGCCCCAGCACTTCTTACTGCAATACAACTTTTATATACAGACAACAAATACACTCTAAGATGGAATCTTAACTGGGTGATAACTCAGCCTTTTAAAATCCAAATGGGCGTCCATCAGGGGTGCATGCTTTCACCAAAACATTTCTGCAGAATATGATATGATGATGTGGCATTTATAACGCACCTGTACACACGTTTTTTTGGCACGACAAGACACGGAGAGGGAAACAAAGGGAGGACAAAATAACAATCTTACTTCAGTTAACTCACAAGTGCAGCCAGCGGGTGACTCATAAGTGCAGAAAGAAGGGACTGTAGGGGTACAGACCCTTAGGTGCTGGGGGCAGTGTAAGGGCAATTGGACATGCAGGAGCCTGGGCCCGAATTCAGAGGGTGACCAGGGGACCAGTGCGCAGAGCAGTCAGTTGCATCTGCAGGGGAGAGGAAGAAATAAAGCTAAATCGAAAAGGAAGGACTTGAGTGGCTTTCGGAACCAGAGATGGTTCTGCTGAAGTTTATGAGAGGCAGGGAGACTGTTCCAGAGCGAGGCCCCAGCCGAGGAGATAGATCTGCCCCCAACTTTCTGATTCGAGAAGCGTCTTACCCTCAGAGAGTTGAAAGTGGATGAGCGGACTGCACGAGAAGGAAGATGATTTGCAAGAGAACGTTGGAGTGGTTCCAGGCCCCAGAAAGCCTTGTGGATGATGCAGAGGGTTTTGAAGTTGATCTTTGCAGCCAAGGGGAGCCAGTGAAGAGATTACAGAGCTGGAGAGATACAATCACTGGGCTTGAGGCCAAGGACAAGTCTTGCAGTCCTGCTCTGGATAACTTGTAAAGGTCAAAGACTAGAGACAGGAAGAAAGAGGCTGCTCAATAGTCCAGCCTAGAGAGGACCAGACCTCTGGAGATAGTGAGCTTCTGGGGAAAAGTGAGAAAAGGAAGAATACCTCTGAGGAAGTGCAGCTGATAGTTTGGCTTCTTAGAGACGCCAGAGATGTGAGAAGAGAATGAGAGGGTGGAGTCAAAGATAACACCAAGTTTCTTAGCCTCACAGGAAGGAACAAGAAGAGGGCCCAGAGTGGTATTCCAGAGAGAGAGAGAGGAAGGGAGGGAGTGGGTGTCCCAATGACGAGGATTTCAGTCCTACTGGAATTAAGGCAGGGATCATTAGTGGCACAGCTTCCTGAATTGCGGCCAGACAGTCTGGTATGAGAGAAGAAGCACAGGTGGCTAATGGGAGTCTGAACAAGAGCATGAATGTCATCTGCATAACATTGACCATTAGAGCAGAAACTAGCAGTTGGCAAGAGGTGCAAGGTAGTCGTTGTAGAGAGAGGGAAACAGGTTAGATCACTGGGGAAAACCACAAGTACAGAGATAGATAGAAGAGAGGAAAGACCCCAGTTAGACCTGAGAGGGTCGGTCGGTGAGAAAGCAGATCAACCAGGCCAGGGCCTGATCAGTAATACCAAGGTTGTCACAGAGACGATTGAGAAGGATGGCATGGTTGACCGTGTCAAAAGCAGAGGATAGATCAAGGAGAATGAGGAGAGAAGGTAGATTAGAGTTAAGATTGGAGAGCAAGTCTTCATGGGTGTTCAGGAGAGCAGTTTCCATGCTTCTGGTAGCTCTGAAGCCAGAATGGTGGTCATGAAGCCAATCAACAGATTCAGTATGTATGTTGAGCTGGGAGATGGCCATCTTTTCCAAGAGTTTGCACAGGAAAGGATTGATAGAGATCAGGTGATAGTTAGCCGGAGAGGAAGGATCAGCCGAGGGCTTCTTTAGAAGGGGGTGCACTAGAGATTGCTTTGTCAAGTGAGAAATTATATCGTGCCTCCTATCGCAATAAACATATGTATATTGGCCTACGCCAAGCTGCTTACAAGTCACTTGCGAAGAAATCCGTGTTGCAAGGTCCTGACCTTAGAATCAATGTAAGCCGCCATTTTAGGTCAAATCCACCATTTTAGGTTTGCTTTGTAAAGTCACCCTGTGCGTTAAAATGGTGGACTATGTCATTCCAAAATACAACATGGCCGTCTTGACCTCTGTATGTAGCTAATATGTAACTTGTCTCCAAGCCACTTGTTGAGGTTGTGAACTGAGACCTTGTCCTACATTGACCTGTGTGTAAAGGATTATTCGTGCAATGAAACTAATCCACGAGCATACGTTAAGAACAATGTATTCAAATACTGAACGTGGAGCACTTGTTTAACTACATTGTATTAATGTTTGAGAAGACCTACATGGAAAATTCCAGAACACACAGTTGCCATATAGGCTTGTTGATATATGTATTAAAAGCAAACCAGTTATATGCGGATGTGCGAGACTTTGCATGAACCCTAGATCAGTGATGTATTAGCGGAATATTAACCCGAAGTGGGCCTGGACATCGTGCTCACAAAGAGTATAAAAAACCAATGCATTCTAATGTACAGTGTCAGGTGTCTTGACCCAGGTTTGAATTATTATGCTACAACATTTTGGTACTGTGGGTTTAGAAAATCCAAGATGGCCAAAAAGCCCACATTTGCGTCAGAATCCAGGAAAACCATGCAGTTTTTGCACACACCAAAATGGTCGCCTGACCTGCCACCCACCAGTGCGGGCGTGATGGGCCAGAAGCGCCATGAGCGAAATCAGTGCAAAGGAATATGGTACTGTTCAAAATCTGTTTTAATTAATGTCAAAAATTGCTGAAATCATGGGCACGAAACCACCAAACAAAAATCCAACTTCTGGTTGGGTGTTCTACATTATTCCACTCCAGAATCCACATCAATACAATGTTTGCCAGGATCATATGTTATCAAGTAAAATCCCCTTTTTGAAATGGATTAATTCAAGACAGCTTCCAAAAATGGGTGCAGTACCGGTGCTTGACACTAACCGGCGCTAGTGGTCTAAACTCTGACAGGAGACCGGTATTTCAGGAGCTGCAAAGGAACCTGAGTTAGCTGGAAACTTCAAAGCATTGCTGGTCAATGGGAAGCCTTCAAACCTCAGAACTCCTCACAAGAAGATAGTCTGATTCAATTAAAAGTTCAAGAGGTCTCTGTCCATGGAAAGCCTAGACACCTGCTCTTACCAGCAACAGCACAGGAGATCACATGGTCGTGTTAATCAGATGCAGAGTGGCACCCTGGTCTGCTGACCTCAGTCAACACAATAGTCTCTTTCTACTGAATAGGATATGCTGATTTGAGGTGTAATTGTCAACAGTTGCTCTGGGGGAAGGAAAGACATTTGATCTCTGAGTCAAGCCAAGTTCCCGGGAGCGGGGACAAGCAAATGGGTGTACTGAAGGAGAGTCAATGTATGTTTTATTAAATTGTTTATAAAATATTGTATCTCCTATACAAAAATGTACAATTTGGAGATTCTTAATATGAAAAATGTAACTACAATTTGAGACTAAACTCAATTCCGTACGATGTTCTGAGACCGAACCCCGCAATTTATTAATGCTGCAGACACTGTACTTACACTAGAGAATTGAAAACTTATTGTAATGTGCCCAGAAAGTGGGGTGTACCTCCGTGGAAGATTTGATGAAAAACCAATATGGGGAAACCCACTAAAAAGCGCCAAATGTTGTCGTTTCTGCACCCAAGCTTGCAGGAAAATGGGGCTTGAACTGAGAACTGTATTAAATTAATCTGGGATGTGTACATGTATTCTTAACAACTTGTGTACCTTGGAAACATGTTTGATTATGAAAAATCGGGTTCTCAGTAAAAGCAAAGGGGCGTTTCTTCAATAGATTGTAAATTGTAGCAACACTCTGACTCACAACTCTGTTCTACAGTGAGAGCACAGATAATCCTTTAACCTATCAGGATCCTCAGAGGGTTGGGCATAGAAAGTCAGCCTTCCCACCCACTTTCAAAAGACATAAAAAGAGCCACTGAGACGCAGGTAGGGAGATTCACTTTCCACTTTATTGCGAAGCACTTTGATGGACGACATCCAAATTCAGGCACTATCCAGAGAACAGAAGTGCGAAAACCAGACTCCAGACTCCAGAACTTTGAAACAGAAGGCCTACTGCAAGCTAAAAGTATTCTCAGCTGTTCTTACAATTTTGCAAACTGATTTACCCCAGACTTCCAAGGGCCATGTCAGAATAAAACAGCCGGGCTGTGCTGTTTGATTCTCGCCAAGAACTTTTGCCAGAACCAGACCCAGGGAGCAGAGTTTAATACAGTGTGCTAACTGATAGGATACATAAATCCTGTTGTATCACCACGCTGAGTTACACTGTAAAAGCACCCTCAAAAGCAGGACCCTCTAAGGAGACGGTCTGTTTCTCTAAATAAAATACTAACTTCTGTAAGTCAGGAAGGAAATCAATTTCCAGAATGACGACCTTGGTTATATCAAAAGAGCCAGAGAGCACCTCTTACATAAGCTATTTGTGAGAGGCGAATGGACGGAACAGGACCAGACCGTGTGGTTGCAGGCAATCGCACCCCAGACCACTGCAACAGGGTCAGACATATGGAGAGATCAGGGTCCATTACATGTGGCCCTGAGTGAACTATATATGGCCCCTAAAGCCAAAGATGAGCACGACAAAATTGTCAGGATAGCAGCATATTTATATTTATATATGGGAGCCATACAGGACAAATGTGCTGAAGGCCAAGATCTGTCAAATAGGCAACAGATGGCATTAGAGAAGGCCCAATCTAACCTGGTCTCTTCTGAGCAGAGGCTGCACAGGAGCCAGTAGTCAGAAAATGAGAGTAGACAGTATCTCAATAAAATCAAAGAGGATATAGGTATCCTGCAACATGAAAAGTCTGACCAGGATACCAGATTTCTGGCCTTGCAGAAGGAGTACCAAGAAGCTTTGGACTCCCTACTGCAGAGCCAGAAAAAGCTGGAGCAACAACTGGACTTCAATAGGGCATGCGCAGAGCAGGTAGTCACCCTGCAAAGCCACCTAGATAGGGAGAAGGCAGAGAGCAACAAACTGATTCTGAAAGACCTGGATACCCAGACAGAATTTGAGGAAGAGCGCCAGAAAGCTGGTGCCCTTCAAAGGCAGAGGGATGACCTGGCGGCACAGAGGCAGGCTCTTAGTCAGGAAAGGGACACCTTAGGCCAGGAAGTCTGCCACTTAAAAGGAAAAATGGAAGAAAATCACCTGGCCCTCCAGGGACTGGGTGACCTTCAAAAAGAGCATCAAAACTTGTTGGAGCACACCAGGAGGGTGGAAGATGCTCTGGCAAGAAAGGAGCAGGCTAATTGGGATGGGAATCAGGAGGTAACCCTCCTGCAGCAAAGACTGGCCCAGTATTCCAGGACAAACTAGGAAGCACAGAGAGAGAATGAGGCTCTCTGCCAGCACAATGATAGGCTCCAGGAACAGGTTGCCATGCAGGAGAGACTGATCGAGTCTAGTAAGGCCTTGGTTGAGGAACTGAAAGCACAGGCTCTTGCATGGCAACAGGGAGCAGGGGCTGATAGAGATGAGGTTCGCTGGGAAAGGGAAACACCTGAGCATAACCTCAGGGGCCCTAGTACCAGAGGCCTTCATCTCTCCCAGTACCGGGACTCTGCCACACCCATGTCCCCTGGCGCACATGAGCACAGGGCCACAGGGATGGCAGATTACTATCCAGCCAAAGTATGGGGCTCATAGGCCAGTACCACCCAGGAATAGATGGGCGGGCATCCGGGTATGGGCACCCAAGTACAGTGCAATTTAGTGGGGAACCCCAGGAGAGTAGGCCCACTAAGGGTATCCTAAAAACCTCTGCCCAGTTAGGTCAGTGGGGGGGGGGTACTCATCAAATCCTGGCAGCAAGGAGGAATATGAAGACTCCTCTGAATGTCACAGGACACAGGAGACCAGGTCCCCACATTCTGCCAGCCATTCCCAGGCTCGCAGAATCCGGGAAAACCTGGAAGATCAGACGGGCACCTCTGGGAGCAGTGCTTCTGAGTCAGAGGATGAATGGACCAGTGTTACCCGAACCAAAAAGGCCAGTAAGGCAAAAAGGGCCTTACTTAAGGACACCTTAAAACAGATTAAGCCAATAAGGAGTGTCATCACCCCTTATCACAAGAACGCCAAGTATTCTGTTTGGGAACACTTAGAGCTTTATGAGCAAATGATGGAGACTTTCCATTTGAAGGACAGCAGTAGCTGCATTCAGTATGTCAAATGGACATTCTCCCCAGAATACTCCAGTTTCTTCGCGGGGCTGGAGGACCAAAACCATTCAAGATTGTCCACATATAGGGCGGCCATCTTTAAACATTTTTCTGTTCACATAAATCCCCAAGAGGCTCGCAAGGAAGCCTACAATTTGCAATGTGGGGAGGATCAGGCACCACAAGAACTTGTGCAGGAATAGGAGCGTGCCTTTGCGCAGTCTACCAGAAGGGTGCGCACGGACAGCAAAGAATTTAACACTTTTTTCTATGCCTTATCCAAATACATAATAAGCCAGCTAGTGAGAGATTTTCACGAGAAAAGGTCACTAGACTGGGTCATTGAACAGGCCACCCGGATCTATGAGGTGCAGAAGCCCATAGAAAATAAAAATAATGTGCAGAAAAGACCCAAACCGACCAGCACCCCTGCTGCTGCCAAGGTGGCAGATGTAAAGGTTGCCCCCATTTTGGATTTGGAGATGGGGGGGCCTAAAAACTTGCCTGCGCAAAATAATTCTAAGCACAGAAGGCCCTCGGGCCAGTCACAGACATGGAGTCAAGGAGGTAGTCCCACAAATGGGGTCCCTCACTCCCCGGACTATGTAAGTCCCCGTTACAAGGGAAACCGACCCATCCTGGGTTATGTGTGGACTCCTCCAGCCCAAGGGGGGATCAAGCCAAGCACCTAACCCAGGGAACTTCCCTCCTAACTTCCCACAGGAGGGCAGAAATTTCCCAAATACTGGGCAGAACTTTTTTTCCCAGGTATCCACCCAACTTCCAACCCCAAAATCATCCGTCCTTCTTTCCCCAATTCCCTGAGTCCAGACCACCTAATCCGGGAGAGGGGAACCCATGGGTGGAAGGGTACCCAAATCTTCCCAACCCGGGGTACTACCAGAGAAGGGATAGCTACCCTTCCCGGGATCAGCCCAGGGGAGAAAATAGAACCCCGTATCAGCCTGAGCGGATTTCACAGTTAGAGTGCCAGGTCCAAAATATGGCACAGGTTCTGGGTCACATGCTGAGGGCTGAACAGAACCCTCAGATGAGCATGCCGGTGCAGAATGCCCCAAACTCTGGGCCTGGTGCTCAAGAACAATGACGGGGGCCGCACCACGATAACCCACCGTTTCCCAGGGAGGAGGCACAAGGGGAAAGGGGGTGCAAAGCCTGGGAGGAAGCTTCCTTCCCCACTTGTAAACAGCCCCTGGAAACACAGGAACCGGAAACAAAATCTCCTACCCCTGAAAGTCTGCCACCCAAGGAACAGAGACGGAGGTAGGAGAAACAAAGGACCCAAACAGACCCATTTTGTGGAGGAGGTACAGATCTTCCAATTTGAGGGAGAGCGATCCTCAGAGGATCCTGGGAAAAGGTTCTTCTCCTTCAGAGATGGGGGAACTCCTCCCAAAGAAAAATGGGTCCCAAGGGATCCAAATCCGGACTGGGTAGATGTGGGGACTGAGCTAGCACCGCCCATCATCTCATCCCAGAACCAACAGCATCAAAATCCCCTGGTTCAAACCCATTCTGGAGACTGCCTCCAAAAAGGGGGGGGGGCGGCCCAGAACCAGGGGAACCCACAATGGCTCTGATTTCCAGATGCCAACTTTTTCTTGCAGATTCCCATGACTCTCCACAGAATTCTGCCCAGATCTCTTCTCTCGCAATGTCTAAAACTAAAAAAATAGCCCACCAGTTGCCCATAAATGTGCATCATCTGTGCCCCCTTGAGGAGAAGGAGGGAAGATACTATGCCCCAGTACAAGTACAGGGGCAGGGTACAAATGTGGCCCTGGTGGACACTGGATGCCAAGCTACCCTTCTGTCCAAAAGAGCCTTTGATGAAATAAATGCAGGGAGGGGGGAGAATTACCAAATTCCTCTCACCTCTCTTCCTGGACAACTATAGAACTTTGACAGGAAGGAAATTCCCGTCGAGGGGACTGCGTATTTGGACATCAATATTGGGCGACACAAGGTGAAACACCAGGTCATAGTAGTGACTCCAGAGGTCACCCCTAGTTCACTAGGGAATGACCTCCTGAGAAGGTTGTCACCCCTAATAGATTGCGTAAACAAGGTCCTCTGGACCCAGACTAGCTGACCAATAAAATTAAAACAGAGTGTCAACCATGTTAGTTTAAACGGCACATGCCACATGGTTGAACAAAAATATGACCGAGTAGAATATCACTTCCAGAACAACCAGATTCCAGACGTGACAGTAATAGCAGTAGGACAACAGACTGGTGATTGGGGAACTCTCTATTTCTGAAAATCAACCTTCCTTCCAGCTTCCACACAGGAAGGAAACACTCTGAAATTCTTTACTAATCCACAATCAGATATTCCCACTCCAATAGTTCCGAAAGATGTGAAATCAGCTCAGAGCCTGGCTGATATTCAGCAAATTGGAGAGCAGTTGTTCATCCCTGTTCAGTTAAATGATGGGAAGGACTCTGTTCTCGCCCGAGTGTGTGTGAACAACGGTAAGAGCTTCATCAGCGAAGCCATGTTCCGCCAACTCCCAAAAGATCCAGCCATTCCCACATTCAAACTGATAGACAAATGGGAAATGGATCTGGAAATACCCAATTCCAAACATCTCCTGCCAAGCAGGTGTATGCTCAAAATCTCCATTGGCAACAAGAGCATAGTCCATAATTGTTGGGTCGTGCGGGACGCCACTGCCGCCTTTTACTTAGGCAGTGATATTCTCAGTCGCTTTGCCATTAATTTGGACCTAATAAACTTAGCTTGGTCCCGATTAGCGGATAATCCCATGGGCTTTGATGATCCAGAAAAAGCATTTAGGTCAGCTCAATTGCTACCTTATGCAGTTGAAATTCAGATTCAAGAGGAAGTCACCATCCCAGAAAGCACCCGACAATTCTCCCTGGGAGTGAATGTTAAAAGAGGACAACAATTGAAAAACCCTGATGCTTATATTCATCTAAATGCTTCTCTCCAACAGCAAGGGTTGGGGGTAAACCCAACACCATTAGTCAACATAGAACATGACACCATTCCAATAGAGGTGGATAACAGCGACTTAAAGAGTATTACTCTAGCCGCAGGCACCATTATTGGAATGGCGGTTGATGACCAACATTTTTCCATTGATTTAGGAAATTAACTGTTAGGACCAATCCCCAAGGACTGTTTTGACAGTGACAGTGATGACAACACAACACTAGACAGGATATTTACCCGGCATGGGGGGAACTTACTGGTGTACACTTCCTGCCCTTATGGTAAGGAAGATGTGGCTTGTGACTTCAGAAGGGATGAGGTGATTTTCCAGGTCCATGAGGGCTGCCACCTGAAGCCTCCATTCCAAATCAGCACCCTGACCAGGGACTTCTCCACCCAGCTGGAGTAGGCCGCTGAGATAGCAAAACCAGAAGTCTTTCCAGGCTTCAGGCAGATGGTGGAAGAGAGAGTCAACCTAGCTGATGCCTGTATGACTCTGGAACAGAAGTAAAAGTTGAAACAAGTTTTCTTGGATTTCCAAGATCTCTTCGCGGTGGACTCATATGACTGTGGTCGCACCGACATCCACACAACAACAATTCCCACGGACCCTGGCATGACTCCAGTGTTTTTGAAGCAATATCGCTTGCCTCTCACATCAATGGAGTCCCTTATTGAAATAATTAAGAACCTTGTGTCCCGGGAAATATTCCGTCCAGTACACAGCACCTTCAATAATCCGGTGCTGGGAATATTGAAGCCAAATGGCCAGTGGAGACTCTGTACCTTAGGGAGCTCAACAAACGGGTCCATACTTCCCGATGGCCTCTTCCCTACATTGACCAAGGGCTGGCCCAGATCCAGGGGTCACAGGTATTCACTGATATCCGTGAATCCGTGGATCCGTGGATATCCGATTACCTCTGGTCCTAATGGCCATCAGATCTACCCCTTCATCTGCAACTAAAATGTCACCGTTTGAGCTGATGACTGGATGCAGGATGGTGCTTCCCCAGCATTTGCTCTACAGGACCCAAGAGCAGATATTGATCAATGCCTCCACAACTCATGAGTATGTTGAAAATTTAAGGAAACATCTTCAACATGCTTTTGCCTATGCTCAGCAAAACCTAGAAAGATCAGCCGATAGCATGAAGACTCATTATGATTTAAAGACTACTAGGAAAGAATACAATGTAGGGGACCGGGTTTATCTATCCAATTTCCGAAGGAACCAGGCCAAACAGCGGAAATTTCTGCCTACATGGAAGGGACCTTTTGAAATTGTAGACAAGATCTCCTCAGTCGCCTACAAGATCCGCATCCCCAAGGGTAGTTTGGTGGAAGGGGAAGACAAGTGGGTCCATATAGGCACACTCTGCAGCAACTGGAGGAGTCCTCTGCAATTGCAATCCCAGAGGGGGCTGCTCCAGATTAATACAAGTCCAACCCTAAAATATTCCACATATAGCCTATAAAATTGAATGCAAATGTCTCCTGATGTATAAAATGTATATGTTCGCCCCATGATTAATAGTGGTGGGGAAATGTCTACGAATGTGTTTCTGCCGCTTTTGCTTTGTCATTCTAGGGGAGATGAAACCATGGTGACTGACCAAGGAGGACGACCCGGGGACCAGGAGCAAAGATCCGAGGGGCCCGAGGTACCGCCCGAAACTCCCTTCAGGACCGGCGAGGGGAACTGATCGATCCACCCTGATGGAGGAAAAGATGCTGAACTGTGCCATCTGTGGAACCGGAAGAAGATGATGCAGACATCCCAGCGCGTGGATCAAAACATCCTTTGCACCCGACTCCCCCTCGACTCGAAATCAAAGTGCAGTCAGACGGGGGGGGCTTGTCAGGTGTCTTGACCCTCGTTTGAATTATTATGCTACAACATTTGGTGCTTTAGGCTTAGAAAATCCAAGATGGCCGAAAAGCCCACATTTGCGCCAGAATCCAGGAAAACCGTGCAGTTTTTGCGCACACCAAAATGGTCGCCTGACCTGCCACCCACCAGTGCGAGCGTGATGGGCCAGAAGCGCCATGAGCGAAATCAGTGCAAAGGAATATGGTGCTGTTCAAAATCTGTTTTAATTAATGTCAAAAATTGCTGAAATCTTGGGCACGAAACCACCAAACAAAAATCCAACTTCTGGTCGGGTGTTCTACATTATTCCACTCCAGAATCCACATCAATGCAATGTTTGCCAGGATCATATGTTATCAAGTAAAATCCCCTTTTTGAAATGGATTAATTCAAGACAGCTTCCAAAAATGGGTGCAGTACCGGTGCTTGACACTAACCGGTGCTAGTGGTCTAAACTCTGACAGGAGACCGGTATTTCAGGAGCTGCAAAGGAACCTGAGTTAGCTGGAAACTTCAAAGCATTGCTGGTCAATGGGAAGCCTTCACACCTCAGAACTCCTCACAAGAAGACAGTCTGATTCAATTAAAAGTTCAAGAGGCCTCTGTCCATGGAAAGCCTAGACACCTGCTCTTACCAGCAACAGCACAGGAGATCACATGGTCGTGTTAATCAGCTGCAGAGTGGCACCCTGGTCTGCTGACCTCAGTCAACACAATAGACACTTTCTACTGAATAGGATATGCTGATTTGAGGTGTAATTGTCAACAGTTGCTCTGGGGGAAGGAAAGACATTTGATCTCTGAATCAAGCCAAGTTCCCGGGGGCGGGGACAAGCAAATGGGTGTACTGAAGGAGAGGCAAATGTATGTTTTATTAAATTGCTTATAAAATATTGTATCTCCTAAAGAAAAATGTACAATTTGGAGATTCTTAATATGAAAAATGTACCTACAATTTGAAACTAAACTCAATTCCGTACGATGTTCTGAGACCGAACCCCGCAATTTATTAATACTGCAGACACTGTACTTACACTAGAGAATTGAATACTTATTGTAATGTGCCCAGAGAGTGGGGTGTACCTACGTGGAAGATTTGATGAAAAACCAATACGGCGAAACCCACTAAAAAGCGCAAAATGTTGTCGTTTCTGAACCCAAGCTCGCAGGAACATGGGGCTTGAGCAGAGAACTGTATTAAATTAATCTGGGATGTGTACATGTTTTCTTAACAACTTGTGTACCTTGGAAACATGTTTGATTATGAAAAATAGGGTTCTCAGTAAAAGCAAAGGGGAGTTTCTTCAATAGATTGTAAAATGTAGCAACACTCTGACTCACAACACTGTTCTCCAGTGAGAGCACAGAAAATCCTTTAACCTATCAGGATCCTTAGAGGTTTGGGCATAGAAAATCAGCCTTCCCACCCACTTTCAAAAGACATAAAAAGAGCCACTGAGACCCAGGTAGGGAGATTCACTTTCCACTTTCTTGCAAAGCACTTTGACGGATGACATCCAAATTCAGGCCCTATGCAGAGACCAGAACTTAGAAAACCAGACTCCAGAACTTTGAAACAGAATGCCTACTGCAAGCTAAAAGTATTCTCAGCTGGCCTTACAATTTAGCAAACTGTTTTACCCCAGACTTCCAAGTGGCACATTAGAATAAAACAGCCGGGCTGTGCTGTTTGATTCTAGCCAAGAACTTTTGCAAGAACCAGACCCAGAGAGCAGTGCTGTATCCAGAACCGCAGACCAGACCGCTGTGCAGTGACAAGAACTTTTACCAGAACCAGAGATCCAGACCCGCAGAGCAGAGAGAACCGCAGCTAAACCTGTTGACCAGATCTGTGACGAGGCCCATTCCTTCCAAAATTAGGAGTGAGTATCCAGCCAGAGCTGTGCAAAACCAATCTCTTAGTTTAAAATAATCTAATTCAAACCATTTCCACCTATTTAGAACTGTGCATATAAATCGTGTGTCCATTCTGTGATTTCAAACCTGTGAAAGTGTCATTTGTCATTTGAATCTTACTTCATTTCTGAGAATCTACCTCCACTAAATTGTCCGTATCTTTTGGACCGCATGTCCTAGGAGCGAGATTTAACTTTCATTTTAAAGCTAAGAACCTAGGTTTTTCAACAAGCCTAAACTCCTTATAGTTTTTCCGTAATCGCGATCGACACACTCGGAAAAATTGCCGCAAATTGCAATTTGACTCAATTTCTCCACTTGTCAAAAATCGCTGTCTTTTACTTGCAACAGCTGAAATTTGTTTTCAATCTGATAATCATTCCTGATTAATTGCTAGTGCTGACCTGAACTAATTCAAAGTAGCTGTCACCTACTGTGACTCTCCTATAGGGAATTAAAATCATTTTTAGCATATTTTTCACTTCATTGCAAATCACATTTAAAAGCATTTCTGCCTGTTTAGCTTGCTCGGGGGGAACTTGAATTTGTATTGCATTTGATTGTATTCCTGAAAACTGTGTGCTCTTCTTCTATCTCATTATATTGCATAGGGGGGAGTGAATTGTCACAAGGAAAAGTGATCATATTATCTCTTGTTGAAACCATATCAGTTTATTTCTGTGCTGCTTTCTTTCCATCATTGCTTTTCCTTGAAACCATAAAAGTATTCTCTGCTACCTTATCCTTTCTATAATAACTCCTAACTGATTGAAGAGTGTGCAATTGTAAATTTACCCATTGTTGATCAACATTATATTCATAAGTGTGCTATCAAATGTACATTTAATCATAATAGTTTGATAAATATATATTATTTAATTTTTCAAATAAATCTTTTAATTTGCAAAACAAACCTAATTCTTGGCTCAGTGAGGTCAGGGGAAATCAAAGAGAGGGGCGTTATACAAGGGTTTATCATCCAGATCTATGAACTTGTCATAAATATATATATTTAAGGGCTTCCCTTGGGCATCCCAGACTAGGCATTGACTTTGTTGGAGTGCTGAATTGAAGTCACTTAACAACAGTGTCTCTCACTGAACACACTGAACCACGCTGGAGTTCGTTGTGTTGCACTGAGGGCCGATAGCTATCTGATTTTGCTCTGTTCTTAGGATATGGATTCAGTATAAAATAAAGTACTTTGTATGTTCCTTTGTAACCCGTGTTCGGTGTATTTCCTTTTGGGGTACTCAGCCTCGATATTTTGATTTTGTTTTCACAGTTGGCGCAGATTTGCTGAAATCACCATACACGAGGTAAGATTAGTTAGGTAAGATTCTTTGATATCCAATCGGACCTCCTTAGGTTTGTTCAGGTGAGTCATGACCTGACTCTTAATTCAACCCTGATCATTTGAATTTGGCGCATTGTATCTGCAGACACAATCTTGGAATTTAGCCATCCCGCACCACAGGAGGGGTCGCCGGCATGTACTATGTACTGTAAGCATGGCATTGGAAGTATAGTATTTAATGACATTTGGCACAGACAAACCAGACATGCCTCCGAACTTCAGTGGCCAATCAATGGTAGTTGTGAAATCCCTTGTATTGAGTACTTAGAGTCAATTCTATTAAAGAAAAAGGCTAGACCTGCAGCATTTGGTGTTTTGCAGAATTGGAAAAAAGAAGCGTTGCAACAACTTAAAAGTAGAGAAAAACATTCACGCCGTCATAAGACGAACGCCGAAAAAGCATTATTGTATGACCAAGATAAACATTTTGAATCGACTAGGAATATGGATAGGGCTTTCTCACTTGGAATTCCGACAATCTATCCTTCCAAAGACCTCCATGCTTCCGATGAATTCATAGACAAATTGTTAAATGAACGAAGGCTTGGTGCCTCTGCGCCACCTCTGCGCCACCTCTGTATGTTCCTCTTCCTGCTGCTTTGCCTCTTTCTCCTGCTATTCCTGCTCTACCTGCTGTTGTTCCCGTTGTTCCTGCTCCTCCTAATGTTCCCCTTCCTCCAGCTCCTCCACCTCTTCTTATCGCGCCAGTTACATTACCTCCATTGAATTTGCCTGCTCCCTCTCTTCCAAGTGGTCCTGAGCCGCTTGTAATCGATCGAGGTGCAGGGTCAAAGGTTGTCACTCGCAATACTGTACCACCAGCGAAGAAACATGATCTGATTGCATGGGCTAAGCATTGTATGGAGAGGGATGATCAAGCTAATGTTTTTGCCACACTTTGCCACACTTTGTAATATGGATAATTTTACTGAGAAAAATGTTTTTATTGAAGGTTTAGGGATTCATTTATGTGTAATGTGGGGAAAATTAAATAATACAGATCTCCCGCAATACTTTAGCGTTTTCTAGAGACACTGTGGAGAAAGTAAATGAGCATGTCGAGAAGTTATTTGGGTATAGAAAGGAGTTAGAAAAGTTGCAGAATGAGGATGACGACGGGGAAAGTATGTATGTGCAGAAACAGTTCCTTCCTTGTCGTAAATCGATATCTGAGGAAGCACGAATTTGTACGAAGGACGCACTTAGATGGATTTCGGATATGTCGATAACTTAGTTGAAGTATATGACACATATAGTCAGTATACGCCAGAAATGCAGAGGAAAGTGATACAGGATAATGATAGAGTACCTACAGGATGATTGTGTAAAAAGAAAGATTAGTTGTCCCACAGAGTTAGTAAGTATTTATAAGAGAGCTTTTTCACTTGACACTTCTCCGACTGCTTTAGCGCTCGATTTAGCTCTGTTGCTTAGTAAGCATTCAGAGCCACCTTCTTCTCAGTTGCCTATGAGAGAGGTTCCTCCAACATTTGTCCCAAAGGTTGAGATTATGGCCGATGCTGCATGGGGTATAGTCGCTGTGGACATTCCTGCACATTATGTATCGCAGTTCGTTCACGTCCCGTTCTCAAGACAGGAAGTGAATTCTATTAGGCAATCTATTCCCGATATTAGGAAAAATCCGACAGGATTCTATAAAGAAATAGTGTCCGTCTTGCAATCCTCAGTGTTCACCTTAGGCAATATCGATTTGTTATTCCCTGTACTCCTACCCGTAGATTTGTGGAAACAAGTTACAGCTATAGATGACATGCCAGGGTTGGGAAATACATGGGTGAATATAACTAGACTCGATGGAGAAAGGCCACCTGGTGAAAGACCGCCTCAGGTGATATTGACTTTGCCTGATAGAATTATTGCAAAATTAAAAACAATAATTCCAGAGAAAAGAATTATTTGGGACAAACTTACGGCCTGTGTCCAAGAAAGGTCTGAGGGTGCTACCAAGTTCTTTAATCGGTTCAAACAGGTATTCCCGGATTTCAGTGGACAAGACCTAGGCAAGAGTCTGGGAAAAGGTTATTGGTGGACACATTTGTGCGTGGACTGCTGCCTGACATCCAGTCACAAATTATGTCTTCTGAGAGCGCTTGGCAGGCAAAATCGCAATCAGAAGTACTGCACATGGCTCAGTACTACGAGAACCGTGTCAATAATGAAAAAGATAGAGTTGAAAAACAAAAAGGTGATTTGAAGACTAAAGTGCTATTACAGCAAATTGTTAGAGGCCCCAGAGGGGGTAGTTCTCAGATTAGAGGTCAGTATGTCCCGCAAGGGAATGTGCCCTTGGGTCCTGTGAACATTATCAAGTGCGCCTATTGTCGTCAAGACGGTCATTGGCGTGCACAATGCCCCGTCCTTCGACAAAGGTCGAATATCAGATTCGGGAATATGGGTAGACGATCCAGAGGTCGCCAGGTGTATGGGGCCCTGGTAGAGGTCAGTTTACACAGGATATCAGCAACATTTTTCACAGGATAATCAGACTTCGAGTGTGGACACCCGGAACATATTTGATCATCCTTCCGCTGCATATTTATCTGAAGAGCTTCCTTCTGATGATATTCTGTTTCGTTAGGATTGCCCGAAGCAGGGTTTGGAACCTACACCTATTCCCGTCAATCAGAAAGGTTCCTACGTTGAAAGGGTGGTGGGAAATAGGAAACATCACTTTTTAATAGATACTGGAGCACAGAAGTGTTCCATTGATCATTCACGGGTTCCAAACATTCCGCAGTGAGGGCAAACCAATGTTTATGTAGGGTTTTCTGGCACACCAGTTGTTTGTCCGGTTTCTTCGCCGGTACCCATTTCTTTGGGTCCCTTTACAGACCACTGTCCATTTCTGTTGACTTTGAATTGTGGAGAGAACTGGCTGGGGTTGAATCTGTTAAAAGAATTAAATGCAGTGATTTATTGTTCTTCTGATGGCGTGCGCTTGACGATTTCTCCACAGCAATTTTCTGTCTTGAAATTCTTGACTAGACCTTTGCCGCCAGAATTTATTAATGTACCAGAGAGCTTATGGGCTGCTGACGACAATGATGTTGGTGTTTTACAGATTGAGCCTGTTAAGATAGTTTTGAAACACGGAATTGAGCTGCCACGCATTCCCCAGTATAAGATTTCAGTTGAGGGTGAGCGAGCTTTGAAATGCATTGTTTACCGATTTTGTGCATCGCGGGGTGATTGAAGAAATTTCAGGAAGTTTGTGCAATAGTCCGATTTTGCCCATGTACAAAAAAGGCGATAATGCAATTCCATTCTGTTTCATAATTGATTTACGTGCCATTAATAAAGTCGTCGCTCCACAATTTCCAATTGTGCCTGATGTGACGACAATCTTAACCATGATTCCAGCTACAGCTACTTACTTTAGTGTGGTGGATCTAAAGAATACTTTCTTTAGTATTCCTATACACAAGGATAGTAGATACTTGTTCGTGTTCACCTTAGGGAGATGCTCGTTCACATTTACTAGTGCACCTCAAGGGTACAGAGAGAGTCCTAGTATCTATAGTAGGGCGTTGAAAGAACAGCTTGATACCCTTGAATTGCCCTCTACTTGTACATTGCTTCAGTTCGTTGATAACTTGCTTTTAGCTGCTGACTCTGAGAGCGCCTGTAAGGGGGGCACTGTGTTATTGCTTATACATCTAGCTAACCATGGTCACAAAGCTTCGCTTAAAAAATTTCAATATTGTTGCCAGGAGGTCGCTTATTTAGGCTATCTCCTGTCAAAGGAGGGAAGAAGATTGACACCTGAAAGAATAAAACACATTTCTGGCATGTCTGTCCCAAATACACAGAAGGAAGTTAGAGCCTTGATAGGTATGGCTTCGTACTGTAGGTTGTGGATCCCAAATTTTTCACTAGTGATCAAACCAATGTTGGCTTTGACGAAGAAGGGCATTTCTTTGCCATTCCCATGGAACGCGGAACACCAGCAATCGTTTCACTTGCTTAAGACTGCATTATGCTCTGCACCAGTTTTGGGCACACCAAATTATGAAAAGGCCTTTGTGTTGTTTGTGCATGAATGAGATGGATGTGCTTTGGATGTATTAACGCAGGAACATGGAGGAAAGAATAGGCAGTGCGGTTACTTTTCTTCCGCCCTTGATCCTGTAGCATGTGCTTTGCCAAGATGTTTGCGAGCTGTCGCTGCTGCTGCTGCGTCTGTAAAACAGAGTGAGGGAATGGTCTTAGGCCATGATCAAACCCTGATGGTGCCTCACTCGGTAGATGTTCTACTGAACAGAACCCAAACGCAACACCTCACTCTGCACAGTTGACAAGATATGAATTGATCTTGTTTGCTCCTCACATTCAAATTAAGAGGTGTTGTGTTCTTAATACGGCTGAACTCCTACCTTTCCCGCAAGATACTACTTGCGGCGATGAAGAGTCACATGATTGTCTGTATACTACCGAACAAGAAACAAAGGGTAGAATTGACTTGAAAGACACTCCTTTGGATAATCCGCAAGGAGAGCTGTTTTGTGATGGCTCCTGCTTCAAACTTCTGGATGGTACATCCACAGCTGCTTATGCAATGTAACGCTCACCTGGTTCCCACGGAGGTAAGGGCTTTTCTTCTCCTATTCTCTTCCTTTCTCCCCTTGCAGGTGTCCCAGGGTGTTGGCAGGCGTGGCTGAAGTCAGGATGCAGGAGCTGACACGGTGAGCGTCCAGCTGCTAGGTGCAGAACAACGCGAAGCACGTGTGGCTGTTCGGGTGGGGTTTAAATAGCCTTGGAAGAAGTTCCTGGTATGTATCCTTCCACCAATCAGGTATGTATCCTTCCCCGACCACACCCGGGTGGTGAAGTAGTCCTACAGGTAAAGTAGTCCCATTCAGGCCTCAAGAGGGCCTGGATGAAGCAGCAAGGTCTGCATCAGGTAAGTGTGCACCCAAGCACTTAAACACATATCCTCTTCTATGAGCCTGGCGCCTAAGGCGCCAGGACTGGGGTCCGCTATGAGCCTGGCGCCTAAGGCGCCAGGACTGAGTCCAAAGGGCCCCGACTTGGGCCCGCTGAGACTTCCCTGGGGAAAATGATGTCTGCCTCTGGGGTTGCTGGGCCCGGCCTGGCTCCTTAGAGGTAGGCATCATGACAGTACCCCCCCTCAAGGCCCCTCCCAAGGTCTTTTCCTCCGGGGGTTTTGGTTTGTGTGGGAATCTTCGATGGAATCTTTGAATTAATCGTGGTGCGTGAACATAGTTACTGGGTTCCCAAGATCTTTCCTGAGGTCCATATCCTTTCCAATCAACAAGATAGAAGAGTTTCGACTTAACTATCTTGGAATCTAAAATGTCTTTCACTTCGAATTCTAATTCTCCATCAATTTGGACAGGGCCTGGGGGCTCAGACAGTCTGGTTCCAGGTTGTACTGGTTTTAGAAGAGATGCGTGAAAAACGGGATGAATCCGCATGTTGGATGGTAAATCGAGTTTAAAGGCCACTGGGTTGATAATAGCTTTGATGGGGTAAGGCCCAATGAATCTGGGATTAAAAGTTCGCTGACCCTTGAGGGGTAGATGTTTAGTTGCTAGCCATACCTGATCTCCTACTTGGTAAGGAGGAGTTTTACTTCGGTGCAAATCAGCGTTTTCTTTATACTTTTTCTTGGCTTGCTGTAAGTGGGTTGTAGCTTCTTTGAAGGCTTGGGTTATTGTGGAATGTAGGTGATTTACTGCAGGCATCTCCAGGGTCAGAGGTGGATCTAGGTCAGAGGTCCGAGGATGGTGACCATACAGGGTATAAAAAGGAGTCTGTCCGGTTCCAGAATGCACTGAATTGTTGTATGCATATTCTGCAATCCAAAGGATGTCTTTCCAATTTAACTCGGATTGGTGTAACATGCACCGCAGATATTGCTCGAGAGTCTGATTGGTTCTCTCGGTTTGTCCGTCGGTCTGGGGGTGGTGGCTGGTGGATAACCGCACGTCTATTTGTGCTAGTTGGCAACATTTCTTCCAAAAGTGGGAGATAAATTGACTTCCACGGTCTGAGACTAATATGGAAGGGAAACCATGTAACCGCACTATATTTTCCATAAATTCCTTGGCCAAGGTGGAAGCTGACGGCAATCCTTTAAAAGGGATAAAATGGGCCATTTTGGAGAATAGATCCACTATTACGAGAATCGTGTTGTAACCACCACAAGGAGGCAGGTCAGTTATAAAGTCCATTGACAAGGTGTGCCAAGGTGCTGGTGGAATGTCCAAAGGTTGAAGTAGGCCGGCTGGCCTTTTCTTTTGACTCTTATTTTGGGCACAGATTCCGCAAGACAACACAAATGACTTTATGTCTTTTCTCCAAGAAGGCCACCAGAAGTGGCGTTTGATCTTTTCTTCTGTTTTCGCGATACCGGGGTGTCCTTCCATTAATGATTCATGATGACGGGTAATGACAAGTTCCTGCAATTCTTTACTTGGCAGAAATAACCGCTCTTGGAAGTAGGGTAAATCATCCTTAATGGTGTAGTGAGGACCCTTTTGACTCCATTCCAGTAAGTCAGAAGAGTCAAAAAGTTGTTTTACTTGAGCTTGGATGTCCTCAATGGTTTGCAATGAAGTCAAGCCCAGAATTCTTTGTTCCGGTATGATTGGCACAGGTTCTAAACTCGAATTGGGTTCTTCCATGCCTATCCGGGATAAGGCATCTGCCTTACCATTCTTGCAGCCAGGGCGATAGGTAATTACAAAATCAAATTCCGCAAAGAATAAAGCCCATCGGAGTTGTCGCGAAGATTGAGCTTTGGCCGTCTTTAAATACTGCAAATTTCTGTGGTCCGTAATTACAGTGATGGTGTGTCTTGCACCGAGAAGATAGTGACGCCAAGCCTTGAAAGCTGATTTAATAGCCAGTAGTTCTTTGTCGGTAATTGCGTAATTGAGTTCAGGTGGAGAGAATTTTCTGGACCAAAAGGCTACAGGGTGTAGTTGGTTAGTTTCTGGGTCTCTTTGCGACAGGACAGCTCCCATGGCCGAACTGGATGCATCGGTTTCCACGATGTAAGGGAGATCTGGGCGCGGGTGCTTCAATACAGGTGCAGAGGTGAATTTGGTTTTCAGGTCCTGAAAGGCTTGTTCAGCCTCAAGAGTCCATTCAAAGCGTTTATTTTTCTTTAGGAGAGCTGTGATGGGTTGAACAGTTCGAGAAAATTCCGGGATGAACCTTCGATAGAAATTGGCAAAGCCAAGAATGCTTTGCACTCCCTTCACAGAGCTAGGAGATGGCCATTTGAGAATGGCGTCCACTTTCCGCGAGTCCATTCGGATTCCTTGTGGTGTCAGGATGAATCCGAGAAACTCCACTTCTGTGGTATGAAAAACGCATTTTTCGAGCTTGGCAAATAATTTGTGCTGGCGCAATTTCTCAAGAACTGCCCTAACATGGTTTCTGTGATCAGATTCTGAGGAGGAATACACCAGGATGTCATCAATATAAACGATGACACAAACATCGATAAGTTCACGAAGAACATCATTCATGAAGTACTGAAAGGCGGCAGGTGCGTTGCACAAACCGAAGGGCATTACTTGATATTCGAAGAGCCCAAATTTGGTGCGGAATGCAGTCTTCCACTCGTCGCCCTCTTTTATACGTACCAGGTGGTAAGCTCCTCGGAGATCTAGCTTGGTGTACACACGAGCATCTTTTACTTGGTCGATAAGCTCAGGTATCAGGGGCAAAGGGTAACGATTCTTAATCGTTATCTGATTTAGGGCGCGGTAGTCAATACAGGCCCTAAGGTCTCCTTCCTTTTTTGGTATGAAGAACAAAGTGGAAGAGACTGGTGACTTTGATGGGCGAATGAAGCCATTGGCCAGGTATTGATCCAAATACTGGCGCAAATGCAGGTTCTCAGGTTCAGTAAGAGCATAAATCCTACTACAGGGTAGTTGTGCATTGGGTACCAAGTCGATTTGGCAATTGTAAGATCGATGGGGAGGTAAGGTGTTAGCCTGCTCTTTCTGAAAAACGTCTTGGAATTCTTGGTTATTCAGATGGTAGCTGTACAGGGGTGGAAGTTACAGAGGCTAGACCCATAGCTGGATTCCTTGGGTAACAGGTTGGTTTACAATCAGGAAAGGTTATCTTCTTTGCTCGCCAGTCTATTCTCGGATTATGTGTTTCTAACCAAGGGATTCCAAGAAGTACTTGAAATTGTGGGGCCTTGATCACATCAAACACGGTTGCTTCCCGATGTCCGTCCTGACCCACCAGAGTGATTTCAACTGTGGAATGCGTTACAGGCCCTGAGGCTATTTCGGTTCCATCAACTGTAGTAATTACATCTTGGGTTACTTTCGGGCGGAGAGGAAGCATAATCCTGGAAGCCAATTCACGGTCTATGTAATTTCCAATAGCTCCACTGTCAATGTATGCTTTTATAGCATGCAACTGCTGAGGCTGTTTTGGGTTCACAAGCACCATTGGCATGACAAAATGCGAGGTCAAAGAGTTTGTTTTCAAGCTCGGCAAGCGGACCCCTACGCTTGTCGGGCTAGGTCGTTTCCCGAACCAGGTGTCAATAACTCGTTATCAGTGGCTCCAACCACCTTCTTGGGTGGTTTAACTAGACAACTTTGAAGAAAGTGCCCTGAAGTTCCGCAATACAGACAAAGTTGCATTTGTCGCCTTCTCTCTTGTTCCTTCTGCGTTAATGGTCCTTTAACACTGCCAATTTGCATAGGTTCGGAAACGTCAGTACTCTTGGAGTTAACGTGGGTCTTGATAGGTACTCTGGTTTCATACTTGAGCCGATCTGCTTTTCTATTTTGAAGTCTGTGATCAAGTTGAACCACTAAGTCTATGTAGTCTGCGCAGGCCTGGGGTGGATCTACTATCTGAGCTATAACATCTTTAAGCTCTCCGCGCAGGCCTCGATGAAACAATGTGATCCTTTTATTTTCAGGCCATCCGGTTTCCACAACTAGTCTATTAAAGGTGGCGATATAGGACAAAAGATCCTGATTACCTTGTCGTAAGGATAGCAGTTCGTTGTCAAGGGCCTGTCCCTGCGAGTGTCGAGCGAACAATCTTTCCATGCTGGCCTGGAAGCCCTGGAAATCCCGGAGAATGGGATCATCCTGATTTACCAATGGAATAGACCAATCGGCAGCACAGCCACTGAGGTAAGATAGTACAAAGGCTACTTTGGTCTGGTCGTTGGGGAAGGCCCCGGGCCTGCATAAAAAGTGTAAACGGCATTGGTTCATAAAAACGGCATGTTTCTTGGGATCCCCCGCAAAACGTTCCGGCGGGGCCAAAGGCATGTGTCCAGGTAGATTGATTTGTACCGGGTTATTCGAACCCATTGTTGTAGAAATATCCCCGCAAACAGGTAAAGGAGTGTGCTCTGCCTGGCCCTGCAATAACCTTTTGGCCAGATCATCAGTTCTTTCCTTGGATAGGATTAGTTCCCTTCTGAGAGCATTAGTCTCCTGGTGGGCTGAGTGCACTTCTGCCCGTAATTCCCCTACAAGATGGGCCAGCTGATCTGTCTCGGAAGTCTCCATAGCGCCCAGGTGGGAAATTGTGGTAGGGCTTCGCGTTCTGTAACGCTCACCTGGTTCCCACGGAGGCGCGGCGTCGAAGGCGCAGAACTCTGAAGATGGACAGGAAGGGCCCCTCTATTCTGGCTTCCCTGGCTCGTTGGATACCCTCCTGTGCGTGAAAAGGGAGTATTACCAACTGTGGAACAATGCTCAAGCCTCCCACTCCCTTCCAACCCTCCACGATACCTCCTCCACGATTCCCCGTGAAGCCTCACCTTAGGGTTTGGAAGGATGAGCTCTCCATCCTGCTTCTGATGCAGGGGCGCGTTGAAACCCAGTTACTTCACTGGATTGAGGATTGATGGGAGTTCAGGTAAGCTTGACTGTTCAGGTAAGGCGCTGTAAAAGTTCTGTTCAAAAGTTCAAGCTTAATAATAATGTTCGTTGTCTAATTGCAGCAAGCGCTAATGCTTATGTCTTTTTCCCCTTAGGGGCCGGGGTCCGGAGTGCCGGAGATATGGCGCCGACCCGAAGTGAAACAGTTCTGGATGAGCGCTCAGGTAATGTCTTTGCATTCGCTCATTCAATGTCTTTGTCTTTTTTCCCCATAGGGGCCGGGGTCCGGAGATGCCAGGAAGCGGCAGGACCCGAAATGCAGTGGGAATAATCCAACAGGTAAGACTTAAAAGGAAACTGAGCTTTCCTTATTCCTTTTCTCCCTCTCACCTTTGTTCTTGTCTTTTTTCCTCTAGGCGCCGGGGCGTAGCTGAATCCAGAAGATCGCTGCTGAAGATGGAAGCGCCTTGCCAAGGTGAGTAAAATGCAGCGCTGCAGCGATCGAAACGAAATGCCTTTAAAATGATGTCTTCCTTTTCAGGGCCGTTGGAGAAATGACTCCGGGATGCAGATTTAGCAGGTAAGGGCTTTTCTTTTCCTATTCTCTTCCTTTCTCCCCTTGCAGGTGTCCCAGGGTGTTGGCAGGCGTGGCTGAAGTCAGGATGCAGGAGCTGACACGGTGAGCGTCCAGCTGCTAGGTGCAGAACAACGCGAAGCACGTGTGGCTGTTCGGGTGGGGTTTAAATAGCCTTGGAAGAAGTTCCTGGTATGTATCCTTCCACCAATCAGGTATGTATCCTTCCCCGACCACACCCGGGTGGTGAAGTAGTCCTACAGGTAAAGTAGTCCCATTCAGGCCTCAAGAGGGCCTGGATGAAGCAGCAAGGTCTGCATCAGGTAAGTGTGCACCCAAGCACTTAAACACATATCCTCTTCTATGAGCCTGGCGCCTAAGGCGCCAGGACTGGGGTCCGCTATGAGCCTGGCGCCTAAGGCGCCAGGACTGAGTCCAAAGAGCCCCGACTTGGGCCCGCTGAGACTTCCCTGGGGAAAATGATGTCTGCCTCTGGGGTTGCTGGGCCTGGCTCCTTAGAGGTAGGCATCATGACATGCAATCACCACATTAAGCACGGTCTTGAAACCAAGAGAATCATGCATAACACTGCACAGGCCACAGAGATTACAGCATTGACCCAAGCTTGTGAACTTTCCGAAGGGCTTGCAGTAAATATATATACTGATAGTCAGTATGCCTTTGGGGTGGTTCACAACTTTGTGAGACTTTGGTCAGAGAAAGGGTTCCAAACTTTACATGGCACTAAAATCCAACATGGCTCCCTAATAGTATGACTACTCTCAGCACTTGCGCTCCCTACTCAGTTAGCAGTTTTGAAATGTGCAGCACATCGAAAGAGTACAGATGACATAGGGAAAGGGAATGCTTTCGCTGATCAGATAGCTAGACAAACTGCTACTGATCCCCTTACGGAGATGTATGTTTCAAGGGAGACTGTAAATGCTTATGCAATGGATGAGGGTGTTGGCTCTGTACAGGATATCCAAGCTGATGCCAGTTTAGAAGAATCCAAGAGGTGGGCTGAAGGCTTGATGAAACTTGATGATGACGGGTGTTGGGTGGACATAGTTGACGGGAAATGGCTACTTCCTAACGCGTATATAATGATGATAGTCATCATGGCCCATGGTCCTACGCATGTATGTGCCCAGAAGATGACAAAAATGTTAGAGAAAGTTTGGGCAAATGACAAAATTTCGAAAATTGCCCAGCGCTACGTCCAGGATTGCATGATTTGCCTACAACACAATGTGGGAAAGGGGACAGTAACTCCAAGGGGAAGTTTTGGGCCACCCTCTGTCCCCTTTAAAGGTATCCACTTTGACTTTATTGAAATGGAACAATGTGAAAATACAAAATATGTGCTGGTGGTCATCTGTGCTTTTAGTAAATGGGTTGAGGCTTTCCCCGTTAAAGATGCTACAGCCATGACTACTGCAAAAAACATGTTAAGGGAATACTTCCCTCAGTTCGGGCTACCAAGAGTTATCTGGTCGGACAATGGTCCACATTTTGTCGCTGCTGTAATTCTGCAGATATGTGCGGCATTACAAATTGACAGGATAATGTTGTGTAGATGTTAATTAATCACTATTGTTCTTTAACCTTATTAGCATTTCCCATAAATAAGTGGGTGGCTAAAAATTGTCTCCATTCTTATACAGCATTATTCTAAGGCTGCATTGTTGTATTTCGTCATCATCACGTCTAGGCTAATCCCTTAATTGCGGTTCTTGTAGCTATAGTGATTAATAGTGATTAATTAACATCTACACAACGTTATCCTGTCAATAGACATAAGGATCTAAAATCATAAATAATTTCTCGGGGCTTTTCTGTCTTTATTTACAGAAAACTCCCGGAAATCACGAGGCTGCGTGGCTAAATCTAAACTGACAAGTGGAAAAGATAACATCACTAACAGACCATTGAACCTGCATAACCCTACCTCAAATAAGAAAAGGTAAGATAAGCCATCTCCATGGGCACATTTTACCGATATATCTGGCCTCTCGAAATTCTGTCTGATTCACGATTTAACGGTGGAATAGCCAGTCCTAATGGTCACCCTCTAAAATTTTCCATTTGACTATAGGAGTGTGGGGAAGATTGAATCGCCCTAGAAGATAAAACTGCCTACCTAATAAGGCTATATATTTTCCTCCTCAGAGGGACCAACTACACTTGGAAATTCAGGTAACAAATGTAACCGTGAATTGTTCCAGACACATTAATAGTGTCAAAAGAAGAATAGTGATATACTGATTCTTTTCTGTTCTGGTTTTTGTCAACAGTTGCTCCTTTTTATAACTGACACATTTCGAAAGAAGAAGATTCTCATCACTCTATTATTGTTAACATACCACTCCTGAAGAAAGTCCCACCTAACCGCACACCAGAAATCCCCAGCCCGGGCCGTCGCGGGAGCGCGCCCACACTAAATCCGGCTGGGGACGCTGGAGAAGGCACTGGAGAAGGCACACACCAGGTGAGAGCCCCTCGGGCCAGGACTTCAGGAATCGGCCGCTCTCCCACTGGCGCTGAACCCCTTGAGTTACTCGGCTGGCACAACCATAGACAGTCACTCCGAGGGCGCCCCCCCTACCCGGCGTCCCTCCCCACACACTCTACCGCAACCAACATCCCATGAGTTGGAAGGAGGCCCTTTCCAAGTATCAGTTTGCGGCGGAGAGGACAAAATGGCCGCCGGGCCCCCATCGGTGCCGCCTCCTGACCTGGGGGCCATCCAAAATAACATCCAGATGATTTTGGAGGAGATACATGGGATTCAAACAGACATGGGTGCTAAGTTGGCCGACCTCACCACTAAGGTCACCACCCTGGAAGACCGTGTGGAGGGAGTCGAGAACAACCAGCTCTCCACGGCGATCTTGGAGACGCAAATGGAGGCCAGGTTCCAGGAGGTATATCGAAGGGAGGAGGAACTACGGTTCAAGGTGGATGACATGGAGAACAGGGAAAGGAGGAACAACTTGCGCATTTTTGGCCTTGTGGAGTCTGAAGGGGAGAGCTTGCAGGCACTGGAAGGCAAGGTCCACGACATCATAAGAATCGTCATGGGGCGGAGGCTGACATTGAGATTAAATTTGACAGGGTGCATCGAGCCGGCGGAGGTGGTAGAGACCCGAGGTCGGTGCTGGCCCGACTGCATTACTATAGGGACAAAGCCAGGATCCTGGAGAAGGCGAGGAACTTCAGTGATATCCAATACAGAGACTCTAAGGTGGCAATCTACCAAGACTTCTCGGCCCTCACCCTCGCAATGAGAAAGAAATGTGGAGCCCTTAACAGATGGTTACAGGGTAAGGGGGTCAGATATCGCTGGGGCCACCCCTTCTACCTGGCATTCAAGTGGTCGGGGGAAAGACACCACCTGGTGACGGAGGAGGACATCTTGCGTACCACTGGTGACCTGGTGAGAGATTGTGCCGGTCCGTCCAGCGGAGCTGGGGGTGAGGCCAGGAACCCACCGCGGGGCCCTGACAGTCTGGGACAACCCAGCGGCAAGACCAAGGTCAAGGGGCATGCAAGTTTTAAAAAAACAGGCACCCATCAGCGGCCTCTGAGGATCACCTGAAGTGACTGTAACTTTTCTTAATGTTTGTTGTTTGGTTCGATGGACCTCCGTGCTGGGCCCGCGCCAGGGGACACGGGGGACCGTGGGAGCAGGGTTTGGTTTAAAGGTTCACACGCGTTCATTCTGACTTAAAGAGAATGGGTTATCCACACGTTTACACTACCCGGGGCTGGGGTAGAGTCCTTGGTGGTTCGTTGACCGTCCCCGAAGGAGATCGGGTGACATGGACGAACGCCTCAAGTCGGGGGGAGGGGGAATGGGGACTAGCCATTCCGAACAGGAATCTTCAATTTTTCAGTGGGCCATACGCAAGCATTATACTACGGTGAACTTAGAGATGAACTACCTAGACGACAATGGTTGAAGGCAAGATAGGCACACTCAATGTCAAGGGCCTCAATTCAAAAAACAAGAGGTCCCTGACCAGTAATATGTTCCGCAAACAGCAGCTAATGGTGCTGTTCCTCCAAGAAACCCATTAAAGACAGGGGAAGGAATCACCCATCAGGGGGAAGGACATCAGTGCCAACTTCTGGGCCTCCCACAGAAGCTCGAAGAAGGAGGGCGTGGGGATTCACTTGAGCAAAACACTCCACCTTACTAATACAGAAACCAAGAGAGGCTTTGGGGGGAGGTTCCTGGGGATCAAGGGTATTTACGAAGGGGAACGCATAACCCTAGCCACCCTCTACGCTCCCAACTCAGGCCAGATAGGTTTCCTAACCCATATTCTGGGGGTAATGGATGAATGGGCTGAAGGGGCCATGATACTGGGGGGCGACTTCAATCTCATAATGGACCCCGGACTGGAATGGTGGATTGCAAGGGTGACTGAACCGAAAGGGATAACCAAAGACAACCTAACGCTCCAGCCCCTGCTTAGGGAACACTACTGGGAGGACGTCTGGCGAGCGACACACCCGGAGCCCGGGGGATACACATTCTTTTCCCCCCCACACCACACCTACACCAGAATCGATTTCCTTTTGACTTCTAAAGAGGGGAGTGGGGTTGTTACAGCCCCGAGGGTTGAGGCAATAACATGGTCCGACCATGAGCTTCTTGTGGCGGACTGGTCGCTCCCCCTATCCCCCAGGTCAGCCCGGTGGAGGTGTAATGATACGCTCCTGAGGGATTCGGTCTTCCGGGAATTCCTGAGAGGTGAAATGGAGGCGTATTTTGAGATAAACGACGATGGGGAGACGGATATGGTGACAGTGTGGGAGGCGGCGAAGGCCACCTTTCGTGGCCTCCTTATAGCCGAGGGTTCTAGGCGTAAGCAGGAGAGAGGACTCATTGAGGCCAAGATACGGGCTGAACTCAAGAGCCTGCGGGGTAGGCTTACCCAAGAGGGGGTTGACAAGGAGTCCATCCTACCGGAAATGTGTGAGAAACGCCAGGCTTTGCACACAGTCCTCATTGGGGAGGTGGTCAAGAAATTGAGATACACGCGACAAAGGTACTTGGAAAAGGGAGATAGGGTGGGGACCCTACTGGCACGTAGAGCTAGGGGGTGTAGACTGGAGAGGAGGGTTGGACCTATTAAAGATGGGGAGGGCATGGCTCTCAATAAAAAGGCAGAGATAGTGGGCCCCTTTGCAACCGTTTATAGGGACCTGTACACAAAACAAGAGGGGGAATTGCCGGAGGAGATCTGGGCCTACCTGGTAGAAACACCGGCTACCCCGCTTATTGGGGGCCGAGCTGCGGGGCTTGGAGGGGGACATAACGGTGGAGGAGGTGGAGGCAGCTATCAAGAAACTTAAAGCAGGGAAGGCCCCCGGGAGTGATGCCTATACGGCTGATTTCTATACACAATTCCAGCCCATGCTGACGGAAACCCTAGCCAAATTGTTCAACCACATCCGCAGCAAAGAGACGATCAACCCACATTCCTACAGGCCCTCATCTCTGTAATCCCCAAGCCAGGAAAAGACCCCACAGAACGCGGCTCCTACAGACCCATCTCCCTCCTAAACCTCAATGCTAAAATATTCGCCAGGATCCTGGCCACTCGCATGGAGAAATGCCTGCCCCGCCTGGTTCACCCAGACCAATCAGGCTTCATATTAAACAGACAAGCCTCGGACAACACGCGCAAAACCCTCCATGTGCTGCACTCAAGGGAAACCCGGAACGAGGGGGTCCTCCTGCTGTCCCTGGATGCAGAAAAGGCCTACGACCGGGTGACTTGGACCTTCATGGGGGAGGTCCTCTCGGCAGTAGGGATGGGCCAGAGATGGTTGGGATGGATGGCGGCACTATATTCCACCCTCACGGCCAGGGTGGCCGCCAATGGGATGGAATCAGAAGCCTTCCCCCTAGAGCGAGGAACGAGACAGGGCTGTCTACTATCCCCCCTGATATACGCCCTTGTCATGGAACCCTGGGCGATCTCTGTGCGTAACAATGAGGCTATTACTGGAGAACAGATGGGCGGCTCCCACTGTAAGATCAGCGTGTTCGCCGACGACGCTCTCCTCTATGTTACTAAACCGACACTGATGGTCCCTCATGTGTTGCGGGCATTGGAGCGTTATGGGAGCCTCTCGGGGTACAAGGTCAACCTGGGCAAATATGTGGCTTTTATGGGGGGTCGATTACCGGACACAGAGAGAGAGTATGTGGAGGGTCTACCCTTCCAATTGCAGAGAGAAGGGTCCGGCACCTGGGAATCCAAATCACACCAGACATAAAGGACCTCTATCTGAGCAATTTCACCCCTTTGTGGACTGAGGTCAAGAGAGATGTAGAGAGGTGGGCGGTCTCGGGGTTCTCGTGGATGGCACGACTCAACCTGATCAAAATGGTGGTACTTCCCAAATTCCTATTCCTCTTCCAGATGCTCCCCAATCAGGTCCCCACCGCGTTCCTACAGTCAATGAAACGCACCCTACTCAGGTTCCTCTGGGGGGGGGAACGTAGGATCTCCTACGATGTCCTAACGAGACGCAAGGAAGATGGTGGGGTGGGATTCCCGGATTTCGATACATATTACAGGGCCTCCCAGCTGGGGATTTTGGTCGACCATTTCAACCCTGGGTCAGAAAAGCAGTGGGTAGCACTGGACAATAGGTTACTTGCCCCGGTCACGCTCGATGAATGGTTGTGGGTCCCCAGAGCGCACATCCCCAGGCGTGTTCTGGACCACCCGGTTTTGGGTGTCCTGTGGTCTGTTTGGAAGGAGGGGGGTTACTATAGATGGCTCACAACCAGGCCCTCCCCACTAAGTTGCATTTGGGCGCCACCATTCATAGCCAAGGTGGCGCAGCCGGCCGCGTATCAGAGGTGGTATGAGGCGGGGCTTGTTAGGGCATGCCACTTGTGGGTGGGTGGCTCCTTCATGCCCCTTCTGGACCTGGAGGAAGCCCTGGGGCTGGGCAAGCTTTC
The DNA here is from genome assembly GCF_040938575.1 of Ambystoma mexicanum. Taxonomy (NCBI): domain Eukaryota; kingdom Metazoa; phylum Chordata; class Amphibia; order Caudata; family Ambystomatidae; genus Ambystoma; species Ambystoma mexicanum. The sequence continues at coordinate 440,363,834 of NC_090932.1, read as the reverse complement.
ACCTTTTCGCTACCTTCAACTGATGGGAGTCCTCTCCGAACCCTCATGGGGGGATACACTCAGGAGGGAACTCACGGACTTCGAGAAAACAATCATCTCCACACGGGGCTCTAGGGGGGTCATATCTCGTTTGTACAAACTTCTCTTGCTCTCGATACCCAGGGATCCACCGCCAGCACGGACACAATGGGCAAAAAGATTTGGGCACGGCAATAGATGATAAAAGGTGGACTAAAATGTGCATCCGGGCCCACCGTTCAACGACCTCCCCCCAATACAGACACCAAGCTCCCAAGGTTTTACACAGATGGCACTACCCTCCACAGTTGATAGCCAGAATGAGCCCGGGCTACGACCCACACTGCTGGAAATGCAAAAAGAAAAAAAGAGATTACATGCACTTGTGGTGGTCTTGCCCGAGGGTGCAGTCATATTGGGGGGAGGTCCTATCCTGGGTCAAGGGGGTGGATGGTGTCTCTAGGCCCCTCTGTCCCTGGTTGCTTCTATTCGGTATTGAGGTGGGTGATGACCAGGTGGACACCCAGGGCCACATGTTGCAGGTCATGCTTGTAGCAGCCAGGTGCTGCTTGGCCCAGATGTGGAGGAATCCGCACATACCTGATGAGAGGGAATGGGTTGCGAAGGTGCGGACAATATATGACTTGGAATTTCTCACCCACGTTCTGGATGAATCCAGATCCAACATTAAGGAACTCTGGCTTCCCTTCTTTGAAAAGTATGAGCAATCGACCTGAGGGGTGAGCCCATGAACTGTTGGCCTGCTTGGGTTTTGAGTCCAGAGGAAATGGGGGACCTAATAGGTATTCGTTGTACAAGGCACGCACCCCCATGGGGTGCTGTTAGGTTGAGCCCTAGACTATGTGTGCACTAATCTATTTGACAGTCCGAACTCAAAAAATGCACAACGCGTCCCTGCAAGATAAGCTTGAAATCGGCACCTTTTCACTGGCTAGGGGAGGGTAGGGGAGAGGGGGGAAAGGGTTATTGTTTGAACGTTTTTTCTGGGAATGATACCGGATTGAAATGACGTTTGTTGTAATAACCTTAGAAAATGCTAATAAAAACTATATTTTTTTAAAAAAAGAACAAGCTCGCTAAGACGTGTGCCGGCCCCAAACTAAAATGGCTGGATGCCTTACCGATCGTGTTATTATCCATGCGTACAACCCCTCAAACTAAGACTGGACTCTCTCTATTTGAGGTGGTAATGGGGAGACCTACCAATGTCTGGAACCTTCCTAAATGCAATTCATTGAGAAATGTTGAAAATGCATTACTTTCATATTATTGCAGCCAGTTGACTAAAAACCTGTATTTGATTTATCACCAGGTACGAGAAGCTTTACCTGTGCGATACGAGGGCCCGGGCCACAGTATACGGCCTGGAAGTTGGGTGCTCATTAAGACATTTGAGCGCTCTTCCTGCCTTGCGCCTCGCTGGCGTGGCCCGTTCCAGGTCCTGTTGGTCACCCAAACAGCAGTGCGGGTCTCTGGAAGAAAGAACTGGATCCACGCGTCCCACGTCACATGATTAAGTGATGTGCAACTCGTGTACTTTTTTCTTGTTCAGACTTTGTTTTGTGTGATTTGCTTGTTCCTCCATTTGCCTTACCTGCCTCAGTCGGGCTCCCCCCCTGTCCCGCCCTCCTCTCTCCCCCGCCTGCTCTCCTAGTATTCCATTGGCCCTGCTCCCCTTCCCATGTGACCAGAACCATCAACATGCACATTAGTGCTTTTACCCCATTTGCTGAATTTCCGCACTCCATTTGCACAGAGCGCCGGCACGAGTAAGTGATGTTCAACTTGTGTACTTTTTTCTTGTTCAAACTTTGTTTATTTTGTGTGATTTTCTTGTACTTCCATTTAACTTTCCTTCTGCAGTCTTGCCCCAGCCCTATCCTAACCCTCCTTTCTCCCCCACCCGCTCTCATAGTATTCCATTGGCCCTGCTCCCTGTGAATAACAAACCAAAAAAGAAGGTCAACTACACACATGATATAACAACACACTGCACGAACATACACAACCCCTTTAATCACAACCACCCTACTCCCATGAGTCACTTCCAGTCCATGGGCTGGTCCCACCAGTTCAGGGGTGTCCAAAACATAGTCACTTAGATGGGCAGGCTTCTCCCTCCCAACCTTCTGGGGATACCTCCTACCTGCCTCCCGGATCGGGCCCTCCTCACCTGAGCTCCCCTGACCCGGGGAGCTTGGCGGATGGGCCAGGCCACCGCCCTCGTCCGGTACATCATTCACATCCATTCTCTGCTACACTTCTGACCTGGCTTCTCCAACTGTCTTGAAGAAACTGGTGTTGAGGGTGACAGAAAATGTCCCATCCAACGCTATTATCATGGAGCCGTGCTCTGCTACCATGTCCAAGGGACCAGGCTTGAATGCCAGGGATAGCCTTCCTTGAAGATGTCTGTTCTTTACGAGTACTTCAATGCCAGCGGTGACATGCTGGGGGCGGAGTACTCTTCTGATGCTCCTCTCCCTTTCCACCTGCTCGTTGTCGATGACCACTGTTACCCTCTACCCACCTCCGGGTTAAGGTTCCTGGGACACTGCCTGAACATTGCCTCCACCGGGGCAACACCGGTAGATGTGTGTAGGGTGGCCCGGTACTCCCGCAGGAACTGGTATAGAACCCTCTGCACGCTGTGTCCCTGACTGTGAGCGACGCGGAAGACTTTGTTCAGTGTCCTCATGAAGCTCTCCTTGCCGTTCGCCCGAGGCCACAGAGGAGTGACTTTATGGTGATGGACGCCATACTCCTCCATTAGCTGGGCAAAACTCTCCCCTTGGAAGGGTGGACCATTGTCCGAACAGAGCACCTGGGACAGTCAAACTACACCTCTGGATACCTGGCCCACTCATGTACGACCACCAGGATGTGAGTGTCCCGGCCTGTAGACCCGAAGTCTGCGTGAACGATCTCCCAGGGCTTGTTCACTTGCAGCATTGCCTAGGTGATGGGTTCCCTCTGGGCTGGGGATGCCGCCTGGCACCACACACAGGCTGCCACAAACTCCACAACGTGCCTCTTCAAGTCTGGAAACCACACATTCTGTCACAGGCAGACCTTGGTCTTAGCGGTTCCTTGATGCCTGTGGTGCGCCAACTCAATCCCCTGCATGCTCTTGCACTGTGGGATCACAATTTTGTCCCATCTGAGAAGCAGCCCTATCTCCACAAATGCCAACGTGTACTTAACCATCCATAGCTGTTCCCGGGCCACCTTTGCCTCTTGGGTCCTCAGAGCCAGCATCTCCACTACTGACTTCCAGCAGCCCTGTTGGAGAGTTGTCTTCAAATCGATAAAACTCTTGTCCTCAGCTGCCCCCTGTTCCAGCTCTTGGATCGACACTGAGTTGGGAGTGACCGCTTACACCACCAGTCTGACATGCTCATCGCCTTTCTCTGGACTGATGTTCTTCTTCCCCCCCGGATCGCTGTGTGCATGCCTCGACAGGTAGTCAGCTGCATTGTTGTTGCCAGGCTGGTATACTAGGGAAACACCATATTCAAGCAGGACCACCAGCATCCACCTTTCAAGCCTTGCCGGCAGCTTTGACGATGACCCCACCAAGATGGGTAGCAGGGGCTTGTGATCCGTGACCACCGCCACATGTCTTCCCAACACATAGAGACCGAAGTGATGACATCCCCACAGGACCGCCAAGGCCTCCTTTTCAATTTGTGAGTATCGTTGTTCTGTCTCAGACAGCGCCTTGCTGGCATAAGCAACTGGGCGGACCTCACAGTTGGCATCCATCTGTGTGAGCACTACACCTAGGCCAAATGGGCTGGCATTGACCACAATTTGCAAGGACGGGTCGAAGAAGGCATGGTGTCCTCTGCCGTCAAATCCCCCTTTATATCTTCAAAGGCAGCCTGCTCTAGGGGCCCCCACTGGCAGGCAACCTCTTTTTTAGTCTGAGCCTGCAGAAGCTCTGAACAGGATGCAAGGTTCTTGATGAACCGGCCACAATATGTGACCATTCCTAAAAAACTCTGGACTTCCAACACATTCTCAGGGGGACGTGCCTCTACAATGTCTTTTACTTTCCGAGGGTCCAGTGACACACCCCCTTCTTTGAACAGAAAGCCAAAGAACTCAATCTTCTTCTTCAGGAATTCACATTTGTCTCTGTGCAGTGTCAGCCCTAGTGACTGAAGTCACTCGAGTGTCCTGGCCAGTCTACCCAGGTGCTCCACCTTAGACCGCGCAAACACCAGGATATCATTGCTTATGTTCAACACACCATCCAGGTCAGCAAGAGCACCACGGCATATGTTCTGGAATACTTCAGCTGCCGATGACACCCCAAAACTCAGACGCTTGTAGCAGTAGAAGCCATGGTGAATGGTACACGTCATTATGTACCACAATTTGGGGTGCAGCACCACCTGATGGTATCCGGCCCTCAAGTCAAGTTTGGAGAAGAACCGGGCTCCTTGTAGCTCGGCGATGTTATCGTCAATCGTGGGGGTAATACGCCACTCCCTCTTGATGGCCTTGTTTGGGTGCTGCATATACACGCATATACGCACAGAGTCCAGTTATTTCGGTTTTCTGGCGATGACGATGGGAGATACCCAGTGTGTCGGGCATACACCTTCTCAATGATGTCAAACTCGACAAGGCTGTCCAATTGTTTATCAACCAGGTCACGCAGCTGGAATGGAACCCGACGGTGATTCAAAGGGATTGATTGGATAGACTCATCAATGTGGAGCCTCACTGGATCCCCAGTAAGCTGGCTGATCCCTTCAAACAGCTGATTGAACATGTCTAGGAGGTCCTGCACATCCTCCACATAGGCGGAGTAGGCACAACTCACAATGCCCAGTTCCTCTGCAGCTGCACAGCTCAACAAGGTGTTACTGCTGACCATCGTGACATAAAAGCGGGCCCTGATGGATGACCCTCTGTGCTCCAAGTTGGTCATAAACGCCCCATCCAGCGGGATCGGCCGTTCATCGCCAAACGTGAAGATACGTGCTTTAGGTGTCTGCAGCTTTGGCAGCTCATCGATGGCATCATAGTGCCCCAAAGCCATGACGTTAACAGATGCCCCAGTGTCGACCAACAGCGGGACTGTGGATTTGTTCACCTTGACGAGACACCGTGGCTGCCTCCTGTTCTTGGGCTGCAGAGCGCTGACACTCAAGATTAAGAAGACGTTCTCCTTCTCTTCTTCATCATCGTCCTCCCTAGGGGTCCCATCGTCACCTTTGTCACCCATCACACATGAGGTGTTCCCTCCGGATATTCCCTGGACATGCACAACAGATTCAGAAGAGAAGGGGGAGTAGCCATCCTCCACAAACATCACCTTGCAGATTTACACTCTGGGAAACAACCCTGCAACTCTGACTGTGAATCCCTGTATGTTATATTCCAACTCACCTCTCACTCTCCCATAGCTTCATACTACTTTACAGATCCCCAGGCTACAAGAGAAATTTTGTGAATCTTTAGCACTCATCCTCCTCTCTCACTCCCTGCTTATCGGTCTAGGAGACCTCAACATTTGGTTTGATGCTCCCACCATCCCCATGACCTGCCCACTCATTGACAACTTGGAAGGCCTCAACATGATCCAACTAATATATGGCTCAACCCACAGTGCACGGCACACCCTTGACTCATCATTCGGTTCAACCAATCTTATCTCCCCTTCCTCCACCCGCCCTCTAATTTGGACTGATAATTTTGCCATCTTCTTCTCGCTTATGACATCCTCTCCCCACCCCTCACCACACCTACACTCTCAATTCACCTTGTGTACCGCTCTGGAACAATGTAATTGTATACCCCGACCTGGCTGACTCCCTGCTTTCCTTCGTTCCCAACCTTCCTATCTGTGGAGGAGTCCTGTCTATTGACCATGCCCTAACCCCCCTCACACCTACCAGATCCACTTTGCACAGACCCGGCCCTTCACTGAAATGATTCACTCCTTGCCTCAAATCCCTCAAAGCATGCAACCACTCCCTAGAACGTAAATGGCCGGCTAACCCTTCCCCTCAGAACAAAGCCAGGCTTGCACACAGATAAGAGCATACATGACTGAAAATTGGAAAGCCACAGATGCTCCATAAAATCATTGCATAATTCAAGGCCCCTCCCTTCTCGACTCCCTCTACACCACACTCCCAAGCACTTTGCGATGCACTGTCAGATCACTTCTGCAACATCGCTACTGAAAGAAGCCACAAAATCAACACAAAATTAGCAACCTTCACCTCCCTTCAGCCCCACCTAACCACTTCTACCTCCCTCTCATGCCCCGTCTTCTGCTCATTCTCCCCATCTCCCATCCAGAATTCATGATGCTACTCTTCAGTAGCCACCCCTTGCTATCCCCTGGATACCCTTAAACCCCACCTCCTCAAGAACATTCTTTCATCAACATGCACAGGAAGCATTGCTAGATCAATAATTAACCAATCTCTATCATTAGGCATTTTCCCAGCAGCTTTCAAAACCTCTCACATCCAACCATTACTCAAAAAACCCTCCCTTGACCCTTGCCTTCCATTAAATCACTGCCCAATCTCAAACACCTGCTTAATTACAAAATTCTAAGTTTGCACAGCCCATTCCCAGCTCTGCCACTTCAAAGAATCCAAAGGTCTACTCGACGGTGTACAGTCTGGTTTTAAGACCCCTCCATGGTACTGAACCTTCAATTATTTCTATCTGGGATGACATGAAAAGAACAGGAGATGCAGAAGGATGTGCTGCACACATTCCCTTTGACCTCTTGGCAGCATTTGACACAATCGAGCACTACACCCTCACAAACAGACTCCACTCCCTATGCATCAGGAAATCTGCTCTTAGATGGATCTCCTCTTTCTGCGCCATCCGCTCACAAATCATCTTGCTCCCTACCTGTCTCCAATGGAGTTGCTCAATGGGCATCCCTCTCCCCTCTTCAACCGTTACCTAAGCTCCATCCTCGCCATCATCCGCTCTCATGATCTTACCTGCTACAACTACGCCAATGACACATAGCACATTTTCAAAATTCCGATATCCCCAGCGCCCTTCACCCAGACCTCGTCACCTGCCTCTCCGAAATCAACCACTGGATGACGACCAACCACCACCTGTGTAAAATAGCTTAGTGACAAGGCAGCACTCAAACCACACTTTGGCCGCCATCCCTAGGACCAGCCCTCGCAGCATCCTCCTTGGCAAAGAAGCTGGGATGCACCCTGAGCTCTGACACCCTCTCGCCTCATCAACGCTGTCTCCAGCTCATAGCAATTTCACATTTGCCTTCTCAGAAAAATCTTTCCCTATGTCTCCTACCCTTGTAGAATTTCATCAATGCTGGCTATCTTCCTCTCCCACCTATATTATGCCAATTCTCTCTATCTAGGAGCCCCTGTGTTTCAGCTCAGAAAGCTCCAGCATATCCAAAACTCTCAAGCCAGGCTTCACTTTGCCCTCTGCCCAAGAGAACACATGTCCCCTGCCCCCAGGGTGCTACAGTATCTACCTATTATGCTACTTTCAAAGCCATGTGCATCACCCACTGTGGATCCAGAAAAAAGGCCCTGAATTCCTCCAAAACAAACACACACCATATCAATCCAACAGACACCTCACATCCGGCTCTGCACTCTTCCTTGTAATCCCCCCCCCTCCAAACCTACTAGAGTAGGAGGATTCTCTTTCGCTATTCTAGCTCCCACACTTTGGAACTGTCTTCCAATCAACGTGCACCACTTAGAGAATGACCTCTGCTGCAGGAAGGCCATAAAAACATGGATTTTCCCTCCTGCAACCTGACAAAACCTAAACTGATCACTCCTTTTATGATGACATTTTATTTATTTATTAGTCACTTGTTAGGCGCTTATACAATTAGAAAACAGTGCCCTTAGGGCAATAGGAGGGACAGGGGAGGGTAGCTAATAAATTACAACAAAGATAAATAACATTATAATAGTACAAACAACAGAAGAATGACAGGGAGAGGAAGACAAACCTACTGAGCCTTGTGAGTGTTCAGAACGTGCAAGTTCAGAGGGGAGGGGGATAAGGGAAAGGTGCTGTGGTGCTCATGGAGAAGTGCTCAGGGTGAAGTGCTAAGAAGAGAAAAACGTAAGTGCAACATCAGTGGGGAGGGTGATCCTAAGCACATGCAGTAAAAAGGCAGCAGCTGTGATGAGAGATGTGGGGAGTCAGGGCCCAGAGGATACATAAGGACCCTGCATATCAGTCACGCTATTGTATGATTAGCAGGGAAGAGATTAGGAGAAGGAAGAGGTAAAGGGAAAGGTCTTAAGGCTTTAACGGAACATAATGAGGTCCTGCTCAAGATGCAGAGGGAGAGGGAGGCTATTCCACATAAGGGAGCCCGCTGAGGAAAGTGATTGTCCACCCACTCTCTGTTTAGCAAATCACTTTGCACGCAAGGAGTTGGTGCCAGAGGAATGCAGGAGTCTAGAAGGAGAGTATTTGACCAGGAAGCGTTGAAAATAGAGTGGTCCCCGGCCCCAGATAGCCTTGTGGATGATAGAGAGGGATTTGAATTTAATCTGTGCTGAGAACGGGAGCCAGTGAAGGCTTTGTAGGGCAGGAGAGATGCGGTCCCTGGGCTTGAGGCCAAGGATAAGTCATTCTGCCCTATTCTGGGTTAGCTGGATGGGTTGCAGGGTGGACAAAGGAAGACTAAGTTTGAGGCTGTTGCAGTAGTCTAGCCTGGAGAGAAGCAGAGCATGGGTGACATTGAGTCTCTGGGGGAAGGTGAGGAAGGGTAGAGTTCCTTTGAGAAGGAAAACCTGAAAGTGGGACTTCTTGACAATGTCCTGAATTTGAGGGATGAAGGAAAGGGAGGAGTCGAAGATGACTCAGAGATTCCTGGCTTCAGAGGAGGGGGAAGGGCGAGAGCCCATGAAGGAAGGCCAGAGTGCAGGGAAGAAGTAGGATGAAGGGGATCCAATAGGGTACATACTTATGGAATACTAGCCAAATTCACAGCCGCCATCCCCGTGTATCTGCTTTCACACACAACCCCAATGACACTTTGCACAAACCTTCTGCCATAAGTATGCAGCTGACTTTCATGACAAAAAAATCAAACTGAAGCTACACACATAATGACTATCCTCTTGCATACCCTCTCAGACTACCTCTCCAGACTATCTCTCCCCACCTATCCACATGCCCTTTAGACATGGGTGGCTAGCTGTGACAAGGCTACCCCATAATATCTTCCTATTGGCTATAAAGCACACATGCACACCAGCACACCCTTGTATTTCCCATACCTTGGACATTGGACCCACCAAGGGCGTTCAACCTACAGCATTTTGTGACCGTACCTCTGGTTGCAGGCTCTATACAAATAACTAAATAAAATTAAATACAAACATATCTATGCATGGATATATAAATAGCTACATAAATAATATCATACATATAAAAATAAATATATACATTAAATAAAGGGGTGTGACTGCTGCAGTCAGTCACACCTAATGGCCCGCCAGATCGTTCTTGTGGCCTGGTCACAGTACCTTTGATTGATGTAGTCCTTTGGGGCAGGCCTGTCCCTCACTTCTAGCTCCAAGGGCTGACCCACTGCCGGTGTTGTCACTGGTATGTTGTTGCCTTGTGCCCACATGCAGCACCACTGCTGTCCCCGCCTTAAGGGTTCTCAGTCAGATTTTAATACTCACAAGGCCCCTTCCCATGTGAAACATGACACCTTCACTGCTGCCAGCCCGGTACTATTCCTCCAGCTTTGTGGCATTATGTGCCCCTTTAGGGCACTGCAAAGTCACCATCGCCAGCCCAGCAGAATATTTTCAGCTCTGCAGCGCCCGGTGCCCATGTGAGGTTTTACACATAATCACCACCACCACCGCTCTGTGATTATGCCTTAATGGTGCTGCAGGGAGACCCCAACCTGTCCTTCTCTGACAGTCATCGATATCTTCACATGGGCCACCATGAGGAAGCATCCTGCGATTTATTTTCTTAACTGGCCCACCTTCTTTGCTCCGTGAGGGCATGTGTCGCTCCTCTTCACCTGGGCCCCTACTAATTATACAATCTGGGACTTCTTTTGTTCCCCTACCTACACACTTGATCTCTGGATGGCCCGCATCTCCAAATGTATTCTTTCGCTCTTGGGTTACTCTTGGCATACACGACCGGGTACCATGGATATTCCGGGCCTGCTCTGACTGTCCCTGAGGTGTGCCCAAGGACCACCTGATACCAGACTGCCCCTCACATGCTGCCCCACACATGGGAATTGAGCTGGGATGCCATCATCTTCACCCGGTCTGCACCCCACATGCAGCCTGGGACTTCTGGATTCTGGGCTCAACCAATCTGTCCCCAGGGCAGGCCGAAATCCTTCAGGCCATGTGGGTGCCCAGGCTGCACCAGACACAGAAACCAGGTCTTGCTCTTCCTGCCGGGCATATCTAGAATGCATGGCCTAGATTTTGCAGGTAACAGTGCTCCGGGACACCACCTGAGGATACGGCCTTTCAGGGAGCTTTATCAATCCCCTCCTACTTCTCCTATTGCTCTCTTCTGTCTAAGGAAGGTGTGGTATCAAAGTAAGACAGATACAAGTGATCACAGTTCAAGGGTGTTTATTGAACTTCATCAGGGGTGTTTAAACGCCTATTTAAACCTAAATCTAAGATGGGAGCAAGCTACGACCATCAAATAATAATAGTACAGTCCTATTGGAGCCCAGTCAAATAAAATAGGCCTATACTAAAAGAAAACTATTGCCAATCCTTACCGCAATTCTACAAAAAAGTGTGGGATAATGTTCACAAAATGAAAGAAGTGTTCACAAAATGATAAGTCAGGATGTTTAGGTCATTGGCCTCCCTTCCCCATGTTTTTAGCACAGGACAAGACGGGTCACTCGAGCACAGCACACTCTTGGGCTTCTTCGGTATGAGGTCACAATTCCTTTTATCAACATCAGGCCCTTCTGTGCCCAAGTCTCTTTTGTTCTCAGTCTCTTGCTTCAGAGGACCTGATGTACCAGAAAAAAACAAAGAAAAGTTCCTTTCCAAGTATTCAAGTCGGCCGATTTACTCTTTACCATGGCTCCCCCTCAGCTGAGCTCAGATCCTTCCTTCACAATTAGCCTTCTTCAGTCGGGTTCATACCAACTTGAATTCGCAGGCACCCTTCAATTGGGTTCACATTGGGCACAACAATATCTTTACGGGTGAGTTTTACTATTCAGCCCAGATCTCCATCTACCAGGCTCAGATCTCCTTTTAAACAATGTTTCCCCCTCTTCCAGGCTCAGACCAATTTCAGTTTGTAGGCATCCCTCAGTCGGGTTCACATTTGCCACAACACCATCTTTGTGGGTGAGTTTTACTGTTCACACGGCCTACCCCTCTTCTCGGCTCAGATCCCCTTTTAAACAATTAGTCGCCCTCTTCCAGGCTCAGACCAATTTCAGTTCGTAGGGATCTCTCAGTCGGGTTCACATTTGTCACAACACTATCTTCGCGGGTGAGTTTTACTGTTCACACGGCCTCCCCCTTTTCTTGGCTCAGATCCCCTTTTAAACAATTAGTCCCTCTCTTTCGGGCTTAGACCAATTTCAGTTTGTAGGCAATCAATGACTTCTGAATGTGCACAGCATTCAACTTAACCCGCTGCAGGACCACTTTGATTTCACTGTTCAATATTTACACGCTCTGGAGGTATCAAACAGTGACCTTGATTGAGCACCCACATGGCTCTGAAACACTCTGTGTCTGGTACCTATTTTGGTTTCATAAAGTTAAATCGCGCACAAGTTCTTTGTTCATATAATGTTGCTGCTTGCAACCTTGAGCATAACGCAGTCCGGTCTGCTATCAGTTTCTCCTGACTCACTGGCTGTGCTGAACTCTTTGACATTGCTTTGCTGTCGGAGTCAAGGACAGTACCACGGTGGCAATCGATTTTCCCCACCTTGGCTATAAATTTGGGAAGGCCCTGTGTACCTTTGATATGATATGATATGATATGATATGATATGGTATTTGTAACGCGCCTATACACAAGTGTTTCAAGGCGCGACGAGGCAGGGAGGGAGGGAAACAAGGGGAAGACAGACAAACGATCCTACTAGGCCAGGTGTCATTCAGATCGCGCAAGTGCGGAGGTAAGGGGAAAAGGAGGAAGTGCAGGGGGAACACAATGGAACACCATGCCACACCATTTGTCAGTTGTAATACCTGGTCTTATGTTTCTTTTCCTTGAGGTTTCTTGAAAGTCGCTATCATTTCTTGAAAAGGGCAAGGGTAACTCCCTCCTTGTCGTCCTCTCTGGTCTTGATGCCTTTCTCCTTTGTTTAACCTGCCATACCGAAATAGCTGCTTCCTTGTGCGTTTGGCTTTCCTCTGAATGTGCTTTCGTGCTCTATCTTTTATCCGTATGGGGAAGTTTGATGGAAGTCAGTTATGTGTAGTTCTCAGTAATTGCCTGACTCTGCCTGACCCTTGTGTTGGGATATGTCAGGTATACAGCTCTAGTGTTAGTCCATTGACGCTCACAATTAATTGCCCGTGAGAAGGTGTTTGTGTTGGAAAAGGGGGTTTTGATTTTATAAGTATGTTACCTGGTAGGATGGAAAAAAGGTGCCACAAGGAAGGGGAAACCGCATCTCACCCTTCGGTGCCCCACTTCCACTCCCCGAAGACCCCTCATCCAGGCGATCCTCCTGCACTTGTCCACTCCCAGTAACTGTATACAGTAGCGATGGCCATGTCCTGGCCACCTGGATGGCAAATCCCTGGGGACTGGCTGCTGAGACGTCTTCAGGCTTCTTACATCTGTCAGTCACCCTGACCATTATAATTCTAACTGTTTTTTTTATTCCTTTATAGTTCTCTCCCCTTCCTTTGGTCTGGACATTGTTTTTCCCTCATCTTCATCTAGGTTCCATCCATCCTCAAGGTGCTGCTGGATTGTACAACCCATTGACCTTGGGGACTCGGGTAGGGCCTTAGGTGAAATAAACACATAAACCCATATCTAATCAACTACTTTTATCACCATGGTCACTGTGTTTGGTGAGCAAAATAACCCACCTATTGGGACCTTAACTGAGCCAGGGGCTAGGCTTAGGAAACAGTGTGTCATGAAAGGAGCTGAGGACTTTGCTATTCATATTTTAAACCCACGCACTCTCTTTGCATGTTTTCCTTTCCGTCCTTGTTCTGTAATTGCTCCAAGATATTTTATGGGTGGTAATGTGCTTTAAAACGATATAATATAGCACATGCTCCCACACTCCACAGCTTAAAATGTGCCTTTTGCATAAAGATCGCTTGTAGCTACAGTGTATATAGCCGAATTCAAATGAGGAAGGTCCTCTGAATGTACGTGACGAGGCAATTGAGTGTGTTGCGTTTAGGTTCTGAAATATCTGAATTGCAAATAATAATGGGCTTTGACGCTCACACTTTGCAGAAGGAAAGCCTCTGAGATTGCCCTTGCCTTACAGCTGCACAAGAAACTGCATCCTTTTCTTCCGCAGCATGACAGAGAGGTATATCTGCCCTTTATTATTTTCCAAATGTCAAGAAATCTCATGCATGCATAATGTTTATCATCGCCAGCTGTAACCCGTGGGCATTGCAGCGACTATTAAGGCTGCCGTTGTGCAGAGCTATTACCAATGAAATCGAATACACTGTCGAAGGAGCAGAATGAACGTCCTGCCTGTGCCTTATCTGTGGCTGGTTTGTTGGTCCCCGTCGACTTGATTTCATTACAGCCACGAGTCTAGGGCTTTTTTCAAAATATATTTGCAGTTAACGGTTCTTAGTGTAAGCTTCCCTACTGCCTTATAGGACATAGAATGTCACTGCTCCCTTTTAGAGGCACGACTCAAATCTGTCGTGTTTATGCTGCCCGAGAGATGGGGTACATAGAGTTTTGTGGCAGATCTGATTTCTCGGGTGCAAGCGGTACAGCAGGCACCCTGGCTAGGATATACAAGCTTTGCCTGGTGGTAATATGCATCAATTATGTGCCATGCAATAAGTGTTGGGAGGTTGTAGTGAGATACTTTGCCATTGTGAAGACTTGCGTAGCACTGAAGAAACACATGTAAGATACTGCTTCTGCCTGCATTTAAAACAACATTGTCTAGCGTCACTTTTCACTCTGTAGCAAGCCTGGCAGAGTCTATTCTCCCATCTTCACACATAAACCCTATTCCCGGAAACACTCAAAGCATCTACTTAAATCTTAGAAGCTAGTGGGCACATTTAAGGGTCTCGCAGTAAAAGTCATGTTTATTTTGGATCAAAACAAGTGGTCGATTTATATAGCAGGACTTCCGCCATATTGGCATTCCCATGGTGAATCAGTATGTACTTTGCTGATCGAATCTATAGCCTGCTGCTGCTGCAAGAGCCAAATGATCAGATTGCAGAAGGGTGTTTAAATTCTTTCGTGTGTGTTGAAGGTGACAATACCCCATCCAGCCTGTGGGGCAAAGCTGAGGAAACAAATCAACACACGAAAAAAAGAGCACAGGTCTGCTCTAGTTACATTTTAAAACGATTGTGAACATTTCCGCCTATGTTTTTATTCTAAGTGCCTCATCACGAGTTGGGCGGTATCTCAACATTAATACCGCCGGGATACTGGCCAATGCTAATCGTGCGACCTCAACTCGGTCCGGGGCAATTTGCGCTAGATCATGAGTTGCAGGGGGCTGGAGGGTTGTACATCCCTATGGACCCAATGGGGTTGGGTAGACCTATTACTATCGACAGTGATTGCGCAGGTGGCAACAGCACCAAAAACGTCTGAAAACAGCCCGCAAATTGTCATTTTTACCGCTAGCAAAAAAGCTGCATGTAAAAATCCATTTTCCGCGCTAACTTGTGATTTGGCCAGCCCTTAAATGCAGCAGTAATACCGTTACCACCACATTTAAGGGCTTGGTCGAAACTCGTGATCGGGCCCTAAGTCATTTAAAATCATTTGGAAGACATACACTTCGGGCCTCCTTACGAGATGAGCAATATTACAGCAGTAAATCTGCTGGAATACTGGCCACTGGAAATTACCATTACTGCTACTTGGTCTGGCGGAATAACCACTGGATTACAAGTTGTGGTGGCAGAGGTAATCCCCATCTTTTGAGAGAACATTGGACTCTATACAGCATTTTTGGCGGAATTACCACTGCAGTAATTCCACCAATTTTGCCGAATTTCAGAGGAAAGTGGCATGATGCTGGAGGTAAATCCCCCACTCCAGGGCCATACTGGTAGTATGGTGGTGTGGGAATTGTGGCGGTAATTCCGTCACCACCACTTTTTTCCTGCACTGCCATACTTGTAAAGAGCCCAATTACAGACCTTTGCCCTCTCATGTACAATTATTGCCTGTCGATCTTTCATCTTTTCTAAGATTCACCTCACTTGCAGCTGTCCTTTTTATTCTAATTCAGTTTTTCTTCTTTGTATTCACCTCAATATTTGAAGGCTGCTCGATTCTTTTATGTGTCACTTAGACAGATTCCATTTTTTTTATGAAGGAAGTTGTCAAGAAAATGAGCAGGATCAACATCACACAAAAAGAAATATCAGGCATTAAATTAGCATTTATTGATGGAAGCCGTAACGTGGAATCAACAAAGTGAACAGGAAATTGCTACACAACAACTTGTGATTCCAGGAGCTTCCCTTCTGCAACTAACACAGCACTGAGCTATGGCTTCAGGACTCTCGGATTTAGCACATTCCCAGTAGTTCCGTGTCAGAATGGCTTCATCTTAGCTGCAACCCCAAGTTTCTAGCTGTCGTGCCTCTCCTTCCAAGAAACCTTTGCCAGTGAGTATGGTTACTCTCACAATACAATTATATACAATGATACTGCAATAACTAAAATAAATATTGCTGTCCCGTGTTTCTAGCAATGCTGGTTAAATACTTGTAATCTTACAACACGAATTCTCAGCACTTTGCAGACTTTTGCTTGGAGATCCCTTCCTAGGATGTGTTTCCCTTTCTCAGCCAGTCACATTCTGGACACTCACCCATTTGTTTGGCTCTTGAATCTATAGCTTTAGTTTTCAGCTTCTTCTTTTGGACTCATGGGGGGCCCCGTTGCTTGGATCTAAAGGCCCCCGGGAGACTGTACGTCCAGTCTAGCCTGCAGCAGAATGCAGACCTGTATAATGCTGAGCTAAGCCCTTGAGCGACCACCAAGAGGCTGTCCACCCACACTGGTCTACACGATGAGTCAGGCTTTTTACTCCTATTTCTCTTTTGAGGGTCCTGGATCTAGTCCGCAACACCCCATCCTCGATGAGCCAGGCTGGGCTTCTGCCTAAGATACCTTCTACTCCTTCTCTGCTTCCTGCTCCCCTGTACACTTATCTTGTCTCCTCTTGCAGCTCCTTGATTTTCTGCCATAGGCTTGCACGTCTACCACCCCTCAACCCTTGCCTGTCAGGTATTTGGTATTCCTGCTTGCTCATTCTTACTCTTTCATCTGCTTTTCTCCTGTCTCATAACCCCTCCTCCATATTGAACTTAATCTATGTTTCTTTCCCCGTTTGTCTCTACTGTCACACTCATTCTAGCCTCCTCCATTCATCTGGTGTTCCTCCATTTCTCCTTTCACTGCCTCACCACCTCCTAGTGCCTATTTGCTAACCATCTCCTCCTCAGTCTTTACTTTCTCATCCTCAATATTGAATTCCTCTTCTAACCCAATCTTGGGTTGAATTTAGCACCAACCTCCCTTGATCTTTAGCACATCCTCCTCATCCCTTATAACTACTGTCTCCCTAATCTTCACAACACCCTCCTTGATATTTAGCACCACTTCTCCCATCTTAATATCTCCCATCTTAGTCTTCACCACCTCCTCTGCAACATTCATTGAATGTAACCAGGGACGTCATTTAGGGGTCGACAGAGGTCGCAACTGCAACCTCTGAGGTCTCCCTTGCGAACTCTAAAGAAAAACACAACAAAAACTTTTTTTCTTCAATGCAAGCTCCTGGGCAATGGCCAGCACCATGTGGCTCTTTACTTCTGGAGTGGCCAGCTTTCTTGTTCAGGCCCTTTAAAAAAGAATAAAATTAAGAACAGGAGTGCCACAAGTCTAACACTTTCAGCACTGACCCTAAATAATAAAGAATAGGATTACCAAATAATGTCTTTCTGGAATTCTATACAATAATTGCTAGACTCATTAAAGGTTTATATCGCGCACACTTCAGATGCTGAGTCACTGATTTAGTCTGCTCTTAAACGCCGCAACTCAGCCTTTCATCCTTCTGAGGTCCATAAATGAGTACCAACACAGATTGGGTGATATTGGGTGTATATTTTTTCTAAATAAAGCGCTTAAGGTAAATGCTATATAATAACACATCATTATCATTTGGTCATGGACGTCTGCTTGCATTCACAGTAATTTGGTAATATGGGCATATACACACTGATCTTAACTGCACATATGGCAGTCCATTCTTTTATGAAATGTACATCACATTATAATGATATCATAACCATATTTTTCGTAGTGTACAATGTGATGCCACTTCCTGTTTTGTCAACGGGTGAAAGGTCATGTTACATCGCTTCCGGCAATATCATTTTGGGGTGGGGTCAAATGACATCACTTCCTGTGATGTCATCAGGGGTCAAGGATCGTGTGATGTCACTTCTGCTACCCCTGGCATTTTGGTGAAATGACGTCCCTGAATGTAACAACCTTGCTTGCTCTCTGGCTTCCTATTTTGATCCTCCTTTTCTCCACTCTAGAATAACCTCCTCCTTCTCCTTCGTCTCCCTCCAACATAGTCCAATATTATGTCCTCTGCTGCTTTCAAACATGCTTTCTTTCATTAATGGCCCTTTGGCATATTTGTTGGTTCAGACCGACTCCTGGAGACTGCCCACACTTTAATCTACACAGATGTTATTTTCAACATACATTTCAATAGGATTGGTGAGGTCTCAACAATACCCAACTTCCCTGCCACTCTTCTTAACCAACCTGTTTTCTTTCGGCAACATGCCAAAGATGTATATTGAGCTGCTGCCATCTTGGAAGACTTTCAAGTGTATGTGAGGGGCTGGTCCACTTCTGCACATTTACTCTTACAGCAGCTCCTGCTGGCATCACACTCCCACAGAATTAGTTCTAAAATCTGGAGACTTTCCAGGGCAAGGGGTCTTGTGTGGGTAGATTGGTTGTGGTGCTTTGCACTGGTCTTCGCATTCTGATGATCCAAGTGTCTTTAAATGCTTTCTCCCTTTGTAAGTCAGATATGGTGATCCCTGCTTCCCCAATGGTTCTGATATTGAAGAACAATGGACTAAGAATGTCCTGCCACAACTTCTCTTAGGGGTGTGCAAATGTTACTAACTGGAGTGTCTTTTGGGTCTCTGTGGGCCATAGAGGTCTGTCCTCACTAGAAGCTTTGCTTAAAGGGACGGGGTATATTTTTGTCATCTGTGAGACATGCCAACAATTGAATGAGACATGGTGTGAAAAACCAGTTGATCCTCCCCACACCATCCCGGGGCCAGAATCACTAAGCTGACAACGGGACCAGACTCCATGGCTAACCCACACAATACCCGAATAGTGAAGCAAGGTATTTCCTCAGAGAGTCTTTGGCAACGCATAACATAAAGCAGGGGTGCTACAAAACCAAACTCAAATAGTGCATATTTAGAGCAGATGCAACTACAAGCATGGATGCATCCAAAACCAAAAGGTGTCACTTGTGTCTATTGTTTAAAGTGACGTAGTTCCTGTAATACAAGCTTGAGGAGCATAAAAGGGCTCTGTCCTCCTCCTTGTCCTTCCTCATCCACCCCTTAATCCCCCTTTTTTTTATTTATTTTGTTCCAGGTTGTCTGAAAGTGTCCTCATTTGGCACATTATGAAACCCCATCAATATATGAATAAACAAACAAACACTTGACATTTATGGAGTCATCTCCTTGATCTAGGCAAAGTGACAATGTGGTTCTCACTTTGTTGCTGTGTGGACTTTTTTTGTCATATGCGTCTCCCCCTTATGCCCCCACTGGTGGATCCCTAGGTTTTGGGAAATGATAGGTGCTCTAGTAAATGTATTATGCATGAAGGACAAGTTGGGGCAAATGTACCATAGGGTGGGTAACTTCACCCCTGGCCTCCATGTACAAGGCACCTATGTATACATTCTGCTGTGTCACATCTAATCTCTAACCAGTAGGGAACACACTCACATTTCAAGCATGACACTTATTACAACAGAAACATGTGCACATACTGAAAAAGTGTTCATGTAGCTTCCTTTAAATATCTACTATCTTTAGGTGAAGGAAATAATAGTATGCAGTTCCCAGACATCACATCTCTCCTTAGCAGGAGCAACACAACTAAGCAATGAAAGTATGATATTCATTAATGTAGCGGTGGAATTGAGAGGAGAAGGGCTGGCTTCAGATGTGGCAGAATTTAATTTTGTATCTTGTTGGGGATAGTGGAGGCAAAAGGGAAAGGTTCCAATGCAGAGTATAAAATGCCAAGACCACAACTCCTAGGATTCCAAGTGGCAGTCTTGCACATCTGCTGCCCTTCCACTGATGGTTTAACCCAGAGGTTTCATACGCATTGGACAGGGTTCTCCTGGTAGCAAGGGCAGAATTGAGGGAAGAAGGGGGGCTTTAGAACAATTAGATGAGTTTATTTTACATCTTTCTTCTGTGGACAGTGAAGATAAAATGGAGAAGACCCAATGCAGAACACCAAACTCTAGCACTGAAAATCTGAAGATTCAAAGAAGCAACCTCAGTGTCTTCACCCACCTCCAAAGATAGTTTGCGAAAATCATGCATCCAGCTTCGGCCCTGTAAGAGGATTCAATTCAGCACTACAGCTAAGTTAACGCCTAGTCTAGAATACTGAATGAAAACCCTTATTGATATATCTTTAGGTCCAGTTCATGCGTTCTGGATGACTACCCCTGTATAACACCCCTCTCTTGGAATCCCCCTGACCCCACTGAGCCAAGAAGTAGTTCTGTTTTGCAAGTTTAAAAGGTTTATTTGATAATTTAAAATAGATATATATATATCACGCTTTATAATAAATTAATAATTGAATAGCACACTTAATCTGATATGATAAAGATCAACAACGGAGAATCTGGCACTAGCACACTTCTTTATAATTACTAAGGAGTTGAGATGAAATGGATAAGGTAGCACACTGGTAAATAGGTACAGAAGTATAATGTGGTAGAAAATGCTTTATAGAGTTCAAATGGATGTAATGTTGAATGAAAATGCAATACAGAAAATACTCAATATGATTTCAACAAACAAGGTAATCACTTTTCTCTGGCAATCCCCTCCCCCCCTTGATGCAATGCAAGGAAATGGAAGGAAGCACACAGTTCTCAGAAATGCAATCAATGTAATCAGTTCAATCCAGCAAGCTTAGACAACAGAAAACAGATAGGAGTTTTGAAATCACAGGCCCAAATTGCTTTGATATGTGCTGGCAATGAATGAGAAATATGCTGGAAATGCTTTTTAATTCCCTTTCAGAGGTTCAGGGTAAGTGGTATCTAGTTAATATTAGTCCAGGCTCACACTAGCAATGATGCAGGGATAGTTAACAGGTTAAACGAATTTCTGGCAAATGGAAGGCAAGCAGCAGCAGTTTTTACATGTGAAGAAATTGCAAATCGCGGTAAAATTCGCGGATGCGTGTTCCGCGATTGCGGTAAAACTATAAGGGGTAGGAATGCGGTTCTTGGTGCGATTCAAAGCTACGATTCTAAGCTATCAGAGGAAAGTTACTGCAAGTCTCTAGCCCAAACGGTCGCGGAGATATGAGCGATTTAATAAAGGTCGTTTTTGGGTTTGCAAATTTCAAAAGCTCAAAATGACAAGTGCAGCTTGCAACTAGAAATGACAGGTGACAGCTAGGAGGCAGTTCTACTTAGGTTAAATAGATTGAATTAGATGAATTTAAACTAAGAGATTGGTTCTACACAGTTCTGCTGGGTACTCACACTATATTCTTGAATTAAATGGGCCTCATCACGGATCTGGTCAGGGTTTTAGACTGGACTCTGGTCTCTCTCTGGGCACAGCACTGCTTTCTCTCTGGTTCTCTTAGTTCTGGATAGATTGAAGTCTCTAGTTTGGCTTTCTGGAGGTTGATGGAGGTAAGTATGGATTTTTCCGGCAGAGCGTCCCGCTGCAGATGGATTTTGAAGGTCCCTATCTGTCCTGTCTGTCTGCTTTTATGTGTTTAGAATGTGTTCTAGCATCACTGACCCTACCTCTCTCTCAGCTTCTAATTGGTCAAACTTCCATTTATCATTTGATTGGGGAATGAACTGTGAGTCAGAGTGATGTCATTTTACAGCCTGCAGAAAGTCCACTCCTCCTGTCAACTTACACACAAATCTAGATTTGAAACAAATACATATTTGCAGAGGTACATATTGTTTTAAAATCATATGCACCCATCATGCATTACAGGAGGTATACCCTGTTCAAACTCTGCTCTTCCTGGGAGCTTGCATTCAGAAATGGCACATATTTCACTTTTTAACTGATTTTGCAATTTCTGACATTGACCCAACTTTACATACATGTGTGCAGGGAGTAGGGACATTAACTGATGAAGTTTCAGATTTTTAACATGCATACATTTAGAGTTATATCCACTTTTCCGCTGACACCCCCCTGAACATGCCACCGGGTCGAAAAACCTCTTAAAATGTGGGCAGAAAAATCACAAGAATTATGGTATCATTTATAAAATTTTCACATGTCCGCTCTATGAGTTATTCATCTTTTTAAAGTTATGTTCTGGCTCCAAAGGGGTGTGGTTTCCCAGGTCACATGGTATAGAAACCAGTCTTTCCAGTTTCTGCCAAGCCAGCTTGCTCTCACAGGCAGTGCCCCTCCCAGCTCTTGCCAAGAGGAAGCTACATTTTACGACTGCGGTAATAAAAACCTTTGCCTGAGTGAAGAGGGCTTTGTTCACTCTCCTGCAGAGCACAGATAATTCCATTATCAGATAGATGGCATATCCTTCGTGTGGGCAGCAAAAGGAAGGTTGGCCTGGGAACACAGTGGTGACTCAAATTTCACTCCTGATGGGGGTAGTTGCCAGGCAGAATCAAGTTCCTTAAGCCAGACTTTCAGCTACTGTCATGTTATTTGTTGCTTTTTAAATTAACTTGCAATTTTACACATGCAGCTAGAATGCTGATTCTAAGTGCAAAACTATGACATTTAAACAATTGCAACCTATGTGACACTCAAAAGTAGGTCACTCAGTCAATTTAAACATTTAGACTTTAGTGTCTTTAAATCCAGTGCAATTTAAACTGCTGACTCCATAGCTCAGCTAGTTTTGTTATAAGCATTGTTCTGGGCTCTTCATTTCCCAGATTTTGTAGGCACACCAAACTCCATTCTACCAAATGTCTGCTGGTGTTCAGTGAATATTTTGCACATATTGCAATGTTTGAAAATAGGCATTTTGACTTGCCTTCAGGGAAACAGAGTGGTTTTAAAACGCCGGCTTTTGGATAGTGGTGAGTACTGGTACTGCACCCATTTTTGGGATTTAAGAAATGAATTCCCCACAATTCTAGGTTGCATTTGGCAATCAGCATTGCCATTCCCAATGGTTTCAGACTACTGTGTGGGTAGTCCAATGGTGGTTTTAGGCAGTTTCCTTCTGTGCCCATAACATCGGCAAAAATGAATGGCAGCCTATTCTTCATGCATTTCCCTGTGCATTTTCTGGGAAGCTCTGGCCATCATGATGTTTTCATGTCAGTACTGCACAGTTTTGAGGTAGGGCTCGGATGCATGGGTAAATACATCCCACAGCCCTCACCTTAGCAGGAGAATTGTCGGACAGACAGGACAAAGACTGTCAACGAACAGGAACTGCCTGCTGCTCTACGTTCCTGAAAAGAAAGAAAACAAATTGGTCCCTTTGTTATGTTATGTCATGATACTTAATTTGTATAGCACCAAAGTCTTGGGCATCCAGGCGCAGAACAATACATACAGAAAAAAATGAAAACACCCTAAACTCCAATATTTACCCGAACAAACTGGTCTTCAAAAGTTTCCTGAAAACCAGGTGGTTTTCCTCCTTACGAAGTGCTTCGGAAAGCTTGTTCCAGGCCCTATGCCACCAGGACTGGGAACGAGTGGCCGTTTCCCCGGGCTCTTTTCGTGGGGTCTACTTTGAGGATGCAGACCTATGCAGATCACAGATCTCTTTTTGGATGATATATGGTCACCCTTTCTTTGAGCTACTTTGGGGCAGTTCCAAAGATACATTTGTGACCTACTGTCAACAATTTAAACATAATCCTTGCGGAAACCGGTAACCAATGCATCTCCTTCCGGGCTGTAGATGTCGGTTCCCTTTGTGCTATTTGATGAACAATCCATACTACAGCATTTTGGACCTTTTGTAGTTTCTGTATATCTTCTTTACTAGTACCACCCAAAATGGCATTACAGTAGTCCAAGCGGGGAAGTATAACTGCCCTGGTTAACTTAGCCTGCTGTCTTTTGAGATCATAGGGGCGACTAGTCTTAGGACTTTAAGATGATAATTAGTGTTCTTTACAATAGCTCCCACATGAACTCCTATATTCAAATTGGCCTCCATATATGTGCCAAGGGTCTTCACTTTGGCAGCCACTGCTATCCAGCTACCCTCAATCTGGAAGCTGGCAAATGCCTTTTCAAGACCATCTCTGGCATGTCATGACCCATATATCATTATATATACCTTTGTGTGTATAACAAAGAACTATGGCTAACCATAACTCAACACAGACACTTAACCATCAACAGCTTCCCAAGAAGCCATGTCATGAGACTTTCCATGTTTTGTTACATAAAGTTTCTGAGGCTTTTGAAAGCCACATCATTGAAACAGAAAGATCATCGACAAATAACCACCCACAATCACCTAGTTCAGGCTCTATCTCCTCATATATTGAGACCGTGATTTTAGAAAGCAAACCATCATTTCCTAGACCTGTAAAGATACACAGGGGCCAGTTAAACCAGCTGGACTAGCACCCATTTTGTTAAACAGTCACACAGTGACTTTCAAGATCATTCTTCCAGAAACTGTCAAAGGGTTTTGAACAATGCTCCAAATGCATCCACAACGTCACTAGGGGTGGCTAAAAAATAGATTGCAAGGGAGCAAAGAGTCTTAACACATAAACACACACACACATGCACACACTGAAACTCACTGTTGACAATGTGGGTTTCTCCCACTGTAAACATATCTCCACAGTGAGGCATTTGCCACTATGAGGTTCCGCCTTATGGAGTTCTAAGCTGTAATCGCCAAACTGTTGCATAACCACCCCAAAAACAGCCTACATGAACAGTCAACAACACCGATTACTCCTGTTCTATGAATAAATCACCCACAAGTACAGCGTTGTGTCGATGCAAGAAGGATAAACTAACAAGAATGAAAAAGAGAACAAGAAAGAGGAAAGAGACCAACCCCCCCAATGGACAACAGGAACCACCTACCAGAATTCACAAACCTCTAAATCACCATGAACCCCTTTGAAACAAAATAACTATCCAGGAAATAACGAGACCAAATGCATCATGTTTCTCCCGCTACCTCTTCAATCCACAACAAAGGACTCAGTGAATATTAGAGGAGATATCAGTATATTATCTAACCACCCACTCTCACAAACAGAAGCCGGCAACAGAGCAAACAGCTTCAGAAAGACACTTATAAGAACTAGAGCTAATCTAGCATCCCCCACAACCTACACGTGTTACTTAACCAGCATTTGGAAAAAGGACCAATCGGACAACCAAGAACCGAACAACAATGACTTAGAACAGATAAACCCATTGCACAATGAAATGGAACTCCTCAATTAAGAGACAGATGCTCCAAGAGAGAGTCAAAGGACTGACAGACGCCATGCCCAGCAGAACGCCAGAATTAACACCTATAAATGAAGCCATATTGCTCACACTAAGCTGGAGCCTACTCAAAGTACGATTTATGGCAAAGCACAAAACATAAATGTACAACCTTCTAAGCAAAGGCAGTGTGGAAGCTCTCTTCTTCAAAGAACCGTAGCTCTCAGACCATTACAAAGTAATCGCTCATGAAGCCATACCCAGCAACTGCAAACTCATTCAATCTAACAGAGAAACTGGACACAGAAGACTACAAATCAATCCTAGTCATCCTCTAGATAAATGACAAATTCAATTTACCCATCCTTCTGATTTACAGTCTACCCACCTAAAACCCTAACTCCACCGCAAAACTCACTGATGTCATAGCTAACATTTGCACAAATCACAGCAACATAATTGTACTGTGAGACTTCAACATCTGGTTCAAAAGAGAAAATGAAACCTAAACATACTCCTTCGTGCCCTACGAGAAACACTTGATCTCAAACAAATAGTAAATGCACCACGCACAGAGCTGGACACACACAAGCTTCAATTTTATGCAGGGATGAACTTTGAACAGATGTTCCACTGGTGCCAATCGTATGGAGCGACCATCACATGATCCTTTTCACTGTCCAAATCCAGAGCTCCATGATGCCCACAAACATAAAATTCCCAGTGACAAACAAAAGAAACTAGAAAAGTATTGACCTTGAAATTTTAACTCAACTATTAGAAACTAACAAACCCAACAGCTCCCAATTAAAATTACTCTAGACTCAGTAGAAGAGAACCTTCACACCTGGATCACAGACATATTAACACCCTTAAAACCTACACTGTAAAACCTCACAGCAAGATGGTTCACAGAGTAACTGGGTGAACTCAAAAAACAAACTGGAAAATAATCAGGTGGACAAAACTAACTACCAATGACACATTTGCTTATACAAATTAGCAGTCCTCAATGCCAAAAAAACATATTATACTGGGAGAATCAAATCAGAAACAAACCGACAAAAATAAATGTTTAGTATCATCAAGGAAAAAAAAAAAAATTCTTACAACAACAACATAGTACCCTCATAAACCCTATGTTACAGCATCAGGACACACCTAAGAGCAAAAATATATGCAATACAACTGGCCTTTGACGCATCCTGCAGGACCACAAACAACACTCTACAGAAATCAGCAACACAACAACCAAGAAAACACTAAATCGATTCAAACACATACGAAAGGAAATCTGCAACAAACTATACCCATGCCGACCGGACATCTACAAAAATCTACTCACCCACAACACATCAGCCCTCTTCTTTTGACTACTCTTAGTCTGATCTATGAAAGTGTCATCCAAACAGGTGGCCCCTGCTCCTCCAGAACCAACAAGGACCAAATTGACACACTCGCTCCAGCCTTGGCCGACTTCTGCAATCACACTTTTCCCATCTCTCCTCAAGTACTCCCTTATGCATCCCCACCTTAAAAAAAAACCTTCTTCCAATCCTACCTGTCCAGCAAACTATCGGCCAATCTCTATCACTCCTTTCCTGGGCAAACTCCTGGAAAAGCTGGCCATCTCCCAGTTTACCCTACACACTAAGGGGCCGATTCATGGAACAAACGTGCGCCGAAAATCTTCGCGCAAGCAGGCGCAAGCAGGCGCAAGCGGAAAAAAACAGGCGCACGCGCACGCGT
Source organism: Ambystoma mexicanum (assembly GCF_040938575.1). Lineage (NCBI taxonomy): Eukaryota > Metazoa > Chordata > Amphibia > Caudata > Ambystomatidae > Ambystoma > Ambystoma mexicanum. The sequence continues at coordinate 440,337,105 of NC_090932.1, read as the reverse complement.
GCGATTCATGGAAGTCCCTGCGCGTGTTCACCGCGGGATGTGCGCCAAATCCATGCATGGCGCACAAGTCACTGCAACATCGCGAAAGGCGTGCGCGACGCGCACAGTGAAAGCGCACAACCTCAGCGCACACACCAGAAAGTGGGCGGGACATGGGGCGTAACGCGCGGAATGGGGAACAACACGGGAAAATAAGGGCGTAACTGGGGATGTACTGCAGGGAAGCAGACGGAACGCCCACACGCACTCGAACCACACGTATCCATGGAATCGAATAGGGCAAAGCCACGCACAGGCAAAGACACGCACAAGCTGAAACGCGCGGGAAGTCAAATACGCGATTGAGCGGGGTACGTGGATCTCAGGGGTGCGCGAGAAATTCTACACGCGATTGGCCTGGGTACGTGTATTTCAGGGGTGCGCGTGAAGTTCCACACGCGAATGGGCTGGGTACGTGTATTACAGGGGTGCGCGAGAAAATCTACACGCGAATGGGCTGGGTACGTGTATTCCGGGGGTGCGCGTGAAGTTCCACACGCGAATAGCCTGGGCGCGTGTATTTCAGGGGTGCGCGTGAAGTTCCACACGTGATTTCAGCAGGGTACGTGTATTTCAGGGGTGCGCGAGAAAATCTACACGCGAATGGGCTGGGTACGTGTATTCCGGGGGTGCGCGTGAAGTTCCACACGCGAATAGCCTGGGCGCGTGTATTTCAGGGGTGCGCGTGAAGTTCCACACGCGATTTCAGCAGGGTACGTGTATTTCAGGGGTGCGCGAGAAAATCTACACGCGAATGGGCTGGGTACGTGTATTCCGGGGGTGCGCGTGAAGGTCCACACGCGAATAGCCTGGGCGCGTGTATTTCAGGGGTGCGCGTGAAGTTCCACACGCGATTTCAGCAGGGTACGTGTATTTCACGGGTGCGCGAGAAAATCTACACGCGAATTGGCTGGGTACGTGTGTTCCGGGGTGCCGTGAACTTTCACACGCGATTGGTTGAAATCAACGTGTGTTCTGTCATCACGTGCAATGAGGGATACACCCTCGCACGTCACGTCACAGACGCGCTCACGCGCTGAGGGCCTTTGGTCCAATGAAAATGCGTATGCGTGCAGACGCGCTTACGCGCTAAGGGCCTTTCCTCGAATTACACGCTGACGTGCAGATTTTTCACGTGCCAAATCACTCCGCATCAAGCTGGCCACGCGAATACACACGGAAGACCACGCTCCTGCCCAGAAGGCCGAATCACTGCCCCCCAGTGCCCCGAGCAGCCTACCACGTGCCATCTGCTGCTGCCTGCCTGCCTGCCTGCTGCCACCGTGCCCTGCCATTTGGTGCCTGCACATCAGCCATCTGCAGGGGTCCAGTTGCTGTGTCCACCCCTGCTGGAACAGTAGACTCCCGACTGGGATACCATCGCTCCACAGCCCAGCCCCAGGACCCAGTTGCCCACCCACGCCTGCCTCGGGGGTCGCCATGTCGGGGCAAGCACCATCTGAGACCAGTGGCGACCCCCAGCCAGAGAGGCAGAGGGCCACCAGCTTCAGTGAGAAGGAAGTTGGTGTCCTGGTGGAGCATGTCCTGGGGCATTATGATGCCCTCTTCGGAAGACCACGCGCCAACAAGGAAGGACGGGAGAGGGTCTGGGACGATGTAGTGGTTGCCATCAACGCGGAGGGGGTGGCAACCCGCGACATCAAGCACATCAAGAAGCGCTGGGAGGACTTGAGGTCCAAGACCCGCAATAAGGCCCGGCGCCTCGCGGAGGGGGGCCGGGCACGCCTGAGTGACATCCAGATGAGGGTCCTGGAACGCGTAGACCCAGCGCTCCACGCCCAGATCCTTCTGAGGCAGACCCATCTGGAGTTGGCCGGTAAGTGGCCAAGCATTACTGTGTGAGACAGGGCATGTTGCAGTGTGCTGGTTGTCTGATACCTGCCTGTATGTGTGACATAGGCCATGTACGTATGTGTGTGTGCAGGGACATCATGGTCAGGCATGTTAGTACAGTGATGTGTTCTATTGCAACATAGGGGGCTCTGTGCGGAATGGACACATGGAAGCATGGCAGTCTCTGTTCCTGGACATGGGTGGGGGTGAGGGATGGGTGCTGGTCCCATGTACACGTATGGTGTCCATGTGTGTGTGTCTGACCTGCGTGTCTGTGACTTGTAAATGCCATGGATGCATGACACATGTCTGTGACAATGTTCAGATTCACTGATGCAGCCTAGTCATCCTTGTATCCACTGCGTCTGTGGTGTACGAGGCCAGATGGATGGAACTACGGTGAGGTGTGTGCATGTGATGGCAAGACCCATGATGCATGTGAGTTTAAGACCAACATTGTATGAATCATGAGTCCCTTGGTCATGTATGCCAATGTCCATGGCATGCGCCATGCCTGTTACTGTATGTGTTTTGCCTGCACTGACCCATGTGTTGTGGAGGGACATGATGGAAGTGATGTATGACAGTGCCACTCATCTGCTGTTGCTTCCTGTCTAGGGGACCATTGTACAGTACCCTGATGCTTGTGTTCTATGTCTCCCTCTACACAGTGGCAAGTGAAGAAGAGGGCGGAGAAGGCGCTGTGGAGCAGAGCGGCGGGGATGCCGCCACGGCTGCAGCGGAAGGGGTGGGTGAGCCCCCACAGGGGCTTGCACCGGCGGAAGACGGCGTGGAGACATCCAGGTTGGTGGTTTCCACAGAGGGGGAGGAGGCCGCTACTGAGCCACACATGGGGCCTGGTGGGGGCATCCCCGCTGGTGCAAGTAGTGCAGTCCAGGGCCAGGGGCAGGAGGCAGCACAGGTCGCCGTGGAGGTGCCTGTGCATGTCACTGTCCCTGACACTGTGACTGCACCACCATGCACCAGCAGGGATGCCCCATCCCAGGCCCGTCCGCAGGTAGGGGAGATGTCCATGTCATCTGACACTCCTCTACCTGCGGACGAGGGGACCCCTGGCCGTGTGGAGAGGGTCCTGATTGGTGTCGCATTGCGCACGGCTGGCATTCGTGATGAGGTGCATGCTTCCCGGGAGGAGCATGCACATCATCACGAAGAGCACCGTGCGTACGTGAACCATTTGGGAGCCGCCATGGTCGGGGGTTTCCTACATGTGTGTGGCCTTCTGGCGACCCTCTCCTCCTCTGTGGGGGCTATGCGCCAGTCGTGCTCCATGCCGTCTTCCGGCCCAGATGCCACCAGGGCCCCCTGTGGACCTGCCCCGACCAACGCAGCCAGCTCGGTGGGGACCCCATCCCTGCCACAGTCGGGAGTCGAAGGTCCAGCAGGGGTGGACACACCAGCAACTGTCCCCCTGCAGATGGAGGATGTGCCGGCATCATCTGGCAGGGCACGTGCACGACGGCATCGGTGGATTCCATCAGCCTGGATGCCGTCGTGCTGGCAGAGGCAGTGGCGTCAGAGGCAGCAGCAGGCTCGACGTGGGAGGCATCATGGCTCGGGGCCATCAAGATCAGAGGGGCAGGCATTGGCCGGAGGGCAGGAGAACCCTGGGATGGCAGTGTCTTCCGTGTGGGAGCAGTTGGTCCAGCGGATAGGTGCGGAGCGGCAGCGGGCGGAAGAGGAGCGGCTCACCATGGTCAGGGCGGAGTTCTCCATGCGTCGGGCGTTGAGGCGGGCTGAGTGCCTCGAGGAAGCTCGCAGGGAGTTTGAGGTGGACACGGGGTTGACCCTGCGAGACCTCGGGGCCAGGACAGAGTCCCTCCTCCGGGACATCGACATGGAGTTCGATGATGCCCTGGCCGGCAACATCACAGAGTGAGCCGCAGGACTTGCCCGCTGCCATTGTATATAGTTATATAGTTAGTGGTAGGTTTCCTTTGAATTTTTTTTTTTTTTATTTGATTGCGATTGGACAATGCGCCACTTTTTTGTATATAGTTCAGTTTTTAGTTAGTTGACATAGTTAGGTTTCATTTGGTTGGGCTCATGGACCCGGGATTGTCTTGTAAATGGTTCTTCTATGGATTTTTGGATTTTTTGGATTCTTTTCATGGACATTCATCTTCTTTTTGTTGTTTTTCTTTGTGGTTTTTCTCATTTCATTTCCATTCTAGTTGATTTTCAATACATTTTTACTTTCATCCTTCAATGTGTCGTATCATCTCATTGCTTTCATGCATGTCATGTTGGGTGTTTTAACAGTCACTTGCAGCCATTGTGTGTGACAGACATGTGTTCATTTGCATTATTTACATTGGGTGTGTAACATGTAATTGCCTTTGATATGTGGGTGGATGTGATAGTTGGTTGGGCCTTTTGGCAGGGGAGGATGGCCATTACGGACATGATTGGGGATTGTTGGGACCCAGGTGCAGGGGGGCATGGATGGGACATGGGCGAGGGCCTGGTGGAGGGTGCCCCGCAATGCTGGGGGGTGGGGGGGGTGGGGGACATGAGTTGGACATGGGTGGGGGCCTGCTGGCAGGTGCCCCACAGTGCTGGGGGGTGGGGGGGGGGTGGGGGACATGAGTTGGACATGGGTGGGGGCCTGCTGGCAGGTGCCCCGCAATGCTGGGGGGTGGGGGGGGTGGGGGACATGAGTTGGACATGGGTGGGGGCCTGCTGGCAGGTGCCCCACAGTGCTGGGGGGTGGGGGTGGTGGGGGACATGAGTTGGACATGGGTGGGGGCCTGCTGGGGGGTGGGGGTGGTGGGGGACATGAGTTGGACATGGGTGGGGGCCTGCTGGCAGGTGCCCCACAGTGCTGGGGGGTGGGGGGGGGTGGGGGACATGAGTTGGACATGAGTGGGGGCCTGCTGGCAGGTGCCCCACAGTGCTGGGGGGTGGGGGGGGTGGGGGACATGAGTTGGACTTGGGTGGGGGCCTGCTGGCAGGTGCCCCACAGTGCTGGGGGGTGGGGGGGGTGGGGGACATGAGTTGGACATGGGTGGGGGCCTGCTGGCAGGTGCCCCACAGTGCTGGGGGGTGGGGGACATGAGTTGGACATGGGTGGGGGCCTGCTGGCAGGTGCCCCACAGTGCTGGGGGGTGGGGGGGGGTGGGGGACATGAGTTGGACATGGGTGGGGGCCTGCTGGCAGGTGCCCCACAGTGCTGGGGGGTGGGGGGGGTGGGGGACATGAGTTGGACATGGGTGGGGGCCTGCTGGCAGGTGCCCCACAGTGCTGGGGGGTGGGGGTGCAGGGGGACATGAGTGGGGGCCTGCTGGGGGGTGGGGGTGCAAGGGGACATGAGTGGGGGCCTGCTGGGGGGTGGGGGTGCAAGGGGACATGTGGCTTGGCTGGGGGGCATGCCCATGGTGGATGTGCTGCCTGCGGGACATGACCAGGGGTGCAGGGTAGTCCCCTGTGGTGTGGGCTGCCTGCAGAGGTCGTGGAGGGGGTAGAGGGGAGACCTGGGAGGACCCACACTGGCAATTCACCTCTTCAACTTCCCGCACACCCACGTAATACACTGCCCCACTCGCACAGGCCCAATCGCGTGTAGAATTTCTCGCGCACCCCTGAAATACACGTACCCTGCTGAAATCGCGTGTAGAATTTCTCGCGCACCCCTGAAATCCACGTTCCCAGGCCAATCGCGTGTAGAATTTCTCGCGCAGCCCTGAAATACACGTACCCTGCTGTAATCGTGTGTAGAATTTCTCGCGCACCCCTGAAATCCACGTACCCAGGCCAATCGCGTGTAGAATTTCTCGCGCACCCCTGAAATACACGTACCCTGCTGAAATCGCGTGTAGAATTTCTCGCGCACCCCTGAAATACACGTACCCTGCTGAAATCGCGTGTAGAATTTCTCGCGCACCCCTGAAATCCACGTACCCAGGCCAATCGCGTGTAGAATTTCTCGCGCACCCCTGAAATGCACGTACCCTGCTGAAATCGCATGTAGAATTTCTCGCGCACCCCTGAAATACACGTACCCTGCTGAAATCGCGTGTAGAATTTCTCGCGCACCCCTGAAATACACGCGCCCAGGCTATTCGCGTGTAGAATTTCTCGCGCACCCCTGAAATACACGCGCCCAGGCTATTCGCGTGTGGAACTTCACGCGAACCAGTGACATACACGTAGCACGCTCCCCCAGGCCCGATCGCGTGAATCAGTTCACGCGAACCCCTGAAATACACGTAGCCCGCTCCCCCAGGCCCGATCGCGTGAATAAGTTCACGCGAACCCCTGAAATACACGTAGCCCGCACCCCCAGGCCCGATCGCGTGAAAAAGTTCACGCGAACCCCTGAAATACACGTAGCCCGCTCCCCCAGGCCCGATCGCGTGAGTGACTTCACGTGAACCCCTGGAATACACGTAGCCCGCTTGCCGTGCTGGTACAGGGTTAGCGCAGCCCTTTGCGCTGGATTGGGGATTTTGATGGCTTTTCCCTGCGCGGAAGGCGTTCTTGGGGGCGTAACTGGCGCTGCTGCAAGGTTGCTGCGCCACTATGCGCCACGGCTGGTTTTGGTGGCTGGAATCCATGAATACACTGTGCGCGGAAATGGGTTTTGGCGCACGCGGCTGGCGCAGGGATTCGCACGCGCACACTGTGCGCCAGCCGCGTGCGCCACTTGTGCGCTGAATTCTATGAATTGGCCCCTAAATCTGTTGGTTGTCTCCATGACCATCTGTCTGGATTCATAGTAGTCTAACCTTAGTCAGGTAAGTTCCCACTTTTTTGATTTCGGGGGATCAGAACTTAAAGAGAACTAAATATTAATGCGAAAAACTAAAGGTAAGTCTGATTACCCCCCTTTCCAATGCCCAAAGGTTTGAGAAAGACAAGTGTTTACAAACTTAAACAAATACAGTTTGTTGTTGTGCTATGTAGAACCCAATACACGGGAGAAGAATCAAAAAACAATTTATTGTATATTGTATATGATTAAAAAAAGGCACATATTGCTACAAATACAAAAAACAAATAACAAATAATGCTGCAAAGGGATATTCTAAAACCTTTTTAAACAAACAGGGTATGTTGCACATAATGAATATAATCAAAAGGGTATGTGCAAAACAAGTTGTACATTTGTGACTACTTTGTTTGCATCAGTGATCCCACACACAATTAGTATGGGTATTACAGATAAATGTCGACACGTTTCGGCCTTAAGATAATTTAGACACTATCCCCAGTGCCTTGCATTCATTCTTTGGGCCATTTTCAGGACACAATTTCTTCCACAAAGGTTCGGTCAATGACTCTATAAACCACTTGATATTCAACGTGGTAAATTTTTTATGTGGTACTTCTAGGTTGTACACAGAAAAAGCAGCCTGCTTATTTGAAGGCTGACTGGACACCATGTGCTTAGGATGAGAGGCTACAGCACGGCACGTTCCCAACACCTGGGGAAATTGCACAATCAACTGATTGTCTTAGTATACTGCATATATGGACTAGCGCCGCAAGGCTCAAATCACTTCAGATCAGCAGATGGACAAAGTTCAGGGTAGACAGACACGGCCTTCCAGTTAAGTCGTTAGACCGGCAGATATTGGGCAGCAGGAACTCGAGGGTTGATATTCTCAAGATCAGGGGGCGGAAGCCTCACCAAACAAAAGACATATACTTGCGCTCGCAAGTATACTTCCAAACTCTGCTGCTCGCTGTAGCTGCTCTGGTGCCGAAATGGTTCATAGTATCCAGAGGGATGGAAACTGCGCTCCTGAACACCCATGAAGATCTGCTCTCAAATCTTGACTCCAGTTTTGCTTCTGTCGTCATCCTCCTTGACCTTTCCTCTGCTTTTGACACAGTCAATAACGGCATCCCGATCTATCGACTCTGTGAGAACCTGGGAATCACAGATCAGGCCCTTGAGTGGTTAACCTCCTTCCTCCTGAACCGACCATCCCAGGTCCAACTTTGGGTCCTTTCTCTCCACCACATCTCTTTCCACATGTGGTTTTCCCCAGGACTCTGTCCTTTGACAGTAGCTCTTCAATGACTACTTACTTGGCCCCTTTGGCCCACCTGATATCTACATTCTCTTCTAACTTTTAGTGTTATGTGGATGGCACTCAGCTCTCTTTCAGGCTCACCTCAGCCTCCTCTCCTTTCTCCCTCATTCCTGACTGTCTATCCACGATTCAGGATTGGTGAGCCTCCAAATATCTCTTCCTTAATGCCAGTAAGACAGAGATCCCTCTCATTAGGAGCTCTGCTCCTGCTTTTCATCTCTCACTCTGATCCCCCTCCTTGGGCCCTCTTCCTTCGCCTTCCAGTGAGGAAAAAAACCTTGGTGCCATCTTCGACTCCACTCTACCCTTCTCTCCTCACATCATGGACCTTGCCAAGAAAGCCCACTTCCAGCTGCACCTCCTCAGAGGTATTCTTCATTTTCTCACTTTCCCCCAGAAGCTCACTGTCTCCAGAGCCCTGGCTCTATGCAGGCTGGACTGCTGCAACAGCCTCTTTCTCAATCTGCCTTCCTTGACTCTCTGCAATTTGCAACTAATCCAGAACAGGACTGCAAGACTCATCCTTGGCCTCAAGCCCAGGGACTGTATCTCTCCAGCTCTGAAATCTCTCCACTGGCTCCCAGTGGCTGCAAGGATCAAGTTCAAGACCCAATGCATCGTGCACAGGGCTTTCTGGGGCCAGGGTCCATACTACATCCAACTTTCTCTTCCAAAATACCTTCCTTCTCGAGCCCTTCACTCAGGTACTTCCTACACTGTAACGGTCAGACGCCTCTTCAGGCAAAGAGTGGGGGGTATATCTTTCTCCTCTGCAGGTGCCTACCTCTGGAATGGCCTCCCTGACCTTCTCAAACTTGAGATGGACTACCTGAAGTCACTGAAGCAGTTCAATACCTTCCTTTTCTCCGCTGCTTTATCTCTCTCCCTCTCCTGCAGACCTACCTGCCTGCTGCGTTGACTGGTTGCTTGGCTACTCTCAGAGTCTCACTGGGTACCAGGCTCCTCAATTATTAATCTCCCCCGCACTGCCTCCTAGCCTACTGTACACTTAGGGTCTGTAACTGTAATCCATATGGTTCCCTGCCTCCTTGCACTTACCCAGAGCCGCAGTGCCCTGGCTGTGCTTACTCCGAGCAGTGCTGCCCTGACTGCACTTCCCCCTTCCCCCCTCGCTGGCACTCCCCCTCTCCATTCCCCTGCACTTTGCATTGTCACACTTGCACAATCTAAATGACAAAAGGCCTAGTAAGATTGTTTGTCTTGTCCTCCCCTGTCTTTCCCCACCCTTGTCTTATTGCGCCTAGAAACACTTGTGCACAGGTGCGTTATAATTGACATATCATATTATATCATACTAAATAATCTGGTATTACCCAAATTGTTCGAACACAATTGTTCGAATTACCGAATTGACCGAAAGTCGAGGGTCCGAATTGACCTTTGCACAATTGACCGCCACACATTTTAGGAGGACCACAATGTTGGTGGATTTTTATGAGCCATATGCTGCGCAATTTTAATCAATAAAGAACATTTGTTTGGGCACAAAACACCGGCTTCCTGGAGCAATATTTTACGAATGGGGGAGTGCTTTCCATGGACTGCAGAGAAAACAGTCTTTTCTGACATATATATATATATATATATATATATATATATATATATATATATATATATATATATATATATATATATATATATATATATATATATAATGGGGGGTTGCGGGGGGTTTCCCCCCGCATATATGTAACAATTTACCTTCACAATTCGGTCAATTGTGCAAAGGTCAATTGTAATTCGAACAATTGTAGTTCGAACAATTCGTATACATCCAATAATCTATCTCTAAGCACGTGAATAATATCCAAAACATTCAAATTGGCGTTTATCAAATTCAACCTAAAAGATGAGAAGGGAACGCAGAAGACCTTAATAACTACAGACCTGTATCAAATCTATTGTACCCAGTGAAAATCTTGGAGAACTACGTATACAAAGCACTACTAACTAATGTAGAAAGCAACAAAATACTTGACCGATCCCAGTTTGGTATCAGATTCATGGGAGGAACAGAATGAACACTCCTCTCCATATGGAAAAAAAACTAATAAAAATAAAAGTGGATAACAGCACCCAATCAGCCCTCATTCTACTGGAAATATCATCTGCCTTCAACACGATCACCCACACAACACAAATGCTGAGTCTGGAGGCATCGGGTTTCCAAAACTCTGCATTAAAACTGAAAAAATCCACCTACTGCCATTTACATCAAACACAAAAAATATAATCTATGACGTACCACAAAATCAAGCCTCTGCCCATTTCTCATCAACATTTACATGACTCCCCTCATGAAACTCATTAAAACCCATGTTCTGACAGCTTTCAAATGCTCAGGCGACATCCACCTCCTCTTCATAATAACTACCAACCACAACCCTGAAAAGACCCTCAACAAATATCCCACCAATACGAACACCTGGATGACAGACACCAACCTCAAGCTAAGCTCAATCAAAACAGAAATAATGATCTCCCCACGTAATGAAACTCTAACGCAAACATACCTCAGCTGGCCTCTGTTCATGGCAACCCAACCGGAGACATTACCAACCAGCAATACACAATCTGGGAATCTTCATAGACAAGAGTCTCACTTTGGAACCACAAGTCAACACAACAGCAATAACATGTTTCTACATCCTGTCATTAATAAAAATAGATCCTCTATTCTCTCAATTTCCCACAAGAAACCTTGCAATGATTTCCTTTGTATTATGATATGATATGATATGATAGTTTATTTATATAGCACCTATACACAAAGTGTTTCAAAGCGCTTCAAGGCAAAGGAGGGAACAAGGGAAAATACAATGGCATTCTTACAGGCCATGAACAGTAAGGATGTGAAATTAACTATGGTTCTCAGCCAGACAACATTTCAGATAGTGCAAGAGCTATGACATAGATAAGGAAGGGAGGAGGAGAGTGTGAAGGAAATGGAAACAGACAGGCGACTATCGTACTAGGCCTGACAACATTTCTGGTAGAGCTGGAAAAAACAAAAGGTGAGGGAGAGGGGTGCAGAAAGGGAGGGGAGGAACAAAACAAGCGACTATCATACTAGGCCTGACAACAATTCAGATAGTGCTTGAGTGGGGAGTGGGGAGGAAAAAAACAGTAATGGGAGGGTGGAGGAAACAGACGAGGTTGCTATCATATTAGGTCCAGGGACAATTCTGATAGAGTAAGTGCATAGAAGAAAGTAAGGGGGGAGATAGGAAAGGGAGAAGGGAAAGGAAGAGAGAACAGAGAGTAAGCAGTCAAAAAGAGTGGAGAGCGAACACAATTGCAGAAGTCAGTAGTAACACATAAAGTTGCAAGCCAGGATACAAGATGAAGATGGGAACATCATGAATCAGGGCCACCATGAATACAAGATTCAAAGGAAGTCTAGCATGAGAGTTGAGAAAGGGTGACGCACTGTGAATGAATGAAGTCCATAAAAGTCAAATCCAGCATTAGCCACAAGATGGTGATGGTGAAACCAGAATGTTTCAGGACCGACTCCTGCAGAAGTAGGCTGGAGGAGGTTGAGGGGGATCAGGGATTATCAAGAATAGACTACACAAACAGTCTCTTCTTATTACAGACTCTGCAGTGCTCACTTACTGTGGGTACCGCCTTCTGCACCTGGGCTGGCAGTGCTATCTGTTGTGGTGCCTGGGCAGCACTGCTGCCCAGTGCTTTATGGTTCATCCTCAATGGTGTCACCTGCCAGGACACCAACATCATCGCATGGGGGCTTCCATGATGGCAGAGGCTGACTTGCGCAGGAGACAAGCATCCTGGTTTCCTGCATTCGTGAGCTTTTGTCCTGGTGTGTTTCCCCCAGCAATGGGGAACACGAGGCTGAGTCTTGTCTTCATATGAGTGCCTTGAAAGACATGGTGCCTCATAATCCTTTCCTGCTTCGTGAGGAGATGATCCATGTCTATCCTGCTCTTTTCCTCTTTCTCTCTTGCCTTGGCCTCACCTACTTCCTTGTATCTCCTGATCACTCAGACCCTCTGGCCTTTTCCTCTTTACAAGATCCCTCTCCTTGCCTATTCTGCTTTCCTGCACTTTCTTTTCTGACCACTTGTCTGTCACAGTATGTTTTCTATATTGCACCTCTACCATTTATGGGGTCAATTTCGCATCACCCTCCTCCTAAAGTGTCCGCACTGTCCCAGGCACCACTAGTACGGGCGATGGTGGTGATATACCTGGTGCTTGGAGGGACTTCTTCCCGACAGTCCTGTTCTATTACTTCAGGCCTTTTTAGAAGGGGGCAATTCTATGCTGCCCATCTGCTGGATCAAGGACGCAACCAGGGGTCCTCATGGATGGCATTGAAGGCTTCTGGATCCGGTACCCATGTAAACAAGTGCAATGAGGTATGCTGCGTAAAAGCACAGCTTGACACTTCCTAGAAATCCCTGAATCCCTCACCAAAAAACTGCAACACATTCAAAACACTGCATCAAGACTACTCCTGGGACTAAATAGAAGAGACCACATTGCACTACCCTGAGAAGTCCATACTGGATACAGTAAAGAATTTCATCCACTTCAAGGCCCTCTGCATTGGCCATAAATCACTACCAGGACACAGAGTCAAATTCCTCCGTACAAAAATCACCCAATACCAACTGAGAAGAGACGTTAGATCTATCATCGAACTCCAATTAGAAACACGACACTAAGAGAAAAGAAAATTCAGAGGAATCGCCTACTCCTATCCGATAGTCAAACTATGGAATTCGATCCCAAAGGAAATAAAAACGACGGAAGATCACCTAAATTTCAGGAAACTACTAAACACCTGGCTATTAAACTCACTGAGATAAACATACAGCAACTATACAACTACCACCCCCCCCCAAGCAGACCACCAAACCTCAAACAATGCCCGGCTCTACAAACCATAAGCCCAGGCACAAGACTGGATGGGATAGATACAGATTAAAGACTCAATAACATAGTTTTCCAACATCCAGAGATCAACCAAAACCTACTAATCATTCCCCTCTTCTCTCTTCCACATCACATACACCTCACCTACAACATACGCCAAGAGGGCTAGTGAAATAACCCACAAAACATGCAAACCGCACATCCCTCTATAACCAAGCAACACACCCAATACAAATCCAACACCCTCCAACTACAAACAACTTAAACATTGGATACCACCCTTCTGGACACAACAAGCCCCAGTGCACAAAAACAATGCACACTAAGAAAGCAACCACACACAGATGCCTGTTGCTCCTGGTTCTGCATGCTTCAACCGATGAGCACACCATCTGTCCTATACCTCTCTCTCTCACTAACCAACCCAACCAACTTTACCTTACAGAGCCAGGTGAGTTCTTGGAGGCCTTCAAAATGCAAGTGGCGTGTGCTAGAAATCAACTTAACATACTATAAATAATATTAGAAAATCGTAATATCTACTTCAAGACTTTAAAAGGATACATTTTAATTTAATTCAAGTACTTTTCACAAGAGTTTTAAGTAACTACGTTTGGAGTACATTGTGGGAGCGGTTGATTAGCTGTGGATTCTCAACACAGCTTCTTTGTTGTAACACTATAAATTAACATTATATGACATAACACAGACACACACACAAGACCTGCTACATCTGAACTGATCACAAATTCTTTCACTTATGAGCAATCCCTTAAAAGGTCTCTTAATCTTTTTGAAACATTGAACTGGAGGTAAATGCACCGGCGCAATGGGCTTTCTCGGTACTATTAGGGCCAGCACACTGTGAAGGATGGGAATGTCTGTTGGGATATTTGGAGGCTTCGGGTCCTTTAGGGTATGGCATGTCAATTTACCCTATGTCCTCTATGTTGAGTATAGAAAGAAATTGATGTGTAAAACAATGAAGCTAAGGACTGCTGTATGTCTGTAAGACCTCCCATTGTCTCAAAATAAAGTGGACTTTCAGAAAAAGAGTTTTTTTTTTTTTTGGTTTGGGCTATTGGCTGGTGTTTGCTTCACCTATAAAGTGAAACTATTGCATTAGAGTACAGATAGGTAGAAATGGCAGATGAGGAGGGACATAAAGCTTGTAGGAGTTATTTTGGTTATTTGCCCTCCCATTGACAGCCCATGGCCATGCTAATCCCTGGGGCCATTCCCATCCAACTGATGGCCCTCCCCTTCCAAAACACCTCCTCATGGGAACTCTTTGAGCTCGCTTTAATCATTCCTTACCATCAAATGTTGCACTCGAGGTGGCAGCCAGTGTTTTTTCAAACATTCTTCTGAGAATGAATGAGATAATTGGAGCTGTAAACACGCTTGGTTTAATAAAAATGTCTTAACCAGGTCTTCTCTTTTAATTGTTCATGGTTTAAAAGCGAACCTTTACAATCAAAGAAATGTTGTTAATATATTCAATAGAAAAATGTATAATACAGTATCAATATAATTAAAGCACTCGAATGGTCAAGGGATAAGAAAGATATTCTGCAATTGCAAAATTCCTATAAAGGATTGCTCCATTTATCTCTGTTCAAAACATGCAAAGTGCTTAGTGCAATTGTGAACATGTAGACATCAGTAAAGAATATATATTTCAGGTACAGAAATACCCCAAGATCCAAGTTCTCAAGATCCAGAAATGCCTACTAGTTACTTATTTGCCGATTCAAATTCCTTCAGCCACTTCATTTATAAGCACGATGTGTGTCCTTCACTGAATTCCTGTTAATTACAAGCATTGTCAAAGCAACCGTTTTGCTTTGTGTATAAGTATTAACCATTTGCCAGCCACTGCTATTGGATGCCCAGGTACTCGCACCATTCTCACCTGCTACCATAAACGGCCAGTTAATACCACTGTGGAAGTGCCCGGCAAGCCTACACAAAAGCCCCAAATGTTGGCATTGCAAAGGCTTGTCTTGTGCCGTCCATGCCAGTGATTACGGTGTGACACTATAAAAGGGCCCTAATTAGATGAGATAGAGTGTCTGCAGAATCACAAAATCCCTTTTACTCAACTACAGTGGAATTTTGGACGATTCAAAACGTCATTGCATTTTGCCCGTGCGTGCAAAGTCCCCTCCTGGACAGGTAGCGGACTGAAATCGTGTTTGGAGGCCAAACACACAGAACGAAATAAAAATTTTAAAAAAAGCAAAAGATAATTAAAGTGTCATTTCTCTAATTAACTGTTTGGTTCCAGTCGGCTTCTCAATCAGTAATTAATTAAACCAAAGTCTGTAAGTGCCGTGCCTATTTTGTTGATGTTAGTTGTGTGCTTTACAGTAGAACAATGGTGTATAATATCCAGACCATCAACCGAACAGGCTTCTAAAACATCAGGGACTATTAGCGCGATTGAGAGTCTTTCGAAGCTGTCAAAGTCACTGCATGATAAAGCTCCCTAGTCACCCAGTATCTACAGGCACCAGAGACCCCGCCTGCGCTGCGAGAGGGCGGTAAAACGGATCTGCTTCAAGCGGTTCTCGCTGGGGGCATGCTGGCTTTATGATGGAGGGAGTTCCGCTTGCCACATGATCGGATTGTGTCTGTGTCTGTGTGTGCCACATTAAGAGACTCACTTTACTTTCCCATCATCTGCTTCCGCTCTTCTAAAAGTCGCTGCAAATAAAGGAAAAAGGTAGGTAAAAACTTGAGCATGACATAATGGAAGTGTTTTATAATGGCACAATCCCATAGGAAAACGTTCCATGAATCAGGCCCACAGTATCTGTCGACTTGAATAATGTTAGTTGTGCTTTGTTTGCCTTTTGTTAAGTTGCAGTAATTATTAACGATAATAATAATACTAATACTACTACTACTACTAATAATAATAATAATCATCATCATCTTCATTCAGAGATCCTTGTATAGGGAGCATCATGACCCATCCCACTTCTAAGCCCTGTATCAATTGGTGTTATTATTACCCAACTTAATGGTATTCAATTTATCAACCTCTGAAAGGTGAAGGGCTGAATAGTCCCTGCCGTTGTATTTGAATGTGTGGAATGCACTGTCCCCATCTTTAATGTAAGCACTTAACTTGAGAGTTATCCACAAAGATAGTGCTAATAATAATGAAGGTAATGAAATGCCATTGTTATAGCTAACTCCACAACGCAAGAGGTGCTTTCTTGCACCTTTTTGTAATTTGACAACAGGGACTTGGTGTATTTGTACTCAGACGTAGTCAGGGTACGCCTCCAGATTTTCTTCCATTTGTTGGCGGAGTGCAAATGTGCACCGTAAAAGGCAGTGTACGTGTGTGCAGGCTGCCTTTTGCTCGGCACTTGTGCACTCTGCTGTGGAAAGTGAGTAAATTCTGCCTGACATGCTTGAATGCCAGACAGTGGGCCTCATTATGGGCCAGGCGGTAACCCTAGCAGTGCTACCGGCAGGTTGCCACCAGACCTGTAAATATTTACCAGTGCCTGACTTCCCGGTGCCACCAGTTCGTTACGAATCCATCGGCCGGGAAGTCAGGCGCTGGTAAATTTGTTAATCCCCATTCCCATAGAGTGCCACAGGACTCTATGGGAGTGGGGACAAAGAAGCAGTGGCAACGTTGCTAACAGTGCCGGTGTTTCCGTGACCAGTCTGGCTAACGTGGCCGTTGTGCCCGGCAGGGTCAGACCTGTCAGGCACAGCAGCTCCAGCAGACAGACCTGTAATATGCCAGACCGGAAACAACAGCACTGTTGGGCTTACCGGCACCTTTGTTTCCATACCAACATGGTCCTAATGAGGCCCAGTGTTTACTTTTAATTGTGAGCACTGCCTGCCGTGCTCGCTTGGCATGTGGTGCTCACAATTGAGCAGCATTGAATTTACATTGTGAACACTGCTTATCATGCACACACGATGTGCAGTGTTCACAATTATAATTGCATGTCGGGCATGGCAGGCAGTGTGTAGAATGCTGGTGCATACATCAGGCGGACCCCTGAGCATTTATATGGCAGAGAGGGAGGAAGGTGGTGGAAATGCACGTTTTTTTCCACGCATCCTTTCAGCCATACATATGATTGAAAATGCGGCGTGGCGTGAATGGAAGGAGTTAAAGCCTTAGTCAAGGCTTTTCTGCCTTCCATTCACGTTACGCCACAACAGAACATGAGCTCCAAAGTGTCTCCTGCTGCTTGACAGACGTTACATTTACCCATTATGAAATCACTCAAGTTGAACACTCTCGAAAAGATGAATGCTGTCAAGGGATTCTAAACAGTGAGTGCAGATTGCACACACATATCAATAGCAGGTTCCAGGCTCCTTGTGATATCAAACGAACATTATGCAAAGTCATTAGGGGTCAGTTTCCAAGTCATTGCAGCAAGACAAAATGGTGGAAACATAAGTTGTAAGCATTCTACACCTTACTTTTACACCCCATCAACTTATGCTACAATTATCCCCAACAACTGGACTTTACAATTTAAAAAGCATACGTTAAAACCACACACATAAAGTGGTGAAACTGCACAGAATTAACAGGGAACGTTATGGCCAAGCATTTATGTCTCACATTTGTTTTAAAACGTCTATAGGAATACGATTTTAACAGTACAAATGTTTTAGCGCTAACTTTTACTCCTTAAAATACCACTTTCAGAGAGCACATGATATTCATACGAGTAAAAGTGGGTTAGAAATACAGCAGGGCCAAATCAGAAACATGGAACACATGCACGCACCCCTGCGTGCCAGCGTTGCACCAGGCTGCAGGCTGCAGGAGCAGTCTACAGCGAACGCAGCACCCAGCTGTAGTCGCCCGCCCGCCCGACCGCCTGATCATCTTTCAGCACATCCTTCCCTGCTGAAACTCCATCTCAACGTGCCCGCACCGCTGTGCTCGCACCTTCGTGCATTTCTATCCCGGCTCCTGAACAAAGGCTTCCACAGAGCCGCGCTGCCCTAAGATGGCCGCCATGATTGACGACCACGAAGCGTCCACAAAGGTTGCCTAGCAACCTAATCTGCATATACAACGGCTACGAGGACCAGAGGCGTAAGCCGGGCCTCATCAGCCGAAGGCCCGTGAGCCAAAGGCCATCACCTGTCTGCCCCTCAGCCCACTATATATAGATGGGTAGGAGCCAGGCAACATCCTAGCTAAACGCACCCCCGCGTGCTGGCGTCGCACCAGGCTGCAGGCTGCAGGAGCAGTCTACAGCGAGCGCAGCACCCAGCTGTAGCCGCCCGCCCGACCGCCTGATCATCTTTCAGCACATCCTTCCCTGCTGAAACTCCATCTCATTGTGCCCGCTCTGCTGTGCTCGCACCTTCGTGCATTTCTATCCCAGCTCCTGAACAAAGGCTTCCACAGAGCCGCGCTGCCCTAAGATGGACGCCATGATCGACGACCACAAAGCGTCCACACCGGTTGCCTAGCAACCTAATCTGCATATACAACAGCTACGAGGACCGGAGGCGGAAGCCGGCCCTCATCAGCCGAAGGCCCGTGAGCCAAAGGCCATCACCTGTCTGCCCCTGTCCGCCACTGCGCTACGGCGCGGGACGCTGCCCTATGCTACTCCAGCCCCCCCTTCTCTGATAAATCTTCCTCACCTATACCAGAGAGCTAGAAGAGCCCGCATCCATTGTTCCGACACCAGATTTAAGTGACACTCACGGTCGACTACTGAGACTGACCAGAGGACTCCCGATACTTAAGATGCACGCGGATACACATTCCAAGTGACTACAATGACAGTAAATCACGCCCGCCTATGAACTAGGTCTAACTTATGATCCTGACTTAGCACAGTAGCTCAGCTAAATGTTAAAGTCACATGTCCCATGCAAGCCGCCTCATGTCCCTTAAGGCTATACCAGATTAAATTGCATAGATACCCACTATAACCATTGCATAGCGGCTCTTGGGCCAGTCTTGTGTTAATTTGCATAGCGCCCCTTGGGCCAGTCTTATGTTAACTTGCATAGCGACTCTTGGGCCAGTCTTGTGTTAATTTGCATAGCGCCTCTTGGGCCAGTCTTGTGTTAACTTGCATAGCGCCTCTTGGGCCAGTCTTGTGTTAATTTGCATAACGCCTCTTGGGCCAGTCTCGTGTTAACTTGCATAGCGCCTCTTGGGCCAGTCTCGTGTTAACTTGCATAACCCCTCTTGGGCCAGTCTCGTGTTAACTTGCATAGCGCCTCTTGGGCCAGTCTTGTGTTAACTTGCATAGCGCCTCTTGGGCTAGTCTTGTGTCAACTGCACAGTCCAACTTACTCAAGCCCAGTATGTTTCCCTCGCTCCTCCTCACCTGCCTACTAAGTGTGATACTAACATTCATGAACACACCACTTATCAACAACCGCCAGCCTCACCTCCACTACCAATTCACACAGAACCACCCTTCTACAATGGACATCCTGATTACTCCTTCACATGCACTAGAAATCACTACGCTTACACCCAACACTAGCCTTAGACTATACAGACTCAGAGCCCGCACCACTCCCATCCTATACCAGGCCAACACGCTACATACACCACACAGAAACTACAGGCTTAGCTCACGCATCCACCATCGAAAGAACACAACCTCGTGCCAGAGCAGCAAGCCCTCATATACCACACCGAGCATTAATTCTCCCTGCACCACTACACCTAAACTAAACTCTCACTCCCTAGGCCCAAAGAACGCATGCCCTACTCCTTACAAGTGCACACTTATCAATGTAAGATCCCTCAATGCCCACGCCCTAGAAATACATGACCTACTTACCACACATGACCTAGATGTACTAGCCATTACCGAGACATGGCTTCACGAAGCGTCCGGCCCAGCCATCGCATTAGCCCTACCCCCAAGGTACGCTATCATCAGACAAGACAGGACTGCTAAAACAGGAGGAGGGGTTGTCCTTATCCATAAAGAAACCTTATCTATCAGAACCCTAACTCACCAAGATGAAGGAAATGTTGACATTCTATCTATTAAGATAGCTCTCTCGCCTAACAGCACTATAAATGTCCACACAATATACCGTCCTCCGGGCCCCTCCACTAACTTCCATGGTCAAGTTAATCACCTCCTAGGAAAGAATATTAAAAAATCCACTAAATCACTTCTTATAGGAGATCTTAACTTAGGACTCAACGACCCCAAGGACAAAGCTGCCATATCCCTAGCCAAAGACCTCCATAACCTAGGCTTCTCTCAAAAATGCACAGCACCCACACACGCCAAAGGACGCACCCTAGACTGGATTACAGACCACAATTGCAACATAACTATCACCGCCAACACTAGCCTCCCATGGACAGACCACAACCTCATCCTTTTTGATATCCCTGTCACCTCGAGCTCTAAAGTGCCCACCATAGCTGCAGCCACCCTAGCTAGAAGCGCCAAAAAACTCACGGCAGCCAATATCAGTGCACTCCTAAATGTGCCCTGTCTAAAACATCCGTTCTCATCAGACCCTAATATCCTCGCTGAAATATTCAAAGACTCCATCACAAGGTTCGTCAACACCGCTGCCCCCCTAGAGAACAAGAAAGAGAAAAAATCCTACCACTCTAACTCCTGGTTCACAGAGGATCTTCAATCTCTGCGTACAGACAAACGCCAAGCGCTCAAAAACTGGCAACGCAAACCCTGTGATAACACAAAAGAGATATTGAAAGCCATAACTAAAAAATACAAAGATGCCATCTTCCTTGCAAAATCTGAAGCCTACAACCACCGCATCACCGCTGCTAACTCCCAATCTAAAGAAATTTTCAGTATCTTTAAAGAACTAACCGTACCACCAACATGCCCTGATGAGATCATCAAAGACGAGGCATGGTGCACAGCCATACAATCAGCCATGCTTGAAAAAATCAACCTCCTCCAAAAAAAGATATCCCACCACTACAACACTCTACCCAAGCAAAATACACACGTACAGATGAAACACAGTGTTGAAGATAGCAACTGACCTAAATTCACCTTCACGGAAATCTCCGAAACCGAGGTCATTAACATCCTCAGACATCTCAAACCCTCACAGTGTAAGGGGGATGTATGCCCCCCAAAGATCATCAAAGACTGTGCAGAGCAGCTTGACCCTCTCCTCACAGCATTCATCAATGCTTCATTCAAGTCTGGCATAGTCCCAGACAGCCTCAAAGAGGCATGGGTGCGCCCCCTCCTAAAAAAGCCCACACTAGACCCTGCCAACCCCAACAATTACCGACCCATAATCACAGTCCCTTTCCTTCTACAATTACTTGACAAGGCCACCCACATACAGATCCAACACTACCTTGAATCAAATGCAATCCTAGGTAAAAGACAATCTGGGTTCCGTAAGGGACACAGAACTGAAACCGCCCTCCTAGATCTCAAGAACGAAATCACAAACATCTTAGACAAAGGTAAGCCCGCACTCCTCCTCCTCCTTGACCTCTCAGCGGCATTTGATCTAGTAGATCACACCACACTCACTAGCCACCTGACGCATGCAGCGCACTTCTCCTTGGACGCTGCATCCTGGGTAACCTCTTTCCTACAAGGCAGAGCGATGAAAGTGTTCTCCAGCACAGCTCATGCCGCACCTTCCATCATTCACTGTGGGGTGCCTCAAGGCTCCTGTACTGCCCCACTCTATATAACCTTTTCACCAAGCCACTATTTGACAAGCTAGACACCATGGTGATCACCTACACCAATTACGCTGACGACACGCAGATACTTCTTCCCTTGACAGGAAACTACCACCAAGACGCTGCTGCCCTTCAACTAATCTACTCCACCATTCAAGCATGGATGGCCACCAACGGCCTCTGCTTGAATGGGGATAAAACCAAAATCCTCATCCTAGGCCAGAAACCCACCCTCTCCAACCTCGACCCTCTTTACATCAACTTTAACATAGACAATTGCATCATCCCAGTCTTATCCTCAGTCAAAACGCTAGGAGTACACATAGACGCCACCCTATCCATGGATAAACAAGTGAGCTCCTTAGTCTCAGCCTCGGCGCTAAGCACCAAACTCATCAACGCAATAAAACCCTTCCTGACGAAAGATAACTGCCTGTCCATCGCAAGAGCCACCATAGGAGCTAAACTGGATTACTGTAATGCTCTCCTAGCAGGTACCTCCAAGAATAACATATCCAGGCTCCAAACCACTCAAAACAACGCTCTCAGAGCAGCCCTCAGCATACCAAAAAGAGAGCTCATCACTCAAGCGAGGAAGGCTGTCCACTGGCTCCCAGTCACAGACAGGATCGCCTTCAAAATTCTCACCACCACGCATAAATGTGTTAACCACACAGCACCACCCTACCTATCCGAAACCCTGTATAGATCACAATCTACAAGACCAATCAGATCCACATACACCAACCTACTTACCATTCCTCGAATCAATAGAACTAAGGCTGGAGGTATAGGCTTCCCCTACCTTGCACCTAAGCTCTGGAATGCGCTACCCACATACCTAGGACCCGAAACATCACTACTCTCCTTCCGCAAACAACTTAAAACAGCCCTCTTCAACTAACATGTTCACTGCACCTCTCTCGTGCTCAATGTATGTATGTCATAAAAACACAATCACTGCCCAATGTAACCACGGCATATTCTGTATGTAACGAAGTTTAAGAAACACTTTAACAAGTGCCATGATGCCTTTTGTCTTCTGCGCGCTCAACAAATGCGAATAAATAAATTAGCAATTATTGCATGGGGTAGCACAAAGAAACACAATTCTAACACAGTCCCATTTTTCTAGAACCATGAAGGAGAAGCATTTTCCTCTCTTCAAATGAACACACTATGCATAGCCTTGCCTAAGAACAGCTGGCTCTGCAGCAGCAGGCCCCACTCCAGGGCCACCGATCAGCCTGCAGCCCTGCCCCAATCCCAGGCAACCCCATTCGTAGCCCCAGGACAGGGGCAGGGCTAGGGGAGATCGAAGGTCCTATAGTCCAAGGATATAAAGGGCCATGCTGCCAAACCTCGCCCCGCCTACCCATCAGTACCTCCAGGACAAGAGCTGGGTTGGAGGAGGTCAAAGATCCTACATACCAAAGATATAAAGGGCAATGCTGTTCCGACCCGGCTACCCATCAGTATACCCAGGACTGGACAGGATTAGAGGAGATCGAAGGTCCAACATACCAAGGATTTAAAGAGCTATGCTGTCCCCCCTCACCCCAGCTGACTAGCAGGTCCTTGCCACCTACCTCCTGGATCTGCTTCCGACCTTCCCTCTGCAGGGAGATATCAGGCACTACATTGAGCCAGAGAGATGCAACATCTAGCTCCCTGTTAAAGATCCCCACTGTGCTCCATACTTCTGGTCTCTCGCACATTTCAGTACACCGGGACCGTGGTGAATAGCATCACCCAGCCATGCTTCACCTACATTCTTTCAAAGTAATTGTATATCATGATGAGATGAATGCAACACAATATTTCATTCCATGCCAATCATGTGATGCTCAAATATGTGAGGTTGCAATCTTAATACTTTAATGGGCATTCACCAACATAGTTGGGGCCATGCACTGCACGCCTGTTGCCCTGCTACCACCCAGGGCAAGCGAGCAGTGCTGCACTAGCATGCACATCAGTGCTCTATCTATGTGTAGATGTTCTGTGATGCTTGCCTGCTCGTTCCACATAGGTGTGTGTCAGATTCTACGGCTTCACCCATAATCCTCGCTTAGAGCAATGGGCCTGGCTGCTGGATATGCACATGGTCGTCCCTCTTATCACTGTGTACATATTCGGGCAAATGAATGCAGATGTAATGGGGCACACATGGATGTCATGATTGGGATCTAAGGGGGACAGATCGTCTGAAGAATTTCTCTACC
Organism: Ambystoma mexicanum; assembly: GCF_040938575.1. Lineage (NCBI taxonomy): Eukaryota > Metazoa > Chordata > Amphibia > Caudata > Ambystomatidae > Ambystoma > Ambystoma mexicanum. Next base: position 440,313,310 of record NC_090932.1, on the reverse strand, counting down.
ATGAGAGCAATTAATGAACCTCCTCTCCCACGCCACCCGTATGCTGAACAAGAACAACCCCCACGCAGCTAACCCTAAAACACTAGAGTAATAATTGACACCACTTGGCTGGTACTTAGACCCAATCTGCTGTAGGAGATTGGGTCTAAGTACCTCTGTACAGTGGAATTACTGCAGTTTGAAACGTCACGCTTGGATTTGCCTCCAGTTCTTTATCAGACACATTCATTTAAAAAGCAGAACTGGACATATAAGATGTGCACACTATACAGCAATCAACAATTCTATGTCAAGAAGTAGGCGAGCATTAAGCTTTCTCTTCTCTTTAATTTACTCTCCAGCGGTTTCAACAAATAAATCATATTTCGTGAAAACAACATTTTTTTTTTTCAAAAAAACTTCAAGTCTCATCATTCCCTGTAGTTTCAGTCTCTAGTATCTGTGCCTTAGCCCTTCCTGTTCCTGCGTTCCTCCTCTTCTTTTCCTGCTCTCCAGATAAGTACACGTTATTTTAGAGCTCCGTGAATTGTATGCTTATAGAAGTAAGATTGTATGGCGTTTATTGTTAATAACGAGGTCTAATGGTATGGGATTCATTGAGGAGCCCAGCGTGAGCGCAGCGCAGCGTGCGGTGGAGAAGTAATTTGTGTCAGTGAGGAGAATTATCGCATTACCCGGCACATCAGGGGCCTGCCGATCTCCTCATTCAAGCCTAGAGCGCTCCGCAGCGCTACCCAGCGCGGCCGAGTGCGGGCAGCCCCCACCCTTGGAGGGGCGGAGCAAGTGGCGCGAGCGGGAAGCCTTGCTTTCGCGCTCGCGCTAGAGAGTATAGAATAGCCCCCACCCTTGTGGGGGCGCAGCGGAGCGCGAGCACGCACAGAAGCTCGTGCTCCCGAAAGGAGAGTTTTCCCCTCCTTTGCGAGGGAGGAGCACTACTCCCGAGCGATTAAGCAAATAAGAGCGCGAGCGCTCGGCTTAAGGAGCCCCCCACCCTTGGGGGGGCGGAGTCAAACACACGGCTCGGAGATATCTTCACTTTGAAGCGATTTCACCGCGCTGTGTGTTACGGAGTGTTAATAAGCTCAGTGGATTGACATTACGTGTTTAACACGAATACATTCTCACGCAAGCACATATCCTCACGCATAGGGCATAGAGTTTACCCCTGGAGATCCCTGCACATCAAAAAATAGTTCAGACAGGTGCAGCCTCATTGACTGGAGCAGTGGACGTGCCCCTACACCTGGAAAGGTATTTGAAAGGCACCTAAACAGCACAATAATGTCTAACTTTGAGTGGAGTGATAAGGAGCAAGAGGCAATCTATCCAGAAGATTTAGCCTACAGCTTTAAGGAAGTGCTGGGAGACTCGCTCACAGAGGCAGTAGCGCAGGGTGTGAGATCCCTGCAAGACAGGCTACACACCATAGAACTATACCTGAGCACAAAAGGTAAATGCACCGATGATAGCATGTCCACCAGGGTCGCAGCAAAGGACCCCAATGGTGTAACAAGGCCCGGAAGAGCAAGGACTCTTCTGACCCCCCAGGCCAAACTGAGGGGGCAAGAACTGAGGCCCCGGAGGCTTTAGACGCTTTTACCAAACTAAGAGAAGCGTTCTTACAAAAATCACAGGTTCTTACAAAAATCGCAGGTGCCGAGCCTCGAGATTCCAGAATCCCCTTCCACCTCACAAGATGAAGCTGACAACGAAGGGGACGAGAGCAGCCAACCTCCGCTTAGGAAGAGGCTCAGAAAGCTCAACAACTTAGAGGAGGAAGAGACCTCCGATATGTTTAATCCTGAAGATATCAGGAACCCAAGATCATCGGAATGGGTACCTTCGCCTAGAGTGGCGAAATACATGACGCAGAGATTGCGAAAAGCCTTAGAGAAAGAGGTCAGGCAGAGGATGAGGGCGGAATGCCCGAAAACAGAGTTACCAGCCAAGGTAGCAGATGCTTCGGAGCTCGACCCGAAAATGTTATCATTGGTCTCAAAATCTAACAAAGATCCAAGGAAAGGCATAGATCGCTCTTGGAAAAGCTGTCAAGAGAAACTGCTTGACATAGCGGGACCATTAGCGAAGATTATGGATCTCGCCGAACGAGCAAAGGACACGGGGGAAGAAGTGGACCCAGGAGTCCTAACAAACTGGGCCCAGAGGGCAGTATGCCTTTTAGGCAATGCGAACTGCACAATTTCTTCTGAACGCAGGAAAGGCCTGCTACTTAAGATTGATCAAAAATTAGGAGACCTGTCATCCTATGAAGCAGGCGAAGCCGCCCAAGGCCTTCAATTCGGTGAAACCTTCGGTAAAGAAATGGGGAGGTTTGTGGGAACATACAACTCCCTAGAAAAGGCCCAAGCATCCATGAAAAAGATTTTTCCAGGAAGAATTTTTGGAGGGACCGGTCGGTCTAGAGGCCGAGCGACCGGTCGCTACCAAGCATTCAGGAGGCCTCAAGGTAACAGAAGTAATTATTGGGAAAACAGACAGCCAGACACATTCTTCCCACCCAGGGGTCGCTTCCCGAGAGGAGGCCGTAGCAGAGGACAAGGGAGAGGACACAACTTCTCAAAAGGTGAGAGTCCCAAATTCTCCACCAGTTGGGGGGAGAACAGCAGTATTCTGGGAGAACTGGCATGCGCTTTCCAGCGACGCCTGGGTTTTACAGACAGTAAAAGGCATGCACATACATTTTATAGAGACTCCCACCCAAAGTCAGGTACCCCGCCCTCTAGCAAAAACACGGATAGAGATAGATCTTTTACACGCAGAGCTACAGAAGTTAGCGGAGAAGCAGGCGATAGAGCCTTGCAAGACTCCTCCCAAATTTGTGAGCAATATGTTCTTAGTCCATCGAAAGGATAAAGTGAGACCCGTAATAAACCTAAAAGACATGAACAGATGGGTAACATACAACCATTTCAAAATCGAAGGAATCCATCATCTCAGAGACACACTCAGGCAAGACAATTGGTTAGTGAGGATAGACCTCAAAGATGATTATTTGACAATACCAGTTCAAAAAGATTTTCGCCCGTTCCTAGCATTCTACTGGGGCGAGCAATTATGGCAGTTTGCCACGATGCCATTTGGCCTGGCATCAGCGCCATGAGCCTTCACGAAGATCATGAAGCCAGTAGCAGCAGCGATCAGGGGGAAGGGGATTCGTATGATTATATATCTAGACGATATCCTTCTAATGGCCAGCTGCAAGGAGACGCTCTGCTACCAGTCCAGCTGGGTAGTGAATCTCTTGACATCGCTGGGATTCCTAGTGAATCAGGAAAAATCGGAAATGAAACCAAACAAGAGTATAGAATTTCTAGGCTTATCATAGATACCAGGTCAGCAACACTAGAACTTCCAAACAGGAAAATAAGAGACATAAAAAGGGAAATAAGATTATGTCTCAGCAAATCAGCGATATCACTACGCACAATAGCACGAGTGGTGGGCCTCCTGGCAGCCTCAATACAAGCGATATTCCCAGGGCCACTACACTATCGAGCCCTGCAAAGACTAAAGATAAGACACCTCCAACAGGGTCTGCAATATCAGCAGCTGATCCACATCGACCAGGAATCCAGAACAGAACTGGAGTGGTGGCTAGCAAACATGGAAGCATGGAACGGGAGAGCCATTTTCGGCGATCGTCCAGACCTGATTATAGGGTCGGACGTCAGCAGAGCAGGCTGGGGAGCCTGTTGCGGAGACCTGCAGACAGGAGGGAAGTGGAGTTCGTAAGAACTGAAACTTAACATCACTGTCTAGAACTACTAGCCAGATCATTTGCGATCAAGGCGTTCACCAAAGGGAAAGTGAACTCCTGTATTCTGTTGAAAATGGACAACATTTCAGCAGCAAAATACATCAACCACCTAGGTGGGACGAGATCCAAACTCCTGGCGGAGATAGCCAAAGATTTCTGGCACTCCTGCCTGGAATAAGGTATCTCGGTAGTAGCCGAATACCTGCCGGGATCACAGAACGTGATAGCAGACTGAACTCCAGGTACCTCTCGGACTCCAGCGATTGGAGGCTGGACCGAGAGGTTTTCCATCAGCTGGAAGAACGTTGGGGACCGATTCATACAGATCTGTTTGCGTCCAGACTGAATGCAAAGAAAGAGAAGTTCTTCAGCTGGAGGTTAGACCCAGCAGCAGCTGGAGTGGATGCCTTTCTGCAGGACTGGGGAGAGCAGATACTGTACGCCTTCCCGTCTTTCCTAATGCTGAGCAGAGTCCTAGCGAAAGCTCGCAGGGAAGCAGCGAATCTGATATTAATAGTGCCAATATGGAGATTGCATGTATGGTTTCCGGCACTTATGGAAATGTAAGTAGACTACCCGAGAATGCTACCCCAAGGTGTGAGCCTGCTCACGGACCCAGTTGGCTCATTTCACCCTCTGAGAGTGAAGGTGACGCTGCCATTGATGGTGTGCAGGATAGCAGGAGACGCTGGAACCTCCCGGGCATTTCGGCGCAGGCTGCAAGCCTCATCGCAGAGTCATGGGCACCTTCAACCAGAAGGAGCTACGACGCAGCTTGGAATAAGTGGTCGTCATGGTTCAGAAGGAGAGATATTCATCCCGTTTCTGCACCTTTAGTCGAAGTACTGAACTTTCTAGCAGAACTTCTGCAAGATGGCAAAGCATAGAGAACCATAGGAGTTTACAGATCTGCAATTTCAGCAGGTCATATACCACTAGATGGAATACCAGTGGGTGAGAATGTGGCAGTGATTAGGCTCCTAAAAGGAATAAGATTTAGGAAGCCGCCACAGCCCAAGTACAAGGTGCTATGGGACGTATCAGTGGTACTGAAACTGCTAGCAGACTGGCCTAGTAACAGATACTTATCTCTAGAACAATTATCAGGGAAACTAGCCATGCTACTGTGCATGGTATCATGCAGGAGAGTGGCAGACGTGAAGGCACTGGAGATAGATAGAAAGACATATGGACCAGAAAGAGCAACTTTTAACCTGGCAAAAAGAACGAAAACAGATTCATCTACAATCACATATCCGTACATGCAAAACTATCCGAAATGGTGCGTAGCCTCATGTATAAAAGAATACGAAAGTAGAGCGGCGGAAATGAGACCTGTAGGGACAACACAACTCCTTATAGCGCGCAGAAAACCACACAAAGGTGTAGCATCAGCCACAATAGCACGATGGGTCAGAGATATCATGGGCCTAGCGGGTATTGATTTGTCTACATTTGGAGCGCATTCAGTCAGAGGAGCAATGGCTTCGAAGGCACTAGGGTAAGGTGGAGCCTTACAAGACATCATGAAAGCCGTGGATTGGGCGAGTGATAAAACGTTTAGGACGTTTTATTTTAGGTCAATCAACACGATAGCAGGAGCAGTAGCAAAAAGCTTTGAACACTCTTAATGCTCGCCTCCGTCTTGACATAGAATGAAGATTCCCCCTGCTAATAGTGCAGGGAGCTCTTGATTATATTAAAGACAAGGAGGCGAGCATTAAATTCCCGACCCAAATACACAGGAAATGGGAAAAGTTAATTTAATGAACGAAGTATGCATTGTAAATAACCAGGATTATCATTTTCTTCCCAGAATAGGGTGTGTATTCCCAGCCCTAACATATCTCTATTGTTTCTTTTCTGATTTAGGAGATGATCAAAAGAACGGTTAACTCTTTTTGAGGAAGTTAGATTGAGAAGAGTTCTGAAGCAAAGAGATCGATTCCGCTGAAAGCAGGAAAACCAATGTGTTGGGCCGTTGGCAAGTTAATATTACAGAAACAAGAAAATGTGTGGAGTCACAAACAGAATACTTGTGCGCTATTTATCACTACTATATTCAGAAAAGGCGTCTCTAGCAGCAATTCCGTACCCACCAACCCATCCACAAAGGCTGGCAACAATTAACAATAGTATAATGAAAACGGGGGTAGGAATGCGCTTGACACTGTTAAACTAAAGTAAATCAACAGTCTTGCTGAATACAATGTTTTTAATAATAAAGCTTTCTTTGAAGAACAGCCGACACGTGTTTCGACACTTAGGTCGTTTTCAAGGCTGGTTAACACACATCGTAAATAAGAATAATATAGATGTTCAAAAAGATAACAAAGAAATAATCATTGAATACATAGCAGTAGAAAGATAATCGTTAAAATAAAGTACACATCGATATTCCAAAACGATAACGGAAATGCAAAAATAAAATAAAATGAATAAACATACCAGGAAAACATGCAGAGGGCGAGGTACAGCAGTTGTGGATCAGTAAAAACACAGTGAAATCAAAGATAACAAGAAAAGAAACGATTTAGAAAAAGATATAGACAATGTTCAGATGAGAAATCATCCATACGTATTACAGTTGGTACTCAAATATCATCTTAAAACTAACTGTAGCCAGCACCCCGTGGCACAACCACATGCGAGCCCAGACACCAGGAAAAAAAAAAAAAAACAAAAAAAAACACAAAAAAACAAAGTGCTAATCACAGTCCAGAATAACCCAAAATTAAATGGAGGGATATTGTAAATACAGCATCAGCTAATATTACGTGATACTAAATAATTAAAAGATACCAATTATATAGAGTAGCATAAGGATAATGCAAAATTCCTTTCGATGATAATATGATACAGAAAAGTCACTTACCACACAAAACTAAAGATCATCAATTAGCTGGTTATATCCTATTCAAAGTAAAAATATATAAAACAAAAATAGAACTCAGTACAGGAGCTATGAAATCAATTGAACAAAATGATGAGGACTAAAATAAATCACTCACCGGATCAAAATATTGAAAAAGTTCCCATCACTTGGGAAATATGGCGAAATGCAAAAGAACAAGGTACTAGTTGCCGTATTGGCCGACTGAATTATATAGCCTGAAAGGAAACCGGATCTAATAAGAAAGCTGTCGATTTCAATCAGTTAAAGATTCAATATTCACCAAGAGGAAATTACTTACTCGATATATCGAGTGAGAAACATATATACCAGGATAAATTCAACCGTCAATGATCGAAAGCTTCCAAGATAAAGTGTGTCGCTAAAGACGTCACAGAAGTGACGGCGACGTAAGTGGAGGCGCGTTACGTCGCTCTGGTGACGTATTGTATCAACAAGGTGACGGTAGCCGTACGCAGTGCGCCCCGGTCGCAGGCTATGACGTCAGATATCAACATAGTTTCGAAAAGGTGACTTACAGTGCCCGATAATTGCCGGAAAATCCTCACAACCATTTAACGTGAACTCCATGAATATGGTATACAAACAGATTCCAAATTAGACTAAAGAGTAATATAAAAATTACTGGTGGTCGGACACGCATGAGAGGTGAGCCACGGTGATAACTGGCCCCAATCAGATAGATGTTCAAAACAGTGATGCACATGCATGAAAAAAAAAAAAAAAAAACAACCTTTCTGCTCACAAAATTCAATATTGATAAGGTAAGCCTTATTTAGAGAAAAACATGCATCTCATGATCTGAATTCAACCCACGTGTTGTGCATCTCAAAAGACAAATTAATTTGGCTTCCATCTGTCGCAGTTTAAGCTGGAGATTGCCGCCTCTTTTCCCTTTATGTGCTTTCTGCAGACCAATAAAGCGCAAATCAGTGATTGAGTCCAATTGATGCTCTACTTGCCAATGAATTGCTAATGGTGATTTGGGTTCACACATCCTGAGGCTGGCCAAGTGTTCCCTGATGCGTATTCGAAGCTGACGGATGGTACTGCCCACATAGAGTTTGCCACATACACATACAATGGCATATACCACATGGGTAGATCTGCAATTAATGTAGTCCTTAATGGACACTCTAGTTCCAAATTTATCAGTGAAAATTTCACACTTGGGAAACGCCCAGGCACATTGATTGCAATTTCCACATTTACGAAAGCCCGTCAGTTGTTGTAACCAGGAAGTTTCTGTGGTTTTGTTATCAAAGAATGATGGACTCACCCGTGATTTAATAGTTGGTGATCTTAAATAAGTAAATTTCGGTTTAGGAGTCAGGTATGGCTCTAGATCCTTGTCAAGTCTCAGGATGTGCCAATGTTTGGCAACCAATTTGTACATCATGGAAGAATCAGACGTAAATGGGGTAACCAAAGAAATATGGGGTAAAGAGTCTTTAGATTTGGCTGCCTTGTTCAAGAGGTCTGGTTGAGTGACACCAATGAATTTAGCATGTGCTTCATTGATTACAGAGGCTTTGTATCCTCTGTTCAAAAAACGTTGACTAATAATATTAGATTCTTTGTCAAAGTCGATAGGGCGTGTACAGTTCCGTCTGGCCCTGTGAAACTCACCCGTAGGGATATTATTAATAGTAGTTCGTCGATGGTTGCTCTGTGCTGCTAATACGGAATTCACCTCAGTAGGTTTCCTGTAAGTGCACGTGTAAATTTGTTGATTCTCGACAAATATATGTAAGTCCAAGAAGTCAATTTGTTTACAATCAGATTTGCCAGTGAAATTGATCCCAAAGGTATTAGTATTGGCATAAGTAAGGAAGTCATTGAAGGTATCCTCAGTGCCTTTCCAAATCAAAAAGATATCATCAATAAAACGTCGCCATGTAACAATGTTGGCATGATATTGATTTTGATTCAAAATATGGGTCTCCTCAAAGTATGCCATAAAGAGATTAGCCAGGGAGGGTGCAAACTTGGCTCCCATGGCTACTCCCTTCAGTTGAAGATAGAATTGGTCATTGAAAAGAAAAATATTATTGGCTAGAACAAATTTGAGAAATTGTTTAAGCATAGAGACATGTTCAATATAAGATGCCGAACAATCTTTAAAAACATAATCTAATGTAAGTGATGCCAGATGGTGATCAATATTGGTGTACAAAGCAACAACATCAATGGTAGCTAGCAAAAAGTCTGATTGCCAAGTAGTGGCAAAGAGGTCCTTAAGAATATGGGTACTATCTCTGATGTAAGAATTCATTCGTATTACATATGGTTTCAGCACTTCATCCAAATATTTAGACAAGCTCTCTGTAGCCCAATGAATACCGCTCATAATAGGTCTGACCTCAGGTAGAATCTCATAAGGTTTGTGAATTTTAGGTAAAAAATACATAGTTGGTATGGTAGGATCAGTAATTAACAAAAAATCTTTTTCATCATCAGTTAAGAATCCTTTAGAATGCCAATGAGAAATCAGATCAATTAAATTTGACACAACACGTTTAGATGTATTCAATGATTATTTCTTTGTTATCTTTTTGAACATCTATATTATTCTTATTTACGATGTGTGTTAACCAGCCTTGAAAACGACCTAAGTGTCGAAACACGTGTCGGCTGTTCTTCAAAGAAAGCTTTATTATTAAAAACATTGTATTCAGCAAGACTGTTGATTTACTTTAGTTTAACAGTGTTAATATTACAGAAGATTGCAGTTTAAAGCAGACAAAGAAGAGGAGGAACACAGGAACAGGAAGGGCTAAGGCACAGAGGCTAGAGACTGAAACTACAGGGAATGATGGGACTTGAAGTTTTTTTGAAAAAAAAAAAGAAAAATGTTTTCACGAAATCTGATTTATTTGTTGAAACTGCTGGAGAGTAAATTAAAGAGAAGAGAAAGCTTAATGCTCGCCTCCTTGTCTTTAATTGAATCAAGAGCTCCCTGCGCTATTAGCAGGGGGAATCTTCATTCATGCAGGGAAATACATGGCAACACTAGGGAAAGTGTGGCTTATAACACACAACATGATACCCCCTGGGGCACTGGGCCTCCAAGATGCTGGTGACTGAAGGACCCCTTTGGCCTGCTGGATGCCCATAGCAGGCCCCATGCAACATGAGGCAAGAACAGGCAACATGGCGTCTGATAATCATATGACGCCAGTGTCTTGGCTTGTTGTGGTTCAGCTGAGTATACCTTTCAATATCAAAGCAACACAATTCTCAATATGGGTGCTTTCCAAAAAACCTGGCATGAGAATAATGTTTTCCCTCAAAAAACAATCACATACCACAAGTTTCAGAATACATGTTATGAAGGTCTCCTGGACACACATGGGTGTAGGACATGGGGGAACAGGGTGGACAAATCCCCCCCACAATTGTAAGTGGGGGGTGTAATGTCATTTATCCCCCCCAGAATATATTTGGTGTGTCGTACAGGGATATGTTTTTGAAGTGGGGTGAGGGGCTGCTTACTATGTAAGCCACCCTCTCCCCCCCAACCCCCAATGCATGGGGGCAATACCCTGGGGGCAGATGGGTGATCACCTGCCCCCAGGGAAGGGGGCAAACAAAAAAATATATATTGTTTTAAACATAGTTTTTGGTGGGGGTGGGTGCGGGTGGGACCACTAGCCCTCTCCCCCCCACCCTAAGTGGTTGGGAATACCTTATGTAGCCCTCCCTGGGTGCAGATTTCTGCCCCTAGGAAGGGGTACATAAGATGCCCCCATCCATTTTGGGTGGGGGAGAGAGGCCACTGTAAGTATTGGCAGAACTACCCCCCAAGATTGGGGCAGTACGTTTTGACCCCCCCCCCTGGGGGCAGATGGCCACACACATGTGTCCATTTGCCCCTAGAGAAGGGGAAAAACTAAAAAATATATTATATCTTGTTTTGGGTGGGGGTGGGGGAACCAGGGGGTCCCACTAGACCACAAGGATTTGTTGTATTGGAAAGGGTGGTGGCCCTCTCCCCTCACCCTGAGTGGATAGGGGCACCTTATGCAGCCCTCCCTGGGGGCAGATATCTGCCCCTAGGAAGGGGTACATGAGATGCCCCCCATCCATTTGGGGTGGGGGGGAGAGGCCACTGCAAATATTGGCAGATCCGGCCACCAAGCCTGGGGCAGTACATTTTTCCCCCCACCCCCCAGGGCAGAGGCCACACATATGCCCATCTGCACCTAGGAAAGGGGCAAAACAAAAATAAAACAAATTATAACTTGTTTTGGGTGGGTGTTGGGGGCCACTGAACCACCATGGATGTTATTAGTGGAAAGGGGGTGGCCCTTTCCCCTCACCCCAAATGGATGGGGGGCATCTCATGTAGCCCTCCCTGGGGGCAGATTGCTAGATTGGGGTTATCAGTGGGTTAGCCTTTTCCCTTTGCGCCCAAGTAGGTGCACCCATACATATGAGGTACCGTTTTCATCGGGACACCTGTGGGAACGTGGGAAGGTAGGACATCTGTTGTTGGCGGCGTGTTTCGGTGGGTGGGCAGAGGGAAATGTCTCTGAAATTTGGTGGACAAAAACAATTTTCAGACATTGCACTCTGGACACCCACCGAAACACACCGCCAACAACACAGTCCTACCATCCTGCGTTCCCACAGGTGTCCCAACGAAAACGGTACCTCACATGTGTGGGTGCACCTACCTGGGTGCAAAGGGAAAAGGCTAACCCACTGGTAACCCCAAGCCTTTCGGCAGAGCAGATTTTGCTCATGTGGACAACATACAGATTTGGGCCTATGGTGTCGAAGCCACCAAGGAAAACAGGGAACCTCATGCTTTTCCGAAAAGAGGACACCAGTGGGAATCCACAGAGGTCTGACTTGCATGAATCGCCCCAGAATGTATTACCCACAATCCCCAGCAAAGTCCGAAACATTACGAACATCTACATTTGGGGGAAAAAAGGGCCAAATTTGGCCAAGATATCTTATGTAACAAAAAAGTTACAAGGGATTGAATGGCGACATACCAAAATCACCAAAAAAGGCAATGGCAGAAATACCCATGTCAGTTAAGGGGTTAAGACAGTAAAGCCCAGAAGAGATATAATTTGTAAGGTAGCTCAGTGAGTTAATGCTCCAAATGCAGATTGTGCACAGGAATATGTAACACCTGTGTTCAGCACCTGCCTTAATCTTCTGGTGGGATAATATGTGGCGTGAATGTATTCTGCTTCCGATGCAACACATCATTTTCCAGGTCAATTGGTTCAGAAAAAGTGGTGGAAAACACTATTACTGTTGCTTTTTCTAATTGGCCGGATTTTCGTGCATTTTCTGGGTGGAGTTCGGGAGCCGAGTGGACACACCAGGACCCCCTGTATTTCCCGCTCAACCAGACAAAAGCAGCATTACTGCCAGCATGCATTCTCACGCTGGAAATAAGGAAAGGGATTCCTCTGGGATCTCCTTGCAAATTAAACCTGGTAAAAGCGGGCGGAGTCCAGAGGAAGCCATTGTCAATTTTGCCAGCAATTGCTAATTGTGCGAGGTATTTACACTATTTTAGAGTGGAAAAGCAATGTGATTTTACCTGCCTTTTACGCTAAAATCTTCAATTTTGTGGTGGAAAAGTAAAAACTTGCGCCAATGGAAGTGGTCCACTCCATGCAGTTTACTTTGCGCCTTGAAGCTTGTGGGTTTTGCGTGATGCTACACATGTAATAAATAATTAAATACATTTACTCTGACCCCAGATAAATGGCAATTCGTGATCAGAATGAGTGAGCATGGCATGTCACTGATAAGAGGGTGTCCTGTGCTTCTTGAGTGTGTTGGCAAATGCCCTTAATTGCCATCTCACATTAAACAGGTGCTTAAACACATCAGTGTGGATTGCGCAATAATAATTCAACAGAGGTATTTCAAATGGCCAATTTAGCTCCTTGGGTGACATTGACAAAGTGGGAGAATGTTGCCCAGAGTGTGCCACTTTCTCTGCGGAGTGAATTGTGCCCACCCCGAGGAAGAAATGTGAAAAACCCACAAGGGCACCCGTGCCCTACTCTTTCTGTGTGTGTCTTCCCCACAGGGCGACAGATACCGACTCAGACATGGGTAAGTCTCAGGTGGCAAGCCTTGTACCCTAGTTGATGCGGCAAAGGATTACAGACTTCCGAGGCTGATAACATTAGTAGCATTGAGTTACATGCCATCTGACAGGTATGTGTGATAAAGTTGCAAAGCAGTGCTGTTAGTGGGCGAAAGCAGGAGGAAATGCCTACCCACCCTCAAAGGGTATGTACAACCAAAAGTAATAGGCTCCTCCCCCATCATGGCTGCAAGGGCCAGGCACCAAACCAGGGCAAGAATGCCCTCCAATCATCCATGCCCACGAGTAGGGTAGCCTTCGTGCTCCAGGAACCCTATTGAGCAACCTCTGTGCTTTCCAGGTGATACTAACATTATTTAAAGGCAGAAGTCTAAAAGGTAATCGCTTAATTGCAGCTGGAAATTAGCTCCTGGCGCGATCAAACTGTCATAACCAACTGTGACATCATCCCCTTCATTTATAAGCAATATGTGTGTTCTCGCGTTTCTTCATCCACTGAATTACTGTTAGAAACAATGGCAAGAGTTGTGTCTCTTGTGTTGGCATTAGGAAGGCAGTTGCCAGCCTCTGGCATAATATGCCCATGTTCTTCCAATATTGGCTAGCTGTTGCCTTCTTATGGCCAGGTAGAACCATTATGGCAGTGACTGGCAAATGCCTTTCCCCGGCAGACAGTAAAGCGGAAATAAGAGGCCAATTCAAGACACGGAGCAAATAGCAGTTAAGACAGAATGCAGCTGCCATTTCTGTGTTAGGGAGAATATGTTGAGTGTTCAAGTAAGGAGGTATGTATTAAGCAAGCAAGCAGTGAGACAAGGGAGAGGCAAAGAAAGGCCAGAGGGGCTCTTTGAATAGTGTAACAGGGCAGAGGACCCATGCTCTGCAGTCCTAGTAACATATGAGAGAATCAAATACATCAGGCTTTGCAGCAAATGTTAAACGAGAACGTAACAGAGTCCAGCTCTGCATTCAGAATAACAAAGGCAAAGAAAGGCTAGGCTCTAAAGCCAGCATGAGATGGAATAAGAGGGACCAGACTCATCGTAAGAGGCTGGACGGGACCTCACAGGAGCGCTAGATGGGCAGCCCACATAGCGGCTGCCCCTCTGGCTACCCCCCTGGGTCCTCATACACCCCACTTACTAGGCATCCCACAGGTCTGACGCATTCGGCTGCAGATCTGTGGAGTGCTTATAAGGGGGTGGGCTTGCGATCGCTCATCCTCCTTGTTTGCTGTACCCTCCAGCCCCCCGGAGGACAGTCAAAGCAGCAACATCACACATCTAGTCCCTCTACTCCAATAACAGGGCTTACTCAGAGGTAAGAGCAAGATTTCCTCTTTCTTTGAAACCGCTATCCTTCCATTCCAAGAGACACATACGTCTCCTTGCCCCACACAAAAATGTAGCAACTTGCAGTTGGTAGAAAAGGCAGCAACTCGTTTATTTGGCAGGAATCCACATACAGGTGATCTGCCTCTTAACAAGCTGGCGTCCTAGCTGTGGCCCACTGGAAGTAATTGTTATTTCCTCTCTCTTACCATGAGCTCATAATCAGATGACAAAAACAGAAATGCAACATATAAAGGCATGTTCTTTGCTGCTGCATCCTTTAATTTTCTTCTGTTTTCTTTTCTTATTTTCTCTTGTTTTATACAGTGATGATATTTGTAATTTAATACGTACTGCTATTTTAATTTTAATGTTGTATAAAGTGAAGTTCTTTGACTAAAACACAATAAATAAATAAATAAAGAAAGCAAAGTCCCCAAGGTGTCCCCTGTGCCCCCCAGATTTTATGTGTCTCCTACACGCCTGTGGACACATAAGGTAGATTGCCTTCAAGTTACTTCATGCAGTTATTTCAAGATTGCATAAGATATTAAGACAGGAATCCACTGGCTCCCAACACCCAGGATGCATCTATCAACTGCCTGTGGTGGAACGCCAGCCACACAACATTGTCCACTCATCCATGCACATTCTAACATTCCACTATTCAGCCTGACCTCCTACATTCATACTTGCAGGCATCCATCCACAAATAAAACGCATCACAACAACACAGTACTAAAGACATTTAAAGAATTAACATTGCTTGATTCATATGTTGGGGTATCCTGAGGAGCATTATGGATCTGCTGAAAATGCTGGGAGCAGAGTTGTGTGGGGCTAAGGTCCATGGATGTAAAAGCTCATCAAAGCACTCAGGACATTTTAGTTTTGATGTGAAGTCTAAAAGACTCAGTCACATGAAAGGACCCTTGGGTTTGCCTACTGATGGCCAAATAGCAGAATACTGGCATGTGCCTGACTTTGCGCCAGCCCAGGGTGATAATCAAAACCCATGAATTCTAAGCATAATCACTGATTTTACCTAGCCCAGAAAAAGCAAAAACATCCTGTCATGGCATATAAGATCATCACCACTCACACCATGTGTACTCCTGTTCTCCATTCAGTGCTGAGAAGAAAGGACACCACCCTGTTTCATGGACATAGTTACTGAAAGGCATGTGTCATGAAATTAAGTCTATTAGGTGTTCCATCCATCATACCCTCTGAAGTACAAGAAAGTACATCACTTCCGTCCTTGCTACTCTCCAGGTGAAGGTGGGTATCACATTTTGCTGTGGCTGTTGTCACTACTGTGAAATGCAATGAAGCTCAGTTGGCAAAGCTCAATTCTGCCCATTCTGCGGCAGTCTTTCCACCGTGTCGTTTGTTGGAGAATGCACTTATTCTCAGCATACACTGCGGAGCGGTGAGCGGAGCTTTGAGCTGAGGTTTGAGCGGTCTGGGGCAATCCGCGGCTGCCCCCGGATGGAGCCCGCCATCGGGACTTCAAACCTAATTGTAGTGCCTTGCCTCCCACCAACACCCTCAGAGTCAGCTTTGGAAGCGTGGAGGCTTAGGAGCAATTACAAGGTTCAAGAAGTTCATCTACAGAAACCACTAACTAAAAAAAGTGAAGGAGATAAGGACTAGCACAAACACACCCTTCACCTCCATCACTTCTGCAAATAAAACGGCAAAAACGCTGTTTGACTTCAAAAATCCTTTTGATATTACTTAGCGTTCTCCTTTTCTGTCCCCTACAAATCTACCCGCGGAGTCCACGGAGACCATGATCTCCATAAACCACTTCAACATTCCAGATGTCAACAAATTTGCATTTGCACCTCGTACCACCCCAGCTGTCCCATTTACAGCTTCATCCTCAACTAAAGTCCCGACTTTGCGTCTCAATCTGCCCGTCTCACCTGTGCCGCGGACCGTCGAGCTGGAGGAGTGCCTCTCCACCGCGGGAGCTTCTGCGCCTTGTTTGCCGGGACGGGATCTTACGACGCTGTCCGTTCAGCCTCACCGCCAGACCCCTGGGGTGGCGACAGGAGCGGAGGCTGTGACTGTCGGAGGATGGCCGATCCCTGCCCCTGTGCTGTCAGCGCAGAGGGAGGCGAGGGTAGACATTTCGCCTCCAAGTGGACTCCCGCCCGCCGGAGGATTGGTTCCGGGCCCTGAACTGGCAGAGAGGCGAGGTGGGCGGGTTTTGCCTGGGGAGGTGGATCCCCCCTCTCCTGTTGGGAGTGAGCCCAACCCCTCCCACCAGCCATAAGCTGCTGAGGACAAGAATGCAAGCTCACCGGATTGTCTGCAAGGCGAGTCTGCCTCTAACGCAATAAACGTGAGTCCAGTGACCACGTTGGTATTGGCACAATTTCATGCAGCAATGAGCCCCAACAACAGAACAACAACGGTCGGCAGACCGTAAACGAAAAAACGAACTCCAACCCACCAATGGGGAAGTTCCAACCCTCTGAGCCAGACCTGCCAGGAAAAACTGACACAAACGTCCAAAGTGTGCAATCACCCATAGAGCATCCCTCTGTTACCACAAACAATCGTTTTGCACCTTCATCTAAGCAACAATACAGAGAAAAAGATCCATTTGACTCCACAGTAGTAGAGCTCTCTGCATCACAGAATACCCAAACACCGAAAAGCCAATGTCTAAAAGACCAACTCCTCTCGACAAAGTCTCAAAACCATCGCGCCAAAAAGTGTTGACGAAATCTAGGTCTTGCTTACAAAATTCTCAAATGTCAAAACTCAAAAAGAAAGGTTCAACCAAAAAAATCCTTCCGCACCCGCTTCTATCAGACGCTCTTAAAGATTTTTTTAAAAAACAATGTAAAAGAAAGTTGGATCGAGACCAAGAACTCTCAGACGCGGAAATCCTGGAGGCTATTCAAGACCTACTCCTAGTGTCCAAAGTAAGGAAAGTGACTGAAATTGCAAAAAAGACATCCCGGCTACCAACTCATGGCAAATCCACAGTGGAAAGAAGTACTGACGTCAAAGGCGCCTCACCCACTACGGATGACCAAAATCCGACCACGGCAAACCCGCCTGGTGACATCGCGAAAAATCATTCCCCAGCAAAAAATCATCGCAGCAGGGCTGTCTAAAACAATCCCAAACCAAACAGAAACACAAATACAAGTGGATAACATCAACAAACCCACACTACTTAAAGAACAAGAAATGAACGGACGCGCACACCCACGAGCCACTGAGAGCCCACCAAAAGAAAAGTCACCTCCTAAAACAAAGTCGGCACTGTCACCATTCTCTAGACACCGTTCCTGGTCACCCATCGGCGAGTCAACTTGAACCTGACAAACCTTTACCCCAACTAAAAAACTTGAACAGATCAATCCAGACAGACGAAAGCTTTGCATTAACAGTCCCATCATCGCCGTTTACAACAAGAGATCGATCACCACCAAAAAATAGGAGGTTAAGCGAAATATCTACACCAAGCACCAAGTAACAACCCCCCAAAAAAAACGACCTTACAACTATCATGTTGGCTATAACAATAGCACTAGCACCTTTTGGGAAACCTTATGAGAACATTAGTGACTCTTTAAAAGATCACATCACAGTCACAGCAATGATGCACACTAGGTTGATCTTTGTCGAAGGCTTCATCACAGCACTGGATCAAAGGAACAAGACACACAGAGACACCTGGGATCTAAAATTGGCTTTGCTTGACAAACAACTTAATCTCTTAAAATCTACTAACCTAGCGAAACCAAGCACGACTGATAAAGAAACCTAGACAATGCCACCACCTCCACCTATTGAATTGGCTCCGGTGTTCTTAAAAACAACTGATACACATCCTTGTTTACCAACTAAAGCACCCAAACTTATGCCACTAAGTGATATTTCTCAAAAATAGGTGGCCGTAACGAAAAATCATCCTGTGCTGAGACTCGCTTCAGGCGCTCACAAGACTCTTCCCATTCGGAAACAGTGTCTTGATCTAGTGCTGGCTCTAAAAAAAACTCCTAAAAAAAAACAAAAAATGACAGGTGAAAATCAAGATTCCCTACAAAAGAGCGAAAACAATGACAACATAGCGCCACACTGTACCCCCTCCCCCAGGACTGATCCGAAGCTCCATGATCAACTTAACACAAGACTGGGACAAAATAGAAAATTTAGAACTGCAAGCTGAAAGTGCTACCTATCTAAAGACTGAACCACCGAACACCCCTCCTAGTTCCAAGAACGACAAAACTAAGGTAGCATCCTTAAACCACAAACCTGAGAATAAGGACAGAACGATTACATCACAGCTCTCGGGATCCGTCCAACCACACCAGAAGGAGACGACAAATCGCGTGACAATTTATCCCCAGCAGATCAATACTAAACAATGAAAATCGTCGTCAGCAAACCAGGAAGAAACACTTTCAAGATCTAAAGTCTCCACAACAAAAGCTACCCGTCTATTCAAAATAGAACAAAAAACTACGGAGGAACACTACATGATTCTAAATAGAAGAACAGTGCTCAAGATTCTAAAACAAGTACACACGCTACAGGCCTTAAATTCAAATGATTTCACCTTAATCGAGCCGTACCACAGGTCCAAGCAAGCAAAAGCATACCTTCATATCAGGAGCTCGGCACTTTGTGAAATTCCTCAAGGAGTCTACACGGAGTTAGAACAGTTAGGCTTTATACTCAACGAGGTTCCAGTCCAGAACACAAGTAGCAAACACGAAGAGAACTATAAGAGTTCAGACACTAAAAAATACAGATACAAATCACGAACGGAGGACTTATATGGATCTTCGAGAAGGAGAAAAACTTCACCTCAGCTGAGAGAAACCATCCATAACTATACCAGATCAGGGACAACACACCGGACAAATTGAAATAAGGTCCATCCAGAAACGGAAGAACCCAAACAAGAAGAGAGCCCAGAAATTACAACGACAAAGGAAGACATCAAACCCTCCAAAACTCCTCAAGAGGCCGACATCAAGATCGTCGACCCTCTCCGGAACATGCAGTTGAAAGCAGAAAAAAAAACATCACATCTTCCCACTACCAGTTCAGACGTCGTGCCAAAAAAGGGCAGCTGGTCATGGATACGGGACGCCCTAACACCAGGCCTCAAAAGATAGCAGCAAATAGGGGGCGCCAGTCCATCCCCGCAGCTACCTCGACCAAATCAAGAACCCCAGCAAAACTCACTTTTGTCCATAGACTCATGGAACACCAGAGGCCATATGCATCTAACTGAACTTGACAGCTACAATTTAGGAGTACACGACATCCTTTGCCTCCAGGAAACCTGGCTGCTGGACAAACTGGCATTGGATGGCTACAACATAGAGATTTCTCCTGCCTACAAAGGCCCTCTGGGTCGTCCGTCATCAGGTCTACTAATAGCTACCTGCATAGGCTCAGGCATACATATCATTAAGAAAATAGAAGCAACCTACGGATTCTTGGCTGTCCTCGCCACATGGACTGATGAAATCGCAGTGGAAAGAAAATCCTCTCGAGAGCTGTTAGACGATTAAAGCTCTTGCGACAACTTTCTTGGACACGAACAGCAATAGTAATCAACATTATTTTTTTTTTCATGTATCTGTACCTACGAAAACTCCTTTGTAAAAATCTAAAAAGATTATATACAAATAAAAAAAATAATAATAATAAAAAAAAATTCTGCCCATTCCCACACCCTTATCCCCAAGCACAGGAGGGCCAAAAAGTGTTTCTAGTATCTGCACACAAATGGTAGAGAGTTTTTGCACTGGTTGGAGACGGTATGCCTCATCACCGCTGTGTGCTGCTTGTTACACAACACAATCATCTAGCACAATGTGCCTCTGCCCAGTGAGACCCAATAATGATGCAGAAGCCAATGATGATGCAGACACTGGTTGCAATGGGAATAATAGGCAGCCACGTAGTACTCAGCAGCAATGGCATAACCTTGTGTCATGCCACGAGGCGGGTGGCGCTTGTGGAGCTGCTAGCGGAGCGGGAGATGATCGTCTTCCCGTCGCGCCGTGACTGTCTACCTGTCACGATCTTTCTATCACCATTCTAGTTGTTGCACGTAGGCGCGGCCCGGAGTATTTATTCCACCTCTTCCGGGTTGCGGATGCGTCGCAACGTTTCTGGTTTCTCCGCTTGTTGCTATCGCTCTCTGTGTTTCCAGTCCAGCCCGCCGACTTTGTTTTCAGTGACTTTTCTCTTGTTCCTGCTTTGTTCGGTTCATCTACACTTGTTTTCCTTTATTGACCTCTCTTCCTTTCCTTTCTTCTTGCCTTACCTCTGTTCCTGTCTTTTCTCCCTGTCCTCTTCCTTTTTTGGCCTTCGCCCACGTTAGAATCTTCTTTCTACTTCTCGTGGGTCTTCTTTTGTCTGTTATTGCTCACACGTGTACCAGATCCCAGCCTGCCAATTGGATTGCATTATTCTGCACGTTCTACTTTCTGGTTGCCTGCTACCCCGTGTACTGGGTCAAAGTTGCCTCTCTGACTTCACCCCTCCAGGATCTTAACCGCCATCTCTCCTTGGATTGTTTTCTCCTTGCCCTGCATTTGTCCCAAGAGTGTTCCACCTGCGCATCTCTCCAGCTGACACCAAGGTCTCTCAGGGGTTTTTTGTGCCTTCGGGCTTTTGCCCCTCTCAGCGCTCCGGGGGGGGGGCATTGGTCACCTCATCTGGTGGCACGGTGGCTTCCTTCCGTGGGCGTCCTTATCTCCACAAAAAGAAGGAGAGTACCAAAAGAAAGGAGAGGAAGGGTTCCAGGAAGGAGGACGAAGGTGAGGAGCTAGGGGAGGGAGGAGATTCGAGTCCACTTTGTCGACGAGGATATCACTGATTCAGGTAACACCTTGTTGCCCTAGTTATATGTGAAGACATCCTCAAAAATCCTGTTTAAGTGCAATAAAATACAATACCAGAGGAACTCTGCCATGAGCCAAATTGTATTAAACAGGTAAGGAAGGGAATTCCGCTATTGCCTCATTGGGTGGATATCAAGCATTAAATGATGTCCAGAGCAAGAGGTGCATAGCAGAAGAGAAGGCACGGCCAGCACTGCAAGGAGCCAGGATGTAGTTGGATGTCTGTTTTCAAACTAGGCAAGCATCCTTCTTAACATAAGAGTTGCCATATGCAGCTGAAACTCTGGGGGCAATTGTGCGCTGCAGAAGCACCAGCATCACTTGAATCCTACTCTCAGGCCAATAGGCACCCCCTGGCATGAGTGCAAACCCCTCGAGTTGCAGGTACTGCCAAAACAGCGTAGGTCTGATCTTGGACCAATGGGGAATCCCCCTCTGGCCTGTCATAGCTCTGTTTATCATCAACATAATCTGAGACATGGTTTGATATGATATTATGTGATAGGTTATTTATAACGTGCTTAATACCCAGAGGTTTCTATGTACGGACCCGGGGGATCGAACCTGTGTTGCTCTGTGTCATCTTGCTTCCAAGGTGAGCACGTTGCTGCTGAGCTATCCTCCCGAGACCTAGCTAGCCTTGTTTCAGGCCAGTTGGGCATTACAGCATTATCACCTGGCTTGAGAGCAAAATTCAAATGTGTAATGTGTTGGATAAACAACTGAGTGATACTGAATGCAGATTGTTAAGCAAAAGATTATATTGTGTTCCAACACACAATCCCTCGGTATCGAATTTAGAAGTGGAACCGCAGCAACGTTTGAGTATAATTTGTTTACATTAATGTGTTGGTACTGAAGTGGAAATAAATGGATGGATTAGATGAGAGTAGTACTAAGTTTAGAGCAACATCTGTGTTTGGTCCTCTCACTAATTCCATGTCTAAAGAAGTAACAACCTTTGAGGAAGTTATTGTACAAAGATTGGCAAAACTGTTAGGTCAAAAGAAAAATATGATGAGAATGTAATAATTAAGAATGATGAGGAAAGCGGAAGGATAGTTGTTTGTGCCGCTGAGAAATATGGTATTGAAGCTCTGAGATTACCAAATAAACAGGAACATTAAGCGCCAATTAGCTGTGATTCAACTGATTCCTCAGCTGCTTTGAAATATGAGGTTACTAAGAAACAGGTAGGTGAAGGGTTTATAGGTAAGAATGCATTTTATTTTCTCAATCGAGCTAGCCTACACATTCATCTATGTTATATTCTACCAAATATGCATAGGGATGCAAGTAATTCCCCCATTGGATCCAATCGCATCGGCATGCAGCATTGTTTTGGAACCTCTATGTAAATACCTAGATTATTTCCTTATATCGTTAAAAATGAAGACATCAACATTCCTAGGAGATTCTCAGGAGGTAATTATTTTGTTTGAAGGGCATTAGTTTAATTAAAAGTAAGATTTGTCGGTAACTGTACACAATGAAAGTTTATCTTCTAGCCTTCCTCAAAGTTAAGCACAGAGTGCTAAGAAATAATGTAGTTGCAACAAATCCTCCTAAAACTGTCCCTTCAGACTTGGACCTGTAGAGACACAGTTTACCAATAATTACTCCAAGTTTAAAATCTAATTTTGTTGCAAATTAAAAGCACCTCTAATGACTATGAATTTGTATCAAATTTAGCAAATGTATTGATGTCCAAATTTGAAGAACTAAATATAAATTATGACAATACTCATGTATAAACATTATACACATTTATGA
Organism: Ambystoma mexicanum; assembly: GCF_040938575.1. Taxonomy (NCBI): domain Eukaryota; kingdom Metazoa; phylum Chordata; class Amphibia; order Caudata; family Ambystomatidae; genus Ambystoma; species Ambystoma mexicanum. Next base: position 440,290,527 of record NC_090932.1, on the reverse strand, counting down.
GAGATACATATATGATTCAGAACAAAAATCATGGGAAGGGTGAAGAACTCTTGCCATCGATAAATGGTCTTGATTGGAATTTAAGATATGCCCCCTTCTTAAAGTGGAAGTTCTCTGATAAATTGTATTGTCCTGATCGTTCGGGCATGTATTTTGAAGCATACACATGTGAAAACAACGGGTTGGGTGCCGCCATCTTGTGCTAATTTTATCCCTTGCTGCATTGTACCGCTAAAGTGCAGATTGGTTCCTGTCAGTCGTCCCACATAACGGTTATAAAGTAAGCACCGTTGATGATTATCTGTCAATGTTGATTGTTGAATCCATCCAACGGTAGCTGGAAACTATGGCATGTGCAGAACGGTAGAATATAGCTGTGTAGCTAAAAGAATAAAAGAATATATTTTAGTAGCAATTCTGTAATTGAATATAACAAGTTACCTTATAATTCAGAATCGATGAAACCTAATCATAAACACAAACCACACATAATGAAGATAGACATGTCAACACAGGGGAGTAGGTCAGACCACGACATGCTTGAAAGGTTAGTGCCGTTAAGTAGTTATACCTCCCAATGGGAGGTAGAACCAGATAAATCTTCTTCAAATAGCAGGCCCTACTAGAAAATAAGGACAGAGATGGTAACGTTTTCAGTTGAACCACACACAGATGGCATTATAATGGAAGTGGTAAGAGTATTGATTGAAAAGAGAACCAAGTAACCATGGAAAGAGTTCTGCCCCGCCCTCCCTTACCTGCCCACAATTTATGGTGCACAAGGATGTAATGGTGACAGCGCAATGGGATATCACTGTTTTGTTCCCCCCTGTTACCCTCCCTTGCCTTGTTGCGCTCTGAAACACTTGTGTATGAGCGAGATCGAAATAAAATATCAATCAATCCCACTGCACAAAGTGTTGTAGATACCGGCTCTCTGTCCGCACCAAAAAGAGAGCTCACACTGAAGCCTGTGTCCCTGCGGCATCAAACAACTCGGCCAAACTCTTTAAAATCTGCAAGGAACTGGCCAATCCTGATGCAGTCTCTACCTCTCCTGTCCCCTCCCAGGCCCTCTGCATGGCTCTGGCTTCTCATTTCATTTCTAAAACTCAGGACATCCTGTCCTCCCTCTATTTCTCTCCCCCTACCCCATCTACTCCCTGATCTTCCTCTTGCCTTTTTTCGGCCACCTCTCCTCCCTCCTTCTCTGCCTTTCCCTTGTTCTCCCGTGACAAGGATTCTAGACAAGTCCTATCTATGAAAGTCTCATCAAAACAGGTTCACCCCTGTTACTCCAAAACAATCAAGGACCACTTTGACAACCTGGTTCCTGCTATCACTCCTTCGCCACTGGAGTCGTCCCTTCGGCCCTGAAGCACTCCCTTGTGCAGCCTCTTCTTAAGAAACCCTCTGCCGACCCTTCCTGCCCGGTTAACTATCGCCCAATCTCCATCACTTCTTTCCTGGACAAACTCTTGGGAAATCTGGCCATCTCCCAAGTTAATCTTCACACTGAAACTGTTGGCTGTCTCCATGACCATCAGTCTTGCTACAGAACTGCCAGAAGCAAGGAAACTTCTCTGCAGAACATCCGTGAAGGCCTGCTCTCCAGCCTTGATTCCAACACCGGTGTGTCCTCATCTTACTTGATCTCTCTTCTACCTTTGACATGGTCAACCATGCCAACCTGCTCAATCGTTTCCGTGATAACCTGCGTATCACCGATCAGGCCCTGGCTTAGCTGGCTTCTTTCCTCTCCAATCGACCCTCCCAGGTCCAACTTGGGTTCTTCCTCTCCTCTATCTCTATCTCTACCTGTGGTGTTCCCCAGGGGTCTAACCTCTCTCCCTGGCTGTTCAACCAATACCTGTCACTTCTTGCCTACCGCACTGCCACTCTCTGACCCAACATTCAGTGCTATGCAGATGAAATTCAGCTAATTTTCAGGCTCCCTTCACCCACCTGTTCTCCTTTTCTCATCTCTGACTGTCTGTCCGCTATCCAGGAGTGGTGTGCCACCAATGATCTCTGCCTTAATGTCAACAAGACTGAGATTCTCCTCATCGGCACACCTGCTGCCTCCTGTCCTATCACTCTCTGGCCGGCCTCTCTTGGCCCTCTTCCTGCTCCCACCAGTGAGGCTAAAAACCTCGGGTCATCTTCGACTCCACAGTCTTTCTCCTCACATCTCTGATGTCTCTAAGAAGTCACACTACCAGCTGCACCTCCTCAGAGGTATTCTTCCTTTCCTCTACTTCCCTCAGAAGCTCAATGTCTCCAGAGCCCTGGTTCTCTCTAGTCTGGACTACTGCAACAGCCTATTTCTAAATCTTCCTATCTCTACTCTCCACCCTCTGCAACTCATCCGAAACAGGACTGTGAGACTTGTCCTTGGTCTCAAACCCAAGGATCCTATCTCTCCAGGATTGGAATCTCTGCATTGGCTTTCAGTGGCTGCAAGGATTAAGTTCACAACCCTCTGCGTTGTCCACAAGGCCTTTTGAGGCCTGGGGCCTCAATACCTTCAACTCTTTCTGCCTAAATATCTTCCTGCTCAAGCCCTTCGCTCATCCGCCTCCAACTCCCTCAGAGTCAGTCGCTTCTCTAAGCAACAAGTTGGTGGTAGATCTCTTACTTCGGCTGGGGCGTCCCTCTGGAACAGCCTCTCTGCCTCTCTGAAACTTGAGAACCATCTCTGGTTCCGGAAGCACCTCAAGATCTTCCTCTTTGCTTCTGCTTTCACTTCTCCTCTCCCCTGCTGATCTCCTGGCTGAAACTGAATTTGCACTGGTCACCTGGCTAACCTCTGTCTCGGGCCCAGGTCCCCTCCCTGCCAGTTGCACACCGCTGCAGCCCCCTACCAGCACCTGACACCTGATGTCTGCATTTACCCCTGCACTTTCCACCACTAGGCTGCATTTCTTACTCATTGTATTTATTGTTTTTTTTAATTTATTTTATTGTTATCCTATGTACTGCACTGCCCCCTCCCTTTTCCCCTCGCACTTTTTCTTTCCCCTGCACTTTCACAATCTCAATGTTACCTGGCCTAGTATAATTGTTGTCTCTGTCTTCCCTCTGTTTCCCCCTCCCTTGCCTCGTCGCACCTTGAAACACTTGTGTATAGGCGCATTATTAATGCCATATCATATCATATCATTAGCCTGCATACAAGTTGTGGGTGTGGGTCTTCGTGGAATAATCATCACAATATGGTCTAGCTAACAACCCATAACTCTGCACAGAATATATTAGTGGGCAAGGCCATTTACAAATACATCCAAAAAATTCATACCTCTATTCACACCTCTTTAAACTAAAACATTTTACAATCATTACTAGACAGATAAACCCAAGCGTGAGTTCTGCAATCTGTTTCTTTTAGTGTGTGGTACAAATTTCATTCAACATAACATAACATATCATACTGTGTCAATTCTTTTGGTCAAATCGCACATACGGACATCACAGAATTAGTCTCCATGCACAGAGCAAACATGCCGGTTTTACTCACCCAAATATTATGTATAGTTAAGCTTACATAATTTCAGGAAGTTTCATTCTGTCAATGTCACGGTGAGTAAATAGTAAATGTTATCCATTTTTTGCGGGTATTCGACAAATTGGGCCTCATTGCGAGTATGGCAGTAAGGCACCAACAATGCTGTTATCGCTACCAGCACCGTTGTTACCGTACCACCATACTAAGAGTTATGCTCGCGGGTGCCCTTACAGCCACCAGGTTTTACTGGGTGGCCATACTGGCACCCGCGAGCAGACCTTGATGGTAGCAACGGTACCGTTAACAACGGTACCGTTGCTACCACCCTCCCCATTCCCATTTGAGCCCTATAGGGCTCAAATGGGATGGGGATTCATTTTTTCCGGCTCCCAGAAAAGGGAAATTACCGGGTCCGCCAAGGTCGTAATGACCCAGTAATTGCCCTTTTCTGGATGCCGGATAAAAATCAATACCGGCGGCAGCCGTGCCTGTACTACAAGCACGGCTACCGCCATACTCGTAATGAGGCCCATTGTGTCATTCGAACTGTTGCTGACTTTTGCTCAAGGCCAAATAACAATACCAGCCTGTTTTCAGTGATTAATGCCAGAGATGGGTAGGTTTGGTTTCGATTTTGGGGAAGAATGCCACACAAAACAAAAAAACACACTGGACAAGACGCTGCTTCGGGTCAGTGGTTCAGAAAACCAAGGACAGCTACAAACAGCGATGTAAAATATTTGCAGGGACAGGAACGTCAGAACATACAAGAACATTATGTGTTGCTGTTACCTCCCAGGAAATATCATCTCTGTAAGAAAAAAAAATCAAAACCCCCTTTCCCTCATCCAAAATTTTCATTGGCACAAAACATTCCCCTACTCCTAGTCTCCTATATACCTACAGCCCTTCATTACTATGTCCCTGTTCAATCTTGAATCATTTGTTAACTACTTACACTTCTGGCATATATTGTACTGCTCTTACCATAATTCATGCATGTCCATTCATGCTCGCTTGCGCACCTGAAGCAGCCCTGTCTACCATCATGCAAGACAGGGTTACATTGCATGCTCATACTAAATATTAGTCCTGTGTGTTCATGCTCATGTCAAATTGCCACACAAAGCACGAGGTGAACATTTGTACTGTGCATTCTACAACATAATTCTATTTCAAAGCACCACAAGGGGAAATGGGAACACAGGCTGGTGAAAAATAATTCCAAAATGGTAAGTTTCATCCCTGCTTCGACTAGCCCTCGTACCAATCGGTCGTGCTAGTGCATAGGGGAGAAGTGCTGGTAAAGGTGATGGAAGGAGGAGCCTATGGATGTGCAAGTGCTGGAGGAGGGCCGGTGAGGATAGGTGCTAAGGGCCCCAAGGAGGAGAATATCATGCTAAGTGCTTGTATGGTCAGCTCTCGAGGGTGGTATGTGTAGTGATCAAATAGTGGACACTCGGGGCAGTGCAGTGTTGGCCTGGTTTGGATGGTGCTAGTATTGACTAAGAGGATGGGCCAGGGAACCTGTGGGATTCATAAGGATCAGACCACCGGTCACAGCGGCAGTGGGGTGATTACCGGTGAAGGGAAAGAGGTATAGAAGGGTAGAGTTTATACCAGTTTGTGGAACTGAAGCAGGTGCTCTATATGTCTGAGAGAAGCATGGATCTGGTTGGGAAGGAAGGCACCTGCGGAGGAGAGAGACCTGCCACCCACTCTCAGATTGGAGACTTTTTTGACTGTCATGGAGTTGGAATTAGAGCAGTGTACGGCTGTATCAGGGTAGTATTTAGGGAAGGAAAGTAGGAGATGGCGTGGTCTCAGGCCCCAGAACAGTTTGTGATTGATGCTGAGGATCTTGAATTTGATCCTTGGAGCCAACTGGAGCCAATGGATAGAGTTTAGGGCTGTGATGACATCCATTTTAGCCATTTCCATTGCCCTTTCAGCAAACTTATGGTGTTGACAGAACAGACCTCCACTTCGTCCATATAAAAAAACAACTCCCTTATTAAATAACTTATTGCGTCTGCTAAGGGGAGGCCATGAACACAAGTGTCATGGATTGCATCTGGGCAGGGGGTTTGGGTCTACCAGAGGTTTGACAGGCAGCAAGCCTACAGGCGAGGCTTTCAAAGTAAGAGCGAGTCAGAATGTAAAGGATGTTATCAGGGCCTCATTTAGGGAACAAAAGGGCCACCCCACACAGAGTTTTGTATAAACCACTAGAGGATCTGAAAGCATATGTATTAATACATTAAAAACAAAACACATTTTCCTTGATTTAGAAATGAAGGCAACTACTTCAAATAATCAAATTGACATTTTAGGTTTTAATTAACCACATTCACATTTTAGGTTTTAATATGTATACATATATATTAAAGACAAGGATAAGCAAAATAAATGAAGGAAAGGTAAAATATATACATCAATGCATATGAAACATGATTACATTGGTGTAAATAAATACATTTTAATACATTATCGTGCATTGGAATTGCTAGTGTAATACCATTAGATTGTTTATGAACAATGCCCAAAGATTGGGGAGCATATTGAAAATGTCAATGTGAACAGATTTTGAAGACAGCTACACATCATTTAAATCTGGAAGTCAACCTTTCAACAAGTTCCAGTTTTGGAAGACAAGGCTTGTTTGCAATGTTCTGTGGCATTGTATGTGTCCTGGGACATGACAGAATCAGGAGCCATTCCATGCATATATGCATGGCCAACACAGTCAATGTCATATATTTTCCAAATTCAAAATCCTGTTTCAGGTATATTGGCCTGGCCACCCATTGTTTGCTTTGTTGTGTAAAGGCCATGAGGTAACAAAGCATCCCGAAAGTTACAACGGTTTTTGCTTGGTCCCTCCCAATGTTTTCATTGTGTTCAAGTACAGCCAGTGTTGTGCTAGCCTTCATACCATCTATGCCGAAATTGAACCTTTTTGGCCTGTACTTTAGGCACATATTAAGGAACCAAATCTCCAGTGTGGCAGGATTCGGTGAGTCCCTTCACGTCTCTTGAAAGTGTTTTATCGTACACAATCTTCTCATGTGCAGTGTGTGGAGGGGAACATGGCACCAACCATTTCTTCTTACACTCCTGCTTCTTTGACAAAGGACCAGATCCACATTTGTGGAAATGTTCATTTTCTCTCCAAGAGTGTATGTTGGAACAATGGTGCATAAATGAATGCCATTTTTCAAGTAGAATTTTTACAGATCCATCACAAGTTTTGGGGCTACACCAAAGATGGTTGCTGATAGACTGAGAACACTTTAAAATGTTTTCTGAGCCCTTATTATGAACAGATGCAATAATTATTTTAGCAATTGATTTTGCAACGTGCCATACATTAAATTGATGCTGAATGTCTGGCAACTGCTCCCGCATTGCCTTTGAAATTCCAAGTGCCTCTCAGTTGCTATCTGGCCTATTTGCATTCCCATGAAACCATGTTTCTCCATGGCCACAGACGATGTACATTCAGACACCTGCAAATTGACCACACTCACAGTTTCTTTACTTTCCATTCTTGAAAGTGGTAAGTGCAGTACTTAGCAGAAAAGCCTGAACTCTCACACTGTTCATCGCCACTTAACCTGACACTTTTACCAAAGAGTGTACTGTCGATTGAAATCTGTTCATTTTTCCAGGCATGTTCAATAGCGGGGAACAAGAATTCCCTCTGATATATTTGTAGCACTGGGCTTTAGCAAGGAACTCAAGTCCCACAATTGACAGAAACTGGAAATCTTACGGAATGTCGATCCGCTGAACAGTAAAGCTGCTGAGAACATTTCCAGCAGGCACTTCACTGAGCATCAGTTGAGCAGACCATGACAATGTGTTATGGAGGTCAACACAGCCTGGATTTTCAGGTTGGTGCCTTGAAATACACAAGAGGAATTCACCAATGGCTCCCTGCATATGCTCCCACTTAATTTATTATCACATGTAATCATTTGTACAATCTCTTGCAGGCATCAGTCAAATAAAATGGTATTTTTGCTCCTTTAATAGCCAATCGTCCTTCAGTACTGTGTTTTGTGACTCAACGGTGTTGGACTAGTCCCCCAAACTAGGCATACTGAAGTCGAGATCTTAAGCAGATTTGTCAGTCAATTGTGTGGATTATTCAGCCTCTGTTAGTTCGTGCAGTGATATTTCCGCATTAATTGGAGAAACAGGTAACACTGATGTTTGGTAGGTAGAACATTTTTAGAAAGTGTAGATTGTGTCAGTGAGTCTGCAAGCAATTGCAATGCATCTTCATTGTCTTAAGTTTCATCTGGGCAACTTTTCAGAAAGTAGCAATGGTCCATGGTAACTTTATATGGTTCGCAGGTGAGATTCTATTCATAGTCTGGCCACTGGACATATGTATCACGACTCCGAATACTGACTGGACCATGATGTGCCTCAAAAAGTAGTTGCTCCATTGTGATATCCGTTTGGCAAGCAACATCTTTGGTTTCAGTTGTTGTATGAGTTTATATTCATCTTCCTCTGGGCCTCTAACAGATTTATAGAAATACATGCTCAATGTATAGCACACATACAGAAGATACAATTTTCCAACTAAAGACATAATATGACTAAAACTGGCACTTAAAAACTTCTCCAAAACAAAATGGTTTGTTCTTTATCCTTGTTTTCTTAATTCACTTCAAAACTGTGGACTTTGCTTTGCCGACCATAAAACCAAGCTGAAAGAAGTGTGTTTTTATATGGTTTAAATCAAGCAAGTGTCTTTTTGACTCAAAGAAACACATGTACATATCTACAAACAGAACCAACTTGGCGGATATCAAAACATTACACCATTTTAAAAATGTCATCCCAATCTGACCTAATTGTATTTCATATTATGTAATGTGTACCTCTGGTCCATGTGTCTCTTCAATTTTGACATCTTAAGTACATTCCTTGGAGAGAAGAATCATACAAAAAAGTTTACTGTCAATCGAATTTAAATGTAAAATCTTTCATCTTTCAGAGCGCTTATCCACAAAGTATTTCAAAATGATTGCAAACCTTATACTAAGGTTTGTTGCAACACCAATAGAACATTCTTATGAATATAAGCACAAAAACTGTGTACGTGATTTTGTCATAATATACATTTCGCATATCACCTGAAAACCTTCTGAGATGACACATGGACTTGATCTGAGATCACCCCGAAAAACATAGTGATTGTAATGTTACATTCAAAAGTAGTTTGCTTTGTAATGTTTCCTTTTGAATCTCTTCTGCATTAGGGAGGAAGTGTCATGTTAGTACCAAAAACAGAAAAGTTTTCAACAGTGCAAGGTTACATGCATTTCAGCCTCAAAGTATATATTTTGTAGGATTTACTTTCATTGTAGTACACATTCCTCATACTCTGGACCTGTGGCAAATGAGGAAGAGATTGTAGTGTAGGTTCCAGCATCTCCCTCTAACATATTACTTGATTTAATACAGATTTAAATGCAAAAATAAATTGAAAACATGAGATGCAGGTGATGGTGTATACTGAGATACACCCCATACATGCCACTTGGTGTAAATAACTAATACTATACATAATCATGTTCAGTATGTTTAAATTACAAGCATAACACATGCATGTATTGCTCAGTCGCATATAAAAGACTAGTACAATATAATTACTTGAAATTTGAGTGAGGTTGCTGTTGACTCCGGAAAAGTCATTGATGAAGAATCTTGCTCCTTCATTTTCAGTACATTGTCAGAAAAGAGCACAATGGAAAAGGTACATCAGAGAGCTCTATGTAAAGAAGGACATGTCGACCAGCATATTTCCAAAACATTAGGCAACCTTTAAAGGGCACTGTGGAAGTTTTTTCACTAAGGATCACATTTTACTGATTTATTAGAGTGTCCCAAAAGTGGGGATAGAGAAAGTAGTCCAAATTGAAACATTTTAAAAGGTCGGTAAATCTGGTAACGAGGGCATCTTGGGTAATACAAAATTGATGGAAATAAACACTGAAAACTATAAACCGTTCACCATGTTACCTTTTCAATACACTATTTTAATGGATCGAGAGATCACTGAGAACACATGCTTATACAGACCACTGTCCTACATTTGAAGAAACATAAAAAAAATCCTCGTCCACTACTCCCATGAGCCGGCATGTGCCGAAATTGAGTTGGAATTGCATTTGGAAGCACTTTACGAAGAATCATGGTTCAATGCTTTTTTGTGTACTTTGACTGTTCATACATTACGTCGCTAAAGTGCAGTCTGCAGACGTGGAATCGATTGGCCCTCACATCTCCCAAGACAGCCTGGGCTGTACTTTTAATCTTGTCCACTGGAAAACCGCAATTTGTAATCCATCTTCTGATTAAATCGATGTCCTTTGGGAATATATGCAGGACTGTGCCTGCAGTTTTTACATGGCTCACAGAAGGGCAACCGAAAACGATACATGAAGGGGTTCTTGAGAAGTCCGTAAGATCTGAAGAAAAAATATAAATCGTTATTACAAATAATAATTTATTGATGTGAATAAAGCAACAATTACACCATTTTGTCTGTAAAGTTTGTTTTAAATAAAGAAAGAAAACTGTGTAACCTGGTCTAATTAAAACAGCAATCACTTTCTTCCAGCATTGATTTTTATACCGCAAATTGTAACGTATTACTGGTCCAATGAATGAACTTTCAACACCAAAAGAAAACATGCTTTCAAACATGGACCACAAAATATTACATTCTGGTACAATGCACTGTGATACAAAGTGTTATTTACCGAGATCAAAACACATAAAAACATTGATAATGATGAAGTCTTTGAGATAAATTAAAATTAGAATACTGTGTACATTAGGTGGAAATCGAAAGAGACTTTCAGAGTAGCGATCGGTGAACATACAGAACCAAATAGGTGACCTACCCTTACTTGGACGAAAAAATGAGCTGATTCATCAAGCAGTGGAACAAGTAGCCGTGGAACAGGTAGCTGGGGGCACAGGTAGCTCGATAACGATATACCTTGTGGATTGCAGATATGTTCTCTTGGTAAATGTCAAGGTGTTAATAAAGGCTTAAAGGAGTGGGTGTGTATGTGAATGTGTGACATGTTCTTTGACGACCATTCAGACTCAATGCCAATATTTTACATCTGCCATACCCATCCACCCAACCCTCTTGCGAGCACACAGGCATAGGCCTGCTTGTACTGCCTACAGGGCAATAGGATCAGGGCTGAACTACAAACACAAAATGCTTGTGTGGGCCATTTTTTTAATCAAAGTGCCCAATCTTTTTGGGCAATGTGGGCCTGTTTGATGATTTACTTCAATATGTGGCTAGTAGTAGTGCACGCTGTTGCTGAATAAATATTTTTTGAAATGCACAATTTGCAAAACCTTTTCATCAAAATACTCCCCCTTGGGTACTATTCAAACAGTGTCCAAAATGTAATTAATAATTACTTTGAACTGTGGGCCACATTTTCATTGGTGCCCGGGCCAATTTTATGGCCCAGTACGACCCTGTTCATAGGTGCCAACTGCTATTGATACTAGGGAGGAAGATGAATGGGGATACTGTGAGTGCAAAAGTCCATGAACACTGCTCAAGGGACACAAACCTATGTTCAATGCAGGGACGGGGTCTTGAAGAGGGTAGTCTGGAGACACCAGGTCTTGCGAGGCCATGTGAACAATGGTCCCTGTGCGGAAGATCCCTTTGAGGTGTACATGGTGTCTGGCACCTTCAGCGTTCCCATCCACAAAGTCCCCTTTGCGACTGCACGCCACAGGTGTGAACAGCTATTGATACTGGAGGGGGGATGGATGGGGACGATGCAAGCGCAAAAGGGCACCAACCTTCTTTCATGACCCTCATAGATGATTGAGCGTGTTCTTGACTCACTGAAAAATTCAAACAACTACTCGAACGACAAAGGCAGGTATTACTTGTTGAACGCGGAATCCAAGCCTTCCATGTATACACCATGTAAACACCTGTGAAAGAGAAACAGAAATATTGTACGTGAATTAACCAGATAACTGTACTCATTCACTTTAAAATGCACCCTAAATTCGATGACATAGTTGCCCTTAAAAAAGTAGCTTTCAGAAAAAAATTACTTGTGCTTTGAAGTATCGAAAAATTACAAATGTGAACACCCATTCAAGCCAGAATGGTTTGGGCCATAGGGAAATATTGTTTTTAAGTCAAAAGTGAAACACACATAATTGTTTGCAAGTTAAATCCAGAGGGGTATGAGAAATGTATTAAATTTACAGACCAACTCCATTTGTCAGTGTTCAATCGAAGTTACGACAATGTAGGAGAACAACAAATGTCAGTCATCTCAGTGGTCAAACTTACATCAGATCAAGAGTATACCAACTTGTTGCTTGGATTCCAAGGGTGAACTGTGATTGCAGGTACACCAAGTTGAAACGTCTTCCAAGCAACTGGGCTTAGGCTCCGGTGATTGATATTTGCAACTTTTGTCTGATTAGCTTGTTTAGCTTGTTACCCAACCAGTGACCAAGCAGGGCTGTGCTAGTGTTTATGGCCCTGCCCCACCCCACCCAAAACACACGTGCCTAGAATCGATTTGTCTAGCTCTGTGCTTTTAAGGAGCTGCCAATGTTATTTCAAGGCATAGTTAAAACAGCTACTAGTGTAATAAACATGCTGTTATCAAGTGTGCTTTCAGTCATTCAATTTATAAGTTGCATGTGTATCCTTGCATCTGTTTATTGAACTGAATTACTGTTTAACAGGAGAACTGGCAAAGTCAACAGTGTGTTTGTTGTATAGGCATTATATAGTGCTCTAATATGTCCAAGTGCTACCCTCATTTGCCAGCTGTGCCATCGAATGGCAAAGTAGCATACTAATATAAAAACAGAGCCTGGGAAATTCTTGTGCCATGCCTACACAGAAGCTAAAACTGTTGGGTTTGTCATTGCTTGTTTATCCATGACTGGTGGGAGTCAGAAAGCATGTGTTGCACTAAAGCCAATAATGGTCTTTAAATTGTGTAAAAAGAGACAGCGTCCTCGTATCTGCCTCTTTCCTAATCCCCCCTGGCAATAGTTGTGGTTTCTATGGTTACACAGAAACCTGAAGACATGAAGGTCCTTTGTGTATGGTTACATCGGAATACAAAAGGAAGGGAGAAGAAAGGCAGCAATGTGTGACTCTTGAGTTCCTCAATCGTGCTGAGTAATGGCAGTTGCGTGCGTTTGTCCTGCTCGCCACACCCACGTGCAGATATGTGTTAGATTAAGAGACAAAACAGTTATTGCATGTATGTCTGGAATGATACAATTGCTTTGCTTATAGCACGAAAGCTAGCTGTTGTAATGTGCACGGGCACCTGTAATGGGCACGGCCACATGTGGAATGTTGATGCATGTTCATCAATCAACATTCCACAGCGGCAGTTGAGCAGGAATGCTGGAGGAGGGAGGCTGCATTTGCGGTGTCCTTACAATAAAGAGCTTGTACACTCTTACCGGTGTGTGGTGGAGATCTTGTCATTGGCGACGAGGCTTTGTCTGGACCCCGATCTCACGCGTGCATTGGCCGGCTGCCCCTGTGCTGCAGGCCCGCCTCCAGCGTGGTCAGCGCTGCTACGCAGACGAGCTGCGGATGCTCAGCGGCGTTCTGGGGCGCCGGAAGATTGCTGCGGGCCCCGTGGGCACCGGAGGATTGGTGCCGCTTGCCACTTGCACTATCGCCCCTGCTGACTGTGGCAGGGCAGTGGCGGTTGTGGGCTGGCCCCGCTGGCAGGTTTGCACTGAGGTTTTGCGGCTACGCGAGCCACACATATCATGTTCCGAGGTGGCTGGCGGGGGCCTCTGGCGGCTGACCAGGTGTCCGGTCGGGGCATTGGGGAAGGAGCAGCCGCTGCGGGACACGGATGCGTGCGTGTTTGCATTGGTCCTTCATTAGATTCCTGAGTGCAGCTAGCCCCGCCCCTGCCGGCAACACACGGCCCATCTTCCAAGGGGAAGGAGGAGGGGCTACGGTGGCACTGCGTAGCGCGGTTTGCAAGTCAGCTGACCACGGCTTGTCTCTTCTGGAGGAAGGAAAAGGAAGGAAGGTGAGGGAAGCGGCTGTTCTATCCTAAGCCCCACAGGCACCTCAGAGGATCGAGTGGTGATAAGGGCCAATCCACCTTGGCTGTGCCACCTTAAGGGGCCATTGACAGTGAGGTTGGGGCATACACATGCCGAAGAGCACTGGTAGGTGGGGTGGCTGGTGCATGCTGGCTGGGCTGTGATTCCTTGGAGGGTTCACCCTCGGATGGTTCCGGATCGTTCCTACAAGGAGTGTTTCTTGCGGCTGTGTTGACTCACCCGGTGCCAATCGTGGTTGGCTGAACTGCATTTAACATGTGGGTGCACGTAAACAAGGTGACAATGTGGGGACACCTACTCATCAGTTGGGGGCAAGAATCATCGAGGCTCGGAGCGGGGTGGGCAGGTTCCTGTTGTGGCCTAGTGAACAAGGGATCCGTTTTAGACATGTTGCATACAGCTGCCAGGCCTCCACCTGCCTTTTTGCCAAACCCTGGGGAACCTGCTGCCCATTGGGAGCAGTGGGTGGATGCCTTCAAGGTGTACCTGAGGGCCGCTAGTGGTGCAAAGTTCAACGATGATGAAAAGGAGGCTGCATTGCTCAATTGTATTGGTACTGAGGGGTTGAGAGTTTTTCGTCACCTGTCTGGATAGAATGTAATGGTTAAAGGGGGCGGTGAGGGAGAGATGGTTATAAGTGCTTACGAGACTGCTTTAAGAAAACTGCAAATGCGTTTTGGTAAAAGAGTTAATGTGGTTTTAGAGCGGTATAAGTTCTTCTCTAGGGCGCAAGGTTCCACGGAAAGCATAGACACTTATGTGACGGCATTACGTGCACTCATGGCTACATGTGGGTTTCCTGGTAATGGGGATGAACATATCAGGGACCAAATTATGATGAAGACATCCAATCAGAAAATCAGAGAAAGGTTGTGGATTGAGAGGGATCCATCACTTGATAAGGTGTTGGAGATTGCCAAAGCAATTGAGGCTTCTAAGGCAAGCATGCACATTGTTACTGAAAGGGATATGTCTAGGGAGATGGTGCATGTTGTAATGCCAAGGAACAAGAAAGGTTTGGATAAAGTTGTTGGGCAAGGGAGTAAGGGATCTAAGAGCAAGAATGGGTGCAAAAATTGTGGCTGTTCCAGTCATACTGCTGATTCTAAGTCCTGTCCTGCTTGCAATGTCGAATGCAGGAAATGTAAGCGTTTGGGCCACTTTGCACGCATGTTTAAGGTGCAGATGGTGGCTAGTGTGGCTCCAGATGATTCCACCATGTCGCTAGAAGGTGCATCAGGAGGCGCATCTAGTCAAGGTGTCATACTGCATGTGGAGGGAAGTGGGCGGAAGGGTCCATGGGTGTTGGTATTGGTGGATCAGCACCCCGTGGATATGCTGGTGGATTCAGGGTCACCTTATACATTGGTGGCTCCGGAGGTGTATCAGGAAGTATTGGGTAAACAGCTTTCAACTTTGTTGGCTCCGGACATCAATCCATGTGCATACGGGCAAGGTCCCATTGATCTACTAGGATACAATTGGTCCAATTTTGCCTTCAAGGGGAGGCAAACCGTGGGTAAACTGTATGTGACCTCAAAGGGCACGAGTGTGTTGGGTTGGGATGAGCAGGCTGCTTTAAAAATACAGATTCATCCTGGTGAGAAAGTGCCGGTTCTCAGTGTCGGGGAGGCAGCGGGGCAGAGTGACATGGTTACCCCGACAGTGCTCATAAGTGAGTTTCCAGAGGTATTTTCAGACACCGTTGGTAAGCTTAGAGGTTTTACTCACCGCATTGTCTTGAAGAAGGGCGCAGTTCCCAAGGTACATAAGGTCAGGGGAGTCCCGGTAGCAGCGAGGGAGGCTTTGAAAGCAGAATTGACTAAATTGCAGACAGCGGGGATAATTGTGCCTATCGAGTCCTCACAGTGGTTGTTTCCTGTGGTTTTAGTCAAGAAGGGTGATGCCAGATATTTTTCCACTTTTGATTTGTCAACGGCGTATCATCAAATTGACCTGAACATTGAATCCAGACCCCTGACTTCATTTGTGACTCCTTTTGGGGCATACAGGTTTTGTCGCATGCCATTTGGTCTTGCTTCAGCTTCCGCCGTGTTCCAGCGGTTGATGCAGCAGATGTTTGGAAGGGTGTTGGGAGTCAGTTATTTTCAAGACGATATTTTGGTGTGGGGCAGTAGCAGGGAGGAACATGATGTCAGGGTTAGGAGGGTCATGCAGATTCTGAGAGAGAGAGGTCTGACTGTAAAGTTAACCAAGTGTCAGGTGGGTGTGGAGGAGGTTACATATTTAGGACATACACTGTGTTCGCAAGGTGTGAGTCCCAAGTGGGAGTTGGTACAGGTGTTGAGAGACACACCAGCTCCGGTCAATAAGGATCAGCTGAGGGCTTTTCTGGGCCTTGCAGAGTACTATGTTAAATTTGTATCAAATTATGCTGAAAAGACTGTGGCCATGAGAGCCCTCATGAGGAAGTCGGTCAGATTTGTGTGGTCTGAGGAGTGTGCGGCAGAATTCGAGTTGGTCAAGAGGGAGGTGGAAAATGCTCCTTGCCTGAAGTCATTTGACCCGAAAAACAAAACTGTTCTCACTGTGGATGCGAGTGAGGTGGGTTTGGGTGCAGTGCTAGAACAATGGATACATGGTGAATGGATGCTGGTGGCTTTTGCCTCAAGGACATTGAGAGATGTGGAAACCAGGTACTCAGTAATTGAGAGAGAGACCTTTGCCGTGTTATGGGCTTCAAAACATTTTAGGACATTTCTGTGGGGTATACCGTATATTGTCAGGACGGACCATAAACCGTTGGTGCAAGTGTTTTCTACCAAAGGTGTCATGGCAGTATCCGCAAGGATTGCGAGGTGGTCAGTGGAGCTACAGGATTACAATTTTTCTTTGCAATATTTTCCCAGGAAGTTTAATGTTGTGGCGGATTGCTTATTCCATTTGCCTGTGATGGAGGCGGACAGTCAGGCAGGGTTGGTGAAAGAGGAGGACTTGCAGGGGTGTCAGGTTGCTTTTGTGGCTTCCGCTGTGGAGAAGTCGTTGTGGGATGTGGAGTCTGAGGTCGATATTGAATTGAAATGGATTAGGGAAGGTCTAGTCAAAGGTTGGCATACTGTCAAGGATAGGCCTGAAGGGAAAGGTTATGCCCAAGTTCTGCATGAATTGGCTGATGATCCCTGGGGTGTGTCCAGGGGCGGCAGGTTAATACCCCCTGTAAGTCTAAGAAGTAGAATGGTGGAATTGGCGCATGTTAGTCATTTGGGTCGGTCTTTGACCAAGAGGATACGTATGGAGGAGTACTGGTGGCCATCCATGGACAAGGAGGTTGAACAAGTGGTAAAAGACTGTCAGGCATGTGCCATCAGTGATAAGAGCAAGGTACTGCATACCCAACCTGTACATCCTGTGGAGGTCCCTGAGCAGGTATGGACCAAATTGGCTTTGGAAATCATGGGTCCTTTTGAATGCTTACAGCCTGAGTCTAGATATCTGTTGGTGTTGGTGGACTATACGTCCAGGTGGATTGAAGTGGCGGCTTGTTCTACCGTTACTACCGATTCGGTTATTGCTTTCTTGAGGAAAGTATTTGATCGTGAGGGATTACCGGCCAGTTTAATTACAGATAATGGTGTGCAGTTCACATCCAGAGCTATGAGAGACTTTTTGGAACAGCATGCCATTTCTCATTATCGGACGGCTTTAAATAATCCATCTGCAAATGGATTGGTTGAGAGGGCAAATGGCACGATTAAGTCGGCTATACAATTGGCTTTGGCCAACGGTTTGGATTGGCAGGAAGTTGTGACACAGTATTTGGCTGCATATCGGAGAACCCCCGCTGTGGGTAGGGGGAGATCTCCATTTGAGATCATGAGGGGCAGGAAAGCTGGGACAATGTTGAGGACCCTGGCTATGGGTGGTGGTGGGCCATGTAATATGGATATGCAGGATATACATCGCAGTAGTTTGGCGCGCCAGGAGGCCATGGTCTCTTCCCAGAAATTTAGGAAAGAATTGAGTTTTAAGCCTGGGGATGATGTGTACATAAAAAATCCCAGGATGGTTCACAAAGGCAACAGCACTTTTTTGCCCTCAAGGAGAGTTGTTAAGGTTGGAAAGGGCCATGTACAATTGGAGGATGGCTCTGTGTGGAGTAAGAGACGGGTGATGGTGGATAGCTGCAAGCGTGCTGATGGGTCAGATGCAGAGTTTGATATGGAGTCTCAGGAAGCAGTGCTTGACAATGATCCTGTGGGTTCACAAGCGGTCAGGTGCGAACAGGAAGAGGTTGTTCCAGGCCCTTCGGGCTCAGATGCGAATGTGGAGTGTCAGAATGTTCCCAATCAGCAACCTGATGTGGGGCAAGAAGGGGGCCGTCTTGTCAGGCAGTGTGGGCCCCCCATAAGGTTTAGCGACTATGTTTGTTAAATGTGAAATTTTACTTGGTCAAGTTCAGTGATGTTGATCATTGATCCTGCATCATTGAAATGCATTTAGTAGGTATGAAGGTCACATGCAAGTTACTGTTTATGTTTCCATTTGTTCGATTCATGTTTTGCATTTAACTGTTTTACAGGTTGTTAACATTTTGTTATGTAAGGGAAGAGGGTATGTTGTAATGTGCACGGGCACCTGTAATGGGCATGGGCACATGTGGAATGTTGATGCATGTTCATCAATCAACATTCCACAGCGGCAGTTGAGCAGGGACGCTGGAGGAGGGATGCTGCGCTTGCGGGGTCCTTACAATAAAGAGCTTGTACACTCTTACCAGTGTGTGGTGGAGATCTTGTCACTAGCTCACGAGCAGCAGAGCACTTTACAACATGATAGTGCCAGCATTGGGCTTGGCATTTTATACAGTAATGCAGCACTGTTGGTGGAGGGAGAGAAGGACTTCTATTCCCCTGGCAGGTACACGTAAAGCAGCTCATCCAGCGTCCTTTCTGTCCTGCAAGCATGTGGTCCTTGCTGTTATGGGTTTTGAAGGCATGAGAAGGTCCATCGATTTCATGTCCACAATGAAGAGGTGAGCTGCAATGCAATAAGAGTCATGGCACATACATAAAAGAGATGGCCACATGACACCATGGCAGTCCATGCCATGCAACCAGTTTATCTCTGTCTACATTCAGCACTGCCCCAATCCTCACTGGCACAGTATGTGCATGCCTCGACAAATGGCGACCAGGGTGGGGGAGAGGGAGATTAACACCACTCAGGAACGGCCCCTGCAGCAACAGTGAAGACAAAAAGTGCAGAAAAACGATTCTAAATGGTCATTCCAGAAGTCTGGCTCCTCTAGCTCAACATACATGCGGTGCTGGCTGTTACAAATGTCATGCACCATGTACCCTGAGGGATACCTACCATTTTGCTGGGCACAGACTCACTTACTCTTGGTGCAGTGTCTTTATGACTGATATCACGCTGGAAGACAAGGTCATGAGGTGCAGTTCCTTGGATCCATGTCCGGAATATGCAAGTAAGTAATCAATGGGCAGCCATTATGGACCACAGGTGACAAAAAAAGAGCCCTGATTGCACAGAAACACCTAACACCACTCTCTGGTGCACATGACAGTGAGATACAGACGAGGGGGAGGGAAGCTTTACATTGTTTTTCTCTAGGATAGGAGCACCTGTAATTCATTTATCTCCCAGTGAGTTCAATGTGTACAGCGCTCTCACCACACTAGGCCCAAGGTGTTCTATCTGGCTGGTAAGAATTTGATAGCCACCAGGGAGGAGGAAAACGTGGCAACAGTATCACATATAGCTATGTTTAAAACACTACGGGCCTCATTATAACTTTCACAGAATGGGTTAACGGGCTCCGCTAATGAAGGTGGACCCGGTATACCCGTCCCGCGAAATCACGAGGTCCCCTTGTGGGACCCGGTAAGGACGCCTGGTAAAACCAGGCGTCGTTACTGGGTCCTGCGAGGGGAAGAGGAAGCTGACTACAGGCCGGTCGTAATCGGCCCATTGTTAGCTCCCTCTCCCATTCCCATTGAGCCCTATGTGGGCTCAGATGGGAATGGGGAAGGTCCCGGCCTGGGTTCCCAGAGGGAGGAATTGAAAAAACTTGGAATGGCCTGGTAATTCCTAATTCTGGGAACCCAGTAAAGGATCCCGGTTTGGCGGAGCCATGGAGCTAACAGCTCCATGGCTACCGCCAAACTCATAATGAGGCCCTACGTCTGGTGTATACTTAATTTGAGGTCGCTTTCACAGCTATATGGACTATGAAATATTCAAAGCACGTGAAGCTGTTCCAAATCTGGAGAAATTGACAGATACGTTCTGTGACTGCCTATGCACATTAGCGGTGACCTGCACGCTATGGGAAAAAGAGGATGGAGTCTCTGTGAAGAAAATACAAGGCAGCTCCTCTGACAAACTTAGTAAACTCATTCTAAGAGAACCTGGGATATCACAGAGGCCATCACAGAATTATCGAGATTGAATGTACTCATGGACTCACAGACCGAACATATGGTCATTGCTCTTGGAGCAGTCCATATCAAGGAAGCAAAATTGGCCAGAGGGCAATTGTCAAGGTGAAGACAGGCAACGTGAAGTGGAAGATGGATGCCCACATCACAAGAAGCTACAAAGGAAGGCATGCATATTCTCTAATCAACTGCGTAAGCCCAACCACTTTGGATTTGTTAGTAGATGGCATCACAAGGCCAAACACTTCAAACGATGATGCAACGACCAATACACAGGCCCTGAATGCAGTATCAACACAAGCCCCTTCATCAAACCAGAGTGAATAGAACATTGAAGATGTTGCAGAAGTCTTCTTCATATTGATGGTCTTTGTTGCATCAACCACCAAAAGAAGACACCTCAGGTGCACAATCAAAATAGAAAATACTTCACTCCGAGTCATTACAGAGAATGATGCATCCCTTAATGTGATGTGAGAGTGAAAATACTTGAAACTTCAGCCATTGCCATCACCGAGGTATTCATCCATCCAAATAAATACCTATGGCCAGACCTTTCTGCTTCCCGTCAAGGGATCATTTATTTTTTAGACCTCATACATGACTGCCTTATTATAAGTAAAGTCCATTATAACACTGTTTGGGAAGGACACAGGCTCTTGGTCTAGTCCTGTTTGCATATGGCATACAAGAAGAAGAGTTTGCTACACTACTCTCCACATTTCAATGCTTTTTCAAAGGAGAGTGATTCCAAACTTTTCCAAGTATCAAAGTTCTTGTTGACCTAAGTATACACACGATACGCTATGACACAGGTGAGAGCTACCCTACCCGTGTCCTCAAGTTGAACAAGAACTATTGAAATTACAGAGTGAAGACATAATTGAGTGAGTGTCAGGTCTAACACCCTGGGTCTCGGCAGGATAGCTCAGCAGCAACGTGCTCGCTTTAAAAAAGCAAGACGACAAGGAGCAACACAGGTTCGATCCCCGGTCTGCTCTTAGAAACCTCTGGTTATTAAGCGCGTTATAAATAAGCTATCATATCATTGTCATGTGAAAACCCAAACAACTCTTTGCATTGAGGATATGTGCAAATACAAAAAAGGCTATATATTGGGAGCGGCACCCAACACCCATTCTAGATTTCATTGCAGCCGATTTGCAAGAAGCCTGCATGTTCTCGAAGATTTACTTCAACCAGGGTTGCCAGCGAATACACTCCACCCTCAGCCACGCTACATGATGACATTTCGGAGTATCACCCGTAGCTGAGGTGTTCCAGAATATTTTCGGGAGTCATCAATGTGAGTGAGGATATGCCAGTATACTCATCATCAATCCAAGGACACATGACATAAATAATGAACATTCTGCAAAGACTCCAAAATCAGGGCCTGATGCTTGACCAAAAAAATTAAATCCCTTCTTTGGACATGTTTTCCAAGCAGGTGGCCTCTCCCCATGCCCTCAGTGGGTTAGAGGAATCAAGGAAGTGACAGTCCCATGGTCTTGGATACAAATGTATATCTTCCTAGGAATGGTGAACTTTAATAGGAGGTTCATCCCTGGGCTCGCCAATCTAATGGAACTAATTCAGACATAAAAAAGGACCAGGAGTGGCAACGGGCTTACAAGGAAGAGACATCACTTAAAACTAGAAAGGAGGTCCTCACAGCAGAATCGACAATAGTTCATCGACCCTAAATGCTCATCAATGCTGATGGTAGAAGCCCACCCAGTGGGGTTAAGGGTGGTGGTCCTATCTAAAGACAGTGGAGAAAGCCAAATGGCTCATAGCATACACCATCCATGCCCTCTTCCCACGAAAACGCAGATTGAGAGGGAGGAACTGTAGATGGTGGGGTCTTTCCGGCTGTTCCACCTATAAATATATGCCTAGCCAATGGTCATAGTCACCGACCATAAGCCCCTAATCCATATAATTAAAAATGTTGTCAGAATCTCCACCAGTCTGAATCCTGCGCTGGCTTCTCCAACTTCAGTGTAACATTGTGCTATCAGCAAGGTACTGACAACCTGGCAGATATCTTTTCTAGACATCCCCTGGAACAACACACCGAAATGTAATCACAAAAACTCATGTTGGCATTATCACTACTGCCCCTGGCGCCATATTCATGTCAAGTCAAGAGATCGCCAAGGCAACTGAAGAGGGTGACTGCATACAACTAGCCATGCAAGCTGTGGCATGTGGGTACTGTAAGGCATACCTAGATGCAGTAGCCACCCTATCAAGCCTGTGGAAAACCAGACAGAAACTAACTTGTGCAGTGCCAGACAATCTGCTGTGGGGCTCCAGAACTGTCACACCTGACAAAGTGGTGGACACAGTGATCAACCTTGCACACACCAGACATTGAGTGTCATTGAGGGTCATCTAAAATGAAAACCACACTAAGGGAACAAGTTGTGTTCCTGACACTCGACGTCAGTGTAGAGAACCGGATCAATATGTGCAGTGTTAAGCAGCGTGAACATCAGAAAAGGAGCAAGTTATCAAAGATCCAGAGCGCATCTTATCCCATTGTTGAGCTGTTAATATAGAGAAGTTTAATCGACCACTAGATTTTCATCGTCCTGGACAACTGTTCCCGCTTTCAGAAGGTAGAATTCTTAACATCCACATCTGTCCGAGTCATTTCGACACAAGAGGAAATATTTGCATGCCCCACTTTCCTTGAGGTGATGCAGTGGTTTGGTCGGACAATAGCCCGACCTTCATCCATAGAGAATTCTGTAGCATTGGAGAGAATTATGACATTGTACATGGTAGAATCACTTTGGCATGGCTACATGTCAAAGGTGTTTTGGAGAGACAGATGCACCCGTATCTAATTGCTCTGGTGCAAAGGGAAGACCACCAAAAAGCTATGACCATCCTTATAGAGTATCAAGGATCCCCACATTCAGCACGGCCACCTCTTTTTTTAACATTGGGGTCTTTTAATCCTTCTAGTCTTTGTGCAGCAGAGATGAGGGCTACTGGGACAATGTAGGGGGATCTATGAACAAAGTGGCCCTGGGTTCATGAGGATGGAGAGTTTTAAGTGCACAGGCTGCCCTGCCAACCTGACAATGGATCAAACTGACTATGACCCGACAAAGATTGGACCTGAAAAATATGTTGGCCGGCACCGCCGGGATTCTCAGAGCAACTCTGATCGCCCTTCTCTTCTCATGGGAAAAATGTACACAAGTCTCCTTCTCCCTACAACCTCGTTCCCCTCATTGAGGCATCTATCTCTTCTGCATCTGTGCGCTCCTGCCCTTTTTTGGAGATTTCGGTATGTCACAATTCAATCCAATTCTTTTTTGTTACATGAGATATCTCGGCAAAATGTGGCTCATTTTCTTCCCACATATAGGTGGTCATAAAGCCAACAAGGAATCCTAGTTTGCTGAATGGGGGTCAGAGAAAATAATAGAAATGAGAGCACATTTTCAGTTTTTACAGAAAATGCCAATACAATCATGTACAAAGAAGCCTAGGTGTAATTTTAAGTTGTTTACATCATTAAGTTCTGTACATTATGATTCAGATCTCAAGCCAGGCCATGGCACCTAGTGACTCTGCTTGCATCCCCACGCTGAGAATGTTGTTGATTGAATGTTCAATGGGGTTCGTGGTGAGAATGTGAGCAGAGTGAGGGCAGTTATTCGTTGGAGATCTGAGCGACGGATGCAGGTGGAGCGCCGGGCTATTGAAATGAATAAACTTACCTTGCTGTCACTCCATCGTGTACTCCGTTACTTCAGTTTGCTGTTCTGAATTCACCATTTTCCAGGCTTTCAAAAACAGGTTGAGTGGAAACAAAAAAAAACTATTTTTATAAGGTTACCATCAAGGACGCCATTTCACCAAAATGCCACGGATAGCAGAAGTGACATCACATGATCCTTGACATCTGATAACATCAAAGGAAGTTATGTCATTTGATGCCACCCAGAGTGACATCATGGGAAACGATGAAACACAACCTTTCACACCTCGGTAAAACAGAAAGTGGCATCACATAGCATTGTTCCTAAGTACACTATGAAAAATATGGTTACAATATCACTAATGTGATATACATTTCATACAAGAACAGATCACCATATGTATCATTAATAACAGTGTGTATAGGCCCATATTACCAAAAACTATGAATGCAAGCAAACATCCAAGGCCAAATGATAATGATGTGTTATTATATAGCACTTCTGCTTAAATGCTTTATATGGAACAAATATACATACAATATCACCAAACCTGTGTTGGTACACATTTATCGACCTCCGAAGAATTAAAGGCTGAGTTGGCCTTGCTGGGATTCGAACCTGTAACCTGCAGATCACAACCGCATTGCGGCAGCAGGCACTCAACCCACTGAGCTATCTTACCAGCAATAGTAAAATGAGTAATTATGTGTCTGAATGATCTCAAAGGCAGATTACACTCAGTAGTGCAGACCATTAAACTGTTAACTGAGATCTAACATCAGGCCAGTTCATCTGCAGGTCTGGTGCAAAGGTGGCCACATATCAAGCCTACATTGATCTAACTTTCAGGTTTCACAGGTTGGTAAAATAGGGAAAGCAGCACACCCACACGACATTCCATACTCTGGGCACTCGTTACCTCATACATGCAAACAAACCTCCTGAACAGCATGTTAGAGGGATGGGAAAGATAGATACATTACAACAATGCATTAATTGTGACACAATCAAAATCAAGGGCCACTTGATGTGCTATGGTCAAACATGTATACACTGTACACAAACTTTTAGGCACAAGGATTCTGTCAAGTGACCGATGACACTGAGATGTAATGTCTTGTGATGATCGTAAAAGAGACAACAGAAGAAAAAACATGCTATAACTGCAACGTGTGAAAAGCAAAATACATAGTCCGAAATGGATGCTTTTTATACTCTAAATGCTTTTTGGTAATTTTTGTCTGCATTTGTGAATTTGAGGTGTTATTCCTATTCTTTCTTATTTAGGGTCACTGCTCAGAGTGTTACACCTGAGGCCTGACAAGAATCCCAGCCAGTCCAGAAGCAAAGCACCACACAGCACTAGCCTCAGCCCAGGAATTTCCATGAACATTTCTTTTTTAAAAATATATTTTTTTAGGATTAGCAAGGGAGACCACAAGCGTAGCAAGGGAGACCTCATGGGTCACAGTTGTGACCCCTGGCGACCCCCAAATGACGTCCCTGTTTATGATCAGTTTTCTGAGAGGTAGGTGATTTTTCCTTTTTTTTCCAATAGGACATGCGTGAACGGAATGTAAGAGGAGGGTAGGAAAGCTGAATGTGAAGACAGAAAGGCATACATTTCTGAAAAGTAGACAGAATTCCAAGTTTAGGTACGGGTAATTTGTGCAGGTCAGGTAACAACTATGTAGGTAAACTTCCCATAGTTTGGGAAAACATTGGAAAATGGTATGTGCTGGACGTGTCTGGACCTGTAAGGTAATGGCTTCTGTGACTATTGAGAAAAGCAATGCACTGCTACATTCCTTCGACTCTTCTAGTTAGGAAATCAAGAGTTTTTCATAATATTTCACAAAACAAGCAAAGCCACAAGCTAAAAACTGAGCCATGGGACAAGATTGTTATGCAGAGAGCCTAAACAGATGTACTTAGCATGTGAAAACAAGGAAAGCAAATGTGGTGAGGAAAGCAAGCATACATTTTTTGAAAGAGCACACCTAGACCTTTTGAAAGATAGGTCTCTTGTGCAGCTTACAAAAGAGTACAGTGCCTAAAGCAGAAAATAAATGTAGGTTACATTTGGGAAATGGAAGGGTTGTGTTATAAAGTGCTGTAGCAAATGTATGAAAACGTTATCAAAACCGAAAGAAAGCAAAGGGAGAAGGCGAAACCACGAGTTTCCTCTTCCCAAACCGAACAAACCGTTTGGGAAGAGGAAACATTTAGGATTGTGGTCTTGTGGACAACCTACAGATTTGGGCCTGGGATTCCGCAGCCACCAAGGATGCAGGGAACCCCATGCATTTCTGAAAAGAAGACACCAGTGGGAATCCACAGAGGTCTGACTTGCATGAATCGCCCTAAAATGTATTACCCACATTGCCTGACAAAGTCCAAAAAAAGGGAAAAAAACATAATTTTCAGACATTTTCCACCAGGAAACCACCGAAACATGCCGGCAACAACACATGTCCTACCTTCCCACGTTCCCACATGTGTCCCAATGAAAACAGTAAATCACATGTGTCGGTGCACCTACATGGACGCAAAAAGGAAAAGGCTAAACCATTGGCATCATGAAGGGTTTGAGAAGAGGACATGTTTAGGATTTTTGTCTTCTCGACAACCTACAGATATGGAACATTTGAAGGTCAATTTTTTAGTGTCTTTTTGCAAAAGGTGCATAGGATTTTCTCCTTTTTTAAAATAGTGTTCTTTTATCTTGAAATATTTTGAACTATCTGCAGTGGTCTTCTTGGAGGGTGTTTTTTTGTTGGGTAAAAAGAATGCTAAAAAAATGATATTACCAGTTTTATACCTGTGTGATTGTTTTCTATCCCTTGTTCTCCAAGTTTACTTATCCCACCCTATTCTCTTTTGTTCTCCACGTTTACCTAACTTTTCTCATCCTTTGTCCTGCAACCACTCAGTATAATGTGCTTTGTTTATTCTCACCTGGTTTATATATCTCTGTTTGTTTATTGTAGTGGTAGTTGTTAAACTATTTAGATTTGTGTATGTTTTATTTCGTCCAAGTTGGATTTTTCCCAATGATCGAATTATTAGTATGTGCAAAGAGACCAACAGTGTTGCATGGACAAATGTTGTATCTAATATACTGCATGTGATGCACTGCATACAAAATATGAGGGTCATAAAAAGCTTTTTATTAAATTGTATTTCTTAAAATGTGTGTGTTCTTTAATTATGATTTCTTTTTTTACAGATACAAGGATTTTTTTTTGTTTTAAACATGGATGAATAACAATGGCTAGGGCATTGGCCAAAGGGGTGCTGAATTTTTTCAGGCGTGGTTAACTGCAGCAACGACTAGGAAGAATGGTAGCCGTGGGTTTGTTGGACTATACCCACGGCTATAGGCCTCAATGTGCAAAAAAGTATGGTGTTGAACCAAAAAGAGTAATTTCTAAGAATGATCTATTATGTATATATGTATGAAAATCTATGTGACCTACTTCCCCAAAGTTTCATATTGTTACTACGGCTAGGAAAAAAGTCAATTAACTCTAGCAGCGCCTATGAGTGATGATTAATTTAAGAAAACTTGTTTTGATGTAATGTCATTGTAATTGTATATTTATATGTGATGGATGTTTATTTCATTGCATTTATTTATTAATTTGTGATAAGTAGTCTTTAAGAGGACTGTTTCGGAGTGCACAGTATCGTATTTTAGCACTTTTGACATACTCTCTTTATTATCATGTATTTTACATAACTCCTTTAACTACCATTGTATCACTACTGTCTCTTTTGTAATTCATATGCCATACTCAAATATATATATATATATATATATATATGTATATATATATATATATATATATATGTGTGTGTTTTTTAAATTTAATAACCGTGTCTACACAGCATCCACCCGTTGCGTGACGTTGCTACCCCTGGTTAAAAGTGGTACCATGTGCCGCCATGGCTTTATACCGGCAAATGGCACGTCGAGAGTTCGTGGACGTGTGATATCCATGGCTATGAGAGGGTTTTAATATGAGAGGACATAAATAGGGAGTGGTTGGTCTTTTGAGGATCGCGCCTAGACATAGCCTTGGTTTGGCATGTTTGACCATGACTATCATGCACCCACAGGTGCGCAGCATTGCTACCCGCAGTTAAAACAGGTACTCTGTGCAGCCACAGCTATTTACTGGCAAATCGCACATTGTGAGTTTGTGGACCTGTGATATCCATGGCTACGAGAGGGTTTTAATATGAGAGGACCGCAGCTATACAAAAATAAGGAGTGATTGGTCTTTTGAGGATCGTGCCTAGACACAGAAACGGGCTGGTGTGTTTAACCATGACTATCCTGCACAAGCCCGGTTTTTAGCATTGATACCTCAGGTTAAAAGTGGTACCCTGTGCAGCCGCATCTATATACCAGAAAATTGCATATTCTGTGTTCGTGGAGCTCTGATATCTGTGGCAACAAGAGGGTTTTAATATGAGAGGACCACGGCTATACAAAAAAAGGGAGTGATTGGTCTTTTGAGGTTCACACCTAGGCATAGCAATGAGCTGGCATCTTTAAACACAACTATCCTGCACCCACCCAGTGCGCTGCATTGCTACCCGTGGTTCAAAGTGTTACCCAGTACAGCCACAGCTATTTACCTGAAAATGGCATGTCGAGTGTTCGTGGACGTTTCTTAGCCATGGGTAATTACAGCCAAGACTTCTTTATATACGGGGCTATAGCAAGCACGTGCGCCAGCACATCAAAACTGTTTTGCCTTTTTATTGGTTGTTATGATAGACATGGCCACTGTTATATCCGCATCTACTGGACCATACATTTTCAGTGCAATAATCATATTTTTATGTAGATGATACAGGTTAGAATATTATCTGTGTGTGTTATTTTGTGTGCTTATGTGTTCTTTTGTCTTATTTGAAGTTTTGAAGATTGGCTTAGTTTGGTTTTCAGTTTGTAGAAAATGTATGTGTATTCGCGGCTACAAGAATGATTCGGAGCAGCGTTGAATAGCCACGGCTGCTAGCGATGCTGGGGAGGGTTTTGTATGTGTTTCAGTGTTTCTTTTTTTAAAATTTGGTTTTTATTAGGTTTTAATACATAACAGTTCTCTCAATGGAAAAGAAGCAAAAGAAAAAGTTGCATATGGATTCATAGACGTTAAACAGGTGGAAATAAACCAGAGTACATTGCACAACTTCGTAACCATAAACCAAACTGAATAACAGTGAAAATGTTCTACTTAGATTTCCCGTTTTCTTCATTCTCTTACACTTTCCCCCCTCCCCGCACCCCCCATGGACTAGGAAGTCATGTTACCAAGGAGTCGTGCTTGTATGGTCATGTGCTCTTTGTCACAGATTGAAACTTTTTTGATGTAATGTGTTCAGGGGCTCTCCATAGGGAGGGCTTCTTATCTTGATTTTGATGTCTTCTGGTCGACAGCATGGGAACAGGATCAAAGCGGAGGGAAGGAGGGGAACAGTACCAAGAGGAGAGGGACCCAGTCTAGCTTCACGGACACTGGACCTTGTCCCCACTATGGTGGATGTCTGTTTGATGTGTGTTTGCATACAAAGTCAGACCACAGAGTCTCACACTGTGTTGCTCTGCCGTGGAGTGAGGCAGTGATTTTTTCCATGGTGCATATGTTCATTACAATATTAATCCATTCAGTCTCGGTTGGGGTCATAGCTAATTTCCACTTGGTGGCTATTAAAGCTCGAGCCGCAAGCAAGAGATGGGGGGCCAAGCCTTGTACTCTCTTCCACTCATCGTCTATTTTCTCTAGACCGAAAAGGACTAGATGAGGGTCCACCGTCCTTTGAATCCCATCCAGGTGTCTAATCCACCCCAAGACCTCATCCCAATAGATCTTAATCTTAGGACATCCCCACCACATGTGCCAATGGTCCGCAACTTGTCCACATTCATGCCAACAGAGGGGGAAGGATGACTGGTACATTTTGGATAGTTTATAGGGGTCATACTGCCAGCGATGCAAAAGTTTGATGGAATGGAGTTTGTATTGGCACGATATGGATGTGCGCGTTGCCATGCGGCACATATTATCCCACATGTCATCATCGATTTCCAGCCCTATGTCTTTCTCCCAACGCGTTCTGAGATTAAGTGTTTTCCCTCCACCCGCTTCTACGAGTAATTTATACATGGCGGAAATCAGGCCTTTCCTGTCAGTCTTGGAGTCCAAGAGTTTTTCGAAGGGGGTGAGTTCTCTACTTAGTTTTGCTTCCATGCCACCTTTGTTAGGACCCCTTTGATCTGTAGGTAATGGAAGGTGGATAGCACGCCTATATTAAGGGCCTCTGTTAGTTCCGGAAGAGTGATAAAGGAATCACATCGGAGGAGCTGGCCTACCCCCTCTAGCCCCGCCTCATACCACGCCTGGAATCTTTCAACATTGGGGATGTGGTTATTAATGCCCAGGGGCCATAGGTCACTCAAGGGGGACGGCCACGTTGTGATTTCTCTCATCTCTGGACCCTCTCTCCATATTTCCCATAAGGTGTTAAAGAGTGGATGCTCCCTTGTCTTCCTCAACACTCTTTTTTGTGGGGACCATAGCCACTCCGAGAGTGTTGCTGGGTCTAAATAGTGGTTGTCCATCGCTATCCACTGTGGCTCTTTATGGTTGAGTAAGTGAGGGATGAACACTCGGAGTTGAGCCACAACATAGTACTTCTTGAGATCTGGAAGGCCTACCCCTTCCTTGTCTTTGGGCAATGTCAAAATGTGGTAGGCGATTCTGGCTTTTTTCCCCCGCCACAAAAACTTAAGGGTCGCTTTTCGAACCTCGGCGAAGTATCGTTCCGGAATTTTAATGGGGAGCATCTGAAAGGGATAGAGGAACCTCGGGAGACATGTCATTTTTATGGCATTAAGTCTGCCAAGCCACGAGACGGTTAATTTGTCCCACCTGGCTAGGTCCGCATGGAATCTCGCAAGGAGTTTTGGGAAATTTGCCTCGTATAGGGTGTCTATTCGTTTCGTAATTTGAATCCCCAAATATTAAGATTGACCTTAAACCCTGATAACTAGCCATATTCTTCAAGGAGAGATATAACTCGTGGAATGGATCTAGTGGGATTGACCACATGAAGGAGTATGTCGTCAGCATATAATGCCAGTTTTTGTTCTGTGTGACACAGGTGCATCCCTTCTATGCTGGAGTCTGATCGTATTTTATGCGCCAGGGGTTCAAGCGATAAGGCAAACAAGATGGCCGATAGTGGACATCCCTGTCAGATTCCTTGCTTCAACCGGAACCTCCTAGAATATGTCCCATTTACAAATACCGAAGCTGTGGGCCTCGAATAGACTGCCTGGATTCCTTTCCTAAGTTTAGGGCCCATACCAATCTTGCGAAGGACTCCCATCAGGAAGTCCCAGTCAACCC
This sequence comes from Ambystoma mexicanum, assembly GCF_040938575.1. Taxonomy (NCBI): domain Eukaryota; kingdom Metazoa; phylum Chordata; class Amphibia; order Caudata; family Ambystomatidae; genus Ambystoma; species Ambystoma mexicanum. The sequence goes on along the minus strand of NC_090932.1, from coordinate 440,259,308 downwards.
TATCGAACGCTTTTTCTGCGTCGATGGAAAATAATGAGGGATCAGTATCCAAGTTGTGGGAGGCATGTATCAGGTGCAGGGTTTTACGCATGGTGTCTGCACCCTGGCGGCCCAATATAAAGCCAACTTGGTCGGGTTGGATGAGGTGGGGCATGAATGACTCAATTCTAGCAGCCAGGACCCTTGTGTATATCTTCACATCTAGATTGATCAGGGAAATAGGGCGATATGATCCACATTTTTTGGGGTCTCTCCCTTGTTTCGGGATGACAGTTATGAGTGCTTTAACGAATGAGTCTGGAGGTTTCCCGGTCTCTAGGATTTCATTGAATAATTCGGCTAGGAAGGGCGTATGCCGTGTGGCAAATGTCTTGTAAAAACCTGCAGTGTACCCATCCTCGCCCGGGGATTTACCTAGAGTTAATCGTTTTATGGCCTCCTGAATCTCCTCCTCAGTTACGGGGGCGTCCAAGGCCTCTGACTCAATGCACGACAGTTTGGGCATATCAATGTCAGACAAGTAGGAGCGAATGCCGGACGAATCCAATTCCATCTCTGGGGTGTACAGGGCTTCATAAAAGTCTGCAAAGGCTTTGGGAATGGTGGTACTACTTATCAGTGTGCTGGGGCCTCCATCAACTATTTCCTGCACTCTGCGTTCTGCCTGTTGTGCTCGCAGCCTGGCCGCCAGCAACGCATCTGCCTTGTCTCCTTTCTCATAAAACTTTTGTTTGAGGAAGAGGAGTTTGCGAGTTATTTGATCATGTTCCAGGAGACAGAGTTCCTCTCTTTTTGTCCGTGCTTGGCAGGCTTTTTCACGGTTTAGCACATCCCCGTCCCTCGCCTCATTTTCTAGTTCAGTGATTTCCCTGCGGAGTCTGTTTTCGATCAGAGCCCTCTATCTTTTCTTTTTGGCTCCCTCCCTCATAAGGATTCCCCTCCAGACCCCCTGCTTAGAAACCTCCCCAGTATCATTTAATCTAAAGTATTCGGTGATCTCAGTTTCCATTTCCAGCTTAAAGACAGGGTCTTTCCATAGGGTTTCATTGCATCTCAATTTCCCACCTCTAACTGGCAAGGACTCCCATACCATGTCAGCGATCATCATGTCATGATCAGACCATGTGATTGGTGTGATTTCTGCGTGTGAGGTCGTACTGCATAGGTCCCTTGAGAAGTAGAGGTCAATGCGGGTGAGGGTGTTGTGTGGGGCTGAAAAAAAGGTGTACGCTCTCTCTGTAGGGTGCATTTGTCTCCACACATCAGTCAGTCCATACATTTCCATCATTGACCTGAATTGAGCGTGATCTCCTCCAAGTTTTTTGCGCGTTTCTGGATTACCAGGTTTCCAATTCAGCGTGGGATCTGCCCATGTATTAAAATCTCCCCCAAGGATGACATGACCTGTTGACTCTAGCATAATCTTGGGAATTGTTTTGGAGAGAAATCTAACTTGCCCTACATTGGGGGAGTAAATCGTGGCAATCGTGGTGGACACATTCCCAATGGTCCCCGAAACCAGCAGGGCACGGCCCTCAACATCTGACCAGACCTTTGTGATCTTGAAGTCCAACCCCTTCCTAATGAGGATTCCCACTCCCCCCCTGCTCAACGGTCCCGAACCCCAAAACTCCATCCCGGAACGCCTCCCCAGGACCACCCTCTCCTCTCCTTTCATATATTTAGTCTCCTGCAATAGAAGGATGTCAATTTTTGATCTGCGAAATTCTCTATAGACAAGTGATCTTTTTGTTGGTGAATTAAGACCTTTGACATTCAACGTCCCCACCCTTATGGCACCCCTGCCGTATGATTCAGCGGTCATCATAACAACGGGATCTAGGACCATCCATATTTTCTGACCGTTGTAACTCACTTCCTTGGTATTATTATTTATTTAGTTGATTTAATCAAATTAATGATTTTTACAAACAAATCGAAATAAAAATGAAGTGAAGAACAAAGAGTAGAGCTGAAGGCTGAAAGCTGAGAAGGAAAGGGAAACTGAAGTGAAACCGAAGTGAAACCGGAAAAAAAAAAAAATAAATAAAAAAAAATGAATGTTGAGTAGAACTTAAGTTTTCAGAGAGATAGAATAAACTTCAGAGTCTGTGTAGTAGCGATAGTCCAGGTATTTCTTTCTCTGCTCATCAGACATGTCCACCACATTTCTTCTTCCCTGGTATATGATGCAGAAAGGTGTGGTAGCAGAAATTTCTCACCTACGGCTCTGGTTCCTGGGCAATTTAAAAGGAGATGGCGTATGGTTTCTACGTGTGTCTCGTTTTTACAAAAACGACACGTGTTCGAGTTACTTTGTCCTCTGAGTTTTAAGATCTCATTTGTCGGCAGTAGGTTCAGACGCGCTCTCAAGAACAAGTTTCTGGCAGCTTTATTTGGGAACTTGCTCAAGTAGTTTGGAACAATGTTTAGTTTGCTCTGATAGGGAGGAAAATGGCTGACTGATTTTGCTTTAGATGCATTCTTCAAGGTTTCAATCCAGTCGAGCTCACTGATTTTCCTTTTTATTTTTAGCGAATTGCCGATGAGATCCTGCTCCGAAGAGTTAATTTCCACAAGCTTCTTTTTACGAGCCATTTCCCAAGATTTTAGCACAGAGGGGGAAGATGTCAATAGTTCCGTGCGTATGATAGCTAGCACATGAGGACAGTCCAAAAGCAACAACTTCCTATACAGTATCATCGATTTAATTTCCATGGTCCCTTCCAACGATAATAGACCAAGCTCTCTTCTGATCAAGGGGGCCGATGTTGACTTGGGGAGACCTAGAACAGTGCGCCAAAATAGACCCTCTAACTTCAGCCACAAGTTAGTAGGTGTGTGAGGGAGGGCTTCTGCAGCATAGGTGAGGTATGGCACTACCTTCATCTTGTAAAATTTAATCAAGGGTAACAGGGAAAAACCACCGAACTTGTTGTCCAATGCCCGGCCTTGTGCCGCTAGGTTTTTTACTTTGGTCATTAAGCAACTTTGGAGGGTTGCGTTTATACTCGAGCAGTCCAGTGCTACTCCCAAGTATGTGATATTTGCGACTTTTTCCAGTGCTACCCCATCCAGGTACCAGGCAAGTTTTTCCTTTGGTCGTTTGTGTTTTTCCATTATCAGGATCTTGGTTTTGGCTGTGTTTATAGTTAGATCATTCGTTTGAATATATGTCGCCAGATGGTCAAGTTGACGCTGGAGACCAATAGGAGTCAAATCCATTAAGATTAGGTCATCAGCATAGAGTAGTCTCGATGTTTTCGACTTGCCCATAGTTGGTGGAAAGGAGTGGATCGTTTACTCCCAGGCTTTGAAATCGCCGAGATAGGCAATGAAGAGTGACGGAGCAAGGGGGCAACCCTGTTTCACTCTGCGGTCAACTGGGATTTCAGATGATAACAAACCAGCCTGAGTTAATCTCACTCGCATCCTTGTTTCTTGATGTAATGCTTGAATCGGTTGGAGGAGTTCAGCCGGGCATTTCCAAAGACTCAGTTTTCTCCACAGGCGCTCACGGTTTACTTGATCGAAAGCTTGCGCCAGATCTATGAACGCTAAAAACACTCGTGGGCCTCCTCCCAACACCTTACTTTTGAGTGTGCTGAGAAACATGATGTTAGTGGTTGTACCGCTGTTTTTTGTGAATCACGTTTGAAACGGGTCAGCGCATTCGGCCTCCCTGGCCCAATCCTGAAATTTTTGTAGTAATAGAGAACCAAACACCTTACCGACCGTATCCAGAAGTGCGATAGGGCGGTAGTTTTTTGGATCTTCTTTCCAGCCCTTTTTGAATATCGGGACTATGATAGATGTTGTCCATGAAGACGGAATTTGCCTTGCCTGTTTGCAGCGTTTGAAGATTTCACTTATCAACACAGCCCACTGACTTGGATATTTCTTTAGGTCGAGGTTTGTTATTCCGTCCGGGCCGGGTGCTCGCGATGGTTTCAGTCTATGCAGGACTTTGAGAATCTCAGATTCACTGCTCAAATCTATCCATGGTGCTAGTTTTGTAGTCAGTTCGAAGAGGCTTGACGGTGCAGGCGCTTTGAACAGATTTGAATAGAATGTTATCCAAGTTATTTCCCCAATAGGGTTTGATGGTAGAGTCTCGTGAGGCGACAAAGAAGATCTTAAGAGTGCCCAGAACTCTCGGGGGTGGTGGCCGCAGACAAGCTTCAACATGGCTTCGGCATCTTGTTGGTAAAAATTGCTACGGTGGTGCCTGAGCCATGATTTGTAAGATTTCTTTTCTTGATTCAAGGTTGCCTGATTTTCAGGTGAGGGAAAAACACCAAATTTTCTTCTGGCTCGCCTTACTGATCTCCGTCTGAGGACCAGTTCTTTGCTGTATTGATGTCTAGCACAATCGTTATTTTGTCTGAGGCCAGCAAGTTTAGCACTAAAAGGAACCAGAAGTGGTTGATAGTCTGGTAATTGCGGGTCACTCAGTAGGTTGTGCTCATTTTCAATTGCCAAATATTGAGCCTGTATCTTTAAGATCGAGGTTTCTGAGAGTCTTAGGCGATTTTGCTGGTTATTTAACTCCACTTGTGCTGGCGTAACTGAGTTCACAAGCCTTGTAGTCTTCCATTTCAATACAAGCAGGTTATGGTCACTAGCCGAGGACCTACGTACCTCGAACGAAGTGGTCAACGCTGCCAAGAGCCTGCTTATGAAGATGTGGTCGAGGTCCGCTGAGGAATTACCTCTTTCCCATGTGGGCGGCCTCTCACCTCTGGGGAATAAATCCTCAGTACAGAGCAGATCACGAGATGACATCAACGACAACCAAGCCAAGCCACGTTTGGTTCTTAAGGTCGAAAAAAGAGGAAGGTCACCGGCTGAATCATGTGGTAACCAGGTGGCATTTAGATCTCCGCAGATGATTAGCAGGGCCTCAGGACACCCTACTCGTGCTTCATCGATTGAGTCCTCAATCAGTGCTATGAGTAGTGAATCAGTCATAACCGCGGGATTCCAATAGACATTGAAGATGATTAAAGATTGTGTTTTGGGCTTTCCCTTTTTCACCTCGGCATCAATCCAAATAACTTCTGTGGCCAATAAGTGAGTTGTCACTCTCAGAGTGTTCTTTAAGTGTAGGCCGGATCCACAGCGAATTGCAGTTATAAGGCCTGATGACGGTCGGCCAAAAGGTCCTTTAACAGCTGGAGCGAATGTCAAATCGTATCCGTCTATGGAGGGGCGTTCTATCATCCAAGTTTCTTGCAAGCAGATGATATCTAAACACCCCAAGTTTAGGTCTCCTTGTTTCGTTAGATGCTGGAATCCACGAGTATTCCATGACCCCAAAGAGAGATCTGGTTTACCAGTTAGTAGTGTAGAGGCAAGTGGTGCGGACAGACGCTCAACGAATTGCTATTTGTTCTTGTTTATCGTCAGTGCGTTGGGCAACCATGCCCATTGTTCCGCTGGTGGAACTTGTTGTTGAAGTTCATGAGTGCCGGTCTCTTTGCCCCCCGGTAATTGATGTATGGTCCTTACGATTCTCGACCTGGGTCCCTGGGGACATCTTCCTATACCCAAAGGATCCTTAAGGGCAATGCCGTCTATCTTTGTGGCCATTTTGGGACACTGACTCTCCTCTTTGCCCCTGGGGTTCAAAAGAGAAGACCGGGGGGAGGCATTCTGTAAAGCTGGCTCATTGTGTGTAGAAGTTTGTCTGGATCCTCTCTCCTCGCCAGGTCTTGAGTGCGATTGTAGTTTATTACTCCTCGTGGCTGCGATACGAGGTGTAACTGAATTAGTCGATTCTGATGGTTTCCTGGGGGGGGTAAATAGAGCACTCTCTTCCAATTCAAACAGGTCAAAGCCCATTTTTAATAGATGTTCTGCCGACCCGGAGATCCTCACTTTGGCCCAGTTCGTTTGCACGTGCAAGTAAGCGCATGCCATTTTTCCTTGATGAAAAGGTTCGACCCTTGCAAGGTCGTTTGATTCGACTTTTCTGAGCGATTAAGAAGTTGTAGCAGGTAGCTTCTATTCAATATCACGTACTTTCTGTTATTTGGCAACTGTTCGATTTTGAAGTTTCGTTTTGATTTAGAAGCATGTGCCATTGACCCTCGCCCTTTGTATTCACCAGATTTAGAGTGGTGCAGCTTTTGCTTATCTTTCGTATTTGTAGCTGGGGAAAGTCGATTATCCGAAAACCATTTGTCCCGGGTGGCGTGCACCCATTTAGTTACAGAAGGGGAACTTGGTCTTAAAGGAGAATCATTTCTTCTAACCCCCGGTCTTAAGCGATGATTTTCGGAATTGAGCTCTCCCCTTTCCGCTTCTTGGAAGTTAGTATGGTGCTGTTTAGGGCTACTGTCCTTCAGCGGACCCACCCCCCAGCTACACTTTTTTTGAAGCTTCTTACAGCGACTTTCCAAAGTACAAAAGGGAGAGGGCACCTCGTCCATATGATGAGAGTTGTTAGTTGATTCCTGATCATCAGATAGTGTGTAAACGCTGCAATTCAGTAATTCCTCATCTATCACATGCTCATATTCCTTATTTACAGGAACGCTATCTAGTACATTGGACCCCCACCTCAGACTTCGGATTTCCCGTTCAGCCACTGCTTTAGGTGGTTTGCAATTAAGGGGGGTCTCAGACCCACGGTTCCTTTCGCCTTTGTCTTTCCCCGACTGTACTTTGTTAATAGTCGGTTGAGGAGAAAAGAACTTGATAGTCATTTGCTTTTGGGTCGTGAGGTGACCTTTCGTTACAAGAGTAGCCTCCTTTGCTTTCCTGTCCGGAACAGACCCCTGGTCTATTGTGATTTCATTCGGTTCATCACATATTGCTCCATTTCCCTTAACCTTGGTGGACTGTGGCTTGGTCTTTATCGGACCCTCACACTGGGGCACGTGGCTGACAGTTGTTCTTAGTTCATCAAGTTGGAATTGCGAACTTGGGGCCAAAGTCTGGGAACTAACATCCACCAAGAGGCCTTTCGTCGATTGTGTTGAGGACTGACCAAACCCCTCGTCTTTGGCGCCCTTTTCCATTTTGTTGTTCAGTGCGTTGATATAGCCTTCCAAAAAAATTAGACGGCTATTCATCATCGCTATAATGGAGGTATGATCTCTCATTGAGTCGTTTATTGACTCATATAGTTTGCAAAAAGGAGCCATGGCCAGAGTTACAGTTGACATAATGAGTCTTAGATCAGTCTTTTTAGGCGAGGTGTCTTTTGTAGGCTTTCCTCCATTCACATTAGAACGTATGGGGCTCGTTGAGCTAGATACCGTTTGGGTGCTCCCAAACAGCGGGCCAATGGAAGGACTGGGGATCCCAGGACTCGTTTGTGCCACCACTGCAGGGCCCTTTTCTTGCATAAAAGGCTCAATGGGGACCGGGACTTTCCCTTGCGTAGCTAAGCAGGGCACCTCGATAGACCCCTGATCAAATTGATCCGGAGTCATAGGTGCTGAGACGCTGATTTCTGTGTCGTTTACATGAGAGGAAATGAAAGCGGGATCTTCGACACCACTTAAGTCGATGATAGTGGACACCGGAGATCTTAAACATGCCTGTTTTTGCAATAAAGACTTGGCTGTCGATGGTGTAGCTGCTGAAACCACCGACCCAACCGGCAGTGGCCTGGCAAGGGGGCCCGTTGCTACAAGGGCCGTAAAAACAGCTGATGATGATTGGGAGTTTGAGAAGTTGGTAGCTCTCTCCAGGTCAGTTGTAGGCTTGGTAGGTGGGATTTGCGGGGGTGGTACACCAGTTCGGGGAGAGCCAAATGCCACCTGATATTTGCTTCCGCCACAGTTCCTGCAAAAGAAAAGCGTGCTGGTTCCAGTGAAAAGGCTGGACGCAAGTCAGTAGGGCCTCCCATGACATTTATGGGAGCATTTTGATCCGCTGTTACTTCTAAAATCTCTGCATCCGAAAGTTCCTCTGAAAGTGAGACTTTCTTTTTTAGAAGATTTGCGAAGAATCTGTTGTTTACCGACAGATGTGTTATATCGTCCTTCTGCTGGTTATGCTGAAGATGTGACGGAGCGCAGGAATGTCTTGGGCTGTGTGTTTGCTGGGCTTTTAACCCCAACTTTTAATGTGAATGTGCACATTGTTTCCTGCGAACCGGTCCTCCTCTCTTTTTTGGATACAAGACATGTGTGGAGACCTGAGCTGATTTGATACACTATCGGCTCTCGCAGCCCTTATCAAAGGGTCGAACAACCCCATGTCAGGAGGAGCCGCTTCAGATGAAGCCGCTCGGTTCGCTCCCTCCAGCGCATCCACCTCTAGAGGATGCGCCCCTAATTGAGCTTCGCCAACTTCTGGGGGGGAGGATGCAGGGTCGGTGCCACTATAAGGCGGTTTGCGTCCAAACTTATCTGAACTGGCAGATCGTCCGCCAGCGCTGCCTCTCCACTGACCTCATCGCTCACCTGAAAACTAGGGCTTCGAGCCCTTGGGCGTGATGAACACGGAGGGTCAGCGGGAGGTAGCTTGTTGCCCGCCGCCCCCTCTTCACCCACCAGACCCACCAGTCCCTCCTCACCTGCGACACACAGCGCTTCCTCTCCTCCGAGGGGGAACTGCGCACACGCTTCACACGGCGGGGGGTGACTGGCGGTCGCGGGGGACTTCTGCATTGGCTGGGGACAGGCAGGAAGACAAACAGGTGGGCAAGCAGACGGTGAAGACTCCTGGGCATCCAGCTGGCGTGCTCCCGGGTCCTGATTCACTGCTACAGAGGGTCCAGGTATGATGAGGGCCAGCCTTGACACAGAAGAGTCTGCCTCGGAATCCGAGTGAGGCTGATTGAGCGCAAAGATCATCTTTGGTTTGGCGCTCTGCAATCGGGGACCCAGGGTCTCGGTTTGTAGTAGTGTTGACTCCGGGTAAGTGGCAGAGGTCGAAACGCCAGCCAAAGTCAAAGTCTTTTTGGTCGCCGCAGCGGCAGACACTTGGGACACTAGGGCAGTGCGGCTTTTTCTGCTGGCAAGCGCCCTGCCCTAGCTGCCATAGACTGCAGAGACTGCCACTCTGCAGCCACTCCGCGGCAGCTCTGCGGGAAAGAGCGGTTTTGAATGGAAAGTCCAACCCTCTCAGTAGTAGGCACTGAAAACAGACTCCAAAACACAGGAATCCAACAGGAACTCGTAGAACGCTGCAGAGACTGCCACTCTGCAGCCACTCTGCCTTCCTTGGTATTGAAACAACCACATGACCGTTGCACTGCTCATAGTTCTTAAATTTACACTTGATTCAACACGTTCTCCAAATCGTCGATCTTAAGTTTAAATTCTTGCTCCCTCCGTTCTAATTCAGTTATTCTGTGGGAGAGCTGGGTTTCTAGGACGTCAATTGAGGCCTGATTGTTCTCAACACCCTCAACCCTGCCCTCTATGTTGTCAAGGCGCTGTGTGAGTTTATTGATTTTTCCTCCTATGTTGGCACCCATATTCCTTATTTCCGCCAGTAAATCCACAATATCTCCTTTTGTCGCGGCGGTTTCTGAGCCAACAATTGATGATGTGGCCTTTGTGGGCTCGACGTCAATTCGGGGTGCTGATCTGTATGCGTATATGGCAGGTTTCTGGCGGGCGTTCATGCGCCTGGTGTTGCAGATTCAACGTGTTGTAAGTGCAGAAGCTCAAGTACTTGGTACCACAGAGGAGGCACACGCCCCTAGACCAATTTTCCCCTTCTTTTTTTTCTTTGGTTTCTAGCCCAGACAGACCGTTTTAAGGGTGTTTCGGGGGCCTTACCCTCTGTGGGGGAGATGCTTTTATTGGTACAGTCTGAGCAAGGACCTTATCGTCTTGAGAAGGACGGGAGCGGGGTTGTTCGTAAGCGATGGAGGGGCCAGCGGGAATCACTTACTTCTCTTGCAGAGGGAGGCGAAGTACTCCTTCCGCGGGAGTACGACTCAGCAGAAGGGCCTGCGCCTCTGTTGTCCCTGCGGGGCGTCCGGCTTTGCACCATCTAGCTTGTTTCTGACCCTTTCTCCACTACTGCATCCCACCATTAGTTCCGCGGGGTCCTCGCTTTGAGGAGTGGTGTCGCGTAGATGTGGGGGCTCAACCTCCGGTGCGTACTCCTCTTGGTGCCAGCGCAATAATCGCTCCCGGAAGGCTAGAAGTTCTGGGCCGCACCAAGGCCACATCCAGTTTCGTTTTCGCCACCACGGGTTCTTGGCAATATTTACTGGAAGCCTGGGCCATTTTCACCCGGGTTTTCTCCCGTGTATGGTCGGTACCTTCATAAACCTTTGTCTCGAGTTTTAACCCGGGGGGTCCAAAAGTGGGGCCTCATTCCACTTTTCAGGACCTCGGGAAGCGAGCTCACGCAGGAGAGGAACTCATCTACGCGCCCCCTGGTGGCCACAATGTTTCAGTGTTTCTAATTGGCTGGTGTTAATGTTGTAAATGTGTACTTCTTTGTGATAAATTGCAGCGAATATGTGTCAGCCATTTTATTAGTTTTCCTCCAATACAGTGCTCTTTTTCTGCTTTTGATTTTGGAAAGTATGATAACCACCATTTTGTATACTTTTCTCATTTTGACTACAGAACTCACACTGTGCAGTTCATGTTACCTGTGAGAAAATATGATTGGCATTAATCATTTGTTTGTTATTGGTTTGTTGAACGTTTTATTTATTAATATATTGATAATAGGGCTTTGTGATTTTTTTTTATTCTACTGTGTTTGTTAGCATTGAAGTGATCCTGCTCTACATGTAGAAAATATGTCGGAACAATTGTTGGAAGATGTTTATTAGGAAATAAAATGTATTACAGTGAGGGGCATGATATAGAATCACTAAGTATAATTCCAGCACTCAAAATTAAAGAATGATCACGGAGCAGTAGAAATGTGATTTTATTTACAATGCTTTTATAATTGGTTACAGTGTGTATTAAAGTGTTTATTTGGGGTGATCTGAAAATGTGGGTGCTTTAAAAATATTGTTTTACCTGTGGGTGCTTTAAAAAGTTTTATTTTACTGGAGTGTGTTACTGTTGGTTATCTATCAGAGGAAATACATTGGGCCTCATTACAAGTTAGCTGGTCCGGATTTAACGGTGCCGGTAAAACTGCACAGACACCGTTTTCCGGACAGGCTTACTACGAGTTCTGTTGCCGCGTGGTGTTACACCCGCCAGGTCTGACCAGGCGGACATAACGCCACCGGCCACAGACGGATTCGGAAAGACTGCACCATTACCGCATGGTGCTGATGTTTCCATGGCTCCCATTTCCACTGAGTCCTATGGGACTCAGCGGGAATGGGGAGTAATGGAATGCCAGCACTGGAATTACCGGATCACTGGGACTGTAATGCCCCAGAGATTCAGGCAAGTCCAGAGCCGGTAAGTCCCCACAGGTCTTGCGGCAGCCTGCCGGTTTTACCGGCACGGTTACCTCCGGACTCGTAATGAGGGCCTCTGTCTTCAAGTGTTTGTTTTGTGAAATCTAGTGTTTCATTTCATGAGTAATATGTTTGATTTGTTTTATTTTTAAATATACACTCATGACAAATATAGGAATGGTATTAGTTGAGCAAACTCCTATTATGTGAAAAAGAAATAGAATGTTTTTTTTTCCAGTGCAAGTTGCCCCAATAAATGCCGGAACACTAGGGTTTCAGCAATATCAGTCCACAAATAATATGTGAAGTATGTTTTGTTTGGGCTTACTATTTTGATGAGTTTTTCTGTTTTTATTTTTGTTAAATAAGGGGATAAATACATTTCCAGCGAATCTGTTTAAATGTATGTGCAGTGGCAGCAATTGTTCTGGTGTAGTAAAATTGGTCTTGTGTAACTATATAGGGTGTGATTTCACAACATGATGCAAGTGGATCTAGGTCACCTGGCCTAAGCCCCGCCCACCTGGTGCCTTCCTGCCTGCCGCTCTTTTTCACCACTTAGCAAGCCCCGCCCACCTGGTGCCTTCCTGATTGCTGCTCTTTTCTACCACTTAGCAAGCCCCGCCCACTTGGTGCCTTCCTGCTTGCCGCTTTTTTCACCAATCATTAAGCCCCGCCCACCTGGAGCGTCCTGCTTGCCGCTCTGTTTCCCTACCTAAGGAGCCCTTCAGCCTCTTTTCCTTTGCAGATGGGGAGCAGGTAAAAGTGGATCTAGGTCACCTGGCCTAAGCCGCGCCCACCTGGTGCCTTCCTGCCTGCCGCTCTTTTTCACCACTTAGCAAGCCCCACCCAGCTGGTGCCTTCCCGCTTCCCCTTCTTTTTCACCACTTAGCAAGCCACGCCCACCTGGTGCCTTCCTGCTTGCCGCTCTGTTTCCCTACTTAAGGAGCACTCCAGCTTCTTTTCCTTTGCAGATGGGGAGCAGGTGCAAGTGGATCTAGGTCAACAGGCCTAAGCCCCACCCACCTGGTGGCTTCCTGCCTGCCGCTCTTTTTCACCACTTAGCAAGCCCCGCCCAACTGGTGCCTTCCTGCTTGCCGCTCTTTTTCACCACTTAGCAAGCCCCGCCCACCTCGTGCCGTCCTGCTTCCTGCTCTTTTTCACCACTTAGCAAGCCACGCCCACCTGGTACCTTCCTGCATGCTCCTCTTTTTCACCACTTAGCAAGCCCCGCCCATCTGGTGCCTTCCTGCCTGCTGCTCTTTTTCACCACTTAGCAAGCCCAGCCCATGTGGTGCCTTCCTGCTTCCCGCTCTTTTTCACCACTAAGAAAGCCACGCCCACCTGGTGCCTTCCTGCTTGTCGCTCTGTTTCCCTACTTAAGGAGCCCTCCAGCTTCTTTTCCTTTGCAGATGGGGAGCAGGTGCAAGTGGATCTAGGTCACCTGGCCTAAGCCCCGCCCACCTGGTACCTTCCTGCCTGCCGCTCTTTTTCACCACTTAGCAAGCCCCACCCAGCTGGTGCCTTCCTGCTTCCCGCTCTTTTTCACCACTTAGCAAGCCACGCCCACCTGGTGCCTTCCTGCTTGCCGCTCTGTTTCCCTACTTAAGAAGCCCTCCAGCTTCTTTTCTTTTGCAGATGGGGAGCAGGTGCAAGTGGATCTAGGTCAACAGGCCTAAGCCCCACCCACCTGGTGGCTTCCTGCCTGCCGCTCTTTTTCAACACTTAGCAAGCCCCGATCACCTGGTGCCTTCCGGCTTCCCGCTCTTTTTCACCACTTAGCAAGCCCCGCCCACCTGGTGCCTTCCTGCCTGCCGCTCTTTTCCACCACTTAGCAAGCCCCGCCCAACTGGTGCCTTCCTGCTTCCCGCTCTTTTTCACCACTTAGCAAGCCCCGCCCACCCGGTGCCTTCCTGCTTCCCGCTCTTTTTCACCACTTAGCAAGCCACGCCCACCTGGTACCTTCCTGCATGCCGCTCTTTTTCACCACTTAGCAAGCCCCGCCCATCTGGTGCCTTCCTGCCTGCTATTTTTCACCACTTAGCAAGCCCAGCCCATGTGGTGCCTTCCTGCTTCCCGCTCTTTTTTACCACTTAGCAAGCCACGCCCACCTGGTGCCTTCCTGCTTGTCGCTCTGTTTCCCTACTTAAGGAGCCCTCCAGCTTCTTTTCCTTTGCAGATGGGGAGCAGGTGCAAGTGGATCTAGGTCACCTGGCCTAAGCCCCGTCCACCTGGTACCTTCCTGCCTGCCGCTCTTTTTCACCACTTAGCAAGCCCCACCCAGCTGGTGCCTTCCTGCTTCCCGCTCTTTTTCACCACTTAGCAAGCCCCACCCACCTGGTGGCTTCCTGCCTGCCGCTCTTTTTCAACACTTAGCAAGCCCCGATCACCTGGTGCACTTCCGGCTTTCCGCTCTTTTTCAGCACTTAGCAAGCCCCGCCCACCTGGTGCCTTCCTGCCTGCCGCTCTTTTTCACCACTTAGCAAGCCCCGTCCAACTGGTGCCTTCCTGCTTGCTGCTCTTTTTCACCACTTAGCAAGCCCCGCCCACCTGGTGCCTTCCTGCTTCCTGCTCTTTTTCACCACTTAGCAAGCCACGCCCACCTGGTACCTTCCTGCATGCCCCTCTTTTTCACCACCTAGCAAGCCCCGCCCATCTGGTGCCTTCCTGCCTGCTGCCCTTTTTCACCACTTAACAAGCCCAGCCCACGTGGTGCCTTCCTGCTTCCCGCTCTTTTTCACCACTTAGAAAGCCACGCCCACCTGGTGCCTTCCTGCTTGTCGCTCTGTTTCCCTACTTAAGGAGCCCTCCAGCTTCTTTTCCTTTGCAGATGGGGAGCAGGTGCAAGTGGATTTAGGTCAACAGGCCTAAGCCCCACCCACCTGGTACCTTCCTGCCTGCCGCTCTTTTCCACCACTTAGCAAGCCCCGCCCAACTGGTGCCTTCCTGCTTCCCGCTCTTTTTCACCACGTAGCAAGCCCCGCCCACCTGCTTCCTTCCTGCTTCCCGCTCTTTTTCACCACTTAGCAAGCCATGCCCACCTGGTACCTTCCTGCATGCCGCTCTTTTTCACCACTTAGCAAGCCCCGTCCATCTGGTGCCTTCCTGCCTGCTATTTTTCACCACTTAGCAAGCCCAGCCCATGTGGTGCCTTCCTGCTTCCCGCTCTTTTTCACCACTTAGCAAGCCACGGCCACCTGGTGCCTTCCTGCTTGTCGCTCTGTTTCCCTAATTAAGGAGCCCTCCAGCCTCTTTTCCTTTGCAGATGGGGAGCAGGTGCAAGTGGATCTAGGTCACCTGGCCTAAGCCCCGTCCACCTGGTACCTTCCTGCCTGCCGCTCTTTTTCACCACTTAGCAAGCCCCACCCAGCTGGTGCCTTCCTGCTTCCCGCTCTTTTTCATCACTTAGCAAGACACGCCCACCTGGTGCCTTCCTGCTTGCCGCTCTGTTTCCCTACTTAAGGAGCCCTCCAGCTTCTTTTCCTTTGCAGATGGGGAGCAGGTGCAAGTGGATCTGGGTCAACAGGCCTAAGCCCCGCCCACCTGGTGCCTTCCTGCCTGCCGCTCTTCTTCACCACTTAGCAATCCCCATCCACCTGGTGCCTTCCTCCTTGCCGCTCTTTTTCACCACTTAGCAAGCCCCGCCCCCCTGGTGCCTTCCTGCTCTTTTTCACCACTTAGCAAGCCACGCCCACCTTTTGCCTTCCTGCTTGCCGCTCTGTTTCCCTACTTAAGGAGCCATCCAACTTCTTTTCCTTTGCAGATGGGGAGCAGCTGCAAGTGGATCTAGGTCACCTGGCCTAAGCCCCGCCCCACTGGTGCCTTCCTGCCTGCCGCTTTTTTTCACCACTTAGCAAGTCCTGCCCACCTGGTGCCTTCCTGCTTGCCGCTCTTTTCCACCACTTAGCAAGCCCCGCCCACCTGGTGCCTTCCTGCTTGCCGCTCTTTTTCACCACTTAGCAACCCCGCCCACCTGGTGCCGTCCTGCTTGCCGCTCTGTTTCCCTACCTAAGGAGCCCTCCAGCCTCTTTTCCTTTGCAGATGGGGAGCAGGTGCAAGTGGATCTAGGTCACCTGGCCTAAGCCGCGCCCACTAGGTGCCTTCCTGCCTGCTGCTCTTTTTCACCACTTAGCAAGCCCCGCCCACCTGGTGCCTTCCTGCTTCCCGCTCTTTTTCACCACTTAGCAAGCCACACCCACATGGTGCCTTCCTGCTTGCCGCTCTGTTTCCCTACTTAAGGAGCCCTCAAGCTTCTTTTCCTTTTCAGATCGGGTGCAGGTTCAAGTGGATCTAGGTCATCTGGCCTAAGCCCCACCAATCTGGTGCCTTCCTGCCTGCCGCTCTTTTTCACCAATTAGCAAGCCCCGCCCACCTGGTGCCTTCCTGCTTCCCGCTCTTTTTCACCACTTAGAAAGCCCCGCCCATATGGCGCCTTCCTGCCTGCTGCTCTTTTTCACCACTTAGCAAGCCCCGCCCACCTGGTACCTTCCTGCTTGCCGCTCTTTTTCACCACTTATCAAGCACCGCCCACCTGGTACCTTCCTGCTTCCCGCTCTTTTTCACCACTTAGCAAGCCCCGCCCACCTGGTGCCTTCCTGCTTCCTGCTCTTTTTCACCACTTAGCAAGCCACGCCCACCTGGTGCCTTTCTGCTTGCCGCTCTGTTTCCCTACTTAAGGAGCCCTCCAGCTTCTTTTCCTTTGCAGATGGGGAGCAGGTGCAAGTGGATCTAGGTCACCTGGCCTAAGCCCCACCCACCTGGTGCCTTTCTGCCTGCCGCTCTTTTTCACCACTTAACAAGCCCCGCCGAAGTGGTGCCTTTCTGCTTGCCACTCTTTTTCACCACTTAGCAAGCCCCGCCCACCTGGTGCCTTCCTGCTTCCTGCTCTTTTTCACCACTTAGCAAGCCACGCCCACCTGGTGCCTTCCTGCATGCCACTCTCTTTCCCTACTTAAGGAGCCCTCCAGCTTCTTTTCCTTTGCAGATGGGGAGCAGGTGCAAGTGGATCTAGGTCACCTGGCCTAAGCCCCGCCCACCTGATACCTTCCTGCCTGCTGCTCTTTTTCACCACTTAGCAAGCCCCGCCCACCTGGTGCCTTCCTTCACCATCACTGTCTTGTGGCCAATGCTGGATTTGACTTTTATGGACTTCATTCATTCAGGGCGCGTCACTCTTTCTCAACTCTCATGCTGGACTTCCTTTGCATCTTGTTCTCATGGTGACCCTGAATCATGCTGTTCCCATCTTCATCTTGTATCCTGACTTGCAACATTATGTGTTACTACTGACTTCTGCAATTGTATTCGCTCTCCACGCTTGCTTCTCCACTCTTGTTGACTGCTTAATCTCTTTTCTCTCCTCCTTTCCCTTCTCCCTTTTCCTATCTCCTCCCCTTACTTTCTTCTATGCACTTACTCTATCAGAATTGTCCCTGGACCTAATATGATAGCAACCTTGTCTGTTTCCTCCACCCTCCCATTACTGTTTTTTTCCTCCCCACCACCCCTCCAGCACTATCTGAAATGTCGTCAGGCCTAGTATGATAGTCGCTTGTTTTGTTCCTCCCTTTCTGCACCCCTCTCCCTCAACTTTTGTTTTTCTCTGGCTCTACCAGAAAGTCGTCAGGCCTAGTACGGTAGTCACCCGTCTGTTTCCATTTCCTTCCCACTCTCCCCCTCCCTTCCTTATCTATGTCTTAGCTCTTGCACTATCTGAAATGTCGTCAGGCCGAGTACGATAGTTAATTTCACATCCTTACTGTTCATGGCCTGTAAGAATGTGGTAGTATTTTGCCTTGTTCCCTCCCTTGCCTTGAAGCGCTTTGAAACACATTGTGTATAGGCCCTATATAAATAAACAATCATATCATATCATATCAAGTTGTCATATTTCAAACATATCACTTTGCTGTTGTGCAGATTGGGTATAGTTTGGATGGGAAGAGGTTGGGTGGAGGTGGCTGGAATAGAAGAAGCAATAGAAGTAGAAGAGAGTGATGCAGATGTGGCTTTCTACAGCAGATACCTATGTGCAGAATATAGGGCATGGGTTTGTACGTTTTGATGGAAAGTGGCCTTCCTATAGGGATCCTCCACATATATGTAATGGAATTGGATGAGATGCTGAATTAAATTGGAGGATGAAATTGTTTGGAATGCTTTATTGGAAGCTTCCATCTGTAACAGCTTACAATAGAAACACATTGAACTTCTTTAATGTCCTGCTTACTCGATTGCTACTTGACACAGAAATACTGCCAGCGGTCAGTGAGTTTTCTGGGCACACTGGTTCTTCCATGGAGTTAAGGCAAATATTTAGCCTACCCCTGGACATGTTTATAACTTGGCTTTATTGTGTTTTCTTGTTTGTGCTGAGCAGGTTTCCTGAAAGGTCTGGGCAAGTGATTCCCAAATTCCCCAAGAAATTAACAATGTCCAATGCAAGCTGTTTTAGAAGGAATGACATCAGTTGTGCAAACTCTTATTATGTTGAAAAGAAATGGAATGTTTTTCCGGGGCAAATTTCCACAATAAATACAGACGCACTATGGGCTTCATCAATGCAATTTCTGTCCGCAATATTCGAAGTATGGGTTTGTTGTGTCTACTTGTATATATATATATAGAGATAAAAAAGAGGAAGGAATGAACCGTTCTCTCCGCGCTCAGTTGTTAGACCAGAATCCATAAAAAAATATATAAAACAGCTCACAACAAAGGTAAAGGTCATAGAATATTTGATGTAACCATAAAAAAAGGCAAAATTACAAAAATACTAATTACGGCTGAGGAGCAGCTGCCAAAACAGAGGCAGGACGCCGGTACGCACTACCCGCACACAACGCGTTTCACACTCTACTGAGTGCTTGTTCACGTGAAGAGAAGAAGGACTGAGGCACTTCTGTAGTTTAACAAGTGCAGTTCTTTTGCTATTTCACTGGAACTGCAGGGGTGCCTTAACAAATGGAAAAGGCGGTGGCCATGATGGAATGGAATAGCACAGATAAGCAATATTATGGGCCAAATGGCACAGCAATAAAAAATGCATAAAAATGCAAGTCATGGCGGAATGACCATGAAGTGTAATCTGTGGCACGCCTTCCATGTAAGGCAGGTCCATAATTCCAAGGTACCATAGAATGTAGATAACAATATAAATACATAATTATGATTAATGATGTATTGGCACAGTCAAATAAAGATTATATCCACCCACAATAAATGGAACCATTATATAAAATATAAAATGGAAATAAACACACCGTCTAGCAGCCGCACTAAAAGATAAATGACATAAATCCAGAGCATCATAAGACATTAAGTATAAATTACTAATGCCGATGGAACCAGTATAATAAGACATTAAAAGCAATTCTAGCAGCCAATTGATGTGCAAAGATGCAAAACGAAAGTGACAATGGCAATATGTGTAAACAATGCAGATAGCAGCATTCGAAGGAATGGAATAAAGTGCAAGTGCATGCAGTTGGAGCAGCATAATAGTGCAGCGCAAGTGCGCTACATCGAGGCAGCAATATACAAGTCTAAAACAATGCAAAAGACAATATAATGGCCGTCTTAAAAATGGTACTAAAGTGCAAGTGCATAGCAGCATACTAATGTGCAAAATATACCGGGCCATTATTACAGAGTCAAAAATTGCAAAAATTTGCAAGGTGTCAGCATCATTAAAAGAGACAATAGCAACCTCGAAAAATGCAGCATAAAAGAGCCGGAATGGTAGCAAGAAACACATATAAACTTACATAGTACATGGCTGGCCAAAAAAGAGGAAATTATGTGAAAGATGGCCATAGTCATAAAACTTCAAAGGTGCAATGAAAAGATGGAATAAGTAGTATTAGCAAAGAGTGGGAACAATTGTCAATGCAAAAGTACAGATAATAAGAGAGAAACGACTGTGCAACTACATCGAAGAGAAGGTGGAACCACAAGAATAAGAAAAGTAAAAGGACATCAAAAAATAATGGGAAAAAAAACATTAAAGAGCTCAAGTCCAATCAAATCGTGCTGCAGCAAATAGACAAATAGGCATACATAAGTCTTAAACAGAAAAAATACACAAAAGAACACCGATAAAATAAGGTGTAAAATAATACAGTCAAGCCAAGGATATGAAATATGGAGAGAAATGCCAGCTAGAAACACCTAAACAAAAAGAAAATCGAGATGAATCAGCAAGAAGGAGGGCATAACAGAGAATGAAGATGTCGGCCAGCCTTAAGTCCCAAGAAACATATAGAGCTCCTCATCAAGATTGTGTCCGTTAGGGAACTTGGTATCAAAGTCCAAAATAAATCGTGTCTCCAATACTCTTAACTTTAAAACACGCTCTCCACCCCTAGGATGAATGGGGATGTATGCCACTGCAAAAAACGTAAGCAACTTAGAATCATTGGCATGTTCCTGCACAAAGTGTTTAGCCATAGGGTACGCAGGGTCTGAGTTTTTAATCACCCTGAGATGCTGGAGAATCCTAAATTTTAATTTACAGGTAGTGCTTCCGACGTACCACTTCATGCAGGGGCAAGAAAGAACATAGACAACATAAGTGGTGTCACAATTGATGGAGTAATTGATGATTTGCTTACATTTGGTCACCGGATGCAAATAAAATTTGCAGGGAGTAGCGTGGGCACAGGCTTTACATTTGGTACATTTAGTAAAGCCAATGGGGGAGACCGCCAGCCAATTGGAAGAGGGAGGACTTTTATCAATGGGTGACAAAAAACTGGAGACTAACTTGTCTCTGAGTGATGGTACTCTTTTATACGTAATGGTGGGGCGTTTGGAGAGTACAGGGCATAGATCTTGGTCCAAAATCAAAACACGCCAGTGTCGCTCAATAATCCTACGTACATTCTTAGAGGCATTATCGAAAGAGACAATAAGTCTGGGTTCATCATCTGTAGCAGTCTTGTGCGATTTAATGCCATACAATAGTTTATCCCTGCACAGTCCTCTGGCCTTGGTGTAGGCCATTTCGATGTTCCTTTTGGTAAACCCTTGTTGCAGGAAGTCGGTGACAGCTCGAGCACAATGATAATCAAATGATGCCAGGTCGGTGCAATTCCTGCGGTAACGAATAAATTCACCGTAAGGAATACATCGTTTGCATGGCCCCGGATGACAGCTGGTAGCGTGCAAGGGTAAACCAGTATTGGAAGGTTTCCTGTGGAGAACTGTGTGGAAACCAGACGTACCCAAAGTTACCACAACATCAAGATAGATAACCTCAGTAATGCTGTGGCATTCAGTGAAATGTACATTCACCATATTAGTATTAATAGTTCTCACAAAAAGTTGACAATCAGTTTTGGTCCCCTTCCATATTACAAAGACATCATCGATGTAGCGCCACCAGGCAACAATTTGGATGAAAAAACTGGATGCAAGAAGATTGTGTAAGAATGTAGCCTCCCACCATCCCATCGTCAGGTTGGCATACGATGGGGCAAAGGTACTGCCCATCGCAGTACCTCTGACTTGCCGGTAAAAAGTACCATCAAATAAAAAGACATTATTGGTGAGGCAAAAGAACAACATCTCCAAAATCATAGAATTGTGACCATGGTAATTCAATGAACGTGTCTCAAGAAAAAATTGACAAGCTTGCATTCCCACTTGATGATCAATAGATGTATAAAATGATACAACGTCGAGGGTGGCCAAAAGAAGACCCTCTTCCCAGGGAGTATCATTGATATGTTGTAAGAAATCCCTAGTGTCCTGCAAATAAGATGGTAAAACGGAACCAAAAGGAAACAACGTCTCATCAATAAATTAGGCCAAGTGTTCAAGAAGGGAACCACATAGCGTGACAATAGGTCTCCCGGGTGGGTGGGTGGGTGAGAGATTTGTGTGTCTTTGGTAGAAAATAAATAGTGGGAACATTGTGACTAGAGGGCACAAGACATTTAACTAGATCCTCCTGTAAGAGTCCATTGTCAGCCCACTTGGTACAGAGATTATTTAGTTCCCACTGTATATCATGAAAGGGATTTTGTAATAGCTTAGCATAGCACAGTCGGTCCGTAAGTTGGCGGTTGGCTTCAGAAACATAGTGGACTCTGTCTTGGATCACTATATTAGACCCCTTGTCAGCCTGCTTGATGACAATATTGGGCAGGTTTTGTAATTCACCTATGGCCTTTAATTGTAATGCAGTGAGATTATATTTGCCTCTGTCAGTACTAGTCCGTAATTTTCTCAAATCACTGACACACAAATCATAAAAAGCTTCCAAACAACCACCCACGGGGAACTGCGGATTGAATTTGGATTTGTTCTTGAGCCTGGTATGTGTATCCCAGTAAGGGTCAATGTCAAAATCTGAAAAATCAACATTGACAGGATCGAACTGGGTATCTTCAATACTTGCTAAATCCAACAGCGATGGAATGTCCGAAATGAGGAGGTCAGTGCAACCAGTCCGAGGTACAGAAGGCTTCATGACAGTAGGGTTTATAATGAAGAATTTCTTAAGCTTGATCTTGCGAAAGAATTTGTCATGGTCTAAATGTGCTTGAACATAATCAAAAGCCTTGGTGGGACAAAAATTTCGCCCAAGAGAGAGGACCGAAGTTTGCGGCTTCGTGAGTATGTGGGAGGACAGATTAATTATTTGACATATCTGCATGGTATCATTGTTTATTTTTTCACTCCAGAGCGCATTGATCTGCTCTCCTGATTTGCGCCCAAGCTGTTTACCACGCCGGCCTCGGCAAGTCCTTTTCGTGATTTCTGTCCTCTTCCTCTTGGCTTGCCCTGACCTCTGCCACGTTTTTGAATTTTCCCATCTTGGCAGAGTAGCTGCATCTCGTCTAAAAAATTAAGCTTGACGACTGGCTCCTCATTTTCCGAGACTGAAACATCCGATTCAGATGAAGTGGTGCCAGGATCACCAGATACAACAGATGCAGGCTTAGTGACGGGTTTCCGCAAGGAGTCAAACCGTTTGGCAAAGGTGAAAATCCTCCCAGTTTCATAATCAAGTTTGTCTCTTATGAACTTGCAATGTTCACGCTGTTTGATATCTTCTTCATATATAGTAAGAGCCTCGTTAATGTTAGTGCGCAATTGCTTGCCCTCCTCTGTGCTAGGAACTTTTTTAAGTTCTGTTTCCTT
This sequence comes from Ambystoma mexicanum, assembly GCF_040938575.1. Taxonomy (NCBI): domain Eukaryota; kingdom Metazoa; phylum Chordata; class Amphibia; order Caudata; family Ambystomatidae; genus Ambystoma; species Ambystoma mexicanum. The sequence continues at coordinate 440,236,807 of NC_090932.1, read as the reverse complement.
TTTGTCCAGTTCTTCAAGGGCGAAGACATGATCAGATTTGGCATATTTTACCAGGATAGTAAGAAAATGGGCAGAACAGACCTTACTAGCTCCCCCCCATTCTTGAAGCATGTGGGGATCTTGGTCTTCAAAGGATGGCATTGTCATAATGCGCAGTCCTTGGGGAATACGTCCAATGTCCAGATAGTTCTGCAGTGAGTGTTCCTCCCACCATTTCAAGATCTCCTTCTTGCGCAACTTCTCAATGTCTTTGAGTAAGGTAATCTCCACACTGTAATTCGGGTTAGCCTTTTTTGCCCCAGTGGTGGGCAAAGAAGTAGGAGCTCCTGCTGTTCGCTAACAGATCCTTGGCCTGAATGAGCCGAGCTGCTGCCCAGGCGTCCTGCATGTTTAGGCCACTACAAATCAAGCCATAAAAAAATATATAAAGAAACTAAATAGAAAAAAAGACCTGAAGTATGCGAGCTGTCATGTGCTAGTATCTGGGTCAGGACTGCAGCATGCCAGTCTAGCGCCAGAAGGCAGTATAAAATGGCAACAAAAGAGGCTGGTGTGGAGTGAAAAGAAGTACAATGCCATTCAAGTAAGAAACAAGGGAGAAAGGCAAGCACATGGGGAAGCACCTACCGTATGGCCAGGGTCTGCGCGTCCTCCGGCACGTTTCACATGTGCCGACAGAAAGGGCTCCTCAGGCTCATCTCCCTGGCGGGTACAGCTTAAATCCAAGTAAACAGAAAAATCTGTCACCAGCGGCAGCGCATCTGCTAAGAAGACGCCCCTAGGCAGAAGCGCGCCACAATTCTAAAAGTGGTGCTGGTTCAACACGGTGCGCACCGTGTAGAAAAATATTGAGATAAAAAAGAGGAAGGAATGAACCGCACTCTCCGCGGTCAGTTGGAAGACCAGAATCCATTAAAAAATATATAAAACAGCTCACAACAAAGGTAAAGGTCTTAGAATATTTAATGTAACCATAAAAAAAGGCAAAATTTCAAAAATACAAATTACGGCTGAGGAGCAGCAGCCAAACCAGAGGCAGGACGCCGGTACGCACGACCCGCACACAACGCGTTTCACACTCTACTGAGTGATTGTTCACGTGAAGAGAAGAAGGACTGAGGCACTTTTGTAGTTTAACAAGTGCAGTCCTTTTGCTATTTCACTGGAACTGCAGGTGTGCCTTAACAAATGGAAAAGGCGGCGACCATGATCGAATGGAATAGCACATATAAGCAATATTATGGGCCAAATGGCACAGCAATAAAAAATGCATAAAAATGCACGTCATGGCGGAATGACCATGAAGTGTAATCTGTGGCACGCCTTCCATGTAAGGCAGGTCCATAATTCCAAGGTACCATAGAATGTAGATAACAATATAAATACATAATTATGATTAATGATGTATTAGCACAGTCAAATAAATATTATATCCACCCACAATAAATAGAACCTTTATATAAAATATAAAATGGAAATAAACACACCGCCTAGCAACCGCACTGAAAGATAAATGACATAAATCCAGAGCATCATGAGACATAAGTATAAATTACTAATGCCGAGGGAACCAGTATAATAAGACATTTAAAGCAATTCCAGCAGCCATTTGATGTGCAAAGATGCAATACGAAAGTGACAATGGCAATATGTGTAAACAATGCAGATAGCAGCATTCGAAGGAATATATATATTCAATGAATATATATTCAAAGAAAAAACTTTGTTAAAAGGACATTATGGTTAAGTTGCAGTAAAAAAAACCTATGCGGTGTGTGAAGCAGTGTGTCTGGCTGAGGACGTGAGGACAGACCTCTGCCCATTTCGCTCTTCGTTCTTCGTGGTCTGCAAGGGTTGCAGTCCACTTTTGATCTCCATTGACTTGTCCACAGAACTTCCTACTTATACACCACGCATGCGCGGAGCGCTGCGCGGTGTGCAAAGCAGTTTTTATCTGGTGTCTGGAGACGGGAGGCGAGGTAAGAGGGCCACTCCCGCACCTCCTGCCAAGTACTGTCAAGAAATGTTAAGAACTGTGCGTATCTCGCGCTAGTACCGCAAGAATCAACAGTATACAATTCACACCACATTAACTACAATTCTAGTCGGCATGATGGCGCCACTTTCTCCCACTGAAGTTGACCCCGGCCGTTGGCTACGAAGTAGCAAATCTCAACTGGAGCTCAGTGCAAGGAAAGCCTGCCCCAGGACAAATACTCAGGCTGATAATCAGGGAAATCCGGAAGCTCCACCTCTCCAGTCAAACGCTCCGGCCCGTATCCCAGCTCCGATTACAGAGCTTTGGACCCCAGGAAGAGCGTGCCAGCCACAACCTGTTTCACCTCAGACTCTAACAGAAGAGGAGGTCGCGAAGGCCTCCACAAACCCATCATCCAGTGCCTCCACTAATACTCACCTGTCAGCGTTGGTTGTGTTGCCAGAGGAAGCCTTGCCAACTAATCCAGGAAGAGATGCTTTCAGTTTTTTGCCACGATCGCCCACTTCGTCACCACCCGGCCGTCTTACCGTCATGATGAGGGACTCCCCGCCAGAGACTGTCGGAGGACGGTCACGGCTGGGGTCTAAACAGGCGGTTCTCATCGACTGTGGCAACGCAAATGTATATTTTCCATCAGCGGACTGCCGCGACCCTTGTCTTTGGGAGGCCAGGACTAGCGACAAAAGTGAGCAGAGATCGGCATCGGCCGGCCAAGGTCTAATGACCTCAGCACAAATTCACCAAAGTCTCAACCCACCAGTAGAACAGCTGAAGCACCTACAGCGACACGAGGCAAAAACCACACCAATAATGTCAAATCCAAATGACTCCTGGGCCACAGACAACGAGGACTTGGGGGGTTCCCGAACAGGAGGTCTGAGGATGATTCGGTCTTCGAGGTGACTACGGAAGGAAATTCGACCCATCAGGACCTAGCTGCAGAACTAAGTGAGCCTCAAGACAAAACTGTACCAGCCGGAGTTGAGGGGGTAGGCGAGGATCAAACCCTCTCCTCTTCAACCACAACCCCAAAGTCAAACCCGGCCAAAGACTTACCTGAATCCTCTGATGAAGTCCTGGTGATGGAAAAGGGGCCTTCCGCTGCGGCACCAAAGAACTCTAACAAGGCGTCTAAGAGCCTAGGTACTAAGGGAAGCGTCAAACCGAAAATCATGGGAGATAAGCTGATCTCCAAGAAATATCAGAAGACAGGCCTAAAAATCCAGGGGGGCTCTAAATGTCCATCAGCTCCATTGATATCGTCATCACTGAAAGAATACTTTATAAAACAACACAAAAGGAAATTTGAACAAGATCCGGAGCTGTCGGATGCCGAAATCTTGGAGGCTATCCAAGACCCCTCCCCGCTGAGTAAAGCTCGAAAAATGGACCTGAACTCCCAGAGGCCCAGTGCAAGACTGAAATGGCATGCTCACATTGGAACTAATACAGACCTGACTACAGAGACAGAGAGCCCAGCGACCCTACGTGATAATTTGCCGAAAGTAATAGCAAATCCCCAAGGCTGCACAGGGCTCAAGAGATAAAGTCAGCGAAGAACCCAAAGACACCCCAGTCCTTGAATCAGTGAATGAGCCAGTGATCGCCCAAAACTCAGATGCAGCAGCGTGAGACAGGATTAAATCTATCCATAGACAAGCACAAGCCGAAGACCCTTACACATGGACCCGACCGCAAATTCAAAGTAACAACAGTAGAATGTGGGGAGAAGTCCCTGTGATAACACAAGACCCAGTGACACCAGCGGAGAAAAGATCATCGGACAGACTATCACAGCCCCAAACCGAAAAAGCTCCAAACACCCCGCAAAAAAACAGATGGCAAAGTGACATCTCAGGTCTCTTAGAAAAAGAGACCCCTTCAAAAAAAAAAAAACAGACTTGCTATCAATTATGTCTGCATTTACGATAGCAATAAACCCATTTGGAAAACTCAACGAATCTATCCACAAGGCATTGAAAGATAACACCTCAATGATAGCCTCAATGAGGGACAAATTGACCTTCATCGAAGGCTACCTAACAGCAGTAGATCGTAATTCAAACAATATACAAGTGAATTTGGAAGAAAAAATTGTAAAACTGGGCGAAGATCTCATGAGTAGAGGCAAATTGACCCAAGCAGTCAAAGTCTCGCACTCCATTGCCACACAGACCGCAGAGGTGGAAAAGCAAAAGGACTTGGCTCCAATCATCTCAAAAATTCTATCAAAGCCCTCAGCTCCTCCAACGTCTTTGAACCCAGTACTTGTGCCCACAGGGAATCCTAAGCAGCAGAAGAAGTGCTCTCCACTCAGCACCACATGCAATATTCAAGCATGCGCACCCGAAAAACCGGCCAGAGGTGTACAGGCACGTCTTACCAGCCCCTCGGTTGACATACCAACGAAGTCAAAGGAAAAAAAAAACAACATACCTCAAACTGCAAATATCCAGCCTCGGTCTGGTCCGTCACTCGTTCTAAAAGGGAGCGATGACTCAGCCCCCTCCTCGGATCTGGTGAACTTGTCGCTGCATCTGGATCCTGTAGAAGTGTTATTTCCACCAACTACAAGACCAGCGGCTGAACTCTCGAAAACCCTCAACGCTCCACCCGAGCAAGTGGCGCAGCCTTCACAGACAGAGAAAACTCAAAAGGCTGAAGCCTCTCTTTGCCGCGACCAAAGGCTTTGCTCGAATACGCCAAGTGCTATCACTGAGGCAATAAAAACCCTAAAGCAAACAGAGCAGGCTTCTAACCACAGAGTGGAGCTGGATAGTGACTCAAGACACAAGCAGAAGGTTCAGTTGGGTAAATCCCGAGTATCATTGTACAAGGAGGCCCACAGACTCAAAAAGACTGAATCCAAGAAAGAGGCAAAGCTTGCAGGAACGTCACTCTTCAAGCTTGAACACATTTCCTCAAGAGACAGCTACACGGTCCTGAACAGACGGACGGTGTTAAAAATAATGGAGAAAGTCGATAAGCTCCACCACCTATCGTCGGACGACTTTGCTCTTGTAGAACCTTACCAAAGGGAGCACAGAGCCAAGGCATAGCTGCACATAAGAACAAAGGCGCTAAGTGAACTGTCCCAAGAAGTGTTGAAAGACCTGCACCGTCTAGGGTTTAAACTACAACAACTACAGACCCCTGCCTCTGCTACAGTAGAGTCTGGAAGAGAAAAGAGGGGTACATCGAGAATACGCAATGATCACTCAAGATCAGAGATTGCCCCGAAAGATTGCAGATGGGAAGAATCCCGGAGAAGAGACAGAGAGTGGAGGGGCCAGCCAGCCGATCGTTCTCAAAATTGGATCTACAGAAATAACTCAACTGCGACTACTCCAAAAAGACCGGTGGAACGACCCCAGGATGGCCAACGTAGGAGAGCTGAGGTGACACCCCCCCAAGACAGAAATGAATGAAGCAGGGGCAAACAAACCATGGAAGTGGATCACGGATACCTTTGGTTGTAAGCAGAAGAACTAGCAGCGAGTGCATGATGCCGTCAACTACAACAGGCAGACGGAGAACCTGTTGGTTCACTGCAGCAAGACCGCTCTGCAGATGGCATCATGGAACACAAGGGACCACCACCATTTTACCAGACCGAGTGACGTAAACCTAGGCTCATTTGATCTGATCTGTTTCCAAGAAACATGGTTACTGGACAAACCAGCATTGGATGGTTTCATAATCGAAGTTTCGCCAGCAACCATGTCCATGTTGGGCAGACCATCAGCGGGATTACTGACCGCTATACGCATGGGCTCAGGGATTTCCCCGAAGGAAAAAATTAAAGAAGAGTATTGCATGCTGGCTATCCTAACCACATGGCATCACCAAGATCTGGGCTAAGACTCCTGGGCTGGTTCTGATCTAGCCATAATCAACTTATATTGGAATGTCGATAGAACATCCACCAAAGACTTCTGTAACTTAGTAGCCAATGCCATTGACGAAATCAGAATCGACCGTGATGTGCCCAATATCATTGTCTGTGGAGACCTAAATGCAAAATGTGGGGTAGCTGTAACAGATGGCAGTGCCCCTCCCAACCTGGCGATGATTGATGAAAGTGGTTGTGCTTGGTCAAACCTAATTAACTCGAGAAAGCTATACAATGTTGCAACACTGCAGGATTGGGGCATCCGAATTCCAACTTGGGAAAGGGCGAAATCGTCCGCTAATTTGGATTACATTTTCATCACAGAAGGCCTGATTCCGTTCTTCCTCTCCTTCAAAGTTCAAAAAACCAATGAAAGCGACCACAACCTCTTACACATGTCGTGGGGCGGAGCATCTCGAGAATGACTCCACTATTTTCCCGACATCGAGTCCAACAAACAGCAAAACCGACTACGGTTAACATCCGAAAACTTTCAAGGACAAATTATGCAGGAAACAAGGACTCTTAATTAGAGGCATGGCAGAGACAAGACCTGAATACGTCTCCCTACTGGCCCCCTACAAATTGAGTTTTGAAGGAAAGAAACAGAGCCAACAAAAACGCATCCAGACGTATAACATCACGGTGGTCATAAAGCGGAAAGAATTAAGAAATCTAAAAAGACTGGCACTGAAAATTAATACCAAAGAATCTTGGAATGCCTACCACATCGGAGCAACAGTCTACAAAATGTGGCTAAAGCAACAACGCCAGACTTTATATCAGAATGATGCTGAAGCCATGCAAAACGCCTGGGCCTCAAGGAATACGAGAGACTTTTGGTTACTCTTGAAGAGCGCAAATGGCCAGAATGCACAACCGCTTTCCAACTCTTTTCAAAAAGGGGACAAGAGAAAGTCCGGCCAATTACAGACCATTTGTCTTACCCGACATTATAGGAAAGATTTTTGCTCTCTTATGTTGCGGCACTTCAAAGATTGGGCCAGGAAGTCTCCGGCCGCAGACATGTTCCAAACTGGCTTTCAAAAAGGTGCGGGAACATCAATCAACCTCCTAATCCTCAACATCCTTAAAGCCAATGTGAAGGGAGGGGCGCCCAAAGTCCATATGGCTATGGTGGACCTGTCTCAGGCTTTTGACATGGTGGACCGCACCAAACTATGGACTAAGCTAATAACTTGGAAGTGCCCTGGCCCGGTATTAGAACCGATAATAGCTCTCCATACAACAACATTCCTCCGAGTTCGCTTAAACCAACAAGGAATTCTCTCTGACCAGATTTACACGGAACGAGGAGTCAAACAAGGCTGTCCCTTGGCCCCAGCTCTGTTCATAGCCTTCATCAGTGACTTTCAGGAGTCAGAAAAAATGTTTTTTTCCTTCCGGCCAAAACGGGGAGACTGCAAAGTGTCAAGACTGTGGTACGCCGATGACTTGATCCTTATGGATCAGACGGCAATAGGTCTGCACAGACAACTGACCAACTGACCAATTTAACCACATACATGGAAAGTAACAACCTGCAAATCAACAAAAAGAAAACCAAAATGTTGTTATTCACCAAATCGGCCAAGGAAACCCAGAACATCCCGTCCTGGTTTCTCGAAAAGACTAAAATTGAAGTAGTAAAGGAATTCAAATACATGGGCGTCCTGTTCGACAACTCTCTGAACGACAACCTATGAAATTCAATGAGAAAACTTTGTTAAGGGGACGTTAAGGTTAAGTTGCACTAATGAAAACCTTTGAAATTCACTGAAAAAACTTTGTTAAAGGGATGTTATGGTTTCAAGTAAAATCGGAAAACCCCAGAAATTCGCCAGTTATGGTAAGCTAATCAACCATAACTAGCGTCACCAACATGCATTGCTAAGCCTAACACTCAGGACATCAAAGATGACATCACAAATTTCACAGTTCCATTAAGTGGCGCCAAGGTTATAAGCCATACAAGAACTGCATTTCACCAACCCTGTAGAGCTGAGGTGTCCGCGAACTTTTCAGGACAGTTTGTGAACATCCAAACTGTTTGCGGCAAAAAAAACAAATTTGTTTTGCTTCTTGAAGCTATAACCCATCCCATTCTCATCACCTCTCACCTCCCCATTGATATTTCATAAATTTGAAAAGTGCAATGTTTGTTTTTTTATATGTTTTAACCGCGATGTCCGCGGACAGCGACGAAATCCGCAAATCCAAGATGGTGGGCATTTCCAAAAATCTGATGCACTTCACGCTCTTCACCATCCAATCAGCAAACACGTCCCATGTCCGCGGACATGACGCAAGCCGATTAACCAATCGATGTCCCGTCCGCAGAATGAACAGGGAAGTGTGTCTGCGGAGTGGACATAGATATCACAAATTTTTTGTGACCTACTTTTTAGTTGTTTGAAAAAAAAATACTGGACAGGTTTTCACCAAATTTACAAAAGCACACTTTCGGTACCAAGCCGTCACTACCGTGGGCCGTGTAGTTATGGTTAAGCTGCTAATCCCATAGGAAACACTTTTTGGGCGGCTTACAACTTCGCTCCCCATGGACGAATCGGCACCAAACTTTGCCAAAACAGTATATGGCCCATTCTGATTATTTATAGTTTGGTGAGGGAAAAAACTTTGCTCACGCCTACAGCCCAAACCGATGGATGGATTTTCACCAAATTTGCGGCAGGAGTAGCGGCTTGGTCCGGAAAGCGTGCTTTTGTAAATTTGGTGGAAATCCATCCAGTAGTTTTTTTTTTTTTTTAAACGACCAGAAAGTAGGTGTCAAAAAATTAGTGATATCTAAGTCCGCTCTGTGGACAGATTTCCCTGTTCGCTCTGCGGACAGGAAACCGATTGGCTAATCGGCTTGCATCATGTCCGTGGACATATGACGTGTTTGCTGATTGGCTGGTATAAAGCGTGAGATGCATTGTATTGTTTTGAATGTGTCCGCCATCTTGGATCTGCGGGCATCGCGGCGACGAAAGGGGGAAAAATAGAACTTTGGGGAGTGTGTTAGTCTGTAAGAGTGCTTTGGGAATGTGGGGGAGTAAGAGATGGGTCAAATGCTGTATTTGTTCAATTGGCAGGCGCCCCTGATGTGTTTGTCATGTCTGCGGTCACCGCGGCTGTCCTCGGACATAAAAAATGCCCATACAGCACAGTTAAAATGTTTGATTCTATGGGTGTTTTATGCTGCAGTGGTTGTGGCCAAGGCCTAGAGTCTTGGGGGCATGGCCGCAGCATAACACACCCATAGAATCAAACATCCATCAAATATCCACATATCTACAGTTTGTGTACTGTTTGATTTGTATAGTTTGTATGTTAAGTTTTGGCTACGTCATGTAATTAAGATTGTAGATTTTGGTAACAAGCACTGCAATATAACATATCTATGGAAGTAAACATTTTGAATTGTGGTGAATGGTTAGATGTTTGCTTCAATGGTTGTGTTATGGAACAGTATTTGTGAGTTGAATTATAATATACTTACTGTTTGATTTTTTGTGATTGGATATATTTTTTATGACTTGGGTAACTGGAGCAGATATTCTTTTTCAATTTCTGTGATAAAAGAAAAGATCATGTAGTGTAGGTAGTTTATAATGAGTTATTGCATTGAATAATAGACATTTCTGCATCATTTCGACCCTCATATTCAGTAGTTTACAAACCAGTGTTCTGTGCAATTTGCTCAGTTTCTGTGTTTGTTTCTTAAATCAGTGGGTCTAATGGAAAACAAATCCATGCTGGATTAAAAAAAAAAAAACTTTTTTGTTATGGTACAATACATTTCTTTCTTTCTTTTCAGTGTTTATTTGTTGTTTCTGGCTAATGTTCTATCTGATGGCTTGTTGAGGAATGTTAGATACCTGTTGGCGGATTCAAACTGGTTATAGTTTTTTATTTATATTTTCAAGTTGCTAATTTATCTGTTGGGTTGTTGAAGATTTTTGGGGCAGTTAGATAACTGATGGCATATTCTAACTGTTTATTTCTTCTTGATTTATCTGTTTGGTTGTTGCAGAATCTTGGGGCACTTAGATAGCTGATGGCATATTCTTACTGTTTATAGTTTTCTAATTGAAGTTTCATTATTGTTTATATACAGATTAGTTATGAAAGTTTGGTTTTAAGAATATTAAATAAGTGTTTATAAGATTTGCTGGTAATCTCTGCTTTAGAGTAATGGTACTATCATTACATTCCAACCATCCACAATTCTATTTTATATATGCAGTGTGGTGACCTGCATTGGCTGTGGCTCCTGTGTGGTAGATTATACCTATTGTTGTGAAGGTTTTCTTACCAAGTGACACTTGACCGTGTGTGAATCCAGTCAGCTTTCAGTTGTTTTTGGTACCATCTGCATTGTAACGTAGAAGCATTAGTATTACGTATTTACTATGTGTTTGTATTTGTAAGGTGAAGAGTTACTGAAATGGAATGGATTCAAAGTTAGGTATGGATACATACACAAAGCGTTCATTAGGGATTTGTTCCTGTGCCATATTGTTGCAGAGAGTGCATGTATTTTTCCACATGTATGAAATCTGAAATATTTCATTTATAGGTATGTTTTTGTTTTCCAGTACTTGTAGTAAGTACATTAGAAATTCTTGTGGATCTTCTTGTGAGTTTATAGTGAATTTCACCATTCCAACACAGTAGTCCAAATCTTGTCTTATTCCATGAACACTGTATGTGTTGTCAGGATTGTTGCTTGCATTTCTATGAAGGACTAACATTTGCAAACACAATTGGTCTGTATTGTGTAAGTAAATGTCAACAATTGGTAACAGTTGGAATAGAATACTTATTGCAACATTTGCATAGCAATTTACAGCAGTTATATTTGAAAATTTGAATGGCCAAGATAGTTCTGTGTCCAAGTCATTTCTTCGGAGTGTGTGTTGCTTCTTCGAAGAAGTACCCGAGTTACTTTGAGTAGTAGATTCTTCTTTGGTTGCAGTAATTGATGAAGTATTAGCTTATTTTACTCTCTTTGGAGGATTTGCAGTGAGATCCTGTTGCATTTCTGTTTGAAGTAGTTTTCTTTTACAACGTTTTGCTGTTTGTGGAACAGGATAGGTTTTTAGATGGGGGTTTATAGTGAACGTAGTCTATAGTATTCTAAAATGCAAGGAATATCAGCGTTTACTTTACATCAAAGTTGGTTAGAAATAGACTGTCAAGTCTACGTAAGCGTGATAGTGCTACGTAGCTCATGCCTTCTTTAAGGACTTGGTTCCCAATATCCATCAATGCTTTAAATAAGGTAAGACCTTGTGATTTGTGAATGGTGACTGCGTATGCTAGAGTTAGAGAAAATTGTTCTCTGCGTACGTACATGTTTTTGAAAAGAAGCAATCAAGTTGTTGAGCGTACTATCCTTTTTACTTCTGATAGTTTGTCAAAGAGAATATTGACAAACTGAATGTTGTTGTCATGTGGGTATGTTTGAAAGCCAACAACTTGTGAAAACATAAAAATTGATATTAGGCTGGGAAGCCCAAAGGAAACACACCAACACAGGTTACAAAGGACATACAAAGTGCTTTATTTAAAAGCTACAACAGTTACCAAAGTCAATTGACAAACGGATAGCTATTCGGCTCTCAGAGTAACGTAACGAACTTCAACGAAGGTTCGATGCATTAGTAGAGAGACCGTACATTGGAATACTTGGGCTTTTATATTCTTTATCCAGCCCTGGCCAACCCCCTCGCGGGTTAACCATTCTTGGGACCAGGCCTAGGGTTCCTTGCCAGGTCAATCCCATAATCTATGCATTTTTGATCAGTTCCGCTGATACAGTTGTTCATTTACACATAGGTCAGGGATAGGACAAAGTCTCAGTTCACGACCCCGAGAAGTGGCCTGCAGGCATATTAATTATTCATGTGTGCGGAGGTCACAACGGCCAGACTCTCACTCAGAATGTCAGTCGGCCTCCATTTTGATGTTCAGGGTGACTTCCACTTTACAAGAGAACCTAAAATGGCGGCTAAATCCAAGATGGCGACTTACATAACTTTTCGTTAAGGTCAAGACCTTGCCGCAGAGTCTATTTACATGATATTTTAGACAACTTGGCGTAGGCCAATACACATTCAAATACTGCGATAGGAGGCATAATATAATTTCAATTCCAACAAACTGTACCAAGTGCTCCATTAAGTAGTCCTTGTTCCATGTCAAGGTTACATTTAGGCATTAATCTACAGTTTAAAGATCATTTTAATATTTTCTCCAAACCAGCTGTGTTGGAGATAGAGTTTTCTAAGGTATTTAGTCTTGTTGTGGCTTGTTGACACATGGGTAGTGTCATACCATGTACGTCCAGTTTGTCTCTGGAGCAAATTTCAATTATTAGTTGCATTTCTTTTTTCAACATTGTTTCATTGAATTTGGAACAGCTTGTAAGAGTTGGCATCAAGGGCATACAATTGACATGTTTGTGTGCTAATTGTTACGTGACATCAGTAGCACATGAGTTATGGCCATAGAGTGCATGGATGTGCCGGGTTTTTAATATTGCTTGTGCTTCTTGAGATAGTACACCAACTCTAATACGTTTTAAAATGTTGGCATATGTGAGGTCTGCAGACTGGCACATGTTTTCTGTTAATTTTCTGTATTGGAAATCTTGCCAAAGGTTGACATTTCCTATGCTGCCAACAGTTTTACAGCAGAGTTTGCATCCTAAGGTTTTAAAAATAGGTTCACCGTTCACTGGTGTCAACTGAAGATCTCCGAAAACAACAATGTGTTTTCCTCCAAAGAGCTTTTCGTAGTTTGTTTTGAGTACTTACTGTAATCTGAGGTGAGTCAAAGCCACAATTAGGTTGGGGACCATGGCCACTTCAACTATTAGTAGCATTTTCATTTGTTTTAACACTCTGCATAGTTCCATTGCAGCTTCTGTAGAAAGTTTGTAATATTCTAATTTGTTTTGGTGTTCTACTGGAAGGAGTAGTAATCGGTGTAAAGTCACACCGCCTATGTTGTAGGCAGCTAAACCTGTTGGGGCAGTGACAACAACTGACAGTTTGTTGTTTGTCAATTGTTGAAAGAACTTGGTGAAGATTTTGATTAAGAATGTTCTGCCTGAAGGAGCTTCACCACTGAAGTATAGTAGTATATGTTTTTAATTTTGGCAGGTACATTCTTTACTTTCATACTGTACACCATGTGCAATTTCTTTTGTTACTTCTTGAAAAATGCTATGCTGCTCATTGTTCAATTTTGATTGCAGTACAGTTAAGTCTTCTGTATCTTCTTCATAGTGATAGATGGTGTTTTCTACTTCTGTCATAGCTAATTCTGCCTCATTTTCTATTAGTGGCTGTCCCAGTGGTTCTTGGCTTCCTGTTACAGAAGGTTGACTACTGTCGAGAGTGTCCTTATCTAGTTGGGCCTGGAGTTCTTCTTCGTGTTGGTGTTCATTGTGCAACATTGTTTTGTACTGTGTAAAGTTTACAACGGTTATAGTGCTTTCATTTGCTTTGAAAGCGTTTACATAGGAGTCATAGATATCTAGTAACTCTTCTTCTTTTCTCCATGGCTTAAAAAGTTATAGCAGGGACATGTAATATAGTTCTTTATGTTGAGGAGTTTTTAATGACAATTTGATATGATTAATTAAGCTTCATTTGGTAACTTTCACTAAGCTGCCTTCAAAGTTTGTCACTCTGTATCTACCTTTGTTTTCATCTAGTTTTATATAATTTTTGTATGTGAAGTTTTGGGCTATGTGGATAGAGACATGGTTTCCAAAGTGGGACACCTGTTTGGGTAGTATGCGTCTACTAAATTGTTTCTCAAAATGTCTTGGCTGTTGGGATCATTTTTGGCTATTGTTTCTATGTCGTTGTATGATTTGAGAACTCTTTTTCTAGATTTAGCAGGACCAAGACTTTTTCAGATTTTCCATACAAAGCAGTACCGGTTAAACGGTCTGCGGCTTCATAGGAACCATATTCTCTATGAGAGAGCATTTTTATGCCTAAGCTGTACAATTTCTGAGATAGTGTTTTGTCTGATAATAGGTCATCCCAGAGGTCTTGAAGCTCTGTTTTTTTCTGCTTTGGTTAAGTAGGCTGTAACATATCATGCAACTGAAGTGGAATTGTCTGCAATGTACTGCACATCTCTGTTTGCATTTCATGAGAAGGCAATGATTGCATTGTAATCATTGATATATTGTGCTTCTTCTGTTCTTTTTATGTAATATTTATTGTTAGGTGATTTACCTTTAACATTATGTCTAACTGAAGACATGAAGTTGTTTACTTGACCTGTTGCTGTAACTGGTCTAGGGAAACCAAGCATCATTTGGTGTAGTATTTCCCTTTGGTTTTGTATTTGCGACGACAATATTTCCCACATTTGTTTCTTTGAAATTGTAACATTTGTGCATGAATATCACTATTTGTTGCTTCTCAAGGAATTTCACAAGTGACATATTTTTTGATAAACTGTAAAACAGTGGCTTCACTGTCGTGACCAAATTTAGGAGCATCTTTAATCCATAAAAGCATGTGATATGTTGTGCTCCTTTTGCTTGGTATTCTTTTCTCCAAAAGAAGTGTTGCACTTCTCTGAGGGAGGAACAGTTTTATTACAAATAAAGTGTAGCATAGCAATGAAGCGATGATGGAAATATCTTGAAACATTAACAGGATCTAGAAAGCAAAGTTTTCCAGGTGTTAGTATATCTATGTTTGTTTTGTTTTTGTTTGATATGCGTAGGAAATCATGTAAATCTTCCCATGCATATTCTGCACAACTTAATGTAACAAACCAAGTGGGTGGGCCAAGGTTTCTTATCATACAACGTACATCTCTGTGACATCGGAACCAGTATTCTTTGTACCACGCAGGTTTGCTAACAGATTTGTAATGCTTGATTGTAAAACCTCATCTTTTTCTTGCACTTTTTGTAGTAATTGCATAGCTGACATATTTGGAAAACGGGTACCTGATTTCAATGTGTGTGCGCCTCTGCAGCATAGAGTTGCTAGTTCACTTTCAAAGGGTAGGTGGAATATGTATTCCACATTTTGTCTGGGATCTTCAGAATTGATTCATAACGAGCGGTATTCTGATGCTGATATCTGAGTGGGTCCATCATCGTAACTTCCTCCTTTCACACTAGGAAAGAGTAGAGGAAAAGCATGTGCTTCTATACTTTTTTCCCATATACTGATTGGTGATCCTTTGCTTTGTTTGGTTTGTTGCATTTGGTATGTTTCAAGTGCTTCATCTTTGGTGTTTTTAGAGTGTAATGGATGAATTGTATAATGGTCTAAAATATTGGATACTGTAGCAGAATCTAGAAGTTCAAATTGACCAGTTTCTGGTGACTCTTGAATTATTTCAGTGGTTTCCCTCAGGTTTTCTTCAAGATTAATTTCTTTGTTGTATTCATTATTGTCTTTTAGATATTGCAAGGCTTGTCTAACTTTATGTAAGTCTACGAGTTGTTGCCAAATTGTTTTGTATTTTGGAGGTACACCATTTATTAAGACAATTAAAGATTGCTCTGTTGGACGTGGCACTCCCAGAGTGTGTACATTTTCTTTCAGATCTAATGGTAAATAAACTACTCTGCTACGAATGCCTTTCACTAATTCTGAGGGAGGTAATGTTGCTGTTTTTGGTTGAAAGCGTATTATTGCTTGAAATGGATTCATTGTTTGAATTATGATGCTCTCATATACATTGAGTTGTTGCAAGGGTTTTGGTAGTGGGAATAATTCCAAGTTATTAAGATAGCACATGAAGGAATTTGGTTGTTGTCAAGTTGTGCAGTGCAGTAACTGCAAAGTATTAAGGGGTCATTTATTTCATATTTGTTTTCTGCTATAAGGTAGAGAGCTAATTCAAACCATTTGGAATCTTCATTGTCTTCTATTTTGTATGTTATGTTCACAGTTTTTGTGCTACTTTTATAAAAAGTTCTGCAGCAACACACACACACATGGTTTGGTACTTCTGCGGATGTACTTTTAAATTTTAGTATTTCTTGTTTGTATGTGTGTAGTAAAAGGTTGCCATTTGTAGAATTGTTCCTTGTCTGTTGTAAAGTTATTGGATTTTGTAAGTGGCTTTCACTTCCAAAATATTTTTTCTGGACATGCTCTATTTCTTCGAGTAGGTCTTTGGCTGCACCATGTAGAAGATTGTTATTTAAATTGCCTAATGCTAAAGCTGAACTTTTAGCATAATACAGTTTATGGACTATATTTCTTATAGTTGAATTATGTGTTGATATCATTTTGATATGATGGAAGGTGCTTTTGCAATTAGGTCCTGAAATGCAGGCTAATTAATGTCCTTGTAGTCCTGTGTTTGTGTGCACTGGACAGGTATCCATATTTTGTAGAAGTTTCATTTTGAATTTGTCTTTGCCTTTCACATATTGTTTGAGGAACTGGCGCAACGATTTGAAAGTTTTTTTTGGCAATGCTACACATTGACGTGCACGGCCATTTGTACAATGGACGTTTTGGTTCAGTCGGATGAAGAGGTGATACTGAGTTTTCTGGGGATATTTTTGTAAGCAGCATTTCTTGTTCCATTATGGTATTATTATGTTTTTCATACCCTCGTCCACTGGTATGTATGACAATTGTGTTTGTTTGCTTTTGTTTGTATGCTTCTTCATTGAAATATGGTTCTGTGCTCGTGGTATGACTCCATTCACCTCCACAGATATTTAAGAAGTTATTTTTGTTGACATTCCATTTATTGAGAAGACTTTTTTGTAATTTAGTAGTTAGTTTTGTTAGTGGTTTCATTCTGTTTAAAACTAAAATAAATAACTTCCTTTTGAGAAGGATTGCACTGTCTCTGGGAGCTTCTATGATTAATTTTCTACGGTAGGTTTTAAGGGTTGTGCATGATTTCTCTCCTGTTTTTATAAGATTCTGAAGGACTCTGTGGCAGAACATTTTTGTAAAATACTTATTTTGGTATGGTTACTTGCCACTACATCAATATTTATAGGAGCAGTGTTAGCAGTAGTGATAGCTGAGTTTGTGTTAATCACTTTTTGTTTCGTTTTACATTTTGAAAGAGTAGGCAAAGTTTTTGTACTGAAGCTTGTTTTGTTTCGCTTAATGACTCTATTAGATCTTTTGTTTGAACTTTTTGCACAAATTCCGCTAGAGATGGATGCTTATTTTGGACACTTTAATTTTCATTTTCTCTACTTCTGCGTTGCTTTCTATGGTCTTGCTTTTTGGTAGGCATTCTTTGGGTCTTTTGGAGAAAAAAAAGTTTGGGTTGGACTGTTCTGCAATGTATGTGTGTTATGTGCATGAGTGTCTGAGTATGATGATAAGGATGTATGTGGAGGTGTGTGATTGTGCAATGGGCATGTACAACTAGTTGGGAAGACTATTCTTGTATTTGTGTGTCACTATACTGGGGTTCAGATGACAATAAAAAAGTAAGGTAGTGGTGAGAAGAAGCACTAATACTAAATCTAATGGTATAGAATTAAAACAGTTCTTTGTTTTGCAATACTAATATTCTAGGGGCTGATTTATGGAATTTGTGCGCCGAAAAACAGGGATTTGTGTGCCATTCTGCCGGAAAATCCCTGTTTCACAAATGGGGTTTGTGGGCAGAATGGTGCACAAATCTCTGTTTTTTTGGTGCACAAATTCCATAAATCAACCACACAGTGTGTTTGAGTAACAGTTTGAACATTATGGTAGTATTGTACTTACTTTATTTGTTTGGAATGAGCAGGTTTCTTCTTAGTTGTTGTTTGTACTTCAGATGCTGCTGCTTTTTAGGAGAGTGGTCTTCAGTACAATTGTAAAAGAAAGACATTTGTAATGTTGTGTGTTTATCACACTGTTGTTAATTTAGACATTGATTTTTTATGTTTTTGTAGTAGTATTGTTGTTTGATAACTGAACATAGTGTGTGCATGCAGTTTCCTTTGACTAAGCGTATGAAACTCATTTGGTTTCTTAAGGCTGTGTTATTGGATGTTAGGAGTTAGAAGAAATAATCATATACTTATTTTCTATTTTTATAGGGTGAAAGGCAGAAACTCTATAGGAAAGCATAGAATGTATGCTTTTGTAAAGGTTTGGGTAATAAAGCAGAAGGATGTAATATATAGGCAGTGGTGTTATTTCAGCTGTGACCTTTGTAATGGTAGTGTCTATCTGTGTGAGTGTATAAAGATGCATGAACCTATCCTGGCTGTGTGTGATTTTATAATACACTACTTATTGTTTTTCTACAATTATACTGTTATTTCTCCCATCTTTTAATATTATATTTTTTTAGATAGCTGTGTGTGTAAAAAAAAGAATTTATCTAGCAGACAGGTTTGGAAGTGGCAGTTGATTATAGCAGATGGGAAAAATAATGGTAAATTCATTTTATAGGTTATACAGATTAAGTGGCAGTTATTCTGTTTATATGTATTTATTAGAGTTGTAAATGTACTCTGAATAAAATATGCATACATGTAGTTTGTATTCATGCATGTGGATATGCATGCAGCTGCAAGTAGAAATCTTGGAGACTTGTACAGTAGTTTTTGTAGAAGGTGCTTTCCAATGATATGAGGCTTGTACTCAGAGTGATCAACAGTACATTTGAAGTGTTGAACTCTGATGATGCAGTTAGATGTAGAGGTCTTGTATGTGATTGGTGGATGGTTGTGTGACTGCTTAGCTGTATCCAATGAATGAACGGCACAGAAAGTGAAGTGTAAAGGGTAGAAGGGCTGTCTAAGAGTTACGTGGTCTGTGGACATTGCAGCTGTTTGCGGACAGGGCGTGCTTCATCCGGAGTTTTCCAGCAAATCCAGCCTAGAAAGTGGACTGTAGGGATTAGCCAATCAGGTGTTGAGCTTGTGCATTTGTGTTGAAAGAGTCTGTGTGTAGTGAGGATAGCAGAGGTGGAGAAAGTCAGGGTGTTGGTGGTTGGAGATACGTTTGTGCATGGTTTACAGCAGTATGCTCAATTCAGGCATGTGGCAACAATCTTGATGTTAAAGGAGTGTCAGTGGTGTGGAGCACTGTACCTCATTGCAACGTACAGGGAATTGTACAAGTTTGTGAAGATATGGGCAGGATGAACAGTCCGCATGTGGAAGTTTTGCACTGTGGTGCTTTGCATTTGGGCTATGTTAGTGCCCCTACTTTGTTGGATGATTTGGAACACTTGGTTCAAGCAGTAATGAACATTCTTCCAAATGCCAAAGTTATTTTTTCTTGATTAGTACATAGGGCAATATGGGACAATAGTTCTGTTTTTTGTCCTCAGCAAAACATTGCTAGGTGTGCAATCAACCGAGGCATGTGTGCTTTCATGCTTATAGCTGGTATGTTCTTCTGTAATAATGAGCATATTGATTCCAGTAATGCGGTTTATTTTAAAGAAGATGGTATTTCTTTATCTTTTATGTGGAATGCCATGCTGTTTTGGAATGTAATGGTTGCTTTGGAGAAGGTTATGTGAAGATTTTAGAAGTAAAGTAAGAAAAATAAAAATAACAGGTGTCTGTCAAGCATCTGCAAAAAAAAACTAAAAGAAACGGCTCTTTTCAGAGGAAACATCAAAGGGGCAATTGGGCACACTATTTAAATTAAAATTCACCATGCTCAGATTTTCAATATGTCCGCGGAAATGGTGGTAGTCCGTGGACACTGCGTATTACATATGGGGATTTTGGGGTGGAGAGGTATGCAAATGAGAAAGAGTAGAGCAAGGGATTGGTCAATAAAGTTTACTGGGTGTGTTATGTAAGGTGAGAGTTTTTCACAAAGTCATTTTCCTGAGCGAAGAACAGGTAGCTATGGCTTTGTGTTTTAGAAAACAGATTATCTGGATTTTGGGAGACTCATGGATGCATTGGTTGGAGGTGCATGCAGAACGCTGTGGAGTAGCTGCAGATCTTGGATTCACTCATGTGGAAGTGTACTGGCATGAAGTGCATGGAATGATGTGGCTGGATTGGTACCTCTCTGTGCTACTTTGGAGACACAGCATCATCCAGACATAATTATAATTCATTGTGGAGGGAACAGTTTAGGACATGTGTCTGGAATGTATTTGCAATTCACAATGAAAGAAGGACTTGGGAAGGTCATGGACATGTTTCCAAATTCCCAAGTAATTTTTTCTCGGATTGCGCAAAGACGAATGTGGCTGCGAGCTTCTTCATTTGGTCCACAAATGGAGAAAGCAAGGCACAATGTCAATAAGGCTGTTTGTGCATTTTTAAGAGATGTTGGCATGTCCTCTTTTCACAATTAAAATATTATGTTTTGTAGCAGATACATTTTTCTCAGAGATGGAGTCCATCTTACTTATGCTGGCAATCAGATTTTTCTGCGAAACATTCAAAATACACTGCAACCTTTTTTGTAATTACATTAATAATAGTTGTAGTAGGTGTTAATCATTGAAGTTTTTGAAATACAAAACACACCACCAAAAGGCTCTGTTCAGAGCCACCACTTCCTCGCATAGAAAAATTCAATGGTTATGTTAGGGCAGCACTAAAAAAAAAAAAAATGTCTGCGGACTTCTTCAAAAGAAACAGGGCCCTCCACTATTTATTTGTCACTTCTATTTTTAAAGTGTGAAAGGCGGCTCTGAAAAGAGCCTTTTTTGGGGGGGGTTGTTGTTTTACATTTTATTGTTTTTTTACACACGACACACAAGGAAACGAGGGGAAAGGAGGGTAAGGAAGGGACACCAACCACAGGGATAAGAAAGGGATGTGGAGAGAGGAAGATGTAGGTGGGCCTTAATTAGATAGATAGCAGACCTTCTCATGCTCCTTGACCGCAGTCTCGAAAGCACTCCGACGATTCTCCCCCCTACAGCGTACTGCGTTGCAGTACATACACAATATTGTGACCCTCGAAAGGTAAGGGTCAACAGCATCATGAATGGTCTGTGAGCCAGCTGGAGGGATGCGCTGTCCCACAAGCATGTCTCTTGTGGTGACAGGAGCAGAAACAGAGGATGTTGTAGAGGAACTCAACCTGTTACGTTTATCACAAGGTACAACCTTGCGAATAGCCCCACCATGGAACAACTTTAGGTGTTGCTTCATTGATGTCGTACCAAAGCTGTATGAACCAGGCCTCCCACAACTCAGCACCATGTGACACTGATTGCAGGTGGCCTTATTCGCACATGCTTTTGGCACTCCACCAAGAGTGGTAAACAACCGCCACAGCCAAGTGACACTGAGTGCTGGTAGTAGGGACTTTCACAACCTCATCCTCTTCATCCTCCTCCTCTACATCCTCACGCATGTTCCCCTAGGCAGGCCCTTGGGGAGGTGGTGGTGGAGGGGGTGGGGTTGATGCTGAGGCAGAATCAGCACCAGCTGGAACAACAGCAGTCATGGTGCCATCAGGTATGAGGATGCAACAGCAAAGGCAGCAAAAGCAGGTCAATCTTCAATAGTAGAAAGACAGAATAAAGATGAGCTCTAGGGTGTGGCCTTTTTTAGGGGTTCTGGTACACGCTCTGCAGACACCCGCACTGTCTGCGGACCGATCGAACACCCAAAAAAGGCTCAAAAAGTTCCAAAAATTATGTAGAACGCCAGGGACATTGTCTGGGACATGTGCAATGGTGAATTTGTATGGTAAAATACTTTGGATTGTCCAAAAAAGTACTTTTAACAAGTTTGGGGACCCGGACAGTGTCTGCAAATCAGGACACACCTGAGTGTGAGTGTGGTCACATGATGACATCGCGAACACGTCTGCAAATGGGAAGGGTGTCCGCAGGACACTAAATGCGCAGGAACAGTCATACACATGCGCGTGGGTGTTCTACAGACAGTGTTCGAGTCCTCAAACTAATTAAAAGTGAGACACACATGAGAGGGACAGTTACGGACAGGCGCAATGTTCGTAGGAGCTATGGGTGTGGTGCGCATGTGCGTAGATGTTCTACGGACAGTACGGACAGATATAGTGTCCTTAGGACACTTCCATTTTGGTTAATTGCAGACATTCCGGACACCAAGTGTTTTCCAAGAACAGTTCCATCTTGCTTGTGCACAATAGGGACAGGTACACTGTCCTTAGGACACCTCCATTTTGGTTAATTGTGGACATTCCGGACACTGAGTCTGTTCTAAGAACATTTCTGTTTTGCTTGCAGACAGTATGGAGAAGTATAGTGTTCTTAGGACACCTCCATTTTGGTTAATTGTGGACATTCCGGACACCAAGTGTGTTCTAAGAACAGTTCCATTTTGCTTGCAGACAGTACGGACAGCGATAGTGTCTTTAGGACACCCCCATTTTGGTTAATTGCAGACATAATGGACATCAAGTGTGTTCTAAGAACAGTTCCGTTTTGCTTGCGGACAGTACGGACAGGTATAGTGTTCTTAGGACACCTCCATTTTGGTTAATTGCAGACATTCCGGACACCAAGTGTGTTCTGAGAACAGTTCCATTTTGCTTGCGGACAGTACAGACAGGGATAGTGTCCTTAGGACACCCCCATTTTGGTTAACTGCGGACATAACAGACACCCGCACTGTCCGCGGACACCCTAACTGTCTTTTTGTAAAAAATAAGACACAAATGAAAACACACATAATATTTTTGTTATTATATACAGATGTAAAATTCATGAAAGAGAGGGGGAAGCAGAAACTGATACAAAAACAGGGGAATTAGAGGTTTGGAAAGGATGGATGGTAGGAGATGAAGGGATGGAAGTCTCACCATAATGTTTTTCTAGGTATTGAGGGCTTGGGGATAGTTGACTGGGACATGGAGAGGGGGGAAAAGGTGCATGTGGGACATTGATAATTAATTTGCTTATATAGAGAAGTGTCTACGATTAGTATCACTGTCTTCAGTCATTTCCGCATGAGGGAAATTTTCTTCAAACCATTCCAAAGTACTGGACATTTCTGTTTAAAAAAAAAAAACATTACTTTTAGTGTACATAATACAGAAAGTTTAGAAATATATAATAAAAATAAAGTTTACTTACCAGTTTCTGGTAAGTTTTGTTGTTACTGTTGTGCAGGTCTGCTGTTGCTTCTTGCTGTGCAGTTTCTGTGAGGTAATTATGTTGGAGGCATATCTTTTTTTGTTTTGGTATTTTCCAATTTAGGACATATGCTATTTAAATGGCCTGTGGTGTGTTACATAAACAAGTTCCCCTTCTTATTTATTATTACATATAATGTGTTTATGTGCTGCGTTTTGAACTTGTTCAGTGTTATATGGTATGATAGAACAATTTAAGATACCTCCTAAGTTTTTGGGTAGTGTTGATGTTGTCCGCGTCTGTCCGCGGACATACGCACGGTCCGCGGACATCAAAATCACTAGCAGGGGCTTCAGTATATTCTATGTTACATGTAAATAAAGTAAGGGAATCCTAGTAAACATCTATGAAATTCACACTGTGAATATGTATATTCAGTAAAAAAAAACTTTGATAAAGGGAGGTTATGGTTAAGTTTGCTATTAAAAACCTATGAAATTCATTTTTTAATAGCAAATTTGATGTTCTGGGTGTTAGTCTTAGCAATGCACGATGGTTGCGCGAGTTATGGTTGCTTAGCTTACCATAACTAGCGAATTTCAGGGTTTTTTCGGTTTTACTTGGAACCATATGTCCCTTTAACAAAGTTTTCTTACTGAATTTCGAAGGTTTTTAGTAGCTTATCCATAACGTCCCTTCAACAAAGATTTTTTACTGAATACATATATCTTTATAGTGGCAGCAGTTGCTTTGGTGTTCTAAACTAGTTCTTCTGTACCATATATGGTGCAATCTCACATCATGATGAAGTTATAATATTTCAAGCACATTACATTGCAGTCATGCAGATGGGTATGGTTAGGAGAGGAGAAGGTTGGGTGGTGGTGGCTAGAACAGAGGAAGCAACCACAGTGGAAGAGAGTGACTCAGGTGTGTTTTTCTACAGCAGATACCTGTGTGCACCTTATAGGCCATGGGTTTCTACATTCTGATGGAAAACATCTTCCTTTAGGGTTTCATCTACATGTTTTTAATTGAATCGGATGAGGAGCTTAATCAAATTAGAGGTTGTAACATTTTGGGATGCTTTATTGGAAGTTTCCATCTGCAACAGTTTAAAATAGGAAACACAGTGATTTTTTTAAGTTTGTGTTACTCTACAGCTATTTGATATAGAAATACTGACAGCTGTCAATGACAGTTTTCTGGGCACATTGGTTCTTCCATGGAATTAAGGCAAATACTTATAATTCCCATGCACACCTTCATAACTTTCTGTCATTGCAGTCCTGTAAATTGGGTATAGGTAGGATAGGAAGAGGTTGGGTGGAGGTGGCTGGAACATAGGAAGCAATAGACGTGGAAGATAGTGACGCAGATGTGCTTTTATACAGCAGATACCTGTGCACAGATTGTAGGTCATGGCTTTGTACATTTTGATGTAAATTAGCCTTTTTATAGGGTTCCTTTATATTGTCGTAATGGGACTGGATGAAGTGCTTAATCAAATTAGAGGTTGCAAAGGTTTGGGATGGGTTATTGGAAGCTTTCATCTGAAATAGCTTACAATAGGAAACACACTGAACTTTTTGAATGTCCTTCTTGCTCTGATACTATTTGACACAGAAATACTGCCAGCTGTTAATGCCACTTTTCTGGGCACACTGATTCTTCCATGGAGTTAAAGTGAATATTTAGCATACCCATGCACATCTTCCCAACTTTCTTTCATTGCTTTTTCCACTCTGTACTGAGCAGGTTTCCTGCAAGGTTCGAGCAAGTGATTTGCAAATTCTCCAAGAAAATGACAACGTCCAATGCAACGTAGACATACCCCTGGTGATTATTTTATTCATATGTTGAAATATGTCAGCAGGATATGTAGTCAAAGATTTATAAGCAAGTGATTTATATAAAAATTAAACAAAACAGAACTAGTACCAAATGTTTATTTTTCACCAAACAGGAGTTTCTTTAATAGGGGACAGACAAAGTTTGAAAGAATGAATACATATGCTATTTTTTGTTAGGGTTTTCTTTAATGAACAATGTGCCAAATACTTTGGCCTTGCCTGCTGCTTCCTTCAATGCTGCTAGCTTGCTCAAAACAGGTTCAGTGTATACTATGATGGCCCTTGTCCTTTCCGTTGTGTTTCTACTGTTGGTATTAGGCAGTAGGTGTTCAGATGGATTTCTAAACTCTGTACTGGTGGGCAGGGGTTTAGGAGGCCACCCTAGTGGAGGTTTATTGAAACAGGGGAACCATCTGGACAAGCTAGACCAATCTAGATAGGTTGGCAGGTGGTCAAGACTAAGTCTCAGGAGGGATGAGATTGATTGGAAGCCCACAATAAGTACACACACCAACAAACCACCAATTACTCTTAGACAAGTTTATATGAAATATATCGATACATTTACCTTCTGCCGGACCAAATAACACAAGTAACATTTGCAACGAAAGAAAAGTTATCCACAAATCCTTAAACTATACAGCATATATACAGTATGCTTCCTTATGTAATTTAGTGATAAGATACAACCACAATCTGTGAAGAGAGGGTTAAGTTAACACACAGATGGCATTAGGTTATTCTTCAGAGTTTGTTTGCTAACTTTCAAGTTCAACCCTAAGAGGAGTGGAGCCTTTTGCTCCACAGGACAGTTGTGTGTTAAAACGCACAATAATGCATATTAACAAAAAGCAGGTCTTTTTGTGAAGACTGCAGCCAATCAGGAAGGGGTTTGAGGTGATGAAGCATTGGTTTCCACTATTCGAGTAGGCCCTGCCCTTGGTGGCAAAGCAGTGTTCACATAGTTTGGTAGCACAGGCTAACCCAGCCAAGTTCAGATAACTTTAAGGGAAACCTTTGAGTAAAAAGGATGGGTTTTGCCAGTGGGCCACCAGTAAGTGTTACATGTACTCACCGACCCTCGGCACAGTCCAGACCAAACGTTGCTAGTTTAGTCGAGGTCGCTAGTAGGTTTGAGTCCAGAGGTTTTGCGGCGCTCCGGCTCTCAGTGGCTGTGGTGAAAGACGATCGTCTGTGACTGGACAGTTGCCATTTCTCAGCTTCCGAAGGAGATATGAAGAAAATGCTTGTGCAGCTGGCTTCAGGGCACAAGAGAGCAGAACAGCAGTGGATCTATAGTGACCATCACCACCAGCAGGAATCGTGGATGCAGGCAGCATTATGCAATCTCCTAATTCAGGACCCAGAGGAGTTAGGCCTGCGAAATTTGGTTGGAGAATGCATGGGACCACAAGCAAGCGATCTCCTAAGTCTTGGGTCTGTACTCAAGATGTTGGCAGTGCTGCGAGTTACCATGAAGTAGAGCTGAACAGTTCACTGGATGGTACAGGAACACTTCCAAAGGGGCTTGTTCTGTGGTTAAGCAGAAGGTGCTGAGCGTAGTTGTTCCAACTACTCCAAAGGTGCAGAGCTCCTTGGCAGGCTTTCTTGATTGAAGAAGAAAGCAGGGGTCCGATGGGACAGCAGAGGGTGAAGGGTGCCAAAATCTTCCAAAGCATCTCTGGCAGTTTCACAAGTCTGTTTCTGCAAGTAGGAGGCTTGGCTCCTTCTGTAGTTTGGTGAGAACACAGATGATCTACCTGGAATGGCTGCAGAGCCCCTCATTGTATCCAATACTAGCTTTGCACCAACATTGAGGACTTCAAAATGAAGATCTGCTCTCTTGTAGGTATCCCAAATGTGGACCAATCATGGCCAACGGTGGTCTCAGTTATTCAGGTACTCCAAACATCCTGGCACCAGTGGTGTGGATTGGGATGAGACAGTCCCAGCCAACATTCTGGGCACACATACGTGACAGGGTAACAAGATCAGTTTTTGCAGGAGGCTGCATGCCCAAATAAGGAAAACCCGGGTTGCTCGACATGAGTGATGGCAAGGGACAAAATGGCCATGGGACAGAACAAAAGACTTTGTGGCTCTGCCATTTTCAGACCTGGCCACTGTCTTGAGCCAAACACAGTAAATGTGGTTTGACTCAGTAAAACATTATGAAAAAGTAACTGCTGCCACCAGTTTGTCCCAGGCACACTCATACAATCACCAACAAATCATTGGAGGGTGCCTAGGGCCATAAAACAAAAAAAATAACCCCAGCAACCGGTACTGGAATGAACATTGTGTACTGTTAACTAGTTACTAATGAATGCCAAATAGTCAAAGACTTAGGGAAACATAGTTTCCCAGTAATGACAGTCTGAAGGACTTGTCGGTTTCCCCAAACCAAGCGGGTAAAAGCCCAGGGGACTTCAGCTGAAGGGTGGGATCCACTAGAAAAAGTCAGGTTAGTATGGCCAAACAAAACCAAAAAGTCTGGAGGGTCCATAAATGGAGAGAAAATTGTACATAAAGGACATCTTTCCTAACAGGAGGCATATGGCTTTTGGGGCCCATTTTGTCAGAACAATAGGGTATTTGCTTCCTCTTTTCTCTTATAGTTTGTGAGCAAGGTAGAGTATTTTTGTAATTGGTCCCAACACAAATGGTAATTGGTAATGGAATGATTTCCAAGATGCATGAAGCCATTTCTTGATGTGTTTAGCATACTTGCCCATGCGGGTGAGCATTAGTTTGTCTTTTTCAGGTACTTCAGCAATTCCTTTTGGCAGATGTGGTCTGGGACACTCATTCCATAATTTGTTTCTGGCTTTTTGACCAGTGGCGTTATGATCCTCCTCGTCAATATGCCGCTATTTTCATTGGTGGTTCCTATTCTGATGACCAGGAATAAATGAGAGTGTCTGGGTCAAAGTTGTCTCCAATTTCCTTCTGATTTTATTCTGTCTTTTTTTTCTTGAGAGCTTTTGTGCCTTTATCTTCACTGTAAGTTGACAGTGTTTTCGCCTTCTTTTCATTGGAATGCTCCTGCCAGCTGTCATTTCTTTCCACCATGTGCTTTGCTGGTGAGGATATTTTCTACGATATGCTTTCTTTCATCCGCGACCTCAGTGCTTTTCTCCTGCCACCGCTCTCCTTCCGTGGCGTACTGGGACAAGTGTTGCCATCATGAACTCTATGGGCTTTATTTCTTCGTCCCTTTTCTCTTCCATGGCCTTCTGCACTTTTCATCTTGTCCATGGCTTGGGAGAACTTAATCTTACTCTGCATGAGGGATAGATGCTGCTAACTATGTCTCAAACAAACTAGCACCCAAAGCTTTCTGGATGGTCTGGCCTATACTGGGCTGCAGTCTTTTTTGGCTTACAAGTGGTCTTGCCTGTTCATTGGATCTGTGAGCGGTGGTTGTGCAGAATCAACTTCCACCCATTAAAGGTGCTGCCAGCAGCAGCCAGTGTCTTGAAACACCTGTATCACTCCATTTGAAGAGTCATCAGAAATGCTAGAGCGGTTCGGAGAGGAGGCTTCATTTTTGTGGCATTGGGCCTCATTCCGAGTATGGCGGTAAGGGATAGCGGCCACCGGTAACGAGACCGGTGGCGGTGATCCCTCACTGCCATACTCCCAGTTCACTTTGCGCCCTCGCCCTTAACGCCTGCTTTGAGCAGGTGTTAAAGTCGAGGGCGCAAAGGGGCCTCCAAGCCAATAACGGTGACCGTAATGAACGGTCACCGTTATTTGCATCTTCCCCATTCCCATTGAGCCCTATGGGGGCTCATTTGGGAATGGGGAAGAGCCTTGGTGAATGGGGAATTACCGCCCTGCCAACCTTGGAATGGGGCGGTAATTCCGCCATCCACCAAGGCGCTGCCGGTCCGGGTACGGCGTCAACCAAGGCGTTAATAGCGCCATTGGTTAGCACCGTACTCGGAATGAGGCCCATTGTCTTTTTAGAGTTGTTATTTTTGTTATTCTACATTTTCCTTACCAGTTGAACATTTTAACCTGTCTAATCATGGGATCAGCAGCAGCAGTGATGATGATACCATCTGGGTCCCTAATCCATCACAATTCATGACGAATGACACAGGAATCAAAACCCCTCTAGAGAGTTGGAGATATTTCAAGGTGAAAGAACAGTGCTATAAAAGGGAAACAGAGGATGTTCAGTGCACATTGTGCAAGAAAACACAATGATGTGGCCCTTCTAATGTTCCGTCACAAAGCCTGGGAACATCAATCATGATAAATCATCTGGTACGAGTTTACTGAGATGATGTGGGTGATGTTTGTTGGAAATTGAATGATCACCACAAAATAATAGGATTCATGTATTACTTGCATGGAAATTGGCACCATGACCAACACCTGATTCGACCAGTGTGCCATCACCGACACTGAATGAACCCTTGACTTTGGCAGCAGTGTCAACTCCACATGTTCCAATTATACAGGCTCCCGATGTCTAAGTTATGAGAGTCATCTGTGGTCTATGCCAGCAATAGGTAGCTGTGGGAGCTGCTGCAGCTAAGGATTGGGACAAGTTAATAGCTGAATACCAGATAAATTGTCATCTTTAGTTGTGTTTTTTAAGTGGCAATTTTTTTCCCATCTTCTTTAGAAAAAACAAAAAGATTATGGGCCTCATTATGACCCAGGCGGTAAGGGTTTTACGGCGGCGTAAACAGCGCCGACCCTTACCGCCTGAGTACGAGGTCCCTTAGCGCCATGGCGGACTTAACACCTGCTTTTAGCAGGTGTTAAAATCCATGGCGCTAAGGGACCATGGAGTTAATTACGCCACCGTAATTTATGGTGGCGTAATTAACGCCTTCCCCACTCCCATTATGCCCTATGGGGCAAAAATGGGAATGGGGAAGGGTAAATGGGGATTGGGGACTTACCGCCCCGCCAAGGTCGGAATGGGGCGGTAAGTACGCCAACCACCATGGCGTAAACGTAGTTTACGCCATGGTGGTAAAGTCACGGCCCAGGCGATAACTTACCGCCTGGGTCGTAATGAGGCCCTATGTGTGCATAGATTAAACACTTATGGCATTAGACATTGGCCCTCATTACAACTCAGGCGTTAAGGGTTAACGCCACCGTTAACCCTTAACGCCTGATTCTGATTTTAACGCCTGCTTTTAGCAGGCGTTAAAATCCATGGCGCTAACCCGCCATGGTGCTAATTACGCCGCCGTAATTTACGGCGGCGTAATTAGCACCTTCCCCACTCCCTTTATGCCCTATGGGGCAAAAATGGGAATGGGGAAGGGAAAATGGGAAATGGGGATTTACCGCCCCACTCACCTTGGAATGGGGCGGTAAATCCGCCATCCACCATGGTGTAAACAGAGTTTACACCATGGTGGTAAAGTTGGTGCACTTAGCACCAAGGTTGTAATGACCTCCATAATGTTATTTATAAGTTTGCTTATAAAAACTTTGAATTTCTTAAAACAATGTAGGCTATGATTGCAGAAGTTGCACTGTGCACATGCTTACTCTGTTGCTGATGTAAACATCTGTGGATATTTAGTATAAGCAGATATGAAGTGTCAGTAAATATTTACAGCTTTATTTGCAGTGGAAACTCTGAGAGTGCATTTGTTGTGTAATTTAGAGCTTGCTCTGTGAAAAACTATTGTTTACCCTCCCACAGATTTCCATTTACAGATTCAAGAAGATATATATTTTAACTCTTTTTTTCGATGCATATTCATTTTCAATAAAAGATAAAAACATGCAAATACATTAATTTACACACAGGTTTGGGGAATTAGTGTCTTTTCAGTCTAAGGGCCTCATCAAGAGATGGGCCTTAGCCCCTAGATGCGGCAGGAATGCTATTATTGACACATTTAAGGGTTGGCCCAAAATGAGTCATGTGATAAGAGGGAGTTTAACCCCCAGCTTTTGTATGAAGGTACAAATGTCCTCTTAGAGACGGTTTTCGGCTGTTTTTGGTGCTATTACCACTGGCACAATTACCCCCGGTGGTAATAGTGCCCCCAAATTCCATTGGGTCCAGAGGACCCAATAGGGTATGGGAACTTACCACTGTAACGCTACTCATGATCCGGTGCTAATGGTGCCGGCCTGAGTAGTGGTAATGCTATTTACACTGGCGGTATCCCGGCAGTATTACAACTGGGATACCACCAAACTCCTGATGAGGCCATGAGTGTCTAATATATTGCACATCTGTGTTGCAGAAAATTATTATTTAACAATAAGTCCTGAGCCGGGTGCGGGGGGGGGTCATTGCCGCATCAGGTAATTCCCTGTGGTCCATAGATACAGGCCAAACCAAGGTGAGGGCCTTAACAAAGACCCTGGGCCGTTACCTGATGTGGTAATGCCCTCTCTGCACTGGGTTTATTGCTATTAAGACTCTGGCCCATTAGACTGGGATATTAATAGTGTCTTTATTTGGTTGCAAGACACACCAGCATTTTGCAATTGAAAAAGATGTCCGCCATGGAATGGGATACAAAGTCTGTTCCCCATTTCAATGTGCACCATATAAAAAAGGAGGAGCTCATGTGCAATTTCTGTTGTAAGGTTTTGCGGAGGGGACATTCAAAGAAGTC
Source organism: Ambystoma mexicanum (assembly GCF_040938575.1). Lineage (NCBI taxonomy): Eukaryota > Metazoa > Chordata > Amphibia > Caudata > Ambystomatidae > Ambystoma > Ambystoma mexicanum. Next base: position 440,205,418 of record NC_090932.1, on the reverse strand, counting down.
GTCGCAAAGTTTGGGAACCTCAACGTTCATTCAACATCTTGTCCGCATACATTGGGATGAAGTGGATGAATTGTATAGGTAGGTTCATGTGAAACATAAGGTGGAAGCCCATCGAGAAAGATTAGTCCAGCAGTATTTATCTCTGTCAGTTATTTTCCACTAACTAACCCTGAACGTCAGTCCATTCTGCCTGCACTCAATCTTAAAAACTTTGTGGTGATGTGCAAAACCAGTCATAGCTTGATCAAGGTGGGGGGTGGCACCCTAGACGCTTTGGGCAGGGCTCTTTTAGAACATACAGCCAATTGCCAACACCAGTGTGAATTTGCTTACCCCATTCTTTAGAAAATATAAAAGAATTTCCAAAATGTAAATTGCGAAAACAAATAAATGTTCTTTTTTAACATTTTGTTATATGTATGAATTCTGGTGTTTTTCCCTTGCCAGTTCCTACCTCTTTTTTTCCTGTGCGTATAATCATGGGTACCAGCTTTTTATTTTCGCTATCGGGGCAAAAGTACATGGTCATATCTTATTCTTGCAGTTGGTGATTTTTGTGCTTTTTCAGTGCTGCTTAAATGTGTTTAGTTGGGGTTGTACAGTGTAGCACAGCAGTCACTAAGAGACTGCCATAAAGCACAGGGCTTGTAGCATGATGTTTAACCAAAGTGAGAGATCCTCAGGAAAAATGTTAATCTCACTGTGTATTGCCTAAAAACATTGTGAGGTCTCAAAGGTTTCCATATTTTATATATATTTAACAGTACCACTAACAGTACCACTGGCAAAACAGGTCAAAATGAGTTCATCCTTGATGAACATTTTGATGGGTTGCAAATGCCATGGTTAGTAGTTTGGTAGTGTTTGGAGGTGCCCAATGGCCATAGCTAGTAGTCTGTTAGCATTTTAAAATGGACATTGGGCACAACCAAAGGTCCCTCAAAAATGATGAGACCACCCTATATCTTTGCCCCCATGGATAAAACCTCACCAAACTTCACAGAATCATTTTGAGGGTTCCATATACTTTATTTGCAAAGTTTGATAAGGATTCATCCAGGCAGGGCAAAGTTCTAAGCTACTGAAAACATGTTATTTTTTATGAGTTGAGAAACGTGACCATAAACGCAGGGTTGCTACCGCTACAAATTATTGAATGGCTGTGCACAATGGCCATGGCCAAAGACCATGGTTAGTGTTTTGGTAGTGTTCAGCCGTGCCCAGTGCCCATCGCTAGTGGTCTGGTAGCATTTTTAAATGGATAGCAGAGGGCATGGTCAAAGGTCCCCCAAAAATGTTGGGAGCCCCCTATAACTTTGCCCCTCTTGGACGAAACCGGCAAAGGCCGTGCCCACTGACCATGGCCAAGGGCCATGCTTGCTGTGTGGAAGTGTTCTAAAGATCTATAGAATAACAAAACCCTTGTACTTGAAGGAAAACACTTTAGTTGCAGGGTAGTTAAGGTGAGCAACGCATTGTAACAAAACCTTTGAAATTCAAGAAAACATCTTTAGTTGCAGGGACTTTAAGGTGAGAACTTAACCCAACAAAACCCCTGAAATTCAGCTAAAGCCACCTTAACTTCACACCCTCTGTTATGCAACCTATGGCCACAATGATGACATCACAAATCACAACACTGATGACATCACTAATTACACTACAACAGTAACTGACATTAAGCATGGCCTTCAGTTATGGACAGTGGTCACAACCTTCACCCATGTGCACTGAATATTTTAAAACACTAACAGGCTACCGACCATAGATGTTGGCCTTTACCAGTGGATACAGCTTTCAACAGTAACCATGGTACATTAAATACACTGATCAGGCACTAGCCATGGACTTTAGCACAATACTGGCCAGTGGCCACAATCTTTGGCAGCGCCCACTATATACTCATATAAATGGACCACTAGCCATGGCCTATGACCTTGAGCAGTTTGTACATCTTTTGGCCATGTCCACTGTATATTTTAAAACATTAAAATGCAATAAGCGATGGCTTTCGGCCATGCCCACTGTGTATTACATAGCACTACCCAGGCACTAGCTATAGACTTCGGCCGTGCCCAATGTATATTATATACACTAACCAGCCACTAGCCATGGTCTTCAACACAATACTAGCCAGTGGCCACAGCCTTTGGATGTACTGACTGCATAATCTAACATATTAATGGCCACTAGCTACGGCCTTTAGCCATGGCCGCTGACTGCATCTTTCAACGTTGCCCACTGTAAATATTAAGACCGTGATGGGCTACTAGGCATGCTTTTAACCATGCACATTGCTATTTTATAACACTAACCCGACCGCTAGCTAGGCTCTTTGCTGCTGGCCAGTGACCGCAGCCTTTGTCGTGGCCATGTCCATGGCCTAAATTGTTATTAAGGAAATCAAAATTTCATGAGCTAACTTATAAATGTTGTTATATCTAATTCCATTGTTGATGTAATCCGTTACATACAAAGTAATTAGTGTTGTCACCAGTTATGGCATCAGTGATGTAATTTGTAATGTCATCAGTGTTGTCATGCATGTAATTAGTGATGGCATCAGTGATGTGATCTGTGAAGTCATCAATTTCATGGAGTTTGTTGCATTAAGCTCTCACCTTCACATATCTGCAACTAAAGGTTTTTCCTTGAAAAAAAAAAAAATATATATATGTACATATATATGTATGAATATATATATTTATTTACTTATTTATTGTTTGCTTGTTAGGCAATTATACAATAAGATAATATAGTTTCAAAGCTTCCGAAGGACAGGGAAGGAGTGAGAATGGGAGGTACATTACAGCAAAATATTTAAGAGCAGAGGGGAAAGAGGGAGATGGACAAACCTACTATGCCTTATGAGTATTCAGAACACGCAAGTGCAGAAAGGAGAGGAAAGAGGGGGTAAGTGCTGGGGACTCCGAACTCATGGGTGAAGCCATAGACAAAGTGCTAGAAGTGCTGAGTGCTACACAGCCTGCACGCGGGAAGTGTAAGTGCGAGCTTCCAGAGCGGAGGGTGTGCAGATGCAAAGTGCTGTGGATAGACATGCGCTGGGAAGAATTGGTGAGGGAGGTCAAGGCCCCAAGGATGCATAAGGGCCAGGACACTGATTCAGCAACTGTGGGATTATCAGAGGAAGGAAGGAGGAAGAAAAGATGAAATACTTAAGCAGCTTCCAGAATTGAGAAGATACTTCTCAAGGCGCAGGGAGAAGGTGAGGCTATTCCAAAGGAGGGAGCCCGCAGAGGAAAGCAAGCGACCCCTGCCCTTTGTTAAGCAAAACACTTTACACACAAAGAGTTTGTACCAGAGGAGCAAAGTGATCTAGCGGGAGAATAATTGGTGAGATCAAGTTGAAGATAGCCTTTGGATAATGCAGAGGGATTTAAATGTAATCTGTGCAGCAACCGGGAGCCAATTAAGACTTTTTAGTACAGGAGAGATGTGGTCCCTGGGCTTAAGGCCAAGGATAAGTCTTGCTGCCATATTCTGGATAAGCTGGCGGGGTTGTAGAGTAAAAGAAGGAAGATTCAGGAGGAGGCTGTTACAGTAGTCAAGTCTAGAGAGAACCATGGCTTGAGTCACATTGGGCTTCTGAAGGAAATTGAGAAAAGTAAAATTCCTTTGAGAAGGAAGAGCTAATAGTTGGACTTCTTGGCAATGTCCTGAGTGTGAGGGAGGGAGGAGAGAGAGGTGTTGAAGATGACACCAAGGTTTCTGGCTTCAGTTGAAGGCACAGGGGGAGAGCCCAACGAGGAAGTCCAGAGAGAGTGGAAGAAGGATGTAGCAGGGGGCCCAATGCAAAGGATCTCAGTTTTACAGACGTTGAGGCAGAGATGATTGGAGGCTCACCAGGGCTGGATGGCAGAAAAACAGTCAGGGATGATGGAGGGTGCATGAGGGTCAGCAGGGAGTCTGAAGAAGAGCTATGTGTCATCTGCGTAACACTGGAATTTGGATGAGAAAGAGGAGATGAGGCGTGCAAGGAGAGCAATGTAGATGTTGAAAAGCCAGGTGGAGGGTATAGAGCCCTGGTGGAAACCACAGGTGGAGATGGAAGTAAGAGTGGAGAAGGGGCCAAGGATGACTTGAGAAGAGCGGTTAGAGATGAAAGAGGACAGCCATTCCAGTGCACGTTCTGAGATAGCAAGTGTATCGTGGAGACTTTGTATGAGGATGGAATGGTCAACTGTGTCAAATGCAGAGGAGAGATCGAGAAGAATAAGGACAGCTGGGAAGTTAGAGTCCAGAGACGTAAGCAGTTCTTCACGGGTGTTCAGAAGTGCAGTTTCCATGCCTCTGGATGCTCAGAATCCAGAATGATGGTCGTGGTAGCCACCAACAAGATCAGTGTGAGAGATGAGTTGGGGCAAGGCCAGATTTTCAAGCAGCTTCCCCAGGAAGGGGGTGATAGAGATAGGGCAATAGCTGGTAGGGCAGGTAGGGTCAGAGTGGGTGCACAAGCGGACACTTAAGGGGAGGGGAAAGTTCCAGTGACAAAAGAGTGATTGTAGAAATCAGCAAAAGCAGGGGCAAGCGAGCCAATGTTATCCTTGATGGTCCTGGATAAGCAAAGGGAGACCTGTTTAGAAAAGACCTGAATGGAGCGGTCAACTGTGGTAACTTTTTCAGGTGTGAAAGGAGAGAAGGAGGAAAAGGAGGAAGGAGGAGGGAGGCGAGGAGTGTGGAGGCGGGTGTGGGATGGCCAGTGAGGGAGTGTCGAAAAGGTGGTCACAATGTCCTGAGTTTTGATGGCAAAGTGTGAGGCCAGTACATTGCAGAAGGCCTGGAAGGAGAAGGGGAGGAGGAGACTGCAGAGGGGTTTGCTAGTTCCCTGCAGATTTTGAAAAGTTCAGCCGAGTTACTGGATGCGCTGGAGGCCCATGCCTGAATGTGGTCTCTTTTATTTGCATGGATGGCAGGTCTATATTGTCTTTGGAGCAGGTGTCAGGCCAGTTTGTCGGAGGATGAGCATGAGATTAGCCACTTCTGTTCTTCTGTCCTGCACTTTCATTTCAGGTTTGCAAGTTTGGTGTCATACCAAGTGTTACACTTTGAGGCAGGTTTCAGATGAATCCTTGTGACTGGGGCAAGAATGTCAAGAGTCTTGGTGATGGAAAGATGGAGGTTGCTGAAGGCAGAGTCAGCGGTAGAGTCAGAAATGAGGGTTTGAGGGGGTGAAGGTGGAGGTGAAGGTAGCCGCAGTCACTCATTTCATTGGGCGGATGTTAATAAACACGTTTGGTGGGCCTTTTTGGGGGGCGAGGAGAGAATGGTCTGACGAGGAGAGAGGCATGACTAATGGGGGGGGAGTTCAGAGTGTATGAGGGCATCCAGAGTGTGTCCAGCTGTGTGGGTTGGCACAGAAGTGAGAATGGAGAGGGAAAGTGAGGAGCAGAGGTCCATGAATAGAGTGGACGCAGAGTCAAGGGAGTCCAGTTGAACACTGAAATCACCCAGGAGGAGAAGGGTAGAGGTGGATGAAAGTAAGGAAGATCAGACGTCCACTCATTCAGAGAGGAATAGGGAGATGGCGCTTGGAGACCGGTAGATGGTAGCAGTGGTCATAGTGGAGGTGGGAGAGGTGACCAACTTGCAAACTAGGCTTTCAAAAGAGGAATAGGCTGGGTCTGTAAAATGGAAGCAGGAACCCACTGGGGGAAGATTAAGTCACCCCCACGCCCACCAGTGCGGTGAGGTCGAGGCTTGGATATGATCTTGAAGCATTCAGGGAGGAGGCAGTCAAAGGCAGTGTCTGAGCTGGCATTGAACCAAGTCTCGGTAAGAGCGAGAATGTTGAGGTCAATGGGACTCATTACGAGGTTGGAGGTAGCCATGGTGCTATTAGCGCCATGGCTGCCTCCAAACTAGTTCCGACTCCGCCCTGGTGAATGGAGCAATTACCGGTCAATTCCAAGGTTGGCAGGACTGGTAATTCCCCATTCACCAGGGCCATTCCACATTCCCAATTTGAGCCCCCATAGGGCTCAAAGGAAATGGGGAAGGCGCTAATAACGGTACCGCAAATTGCGGTACCGTTATTAGCTCTAGAGTCCCTTTGCGGGTCCCGTTCTTAACACCTGAAGAAACCAGGCATTAAGGAAGGACCCGCAAAGGGAACTCTTAGTAGGGTGGTAAGGGATTACCGGCACCGGTGCCCTTACAGGTGCCGGTATTCCCTTACCGCCCACCTCATAATGAGGCCCAATATCTTCAAGAAAGAGACAGCTGTCAGAGGAGTGTTTGTTGACTGAGTGGGTGTTAAGAGTCGCCAGGTGGAGGTGGTCTGCACTTTTGAACGTTTTCTGAGGTGGGGTACAGGGGCATGGTAAACCATTTAGAGGAGGAAGCGAGAGAGAGAGAGAGAGACAGAGAGAGAGAGAGAGAGAGAGAGAGAGAGAGTAGAAGGGTGAGATGCAGGCAAAGGTAGGAAGTTAATGAGAGAGGGCAGGGTGCAGTCAAAGAAATGGAGGTTGGGTTGTGGACCCTGCATCAGAATGGTGCCAGTCTGATAGACATTAACGGAGAATCCTGTGGAATGCGTAACCAGGCAAGATTTCTTTCCACTTGGTGCCACTGTTAATAGAGGAGTGAGTGAAAGGAGAGAGAGTGGAAATGAGAAGGGGGGTGTCCAAAGATCAGGAGAGGGGACAGAGACAAGCACTGACATAGGTGTCTCCAATGGGAAGTCCAGGGTTTGCATTCAAGATGTCATGTTCGTGCTTTTTCCTACCAGACCTGGAGCGGGATGGGGGATAGGTGATATAGTAGCAGTTAGAGAATATAGGAGAGATGTAGAGAGCCGTAGGAGGGCAGAGGTTGTAGCCAAGGAATGAGGAAGGAATGGTACCACTGCACAGTTCTGGCTAAACTTAATAGGAGGCCGAATAGATTGAGTCAGAGAGAATCAGTGAAACCCAGAAGAGATGTAAAAACAATACACACCCAAATCCGATTTTAGAATGAAGGCAGCAAGCAATGCAGTGCAGATGGTGCACAGGTAATGTAAAAAAACAAAAAAAACAAATACGATTTTAAAAGTATACCCCAAATTCGATTTTGAAATTAAGGCAGTAAACAGTGCAAACAGTGCAAACAATGCAATGCAGATGGTGCAGATGGTGCAGATGGTGCAGATGGTACACAGGTAATGCTAAAAAGACCCAAATTTGATTTAAGCAATAAGCCCTGAGCCGTGGAGACATTACGGAGTCAGGTAATTCCCCGGGGCCCATAGTTACAGGCCGGAGCATGGTATCTTGCCATAAAACTCCTCATAGTTCATGTAGTCATGCACATGCCTGCCCTCTGCCACTGGATCAGCTAAAAATATGCCAGGATTCACTATTTTACACCTGACCATTTTAATCGCTGGATTTGACATAATCACTTCATATACAGAAGCTCTCTGAGATGTCAATGTACCCTTAGGTTTCTCCAAAATTGCAAACAAAGCATGCTCCACAAATAGTATCATAGAACAACCCAACACAATACTTGTAGATTTCTCAATTGTGAATTAAGCGGCTGCCAAGGACTGTTTGCAAGGAAAGCTTTCATAACCGGGTCTAAATTCCCACTGTAATATGCCAGAGGTTTGGACCCTAATGTAGTCCTCTGTGTAAGCACTGCTGTCATAGCTGTCCCATTGGTGTGCGAAAACAAGAAAAACCCCTCTGCATAATTGGGAATTCCTAAAACAGGAGCTGTACAAATTGCTTTCTTCAATTCTTCAAATCCTCCTTCCATTTCTTCTGTCCATTCTATTTTCTCCTTATTCACCTGTACTTTATTTAAGCCTGTAAAAGGGGTCTTGTGTGCGAACTATAGTCAAACCCCCATGCTCTCACATAATTCCATAATCCCAAAAACTGTTGCATCTGCTTCACCTTGTATGGTTTTGCAGTTTTCATGATCGCTTCAGCTCTTTCAGGTGTTACCGTCTTTCCCTCATGTGAGATCAACTGGCCTATGTGCAGCACTTCTTCTTGACAATACTGTAACTTTTCCTTTTCTACCTTGTATCCCAAGCCTGCTAGAATAGTCATTAATTGAATGGTGTCTTGTTTACACTCATCTTCTTTTGTGCTACAAATCAAAATGTCATCTATGTACTGTATCACAGTGCTTTTCAAATCAATATTGCCCAGGTCCATCTGTAGGACTCCATTAAAGATTGATGGAGACTCACAATACCCTTGAGGCAGCCTTGTGTGCTTCAGGTGAATTTGATGAAACGAAAACTAAGTCAAGTCTTGTGATTCTTTGTGCAACGGGATTGAGAAAAATGAATTTTACAGATCAATCACTGTGAAATATCGGGCTTCTACTGGGATACTGCATAGCATCATTGCTGGATTAGGAACTAAAGGATACTCTGCCTATAAAATCTGGTTAATCTGTCTCATATTTTGTATGAATCTCCACAACCCTCCCTTTAATTTCTTCACAGGGTACACAGCAGTAATACACAATGTCTCTAAGGTACCAGAATACCTTGCTCCATCAGTGCTGAGATAGTCTCAAAAATGCCCTCATCTGCCTCTCGAGACATTGGGCCTCATTACACGGAATGGCGGAGAACCATGGCGCTATTAGCGCCATGGTTCATGCTGGTAAAATACCGGCACCGCCTTGGCGGAAAGGGGAATTACTGCCCCATTCAAAGGTTGGCGGGGCGGTAATTCCCCCTTCTACCATTGCCCTTCCCCATTCCCATTTTCGCCCCATAGGGCTCAATGGGAATGGGGAAGGTGCTAATTACGGTACTGCAAATTGCGGTACCGTAATTAGCTCCCTGGGTCCCTTCGTGGGTTGGTTTTTAACGGCTGCAAAAAGCAGGCATTAAATCCCCCAACCCGCAAAGGGACCTCGTAGTAAGGCGGTAAGGATTTACCGGTACCGGTATTTTACCGGTACCGGTAAATCCTTACCGCCATCCGTGTAATGAGGCCCGTAGTGTATTGTCTTACTCGTGGTAAAATCGCTCCTGGTTTCAGCTTTATTTTAACCTTCCCTGCTCCTTTTAGTAGGCCTACATCATAAGGACCTTCAGTCCACAAAACACTTGGCACTTTCTCCAGGTTATTTTTAAAAAATGCTGGACGCTGCCACATTAGCTGTGGGATCTCCCTTTTCTCTATTCTGATCCAATATGTAATGCTCATAATGAACACCACTTCATCATCTGTTGGATCATCTCTAAACATGTCATCGTCAGTGACGTCAGTCAGTCTGCACCCTTCCCCATTGGCGATTACTGTTCTCCATGGCCTACACTCATCATCTGTTCCTTCGAGCATTATCATTTCCCCTTGTACTATAGCTGCATCTAATTCTGTGGGGATGGTCTGTCCCCTCTCTTCGATCATAGGTACCTGTGGTCTAAATAAAAATTAATCAGGTATCCTCATAGTCCTTCCCACTAAACCAGGTAGCCATGTTAACATAATGCTTACCACACAAAAATACCTCGCAGAGCCATTTGCCATGTAAATGCCAATATAAACTCACCCACATTCATATAGAGTACCCCCGGAGTGGAGCACACTATACATTTGTCAGTAAAATAAATCATCATGTTCATTTTTGTCATTAACTCTCTTCCCAAAAATTTAACTGGTGTCTGCCGTGAATACAACAATGTAACAGACATATCATACTCTTCTATGGAGACTGGTAATTCGTCAGTAAAAGGAACTCAACTTGTAGCTCCAGAGAATCCTTGAGCATTCATGGCATTTCCTGACATTGGATATTTCCCCTCCCGTATACATGAATGAGTTGCACTAGTGTCTACTAAAAACGAAAAAGATTTGCCTCCTATTGTCACATCAACCCCTTGGTTCCTCTTGGGGGTCTGGTGTTACGGATAGTACTGAACACATCAAGTTGCCCAGTGATCTGTACTATTGCGGCTATATGGATACCCCTGTACCTGTGAAAGGATTCCCTCCTACCACAGTGGCATCCCCGATTCTAGGCGTCAATGACTGCCCTGTGTTTGCATTCTGCTGTATCTGCTTGGGCGCGTGCTGCGACTGCCCTTGCAGTGGATTTTTGTGCCTGCTGCACTTGCAGCACTTGTGCCTGATACACTGTCTGATCTTGGGCAAATCCTTCCCTAGCTTGTGAGATATATGCTGGTGGATAAGCTGTCCCCACTCTTGAGAATTGACCATTTTGTGCATATCCTTGGCTTGCGCATGTGCGCGCAATGTGCCCTGTCATCCCACATGTCCAACATGTAGGAGGACCCCGACTGACTAGTCCCGCTTGGTTGAACCCTCCTTGCACATTTTGATTCTCATTCTGCACATTCTGAAACCCAATTTGAGTATTCTGAAATCCATCCCTTTCTCAATAGCCCATGCCTCTACCTTTTGGTACAAATCCCTTCCCTCCTTGGTGCATTGGGCACCGCATGCAATGTACCCAGAGCTTACTGTACTCCTAGCCCTTCTCCTCTCATCAATACCGCCCCTTCTATGGCATACTTTGACAATTTCTTCTGGACTAACTTGGCTTCCTCAAGTTTTCTAACATCGTCTATCTTCCTATTTGTTCCTGTAACAGCCAACAGTGATGCACTATACTCTACTGTATTTCAGGCCATGGTTTCGCTTCCATTCCCACTTGCTTCTTAATTTCCTCTGTACCTGCTCAGGCAACCTCTGACATAAAATGTGGCACAATACTGTCACTGCCTTTCCCCATGACTCACATGTTTCAAGAGAGCAGCGATCTTGAATATCCTGAATGTAAGCAAGTGGATCTTCATCTTCTTTCATCTTTCAGGTCCTAGTCACACCCATGTCTGAGACATCAGGATACTGTATTCTGAGAGCTCTCCAGACATCTGTCCTACAATTATTGAATGGCGCTCCATCGTGCACCGTGTTCTCTGCCGTGACACTTGAATATCCTGCTCTTGCCCAAATGTCATCATGTCTTTCCCCTAGAATGGCTGCTAGGAGGCCCTATTTTCCCACACCTGCCGTTAAACTGGGAAGTTTGAACCTTAAATTATCCTTATCCAACTGTGGCAATGGAATATACTGTGGCCTTGCTCCCTCTTTTTCCAATAAGGGAAACTGCGTAAATCTCAATTCGCAATCAGCTCCCATCGTCTGCCTATACATAGTGGGGATGATGGTTCCTGATTGCCTTCTTCCTGGCAATGACCTTAACCTATTTACTTATGGCTGTAACTCCCCCTTCTCGCTATATGATTGTTCTTTAGGGCAATCTGGGTAGGCTATAGTACCTGGTGTTCTTTCTTTAGGTCACTCTTGATCAGACTATCTTTCTTCCTTGTCTGCCTGCAGGCCTCCCTCGAGAGCCCATGCACCTCCTTCTTCTTCCCCACTGAAGTATTCTCTCCTCACCTGACATATTTAGTCCCCAAATAGTATGGCTCTCATCTCCTTCCCCCTTGTCTAAGTTCAGTCTACTTAAAGACAAGGTTCGATGCTCAATACTGAATGGAATACTCTCTTTGCTTTGTGATTGGAAACTAGGGTTTGCACTCCCTTCCCTCGGCTTCCCGATTTGCCACTTTCTCTTAAGTCCTGATAGGCTTTATCGATCCAATCTCTGATGCTCCTTATTTAGAAGTTCTCTTCTAGGGTTACTCTGGATGGCCCTGACGTTGCACCCCGTCTCGGGAGGAACTCTTATATACTGCTCCATTGTATCACTGGACTTGGCTTCATTAATTTCTTTTGAATGTGATCAATAACGTGTTCTCATCACCTCCTCTTTCGTTCTTATTATTCATCTACCTCTCTTTGCTTACTTGCTTCCCATCTAACCCTCTCTTCTTCCTTTATCAATTCTTCTCTCCTTACCCAGCTCTTCTTTTTTCCTCTTTTCTTCATCTTTGTATTCTTTTATTTCTTAATGTCTTCGCTTTCTCCTCTTCTCTCTTCCTTTCTTGCTTATCCCATTCCTCTATTGCTCTCTGTCTGTGTTCATACTTCCTTTGCTCCACTGCACTTTCTTCTTTCTTTTGTTGCTCTTCCTGATACATCTGTTCTCGCAGGTGTCTGCTCTTTCTTTTATACTCGTCTTCTTTCAATGTCTTCTCTCGCTCCCTGTCTTTTCTATCCTGTTCGTCTTGGTCATCCCTTTGCCTAACTTCCTCAATGCTTTTCCCATCTAGCTGGAGTAATATCTGTCTTCCATCCATTCGTTCTGTAGGAGTGGTACTTTGTCATCTTTATTCTTCTCTCCTTTCCATCTGTTGATCTCTCATTCTATATATGTGGATACATTTGATCGCTTGCTTTTCTCTTCCCTGTTTTGTAAGACCTTAAAGATCTCCTATTTTCTCTTAGTCTCCTCTGGACTATCATCAATACTATGAGCAGGCGGTTTGGTTTGTGTATCAGATTACTATACCCCATTGTTGCTTTCAGTTCCTTTAATGGATATAATCCTACGTCTTCCGTGCTATCACTTGTTACCTCAGGCGAGGCAAGGGGAGCAGAAGGATCAACACCTTCCTCTTTACAATGGTTAATCATCCAATCCTCAGATGGCGGATCCTCTTTCTCTTCCTCGTACATTTTCTAAAGCTCTAAAATAGAAAATGTTTTCTCCAATTTCTTTCCCGTATACACAGTGTGCAATTATGTGGTCATGTGTTGCAATACTGCTTTCGACAATTATCCCACTTGTGGCCATGGCATGAACATCTTATCTGCCATGCCTTTCACCTATTCTGCACTGTACTGCTTGAGCTTGGACATCTGTTTTGGCAATGTCTTACATAAATGCATCAGAGGAGTAATGTCTCCCATTGTGACGAGTCTCAATTGACTGTCAATACTTAACAGTGTTTACAAAAAATACATTTTATGAAAACAACAAATATCACTGCACTCCAACAATTGCTGCTCAAGCCTCTATTTTTTCAATAAATTCAGCCTATCTCAGAGTTGGTACAGACAGTTTCTCTAGATAGACGCTATGGCTCCTTGACCTTTTTTCAACTCTCCTTACACAATTGTCGCTCTTCGACACCTCAAAATAACACAAATACACAAACAGACAGACTAGTCGACTCTTCACATTTATCCTCAGTGATCACTCCTCTTATCTCTACCCCTAATAACATCCTGATCAGAAGGTTTGAGTTGTCATCTTATATGGACCTGCCCAATACGTAGCTTTGTTTACTTCGACTGAAGTGTATGACAACTCCATCTGAACCACTTCAGTTAGTACTCCCGGGCCTTCTACTCTCTCATTTACACATAAAAAAAATCACATGTTACTTTTCTTATTACTCGTTACTTTTTCGAGTTACTTTCTGATTACCAGTTAATATTTAACCATTACTTTCTTAAACTACCCATTACTTTCTAACTATCACAATCCTATCCCCTCAGTTTGTCATTCTCCTTAGTCTATTCACCATTCGCCCTTTCAGCTCAAGGCATTCAATATCGACTTCTCCCTCCAACCAACCACTCTTGCCTTCTGTCCGCAAAGTGACTGTGGAAACCAGCAGCGATTTTATCAAAGAGGGACCCGTCCCACCTCTCTCTATTTTCTTGCAAGAATTCTATATATCGTCCGCACTTCACAGGAAACATGGCGGAGGGTACGGGATCGTCCGAAAGTCTGGAGTCCTACTGTTCGATGGGTCTTTTTATCCAACCATCCAACATGCTACCAAGTGAACACTTATGGTCCTTTTAATTAAGGTGAACAAACAAAGAAGATGGGTGAGTCACACCCAACTAAACTGCCACTCACTCTAAATCTCATCCAAGATTAGAAAAATGTTCAGAAAATGTATAACAGACAAAGCCAAGCAGTCTTCATTTGACCCATCTATGATCTTTGGCTTATACTTTGCTGTGACACATACACAGCTATCAAACCACCTTTCTCCACTGGTTGAGCTTACTAAAATTGTGGCATTGAATGTCCAGATTCTACACATATATTTTGAAAGTTTCAGATTCTTCTGTGTACATCATGTGAAAGAAACCCCCAGAGAAGGTCACCGAGAATTGGAACTTTGACAAATGGAAACCAGATTTATTCTAGATTTTGAAACTAAAAAGCCAAAGGGACACAATTTGGATGAAGAATTGTACACATTTTTAGGAACTCAAAATTGACATACAAGTCTGAAATAAGTGTGGCTGTTCCTAACATCTTTTTACCCAACAGGTCTCTATTTGCGTCAACATATAACATGGCTCGGAATCATCAAAAAAGAAAACAAAAAAGGAAAAAAGTGTGTTCCATCATCAAATAACAAATTGATGCTGATGTAATTGCCAGAATTTTTGTTTACAGTTTGGTTGTAGTTTCACTTCAGAATTCACAAAAATGGCATGCGCCATATTTTGTTTTTATTGGTGATTAGGTGGTAAAGGACAGTCTTGTCTGGGTTCCTTATCGGGAATCCTTTAGTGTTGCTTAAAAAGAGTCATGACATACATCCATGTGGTTGAGAAATGCAATACTGGTGATGGTTGGGATCCCGAGTATAAATATAAGACCATTGTCTAAATTCTAAGGCAAGCTTAGTCTATATGATATTTGCTATAGAATGGCACCAATGGCACAGAGTATCCCATCTTAACATAAACCTTTAATGCAGTGACAATGATTATGCATGATGCATTGTATGATATAATATTTAAAAGAAGGCACTAAGAACTTTTCTATTAAGAAAAGAACAAATATTGGCAGCTAAGTTTTTATATTTTTGCACTTAGCACTTTAAAATTGTAAGCGGAATAAGAATTGCTGCTATGTTTTTGCCAACAAATTAAGCACCCTCTTATGCACTATGCAATTTATCAAGGAAATAGCAAATGTTGCGGTTATAGTTCTGATGCACTAAGCACCTTATAATGAAAACAAGAACAGTATTGTTTACCTTTTTTTAAATGCATCAAGCACTTTATGATCATAATATCGGAAACACTGCTGTTTTGGTTTTATTTATGAGTAAAGCATTTCTCAAGTGCTACATATTTTTATTGAATGTACAATAATTATTGTAGTCATGGCCTTGATGTATTTCAGCAACACAGAAGTTATTGTCCTCTTCTGTAAAAACCATAATTTCTACACAGGAAAATAGCCTCTGAAAATGGCTAATCATATTTGCCAGTAAGAAAATATGCCATAATCAAACTCATACAAGCACACCACTATTTGTTCGAAAACTGGCTCAAAATGGCCGCCATGGTATTCGTGTGTAGAACGTGGAGAAAAGAGGAAATAGACATAGGACAATCACAGAGTGGAAACCATAGAGACTAACAATGTGTAAGAGTATATGTATCACCCCAGTGTTTGAAAACATTGTATGTGAACAAGCAGCGAGCACGCTGCGAAACGCGTCATACGAGCGTTCTCCTTTTATAAGCTTTTTTTATGGTTTGATAATTAAATAACATTTTGGATATTACGAGAGGAAAACAACCGAGTCAGGCTGGTTCTTGAAGCTTCAGCGCAGCACAGACGTGTGGATCGATTGGAGTGCAGATCCTCCTTTGGGGCGCCAGAGGTCCGGCTGTTGTCCCCTTTGTTCATATATATATATATATATATATATATATATGCAGCACCACCGTAATTCTATTCAGTACTCATAGCTAGCCTTACGATTACTTACAAATGCAATCTTTATTCTGCACTTCTCGATTCCTTACTTCGCCAACAGATTCTAAAAGGTCTATGCATTCTCTTCTCTGTTCATCCTTCTCAGTGCGTCACTCTAGTCTCTTGTGACATCACCAGTCTTCCCTTTTCACATCTTCATACTTCTTGGAGGATCTCCCTCAGGAATCCGTCATCGCTTCAGAGATACATCATGTAGGGTTTTCTCAGTGGATACTTTACCTCAAATGCTCTTCGTGGTACAGGTACCATTACTGGCATTGCGCATGTCACAATTTCGGGTTTCCAACATATAGGCATTCAGCTGCTCCTCTACACTTGTGTCTGTCTTGCTTTGATGCCGTTCTTACAGGGTCAAAGTTGGACCAACAAGCGAGTTAGCGGTCAATAATGCCTTTCTGTGGTTCTTGGTGGTTTTACTGTGTTGACTCAGGGTTCTTTGTGCTTTTCATGTGGTTCGACATGGTTTGGGTACAGCGGTCACATTGTTGTAGGTAGCAAGCGGTGTCAAGCGGAGATCAAGCGGGAGCTTTTGTGGCTCAAAGGCAATGCTTGAACAAGTGCAGATTGTGGGGGCCACCAGGTCTGGTTTGACAGTAAGCTCTACTGTGAAGATGCTGCTGACTGGATGTGCTGTTCTACATAACTGATTCAAAGAGGCGTTTGAGGGGCTGCAGTGGAGTGTGACAGCCAGCAGGGTCAGTTCAATGGCAGAGATGCTTGAGACTGGATGTGTAGCTTTGATTGAGTGGATCAATGCAGTGTACAATGTTCAAGGCTCGATGGTCCACTAGGGTCAGTCTGACTGGAGATGAAGATCGGTAGCAAAGATGCTGGCGAGGCAGGCAAGCAGTGGTTCGATGCAATGAAGAGCTTGTAATTCGAAACAAAGGCAACAATGTGCTCAGCGAACATGCTTTGGTGTTTAACACGTTTGAATATGCAGTTCATTGGTCTGAAGAGCAGGTGAGTGCCAAAGGCAGATCTGGAGTGTTCTCATGGTTTGATGCAGTTGAAAGGGCTCAATTCATGGTTCAAATGGGTTCAGCAGCAAAAACACAGTGTTGTCTTGACTCTCGGTTGCTGTGAGTCCCAATCCAGAGGGTCAAAGATAAGTTCAGTCCTTGTTCTCGGGTCAAACAACGGAAGTCTGGAACACAGTAGCTGGCGTCTTACAACACAGTGAGGTCTTCAGTACGGTTGTGGCTGGCAGAGAGGCAAGGCTTTTATCATTAGCAGTTCATTCCCAATGTTCCCTGGGAATGGATAGGGGACATACCTTGCCTCTGCTTTGGACACTCAGGGGGGTCATTACGAGGTTGGAGGTAGCCATGGCGCTATTAGCTCACAGTCTTAAAGTCCATTATTATGGAAATTGAAAAACCTAATTTAAGAAACCAAAATGTTTTAGTAATTCAACTACAGAAAATGTCAGGAGAGTTTCATGTCCGGAGATGATTCTGTTTCAGAAGAAGTCGGATATCAATCCTTCATCGTTTCTTAGATATTTCAGGAAAAACGAGTATCTCAGATTGCAGGTGCCTTCGCATTCCATTAACAAGTGCCTCAGAGACTGATATGAGGGATTTTCACACACTTCACATAGTTTCTGTGAGTCTTCCTCTTGTCTTCTTTGTGCCCGCACTTCCCCAACTGGTAAAAGGTTTAGTCTTACCCTAAGACAATTATTTGTCGCCTGCCTATCTGGACATTTTATCAGATATCTCGCTAGAAACCCCAGCTTTGTGTCCACAGATTGGAAGACGTTTGGTTTATTCACGTTTCTGACCTTTGCAATTGTTTTGATCCAATCACCTCTTTCACCAATTGCTTTCACTTTCTGGGGTATGTTAATTAAATCTCGAGTTTTAAGTCATATTCTGACAGAAAGTCTTTGGGCCTCATTACAAGGTTGGCGCTCAGGTAATAACGGCACTGGTAATGCAATACCGGCATCCATTACTGGGCCGTTGTATTATGACCCTAGATGCCGGTACAACTGGCATCGACAAGGACCCGCTGTGGCCGTGCACTACCGCACTAGCATGCAGGCGCACGTGCGGGTGGCATGCCCGTAATACTGGCATCCCGCAACGAAGGGGACACCACGAGTCGCTCGGACATGTACATGCCGGCATCGAGATGCCGGTAAGAAGGGCCACCATGATGCCGACAATACCAGCATCGCGGACCACCCGTAAACAGCAAACTGCTGTGTAACCAAGTGCCACAGGTGCACACAATCAGCACAGGTGGAGGCAATAGAGTCAGGGCCAGTACAAAAGGAGCACACCCACGCACCACACCCCTTTCCAAGCCAAAATGCTATCACTTGCACTTGCCATACTGGGGCTGGAGGACATGCCTGCACTGCTACTCCTTGAGCCGCAGTACAACAGGAAACACAGAGGAGACGCAAGAGGAGAAGGAGGGTGAGACTGGCCCAGCAAATACCACCAGTGCAGGTAG
Source organism: Ambystoma mexicanum (assembly GCF_040938575.1). Lineage (NCBI taxonomy): Eukaryota > Metazoa > Chordata > Amphibia > Caudata > Ambystomatidae > Ambystoma > Ambystoma mexicanum. Next base: position 440,187,283 of record NC_090932.1, on the reverse strand, counting down.
TTGTTCCCCTCAGACAGCCATCAATTCCACGTTTAAGGGCTAATCCATTTGACTTAACCCCACCACAGATCCACACCCTGTACTGGCTGGACAGGGACACCATCACCAACATAGTGGAATTGATACAGGATGACTTGTTCAGCCTGATCAACATCCGCACATCCATCCCCCCTCTGCTGAAGGTGGCATCTGTGCTCCACTTCCTGGTCACAGGCACTTACCAACACACAGTGGGCCAAATGCATGGCATGTCGCAATCATGCTTCTCTGTCGTGTTATACCATGTGCTGGATGCACTACTGAAGCATGCAAGTGCCTATATATCCCTCCAAGGACACCACAGGAGGCAAATGCCACCAAAATAGCATTCCATGCACTGGCAGGCATGCCCAATGTAATTGGTGCCCTTGACTGCGCCCACGTAGAGTTGGTAGTCCCACATGCCGTGGAGGTGGTGTACCGCAATTGGAAGCTATACCACTCCATCAATGTGCAGATGGTGTGTGATGCCAGCCAGATAATAACACATTGCTGTGCCAGATACCCAGGATCCACCCATGAATCCATGGTGCTGCGGAACTCCTCACTACCCCGCTACATGGAAGGAGACGTCGTACGAAGTGGCTGGCTGTTGGGTGAGTCTGCCCCCTGGGCCATGGGAGGAGAGGGATGGGGGGACTACATGCATATGCAAGGGAAATGCCCCCTCGGCCATGGGAGGAGAGGGATGGGGGGTTTACATGCATATGCAAGGGGAATGCCCCCTGGGCCATTGGAGGAGAGGGATAGGGGGCTACATGCATATGCAAGGGGAATGCCCGCTGGGCCATAGGAGGGGATGATGGGTGGGGCTACATGCATATGCAAGGGGAATGCCCCCTGGGCCATGGGAGGAGAGGTATGGGGGGATACATGCATATGAAAGGGGAATGCCCTCTGGGCCATGGGAGACCCTGGGCCATATGAGGAGAGGGATGAAAGTATCTTGAGTCATCCGCCGACACACAGCCCTCACATGTGCGTACATTATGCCCCTAGCCAAGATGCATCGGGGGGCCTGGTTGTTTAAATGCCTAGGAGCCTAGGTCATGTATGTCACCCAAGGCTTGCTCCATGTATTAGCATGCACTGTACAGGACTGATAGTTATGTGGATGTGGCTGCCGTTGACGAGATTGTGCATATGAATTTCAATGATGTACAGGCTGAGCACATATGGCAACTGAGCATTATCCTTACACATACCTCCTTCTGCTCCCATGTAGGTGAAGTTGGATATCCTCTGAAGGCATGGCTACTCACCCCTGTCAGGAATCCCCAGAACAGGCACGATGAGGACTTCAATCGTGCACATACATGTACGCGTGTGGTCATTGAGCAGACGTTTGGCCTTTTGAAGGCACGGTTTTGCTGCATCAGCAGGTCAGGAGGGGCACTCATATACGGGCCTGAAAAGGTGGGCAAGATCATCACGGTATGTACAATGCTGCATAACATGTGCATCCGGTGAAACGTACCCCTGCCACCTGACGTGGTGCTGCAACCACCTGGTGAAGTAGGAGAGGAAGGGGTAGATGTTGGACATAGGCGAGGACGCGATACACATGAGGGTCGCGCAGTGCGGCAATTGGTCATAGACCAATCATTCTGATGTACTTGGATGCAGAGGATGCCATGTATTGGGAACTGTGGGCACTGGGTGTGTGGGTATATGGGCACAGTTCAATATGAAGCAATAAATTGACAAGCAACAAATCAGCAATGTCCACCATGTGATGTTTGCTACACAACAGTTGTATTAGTGAGATTCTTGTACAACATATTTCAACAATCCACGCCCCCAACACCCCTCCGCCTCCCCCCACACTCCCTTGCTACCCCCACGTCTCCCAAAACCCCCAGTACTACGCACTACACCCACCACCACCCTCCACCCTCCCCCTAACACCCGAAGTCAACAATGGCACAACATGTGTCTGCATGTATTCATAAGGAGTATCTGCAGGGTGGCCCTGTTACTGTGGAGCACCCTTTGGAGGTGGGGGTTGGGTATCTGAGCACTTTGCACTTCGCACGGACCTGCACATGGGGCTGGTCTGCCTGGAACTCACTGGCATGGTCGATGTGGATGAGCCAGATGGTTGTGACCCCAAAGCCGGAGTTTGATGCTGCTCCATGCTGTCAGCAATCCTGGTGAGGATCTGACCCAAGGCATTGAAGCCATCGCGCACATGCTGTGCACTTGAGTTGATGGCCTGGATTACGGCCGCAATGCTGTCCTGGATGACACAGCGTGTTGTCTCCCCTTCAGCAAGGTACTGCTTGACATAGCCTTGCATCACCTCCTGTCGGGCCTTCGTCCTGGACAGACTTCCCTCAAGGTCCCGTATGGCAGCGTGGGTCGTGGTTGGTGGGTTATGTGGTGGCACAGCATGCAATATGGGGCTATGCATTGCCGGAGACCACTCACCATGGCTGCCCTGGTCGGATGAATCCCGCTGAGGTGTGTCCTGTGGGGTGACCTGCGAGCTTGGTGTTTGAACTACAGGCTCTGAGTGGACAAGTCCTGCATTGCCGTCATCATCAGGATCAGCTTCCTCGTCGACACTATGCTGTACCAATGCAGCCATCTCCCCAATTGTGCTTGCAGCAGCAGACTGTGTGCCATCATCCATGCCAGATGTGTCCTCGGCCTGTGTCGATTGTGTGTCCATGGGTGCAGGGGCAGGTGTCTGCTCGTCCTGTGTGGGCCTCAGTGTGGCTGGTATGGCACTAGCTGTTGTCCCATGTGCCGCTTGGCCCATCCTTGGTCCACTTGAAGTTGATGGTCCTGTGCCATCACCTTGCCTCCTTGCCCTTTTGGCTGGTGTTGTGCATTCTGCACTCCCATGTGCTTCTTCGCTGTCTGCATCCGTACCTGTGGGGGACAAGGAGTAGCAGGGCATCAGTGATGGTGGTGCTTGCATAATGCATGCGATAGTCTTTGAGCAGGTGGCGCCATGTGATCAGTTGCATGCCTGGCTTTGTAGCCGATTGGGTACATGCAAGGTTAGACGGTGCAGTTTGGAATCGTACAGGTGTTCAAATGTACACCATAGTGGCTGCTGTTGGGCCTTGATGTGTGTTGGGAGTGACGTGCTGTGTGACACGTGCAGTTCAACTGTGTGTCGGGTGTGTATTTATGTATGGGCGCAGCATGCAGCATGCATTGGGATGTGATAGTGGTGGGCCCAGCATGTGTATATGGATATGTGTAGGTGTGCATGCTGGGCCATGTATTGGCTGGCGTTGCTGTCACATTTGGAGGACAATGAAGTTGATTAGTTGTTGTGTGTTTGTAGGGAAACTCACCTTCATCTGCCGATGTTGGCACGCCAAACTCCGCTCCACCGACTCCTTCTATTGACTCCACATCTATGACTGAGCTGCAGGTCTCCTCCCATCTGGCCAATGTCACTGGTGAGTGAGGTCCTCCTCCTGTTGCCAGCCCCTGGCTCCGATTGACCGACAAGATGTTCTGGACTCTCAGCCTGAGGTCATCCCATCATTTTTTGCAATCACGCACTGTGCGTGCGGTGGTGCCGACTGCACTTACTTTCCGGGCTACTTCTTCCCAGATGGCCTTCTTCTTCAGCTGGGCTGGACGCCTGAGGTCGCTGCAGAACACCACATCAGCATTCGCCACTAGGGTGTCAGCTAACATGTCCAGCTCCTCGTCCGTGAACCATGGTTTGCGCAGGCGGGCAGTGCCTTTCTGGGTGGACTTCGACATTTTGTCTGTGGTGGGCTAGGAGTTCTGGTGGTGCAGGTCCTGTATGTGGAGGATGGCAATGGATTGTGTTTTTGAAGATGGCCGCCTCAGCATTTCCCGTTCCGGCGCAATGATGTTACTTCCGGGTCCGGTAATAACGGGCCCGTTCTTAGCACAATGTTAATACCGGTAACACTATTTGGGGTTGGGGAGGCCGAAGCCGTTATGTGCGCATTCGTTGGTGCCGCTATCTTGGGGTTTGAGGGTCGTTACCGGCATGCCGGTAAGGCCGTTACCAGCATGCAGGGGTGCACGTGCTCACTCACTCTTGATGACCCGCTGTTTGCAGGTTCCAGCCAAGACGGACATCTTATTAACGGCATGCCATTAATGGCTGCTTTTTAGCGCCAATCTCGTAATGAGGCCCTTTGACTTTTTTTTCCAGATGGATTAGATGTTCACATCTCGAGCATTCCTAATGAACTTTGACATCCCATACAATGAGTTATGATCTGCTGTGATTATCTGGCGATAAAGTAATGCTAAGTTTCAGCTTGCCAAGAAGTCAAGGGAGTTCAGGCCTAGTTCAAACCTCAAATTCCAGGATGATGTACTAGATGGCAGACACAGAACTGACTTCCAGATGGGTGATTCGCAGTTACTTCAGTTTGTATTCCAAAGTAGCGGCTTGGCCTCTAAGCCGTAAAGAATGAGTGGAGTCATCTTTGCCCTAAAGTTTCGAATTAGGGGAAGAATTAAAAAACCTACAGTATTTAGAATAGATCTTCTTCATTTGGGGAATGAGTTGAAGAATCTTTATCTCCACATCGGTCTCCACCTTATGGATTGCTGGAGAGGCACATATTCTATAACCCAAATACATCAGATCTTCTACTTTTGGGATTACATCAGTTGGAGAGTAGGGACTTTTTTTGAGTGTGCTTGAAAATCATGTTTTTTGATTTCAATGGATTAATGGACAGGCCGATTTTCCTGCCATATTCTCCTAAACCTGTCAACAGCCGCTGCAAGCCTATTGCCGTCCTACAAGCAGCACTATGTCATCTGCGTAGGCCAGCCAATGGATCTTTCTTCCATTTAACACAGGGCTGGCCAACGCAGACGCTTCCAGAGAGTCACCCATGTACTCCAGGAACAGATTGAAGAAGGTGGGTGCACCCAGGAACCCTTGCTGAACTTCTCTCTCCACTTTCATTAGGGCAGAGAGATGACCTTGTTCATCAAGGCGCACATTTAACGAGGTATCCCTGTGAAATTCAAATAACAATGCCAGGAGAGACTCCGAGATCCCCAATACCTTCATTTTTCTCCACAGATGTGATTTATCAACCCGGTCGAAGGCTTTTGACAGATCTACCCAGGCACCATAGAGTGGCGATTCTCTGTTGACTATTGTTCATTCACTTACCAGATTCAGGATAAGGCCATTCAAAGTGGTAGAGACACCTCGTCGGAAGCCTGTCTGGTGGCAAGAAAGAATTTGTGCATTATCTACCCATTTGGTAAATTCCCTCAATAGCAATTTCATAAAGAGTTTACTTTCTATGTCAATGAGGGCGATGGGGCAATAATTTGCCAGATCTAATCTATCGCCCCCCCTTTAAGAAAGGTATGATTATTGCGGTCTTCCACGAGGGAGGAAGATGGCGCTGGTTAAGTATTTACATAAAGAGATGGTACAATAATCTGGACCATAGTTCTGGTTAATTTTTAAGTACATGGTAGGTCAGACCATTCGGGCCGGTCACTCTGGGAAATGAAGATTTAGCTATAATGTCTAAAATATCATCTTCCTCAAACGGCAGATGCCATGCGACGTTTGGTTGGACGATATCTGGCAAATGGCCTGAGTAATTAAATATTTTGGTTAAGTGGTCCGCCCACTTAGATTCAGAAACTAGATTACAGAGGGTACTAGTGCAATTTTTCTCCAGCTGTCCAATCACAGATCAGAAGTTCCTGGTGTTATTTTCACTTAGCAGCCTCAGCATGTGTTCTCCACCTTGGTGCAGACGAAGCATTCTTTTATTTTTGGACCAGTTTTTGTAGGTTTGCCGTGCCTTTTTAATTTACAGCTTGTATTGACACACGCTGAGGTGCAAAGTATTTAGGCTTCTGATTTTGAGTCTAAGGGCCCTCTTCCTGTCCCGGGTTTTACCTTCCCCCATTAGGTGCACGTTTGAAGCTCTGCTCTTCTCTCCTTATTTTAGGATCTATTTGAAGCTCGGAGAGCCAGGAGAGTGGGTGGGGCTTATGCCAGACCAGAGATTTAGGGAGGTAGACAGATGACCCTGTAGATAAACAAGATCCAGCTAATGGAAGTAAACACTTAAAAAATACATGTATTTAAATGTGTTTCATGGTGTAGTCTGGACGTGGATGATAAATGGCATGTTAGAGAGCCTGCCACATGATTTTAAGAGGGCAGAGTTATACCATCTGGCCAGGAAGATAAGGTCAATCCTGCAGGCCTTTGACTTCCCAAGAAATGCTAATGACTTTATTGAAGGCATAGGTCAACAAAGGCCAGGCCTGGACACATATTTTGGGAACAGAATATGACAATAAATTGAAGGGAAAATATGCGAGTAAATCATTTTTCCAATATGAGTGTTTGCAGGATCACCCCTTGTCCATTAACTTTGGAACTATGTCACTTACAGAAATGGGACTATTATCACTGGAAAGCTTATCACAAGGCCTGATAAATCAAAACTCATCACAGTTCGACATTGGTAACTCCAAGCTACAACCGGAAATGTGATTATGGCTCCCAGAAAATCTCCCGAAACAGAAATTTGGAAATATAGCAGCTTAGCCACCTGTTAATTGTATTTAAAGTGTTTGAGAAATTTAAGAAAAAACTACTTGAACCTGCACCCTTGTGCAAACATGGGAGTCACTGCATGAAGTCTGGAATGATAAAACATGTAAACATATTGTTTGGTTTATTTAGAAATTAGAGAAAGTTGCCACTTTTGAGTTTTTTAATGCAAAATGGAAATGTCTAGAAATGCACGTTTCAGTGTGTCCATTGATGCTTCTCACAATTTAAACGTAATAACGACAGAAGCCTATACATAGAGAGGAGGCTAGGCATTGGGGAAGGAGAGGACTGTAGCTGTCCAATCCAAATCACTAACCAATGGACTGGCACCTCAACATTTTAATATTTTGGGGGTGTTGATAAAGAGATATAAGGTGTCATAAAATAGGAATTGGAGTGAGCTGCCTAAAAAATGTCTGGGTGGAAATTCTGAAATATTGCTGCACAGCTAACATAGACTGGGAGACAGGAATTGGGAGACCAGGAATGGAGACAGAGACTGTGATCTCTGCAAGGAGAAACAAATAGAGGGATGAATGATGGTGGCCATTCATGACTGAGGTGCCAGACGAGAGCCCCGTTTTCCCCAAGAGAGGGTCCAGATATGCTGATGTCTTTCCTGAGTAGCAAACCCAGAGACATTCTGTGTAAGCAATTTGTCCAACAGAACCAAGAGTGTTGGGCATCTGTTCGAGTTAATACCTTCCCCTTAATTAGTGGGTGGGTGCAAACTGAGTAGACCCTTAGCATGTTACTAAATAATAATTTAAGGAATTCCCATGTAGTCATTGAACACATGGGGGAGGCTCGGGGAGTTTGAAACATCCAACCTCTTCCCTAGCACTAATTAACAGTATAGGACCTCATCAGGAGTTGGGATGAGTAGTAAAAATGTGTCAGCAATGCTGTTACCACCACATTACCGGTCCACCCAATCCTGAGTTTGGGCAAACCTTTGACCATTCACCTCCAGCTTGCAGATTGCAGCTGGAGGTGAATGTGCCAACTTTCTGCCCATTTATTTGGTGCAATTACTGCAGTGCAATTACTGCTGTGGTAATTGCGCTGAAAATTCCCCATTGAGTCCAATGGATTCAAAATAATTAGGGCTTTACTGCGGTACCGCAACTTTTGATCCGGTGCTAATAGAGCCAGAAAAAGTTGCGGTAACACTAATTGCATTGGGTGGTATCACAGCGGATTCATTGACGGGATACCGCCCACTCATGATGAGGCCCGTAGTCATTTAAAATAACTGGTTCCTTTTTCTCATTGCTGACCCCAACATTCCCAAAAAGGGAGGGGTGTCCTTGTAACAAACGAAATTGCTAACTGTTCACCATTCCTCAGAATTAATCAGAGTGATACTGAATGTAACTGAATTTCTGGATGTTTGTGCTGAGGTCGAAAAGTGAATTGCCTAGCATTTCGGTGCTGGACTGCCCCAGGGCAGGACAAAGACTGATATGTTTGGGATATTTCTTCTCTGTGAAAGATAGTGAGCTAAAGACTCTGGGTAAGTCTCTCATAACCAGGACTAATGTCTGGCAGAGTGACTCCCAGGACCCCCCTTGTCAATTTCCTTTTATATGAGACATGAAAGTGAAAAAGCACAAGTGGTGTAATTTCAAATCTGCAGGTCTATTCCCAAAAAGTGAATTCTTTATATTGAAGCTTTGTTTTGTGGCAAAGAGAAGGTGGTGTGAGTTCTGATTCTGTTCAAATAGTAATTGGACTTATTATTTAATAAATACATATCCTTTCTGTACACCGGCCTGGCTCTTGGCTTATCAGTGGCACAGGGGGAGAGATCTATGTGATCTACTTGGCTCTTTATGAGCCATAGACAGGTTGAGATTGAATCACAGAATTGGTATATTCTTTGTGGCGCTTTTGATCGGGGAGGGAAAAATCTCCCTAAATTAATGGTTGTCCATAAATATATCACTAGAATGGACACTTTTGACCCCTGAATCTGCCTGTGCCACTGGAGAGCAGCCGCCGCTGATCAGAATGTGCATTCAGCCGTGCACAGGTGTACACTGTGCTTTCAGCATGGAGCTTATTAAAGGGGGAATGTTTAGCATATTACCCTTGCTGAAATGGAATTATCCACATCATTTTATGAGTTTAATAAAAATCAAAAAAAGCTGCGGTTTCTACACCCTTGTCAGATGGAAATTCACCACACTGGCAAATTTCTATTTAATATCTACACCGAACCTGTTAACTTTGCCAACGATTGCTCTTAACATGACTACAGTGAAGGACACAAATACGGCTAATAAATCAAATGGTTGAAGACAAATTTGGTTAAGACATTACAATATTACACCGGTAGCATATATGACTATTAAGCCATTACTTCACAGAACACTACTTTGAAATAACACTGGCGGGCACTCTGAGCACAAAGTTTGATTTTACGTCTTGAGAAAGCTCAGATAAACTCCAGGTGGATGTCTTTTGGGTGAGGAGTGACACGAATTGGGTGGGAATTGCCATAAGAATTAGCATGACCACGTGGTTTGGTAAGAACCCGACCACACCTGCCGGCTTTGTCTCCCTACCTTCTTTTCTGTACTCCAATGCATTTGTTTTGGGTAATAGGTGGCACTTTAGCACCACCTAATAGCTAAAACTAAAACTTGCATCAACTGGCAAGACTTCAGCGCTTGTTTTTTTTAGCATATGGGACATATTCAATTATCGTCAAAACACAGTGGGCCTCATTACGAGTGTGCCGGTCCGGTAACAACGGTGCAAGTAAGCTACCGGCACCGTTGTAACTGGACCGGCACACTCCGAGGTCTGTGAGCGGGTTCTTTTCAGCCCGCCAGGTCGCACCTGGTGGGCAGAACGGCACCCGCTCGCAGACCTTGACGGATGTGCATCTGTCCTCCCCATTCCCATTGAGTCCAATGGGACTATCAGGGTGGTACACACCACATATCCCAGAGGTTGGCACGCATGCGCTGTGTGTACTCACTGGCAGCCCCGGATGACCCTGAGAGAGGATGACACATTTTCTTGCTACCACCTTTGGGACTCAAATGGGAATGGGGAGTAATTTTTTACAGCACCTGGCAATAGGGAATTACCAGGACCGTCGGGGCTGATATGCCCCCGTAAGTGCCCTTTGACGGGCACCGGGAAAAAAATTACTCCGGCGGCAGCCGTGCCAGTATTTACCAGCACTGTTACCGCCGGACACATAATGAGGCCCAGTATTGTAATCTCAGCCGGCAAGTCCCACTGTCTTCCGCAGCTCTTGAAACATGATCACAGTAGCCCTTGCTTACTCCCTTTGGAACGTCTACCTAGCCTGGACCCACACTTTACTAAAGATGAACTCCAACAGTTAGAGCAGCGTCAGGTCTACAATAAGTGATACAGATAAAAGTAGATCATTGTAAAATGAAATGGCTGTTTTTTTTGTTATGAATGAAAAGGGGGAAAGGCGGCGGGCGAGCGGGCGGGCCGGGCAGCGGCAGGCAATGCAGACTGCAAAGCTCTCGCTCATCGTTAATCAATGCGCCGCTGACGAGCGGTCGAGTGGAAAGGCGTTAATTTGCCAATCCGTCAGCGGGGCAGTGTTCCGGCTTGCCCTGCATTGATCAGCGCCCAGATGGAAAAAGCGCGGGCCCTTGATTACCTGTCACCACGCGGGAGATGGAAGGGCCACTGGAGACCTCTGTTGCCTTTAAAGGTGGTAGCAAGAAAATGTGTCATCCTCTCTCAGGGTCGTCTGGGGCTGCCAGCGAGTATACACAGTGCACGTGTGCCAACCTGTCCATGTCATTAGGGAGATGCATAATTGCACCTGTTATTTCATTCGCATTCTGGCACCTTTTCCGTGTAAATCCTGCACTGCAAATCCAAGGGAATATAAAAACATGCCATCTCCCGAGGGCAATGTGGCAGGTTGGCATATGGGTTCTACTACCTGTAGGTTGCTGTTGGGCAGTCTTTTGGATTCACTGCCTTCTGATACCTGTCGGGCATCTTCTGGGTACTCTAGTTACCCAGGAAGGCAGATGCAGTAGATCAGGTTGGCAGAGGCTCGGCGTCTGGGTTCCCAGCGATGTTCATTGCAGATGTGTTCCTTTACTGTTGCTTAAGAAACTGACTATTGTAATGTGTCAAATAATGATTAACGGGGGGAGGGGTGGGCACATACATTTCTGGCAAAAACCCTGTCAGATACAAAGGGAAAACTTAAGATATGGGCCAACAAATGAGGGAAATGCCCCTACAAGGGTGACGAGTTTCTAGGCCCTCTGAGTGCCTTACCAAGGGCACACGTTCTGCAATAAGGGCCTAGATTTGAAATTGATGGGCAGAATTCTGTAAGTCACTGTATTCTGGGCGTGATGCTTTTAACTGTCCTCTAAGGTGACCAAAGGAGTAGGGCACGAAAAAGTATTTTTCAGAGCTGTAAAAATCTATGAGTTAAGCAGCAACAGTTTGATTGTTTAATTAAGTCTTTTAGTTGTGTTAATCACTATTTGACATATCATTATCATTGCAGTATCCTTAGGGACACTTACAGCTGCTCCTGTTCTTTTCTTGACTAGTACTCGCACTTTTCCTGCAATATGTCCTGCACTACAAATCCCAGAATACAAAGAAATGAGAGGCATTCCATCTCCTGAATGGAATGTTGTTTCTTGGAATATAGATGTTTATGGTACTTGCAATACGGTGTAGGGTATGCAGTATTGGCCGCTTGAAAAAAATGCATAGCACAACAAATACCCTACATTATGAATAGGGCCTTGTTCTTACTCTTAGCCTTTGCATTTGGTGGGGGGAGGATCCGGGGGGGGGGGGGCTAGGAGGGTTCTCTTTCTTGAGTTGCCCTGTCTCCATACATATGCAGTTTGTCTATTTCCCACCTGTCCCCGTACTTCTAGTACATGTCCTCCTCTGTTTTCTATGGTGTAGGCCTTGGAAGGATTTTATAAGCATGTACAGTGCAGTGTGCTGTGTTCTTCGCATTCGGGAAGGTTCTATTCCTTTCCTGCAGGCATGGTCATTTTATGAGGGAGTTCTAGCACTATTGTGCTGAGTGCCTGTGCTTTACCCATGTGTGAGGAGTCACCACATTAAAAAGCTGTATGTTTGATTTTTTAGTACCTAGACCTAAGCTGTGATGACTTTTCATTGGCAGCAGAGGAACTGGGCACATCTTACTCCTGGAGGGGTTTCACAGAGCTTCGTAGCCACATCCGGCATGTTCGCCTCTTAGGAAACAATGAGGACTTTCTAAGAGCGATTGTCCAAACATGGCTTGCAGTGCTGGCTGCAGAGCTCGGGTGGCTGGGCCTGGAAGAACCAGATGTGGAAGATCTCATAACTCCCCACAGCATTTCCTGCCTTTCACATCTTCAACAGCAGCACCTTCAAATATCTTTTGCACAAGACATGGCCCATTCTTTTTCAATGCACATCTTTCTTACAAGGGATGACCCTCAATATTTTTGAAAGATCAGCTTTGCTAGGAGGGATGACCCTTAAACATGTTTGCAGTGCTTCTTTCGCACACGGGTTAACCCTTAATATTTCAAGGTGTGTCTTTCATACAAGTTGTGACCCTTATTAAGGACCTTTCACAGAGTGGATTCACTACATGGAATAAACCGTCTGGACCCTACAATGTCTTTAGATCCCTAAAATAAGAGCCATTCTGGATCATCCTGTTTCATTCTGGCACTCGGAAAATAGGTGACACATATTTCTCATTGAAGGTATCCAGCTGAGTTTCTATGTTTTGCTTTTTGCTGTGTGTAACATTTTTGGTAGGCATTTCTAATTTTCGATTTTTAGCTTTTTGTCGGGCAAGGATCAAATCTGAGAAAAGGAAACTTGGACAAAAAACACAAGGTAATGATTGAACATGTCTCAGATGAGTCTGGCTTGTGGATGCATGCTATTGCTTAAGGTGTACCACCCTGGCATCGCACATCTCTCTCCCCATTGACCACAGCCCTGCTATGTGGCGTGTACCACCCTGACATCATGCATCTCTCTCACCATTGACCACAGTCCTGCTGTGTGGCGTGTACCACACTGACATTGTGCATCTCTCTCACCATTGACCACAGCCCTGCTATATGGTGTGTACCACACTTATATTGCGCATCTCTCTCACCATTGATCACAGCCCTGCTATATGGTGTGTACCACACTGATATCGCGCATCTCTCTCACCATTGATCACAGCCCTGCTATGTGGCGTGTACCACACTGACATCGCGCATCTCTCTCACCATTGACCACAGCCCTGCTATTTGGTGTGTACCACCCTGACATCGTGCATCTCTCTCACCATTGACCACAGTCCTGCTATGTGGCGTGTACCACACTGACATTGCACATCTCTCTCACCATGGACCACAGCACTGCTATATGGTGTGTACCACACTGACATCGCACATCTCTCTCACCATTGACCACAGCCCTGCTATGTGGTGTGTACCACAATGACATCACACATCTCTCTCACCATTGACCACAGCCCTGCTATGTGGCGTGTACCACACTGACATCGCGCATCTCTCTCACCATTGTCCACAACCCTGCTATGTGGCGTGTACCACCCTGACATCGTGCATCTCTCTCACCATTGACCACAATCCTGCTATGTGGTGTGTACCAAACTGACATTGCACATCTCTCTCACCATTGACCACAGCCCTGCTATATGGTGTGTACCACAATGACATTGCACATCTCTCTCACCATTGACCCCAGCCCTGCTATGTGGCGTATACCACCTTGACATCGTGCAGCTCTCTCACCATTGACCACGGCCCTGCTATGTGGCGTGTACCACCCTGTCATTGCACATCTCTCTCCCCATTGACCATAGCCCTGCTGTGAAGTGTACCACCCTGACTTCCACACCTCTCTAACCATTGACCACAGCCCTGCTATGTGGTGTGTAACACCCTGACATCGCAAATCTCTCTCACCATTGACCACAGCCCTGCTATGTGGCTTGTACCACCCTGATATCGCACATCGCTCTCACCATTGACCACAGCCCTGCTATGTGAAGTTTACCACCCTGACTTCCACACTTCTCTAACCATTGACCACAGCCCTGCTATGTGGTGTGTAACACCCTGCCATCGCAAATCTCTCTCACCATTGACCACAGCCCTGCTATGTGGCGTATACCACCTTGACATCGTGCAGCTCTCTCACCATTGACCACGGCCCTGCTATGTGGCGTGTACCACCCTGTCATCGCACATCTCTCTCCCCATTGACAACAGCCCTGCTGGGATGTGTACCACCCTGACATCGCACACCTCTCTCACCATTGACCATAGCCCTGCTGTGAAGTGTACTACCCTGACTTCCACACCTCTCTAACCATTGACCACAGCCCTGCTATCTGGTGTGTAACACCCTGACATCACAAATCTCTCTCACCATTGACCACAGCCCTGCTATGTGGCTTGTACCACCCTGATATCGCACATCGCTCTCACCATTGACCACAGCCCTGCTATGTGAAGTTTACCACCCTGACTTCCACACTTCTCTAACCATTGACCACAGCCCTGCTATGTGGCCTGTAACACCCTGACATCGCAAATCTCTCTCACCATTGACCACAGCCCTGCTATGTGGCGTGTACCACACTGACATCGCGCATCTCTCTCACAATTGACCGCAGCACTGCTATGTGGCGTCTACCACCCTGACATCGCACACCTCGCTCACCATTGACCATAGCCCTGCTGTGAATTGTACCACCCTGACTTCCACACCTCTCTAACCATTGACCACAGCATTGCTATGTGGTGTGTAACACACTGACATCGCAAATCTCTCTCACCATTGACCACAGCCCTGCTATGTGGCGTGTACCACCCTGATACCGCACATCGCTCTCACCATGACCACAGCCCTGCTATGTGAAGTTTACCACCCTGACTTCCACACCTCTCTGACCATTGACCACAGCCCTGCTATGTGGTGTGTAACACCCTGACATCGCAAATCTCTCTCACCATTGACCACAGCCCTGCTATGAGGCGTGTACCACCCTGACATCGCAAATCTCTCTCACCATTGACCACAGCCCTGCTATGTGGCGTGTACCACCCTGATATTGCACATCCCTCTCACCATTGACCACAGCCCTGCTATGTGGCATGTACCACACTGACATCACGCATCTCTCGCACCATTGACCACAGCCCTGCTATGTGACATGTACCACCCTGACATCGCACACCTCTCAAACAATTGACCGCAGCACTGCTATGTGGCGTCTACCACCCTGACAATGCACATCTCTCTCCCCATTGACTACATCCCTCCTACGTGGCTATTTCTGCAGACCTGGGAAAGTCATAACAGGACAGCTTGCAGTTACTGTGTTCATTGCTGGGGTAGATGTCCTTTCCAACGTCTGCTGGCTCTCCTCTTGGAAGTGATAGGTGCGGCTGCTGCCTGCTTGTGGTTATACAGTGGGACCCTTCCCCCCCATTCTTCCGGCCCCCCATATAAGTGACACAGCACATGTTCTGCATTTTTGGTGGTGAGCTCTCCTGTGGCAGCAGTTAACTACTAACATGCCCCTGATTCTGAACTCCTTTTTGGACCCACCGCCTCGAATCTTTGGGGTCTTTTATGGCCTCTCTAGTGGAGCACTGGTTTGGCTAGCGGAGGGTGCTTCTCTTCAACACACCGAGGCAGTGACTGCTGCTGCTGTTCCTGAACAGGAGTCTGCTGACTTGAGGCAGTGCAAGAAATCAGCAACCCCCCTCAGAAGTTTAAACTTGCTTTTCACCCTAACACTCCTGCTCTCCCAGTTCCTTCCCCTATTTCCATTTTGCCAAAAACAAGCACAATTATCACGAACTGGAAGCTCCTTCTCTGTGTCTCTACCTGCTCTGCACCTTCTCTCTTTGACTCAGTGCCCACTGAAAGACAACAATAAGAAACACGAATCAGAAACCTCATTACTCAGTTTTACATTCCTCTTGCTTCGTCAAGCCGACTCAACGTGTCTCAAATCAATTGAATATTATGGCTTAAAAAAGATCAAGCTGATTAAAATCAATTTTTCAATTTGAAAATGCTATATCCAATTTCAGCACTGGTGGCCTATTGGCTTGACCTGCATCTATCCTAATCAAACGGTGTACATACATATCGAATCAGACATGTGTTGACTAGCTTCGATTCCACTCTCAAGTCATCACTATGGAGGCTTGATTGGCTCAAGTTGACACAAACCATGTTTTTGCATTGCTTGTGCCAGCATCCCGAATTAAAAGAGGTCCGTTGAAACTCTGCTGGTTGTTGCTTATTATAGATGTTATTTTGCTTAATACTTATTTATAACATGCCATCTTTATGGACTATTTTCTTGACCAACTAGCTTTTCTTGGGTCAAAATCAGATATTGAAGGACATGACTATGTTCATTTTGTACAATACCAATTTTATGTTTGATTCTGAATTTTTTCTCCCATTCTTGGGCACATCAATTGGGTCTAGATGTGTGCCACCTTGCAGCAATCTCGTTATGGGTTTGTAGACAAGGGCCCATCTCTGGGTGGATCAGCATGCTGTCCTTCAGATTCTCTATATCAACATCCTTGCCCTAACATGGTATGGGGAAGTTGAAAAGTTAGATCTATATCCAAAAGAGCTTAATAACTTAGTTCCAAATGTTCTATGTGCTCTATCTTTAGTGATTTATGTATTGTGATTTTTTTATGTTTTTAGTTGTGGAAGTTTATTTTATTTATTCTTAATGGAAACCCTAACACATACATTTATTAAAAATGTACTTATTGCATTTCGACTCAATTGAAAATTACTAATTTGTGTTCCCTAGTTAAAAGTATGCTATACGAGGAACCATGTCCTTTGAAAAGAAACTGCTTCTCAAATGAAAGGACATTCACATTGAGATGCCCAGCATGCAGTTTTATCATTTAGAAATTGTCCTGATCTGTTTCTTGTTACAAGATTGCATTGAGTTAATTCTATAGATGGGTCAACAAATCCCCAATACTTTTGAGAGTAAACAATATACATCTACGATAATTACTCGGCCATGCTTTCAAACAAAATACAACAACCAATCCAGTGAGATTAATAACATTGTTCTATACTCTGGACATTTAAAAGGCTGCTTTGGACTTAAAACCTTTGAAACATAGTCCACTTGTATCATACAGTTCACTGCCTATTATTATACACTTGGTGAGTACTAGTTTAGAAAGTGACTGGTTGGCTCAAAGAGCAGGCTAAGTAATTTCATAGTTGTGGACATTGTCAAGTATGTAACACAGCGGATCAGGCTACCTTCCTGTATGAGTGCAGACAATCTAAGACATATTCCACATAATCAAATCCTTAAATGTTTATGCAGACATGAGTATCTATTTATACACATGCCCTTACATTGGTTCAGACATACATCCTCTGAAAATGGCTATCTTAGAGTATATTGGTGCTAACCAGAATCAAGACATGCATTTTTAAGATATTCAGAGTTCAGTCGTATGATCTTTCGGTTAGAGAAACAGTTTCTGCATTGTGGGGATTGCAAATTACTGTTGCATCTGCATACATTAGAAATCAGATGGTTCAATAGACTGACCCCAAACACTTTGAATTTAGATACAAGATCAGGTCTTTCTGGACTGTTCAGGAGTTGACTGTATGGTGGTTTGTTTTCTCAATAAAGTTCATGAATAATTGGTGCTGAGCTGTTTAAAATCGTTAGATAGTTAGTACTCTATAACATTAACACAATGATGATCTGGTAATAAGTTATCTTTATATGTATAAATAGATCTAATTGTAGCTCTTCATGTCATTCACTCACAATGATATGCTGCTTTTAGTTTTGGTGTTCCTCTTTTTTTGTATTTTCCTCCTGCATAGTGGGTGAACAATTGTTTTAATAACTACAAAATTACATTATTTTCTTTTGTCATGGTAAATACCAGTCTCTTTTAGGCAAGGTGTGTGTGTACTTCTGTCAGTTTATTTAAAAAAATAATCTCTGTATGAGAGCATATGTTGCTGTATATTATTTGCATTCCAGCACTTTGGGTAGATTCATTATGTGTTTTTCAGCTCAGAGCAAAAGATATTTCCATAGCCGGTCTGTCAATCAGCTGATCACAAATAGATTTATTTTAGAATTACACCATAAACTCAACATATCTCACACAACAGACATATATCAGTACATATATGTTATGTTATGTTATGATATGCAATATTTATTAAGAAGACAAGACCAGTCTCACAGTGCCAAAGTCAAAAGTATTAGAGTGTGCTTCCAATATTGCGAATGCATTCATTCAAATGCAATATGTCCTACCTGACACGTGTTTCGAGCACACAATTGCTCTTCCTCAGAGGTTGATTACAACAAGAATGATCATCAAAAATATGAGGTTCATGACATAAATTAATGCATCCAGACGCCAAACAAAGGCATGCAAGAGTCAAGACAAACCCCATATCAAATTGTTTGAATAAATGCATATACAGTTGTAAATAGATTGAACAAATATCAAAACATAATAGAGACATATACATGGTTTGGTAGAAAGAAATAGGGGAAGAGGAGAGAAATACAAAAAAAAACGCCATGGGTGCATACATATTATGAAGCACAACAAATGCGGTTGAACGTACAGGCACAAAAAACGAATTGTTGAAATGCACTTTGTAGATGTATTGGGTATACCACTGAAAGAATTGGTCCAGTCTGGTTGGATGCCAGCTGGCGCCCTGTTGGGACTGTATATAACTACATTATGGCTCAAGAAGTATATTAATGTAATCGGCATGTGTCACTTAGATCAACTTGTTATATGAATAACCTATGTCACCAATCCATTAATTAGCCCTAAATGTTAACAAGCCTCTAGTGTCTTGCAGTTGCGGAAATAGCTACCCAGTTATGTAGTCATCCAGGCCAATCACATTAATCTGTAGGGCAAAGAGTTATTGCGAAATCCATTTTCGAATCGCAGGTTCCGCGTAATATGGGAGAGAGGAAAAAGAAAAAGAAAACCCGGCGGGATATAAGCACCTCCTTAATTCTATGTAACCCTATGCATGTAGCGGTGGAGCCGCTGATTGGATTTGGAGTCTGCGATTTCACGTAGGACTAAGGGGCTGTGTATCAACAGTCTTACCTGATTCGAATGTGTTGCTGCTCTGATTTCTGACCTGCGGCGCTGTGCGGTTGTTTGGAAAGTTTTAAAGATTCACTAGACTAGCCTGCGACTCTGGTGTGTGAATCGTGTCAATTGGACGTGGCCATCTTGTGTGAGGAGAAAATGTTATCTCTGCATAGTTGCAAGTAACCATTCAAGTGCATTTGCAAGGATGTAAATAAGCGGCTAGTGTGTCATTGCCTGGGATTGCACGTGATGTGCTTGGGATATACAATAACCAAATGAAAATGAAATGTGTGTTGACATTGTAACTTGCCCTGTTGGTCAAAATATAAATCCCCAAGACTGCAATCATGCTGCTTGTGGACATGAATAATTCTTGAGTGTGCTTCCATCAATCACCATCTGTTTTAAAATGGATATATATATATATATATGCGCCTTATTTCCAGGATTTTTGAAGGGTGGAATCTTCAGAATCTAATAGGGTGCTGCACCGAGGTGACACATGCCCTGCTTTGGAGTGCCTCACTGTAGGCTACTCCCCTCCCCTTCCCAATTGTGGGATTGGGTGTGAGCTTGTTCCTTGCAAACTTGATGACTATAGCTACCAGAACCACCTGCATGCACATTGAATGTGACTTAACACATAGCATCTCTCCTCTTTTTCGTCATATTTCCAGGATTTTTGAAGGGGGAATCTTCAGAATCTAATAGGGTGCTGCACCGGGGTGACACATGCCCTGCTTTGGAGTGCCTAACTGTAGGCTACCCCCCCCCCCTTTCCCCACTGTGGAATCGGGTGTGAGCTTGTTCCTTGCAAACCTGTTGACTACAGCTACCAGAAGTCCTTGCAGCAGAAACATCATTGATTGCTAACACCTGCACTTGCTGTGAGCTGCCTCCTTGATGATGTGAAGAGCACAGAAACTGGTAGGAGGAGAACACCAGCGGCTGAGTGGGTTTACTGTGCAGGGGACTGGAGTGCGCCTCTCGACTCTTTTTTTTCATATATATATATATATATATATTACATGGCCACGGTAGTGGCCATGTAGTTATGGTTAAGTTGGTGTTTCCATAGGAAGAGCACTTTTTGGGTGGCTTATAACTTTGCTCCCCCTGGACGAATCCTCACCAAACTTTGCAAAGAAAGTATATGTCCCACTCTGAATTTTGTTGCAAAGTTTGGTGAGGATTCGTCCAGGGGAGGAAAAGTTATAGGGGGGGTCCCAAAACTTTTATTTTCCCATAGACTGAATGGGAAAAAACTTTGTGTTCGCTTCGCGGACGGACTTCCCTGTTTCACTCCGCGGACAGCACCCCGATTGGCCCAGTGGCTTGCGTCATGTCCACGGACATGCAACGTGTTCGCTGATTGGGTGGCATGGTGCGTGATGCGCGTCACATTTTCTGTCGCGCCCGCCATCTTGCATTTGCGGACGTCCGCAGACAGCGCGGTGAAAGTTTGTTCAAAATGTGTATTTAGTAGAGTGTGTTGGTGTGTAGAAGTCTTTGGGGAGGATGGGGGAGTATGAGATAGGTTCAAAGTTGTATTTTATTTATGTGCTAGACGCTTTTGTTGTGTTCGATTTGTCTGCGGACAACACGGCTGTTCGGAATGTTCGTAAATAAACAGAATGGATTCGGTGTCAACATGAAAGTGTTCTAAGAACACTTGTGTGGTCTAGGAATGTTTGCAGGGGGTGTCCTGGAGACGTTGTCTGTATTGTTCGTTGGCAAGGTGAAAATGTTTTAAGAACAATCGCGGTGTCCTGAAATGTTTGTACATAAAGAAAATGGGGGTGTCCTGAGGACGCTGTTTGTATTGTCCTCTGGCAAGTTGAATGTGTCCTAGGACCTTCCCCCTGTCCGCGGACATAAAAAATGGTTGCAATGCTTGCATCTATGGGTGTGATATGCTGCAGTGGTTGTGGCCAGGGTATAGAATGTTGGGTGCATGGCCATTTGGCCATGCACCCAAGAGTGTATGCCCTGGCCACAACCACCGCAGCATATCACACCCATAGTGGCTTTTAACTTTGGGTCAAAAACTCATTTATAAGGAACAATGTTATAAGCTTGTATGGGTGTGATATGGTGCGATGGTTGTATTTATCTTGTTATACGTACTATTTGGTTTAGTAACTGGAGTCCATGTTTTTCTTGTTCATTTCTGTAATAAAAGAAAATAGCATGTTAGTATTAGTATTTTATAATGACTTATTACATTGTACAATCAACATTTTGTTCTTTTTATTGACCCTCATATTTAGTAGATTACAAACCAGAGTACTGTGCAATTTGCAAAGTTTCTGTGTTTGTTGCTAAAATCATTGGGTCTGTGGGAGAAAAAAAATCCATGTTGGATTAAAAAAAAAAAACTTTTTCTGTTATGCTACAGTTTATTTATTTGTTTGTTTTCCGCGTTTACTTGTTCTTTCTGCCCAATGCTTTATGCATTGGATTGTTTCAGTTTTTGTGAGCAGTAAGATAATAGGTATTTGTTTGGATATTGTAAAATGTTGGCCCAGTTAGATACCAGTAGGCGTATTCTAACTGTTTATGTTTTGATATAATTTCGTGGTATTGATTTATCTGTTTGCATATTTGTAAATTTTGGGACAGTTAGATACCAATTGGCGTATTCTAACTGTCTATTTTTTGCTCTATTTGAGTGGTATTCATTTATCTGATTAGTTGTTGTAGAATCTTTGGGCAGTTAGATAGGTTTTGAAATATTGTGACAGTTTATATTTTTTTACTACAAGTGTACTTAAGGTTTAAGTACAGTTCAGTTATCAAATTTTGGTTTTAAGAACATTAAATATGCGTTTGTAAGATTAGCTGGTAATCTCTGCTTTAGAGTAACGGTACTATCATTACATTCAAACCATCCACATTTTTCTTTTATATATGCAGTGTAGTGCCCTGAGTTGGTTGTGGCTCCTGCGTGGTAGATTATACCTATTGTTGTGAAGGTTTTCCTACCAAGTGATATTTGACCATGTGTGAATCCAGTCCGCTTGCAGTTGTTTTTCGTACCATCTGCATTGTAACATAGAAGCATTAGTATTACGTATTTACTATGTGTTTGTATTAGTAATGTGGAGCGATTATCCGAATTGCAGGTAGAACATAATCTACCGTGGTTTGCATGTTGTACAAGTTGCTTAAATGGAACGGATTCACAATTAGGTATTGATATATAGACAAAACGCTCATTGGGGATTTGTTCTTGTGTCACGTTGTTGCAGAGAGTGCATGTATGTTTCCACATGTATGAAATCTGGAAAATTTCATTTATAGGTATGTTTTCGTTTTCCAGGACTAATAGTAAGTACATTAGAAATTCTTGTGGATCTTCCTGTGAGTTTATAGTGAATTTCACCATTCCAGCACAGTAGTCCAATTGTTGTCTTATTCCAAAAACACTATACGTGTTGTCAGGATTGTTTGCTGCATTTCTGTGAAGTACTAACATTTGCAAACACAATGGGTCTGTACTGTGTAAGTAAATGTTGTCAACAATTGGTGGTAATTGAAATAGAATATTCATTGCTACATTTGCGTAGCAACTTACACCAACTATATTTGAGAATTTAAATGGTCCAGGTAGTTCTGTATCTAACTGCTTTTTTTGGAGTTTGTCTTCCTTCTTTAAAGAAGTACCTGGTTTACTTTCCCTAATTGATTCTTTTTTGCTTGTGGTACTTGGTGAAGTTTTAGTTTCTTTTAGTCTCTTTGGAGGATTTGCAGTGACATCCTGTTGCATTTCTGTTTGATTTAGTTTTCTTTTAGAACATTTTCCTTTTTGTGGAACAGGATATGTTTTTAGATGGGGGGTGTATAGTGAACGAAGTCTATTGTATTCTAAAATGCAAGGAATATCAGCGTTTACTTTACTTGCATCAAAGTTTATTAGAAATAGACCCTCAATTGTACGTAGGCGTGACAGTGCTACGCAGCTCATGCCTTCTTGAAAGACTATGTTACCAATGTCTATCATTGCTTTGTCTAGAGTAAGACCTTGTGATTTATGAATGGTGACTGTGTATGCAAGAGTTAGAGAAAATTGTTCTCTGCGTACAAACATGTCTTTGAAGAGAAGGAATCGAGCTGTTGAGCGTCCTATTATTTTTACTTCTGAAAGTTTGTCAAAGAGAATATTGACAAACTGAATTTTGTTGTCACATGGGTATGCTTGAAAGCCAACAACTGTACCCAGTGCTCCATTAACTAGTCCTTGGTCCACATCAAGGTTATGTTTAAGCATTACTCTGCAATTTAAGGATAATTTTAATATTTTTTCCAAGCCTGCTGTGTTTGAGATTGATTTTTCTAAACTATTTAGTCTTGCTGTGGCTTGGTCAGACATGGTTTGTGCCATTCCATGTACATCTAGTTTGTCTGTGGCGCTAATTTCCATAATTGGTTGCATTTCTTTGCTTAACATTATTTCATTGAATTTGAAACAGCTTGCAAGAGTTGGCATTAAGGCCATACAATTGACATTTTTGTGGGCTAATTGTTCCATAACATCTGTAGCACATGCATTATCACCATAAAGTGCATGAATGTGCCGGGTTTTCAATATTGCTTCTGCTTCTCTAGAAAGTATACCAACTCTGATACTTTTTAAGATGTTGGCATAAGTGAGATCTGCAGATTGGCGCATGTTTTCTGTTAATTCTCTGTATTGGAAATGTTGCCAAAGGTTGACATTTCCAATGCTGCCAACAGTTTTACGGCAGAGTTTGTGTCCTAATGTTTTAAAAATAGGCTCACCTTTTACAGGTGTCAATTGAAGAAGATCTCCGAAAACAATGATGTGTTTTCCTGCAAAGAGCTCTTCATAGTTTGTTTTGAGTACTTCTTGTAATCTGAGGTGAATCAAAGCCAACATTAGGTTGGACACCATGCTCACTTCATCTATTAGTAGCATTTTCATTTGTTTCAATACTCTGCGTACTTCCATTGCAGCTTCTGCAGAAAGTTTGTAATAATCTAACTTGTTTTGGTGTTCTACTGGCAGGAGTAGTAATCGGTGTAAAGTGACACCACCTATGTTGTAGGCAGCTAAACCTGTGGGGCAGTGACAACAGCTGACAGTTTGTTGTTTGTCAATTGTTGAAGGAACTTACTGATGATTTTGATTAGGAATGTTTTGCCAGAACCAGCTTCACCACTGACATACAATAGTATAGGTTTGTAATTTTGGCAGGTACATTCTTTGTTTTCATGTTGCACACCATGTGCAATTTCTTTTGTTATTTCTTGAAAAATGCTATGTTGCTCTTTGTTTAGTTTTGATTGTGGTAGTTAAGTCTTCTTTATCTTCATAGTGACACATGGTGTTTTCTACTTCTATCATAGCTAATTCTGCCTCATTTGTTATTAGTGGTTCTCCCAGTGGTTCTTGGCTTCCTGTGACAGAAGGTTGACTACTGTCAGGAGTGTCCTTATCTAGTTGGGCCTGGAGTTCCTCTTCGTGTTGCTGTTCAATGTGCAACATTGTTTTGTACTGTGCAAAGTTTACATCAGTTATACTGCTTTCATTGTCTTTGAAAGCGTCTTCATATGAGTCATAGGTATCTAGTATTTCTTCTTCTTTTCTCCATGGTTTGAAGAGTTGTAGCAGGGACATGTAATATATTTCTTTATGTTGAGGAGTCTTTAATGACAATTTGATATGATTAATTAAATTTGGTTTGGTGAGTTTTACTAAGCTGCCATCACAGTTTGTCACTTTGTATTTACGGTTTTGCTCATCAGGTTTTATATTATTTTTGTATGTGTAGTTTTGGGCTATGTGGTATAGACACATGGTTTCCAAAGTGGTACTCCTGTTTGGGTAGTATGTGTCCAATACATTGTTTTTTTAATTGTCTTGGCTGTTGGGATCATGTTTGGCTATTGTTTCTATATCTTCGTATGATTTTAGAACTCTTTTTCTAGATTTAGCTGGACCAGGACTTAGCCATACTATATTTGCCGATTTACCATACAATGCAGTACCAGTTAATCGATCAGCTGCTTCATAGGAACCACATTCTCTATGGGACAGCGTTTTTATGCCCAAGCTGTATAATTTCTGAGACACTGTTTTATCTGATGACAGGTCATTCCAGAGGTCTTGGAGCTCTGTCTTTTCTGATTTGGTTAAGTATGCTGTGACATATCGTGCAACTGCAGTAGAATTGTCTGCAATGTACTGCACATCTATGTTTGCATTCAACAAGTGGGCAATGATTGCATTGTAATCATTGATATATTTTTCTTCTTCTTTTCTTTTTATGCAATATGTATTTTTAGGTGACTTACCTTTAACACTATGTCTAACTGAAGACATGAGGTTGTTCACTTGACCTGTATTTGTAACTGGTCTGGGGAAACCAAATCGGCATTTGGTGTAGTAATTCGCTTTGTTTTTGTATTTGCGACGACAATATTTGCCACATTTGTGTCTTTAGAATTGTAAGATTTTTGCATGAAGATCACTATTTGTGGATTCTGACGGAATTTCACAAGTGACATATTTTTCAATAAATTGTAAAACAGTGGCATCACTGTCTTGACCAAATTTAGGAGCATTTTTAATCCATAAAAGCATGTGGACATGTGGCGCTCCTCTGGCTTGGTATTCTTTTCTCTAAAAGAAGTGTTGCACTTCTCCAAGGGGAGGAACAGTTTTATTACAAATAAAATGTAGCATAGCAATAAAGCGATGGTGAAAATATCTAGAAACATTAACAGGATCCTGAGAACAAAGTTCTCCAGGTGTTAGTATATCTATGTTTGTTTTGTTTTCGTTTGGTATGCGTAGGAAAGCATGTAAATCTTCCCATGCATATTCAGTGCAACTTAATGTAACAAACCAAGTGGGTGGGCCAAGGTTTCTGATCATACAAGGTACATCTCCATGGTATCGAAACCAGTACTCTTTAGTACCTCGCATATTTGCTAATAGATTTGTAAGATTTGCCTGTAAAACCTCATCTTTTTATTGAACTTTTTGTAATAATTGTGGGCTGTCATATTTTGAAAGTGTGATCCTGATTTTAATATGTGTGCAACTCCGTAACATAAAGTTGCTAGTTCACTTTCAAAGAGTAGGTGGAATATGTATTCCACATTTTGTCGAAATCTGGGATCTTCAGAAGACATTCGTAATGAGCGATATTCTGATGCTGATATTTGAACAGGTCTATCATCGTATCTTCCTCCTTTGCCAGTAGGAAAGAGTAGAGGAAAAGCATGTGCTTCTATACTTTTTTCCCATATGCTGATTGGTGATCCTTTTGATTGACGCATTTGGTACGTTTCCAGTGCATCTTCTATTGTGTCATTAGAGTGCAATGGGTGAATTGTATAATGGTCTAAAGTGTTTGCTATTGTAGCAGGATCTAGGAGCTCAAATTGACCAGTTTCTTGTGTCTCTTGAATTATTTCAGTTGTATCTTTCAAGTTTTCTTTGATATTAATTTCTTTGTAATAATCATTATTCTCTTTGAGATATTGCAGGGCTTCTCTAACTTTATGCAAATCTACCAGTTGTTGCCAAATTGTTTTGTCTTTTGTAGGTACTCCATTTACCAAGATAATTAAAGATTGTTGCATTGGACGTTCCACTCCTAGAGTGTGCACATTTTCTTTTAGATCTAATGGTAAATACATTACTTTTCCACGAATACCTTTCACAAATTCAGAGGGAGGTAATTTTGCAGTTTTTGGATGAAGGCGTATTATTGCTTGAAATGGATGAACTGTTTGAATTATGATGCTCTCATATAAATTAAGTTGTTGAAGGAGTTTTGGTAGTGGATGTAATTCCAAGTTATTTGAGATAGCACGTGAAGGAGTTTGGTTGTTGTCATGTTTGGTAGTGCAGTAACTGCAAAATATTATGGGGTCAGTTATTTCGTATTTGTTTTCTGCTATAAGGTAGAGAGCTAATTCAAACCATTTAGAATCTTCATTGTCTTCTATTTTGTATGAAAGGTCTATAGTTTTTGTGTTACTTTTATAACACGTTCTGCGGCAACATACACACACATGGTTTGGTACTTCAGCTGAAGTGCTTTGAAATTTTAGTATTTCTTTTTTGTATGTGTGTAGTGAAAGGTTGCCATGTGCAGATTTGTTACGAAGTTGGTTGACAGCTAATTCATCTTGTAAGTGGGTTTCATTTCCAAAATATTTTTTCTGTATATACTCGATTTCTTCTAGTAGGTCTTTTGGTGTACCATGTAGAAGAATGTTATTTAAATTGGCTAGTGCTAAAGCAGGACTTTTTGCATAATACAGTTTATAAACTAGATTTCTTATACTTGATGATGTGTTGATATCCTTTTGATATCATGGAAGGTTGTTTTGCAAGTAGCTCCTGATATGCAGGCCAACAAATGTCCTTGCAGTCCTGTGTGCTTGCGTACTGGACAAGCATCCATACTTTGCAGTATTTTAATTTTGATTTTGTCTTTGCTTTTCACATATTGATTGAGGAATAGGCGTAAAGATTTGAACATTTTTTTGGGAATGTTACACATTGACGTGCATGGCATGTGTAAATTAGATGTTCTGATTCAGTCGAATGGAGGGGTAAATCTAAGTTTTCAGGGCATATTTTTGTAAGGAGTACTTCTTGTTCCATTATGGTATTATTAACTTTTTCATAACCTTGACCACTGCTATGTATGGCATTTGTATTTGTTTGCTTTTGTTTGTACGCTTCTTCATTAAAGTATGGTTCTGTGCTAGTAGTGTGACTCCATTCACCTCTACAGATATTTAAGAAGTTATTTCTGTTCACATTTCGTTTATTGAGAAGTCGTTTTTGAAATTTAGTTATTAGTTTTGTTAGTGGTTTAATTCTGTTTAACACAACAATAAATAAGTTTCTATTGAGAAGAATTGCACTGTCTATCAATGCTTCTAAGATTACTTTCCTACGATAGGTTTGAAGTGTTGAACCTGGTTTCTCTCCTGTTTTTATCAGATTTTGAAAGACTTTGTGACCGAACATTTTGGCTAATATACTTTTCTTGGTATGCTTACTTTGTACTATATCAAGATTTATAGAAGACGTTTTATTTGTAGTGATAGTGGATTTTCTGTTAATAGTTTTTAGGTTCGTTTTACTTTGTGATAGAGGAGGCACATTTTTTGCACTAGAAACTTCTTCTGTTTCACAACATGACTGTATTAGCTGTTGTGTTTCAACGTTTTTTACAAATTCTGCTATAGATGGGTGTTTATGTTGGAGACTTTTCTTTTCATTTGCTCTACTTCTGCGTACCTTTCTACGGAGTTGCTTTTTGGTGGGCATTCTTTAGCGTCTGTTGAAAAAAATACAGAAGGTATGGGTTGCGGTTTTCTGCAATGCATGTGTGTTGTGTGCATGATTGTTTGAGTAAGATGACAAAGATGTATGTAATGGTGTGTGATTGTGAATTGGGAAGTTGAACTACCAGGGATGGGTATTCTTCAATTAATGTGTTACTAAACTGGGGTTCAGATGACAGAAAAAATTAAGCCGGTGGTGTGGAGAAGAATAAATAATATAGGTAAAGCTATACAATTAAAACAGTTGTATATATTTTATTTAAAAAATGTTAGTTTAATAGTATTGGCATGTGTGTGTGTGTATGAAGAAATTAAACGATATAAAGGTTTGTAAGTGTCAGGTCATTTTAGGACAATGAAACAATGATCGTCCATTCATTTTTCAGATCATAGAAGGTAAAAGTCGGTTAGAAAATGTGTTCATGTACTGTGTAGAAAATATGCATACCTGTACTTTCTGTTCATGTATATGGATATGGACCAAGCTGCAAGTAGAAATATTGGAGATTTGTATAGTATTTCTCGTAGATCGTGGTTGTCAATGGTATGAGACTTGTACTCCGAGAGATACAACGTACATTTGTAGTGCTGCTCTATGATGATGCAGTTACATGTAGAGTTATTGGATTTGATTGGTGGATGGTCATGTGATTGCTTAGCTACATCCAATAAGGGAATGGCACAGAGATGAAATCGAAATGGTAGAAGGGCTGTACATGTTACGATACGTTCGCAGACATGGCAGTAGTTCTAAGACACCGCGTATTATATCCGGGGAATTTGGGAAGGGGAGGTATGGAAATGAGATTGGATGAAGCAAGGGATTGGTCAGTAAAGTTTAGTGAGTGTGTTGTGCTAGGAGAGGTTTTCTCAGATATTGTTTTTGCAGAGAGAAGAACAGATAGCTATGGCTGAGTGTTTCAAAACACAGATTGTATGGATTTTGGGAGACTCGTGGATTCATTGGTTGAAGGTGCATGCAGAAAGCTGTGGAGTATCTATAGATCTTGGATTCCCACATGTGGAAGTGCACTGGCATGGAGTGCGTGGAATGGAGTGGTTGGACTTGCTACCTCTCTGTGCAACTTTGAAGATAGAGGAACATCCAGACATAATTGTAATTCATTGTGGAGGGAACAGTTTAGGACATTTGTCTGGAATTTCTTTGCAATTTGCAATTAAAGAAGGACTTCAGAAGATAATAGACATGTTTCCAAACTCTAAAATCATTTTTTCACGGATTGCGCAGAGACAAGTGTGGCTTCGTTCTTTCTCATGTGGTCCACAAATGGAGAAAGCAAGGCGTAATGTTAATATGGCTGTTTGTGCCTTCCTAAGAGATTTTGGCATGTCCTCTTTTAACAATGAAAATATTTTGTTTCGTAGTACATACATTTTTCGCAAAGATGGAGTCCATCTTACTTATGCTGGCAATCAGATTTTCTGAGAAATGTACAAAATGCATTGCAACCTTTTTTAGAAATACAGCATTCGTTTTGAAGTACGTCTTACGTAGTTAAAATGTTTTACATTCAAACACCTCCCAAAGGCTCTTTTCAGAGCCACCACTTTCTGTTAGAGAAAAATGCATTGGTTTCAATAGGGTAGCAATGCAATTGTTTTTCTGTTCACGGACCGTCCGCAGACTTTCACGAAATGGAAATGGCTATGCTTTATGTATCTTCACTTCTATTTTTTAACTGTGAAAGGCGGCTCTGAAAAGAGCCTTATTTTTTTTTTGATTGTTTTTATTTTGTATTTTTTTTTTCTTTTTTATACACGACACACTAGGAGAGGAGGGAAAGGAGGGTAAAGGGAGGGGGACACCAACCAAAGGGATAAGAAAGGGCGAGCTGAGAGAGGAAGATGTAGAGTGGGTTTTATTTGGGTAGTGAGCAGGTCTTCTGGTGCTCTGAGACGATCGTCTCAAAAGCACTCCGAAGTCGCTCCCCCCTGCAGAGTACTGTGTCACAGTACACACATACAACTGTGACCCTCGAAAGGTAAGGGTCATCAGAATTCTGTATGGCCTGTGAGGCAGCTTGAGGAAGACGCTGTCCCACAGAGGTGTTCCTTGTGGTGACAGGATCAGGAACGGAGGATGAAGTAGAGGCAATCAACCTACTACGCTTCTCGCAAGGTACAACCTTGCGAATGGCCCCAGTGTGGAATGAGCGCAGGTGTCGCTTCATGGTAGTGATCCCAAAGCTATACGAACCATGCTTCCCGCGACTGAGTACCATTTTGCACTCATTACAGGTGACACGGTTCGCATGAGACTTAGGACCGTTTCCATGAACGGTAAACAATCGCCACACCCAAGATTCACGCCGACAGCAGGTAGAAGGGATTTCCTCTACCTCATTCTCGTCATCCTCTTCTTCCTCCTCTGTATCCTCACTCCTGTTCCCCTCTTCAGGCCCTTGGGGAAATGGTGGTGGTGGAGGGGTTGGGGGTGGTTCTGAGGCAGATGTAGCACCATGTGGTAATAGTCTAGCCATGGATGTCATAGGCTTGGAGATGGAAATCTCAAAATCTGCAAAGTATGCAGCAAAATGCAGTGTGCTCTGTGGAATAGTCAGAAACACAATGAGAATGCGCTCTAGGGCGTGGTCTTATATCAGGGTGCTTGTGCGCGGGTCGCGGACATGCACGCCGTCCGCAAGACAGATCGAACATCAAAAAAGGTTCAAAAAGTCACAAAAACTATGTGGAAAGTTAGGATTAGTATGTGGGATTTGTGGTATGGTGATTTTTTAATGAGAAATATTGTGGATTACTTGGAAATGTACTTTTAAACTGGTCGGGGACACGAACACTGTCCGCATTTAGAGCACGAGATGAGCGTGGGCGCGGTCACATGATTGTTTTGTGAGCATGTTCGCTAAGGTAGCGGTCGTCCGCAGGACACCCAATGTACGGACATTGTTTTGCGCATGCATGTTGATGTTCTGCGGACAGTGTTTGGGTCCTGAACTAATTAAAAGTGCGTCACATGTAAAACGAACAGTTACGGACAGCCGTTTGTTCTTAGCACAGTTTAATTTATTTGCTAACAATACGGACAGACATAGCGTTTCAAGCAAACCTCCATTTTCGTTTATTTACGAACAATTCAGGACACCACGAGTGTTCTTAGAACAGTTTCTGCTTGCTATCGAACACTACGAATAGGCATAGTGTTCTTAAGGACACCTCCATTTTCGTTTATTTACGAACATTTCAGGACACTACGAGTGTTCTTAGAACATTTTCAACTTGCATGAGAACATTACGAACAGATGTAGTGTCCTCAGGACAGTTACATTTTCGTTTCTTTACGAACATTTCCGAACAACCGCGGTGTCCGTGGACACCTAAATTGGTTTTTATCACAAGGAACTGAAAGTAATTACAACACAATATAAGAACTTTATTTCATATATATATACAATTATGACTGGGAAGGTGGGGCAGAAACGGAAACAAAAACAGGAGAATTAGGGATTTCTAGATAACTGGGATCAGGTGAAGAAGGGAAGGAAATCTCATCAAAACGCTTTGGTCCATAGACAGGGTTTGGGGTTAACTGCGTGAGATAGGGTGAGGGGGGACAAGTGCAGGTTGGACAATGGTGTGCTGTTGGGGGTTTCACATAATTTCCCACAAAGTTTTTCAAATCCATAAAATTTTGCATAAGGTCGTCCATTTTTTGATTTATCTGCTGTAGAGTGATATCCTCTGATTGTTGTTGTGAGATGCTTGGAATTTTTGTATGGTCTGTAATAAAAAAAATGTATATGTTAAATGTATACAAAATAATATTTATTAATTGGTTTATATAGTAAAGTGTGTACCATTAGGTGGACTATTTTCTAACATTTCCTCTCATGGGAAATGCTCCTCTAGCCAGTCGAGAGTACTACACATTTCTGTGAGAAAACAAAAAAGTAATATGTTTTTTTTTCTAATATAGAAAGTTTATAAATGTATGAGTAAAAAGAAGTGCACTTACTATGTTTGGTGAGATATGTAATCAGTAGTGTATACGTCTGGTCTTGCTGTTGGTTGTGGAGCGTCTGTGAGGTAATTATGGTGGAAGCCACTTTATCTTCTTTTGGTATATTCCATTTTAAAACATATTGTATTTACATGAATGGTTAGTGTGTTGCATATATGGGTAACATTTTTTAAGTATTACTATATATAATTTGTATGTGTGCTGCTTTGTGAATTTGTTAAATGTTCCTATGTTATGATATAACTATTACACATACCTCCCCAGAGTTTTTAGGTGGTGGTACTGTTGTCCAAACCTGTCTGTGGACCGTCAAATTCAGTAGAAAGGGTTCAGTATGTTCCATATTATATGTACATAAAGTCAAAGTTATTATTGTTAAGTTGTGCTACTAAAAAACTATGAAATTCAGTAAAACAACTTTGTTAAAGGGACGTTATGGTTAGGTTGCGCTACTAAAAACCTATGAAATTCAGTAAAAAAACTTTGTTAAAGGGACGTTATGGTTCAAAGTAAAACCGAAAAACCCCTGAAATTCGGCAGTTATGGTAAAATAAGCAACCATAACTCGCGCCGCCACCGTGCTCTGCTAACACTAACACCCAGGACATCAAAGATGACATCACAAATGTCATTAATGACATCACTGATGACATCACATGGCTGGCTCTCCCTTTTTATCCTTTACTGACATATCGAAGCCACATAGTTTTCTTCAGTAACAGTCAGGAAGTAAAAATTGAAAAGGTACTATATTTGTAGACTTAGGGTCAAGTCACATCATATGAAACATATACATAGCGGAAGACACAGGCTTGAAAGAGAGCAATCCTTTCTGTGCATGAAGATAATCATTAGGGTTATCAGCACTTTCTCATAGTTTTATTTGTATTACTCTACCTTCCCTGTATATGCTCATATTTGTATACATTATACTCACTCTCCTTTCCTTTGGGTGCAGTCACATCATGTGATACACATACATATGGTAAGTAGCAGCTTTGAAACAGAGCAATAGTTTCTCTGCATAAAGACAATCAGTTAGGTTATGAACTCTTTCTGCTACTACTTCTGCTTTTTTGTTTACTTCACCTTCCCTGTATATACTCATATTTGTATGTGTTGTTGTCTCTTTGTGTTTTGTCTGTAATAATTATGTATTAAGTGGGTTTTATTATCTTCTTATTACATGTTTCACAGTACGCAAAACTCTAATAAGAAAGCAGTTGTCATTTCAGTATTCAACATGGCAAGATTATGAATATGGCACCTTCAGCATGTATGCTGCACACACTGCCTATGTTTCTGCATGAGTAGCTTAGTATACTGGATAGAACTTCATAATATAATGCTGTTTATATCAATGCATTGCTTAATGCACTAATTAGCTCATGATATTTATCCCAATGATCCTCGACAGTTTTTGGTCAGCATTATAAGAATCCCTTGTACAGAGTTTTTATGAAAAGTAAATGCACATGTGATGTCATCAGTGATGTCATCAATGACATTTGCGATGTCATCTTTGATGTCCTGGGTGTTAGTGTTAGCAGTGCACGGTGGCGGCGCAAGTTATGGTTGCTTATTTTACCATAACTGCCGAATTTCAGGGGGTTTTCGGTTTTACTTTGAACCATAACGTCCCTTTAACAACGTTTTTTCACTGGATTTCATAGGTTTTTAGTAGCGCAACTTAACCATAACGTCCCTTTAACAAAGTTTTTTTACTGAATTTCATAGGTTTTTAGTAGCGCAAATTAACCATAACGTCCCTTTAACAAAGTTTTTTTTACTGAATATACATATATATATAATCAAATAAGGCGGCTGAACAGTATCTTTTCTATATTTTGATGTTATATAACTACTTTCTGTTTTGTGCAGGGGTTTGACCATTTTTGAAATAATGGAGCATCCTCTACATCCAGATGAAAGGCTTGTTTTACTGAAAATGCATTACTTCAAAGAACTAATTAATTTAGGAAATGCTGGTTGCCATTTAGAGCACTTGCACTTTATTTGTTGTCATTGTTTTTTTTCCAATCCCCTGCATTCTTGTGCACTTTAAATGGATCGACTTTCGTACACAATATTAAAAAAAGGAAAAGTGTCTAATATTACAGTTTCTGTTTATGAACCTTTCTCTTATTTCCTAAATGACATTTGCTGGGTGATGTGTGATCCTGCAGGGACATTGATTTCCATCCTTATTGATATTGTATTATAGCATACACTGTCACCATTTCTATGGGTTGCCTACCTTGTTGCAGGATTATTGTTTTGCTTCAGATTTGGTTTAGAGAAAGGGGTTTGTAAAGTAATCGTTTCACATGTGCAAGCAGAAGAACTTTTAAGTGGTATCAGGGAGAGAGGATTGCAGTTGTTTTGCCTGTGTAAGATCAGGATGGGGTAGTAGAGGAGGGGTAACAGGCTTCTCAGTTAATGATCTGCACTGTTCCCCGCAGCAAGATGGCTCCAAAATAAAGTTATATGTCCAGAGAACCTTCTGCTCCTCCAGTAAATCTAAATTAGTACTAATCGCTGCAGTGGTTCACAGCACTGTTTTCGAAAGGTGGTGTGGAGAAAGCATAGTCAGAGAAAAGAGTGCAGAGCAGGGACAGGATCAGGGAGGAATGTGACGGGGGATTTTAGGGAGCAAGTCACAAGAGGACCCAGACATATTGGGAGGATTTTCTGGATATTGCATGAGGGAACTCAGAAAGAGCTCTCTATCTGGTGGTGAGGACTTGTGCATTTATAGTAAGGACAAAGCAATGAGATGGGAAAGGAATCAGACAGACATCAGGAGAATAATTTGAGAGCAGAGTGAGGGAAAAAGTATAGCAATTAGCCCCTACATTTCAAGGGCGATTCGGGTGACAGCAGTCTAAGGCCTGGACAGGTCTGAGGCACAAGAATCAATTCGGCATGTTATTGTGAGCAATTAAGCAGTATCTCAGAGGGAGGATCACCTTTCTGTTTGAGTTTAACAGCATCTTTATGAGGAGGGGTGCAAAAGTGGGCTGTACAGCCCCTAAAATCTACAGGGATGCAACATTGGGTTTGGGACAATATTGGGCTGGAGGCAATCCCCCATGCAGTGGCCCGTGGAATTAGTTGGGTAAGATCATCAACATTCAGAAGCTGTTCACCCTCTTCGTTGCAGTCAATATTTTTGGAGAGAATATTTGTACAACATCCAAAATATTTTCTGGCCTGCAAATAGCACTCAGATCTTAGGCCTTTAGAGATCATGGCTTCTTTGGTATCACGCTGCCTGGAAATTCATATTTGCTTAGGTGCTAAGTTTGTGGAGGGATCCATAAATGAATTGTGGATTCTTTGTCATGTTAAAATGTGAATCCTTCTGAGAATTGGTGCCAGAAGCAGAAAGAGAGATTTCTATCTATTTATTTATTTATTGAGTATTTGTGATGCATCTATACAGCAGAATTGTGTTTCAAGGTGCATCAAGACAAGGGAGGGGAGGTACAGGGGTGAAAAAATAAAAAAACACAATAACGTTCCTACTAGGTCTTGAGACATTTGGATCATGAAAGTCCAGTAACTTCTTTGGAGTGGAGATTGGCCCAGACGGGAAGTGCTGATTTGGAAGCGTGTTCTAGGCCTCCCGCACAAACTCGAGCTTGCAAGTTTTAGATTCGAATTGGGCCTCCGATCACTTAAAGCTCATGCTGGCTGGAAATTAGTTTCTTTCTATCGGCTCATAATGACATCTAATGAGGGGTCCCTGTTTGCAGATATAAAATCTCACTTGGAAAAAAACAGTTCTAAGATGCTCTCAAACCTGGAAGCCTGGGCAATAGAAGGGCTAAATACAGCAGATTTAGATTGTTAAACTCTGTTTGAGAATCCTAGCAAGGCAAAAAAAAGACCTGGTTTGAAATGGATTGGAAAACAACTAGAAAAAAACTGCACAGTCTAGCATGTGAAAACTTTTTCCTGAAAGTTGATAAAAAGCAAGGGTGTATTACTAATTATTTGGTGATATTTCTGGAGAGTAAAATCAGGAAAAACTTTCTTAGAATGAGACTAAATGTTCTACACACCGAGAAAGAGAAATTCTGTCTCAAAGGGGGATGGGTGACTCCTCTCTTATTCCATGTAATGTGTGCAAAAACCCGGAGAAACAATCCTTGAAACATTTGTTAATGAAATGCGAGGGTACTTGTCCAGCAAGATCAGTACTGTTCAAAAGATTTGGTGTGGAGACTCAGAAATATGTCCCGGACATGTTTTGGTACATTTTGATATCGGGGTTCTATCAGAACTTAACAATAGCAGGGGTTCAGGTGCTGGAGAAAAGTAATATTGTGTTCTAGAAATCCTTTTGTAAATACTAATTTGTGATTGGCACTATTGGAGTGATCACTATGGTCGAGGTTTGACCTTGCAGAGCCTGGAAAATGATAGTCTGTGTTTTTTTATTCTCCACTTCCTGTTGCGATTTCTTCTTTTTATGAACTCTATTATCCTTATCTCCTCCACCTTATCCTTCTTATTTACCCGTTTTAACTACTTTGCCCAAGGAACTATCCTCCAATGTATGATGATTATTCAGAGTTTTTTTATGGTTTAATGGACTGCTTTTATTTGAATTTATTGTGGATTTTATTACTTGTTTTATGAGCTGTATTGTACTGAAGAAATATTGTAAACTATTTGTTTCTTAACCAAATACAATTAAATTATTTTAAAAACATTTTTTAAAAGATAGTGCAATAACGAGAATGCTGGGGAGAGGGGGAAGAGAGGAAGGGTGGGATGGGGAAGAGCAGAGAGGAAAGACAAACAATAACATTCCTACTAGGTCTTGAGACATTCAGATCATGAAAGTGAAGTAACCAGAATGCTGGGGAGATGGGGAGGAGGGGAATAGTGGGATGGGGAAGAGCAGGGAGGAAAGACAAACAATAATGTTCCTACTAGGTCTTGAGACATTCGGATCATGAAAGTGAAGTAACCAGAATGCTGGGGAGATGGGAAGGAGGGGAAGGCTGGGATGCTGAAGAGCAGGGAGGAAAGAAAAACAATAACTTTCCTTCTAGGTCGTGAGACAATTCAGAGCATGCAAGTGCAATAAGCAGAAAGAGGGAAGCGGGGGAGGAGGGGAAGTGCAGGAAGGGGTGGAAGGAGTAATGTTCAGGGGAAGGAAGAAGGGTACTAAGTGCAAGTGAACATGTTCAAACTCAGCACAAGGCTGGAAATGAAGAAAACAACTTTAGAGTGGGAACACAGTATGGGAAAGTCTCACTATATGGCCCAAGGGGCTACAACAGTATGCAGCAATAGGTAGAATGCAGCATTGGACTGCCTCACAGCATGGTGCGGGGGGATACATGAACTATGCAGGAGAAAATAGGTAAAACGCAGGAATAATTAAGGTAATGCACAGTGTGGCCGGACCACGCCTCATGGTACCAGGGCTACATCTGGTATACATATCAAGAGTTACAAGATGCACAATTTGCCAGCCACGCCTCGCGGAGCATAAATACAGTTAGTGGCTCAGAAGAGAAACACAGATTGGAGTTCAAGTGCAGTAGCAAGCTGCCGATTTTAACGTTATTGGCATATGTGGCAAAAGGATCTGAGGTCAGATAAAATGCATTCCATGACCAGTAAACGCTGCAGCAGTGTCATATGTAAAGGATAGGGAGCAGTGAAGTTTAATCCAGAGATCATTGAAGCACTGGTAGCACTCAGGTAAACAAGGAGAGAACCAGTGGGAAGGGGAACCACCCTTAGTTATCTTAACATGTAGCTCAGCACAACAGAGAAGCACCACATCAGATGAGAAGAAAAGTGGTTCTCGCTGAGCTGCCGTAAGCCCCGGACAGGCCCAGACAGGTGAGCAGGGCCTTTTATGTGGGCCTTTGATATGGGGACACACCAGCATTGCCATCTAGCTCATTCCAGGAAGCCAAGATGAGGCGCTTCTTAGTCAATGGCAATGCTCGACAGGAGGTGGATGAGGAAGCAAACTTTGTTTTTTAGGAGGTGAAGAAGAGGCGGCCATGTTGGTATGGAGCTCCAGCTCCCACACACCATTATAATGAATTGCGGGCAGTGCGGCAAGGATGGAAAGAGCCTGCCTGCACTGCTCACTCAGGTGGAGGAATGAAAAAGAGATTTTACCATTCCCACAAAGCTTGTGGAGCATTTGTGCCCAGGTCTGAATGAGCAGGTGTGGCTGTTGCTATCCCTGTAAACTGAGCAGAAATATGATGCTTGCTTTCAAGATTACATTAGAATCAATTTATTTATTTTTTATTTATTTATTTATTTATATTTATAAAGCGCGCAAGCAGCCCAGGGGCATTGAGGCGCTGTTACTTGCAATAACTTGGTTACAGGGTACAGGCATGATCGCGGTTGTTGACACATTATGAATACTACAAAACTTCATATTGTTGTTACAGATATTGCATTTGGTCATATATTACAACTAATATGAAAGGTATTCGTGCTGGTGTGTCGGGCCTTATGTGAAGAGGGTAGTTTTCAGAGTTTTGCGGAAGGTGGTGAGAGAGGCCTCACCTCGGATAGTGGGAGGTAGGACGTTCCAGTGAGTGGGTGCGAGATAAGGGATGCTGGATCCGCCCGCTCTGACTCTTTTTACTAGTGGCACAGAGAGCATGTTGGTGTATGGTGATCTGGTTGGCCTGGTAGTGGAGACGGGGTGTATCCTTTGTGAGAGGTAGGCAGGAGCAGTGAGGTGAATGCACTTGTGGGTCAGTGTCAGTGTCAATGTTACAAGGCCTTGTTCAAAGGTTGAGCCCATTGTTTCTCACCAAGTAGAGTGCAGTCATTTAGTGTACTGGCCTGAAAAGGGGGAAAATGCAAATCATGGGTGACGCTATGAGTGACTGCCATCTCGTGTATTGCCTAGACAAGAAGGAATTCAAAACTGCCACACACTCCTTTATGACCCAGGCGTAAGTTACCGCCTGGGCCGTGACTTTACCACCATGGCGTAAACTACGTTTACGCCATGGTGGTTGGCGGACTTACCGCCCCATTCTGACCTTGGCGGGGCGGTAAGTCCCCAATCCCCATTTACCCTTCCCCATTCCCATTTTTGCCCCATAGGGCATAATGGGAGTGGGGAAGGCGTTAATTACGCCACCGTAAATTACGGTGGCGTAATTAACTCCATGGTCCCTTAGCGCCATGGATTTTAACACCTGCTAAAAGCAGGTGTTAAATCCGCCATGGCGCTAAGGGACCTCGTACTCAGGCGGTAAGGGTCAGCGCTGTTTACGGCGCCGTAAACCTCTTACCGCCTGAGTTGTAATGAGGGCCCTTATTAGTTAAACAAATGAACATGGATTTAAGTAGGGCATCCAAAAAAGAGATTGACAAAAGAAAGGGAATTTCTAAGGAGACCTTGCAGGGCATCACGGGCTGCCTGGCAAGGGTATATGTGGAGGGGTTTCAATGCCATCTCTTTCGCTGTGCGAAACAGATGTTTTTCATGGTGGTGTTAGGGTGAGATAACCTGCAGATAAGGGAACACAAGGGGACATCAGTAAGGTGGTGCAATGGAAGAACTATTGGGTTCAACAAGACCAAATAGGTTTTACGATCTTAAAAGCTACGACAGACCCGAGAGGGCAAAGGGCATGGTTTGCTCTGTGAAAGACAGAGCTGAAACTATGCTGGCCACAGTGAGTGGCCAGTAACTATCTGCAGGCAAGAGGAGGTGAACTAGGGGATGGCTGTCTCACCGCAGGAACAGATTGCATCTCACTGAATACCAGTTCAGCAGTGCCATAAGGAAGTATTTGACAGAAGGTGGGTTCAATATGAAAGAATATGGCACCCACTGTTTCGAGATTGGTGCAGCATTAGAGGCAGTGCAGGTCTGTGTGAAGTGATGATCATGAAGCTAGGAAGATGGAAATCGAACATCTTCTGCTGCAATATGCATCCTAGTGCCAGGGATCCCACAGGGTATCTTACGAGCCTGGCACATATTTACAATGCAGGCTTGACTCTCTGATCACCACAGGGCGCCAGGGGAATGTTCCAGTCGGAATTTTACTTGCCCTACCTTGAAACTTTTGGAGAATCATCTCCGGTTCAGGAAACACCTCAAGACCTTCCTCTTCGCTTCTGCCTTTGCCCCTCTTTCCCCTGCTGATCTGTTTTCTCTCTCGGCACCGTGCACCTGGCCACCCTCTGTCCTTCGGGCCCAGGTACCTGCTCACCCTGCCTCCCTCCTGCACTGCCTCTGGGCCAACCCTTGCACTGGGATCTGCAGCTGTACCCATACAGTCCCCCATTTTTCTTCTGCACTTATCAGATATAAACTATCTGACTAATCATGCGCTTGCCACTGGCTGGCTGCACTACCACTTTTTCACTACCTGTATTTATTTATTTAGTGCACTTATTATTTATTGTGCTCTCTATTCTGTTCCACACTTTCCACTTCTCGCTCCTCCACGCACTTTCCCCCTTTTCCCTTTTCCATGGACTTGCGCATTCTTATTGTCACTGGGCCAAGTAAGATCGCTGTTTTTGTTTCTCACCTGTTCCCCTCCCGTTGCTTGGTCGCGCTCTGAAACACTTGTGTATGAGCACGATATAAATAAAATGTCGTATCATAAAAGGGGAGAGTTTGTAAAAATGCAAAGGGGAACCTATGTAACTCAAAACTATGTGTAATGCCTTTATTGTCTCCAAGTCTTTTATTTAAATCCCAAGTGATTGAGTGAGACTTTTTGCAACATGTCTATGTGAGTAATTTTACAGGAAGGAGTATGTTGGACAATGACGCAGCTCACGTCCATTCTATGCGAGCACAATGCCCCAAAGGCCCTGTTATACAAGCAGTGGCGTAACACAACATTTGGGGGTCCCTCTGCGAGCCATGCTGAATTCCCCCCAACTCGGCAACAAATCACAGGTCGCGCCTCACTCTGGGCCGGCCTAGATTACCACACTTGCTCAATACACAGGTACCTGCTGTTGCAGGGGTACGCTGCACACTGCACTGGGAGAAAGATATACACATGGGTTTTAATGCATTATACAGCACACTTTCTGAGAAAATTGGCTAAGAGGCCAGAGCGTTTGTAATTGTGTTGTTGGGTAACACCAATCCAAGAATCCAATACATGCAAGTCACCAACAGTGCACAGGAACATTAACGCTTTAATTAATATAATGCTTTGCTATAAAAATGCCATGCCACAATTAAAACGTGTCCAACTGGCTTCACAATGTAGACCAGTCTAGACATGTAATAACATAAAGCATGCCAGGCCACATTTAGACATACCTAGATTGGTTGCATCAAAATGCCAGTCTAAGCAATGACACTTATCATGGTTATTTTATTACCAGATGCCCAAAAAATATTTACAATGCCACAATAAGAAACGGCAAGACTGGCAGCACCCAAATGCCAGTCTAGACAGGTAGTTACACTTAGCAGGACTGCTTTACTAGAAATGCCCAGTTAAGAAAAAATGTCAAGCCAAACTAGAAATGACTACACTGTCTGCACCACCATGCCACTCTAGCCACTAATACCACATATTATGTCTGCATAGCATGGACATGGATGACCATTACAATTTATCACACAATACCCGTCACACCCCACACATCTCCTCTCCCTTTCATCCCCTGCCCTAACCCCCAAAATTAGCTGATTGGCCCAGAATTACCTCCATGTCCCTTTTCCTTGTCCCAGTGCTTACGTATGATGCTCCTTGCCTCATCGGTAAGTACTGGGATGAGGATGAGTGGGACTAAGAGTAATGAAGATTACAGGTAACAAAGCCAGGCATTACCAAGTACTGGGATGAAGAATAATAGGGCAATGAGTAATGACATTTACCAATAAGTAACCAAGGGATTAAACACAAGTAGTGGTGCAACACCATTGAGCTAACTGGGCTTCAGCCCTACGCCCCTCCCCCCACCCGAACCACACCCTGAAATGTTGGGCTATGCTGACTCAACCTGGCTCACCTACAGAGCCGTTGTCCTACAAAACAGGACACACATTTTTAATGACACCTGGGTTTCGCTGTTAACAAAGGCCCGGCAATTACTAACGTAAAGCATTTCACTGTTAGTA
The DNA here is from genome assembly GCF_040938575.1 of Ambystoma mexicanum. Lineage (NCBI taxonomy): Eukaryota > Metazoa > Chordata > Amphibia > Caudata > Ambystomatidae > Ambystoma > Ambystoma mexicanum. Next base: position 440,145,047 of record NC_090932.1, on the reverse strand, counting down.
GCTGCATACAAACGAATAATTCTTTAGGCCATTGAAATCTTGATGTGTGTTTAGTACTTGCATGCCTAGGAAGTTATTGGAAGAGTAGAGAGGGGACAGGAGACCACTTATTCTCACGGCAGTCCATAAGTGGGTACTTTCAGACTTAAATGAGAGAGTTAACTGCTTGTATCATTGGATTAAACTGAGTAAGGTAGGCAAGGGCCCTGTGTGTGCGCTCTACTCGCCCCACAGTTCTCTTAAATAGTAGAGTTTGAGCTGCGTTGCTTTGGTCAAATTCTGTGTATGCCTACGCATGCACAGTAAAATAGAACATATTATTGGCTGATGACCTGCAAATCGTGCTCCTCCTAAATGGTAGTATAGTTCAGCAGTATAGTATTGGATACATTCGAAGTTATTTATAAGAAATCAACAATAGTCCATGCGTCTTTAGTATTTAATATCACTCTGAATCAGCCGACACGTGTTTCGACATAAGCGTCGTTCTCAAGGCTTATACATGTTTCTTAATGTGGAAAGAGTCCCGAAACGAATATCTTTCAGAATTGCTTCCTCATATACTTAGGCCAATTGGATTGATTCATCAAATGATTATCAATTGATGTCTAAAATATTTGAGCTGCTGAGTGAAAGAGACGATTTGAGTCCAATAATCTCAGGCACCGATTCTTGTCTGAATAATATGGGTATCAATATATCCGGGTTTAATCCCTGTAACGATGATCACGATCGTTGAATCAATCCATCCAATTGGCCTAAGTATATCAGGAAGCACTTCTGAAAGATACTCGTTTCGGGACTCTTTCCATATTAAGAAACATGTATAAGCCTTGAGAATGACGCTTATGTCAAAACACGTATCGGCTGATTCAGAGTGATATTAAATACTAAAGACGCATGGACTATTGTTGATTTTTTATAAATAACTTCAAATGTATCCAATCCTATACTGCTGAACTATACTACCATTTAGGAGGAGCGCGATTTGCTGGTCATCAGCCAATAATATGCTTGTAACATTGAAGCTGCACTACAATAGTCTAATTAGAATGCATACAGAAGATGCCCCCTGCAAATAAATGTGCCCCTCCCCCATCGCTTGTGAAGTTAGCATCTCTCCCAAATACTTGAAGGGTTAGCACCCACCATCCCAAAATGTAGGTGTTCTTGTGCCCCTGAACACAAGCATATACACCATTCACCATACACACACGCACACCCAGCCACCCATACATTTAAGTGTGTACCCTTTCAACATTCAGGCACACCCAGGCAGCCACCCATAAATTCAAGTGTGCACCCTTTCACCATACACTCACACAGGCAGCCACCTACACATTTAAGTATGCACCCTTTCATCATTCAGGCACACCCAGGCAGCCACCCATACATTTAATTGTGCACCGTTTCACGATACACTACACACACAAACACACACACACACACCTAGCCATCCATACATTTAATTGTGCACCCTTTCATCCTACACTCACAGTGGCAGCCATCTGTACATTTAAGTGTGCACTATTTTACCATACAATCACACAGACAGCCACCTACACATTTAAGTGTTGCTCCCTTTCACCATACATGCACACTCAGGCAGCCACCCATACATGTAAATGTGCACTTTTTCACCATGCACTCAACACACACACCCAGCAACACATACATTTAATTGTGCACCCTTTCAGCATACACTTAAACAGTCAGTCACCTATATATTTAAGTGTGCACCCTACACTCAAACATGCACACATAACAGGGTTTAGGGGAGCACTGACTTCATAAAGAAATTATTTCCTTTAAGGACCAAACCATAATGGAAATAATTTCTTTATAAAGGCAGTGTGACTTCATAAAAAAACTATTTCTTTTTTAATTCATAAAGCTACCCCCACCCCATGACATGGAGGCATCCAACCTAGAGGCTTTCATGTCATGGGGTGGTGGAGCCCTCGGACTTCAAAAAGAAATAGTTTCTTTTTGTAGTCACTCTGCCTTCATACAGAAATAATTTCTTTAGGAAGGCAGTCTCCAACGTCCAAGGTCATTTGTGTTTTGGGAGCAAGATTCCATGCCCGCAGTGTCAGCCTTTTGTTGCACATATGTGCTGTATCTACTTAGTTGTTGCAAATAGGTAAAGTAGGAGCGGTACCAGATGGCTCACCTTGTAACGCCAACTAGTCTTGCCCCAGTGCGGAGTCCGCTCATCTACAGTGAGAGTCATGAGGGAGGCTCATGAATGGTATATTACTGCACAGGGGTGACAGGTAGCTTTTGTCAGCTCACATCTCCGGAACAGGCAGATCAGAGGGCTCAGGGTTCCAATGACGGTGGAGACAGCTCTCTCTCGCATCAGATATGGCCACTAACCCGGAGGTTGGTGAAAACAGGGGACCTACCGTTTTCCTATCATTTGGCCCACTTATCAATAAATAAGGTGTCAGCCTTATTTAACTCAAAACTGCGGGTAGGAGCTTTATTGTGTCCTGTATTCTGATTCATGGAATTATTTCAGTAAGAAACGCGGATTTGCGTGCCATTCTACCCGCAAATCCCCATTCGTCTAACAGGGATTTGCACGCAGAATGGCAAGCAAATCACCGTTTTACAGGTAAATAATTCCATGAATCAGTTATTGTGTGTCTGTTCTTGTAACATGTATAGTTGTGTATGTATAGTTCTGTATCTTAAGGAAAGGAAGGGGTGGCAGACCATAATGGTGCTTTTACTCCATCCCAGCCAGCATAATGATGCTGGATGCGCTCAAAAAAATATGAATGATCAAACTATCCAATTGCAATTGTTATTTTCTTTCCCCTCTTGCATTGCAAACATCTGGCAAATTGCATTAAATATGGGACGGAGTGTTGTAAAAGGGCATGTACATTTGTATAGAGGCAGGGTTAAAGTTCTGTATTGTGTCCTCTATTTAAATATTATAACCCTGTAGTTACTAGGGGCCCTCTTTCTGTGGAAGCGCAGAGCCAAGCAGCTAGCCTTGCAAATCTTGTTTTTATCTTTTCATTAAACCTCTGATACACAGAGGGTTGGGCCTCTGCACCTGGTTGTAGAATATTCAGTCCCTCCATGTGTTTCCGCTCTGTTCTGCTAGTGTCTAAATTTTGCCCTGGGTTGCAGAATGTGCTCCAGGATTCCATGAAAGATTGATCAGGGACGTGGGGCTTCTAAATTCATTATCATTCGGAAGGGAACTAATCAAGCGCGTGCAGCGAATAGAAATGGATTCCTATTCATCAAGCGTGGGCGGGAAGCTGATCAGAGGGACCCGGTAATTGTGACTGTCCCAGTGATGCCTGCGATTCTATTCTGGCCGGGGCAGTGATCTCCTCCATCCTGAGCTCCACTCATGCACTCTACTGCAGGGCAAGACCTCTTTAATTATCTCTTCATTGTCAACCCTGATGAATGGAGTACATGGAAGTGATAAACGAGGGGTATTGCTGATTTGACTCTTTGGAATGCCAAGATGAGGGGCGTTAATCAATATACTGCAGCACACCAGCTGAACTGAGCCAGAATACAATTCCAAAATATCCAACTTTAGAGCGTTCTTTGTTCTGCACCTTTGTGGTCAGCTTTATGTTGGTTTCATCAAAAGCTGAACAAACCAACATATGTAATTATAATGTTCCTGCCAGGGAAAAAGGAGGGATGCATTGGAAGCAGTTATCCTATCTAAGCCTGGTCATATAGACTATATCATGCAATGTGTATTGGATGAGAAAACCAGGGCTGCAATTTGAATCAAGTTGAAGTTAGTATTCATCCATTGTACCTGGCCCGACACTATCGAGATGCGCACATATTAAAGATGTTTGTGACATTGTTTTTGACCCATAATCATAGTACCGGTGCCGCAATACTAGTGTATTTGGTGTTATACATTCACTGGCCCTCATCAGAAGGTTGGCGGAATGGGTTTACCGGCACCGGTAAAGGTGCCGTGCCGTTGAACCCATTCCACCCTACCACGAGGTCTCCTCCCGGGACCCGCAATGGGCGCCTGGAAAAACCAGGCATCCATACCGGGTCCCGCGAGGAAGCCAGGGAGCCAACAACGGGCCCGTCATTAACGGGCCCGTTGTTAGCTCCATCCCCATTCCCATTGAGCCCTATGGGGGCTCGAATGGGAATGGGGATGGACCGGGTCCGGGTTCCTCGGACAGGGAATTACTGGGTCCGCCAAGGTTGCGATGGCCCGGTAATTCCTCATTCGAGGAACCCGGGCCCGGATTGCGGTAAGGAGACAACCATGCCGCTAAAAGCGGCATGGTTACCTCCAACCTCCTGATGAGGGCCACTGTGTCAAATATCACATTTACTCAAATTTAAGGTGGCTTTGATGGAAATTGATGGAGTGAGCTACACATATGAGTCATGCTTGAGTCATAATTCTGCATGATTTTTTTATACTGTAACTTTCTTTTACTATTTTTGTAGCCCTTAAATCAACAGTGTTCAGTGACCTGAACCCTCAGCGGGAAGAGACCCATTGGCATGACGTCTTATGGAAATGCCATATTTCTCAATCCTCAAATGAAACCATGTAGCACACTAGTGCCATTGTGCATTATAGTGCTAGTACCAGTGCAGAATCTTTCAGCTTTACTATTGACGGGGGCCTCTCATTCAAAGCACACATCCCCAATAAGCTGGAAACAGCATGGTAACATCTTTTGATCTTCTGCAAAGTTAAGCCATTCATCCTTACCCCAGGTTTCATAACAGTTATCCAAGCCTGGGTCATTGCACACCCGGCCGGTGACATAGCCCTACTTGCAGGTGTCCAAGATGCCACCAAGAAACCTTGTAAGGTCGTCCTGCATTCTATAGCACACCTCTTCACAGGAGTAACTAATTGCAACCACAACCTATCCATCCACAAGAACCTTCACTGGATACAAATATCAAGCTTGCTTCATGATCAGGACTGCCTGTATAACCTGCAAAGCAGTCATAACCAAAACACCACTTTATTTGGCTGAGAGACTTGCCATCTACGGAGGCGAGTGCACTACCAGAGTTCACAACATTTACAGAGTGGAAACAAAGAACTGCGAGATGGGGAAACAAAAAAACTGGGCTGTTCACGCTGTGAACCCTGTCTCTGGACGGGGTTACCAGCAAATATATAGGTACAACCTCCATCCTACACTATAGGAAGGACCCGAGGACCCTACTCCTCAAAGAACATCTCACCAATGGCTGAGGATGATATGACATGATGTGGCATTTATAACACACCGGTACACAAGTGTTTCTAGGTGCCACAAGAAAAGGGAGGGAAAACATAGGGAGGACAGGACAAATGTTCCTAATAGGCATTGTGTCATTGGGATCATGCACGTGAGACAATAGAAGTGCAAAGGGAAGGAGAGGGGGGAGTGAAAAGGGTGATTAATGGGGGAGGAAAGGGGATAGTGCGACCAGGGCAGCATGTCTCTGAGTAATTGCAGCTAAGCCAGCACTGCTCTAGGTAGGTGCAGCATGCAGGGGTCTGTATTGGTTACAGTTACAGCCCCTAATTGCAGGGTAGGCCAGGAGACAGTGAAAGGAAGACTGTTTATGGAGGATCCTAGTACCCAGTTAGACTCAGACAGAAGCAAGCAACCAGTCGGTGCAGCAGAAGGTAAGTTAGCAAGGGAGCAAGAGAGAGAAGGCAGAGGAGAAAGGGAGGGTCTTGAGCTGCTTCTGGAACTTCAGGTGGTCAGGCTCAAGTCTGAGAGGGCCAGGCAGGCCGTTTCAGAGGGAGGCACCTGAAGAGGAGCGAGATCTACCCCCCACTCTCTGCCTGGAGAACAGTCCGACCCACAGAGAGTTGAGGTAGCTGAGTGAAGGGCTCTAGAAGGAAGGTATTTCAGAGGAGGAGAGAGTTGGAAGGAAGAAGGGAAATAGGCCAGAAATTAGCTAATGCTGTAACGTCTAGAGATGGCTTCTTAAGTAAAGGGATGACTGTTGCTTGCTTCAGTTCCTTGGGAATCAAAGCAGCCTGACAGGCATGGTTCATGGCATCAGTAACTAAGGGCAACACGGCTGGCATAATTGCCTTAAGTGTGGACAGAGGAATAAGGTCTGCAGGGGTGGCCTTTTTGAATCGGCAGATGGCTCAATCAACCTCCTCTGCCGAGAAAATAGGAAATTCCGCCCATACCTGCGTGGTAGTCTCGATAAGCATAGAGGACTGAAGGTCACACAGCATGTCCTCTTTAAAGCAATGGTTTCCTGCATTTTTTCTATCTCAGAGATAACAAAATAGAAGAGAGAGTCGCACATTGCCTGCGATGGCTGGACCACTGAAGAGAGGTGAGTGGGGGATGAGAATTATCTCAGCACTGAGAAAAGTTCCCTGGATTTATTCAGGGCACTATCTACCTTTTGAGTGAAGAACGTCCGTTTGGCCACCAGAATATCATGATGATAACTTTTGGTGATCAATTGCAGCATAGCTTTCTCAGCCAGGCCATTGGAATTACACTATTTCTGCTTGGCATGTCTCACAAGCAGGCGGGGGGCAGTCAGTTGGTCACTGAACCATGGTTCGGAGAGAGCCCTCCAAACTTACATCAGTTTCAGAGGGGCTACTTGATAGGCCGCCTCTCTAAAAATCTGTGAGAGGGAAGACAAATCACTGTTGCCAAGACTTCTACATTGGTCCAATATCAGTGCCGATAGATCATGGGGATCGAACAAGCGCCAATCACGCCTCCGGGAGGGAGCTGGATGTGCTTTAGTAGGTGCTGCAAGGCACTTTACCTCAAATGAGATAAGGCTATGGTCCGACCATATTACTTGCTCCCATCAACCGCTGAATAAATCAGATCCAGTATCCCCCATGGGTATGAGTGGGCTCAGAGAGGTGTTGGTGTAGTCCTAACTCCAGCAGCGCTTCACAGAACTGGGATATAGCTGTTAGAGGAGCTTGATTCAATCTCAAATTAAAGTCTCCCAGCACAACCAAATTTACATATTTGGTCTGAAGAACCGCCACTGGGTCTAAGAATGGCTTAAAAAAGGATGTAAATGGACCAGGGGGGTGTTATATCAATAAAAAATGCCAGACTGTAGAATCCGATATCGTATGCCGATTCAGTAGGGCTTGCATCTGCAGTGAGTATCCAATGGGATTGCCAGAAACTGGAGAGTAGTTCTAAAAATGACCAAACCCCCCCCCCCCCCCACCATGGTTTGGCGATACATGATCCAGCCAAATTATATTATAGGCAACTGGGAGGGCCTGCACAAGGTCAGGAGCAGACACCTCTGACAGCCATGTTTCTGTCAGGAACCCTACATCTCATGCTCCTTCCGATAAGTTATCATGGATATAGATAGCATGGGCAGACAGAGACAACATATTTAATAAAAAGGAGTGCAATAGGCTATCATCCGTACATGTGTCAATGTCATGCCCTGATAGAGTACTAAGAAAGTTATAGGGCAACACAGTGTCTATGGTTTGTAATTTATACAGGTTGTCCCAAGAATAGCACTTACCAACAGAAACCCATGGCTCATCTGACCTGGCCTTACCACGGACGGGCCCAGACAGGCTTAACTTTGCCTCAACTTCGTCGTGACGGGCTCTCACCCATTGTGCTCCACCGCTGCGCTGTCTGCTGAGGCGAGCCATATCTTAAGAACAATAATACCGGAGCCAATCAGCTCCCATAACAAATAGAAAGTGAAGGCAGACTTCCCCACTGGCATGCGTGTCAGCTTGAAAGGAAAGAAAGACCTGCACACCCGAGCTGAGCCTCGGTGTGGGAGAGAGGCTAGGCACCCTCTGCAAGTGCCTAACACACAAGGAAACAAAATAAAAAGTAAGAAGAAAATGGAAGAAGATAACGTTCAGGAAAAAGTGATGGCATACCAGTGCAACATGCACATTTACTTTCCAGTTGAATAGATTTACTGCCCCTTCCCTCAACACTAGCAGTTGTAAAATTCACAGCACACACCAAAGGCACAGATTTAATTTCCCGGTGTAAGATGCTGCAGACACAGCAGCTAAAGAAACAGCATATGTACCACACGTTACAGAACTAGTTCCTGTGTTCACAAAAATGTCATGGCAACAAGTACCTCTCATGGACCATTATAATGCTCTTCCCATGGCGCAGATATTAGATCTGCAGGCACATGACCCGCAGTGAGAAATGGACCTATCGAAAAAGAGAGGGTGCTCCCTATAAACCAGAGATTCAATATGGAGACAGAACAGTGCAGGGAAGGCTATAATTCCCCAGTAGTTGCTTATGCTTGCCCTGGATCAGCTGCATTATCCAGTGCACACATCCAAAGAGTATATGGCAGTGGAATTCCATGAACAATGGTTTGTTCCAAATGTACAGGAACATGTGGCAGAATTAATCAACAATTGTGTGACCTGCATTTGGTACACCACCAGGCAAACAATCAAAACAATAAAAGCAACCCTGTCACTCTTCTTAGGGCTATTCCAACATTTACATATTGATTTTGTAGACATGACGACCAGTGTAACAGTGTACACTATTTGATAGTTATGGTGTGCCAGTTCTCCCATTGGCTTGAATCAGGATAATGTGCCTTGCTGAGCTGATGCAAAATCAGCAGCTACATTTCTAGTGCATGAGATTTTCCCTCGCTGGGATGTTTGTGAGGTGTGGATGTTCAACCATGGACCACATTTTTTCAAAGACCTCTAAAAATAGATAACTTCCCTATTGGGCATAAAACACAAATTATGTTCAGTGTACCAGCCTCAGGACACCGGATTGTGGAACGTCTCAATGGCTTGCTTAAATAATGCCCGGAAAAGATGTGTGAAACGCTTTGCAGGAGCTGGCTGCACTGCTTGTCACTTGCTTTGTTTGCTCTGCGTAACCTGCCTGGCTCTGACCACCACCTCACTCCACACAAGATTGTTACAGACAGGAGAATACGGGCACCACTCACTCCTGTGCATACAATCTCAGATGCGCACAGCTCTGCAGAGGTGTTGGGGGAGGAATTTTAGGGGTTTCTAAAATAACTTAACAATTCCTTAAAATGTATACCAAGACAGGTTGCACCAGGCAATCACAGCTGGCTGCAACATCTGCAGAAGCCCCAACACCACAAGAGCAAGAATCCCTTCTGCATCAACCACCACTGTATCTGGGGAGGAGATGTTCATTAAGAACTTTACAAGAAAATGGAACAAGCCCTGCAACTTTTCAAGAACATGGAACAAGCCCTGCTTCATGAAACCTTTCACAGTCAGGTTGTGAAAACAAAATAAAAAATATCGAGGCTGAGTACCCCAGAAGGAAATACACCGAACACGGGTTACAAAGGAACATACAAAGTACTTTATTTTATACTGAATCCAGTTACAAAAACAGAGCAAAATCAGATAGCTATCGGCCCTCAGTACAACACAACGAACTCCAGCGTGGTTCAGTGTGTTCAGTGAGAGACGCTGTATTGGCTTTTTATACACTTTGTGGGCACGATGTCCAGCCCCACTTCAGGTTAATATTCCACTTACTACATCAACGATCTAGGGTTCATGCCAAGTCTCGAACAACCCCATATAACTGGTTCCCTTTTAATACATGTATCAACAAGCCTATACAACAATTGTGTAGTCTGGGATTTTCCATGTTAGTCTTCTTAAACATTAATACAATGTGGTTAAACAAGTGTTTTAATTTCAGTATTTGAATACATTGTTTTTATAGTATACTCGTGGATTCGTTTCTTTACACGAGTAATCCCTTACACACAAGTCAACAAAGGACAAGGTCTCAGTTCCCGACCTCAATAAGTGGCCTGCAGGCAAGTTACATATTAGCTATGTACAGAGGTCAAGACGGCCATGTTGTATTTTGGAATGACATTGTCCACCATTTTAACTCACAGGGTGACTTTTACAAAGCGAATCCTAAAATGGCGGATTGACCTAAAATGGCAGCTTACACTGATTTAAGGTCAGGACCTTGCAACACAGATTCTTTCGGAAGCGACTTTCGAGCAGCTTGGCGTAGGCCAATATACATATGTTTATTGCAATAGGAGGCACGATATCATTTCTCTTTTGACAAACCCTCCTTTTTGGCCTATGGCAAGTGCTAAAACTACTTTGGATCTCCTTGCAAATAACTCCGTGCATCATCGTCCATGCACCCCGAATCACTGTCGGAAATATCTATTGCCATAAGGTCATTTACTAAAATTTCTTTCAACACAAATTCTTTGGAAGTTTTATCTGGGGCATACACTTTATGTCCTATCGAACCTATCGCTTGTGTGCAACATCCCCCTAGCATCAAACACATACCAGGTAGACACTCAATACAGCAACAAAGAAACAACAGGATTCCCAAATAATTATCAAGACCGAAAGTACCTTCCAACCCCAAGATCGCAAGAAGTCCCAGAACCAAGCGCTTAGATCCCAGTTTCCCTCGGGAACATGCACTTCGGAACTAAGGACATGCAGATTCTGTATTGCCTTGAAGATAGTTGGGGAGGAATCTGGTACGAAAACACAGCAAGCAGACCCCACTAATTTACGCACTCCACCATGCTCAGCCAGAATGACATCTAATGCCATCCGGTTTTGAAGTGCTACTAGTCTTATCGCCTTCTGTTCTAACGTCATATTATAGAGTATGTCTATGGTCCGGTTGATGGTTCTCTCCAGTACTGTCGCTAGTTTTCTGATATCTTCTGAATTCGCTATCTGCCTCCAAAATGGCACAACTGATTTAGTTATATCTCCCAAGATTTGTGCTGGGGTGTCACCATTCTCGTCCCGCCGTGCACAAGTCTTTGAAACTTCTCTTGTACTAGCTATAAACACCCCAGGTAACAGGATCCCTAAATAACAGGTTCCCTGCCAATCCCTGGGCAACCATGGGAATGCTACATTACCGCAGACAAAGTAGACAGGTTCGCCTACATACAAAGGTCTGTTTTCCCCAGTCAAATTTGCAACGTTGGCACAACCTAGAAAATCTCCCATTGACTGAGTTCCATTCCACTGTATGCAAAAGGAAACTGAATCGGGGCTATGATTAACAGTGTAAGAAGGAGGCATGGCATCCTTATTGCCTATTGGAGCCATCTTAAAGGAAATCAAAGATTGTAAGGGACGAGACAGTCTGTCAGAAGGTCTAATAGAAGCAACTTAAGGTTTACTCCTGTTTGCAAAAAGCGAGCATCCCACAGGAGTCAAAACATGTTTCTCAAAACTATTCAAATTGGTGCCATCAAAGGTCCCTGAGATGCTATCATTCCAACGGCCAAAGAACAGCGCTCTAAGAGAAGCATAGCAAGCAGTTGTCAAAGGTAAAGGATGAATATACCAACCTAGCCCCTTATCCCCGTGTTGCGGTAAATGTGAACAGACCCAATTAGTTAGACTTATTAAAAATGGAATGCGTAGCATTCATGATAAGCAGTAGAGTGTTATTGTGGTACCTTTGTCTGTGCTGATAGTCCCTAGGGGATAAAGTATGCAAATGTACAAAGGGAGTAGGAACAATAGGTATACTTTCAGTAGGTAACAAAAGTTCTAAAGAATGAGTTTCCTCAAGGTACCACAATCCTAAGGCAGCGACTATGAAAAACCCAAATATCATTATAAAAATACAGCAACACATTTCCGGGGCCCAGGCATTTTGTCCATTGTCCCGGTTGGTCACCCCCTTATTTACAAGTCCCATATGAGCGGTAGAGGTAGCAGGCATTGTAGCCTTCAGACGAATACCCCAATGTTTGTTGCTCGCGACCTCCCGGTCGAGTGGCTTCTTAGTCCTTCCACAACCCTAGCCAACAGAATCCCCTTTTTCAAATTTGGGCAAAAACAAGTCCTCGATGATCCTTTTCTTCTTCAAATGCACAGCCGAACTGTGCCGTAATTCTATCAGATGCACAGCAAAACTGTGCCGTAAGTCTATTTTCTTGGACACAAATTGTACCTTACTTTTCCCGGTACTGATTGATCCGGAAACAATATGTCGTCACTTCCTGCTGGAAGCAACGTGTCGGAAACAAGTGACGATGCCGAATTTGAAATAGCAGTTTCCGGGTGCAAAGCTTTTGGAGAGTGTGGAGACAAAATGGCAGCTTCCCCAAGCCTCACGGGCTCAGAGAGATTCTCCGACACACTCTCAGTGCTACTTACTGCTTTGGGATCGTTGGTTGCAGTATCAGCGAGGGGTTCTGTTTCTTCTGTAACGTGTGGCACAGGGTGAGGAAGTTTCTTGACGTGAGACGCGTGTATCCAGTTCTTTCTCCCAGAGACCCGCACCGCTGTCTGGGTGACCAACAGAAATTGGAACAGCCCACGCCAGCGAGGCGCAAGGCAGGAGGAGTGCTCAAATGCTTTGACGAGCACCCAGCTTCCAGGCCGTATGCTGTGGCCCGGGCCCTCGTATCGCACAGGTAGAACTTCTCGTACCTGGTGATAAATCAAATACAGGTTTTTAATCAACTGGCTGCAATAATCTGAAAGTAATACATTTTCAACATTTCTCAATGAATTGCATTTAGGAAGGATCCAAATATTGGCAGGTCTCCCCATTACCACCTCAAATGGAGAGAGCCCAGTCTTAGTTTGAGGGGTTGTACGCATGGATAACAACACGATCGGTAAGGCGTCTGGCCATTTTAGTCTGGTGCCGGCACACGTTTTAGCGAGCTTATTCTTGATGATACTGTGGTGTCTTTCTACTATTCCGGCGCTCTGAGCATGTCTGGCCGAATGGAACCATTTGTCAATTTGTAATGCCACGCATATCTGCAGAATTACAGCAGCGACAAAATGCGGACCATTGTCCGACCAGATAACTTTTGGTAGCTCGAACCGCGGGAAGTATTCCCTTAACATGGTTTTTGCAGTAGTCATGGCTGTAGCATCTTTAACAGGGAAAGCCTCAACCCATTTACTAAAAGTGCAGATAACCAGCAGCACATATTTTTTATTATCATATTGTTCCATTTCAATAAAGTCAAAGTGGATCACTTCGAAGGGGACAGAGGATGGCCCAAAACTTCCCCTCTGAGTTACTGTCCCCTTTCGCACATTGTGCCTCATTACGACCCAGGCGGTAAGTTACCGCCTGGGCCGTGACTTTACTACCATGGCGTAAACTACGTTTACGCCATGGTGGTTGGCGGACTTACCGCCCCATTCTGACCTTGGCGGGGCGGTAAGTCCCCAATCCCCATTTACCCTTCCCCATTCCCATTTTTGCCCCATAGGGCATAATGGGAGTGGGGAAGGCGTTAATTACGCCACCGTAAATTACGGTGGCGTAATTAACTCCATGGTCCCTTAGCGCCATGGATTTTAACACCTGCTAAAAGCAGGTGTTAAGTCCGCCATGGCGCTAAGGGACCTCGTACTCAGGCGGTAAGGGTCGGCGCTGTTTACGCCGCCGTAAAACCCTTACCGCCTGGGTCGTAATGAGGCCCATTGTGTTGTAGGCAAATCATGCAATCCTGGATGTAGCGCTGGGCAATTTTTGAAATTTTGTCATTTGACCAAACTTTCTCTAATATTTTTGTCATCTTCTGGGCACATACATGCGTAGGACCTTCACCATTATATACGCGTCAGGGAGTAGCCATTTCCCTTCCGCCATATTCACCCAACACCCATCATCATCAAGTTTCCCCAAGCCTTCAGCCCCCCTTTTGGATTCTTCTAACGTGGCATCAGCTTGGATATCCCGTACAGACCTAACACCCTCATCCATTGCATAAGCATTTACAGTCTCCCTTGAAACGTACATCTCTGTAAGGAGATCGGTAGCAGTTTGTTTAGCTATCTGATCAGCGAAAGCATTCCCTTTCCCTATATCATCTGTAACCTTTCGATGTGCTGCACATTTCATAACTGCTTACTTAGTAGGGAGCGCAAGCGCTGAGAGTAGTTGTATTATTAGGGAGCCATGTTGGATTTTGGTGCCATGTGAAGTTAGGAACCCTCTCTCTGACCAAAGTCTCCCAAAGTTGTGAACCACCCCAAAGGCATATATCAGTATATATATTTACTGCAAGCCCTTCGGAAAGTTCACAAGCTCGGGTCAATGCTATAATCTCTGCGGCCTGCGCAGAGTTATGCGTGATTCTCTTAGTTTCCAAAACTGTGCTTAATGTAGTGATTGCATAAGCAGCTGTGGATGTACCATCCGGAAGTTTGAAGTAGAAGCTATCACAGAACAGCTCTCCCTGCGGATTATCCAAAGGAGTGTCTTTCAAATCAATTCTACCCTTTCTTTATTGTTCGGTAGTATACAGACAATCATGTGGCTCTTCATTGCCGCAAGTAGTATCTTGCGGGATAGGTAAGAGTTCAGCCGGATTAAGAACACAACACCTCTTAATTTGAATGTGAGGAGCAAACAAGATCAATTCATATCTTGTCAACCATGCAGAAGTGAGGTGTTGCGTTTGAGTTCAGTTCAGTAGAACATCTTCAGAGTGAGGCACCATCAGGGTAAAATCATGGCCTAGGACCATTCCCTCACTCTGTTTTACAGACGCAGCAGCAGCAGCGACAGCTCGCAAACATCTTGGCAAAGCGCATGCTACAGGATCAAGGACGGAAGAAAAGTAACCGCACGGCCTATTCTTCCCTCCGTGTTCCTGCGTTAATACAGCCAAAGCACATCCATCACATTCATGCACAAACAATACAAAGGACTTTTCATAGTTTGGTGTGCCCAAAACTGGTGCAGAGCATAATGCAGTTTTAAGCAAGTCAAACGATTGCTGGTGTTCCGCGTTCCATGGCAATGGCGAAGAAATGCCCTTCTTTGTCAAAGCCAACATCGGTTTGATCACTAGTGAAAAATTTGGGATCACCAACCTACAGTAAGAAGCCATACCTATCAAGGCTCTAACTTCCTTCTGTGTATTTGGGACAGACATGCCAGAAATGTGTTTTATTCTTTCAGGTGTCAATCTTCTTCCCTCCTTTGACAGGAGATAGCCTAATTAGGGGACCTCCTGGCAATAATATTGTAATTTTTTAAGCGAAGCTTTGTGACCATGCTTAGCTAGATGGATAAGCAATAACACAGTGCCCTCCTTACAGGCGCTCTCAGAGTCAGCAGCTAAAAGCAAGTCATCAACATACTGAAGCAATGTACAGGTAGAGGGCAATTCAAGGGTATCAAGTTGTTCTTTCAAAGCCCTACTATAAATGCTCGGACTCTCTGTGTACCCTTGAGGTGCACGAGTAAATGTGAACGAGCGTCACCCTAAGGTGAACGCGAACAAGTATCTACTATCCTTGAGTACAGGAATACTAAAGAAAGCATTCCTTAGATCCACCACACTAAAGGAAGTAGCTGTAGCTGGAATCATGGTTAGGATTGTCGTTACATCAGGCACAATTGGATATTGTGGAGCCACAACTTTATTAATGGCATGTAAATCAATTATGAAACGGACTGGAATTGCATTATCGCCTTTCTTGTACACAGGTAAAATCGGACTATTACACAAACTTCATGAAATTTCTTCAATCACCCGCGATGCACAAAATCGGAAACAATGCATTTCAAAGCTTGCTCGCCCTCAACTGAAATCTTATACTGGGGAATGCGTGGCAGCTCATTCCATGTTTCAAAACTATCTTACCAGGTTCAATCTGTAAAACACCGACATCATTGTCGTCAACAGCCCACAAGCTGTCTCGTACATTAATGAATTCTGGAGGCAAAGATCTAGTCAAGAATTGCGAAACAGAAAATTGCTGTGGTAAAATCGTAAAGCGCACTCCATCAGAAGAACAATAAATCACTGCATTTAATTCTTTTAACAGATTCAACCCCAGCAAGTTCTCTCCACAATTCGAAGTCAACAGAAATGGACTGTGGTCCATAACGGGACCCAAAGAAATAGGTACCGGCAAAGAAACCGGACAAACAACTGGTGTGCCAGAAAACCCTACAGAAACATTGGTTTGCCCTGACAATGGAATGTTTGGAACCCGTGAATGATCAATGGAACACTTCTGTGCTCCAGTGTCTATCAAAAACTGATGTTTCCTATTTCCCACCATCATTTCAACGTAGGGACCTTTCTGCTTGACGGAAATAGGTGTAGGTTCCAAACCCTGCTTTGGGCAATCCTAACGAAACAGAATGTCATCAAAAGGAAGCTCTTCAGATAAATACGCAGCGGAAGGATGATCAAATATGTTCCTGGTGTCCACACTCGAAATCTGATTATCCTGCGTGAAAGGTTGCTGAGGATCCGGTGTAAACTGACCTCTACCAGGGCCCCCTACACCCGGGCGACCTCTGGATCGTCTACCTATATTTCCGAATGTATTATTTGACCTTTGTTGAAGGACAGGGCATTGTGCTCGCCAATGACCCTCTTGACGACAATAAGCACACTGGTTAATGTTCACAGGACCCAAGGGCACATTCCCTTGCGGGACATACTGACCTCTAATCTGAAAACAACCCCCTCTGGGGCCTCTAACAATTTTCTGCAATAGCACTTTAGTTTTCAAATTGCCTTTTTGTTTTTCAACCCTATCTTTTTCATTATTGACACGGTTCTCGTAGTACTGATCCATGTGCAGTACTTCTGATTGAGATTTCGCCTGCCAAGCGCTTTCAGAAGACATAATTTGTGACTGGATGTCAGGCAGCAATCCACGCACAAATGTATCCACAAACAACCTTTTCCCAGACTCTGTACCTAGGTCTTGTCCACTGAAATCCGAGAATACCTGTTCGAACCGATTAAAGAACTCGGTAGCACCCTCAGACTTTCCTTGGACACAGGCCGTACGTTTGCCCCATATAATTCTTTTCTCTGGAATTATAGTTTTTAATTTTGTAATAATTCTATCAGGCAAAGTTAGTATCACCTAAGGTGGTCTTTCACCAGCTGGCCTTTCTCCATCGAGTCTAGTTATATTCATCCATGTATCTCCCAACCCTGGTACGTCGTCTATAGTTCTAACTTGTTTCCATAAATCTACGGGCAGGCGTACAATAACAAATCAATATCGCCTAAGGTGAATACTGAGGATTGCAAGACGGACTCTATTTCTTTATAGATTCCTATCAGATTTTTCCTAATATCAGGAATGAATTGACTAATAGTATTCACTTCCTGTCTTGAGAGCGCGAGGTGAACGAACTGTGATACATAATGTGCAGGAATAGGAATGTTCACAGCAACTATATTTCGTGCAGCATCGGCCACAATCTCAACCTTCGGGACAAATGTCAGTGGAACCTCTCTCATAGGCAACTGAGAAGTAGGTGACTCTGAACGCTTACTAAGCAACATAGCTAAATCGAGCGCTAAAGCAGTCGGAGAAGTGTCAAGTGAAAAAGCTCTCTTAGCAATACCCAATAACTCTGTGGGACAACTAATCTTTCTTTTTACACAATCATCCTGTAGGTACTCTACCATTACCTGTATCACTTTCCTCTGCATTTCTGGCGTACACTGACTATGGGCCTGATCACGACTTTGGCGGTATTAGCCCTACCGCCGAACTCCCTGGTGCTAATAGCGCCGGATCACGAGTTTGGCAGTAATGTAATTCCCCATTCCCCATTGAGCCCATTCGGGAATGCCCCATTCCCCATTGGGCTCAATGGGGAAAATGTGCGCTCTTACTGCCGGCGGATTTACTGCTGGCGGTAATGGCGCAAATTTTCTGCGGATTTCCCCCCAGCCAAGAGCTGGGGCGAAATCTGCCGAAGTCCTGATTTGGCGGACCCTTAAATCCGGCAGTAATAGCGTGACCGCCGGATTTAAGGGTTACCGCCAAAGTCGTGATGAGGCCCTATATGTGTCATATACTTCAACTGGAGTTATCGACATATCCGAAATCCATCTAAGCGCGTCCTTCGTACAAATTCGTGCTTCCTCAGATATCGATTCACGACAAGGAAGGAACCGTTTCTGTACATACATACTTTCCTCCTCGTCATCCTCATTCTGCAACTTTTCTAACTCCTTTCTATACCCAAATAACCTCTCGACATGCTTATTTACTTTCTCCACAGTGTCTCTAGAAAATGCTAAAGTATTTAGATCCCTTAACCCTTGCGGCAGATCTGTATTATTTAATTTCCCCCACATTACACATAACTGAATCCCTAAACCTTTAATAAAAACATTTTTCTCAGGAAAATGATCCATGTTACAAAGTGTGGCAAAAACATTAGCTTGATCATCCCTCTTCATACAATGCTTAGCCCATGCAATTAACTCACGTTTCTTCTCCGGTGGTACAGTATTGCGAGTGACAACCTTTGACCCTGCACCTCGATCGATTACAAGCGGCTCAGGACCACTTGGAAGAGAGGGAGCAGGCAAATTCAATGGAGGTACTGTAACTGGTGCAATAAGAAGAGGTGGAGGAGCTGGGGAAGGGGAACATTAGGAGGAGCAGGAACAACAGGAACAACAGCAGGTAGTACAGGAATAACAAGAGTAAGAGGCAAAGCAGCAGGAAGAGGAACATACGGAGGTGGCGCAGAGGCACTAGGCCTTCGTTCATTTAACAATTTATCTATAAATTCATCGGAAGCATGGAGTTCTTTGGAAGGATATATTTTTTGAATTCCAAGTGAGAAAGCCCTATCCATACTCCTAGTCGATTCAGAATGTTTATCTTGGTCATACAATAATGCTTTTTCGGCATTCGTCTTGTGACGGTGCGCATGATTTCCTCTACTTTTAAGTTGTTGCAACGCTTATTTTTTCCAATTCTGCAAAACATCAAATGCTGCAGATCTAGCCTTTTTCTTTAATAGAATTGACTCTAAATACTCAATACGAGGGATTTCAAAACTACCATTGATTGGCCACTGAAGTTTGGAGGCATGTCTGGTTTGTCTGTGCCAAATGTCATTAAATACTATACTTCCAATGCCATGCTTACAGTACATAGTACATGCCGGCGACCCCTCCTGTGGTGCCGGACGGCTAAATTCCAAAGATTGTCTATCGCTGCGGAATAACGCACTGAAGCAGGTAGACAATTTCCCAGGCATATCAAATTATTGGTGTTACTTGGTCAATAATTGTGTCTGCAGATACAATGCGCCAAATTCAAATTTTCAGGGTTGAATTAAGAGTCGGGTCACAACTCACCTGAACAAACCTAAGGAGGTCCGATCGGATTTCAAAGAATCTTACCTAACTAATCTTACCTCGTGTATGGCGATTTCGGCAAATCTGCCCGCCTCGATAAGTGGACCCTCATCAAGATGCTGGGCCTCATTCCGAGTACGGCGCTAACCAATGGCGCTATTAACGCCTTGGTTGACGCCGTACCCGGACCGGCAGCGCCTTGGTGGATGGCGGAATCACCGCCCCATTCCAAGGTTGGCGGGGCGGTAATTCCCCATTCACCAAGGCTCTTCCCCATTCCCAAATGAGCCCCCATAGGGCTCAATGGGAATGGGGAAGATGCAAATAACGGTGACCGTTCATTACGGTCACCGTTATTGGCTTGGAGGCCCCTTTGCGCCCTCGACTTTAACACCTGCTCAAAGCAGGCGTTAAGGGCGAGGGCGCAGAGGGAACTCGGAGTATGGCGGTAAGGGATTACCGCCACCGGTCTCGTTACCGGTGGCCGCTATCCCTTACCGCCATACTCGGAATGAGGCCCGCTGTCTCAGACCACAAGCTAATCATCCAGGGATCGGGTCGTGCAGCACTGCTGAGGTGTCGCATCTCGTTCATTGGGGTCCCTTTTTGTCACACCATCCGATCCCGGTCCGTTAGCGTGTGTCAACCTTCAACAATCCGGCATCAATCTTGAGGGTCCCTATTCGGGCGCCAACTGTGAAAACAAAATCAAAAATATCGAGGCTGAATACCCCAGAAGGAAATACACCAAACACGGGTTACAAAGGAACATACAAAGTACTTTATTTTATACTGAATCCAGTTACAAAAACAGAGCAAAATCAGATAGCTATCGGCCCTCAGTACAACACAACAAACTCCAGCGTGGTTCAGTGTGTTCAGTGAGAGACGCTGTACATTAGAATGCATTGGCTTTTAATACACTTTTTTGGGCAAGATGTCCAGCCCCACTTAGGGTTAATATTCCACTTAATACATCACCGATCTAGGGTTCATGCCAAGTCTCGAACAACCACATATAACTGGTTCGCTTTTAATACATGTATCAACAAGCCTATACAGCAACTGTGTAATCTGGGATTTTCCATGTTAGTCTTCTTAAACATTAATACAATGTGGTTGAAACAAGTGTTCTATGTTCAGTATTTGAATACATTGTTTTTATAGTATACTCAAGGATTCGTTTCTTTACACGAGTAATCCCTTACACTCAAGTCACCGACGGACAAGGTATCAGTTCCCGACCTCAACAAGTGGCCTGCAGGCAAGTTACATATTAGCTATGCACAGAGGTCAAGACGGCCATGTTGTATTTTGGAATGACATCGTCCACCATTTTAACTCACAGGGTGACTTTTGCAAAGCGAATCCTAAAATGGCGGATTGACCTAAAATGGCGGCTTACACTGATTTAAGGTCAGGACCTTGCAACACGGACTCTTTCGCAAGCGACTTTCGAGCAGTTTAGCGTAGGCCAATATACATATATATGTTGCAATATGAGGCACTATATAATTTATCTTTTGACAATGTAGGCAACCCTGGCTGGCGGTAATGGATCTATATCACAGACGTCTGCAGGGACAAAAGCAACACCCCCCTACCAGGAGAAGGCAAGGAGGAAGAGTAAAAGGAAGTATATTCCAACTGGCCAATACATTGTTAACATCATTTTGTCTTTTCAGGAGGCCTTTTTGTTCCACCCCAAAGCACACATAACCTGGAAGAGTATGGACATTTGGCAATGATGTAGTATTGTTTCCTGTTGTTTTCCTTTTTCTCTCTCTTCCTTTGCTTTTATTGAAAATAGAATGGGGGTTGTCAGCATGCCTCACTGTTGATGTAGATGTAGCAAAGACTGCTATTATGTCAGTGATCAGATGTAAAAGAGTGATGTTAACATCTGAGTTGTTTTTGTTTAGCGGTAGAGAAAAGAATCACACCCACAATGACAACATGTGGTATAATCACATGCGGGCAGTGAGAATAGAGAGGTCAAATGACACATGTTACGTCTGTCCCTTTTTCCACGTGCAACGGGCACGACCAAACTCTTTATCCCCCAGAAATACCAGCACAGACATCACACTGTTTAGTTCTCCTTGGTGTTTGCAAAATTATTAGGGGGCTGTTCAAGGGACATAAGGTCCAAGTACAGTGGGTGGAAGAGAGTGATGTGGTTTATGAGAAAAATTATATTAAACGCAAAAAGATGGCAGAAAAGGAAGAAACAAATGATATGGTAGTATGGTTTGAAACAAAGGGGGTGAGAAGGGGATCTATCATTTACATAGCAACACACACTTTCATGTGTGAATGAAACAGGACATGCATTGCCCTGGTGTACAGCCAAGCAATGGCTTCATATAGAAGGTACAATTAAAGGATGTCACACAATTTCCCATATGTTTCATATCCAAGGGGAGCATCAACATGGAGACTAACAAAGCATGCAACAAAGCATGCGAGAGGACAATGGAGCTCCCAAGCCTTCGAGCAGGTCCAGTGGTGCTCATTAATTACTATTGGGCCTGCAGCACCCGAGTGTATACCCAGCCCCCACCACGTTGGGGTTGACTGTCTTCACTGGTTACCCTGCATTCTCTGCACTTATAGTGCCTCACTTGGACCTATCATTTTCTGAACATCTGTAGCATCAAGCGGAGGAGATCATGATTGTGGAATGAAGGATGCTGTGGGGGAGCTTTTGAGTGGAACGTGGAGGCGCAGAGCACGGAGTGAGCAGAGACGGTTGGAGAAGACTGGAGAGGCTACACAATGATGCTCATGTCCCCTCTGCCCACATTACTTAATATACTTATATAGAGTTATACAGTTACAGATAATATTTATAAATTACTCATTAAACACCTAAACATACTTACCTGTCTGTGCCCCATACTTCAACATCCTGCTCTTCAAAATGTGCATTACAAATGCACCAAGAGATCCATGAACTTGCAGAGGCAAGGCATAGCAATGAATACTGGTCACATGAATCCACAGACATATTAGCAGCTATGCCTATGGAGTTTCACCTCTTTAGTAAAAAGCCAGTGTTTTTTACGTAAATTCTAGCACAAGGCATCCAAACTACCACAAATGCTAAATGACTATAGATAACCACTATGAATTACTGTTGCTAGCCAATGGCACGGAAAAGGAGTTGAGTGCCATCAGGGAAGAGTAGAAGGCAGTTAGGTTGACCACTCTGAAAAATAGATACATATTAGATACAATTACTGCATTGGAAGGAGTGTGTGTAAAGATAAAGAGCAGTTTCTGCACGTTCATGCCTCAAACAATGCATAGAACGAAGGCTTATCTCAAGCAATAAACACACTACGCACTCTCCATGCGACTATGGAAAAGGACACAAGCAGAGTCGTTGAAGAGGACTGGTTTAATAAAATATTTTCATGGGTGCACGCCTGGTTGACAATGATTCTTAACGTGTTCTTCCCGATTCTTGTAGTGGCTCTCATTGTCCTCTGTGCATTCCAAATGAGGTTGAGGTGTTGTACGAGGTAGGAATAAGGGTTAATATATGTTGTCACTCAAAGTGAAAAGGTGCTTGAGCACCACACCCAGTTCAGAACTATTCATACGCAAACGGACCAATGGACGGGGGAATAAGTGTGTTCTGATAGGTGTTTCAATTGGTCCCCCAGGGACAGATTCAAACTTTACTCTCGACTTTGAAAATCACAAAGAATATGGAAGGGCCAGAAGCGGCTGTGAGTGATTGAGTCTTTCTGGTGATCTAACTGCAGTGTGGCTTGATACATGACATGTGAGGATCAGCACACCTTGTGGTCCTTTCCTCTCACGAGTACGGACGGTCGTTGGTCTGAGCACTGAGGACCCAGTGATTGTGGGTATGGCACTAAATTGCAGTGAAGGGCGATTAAACGGCTGCCTCTGAGACCCAAGTTCAGACCTGAGCATAGAGACCTGAGCATAGAGACCAGAGTACCATTGGGCAATTTGCCTGTTCCTGGAGGTGCAGGCCAAAATAGAGGCACTGCCGAGCCAGTGGTGGCAGTGGAAAAAAATATGGAAAAATACAGGCAAGGTGGTTGCCTGAACGAGAGGGTGTCTGTTTAGGGCTCAATAAGCCCCTGTGCCAGTGAGCAATGTGGCGAGTGCATTTTGCACCTTGCGACGACTGCTGGAATATGTGCAGTTATAACTGATCCCTGTTTTGCCACCTAGGGGCATAACTACAGTGTGTGTGAGTAGCCTGCATGTCTGACATCTGAAACAGCCCTGGTTTCACTCATTTCCTCACCTCTCTCCTTTCTACCTTTAGGTTCAGCCAGCTTTTGTGCTTGGGGTGATCGGCTCTCCCTTACTGCTATAGAGCAAAGTGGAGTGTTTGTAACTAACCACACGCTAAGCTTTATACTCCATGGGAGGCAAATGTGGTAGTATGAGATGAAGTTTGTTGCTGTCCCTTTGGAAGTGCAGTATTCTTGAATAGACAGACAGTTGGTCAATTGGCCAGTCGGTGCAGCTTTTTTAGGTGTGGACAGGAATACAGTCCGTAGCAACTTCATGCCCACTGTATTAACTTGCAGAAGTGAAATCCAAGTATTTGAATGTGCTTGGAGGGGGCTTGGGGATGCTTGGGGGCACCGTGCCTGCCACAGAGTTAGCCTTGTGTGACCTGTGGTTGAGCGCTTTGCCCATCCTTGCACCCGTCACAAGTTGCCGGCCCGAACAGAGCACCTGTCTGCCTCCAGTGGAGACAGTTGATATCCCCCCCACTGTCTTTTTAATTGCTGCACCGGTAGTCACACCTCTTGCCTGAAGAGCTTGTGGTGACTCGATATAAGCAGTAAGTCTCTGTAAGGTAATACCGGTTCCAGTAAAATCTGTTTTTATTTTTTGTTGCTTGAGAATTTTCTTTTCCTGAAGGTGCCAAATCTAAGGAGTGGCTATGGATTTCACAAAGAGGGTCTCGTTCAGTATCGAAAGGTGGGGAATGCTGATCATTTTGTGCCGGTAGGGACAGAGCCCTCGTCCACGAAAGCTCAATCTTCCGGTTTATTGGCGAAGAGGTGCCATTTTGAACTCTCTGTAAAAAGGACAGCTTTGTGTCAGGGTGACTTTGTGGTTCAAAAGGAGTGTGCATCGGCGCCTCCGATAATGGTTTCCAAGAAGATTGCCAGAGTCCATGCTTCTCCCCTGCAGTAGTCCCATTTTGGTTCCCTTGAAAAGCCCCACACCCCCTATTAAAACTCAAAACACAAAGACAGTAGGAATGGCTCTAGTGTTTTGACTAATCTTGCTTGACGCTGCCCTATACAGTCTCCCTTGAATTCGGCAATCTTTGTATTTGGGGAGCCTAACAGAGGGGTCTTGCCTTTATCTGGGTCATTGATTCAACCACTGTCTCTACAACCATGGTCCCCGCCATCTTTGGGAGTGTTTATGTTGATACGCTAGAGGACTCATTTCACATTTTTTCAACAGCAAACAAAGTATTTTTAAGGGACATTACTGACCTGAAAATGGCTTTCATCCAAGAGGACTTGTCATCTCTCAAACGGAAGGGGAAACAGTAGGGGATGCAGAAATTTGTCAGTATTTTCTTTGGACACTGCGGTTCAGGCAAGGCTCTCATTCGAGAGTTCTAGAATCAATTTATCATCTAGAGAAGATACAAATCGTACCATGGCCTCTGTTTGTCCAAATCACAGACTGGATCCTCTTCAGCGCAGGCCTGGTTCATGAAACTTGGGGGAAGGAGACCAGAAAATCCTTTTGACTGTGCTGGAAGAAATAGGATTTTTAATGGTGACCACGTGACTGAATTGCAATCATCTTGTAAGTGTAACCCTGCCATATCTCATGACACAGTCATCAGACTATCTCCTATTAATGCTCTATTGTGTGAGAAAGATCTCATCACCCCTTCCATGGAAGATCATTCCCTACTGAAGGGGCCTCAGGCCTCTCCTCTCCAGGACATTGCATTCTCTTTCCTATCAAACGTGCACATTAGTTTCGAACCTCACCATAAAGATGTTGGCAGACACTCCCGAAAACCTGGTGGGGGGGGTTTATTGGAGCAACAGTCTGCATTTAACAATCTGTCAAATCACATTGGGTTGTTAGAAGGATTCATTAAGAGGGAGCAGTTCTGGTTACGGATGGTATTGGGTACATAAAAGAATCAGTATGGAGGAACGTACAAAAAATAACAAGGTTGGAGGAAAGGATGTCATCTATTTACAATCTCCTATCTTCAGGGGGTGTGGTCCAATCTGTTGGGTTGGATGGAGCAAGTGGTGTGGTGGTGGAGAATGATGATGTCCCCAGTTTGGAACCAGTGGAGGTTGCCACTATGGTGGACACCATTTGTTCTGTACTTTCTATAATACCTAACAGTCCCACTGCTTTACTGGAGGCAGTTTACAGTTTGGAAAGCTTGCAAGGGGTGTCTGAGGCTTCCCCTCTACCGGTAAACAATCTGGTGGAAAGGGTTGATCAAGAGGCCACCACCATTTAGAACAGTAACGATTTAACTTCTAAAGGGAAAAAACATACTAAGAAATTGAATCTGCAAAACAAAAAACAAAGAAAAACGTGCAGGTTGCCAAGCATACAAGGCAGAATTCATTCCTAAAAGGAATACATAATTTGGCCAGGGTGGATGTATTGATTGACTTGGACCAAAAATCTAGAAGTATGGAAGAGATGGGGGTGTGACCTTATCAAGGGGCACTTGTTTCCTCAAGGGGTAAGTGAGACGTGCCCCACAATTGCACTTCTTCCAGCTAACACACTTATGACTGTAGTTCAGCCGTCAGGCAGTAGGGTGGGGAGATGCGATAGGGGCACTGATACCGGTCACGAGTCCTTGTCTACTATATCAGATACTCGATTGTCGGACACTCTGCCTAACTTTGTGTTGCATGAGCCACATCGGCCCAACATAGCACTTATGGGTCATCCACAAACTAAACAAATTAAGATCACTTCATTTTGGAAGATTATAAGTAAAAACCATGCACAGGCAACCGTGGCTAGCCAGACCATTCAAATGACAAGGGGTGCCAAGGTGGGCCCACACCATAGCAATAATCCTACTGTGGATCCCTCTACTCCTTACCGTTTGGAGTGATGGTGAGAAACAAGGTAGAGGGGTGGACAAAGAGGGTTCTCAATTGCAACCGAAAGAGCTGGGGAGGGCCTCAGATGAGCGTTGTCCGTCAAAGATTTGAAGGTGGGTATCCAATGACAAATCTAATGACTCATATAGGTTGAACACAGGCCTAGAGTATTGGCCATTTTCCAACAGATTTCCCACTTGATGTCCATTACATCGGACCACATCGACTGGATAACTCTCCCCCTTGTGAATAACTAACATATGGCCTGTTACTTTCATTCAGAAATAGTGTCTAATATGGTGTGGGAGCAGTGGGCCAACCTTAGGCTTCTAGATTATGAATTATCTGGTC
Organism: Ambystoma mexicanum; assembly: GCF_040938575.1. Taxonomy (NCBI): domain Eukaryota; kingdom Metazoa; phylum Chordata; class Amphibia; order Caudata; family Ambystomatidae; genus Ambystoma; species Ambystoma mexicanum. The sequence continues at coordinate 440,118,429 of NC_090932.1, read as the reverse complement.
TAAAAACTGCTGTTGATGCTAAGATATTCCTGGATTTTAAACAACAGGATTCTAGGAAGGGCACGCTAGGGGATACCAATGGTATAAAGGATTAAGGGATCCGACTGCAATAATTTCTAATTTTCTGCAAAATGGGCAGGACTGGTCATGAGTGGGCTCCGCTCTCAAAACGTTTGAAGTTATGAGACAGGGACTGGGTCAATTCTAGCAGTATTAGTGTAGAGGTGATTTCATGGAATGTTTGTGGTCGGACAAATGTATCTAAACTCTGGGACAATTTACCTCGGATGGGAGCCCTAAAAATGTATGTGTTTCTCAGGAGTACTTCAACCGCTCATTTTGACTTAGAGGGTTACCACACATTCACAAGCTCGGCAGTAAAAACAGAGCTTGGTTGGCCTAGATGCGGTCTGGGTGTGGCCATAGATTGCATTTAGGGATAACGTGTGGAATAATACACCACTCTGAGTGGTTGCTGGCGGTAAAGCTTACAGCGTGTCAAACTCAACCCACTATCCTGTTGGTTGACATGTATTAGAATCCTGATTGGGTTGCATTGGAATCCATTCAGGCGTGCCAGGGTGTTCTCCTTGAGGATTGGTTTATGAAGGGAAACGACAATTCTGCAATTCTGGGAGGCAACTACAATTGGAATTGTGCTGAGGGATCAGCCTATAACATCATTAAAGCTACCCCTACTCTCTTACATTATGATGTACAAAGAGAGATAAGTTGGGATCGTTTTCTAGGGGAAGGGGATATGACTCATTTGGCGTGTCCACCCTCCATAGACTCTTTACCCTATACTTGTCATAGATGTTCTCGATCCTCTAACATTGACTACTTTTATAATTCTTCAGGTCTAAGGGCTAAATGTGGACCCTTGTCCCATTTAGATCTATGCTTGGGTGATCTCTTACTCTTATCATTCCCGTTGGACCTTTCCCCCAGAACTTTCGTGCTGAGACTTGATCTTGCATGCTTGTTACCAGCCACGGGAGGACTCACCTTAAAATGGAATCACAGGATAGTGGTTGAGTTTACTAAACTATACACTAATACACTCATGAACTCTGGCTTAAGGGATAATCATAACGGGTTCGTCTGGGATTGTGGCAAAGAACCTTATAAGATCATCATGAACTGTGTGAGAAGAAGTATATACCAGAAATGCCCCGAACGTAAAGGTGAGTATAGGCATCCCTTTGACGTGAGAATTATGGAGTCTCAGGGCCTCATTACACGGTAGGCGGTAACCATGGCGCTATTAGCGCCATGGTTGTCGCCGGTATTTTACCGTGTCCGCCTTGGTGGATGGCGGAATTACCACCCTACTCCAAGGTGAGCGGGGGCGGTAATTCCCCATTCACCAAGGCACTTCCCATTCCCATTTTTGCCCCCATAGGGCTCAATGGAAATGGGGAAGGCGCTAATTACGGTACCGCAAATTGCGGTACCGTAATTAACACCAAGTTCCCTTTGTGGGCCCGTTCCTTAACGGCTGGTAAAACCAGCCATTAAGGTCGGGTCCTGCAAAGGGACCTTGTAGTAAGGCGGTAAGGGTTTACCGGTACCAGTGCCCTTACCGGTATCGGTAAACTCTTACCGCCTACTGTGTAATGAGGCCCTAAGAGATTAAAACTGAAATATCTGGGTTTGTTTAAGAAACAGAGTTTGTCCCTAATAGAATATAACACTGCAAGGAAAAAAGTGTGTCAATCACATAAGAATTTAGTCATATCTTCAAGGATGGATTTGCACGTTAGGGACAATCAGTCTATGTTACTACAACATTGTAATGGAAGGGAAGGCAAATTCTGGGCTACTATCAATTGCACCCTGGGATTAAAAGGGACATCAATGGACTCCCTGATCACAGAACAAACATGGGTGGACTTCTATAAGAAGAAATATTCTTTAGCAGAGTCTTTTATGGAATTAGATGATCCTTCTTTGGGCCCGGTTAGCTGGGGTATTTGTCCTTAGGAACTAGATGATATTATTTGGGTAATAAACCAACTAAAACCATCTTGGACACCGTGACCTGATGGAATTCCCCCTTTTGTTTTGAAAGATTCTCCATTTGCTTGGTCAGCTCTTATAAAACATATTTTTGATCAAATATACACAAACCATGTAATTCCCCCGTCCCAAGCACAGTCTATCATTATTCCGATTTTTTAAAAAGGGGACCCCTTGGACTCAAGAAATTATAGGCCAAGCAACCTAATTGACGCTCTTAGTAAGGTGTTTGCAATATTACTCTTGTGAGATCTAAATTTCATCATCAAACAGTCCCATGCCCTGTCCAGTTTCCAGGTAGGGTTTAGGAAACAATTGGGGACCTCTCTAAATGCCAATATTCTGGGATGGCTGCTACACAATGTTCATTATAGCCAAGTTGTGGCGGTCTTTATGGCCTCGCTGGACATGACCAGCCCGTTTGACTGTGTTGTTAGATCAGTGTTTGTCTGACTCGAGAGGGTTCCCTTTCCAATACAATCAATTCATATGTAGGTTTCAAACAAGGTTGCACATTTGCCCTGATACTTTTTAATCTTCATGTGTGCAATGTGGACTCCCTGTGGCAGGGGCCATCTATTTCGCCAGCACGGCTTTGTAGTCTTAGGTTGGACTGACTTGCCTTTGCCGACTATTTCATTCATTTCGATAAAACGGCGAGGGGTTTACAATGTAAGTTGAATATTTTTTTCCTGTACTCACTTCGGTCATGATAATATGTTACCTAACTGAGCCAATTAGAAGGTGGTTGTGTTCTCCAGGGGCTCTAAACCCAAGATCATGCATTGGATATTTTCTATGAGAAACTGGAACTAGTTCGTCCTTGCAAAATCTGGGATACAATCTGAGTAATAAAGCATCCGTGGGTATGTGGAGGGAATGTCTCCAGGAAAAAATGTGAGCACTCACTCCCCAAATGAAATGTTTATTTACAAGAATGTGTACATTTTCTATATTGCCCAGAAATGTTTCTACCTGGATAAGATCAAACCAGTTTTGTTGTATGGACACGACATATATTTACTGGATTTAGTGAACCTCCTTAATGTAATTCAGGGTAAACTGTGAAAGGAGGTGTTAAGTTTATCCCTGGCAATTCCCAACGTGGTTATTTGGCATTCATTCTTTCTGATTTCCCTTAAGGCACATTTTATGTGGAGACAATTGTCGACCTATATGAATTTTCTTCATCCCTTGGAGAATTCATTATATGTTGACTTGAACAACATCATGCTGGACGAATCAATTACTTCCATCAACTCTTTCAAAGGTCGGATGCAGGGAGTCAATATAGACTCTGTAGCATCCAACAACACAGGCAAACTTTTCAAAGTCTGTATGGAACTGGCCAATCCTATTTCAGCCTCTTCCTCTACCGCACCCACATAGGCCCTTTGCTGGCTCTGGCCGCACACTTCACCACAAAACACAGGACATCCTATCTTCTCTCTCACCCAGAACCACTCATGCACCATCACCTCCTGGGACCCCCTCGGATGCGCCCACCACCTCCTTCCCTCCTCCTTTTCTCATTTCACACCTGAGGAGGTCTCCAGACAAGTCCAATCTATGAAATCAGGTGGACCCCTGCCCCTCCAAAACCATCATGGACAACATTGACTCACTAGCTCCAGCCTTGTCACACCTCTGCAACCTCTCCTTTGCAACTGGAGTCTTCCCCACTTCACTCAAACACCCCCTTGTCCACCCTCTGATTAGAAAACCCTCTGCCAACCCTACTATTCTGGCTAACTATCGCCCGATGTCCATCACTCCTTTCCGAGGCAAACTCCTGAAGAATTTGGCTATCTCTCAACTTACCCTCCACACTGAATTTGTTGGTTGTCTCCATAACCATCAGTCTGGCTTTAGAGTTTCCAGAGGCAAGGAAACTGCTCTTCGAACACCCGTCAAGACCTGCTCTCAAACCTTGACTCCAACTCTCCCTCTGTCCTCATTCTTCTCGATCTCTCCTCTGCTTTCGATATGGTAAACCACAACATCCTGATCTCCCATCTCTGTGAGACCTTGGGCATAACTGATCAAGTCCTGGTGTGGCTAGCATCCTTTCTTTCTGGTCAGCCTTCCCAGGTAGAACTTGGCTCCTTTCTCTCTGCTATCACTCTGCTATCACTCTCTCTACTTGTGGTGTTCCCCAGGAATCTAATCTTTCCCACTGGTTTTTCAATGTCTACATGGCCACTTTGGCCCATATGATCTCTGCCTTCACCCCCAATTTTCAGTGTTATGCGGATGACACACAGCTCTCTTTCAGGCTACCCTCGGCCTCTTCTTCCATCTCGCTCATCTCTGACTGTCGGTCCGCAATTCAGTCCTGGTGTGCTGCCAATGATCTCTGCCTCAATGTCAGTACGCCAGAGATCATTCTCATTGGGATCCCTGCTCAAGTTTTCCCACTTTCACTCTGGCCAACCACCCTTGGTCCTGCACCCTCAACCACTAATGAGCCAAAAAACCTGGGGGTCAACTTCGACTCTTCTCTTTCCTTCACTTTTCATATCTCAGACATGTCCAAAAAGTCCCACTTCGAGTTGCACCTCCTCATATTCTACCTTTTCTCACTTTCCCCCCGAAGCTCACTGTCTCTAGAGCCCTGGTTCCCCCCAGACTGGACTACTAAAACAGTCTCTTTCTCAATCTTGCTACCTCCATTCTTCGACCTCTTCAATTTATCCAGAACAGAACTGCAAGTCTTATCCTTGTCCTCAAGCCAAGGGACCGCATCACTCTGGCACTGAAATCCATCCACTGGCTCTCCTTGGCTGCAAGTATCAAGTTCAAATCCCTCTGCATAGTCGACAAGGATATCTGGGGCTTGGCCCTTCCTCTCTTCAACCCATTCTTGATATGATATGATTTGGGATCTATAACGCACCTGTGCACAAGTCTTTCCCAAATACTCTCCTTCCAGAGCACTCCACTTGGTCTCCTCCAACTCCCTGAGGGTGAGCTGTTTTTCCAAACAGAGATTTGGGGTTAGATCCTTATCCTCTTCAGGTGCCTCCCTCTGGAACAGCCTACCTTCCTCTCTCCCTCTTGAGCCGGACCTCCTTAAGTGCTGGAAACTCCTCAAGACTTTCTTCTGCTCTTCCTCTCTCTCTCCCTCTTCGTTGCTAACCTCCTTCGCTTTTCTCCTACTTCCCTCCTTTGTTGTCATCCCCAACCTGTTCAGTCAACTGACTGATCACCTGGTGTACCTCCAGAGCCCACAGGTTTCAGGCTTCCCTACCAGTTCTGCACTTGCCTCCGGGCCTCCGCAATCTGCCTTGCATTATTGCACTCGGAATCCGTCCAACCATCACACTTCTGTCTGTGCACTTACACGACCTTGTATGTACTAGGCGTAGCATGTTTATCTGCCATGTCCTCCCCTCTAGCGGTCTGTGTCTACATGCGTAGGCCTCCCCCCACTTCTTCCCCTACTCTTTATCACAAACGTATACTAATAGAAATGCTCTGGCCTAGTATGCTGGTTATTGCTGTTAGATCATTCAGAATCTTCAAGACCTAAGAATGACGACGATATCCCCTGTTCCCTTCCCACCTTGAAACTTCAATTTGGGCTTCAGATGAGGAGTTAATATACCGATCAGGGGTGGTAAAGAGAAGACTGTTTAGGTTTGATTGGGACGAGACCATTAATAGTAATGAAACATACTCTACCTATAAGAAATACACCCATTTTACCCACACGAGAGATTCTATGCCTTTGTATCTGCAGCGATTCCTGTGAAGTAGGGCAGGGGGCGCATGCCTCCATTTTCGGTTCAATCAGGTGCATTCCAGGGAAAGGTCAAGATATTGGAAAGGCTCACAAGCACTTAGCACTTTTACATATTGTAGATTTTGTAAAAATGTCCATTTGAAAGAAACATTGAAGCGTTGGGTCACTGCTTGTTCGTTTTTATCGACAATATGCTCAGTCGATTTAAAGACTAAGGTTGCAGTGACTCTGACTTTTCAATGAATTTATTCTTGTGTAGACTAATATGCGGCGACAATGTGTCATTGATTTTAGCTTTGAATAACTTTCTAAAAGGTCTGTTGGAGCAAATGATAGGAACACTGTGATTGTATATAACTATGTACTTTTTATTGCTGATATGGTTTGTGGTGCTTGTATACATTGTGTGTTGTGTAAGTTTTGTTGTAAACCAAAATCACATTAAAAAAAACAAATATTAAATTCACAAATAATATTGGGTGGATTTTTATGCCGATGGTAGGTATGCAGCAATGCTGGGGCAGTTTAGGTGGGGGTTGTAAGATATGGATTCCAAAACAGGAGGGAGAGAAGGAGATGGGCTTGTCAGTTAATAAATTAACTGATGGGGGGAGTCTGGAGAGGCAAATCCAGTGTCCCAAAAGGGGGTGCAAGTAGCAGTTAAGAACTACTGCTGGTGAGGCGGTCACATGGTTTGGTGATGTCGCAGGGTAATTAGACTATACATATAGTTGTAAAACACATCAGGGTGTTGTTAGTTAGGGGCCTATGCAGAGAAATACACAGAGGACGTTTTTAGAGGGAACTTAGCTCAGTACACCTACATTATTAGATGAAGGGCAAGTAGGTGGACCTGGTTTTATTATATAGGTTGAACTGTATTAAGTAGCATTGTCGGTTGCTGTGGGTAACAAGAGGAATGCCATAATGGAGGTGGCCATTGTTGAAAGTGGCAGAGTATTATGGTTTAACTAAAGGTCGCAGTATCCGTTTAATTGAATTTATTTTCACAGTTGGGTAGAAAAGCTCAGGGAGTGAAGGTCAGAATGGAAATGGGTGCCCAATTAATTTTTGCAAGGGAGTATTTTCTCAGGTACATGAGGTTGCTCTTTGGACAGCAGGCTCCTAACCAGACGATAGACTAATGAAAACACAGTGATAGTGAAGGACACAGTAGAATGCACGAGGGGGCTCAGATCACAGCAATGCCAAAATACAGAAAATAAGATGGGAGCAACAGTGCCTTCACGGACCACAGGGTATTTGGATCGGAAATAAAATGGTGTAGTAGAACAAAAACATAGTAGGATTTGATTTCTAGGGTCACACGCAAATTTTTTCCATGCAGGTGTTCATTTTGGGAATATAACTTTATGGTTGGCTCCAGAGTTGACAACATGTATTGACACGGGAGGTGGGGAGTGAGCAGGTGCAAGAGTTCGAGGGGCTAAGTAATCCAATCAGGGCTCCGGGATTGTGGTGTTCTGGGGAAAGCAACAAAGTTATGCCACTGCTGATTTCCACTCAGAAGATCATTGGTCCTCCTCCGTGAGATGCTATTGTGTGACGCTGTCTCCAACATAACTGACCAATCAGCGCCTAGCATTCTTTCAGTTTGAGCTACGAACAATGCCAACCAATCAAAGTCTTGAGTTTTATGCCTGCTATCACATTAGATAATGTATAACGGGTGTTATGTTTTTTTCATCAAGAGAAAGGAAACCACCAGTTGGATTTGTCAATGTATAGCATTTTATAGGGGCTTGATTTCGAGCAGCCAATCAGCATGTTAGAATTATACTAATTTCTGCAATTCTCAGCTTTAAATGGTGTGGCCTCGAAGAATATTGTTGGGAAATGGTTTCCAGTTCAGTTCCATGGAGCTGTCTATTTGTTCTCTGATGTAGCAATCACTCTCCCCTGCTAGGCCCCAGATCCTTCATCATGGCCTAGCCTATGACCTCTTGCCACACCTGACTCCCCTTTCATTTCCACACCCCGCCTTGGCTCGCCAGGCCACAACCTAATGCTGCCCTCGGGACCCACGAGACACCAGATCCCAGTACCTTTCCATAGCTGTGTACAAATACCACCTTATAAAGAGTATTCCCCTGTTTACACAATAGTTGCGTACTGATCCTGCTACACACTGTATGTGCATGAAACTGCAAGGTTTCTTCATCAATGTCGGCTTCCTAGCATTACCAAATGTCTACAAACATCATGAAAACTTGCCATGCTATACAAGATGAGCTCTGACCGAACACTGGGAGAGCTCTCCATCTGACACCTGTCACTTGTCATTCTGTATAACTGTATTGTGCTGTTTGTCTTTCTCTAATAGTAACTTGGTTTATCTCTCAGCTGTGTCCAGACTCTTCATTGCTGTAAGGCATTCCCCTCCCTTGGGGATTTCCTTATCAGATGACAATGTGTCTTGCCTTATCCCTGTTTCCCTCCATTCTGCAGACCACCAGAGAGGTTGCCAAGCCAAGACACACCACAGTGGTCGTGAAAGGTAATTGCTTGTAGCAAGCAATGCATGCCTGTTATATCAAAGGTGCCAAATATTGCTTATGATGGTCTCCTTGGTGGTCTGCAGTGAGCTGTGTGCATCACGGATTGCGAATTTAAGGATTACTGCTGATGGGTAAATCAAACAACTTTTCTTTCTAATTTTCTTTGTGATTACTTTTTGTTAAGACGGATTTCTGAACTCTGTACTGGTGGCGCAGAAGTTCAGAAGGCCAACCTAATTACTTGGAACAGGGTAACCTCTGGACGAGCCAGACCAATCAAGGTAGCGATCGCGGCGGTCAAGACTAGGTCTCAAGAGGGGTGAGGGTGACTGAAAGCCCGCAATGAGCACACAAAGCAAGATCACTTACAAACTACTCCAAACAGTTGTTATATCAAAAATAGATACACATTTATTTTAAGGCCTTTAAAACAATGACCGTAGCGAGAAAATCACAATATAACAATAGTAAACCAACACATACCATACCAATACAATATATATACAAATATGACAGTCGCAAGCGTTATATGCACGAAATGTGTAGTCCACCTGCAAGGGAAGGAAAACAGGCAGTGCGATACAATGCTTTAGACTCAGTTCGTCTTCAGAGGCACCTAACTAGATGGAAGTCCGAGCCCTGCGAAGAGTGGAGCCTTGTGCTCAAAAGTACCTGCACACGCTGGTGCCTACGGGCAAAAGGGGAGTCTCTTCTAAGGAAATCAGGCAGTTCAGTTCAGTGCACAAATGAAGGAGAACAAGTTCCGCAACTCAAGCGCAGCCTCCACAGTGGGCAGAAGCAGAGCGCGAGTACGGCAAAAGGGTGCTGTTTTACACAGCGGGGAAAAGCAATGGGCTCCTGCAGGAGGGCGACCAGATCCTAGCTAAACTACTCACCGGTCTCCGATGCAAGCAGACCCAAGCTTCTCCGCGTCAGTTTCAGCAGCTGGCAGGTTCAGAAGAGCAGGGAACGCCTCATCGTCGTGTTGAGTAAAAAGACGTCCCAATCGAAGAAACCTGCACAGTTTTGTCACCACAGCAGGGCAGCGGAGCGGCCGTGTGTATCTGAGCCAAATGTACACTACTCACTTCCGACCTGGGAACGCCAAGTGTACGAAGCGTGTGAGAGTGACAAGGACTCGAAATACAACACAACCTGGCGGCGGTTACAGAGCAAGACTCCCGTGTAAGCTGGTCAGTCAGCTGGATGGCCCAGAGACGCTTCCGAAGGCTTACTGGCAGGAGATGATGAAGATGCCGAGAATAGCTGTTCCCGCTATTCCAAGGGACGAAGCACCAGTACAGGCCTTCTGGTTCGATCAAAGGTGAAAAGGGTTTCACAAGGTGACAGCAGTGCAGAGCAGAAGTCCTTCAGCGGGTCACCAGCGATTCCTCGGTCCAGTCTCTTGTTTGCAGGATACTTGGCTCCTGTATTCCTTCGTTCGTGAGAACTCAGGAGATCGACATGGTAGTGGTGTTTCCAGCCCCCTCTTATCCACGGTTCCCTTCGCGCCAAAACGGAGGGGACCCAATGGGAGATCCGCTCATTAACACTCACACCATACGTGGACCAATCACAGACCACGGTGGTCCCAGGCATTCACACCACCCTAGACTCTCTGGCACCCAGGATGTGTATTGGGACCAGACATCCCAGCCCACACCCTGGAGGCGCACAAAAGACATGTAGAAGCCCGCGAAAGCATCCGTGTTTCGCGGGAAAGTACATGCCCAAATAAGGAAGGCCCCGGGTCGGCTCGACCTGGGGAAGGTGAAGGGAGCAAGACGGTCAGCGGACAGGACAAAGGAGCCTCTGGTCTGGCCATTTTGGGAGCCAGGCCACCATTTTGGGTTAAGCGCAGAAAACGCGCTTAGAACGCCAAAAGGAGCTCAAAATACAAAGAAACGATCACTGCCACCATTCCCGTCCCTGAATCACTTGCACTGATCAAATACAATCCTAAACGAGTATCTAGGGCCTGTAGAAGGCTAGAGACCCAAGAGAGCTGTAACTTAGCATACAGTGCCCTCTTGTGTCATGTTGCAAGAAAGCCGCAACATGATAAAAGAAACTACGGGAAACAGCGTTCCCCGGTACTGACTGTCTTAAGGGCATGTCAGTTTCCCCATAAGAAAGGAGCGAAAGCCCAGAGGAGTGCGGCAGAAGGCTGCACTTCTCTGGCAAAGTCAAGAACAAGGTGAAAAACAACAGCAAAAAGTTTAGGGGTTGCCACATGGAAGGAAAATTACCTACAATTACGAAATCTTTCCTAACACTCGCCCCTCCCAGACTATGGACAGGGGGAACTAATCCACCCCTGGATGAGTCTCTTGTTCAGGTCGGTTAAACATTCTGGACAACCCATCAGCATTGCTATGTTGGACACCTGGCCTATGCTCAATAGTGAAGTCGAAGCCTTGTAGACTTATGGACCACCTAAGCAACTTTGGATTCTCCCCCTTCATGTTCATTAGCCACTTTAACGGCTTATGGTCAGTTTGCACAGTGAAGTGGGTCCCATAGAGGTAGGGCCTCAGCTTCCTTAGGGCCCACACAACAGAGAAACATTCTTTCTCTACCGTGGACCATCTGAGCTCTCTGTCCTTAAGCTGGCGGCTAATAACACCAATAGGGTGTTCCTTACCCTTCTCATCTACTTGTGATAGTACAGCTCCTATCCCAGTGTCAGAGGCGTCCGTCTGCACGATAAAAGGTCTTTGATAATCAGGGGCCCTGAGGACAGGGGCCAGGCACAAGGAGTCTTTTAAGCCATTGAAGGCCTTCTCACACTCGTCGGTCCAAGTTACCTTCTTGGGTTTCTTCGGAGTTGTGAGGGCAGTCAGAGGGGCAGCTATGGTGCCATAGTCTACCACAAAATTGCGGTAATGCCCCGTGAGTCCTAAGAAGGCTCTCACTTGGGTTTGCGTAGTGGGGGTAGGTCAGTCTTGTACTGCTTGTACCTTACTGGGTAGAGGCTGTCTCCTCCCTCCACCTACTTCATGTCCAAGGTAAACCACTGAGCCTTGTCCATTTTGGTGAGGGGCCACTCGGACACCCTCAAAAGAGCTATCTGAAGGACTGCTTGGGAACAGGTCGGGGAGAGGTTCAGACTCCTCTTCCTCAACATCTGAAGCCAGTAGCAGTGCTGCGATTTCGACGCTTGGGACGAAAGCCTTCAGCCTATTCATGTGAAACACTTTTGGAGCCTGTCCAGGCCTTCCAAGGTCCACTGAATAGTTAACCTCACCCAGGGGCTCCACCCCTGGGTAAGGGCCTGACCATTTGTCCTGTAAAGCTTGAGGCCTTATGGGATTCATGATCAGGACTTGCTGACCAAGTGTAAAGTTGATGAGGGAAGCTTTCTGGTCGTACCAATGTTTCACCAGCGCTTGCCCTGCCTTCAATTTATCACTAGCCAAGCCCATCAGAAGTACCATCCGTTTTCTGAGCCCTAGCACATAATCAACTACGTTGGTAGTAACAGGGGGAGTGGGCATCTCCCATCCCTCTTTGACGATGGCTAAGGGTCCCCGTACGGGATGACCGAACAGAAGTTCGAAGGGGCTGAAGCCAACACCCTCCTGTGGTACCTCTCGGTAGGCAAACAGTAAGCATGGTAGAAGAAGATCCCATTTTCTTCTCTGAGGTTCCTCCAGAGCCCCAATCATGCTCTTTAACGTTCTGTTGAAACGTTCCACCAGACCATTGGTCTGGGGGTGGTATGCAGAAGAGAACTTGTAGGTGACCCCACATTCTTTCCACATAGCCTGCATATACTTCGACATAAAGTTGCTGCCACGATCTGACACAACTTCTTTAGGGAAGCCAACCCTAGTAAATATGCCGAGTAAAGCTTTTGCAACTGACTTGGCAGTTACAGTTTTCAATGGGATGGCCTCAGGATACCTGGTTGCATGGTCGACCAGCACCAGGATAAACCTATTGCCCGAGGATGTTTGCGGGTCAAGGGGACCAACGATGTCGATCCCTACCCTTTCAAATGGTACCCCCACAACTGGGAGCGGTACCAACGGAGCTTGGATTGTCGCGCCAACCTTACCAGACAACTGGCAGGAGGCACAACTCCTGCAGTGACTTTCTACTTGCACCCCCATCTTGGGCCAGTAGAAGTGCATGGATAACCTTTGCTTGGTCCTCTTCATACCAAGGTGACCAGCAAGGGGAACTTCATGCGCCAACTGCAGGAGGAAGGGCCTAACAGCAAGGGGAACCACCAACCTCCTATGGTCTCCTTCTGTAGACTCTGTGGGCTCACTATACAGGAGTCCACCAACCCAATAAATCCTATGCGTCCCAGGAGGTTCACCCTCAAGCTGGGAGCAGGCCTGTCTCCTTAGGCCTTCCAGAGATGGGCACTCACATTGGCCTTTACTGAATTCGTCCCTATCAGGACCTCCTTCAACTAACAAGTCTTTTAGTTCAGGATGATCGTTGGGGTCAAATACTTCAGGCATCGCCACCTCCTCGTCAGGCCCGGGCGATTGACCAACTTCCTCCACCGCAGTGGTAGGCGAGCTTGGGGGAATATTCTCTTTCCCTCGTCTTGACTTGTCGACTCCTTTCGCCTTGGGTTTCCCCTTCGGCTGGGGCAGCGTATTGGTCTTGGCCAATGCTGCCCGTGCTTGAGACCGTGTGTAGGGTCTTTCGGCAGTGTCTCCTACGAGCCCTAAAGCTCTGAGATCATTACCTAACAAGACCTTTCCCGGGACGTTTCTCTGAATGCTCACTGGAATCCTGACTGCTGTACCATTTAAAGTAAGATTTACAGGTATTACTGGGAACATACGGAGTGGGCCGTCAGCCAACTTAGTGGGCATCAGAGTAGCTCTGGCAACTTCCTCTGAGTCTACCAAGGTAGAATCCACTACAGTGCGACTGCACCCACTATCCCTAAGAGCTGGAGTATCTACTCCATTGATTAGCACACTGTCTTTAAAGTAGTGCTTGGTATTATCCGGAATCCTAGCATAAGCCTCTGCGACTTTAGGCTCCCAGGAACCCAGGGACACTAAAACTACCTCAGCCTCTATCCCGCTGGGAAATGAGTCTGAGGAGAAGGATGCTCCTGTAATCTCTTCTTCCTCGTAGGAGGAGAAGGACAGATTAGCGGAGTGGACCCCCAAAGGTCTAACCTTACAAAGGGGATCCCCCTTCACGTGGTCAGTTGCTCCACAAGCAAAACAAGATCCATTGGGTCTGTTTACATAGGGAGGCTTATTGTAACCAGAGTTCTGTTTCGGAGGCTGTCCTCCACTACCCTGTGAGTTCTCTTGTGTCTTACCCTTATTTTTCTTTTTGTGGCCCTTATGAGAAGAAGATTTAGCAGATTCTCCACCCTCCATATCTTTGGACTTTTTCCCTTCCTCCTGCTTACCAGGATGAGTTTTGTCCTTATGGGACACTCGATGTGACACCCATAAGTCGGCTGCAATGGCCAGCTTCTTAGGATCTATCTCCTTCGAATCGGCCAAATGCTGCTTAAGCTCCGGGGAAGAAGATGCAAAAATGTGTTCCAGCATGACAAGATTTATCATGCCTTCGAAGGTAGAAACCTTATAACCTTCGACCCAGCCAGTTAAGTTTTTCAAGGATTCAGTGACATAAGATACCCAAGTACCACCTTCCTTTTTCTTATACTCTCTGAAACGTTTCAAATATTGGGTCGGAGTCTTCCCAAACTTTAAAATGAGAGTTTGCTTTAACATTGCGAAATCAGCTCGCTCAGCCTTCGACATTTCCATAATGGCACTACAGCCAGAATGGGGCAGTCTGCTGAGTAACCAGGCAATCTTATCAGCATTGTCAACTTGTTGAACTTCGCATGCATACTCAAACGCATTCAGCCAGTCCATAATGTCATTCCTTTCTTCATACACACTGAGCAGATCTTTCGGAAACCGTGGATGAGAGGAGGCCCCAGACCCATGTCCAGGACCCTTGGACCCATTTGCAAACTGAAGCTTGGCCAGTTCCAACTGGTGATCCCTGTCTTTTTGTTTTTCTGCCTTTTCGATTTTTAGTTTGGCTATGCTGAATTCAAGCTCCTGCTGCCTAAACCGCAGCTCTTGCTTCTTGAATTCAAGCATAGCCTCCCCATCAACACTGGCAGAGGAAACATTAGACATCTCGTCCTCCCTGTCCTCGTTGTCGCGATGGATCAGTGCGGCGGCAGAACCGTCGGTTCTACCAGTGAGAGCAGCCCCACCACCTTCCGCACTGTCCTCAGAAGTTATAGCGTCAAGCTGCGCTTCTTGCCACGCCACGATTCTTTGGATCATTTCCAATTTCGTGCCTTGAGAGGAAACACCTCTCTCCGCACACATCTTCTTCAATGTTTCTGATTTGGAAGCATTTAAAGTTAACAAGGTATTTGTTTCCATACTGTTAGATAGGACTATGGCCTTTTTAAAGTTATACTACAACAATTCACTACGTGTCCTGGTTGGAATAACCTGAAATGCCTTAGTTCGTGCGCAACACTGGATACCCTCAGTCGTATCCCACCGCTGTACACCAATTTGTTAAGACGGATTTCTGAACTCTGTCCCGGTGGCGCAGAAGTTCAGAAGGCCAACCTAATTACTTGGAACAGGGTAACCTCTGGACGAGCCAGACCAATCAAGGTAGCGATCGCGGCGGTCAAGACTAGGTCTCAAGAGGGGTGAGGGTGACTGAAAGCCTGCAATGAGCACACAAAGCAAGATCACTTACAAACTACTCCAAACAGTTGTTATATCAAAAATAGATACACATTTATTTTAAGGCCTTTAAAACAATGACCGTAGCGAGAAAATCACAATATAACAATAGTAAACCAACACATACCATACCAATACAATATATATACAAATACGACAGTCGCAAGCGTTATATGCACGAAATGTGTAGTCCACCTGCAAGGGAAGGAAAACAGGCAGTGCGATACAATGCTTTAGACTCAGTTCGTCTTCAGAGGCACCTAACTAGATGGAAGTCCGAGCCCTGCGAAGAGTGGAGCCTTGTGCTCAAAAGTACCTGCACACGCTGGTGCCAACGGGCAAAAGGGGAGTCTCTTCTAAGGAAATCAGGCAGTTCAGTTCAGTGCACAAATGAAGGAGAACAAGTTCCGCAACTCAAGCGCAGCCTCCACAGTGGGCAGAAGCAGAGCGCGAGTACGGCAAAAGGGTGCTGTTTTACACAGCGGGGAAAAGCAATGGGCTCCTGCAGGAGGGCGACCAGATCCTAGCTAAACTACTCACCAGTCTCCGATGCAAGCAGACCCAGGCTTCTCCGCGTCAGTTTCAGCAGCTGGCAGGTTCAGAAGAGCAGGGAACGCCTCGTCGTCGTGTTGAGTAAAAAGACGTCCCAATCGAAGAAACCTGCACAGTTTTGTCACCACAGCAGGGCAGCGGAGCGGCCGTGTGTATCTGAGCCAAATGTACACTACTCACTTCCGACCTGGGAACGCCAAGTGTACGAAGCGTGTGAGAGTGACAAGGACTCGAAATACAACACAACCTGGCGGCGGTTACAGAGCAAGACTCCCGTGTAAGCTGGTCAGTCAGCTGGATGGCCCAGAGACGCTTCCGAAGGCTTACTGGCAGGAGATGATGAAGATGCCGAGAATAGCTGTTCCCGCTATTCCAAGGGACGAAGCACCAGTACAGGCCTTCTGGTTCGATCAAAGGTGAAAAGGGTTTCACAAGGTGACAGCAGTGCAGAGCAGAAGTCCTTCAGCGGGTCACCAGCGATTCCTCGGTCCAGTCTCTTGTTTGCAGGATACTTGGCTCCTGTATTCCTTCGTTCGTGAGAACTCAGGAGATCGACATGGTAGTGGTGTTTCCAGCCCCCTCTTATCCACGGTTCCCTTCGCGCCAAAACGGAGGGGACCCAATGGGAGATCCGCTCATTAACACTCACACCATACGTGGACCAATCACAGACCACGGTGGTCCCAGGCATTCACACCACCCTAGACTCTCTGGCACCCAGGATGTGTATTGGGACCAGACATCCCAGCCCACACCCTGGAGGCGCACAAAAGACATGTAGAAGCCCGCGAAAGCATCCGTGTTTCGCGGGAAAGTACATGCCCAAATAAGGAAGGCCCCGGGTCGGCTCGACCTGGGGAAGGTGAAGGGAGCAAGACGGTCAGCGGACAGGACAAAGGAGCCTCTGGTCTGGCCATTTTGGGAGCCAGGCCACCATTTTGGGTTAAGCGCAGAAAACGCGCTTAGAACGCCAAAAGGAGCTCAAAATACAAAGAAACGATCGCTGCCACCATTCCCGTCCCTGAATCACTTGCACCGATCAAATACAATCCTAAACGAGTATCTAGGGCCTGTAGAAGGCTAGAGACCCAAGAGAGCTGTAACTTAGCTTACAGTGCCCTCTTGTGTCATGTTGCACGAAAGCCGCAACATGATAAAAGAAACTACGGGAAACAGCGTTCCCCGGTACTGACTGTTTTAAGGGCATGTCAGTTTCCCCATAAGAAAGGAGCGAAAGCCCAGAGGAGTGCGGCAGAAGGCTGCACTTCTCTGGCAAAGTCAAGAACAAGGTGAAAAACAACAGCAAAAAGTTTAGGGGTTGCCACATGGAAGGAAAATTACCTACAATTACGAAATCTTTCCTAACACTTTTCTTTATTATCTCCACGCTATTGTGTTTACAGTTTTGCATTGTATCCAATTCAAATATATAATTTTTTTGTTGCATTTGCTCATGGCATGATATGTTCTATCACTGCCAGGGTACATCTTCATTTGCAGAAACTGCCTGATATGGTAGCTCTGTGCATGTGTCCGAATATTCTGCTGTCCATGGGTAAACATATTTTGTATTGAAGGATGGTGCCTGTTATGTTGTGTTTGTTTGTTCATGTCCATCTGCACTTCTCGGTACCCCTCTCACCACGTATTGTGTGTTGTAATGCATGTGCCTGGCTATGAAATAATATTGTAGGTTATGGTGGTTTCAGTATGTGCCTAAATGTCGTTTACTGCATCTATCAGTTTCATACTTTGCATTGTCCTGATGGCCATTGTAATTTGCAGGGTTCCTGGAGTCAGTGCAGAGACTGAGCTCTGGGAGGCTTCTCACAGTTAGATTATCTTTCACAGGCTTATCCTGTAGGGAAATGTCAGAATAGTGCCACATTCAAGAAACCAGTAGAGTGCATAGTACATGCTGGATGATCCACAGGTAATGTTCACGTATTGCCGGGCACAACATTTTATAAGTAAAATACCCACACTGTAGCTCTTATATAGCGCCTAGAGGTGCCTTCCACGATACTCATCACTTCCCCTTTTACCGCTGCCAGGCCCTGCATGCAGAGCAAGGCGTTGGCTAGTTCCTCTTTTTAGCTCTACAGTTCAACTATTAACAGTCAGCACCTGCAAATACTTCCTTCGCTTTGTTTATAATTCACATTGTTGGCGCATAAATGTCACTGTTCCTTCGTTTTGGTTCCTCTGTCACCTGCCTCATCTCCAATTGTCATTACATATACAGTTCTGCAGCTGATTAGTTTGTGTCATCTGTGTCATTACATGTAGAGTACTGCATCTGTTCATTTTGTGTCATCTGTCTTATCTGCGATGTCTGAAAGTAAAGCACTGAATGTAAAGCACTGCATTTATGTACTGCATTTACCAAAGCATTTGTCATCTTTTTGTGTGATCTTGGACATTGCAGCCAGTGGCCCCTGGGTGCAATCCCAGGGTCCATGGCTTAAGTAAGGTTTCAGTGTTTAAAGGCACATGTCATGCTTATGTCTATAGCTGCATGGTGAGCCCTGGATGTGGTTATCTGTATAAATATTACAATTGATCGTAACATCGGTTTTTAGGTGCCATATCAGGAACATAGGTTACAGTGTCCAAAGTTTGCTGAAAGACTCAGTTGCTGTTGTCTGTCGCCTTATCAGGATACTGCCGTTGTAGAATTGTTGCGCAAAATTTGGGCTGTCGTTTTTTTGGTCGCTTGTGAAGTTGTGGTTTTAAATGCTGTATGCGGCTTGTCATTGCCTCTCTCGCCAAGATGTTTAAGTGGCATGCTATTACCACATGCTGCCTACGTTTACGCTGGACGCCACTTGAGTTTTGCCGGCAGGCTGACCTTAATGGGGAATAAATATTGCCCCCTAGACAGCCTCTCTCATCTGGTGCACCTAGTGTTTTCATATGTGCCCACTGTGTTTTAAAGCGCGTTGAGCTGGATTGAATTATGACTGTGGTATATGCCAACCTTTGCCTCAATATATTTTCACGGCCTCCCTTGTGAGAATATTGCTGTTATCTATGCCAGCTGTTTTGTTGATTTGCTGAAAAATACTATTGTCGTTGTTTACTCTCTTGAAGTGGGTTTTATGTTGTTAACATTGCTATTGCCACTGCCTCCCCGCACGTTATAGTGGTATGCCACTACAAATGAACGTCGCCATTTATGCCAGAGCTTTTTAAAATGTGCCTGCAGGCTCGCCTAAGGGGTTACTACCCCATGCTCACCGAACAAGCCTGATGTTTTTCTTGTGGGTGTGCCCTAGATATTTGTGATGTGTTGATTATTGGCCACATCTTCCTGTTGTGAATGGCCAGATGAATTTTACTTCCTACCGGTATTTGTTTTTTTTCTTTCTGCACTCACACTAGTATACCAAGATTGCTACATGCTGTGCATACCACACACAGGGGTTGCATTAATTGAAAGAATTATCCTGTAATACCAGTGGTCCCAGCTCACTTACCACACCTAGCGCTCCCACTCACCGCACTTTGACTTCGACAAGTGACGGTGCATAATCTGCCATCAACTCAGGCAGCTCCCTCCCTGTTGACCACACAAACCTCCTCCACCTCAGTTCATGCATCTCCATCCACCTCTTCCTGTGGGTCACTTTCCCCGCCAGCTGACTTGCCCATGTACCATTCGCCTCACTCTACCAGGGGAGCTGCCAAGCAGCCCTAGCTGGTTTCCTCATTGCCAAATGCAGCCTCCACTTATCAGAGACGGCACAGCCTAGAACCCCAGTGGTCAACTGCCTTCACAGGCAAATATTGTGCCTCAGCAGATCCGGGGTCACCCCTTGCCAATGCTGCCATGTGTCTCCTTACTAAACAAGACTATCAACTTGCACACTCTTCCATGGATGAGCACCTCTCGCTTCACACCATAGATGTGTCGGCTGCTGCCTAAGGAGACACTGCCCTCGTACCCATGTGCACCTGCCTCAACCTGATGTTGCTAATCCTGCTATTAGAATACACACTCCATGGCGCTCCACTGACCTGTATCATATGGCACAGCAATTCCCCACTGTGCCTGGCAGCACTGCTGCATTCATGGAACATCTGACCACTGTAATTGCAGGCTATGATTCCACGATTGGGGATCTTAAGCAGCTCCTCCAAGCAGTACTCGGAGACACTCTATACAAACTGATTATGGACAAACTCCAATGGCCTGACACCCTCCCTGCCGCCACTGCCATTACTGCTAGTGTGGAGGTGCTCACCGCCCTCATCACACATACATACCCTGTCAAATCAGACTGGAGAAAAATTGTAGACCGTAAACACTAAACAGTCTGAATCCCTCGCTGACTGCCTGTCTTGACTGACATACTGGTTTACTAAATACTCTGGCATTGCTTATGATGGTGAACAGGCTCAACCTGCCCTTGTATCACATGTTTGTTAATAGCCTCCTTCTGAAAATCTCCAAGAACATTCAAAATGTACATATTGGGTGGCAAGCTCAATACATTGAAAAAGCATTACAAGCTGCCCAACACTTCTATGACAAACTCAAAAGACAAGTGTAAGATGGTGTCTCGCGTCTAATGGCCTTACAGCATGCTCAACAAACTGCCTTAGGCAACCGGGGACGCCGGGTCTCTCACACCAGCAATGCATTGAACAACCTCCTCCTTTTGCCCACACAGCAACCTTAGCAGGGGCAACCATTTTGCATATATTGTAAGCAGACCTATTGTTCATCCAGCCTGCACTATCAAACCCACAGACTACGGCAATATGGTCCCACTGCTCCCAGAAATTATTTCATCATTTCCCCTTGCAATTCCAATCTTAATCCACTGCCCCTGCCGCCGCCTCCTCCTCCTCCTCCGATGCCTCCAAATGGGGGTTACCAGGATATGCTGATATCCTACGGACCACATTGACATTGCCAAAGGGACCCTGCCATGCTGGCAATTGCTGCTTTGCTCATGCTGGACCAGGCTGGTCCAGATCTCCAGTGTAACATTCAGGGACAAAAGTATACTGTTTGGTTGATACCTTTGCCCGCCGCTCTACATTAAGATCAGTGGATTTCCCTCATGTCAGGGTCTCTGATCAAACTATCAATGCTGTTGGAATGTCTGGGACAATGATCCTTCATCCAGTGTCAAACAACATATCTGTTTCAATTGGTCCCATTTCTAACCAGCATGCTTTTCTCCTTAGCCCATGTACACCTGCTAAATTCTTGGGTATTGATTTAATTGGGGAAAATTAATTGTAACATTGGTTTTTGGGTGCCGTCTCAGGAACAGAGGTTACAGTGTTCAAAGCTTGCTGAAAGACTCAGTTGGTTTTGTCTGTCGCCTTATCAGGACGCCACCGTTGTAGAATTGTTGCGCAAAATTTGGGCTGTCCTTTCTTTGGTCGCTCGTGAAGTTGTGGTTTTAAGTACTGTCTGCGGCTTGTCATTGCCTTCCTCTCCAAGGTATTTAAATGCTATCATTTATTGCTCCATGGTGGGTATTTACCTAGTGGTTCCACAGTCTAAACAGGCTGAATGTTTATTCCTGCTTAACAGCCTTCGCTCCCACCCACCTCTTCTCAGTGTACTGTCTCCCTCACCCACGCTCATACAATTGTAACACTTCCTGGACTCACTCCTTGTCTCACACGTCACCTTAATCATGAGGTTCCTCTGCTACGAGTGCCACAGTATAGGATCTCACCCAAAGCAGAAGAAGGTATCAAGCCTGTCATTCATTCACTCCTTGACAAAGGTATGTTATACTACGCCACAAGCCCGTGCCCTCTGGCCAAAGAAGGGAAAAGACAAGTACCCTTTACACACATGACTTAAGAGCTCTTAATAAGGCTCTTGACCTTTCTCACTCAGTTGTGCCAGATCATATGCCTCCCTCCCAATGCCACCTTCTTTATGTGCATTGATCTGCCGTTAGCATTCTGTTCTGTCCCACTCCACGAAGAGTGACAATACCTCCTGTGTCGCATGCATCCTTCAATGCCCTATGCCAGACACCAATAGACAACTCTGATCCTTTTTGTGAATGAGCACTTTTTGCTGCCCTTGGATTCTTGATTATGCCTCTGTTGTTGCGCTCATGCATAAGATGCTTTTAGATGCATTGCCTGATAAACTAACCTGATCTCCAAAGTAGACCAGTTTTTCTGTTGCCAACATTTAAACTGGCCCATCCATCGCCCCTGCCCTGGCCCTCCCGGGTTATTTGAAATCCTTCGCCATGTTCTGTGATGAGATAGGGGGGGCGGTATGCCTTAGGGGTAGTCACACAGAAGCATGGGGACCTACAATGCCCAGTGGTCTACTGCCGCTCTCAGGTAGACCCGGTAGCCTCCTCCTTTCCCAAATGCCTAAAGGCAGTGACTGCTGTTGCACTCCTGCTCTCCAAAGTTGACACCATCACACTGGCATGCCACACAAATGGGGCAGTGCCACCCTCTCCATTTGTCCTACTCCTCAGAGTTAAAACAAAACTCCTTTCAGCAGCCCACCTCACTAAGTATGGAAAAGATCACTCCTCTCCACCACCAATATAACCCTCATCAGATGTGCCCCTCATAATCCTGCCTCCCTTTTACCACCTCCTTAGCATAGTATCCTGCTTGATTGACTTGCTGCATTTGACATACTTTCTTATCCATGACTGACCTCAAGTATGTCCCCCTCCCCAATGCTGACCTAGAACTTTGTTGACGGCTCGTGGCTTAGAATATTCCACAGGAAATTGACAGGCAGGATTTGCAGTCTGTACCACTTTGAGCCCATAGAAGCATTCCAGCTCCCATCAGTAAGATCAGCACAGGGTGCTGAACTCAATGCCCTCAGCAGGGCCTGCACGATTGCCACACAACGCACAGCCACGATATACACATATTCCCGCTATTCCTTTGGTATCTCTCTTGATTATGAAACACTTTGGAAACAGAGAGGTTATCGCACTTCCCAAGGTACCCATATCCTCAATGAACACTATGTTGAAGCACTGCTTAATACTATTTTGTTACACCGCAATTTGGTCAAATGTAAGGCCCATGCCCGGTGTTCAGACAGCATCTCCCAGGGAAATGCTTTGGCAGACTAGTATGCCAAAAACACAGCCATCCATGGCCATCAGGTTCCTGATTATGTGCTGCTGTTTCTACTCTCATGTGATGACCTCCTAGCATCCCTTTCCGGACTGGCGGCCCTCCAAGTGATGGCCCTCCAGAATGAGAAACAGTGCTGGGAAACTAAAGGTTGTATGTGTGTTGCTCTGATCGCCTAGGTTGTGATAGCACAGGCTGGTTAGTGGCCCTCTGTTCATTGCTGCCATACTTGGCAAGTGTTGCTCACTCTGTGTCGCATTCAAGTAAGAGGAAAACTACCAAAAAGTTCCAAAAGATACTGGTTCGCTCCCAAGTTCCCCACCATTGCACAGAATTACTGCACCCACTGCACCACTTGTCTTACATACAACCCAGGAATGCTTCTCAAAACAAGTCCCCGGGCACATGACACGCCCCTCAGACACTTCGTGAATTTGCAAACTGACTTGATCTCAAATGAAAAAAATGTGCTTTCTTTGAATATGTTCTGGTTGTCATAGACAAAGGGGGTCATTCCGAGATTGGAGGCAGCCATGGTGCTATTAGCACCATGGCTGCCTCCAAAACCGCGTCTGGGTCCGGTCTGGTTGAATGGGGACTTACCGGGACATTCCGACCTGTGCGAACCTGATAAGTCCCCATTCAACCAACCATTCCCTATTCCCATTTGAGCCCCCATAGGGCTCAATGGGAATGGGGAAGGCGCTAATTACGGGCCCACAAATAGCGGGCCCGTAATTAGCGCCCTGGTCCCTTAGCGGGACCCGCTAAGGACATGTGGTCTGACCACACGTCCTTTGCCGTTATCGCTAAGGGACCTTGGAATTGGGCGGTAGGGGTTTACCGGCACCGGTCTCCCTTACCGCCCAACTCGGAATGAGGCCCAAAGTCTCCAGATGGACTGATGCCTACATCTGTAAATATGTTGTTTAGATCACTGCAGCTGAGAGATTACTTAAGGAGTTCATCCCACGCTGTGGCCTCCCAGTATCCATAAACTCTGCCAGGGCCATTCATTTTGCAGGACAGACGGTCAAAACATTTGCAAGACACTACGTATTCTTCAAAAAGTTCCACTGCTCGAAATGGGTGCCTGAAAAACTGCCTTGCCAAGGTGTACCATGTAACAGGCCGAAGCTGGCCAGATGCTCTCCCTCTCATTCTGATGGACATTAGAAATACTATTAGTAGAACGCCTGGCCTGTCAACACATGAGATTCTAATAGGCAGACCCATGAGGATGCCAGTGACTGCCCCACTAACTCTAGAACTATGTAATCTTCAACTGAACGGTGATGTTGTTGTGCCATATTGCAAAACAATGCACGCTCGTTGTTATTTCTCACTTCCAGCAAATACAAGAAGTACTTCCTCGTCCACATGAAACACTGTGCCATAGCCTCCTGGCAGGAGAATGTGTGGTCCCAAAGGTTTATCTGCAAAAGTCTTCCTGCCAGGTCCGGCTGACAACACACACCGCAGGCCGCTGCAGAGGCCGCAACGTCTAGGTCCACGCCCACCACTGTGTAAAGACAGCGCCACCAGCTGACGAAGAGTCACAGCCAAAAAACAAGGACAACGCCACCTTGCCACCAGTGACACCAGAAACACCAGCCCAGCAGCCACCTCCAGGGATCCAGGACAAAGACACCTTACTGCAGCTGCCTACGGGGCCACAGAGGACAGGCTCTGTGGAGCACCCCATCCTGCACTTCTAGACAACGACACTCCAATACCAGTCCAGAGGTATAACTTACAGAGTTCTGCCACCAGCACCAATGCCACCTGCATGTAAAGCGCACTGACGTCCTATTACACCTGCCTCCTACCTTCTGTAGGTGGCCCAGCGCTCCCAAAAACATTCTTGCTACACCTGCCTCCTGCGGGTGGCCCAATGCTCTCAAAATGTGTTTCTTCTTCATGTAGACATAATAAAGCTGTGCACCTGCACTATAGGCACTAGGGCCCACTAGTACAAAAGGTCTGCGGGGGCAGACTGAGTGAGCCTAGCGCATAAGCAATTGCCCTTGCTCCTTATCCTGCATCACTATCCAGCTTCACCTGACCCATGTGATGTGCCAGGGTATTTGTCTCCTAGCTGGTCTGTATACCTGCTCTTTGCATCCTATGCCTTTTTTATTGCCTTATTTATTGGGCAGCCTATTCTCCTGTTGAGCTGCCAGCCCACAAACATTTTCAGCACGCCAAACGTCTACCTTTCTGCTCCATGCCTGATCAAGCATCTACCCTGCTGGCTTCCTGAACTTTGTCGTCTGCTATCTCCAGCTCCCCAGGCCCAGGGATCACCAAAATTGCTTGGAACCTTTGGACATAAGGCCCCATTCTGCATAGGGCTGGACAGCACAAGTTAGGAATATTATTGCCACTGCATGCCCACTGTATAACTGATGTTTCTCTGATCGCATGCCTACCGTGTCTATAATGTCTTGCAAGCAATTACTGCTCACTTTTCACGTTCACAGGCTACCCAAGCAAACATCCCAGGGACAAGATATTGCCCTGACTGGTGGGCTAGATTTCTTGTTGTAATAAGTGTACGTGATATGATTGTTTCTTGCACAGTGCCATTGATTTTAAAGTATTGGACCGTGTCCTTTCTCTCCCTCCTCATGTATTTTCATGCCAGTATCTCTAGGTACACTGCCGTGATATACACTAACTAAGTTGGGGAGTGCTTGGACTAAATGCCACCAGCGCATCCATGGGTATCCCCAACACATATTAGACATGTTATCCCTGTTTTTCCGGGACTGCTGCCCAGCACTTCATTATTCAGGTCCCCAGATACCTATACGTTGCTAATATTTCTCAAGGACATATGCCGATCTAATGAATGCTTCAGATTGTTATGTCTGAGCACACACCCCAACACATGCTAGCGGAAGAATTCCTTTCACCTCAGTTTTATTTCCTGAATTTGATTGGCCTTAGTTCTCCCCATTACAGTAAAAACTGCTACACCTCCTTCTCCAGTACCATCCCTTCCCAAAGGACAAACTGCGCCCTGTGGTCTTTACCCTGTCATAGGGATGACCAAATGGGGGGTTGATGTGGCAGGATTGTCCTGATACTATACCTTCTAGCAATCACCCTCCCCTGCTAGGCCCCCAGATCCTTCGCCATGTCTTAGCCTGTGTCCTCTTGCTACACCCGGCTCTCCTATCAGGCCCACACACCACCTTGGCTTGGCCGGCCACGACCTAATGCTGCCCTCGGGACCCACCAGACACCAGCTCCTAGTACCTTTCCATAGTTGTGTACAAATACCACCTTATAAGGAGTATTCCAGTGTTTATTCCGAGTTGGGTACTGATCCTGCTACACACTGTACTGAGGATGTAACTGCAAGGTTTCTTCAAAAATGCCTGTTTCCTAGTATTACCAAATTTCTACAAACGTCATGGAAACTTGCCATGCTATATAAGATGAGCTCAGATCGAAAACCGGGAGAGCTCTCTGTCTGACACCTGTCACTTGTCATTCTGTATTACTGTATTCTGCTGTTTGTCTTTCTCTAATACTAACTTGGTTTACCTCTCAGCTGTGTCCTGACTCTTCATTGCTGGAGGGCATCCCCCTGCCTTGGGGATTTCCTTATCAGTATTAAGTAGCATTGTCCGTTGCTGTGGGTAACAAGAGGAATGCCATAATGGAGGTGGCCAGTGTTGAAAGTTGCAGAGTATTATGGTTTAACTAAAGGCCGCAGTATCCGTTTTATTGAATTTATTTTCATTGTTGGTAGAAAAGCTCAGGAAGCGAAGGTCAGGATGGAAATGGATGCCAAACAGAGTCCGATTAAGTGCTGCAATGGAATATTTTCTCAGGTACATGAGGTTGCTCTGTGGACAGCAGGCTCCTAACCAGCCGATAGACTAATTAAAACACAGTGATCGTGAAGAACACAATAGGATGCGCGGGGCTCTGATAATAATAATAATAATTTAGCATTTATATAGTGCTACGAACCTTCAGGCATCTGAGCGCTGCTTATTATTACCCAGGGTGTGGGGTGCTCATTTATCGTCCTCGGAAGGATGTAAGGCTGAGTTTGGCCCTACTGGGATTCTAACCTGCATCAGCAGGCTCTGTACAGATGTCAAAGTGAGTGCTCTACCCGCTGTGCTATCAGACCGGCAATGGCAAAATACAGAAACTAAGATGAGAGCAACAGTGCCTTCACTGATCACAGGGCATTTGGCTCGGAAATAAAATTGTGTGGTAGAACAAATAAAAAGTACGATTTGATTTCTAGGGTCACACGCACATTTTTTCCATGCAGATGTTCATTTTAGGAAGATAACTCGAAGGTTGGCTCCAGAGTTGGCAACATGTATTGACACGGGAGGCGGGGAGTGAGCAGGTGCAGGGGGCGAGGGGCTAGGTAATCCATTCAAGGCCCAGGGATTGTGATGTTCTTGGGAAAGCAACAAAGTTATGCCCTTGCTGATTTCCACTCAGAAGAGAATTGGGCCTCCTCTGTGGGATGCTATTGTGTGACGCTGTCTCCAACATAACTGACCAATCAGTGCCTAGCATTCTATCAGCTTGTGCTACGAACAATGCCAACCAATCAAAGTGTTGAGTTTTACACCTGCTATCGCATTAGGTAATGTATAAGGGATGGTATGTTTTTTAATCACAAGAAAGGAAACCACCAGTTTCATTTGTCAAAGTATAGCATTTTATAGGGGCTTGATTTCGAGTGGCCAATCAGCATGTTAGAATAATACTAATTGCTGCAATTGTCAGCTTTAAATGGTGTAGCCTGGAAGAATATTGTTGAGAAATGGTTTCCAGTTTAGTTCCGTGGAGCTGTCTGTTTTTTCTCCCAGCTGTTTTTGCTTGAAAAAACATGTTTCTTTTCTTGCAGCGTGTACGCTGCATTTTTGACTACTTTTGGATTATTTCTTGGATTACTTGCGGGGCCGCACCTTTACAAGCCCTAATTCTGTGAGGGACGTTCACTGTCTATCAAAACTAAAACTAATGGTGCTGGTCAAATGTTCCAAATTAAATTGTCGGTTGTCCAAATGCTTGTTATCTATGTGGCCTGCTGCTTAGAAGATAAAAACTACAACAACAAGGAGGCGGGGGAAATTGCCTCTGTTTCTGTCAATTGTCAGACCCAATGGTTTGGATCACTCTCTAAATGAGGAAATTCAGCGTTCATCAAGAACGGGATCTTTTCCAAAAGAATACATTTTATAAGTTCATCAATGTCTCAAAACACAATTCACAAGGATCTCCTTTCCATAGGCTTACATAGTTTGTCGAAGATCCAAAACACAGTTCACAACCTCTCCGTAGGCTCTGTTGTCAAAAGTTAATGGGCCTCATTACACAGTAGGCGGTAAGCGATTACCGGCACCGGTAAGAGCATCGGTGCCAGTAATCCCTTACCGACCTACTACGAGGTCCCTTAGCGGGTCCCTTCCTTAACGCCTGGTTTTACCAGGCGTTATGGAAGGGACCCGTTAAGGGACCTCAGAGCTAATAACGGTACCGCAAATTGCGGTACCGTTATTAGCTCCATCCCCATTCCCATGGGAATAGGGAATGGTTCCCGGAATGGGGACTTACCCGGTCCTCCAAGGTCGGAATGACCCGGTAAGTCCCTATTCCGGGAACACGGACCCGGAATGCGGTAAGAGGGTAGCCATAGCGCTAATAGCGCCATGGCTACCGCCTACCGTGTAATGAGGCCCAATATCTTTTATACGGTTTCCTGTTCCTTAAGAAAATTAAGGATTTTCTCATAAAATTTCCCCAGATACGACTAGGTAATTGAATCTTTCCAGTTTCTCTTAGTCTATAGGTCTCTTTATTCAACTCTGTGGTTCTCAGACTCTCCAATGTCCCCTGGTTCACTAACAGACTTATTTTCTCTGTGTCTCAATGTGGCCTCAGCCCATTCGGGTTTGCTCACTAACCGCAACCCTGATGACTCTCCCAGCCTCGAAGGTTACACTGTATTTGACTGACAGGATTTCCCAGAGTCCTCTGGATTTCTACTAGCCTTGTTGCAACTTGGTTTACATAGGGTGTTTGTCCGCACAAGGTTACCGGTTTAACAGGTTCATGTAACCTTGTCGGCTTCCCCAGCTTTGACAGTCTCTTAGCTTCTTGGGTTTCTCCGACAGCCTTCTGTCCCTCTGATAGGCTTGCTTTCATTCTGTTCAGGTTAATCAGGCCCCTGTAACATTATCAGCTTCCCCAACCTCGACAGTCTCTTAGTTTCTCAGGGCCTTCCGAAACCATATGGCCCTTTGGTAGGAATGTTTTTTCTCTGCTCAGGTTTACCAGTCTCCTGTAAACCTTGTTGGTTTATTCATCCTTGTTTATCAATGTTCGTATCTCTCAACAGTTTTATCACCTCAAGGCGTCTGCTTTCCTTCCGCTGTTCTTCTCTGCAGCTCCTGTACTGCTCTGCTACAATGCAGACTGGTCTCAGCATTGGTTACTGGGCCCCAGGCCCACTACGGCTTTCGTGCAGTTGCACCACCAGTCGAGACAGTTGCTTTCCTGACCTTGGCTTCTCAGTCGGTTAGGAAGTCAACCTTCTGGCATCCGGCTATCGATTTGCTTGCTCTTCCCGCTACTGAAGGCTCCGTAGTCTAGGGTGACTCCGGACCTCGAGGACATCTTCTTGCCAGAGGCTCGCTTCTGTGTAGTATTCTTCATCTTCCCTGCATAGGAGTTTCTCTACAATTAAAAGTTTCTCTTGGGTTTTTATATATCATCACAAACAAAAAGGGTGTGTCCTTCTTCTTTGACTGCGGAGTTCAAGCAAGATCTAGCATTTCTTGAAGCCAAAGAGATTAAAGAAATGTCAGTATTCATGGCTTCAAAACAGAAGTAACAACAGACTTTCCAATTCTCAAGTATACGGATAATGTATGCTGGACTATGAGTTCCTTATCGGAATGTGAGTTCTTGTTCCCCAGAGGGTAGTCACTCCAGTGAGGTCCCGGTGGCCCAGACCTCTAGGGAGGTTTTAGCTGAGCGGGGTCCCGTCCATAGCCTCAAATGTGATGTCCCCTCCTAGGGGAGAAGGGACAAATACCCTGGATTCATCATAGAACATTTTGCATGCACATTATATGCCATCTGGTGCTCGTGTGCTTGAGGGAAGATAGATTTAGGAGCCCAGTTTCCATGCACATTGCCTTCGTAGGGTGGTGGATAAACATCCATATGTATTAAGGGAGAGTATTAGTTCCGGAATCAAAGATATTACGTCACCTTGTCTGGGGTTCCCAGTGCCTGTTCCACAGATAGCCATACACAAGACAGTCATACATTCACTTCAGTCTACTGTGGTCACATTAAGCATGGCATTTGATGATCCAGGTTCTCTTCACTGCAATAGGATCGAAGAAGAAGTAGTAGGTTGCACACGCTTGTCATTGGAAGGGGTCTGAGTGGCTGCTGACCACAACACCCCGTGATTGTGCTTTGCAGTTTGAAGTCTTTGATAGTGTTTGAGCAAGCATTGTCTACATGGGGATGTGCATTGGGCGGTACACACATCTATTGTGGTACCTCT
This sequence comes from Ambystoma mexicanum, assembly GCF_040938575.1. Lineage (NCBI taxonomy): Eukaryota > Metazoa > Chordata > Amphibia > Caudata > Ambystomatidae > Ambystoma > Ambystoma mexicanum. The sequence continues at coordinate 440,088,204 of NC_090932.1, read as the reverse complement.
ATGAATGCTAACCATGGGAATGGCCAAGGGACGAGTCAGGGAATCCATTATTCCATGGGATAATGTGTGGGGATAGGGAAAGGGGGCCCTAGTGTGTTCTGTGCTTCATTGCAATGAGGCAGGTGATTAACAGGATCGAGGTGTGATAAATTTCTTCTGTCCTGGCATTTCATGTAGACCTTGCTTGTTGAGTGTGAGGTTGACCATTTGTTTTTACTTTCAGTTTTTTTGTTGAATGCTCGTATTGTGTTTGACTCTCTTTATGCTTCAGTGGTCAGTTTATGGTGGCAGCATTATCTGTAAGAGGTGCTGTCATGCCCGTGTGTCCTCCTCCTGAGGTGAACAATGTGCATTAATGCCTTGGCAATCAGTAGCATCAGATCCATCTGTACATGCACTGCCTTATTGTTCAAAGAGGAAGCAGGGTGGCATCAGCTGAGCTATGACTTGATGTAGGTGTTTTAATTTCCAGATTTGCTGGACCTGGATCATTGTGTGGGTGGTGCAATTAATTCTTGCTGTTGCTTATTGATGGTGTGCACTAGTTAAGTATATTCCCGAGGACTTAATTGTACTAACTTGCACATATTTTTACATTTTGGTGTAGCGAGTCAGATATGGTCATGGTTGCTGTTTGGTGTCCCTCCTGTATCAATTTTTAGATCAATGCTTTTCTGTGTCTGCTGACATTTTCTTATTCTTATGCTAATTCAAGATTGTCACTTATGTCTAATCATGTCAAATGCATTACACAGTAATACTTCTTTGATGCTGGCATTTTTCCTTTTGTAATACAACTCGTGCATTGTTTGTGTTGTGTTGTAGTCATTGCATAAGTTCAATGTTTGTTTCACATGCTGACTGTTGGTCGCTCTGGGGTTCATTTGATAGCCATGCTTTCTGGATGATTATGGCTTAGAGTTTGGGTTTGTACTTAGTGGGGCTACATTACGAGTTTGGCGGCAGCCATGGAGCTGTTAGCTCCATGGCTGCCGCCAAACCGGGCTCCTTTACCGGGTTCCCAGAACGAGGAATTACCGGGCCATTCCGAGTACGGAGGGCCCAGTAATTCCTCCCTCTGGGAACCCGGGCCCGGACCTTTCCCATTTCCATCTGAGCCCCCATAGGGCTCATTGGGAATGGGAGAGGGAGCAAACAACGGGCCGATTACGAGCAGCCCCTTGTTTGCTCCCTCTACCCCTCGCGGGACCCGGTAACGACGCATGGTTTGACCAGGCGTTCCTTACCGGGTCCCACAAGGGGAGCTGGTAATCGTGTGGAATGGTGTTAACGGGTCCGCACCCATTAGCGGGACCCGTTAACCCATTCCACACAGGCCGTAATGAGGCCCAGTGTGTGAAGAAACATTTTCTCTTTGCTGATTCTGGCTCTGTTGCATTTGCTTGATTGACATTGTCAATGTAGGATTTCGGCGTAGTTAATGAAGTGACAGCCGCTGGACTCTGGGCCTGCAGCTGTTTGGTGCCTATTGCCTAATTGCATGCCTTTTTCGTGTTTTCTGCATTTCAGGAATCATTTGGGATGGTATCAACTTCTGTACATCTACTCTGACACTCCATCAATTCAGCAGTCATACACTTTTGTGCCTCAGGGTTTCCTTAATCGGCAACTACAATTTTCATTTAGAAACCTTGCATCTTTCTTTGTGAAATGTTCTCACTATTGTTAGTGGGAGCCTCGTATTTATTGTATGAATTCACCTTTATTAGTTAGAACAATCTTACTAACGTTGACCCATGGTGAATGTTGTCACCCTATTGTGCTGATGATGGTTCCCCTCTTCTGTAAATTATCCCTTATTGGTTATGTCAACTTTTCACATAGCTATCGCACAGTGAATTTGATTTAGCATACATTGGAACATTACGTTCAGGGCTATGTTATTTACTTAATTGTATTTTATTGATATTGATTGCGAAATGTATGGATTTTTTCAGAACTTTAAAAAAGTGAATGAAATAGTGATTTGTATATGTCCCCCTTTAGTAATGGTTGTATGTGATTTGATTGATGTATAGATTATTAAACATTCTTGTTAACAGAAATATGAGAAGCAAACATGTCTTTTAACATTTTTATTTATGGTTACATACAGACTAATTTTGTGAGCTATTCACAGTGTTCGTTTAACTTTGATATGTGAAGGGTGGTGTAAGAATGCAAAGTATTGGTTTTATATTTCTACTGTAAATGAAAGTAATTTGCATGCCAGCATTGTAGAATTTGGAGAGACATTGCATCTGATAATATGAAAATATATATTCTTTATTTGATTCTTTCTGCTTGGATACTGTATTTTACATATACACCAATATGATTTTGAGGGGATTTTAACTGGTACATGTTCTGATGTTGTTAGCACGTGTATGCATGTGCATCACAATGTCCGTGGATGTAAGTTGTTTTGCAACCAAGTGAGTTTTACATTTTTTATTTTCATAGCTAAGTGAATTTTAACATTCGTATTCATATTCTTAAGTGTCTTAAGTGTAGGAAAACACCACACCCCAACAAGAAGATGTTACTATAATGTTTTGGTGAGTAGTTATTTACCAACGCTCTGGCTTACTGTCATAGAGATAGTCTGTTACATTATTACCAAGTTGGGGCTACAAAACCTATCTGAACTACATTTTGGCCAGTGGTATTGCCTGTTGCTGATTTTACATCGAATTGGCCTGGCAGTGGTAGGAGTCTTTCTGCAGGTGTATTAGAGAAGATTAACAGTGTCTTATATGTTGGTGTCCTGTTTATGTTGCTTTTGAGAAATACTTAGTTATATCTCTTATTAAGATGCTAGGACAACTTAACAATACAGCCTGCTCATTAGTCGTGCTATCAGACTGAATTAATCCGCATTGAGTTTATTATTTTCATTTCAACATTTGCACTTCATGAACCAGGGATCTGAATGTTTTTGAAGCACTTTTAAGAGGTGTTTGCAGTTGCATATCCTTGCATGTCTCTCTATTTATACATGTATATTCTATATGCGTATTGTAGGAATGTTGTTGATCTGTTATTGTGTTGTAACGTTTAATTGTGTATTATTGTGAATATGTTTAGAATTGTGTGCACATGTTGTTTTTAAAGAGTGTTTTCCAGAAATAAACTCCAACTGGACTTGCGCTTATACAATAAGACAGTTGTTCAAAGTGCCACAAGGCAAAAGGGTAGGGAGCAACGGGAGACATAAACTATAGAAATGACAATAAATAATAAACCAACAGTGGTCCTAATAGGCCTTGTGACATTCGAAACATGCCAGTGCAAAGAGAGAAGGCTGTAAGTGGGGGGAATAAGTGCTAGAAGGTCTCCCAGCGGGAAGTGCTAGATGGTCCACACAGGGGAAGTGCAGAAGGTGCCTGCTGTGGAGGTAACAGGTAAGTGTGAGCACAGAGACACCCCGAAACGAGGAGAGGGTCTGCCACCCATCAGGTAAGTGCATGCCTGAGTAAAACCACCCAACTGGCATGTGTGGGCCCGGAGGCCAGTGCAGGGGGGGCAGATGCTGGTGGAGATAGGGCAGATGGCCAGGATCCTATTTGGACTCTTCAGGGGCCGGGCCTCCAACTAAGTGACTGTGGGGATGGTTAGCAGGGAAGGGAGAGAGGGAAAGAAGAGAAAAAGAGAAAAGTCTTAAGTTGTTTGCAGAACTTGAGGTGGCCAGTTCAAGACGGAGAGAGAGAGAGGGAGACTGTTCCAGAGCAGGGAGCCAGCGGAGGACATAGATCTGCCCTCAGCTCTGCTTGGAGAAGCGTTTCACCAGCAGAAAGTTGTAGCAAGAAAAAAAATGAGAAAATAATACGCCCCTGATGAAGAGAGTTTCTCAAAACACGCTGAGCCACATAATCATTCAAACATTTTTTATTTGAACTACTAATTGAATTGTGAGGCATATGTACTGTATACAAGTTTATTCATCAAAAACTATTAATTAAGATCAATAAGACATTAAGTCCCTAATTGCTTTCCTAACAGTTGGGCTTATTCTTTGAGCCATCAGTAGTGTGCAAGGGACAGGAGTTCCCTAACTGGGAACTTTTTCTCCTTCTACTTCCCATCTAGTGCCACCATTAATGAGGGAAGAGGAAAAAGGGGATAGGGGTGGAGATAAATTGGTTTCTCATAGGTCTGGAGAGGGGACACTGAAGAGGCTATTACTGATAGTCTGTCTGGAAGTAGCACTGCCATAATTGTCAGCAATGGGTAGGCCACAGTTGGAGGTCAAGAGATCTTTTAAAAACATTTTGTCTTCCAGACTGCGTGAGAGAGGAAGGATTAATGATAGAATAACAGTTTAGCAAATGCGGGAAATGGAGAGCACCATACAGGTGGAGGTAAGAGCGGCGGATGAAGAGGCTGCACAGTGCACGAGTGAACTCACCAGCCGTCCTAGCAGCCAAGGGAGACAGAAGGATGCGCAAATGAAAAGCACACCTAGATTCGAAATGTACCAACAGGCAGTTAAATGCAGCACCGAATGAAAGGAATTTACCAACAGGCACTTACATGCAGCACAAAAAGTAAGATGTCGGATTTAGAGCACACCTAGATTCGAATTTAGCATCAGGCACTTAAATGAAGCACAAAAGCTGAGGATGCACACATGAAAAACACACTTAGATACAAATTTAGCAACAGGCACTTAAATGCAGCAAAGAATGGAAGATGCACACATGAAAAGCATACCTAAAAATATTCGCTGTCTCATCTTAATGAAGGCGTGTACATATTTCCCAGTAATGAATGTCAGCATAATCCAACCAAGTGGTGTGTTCAGAGAGTGTTTCCTATGTGGAGCAGTACCTGGTGGCGGCCAGTCTGCTCTCACTCTCTATCTTCAAGGCGGCTCTTACCCCATAAAACACTGTCTCTGGATGCTGAGCATCGCAGAGTGTTGAGAGAGTGTTTCCTGTGTAGAGCAGTACCTGGTTGTGGCGAGTCTGCTCTCACTCTCTATCTTCGAGGCGGCTCTTACCCCATTAAACACCATCTCCGGACGTGGAGCGTTGCAGAGCATTGATATAGTGTTTCCTGTGTTCCCTGAGAATCCGGCTCCAGTACCTGTCTTCTAAGGCATATTCAAAGTAACTTTGAAGACCTTTTTCGTTTTGACTTTTTGCTGCTTAGCTTATAATTCACCTATACTAGATCTTAGTTTTTCGAATTTTCAAACTATTTGACTTTGACCACTCGAACATCAGGAAGTAGTGAATACTGCATACTGACTACTAACTCTGCAGATTGACAACTCCAGCCTTCGCTACTTAGCGGGGACATGAATTGTAACTCAGTGCCTGCATCTGGATTACCTCGAACGAGTCACCAAATGAAGCGTCTGGAAGACCATTTAAAATGAACTGCTAAGAAATAGTAACCTTCTGATGTGTTTGCCGCAAATCTGGGTGAGGTTTCACCAAAAGACGCCAACAATTGGCATAAAGACTCAGGGGCTGTAATTGTATTTGAGGACTTGTCCAAAGTCCTAAAATCCAACAAATCGCTGTTCAGGTTAGTAGCCCCACCACCCCAGCCGGTTTCCAAGTTCAAACTCACAAGTTTCTCTGCTCCTTAGGTCTCACAAAAATTCATCAGTAAACATTCCCAATGACTTGTAACATGGCCTTTCGAGATACAGGGGCCTGAATTTAACGGACCAAGTAATATTGGAAGCTGATTTGTCTCCGACAACTGACTAGATAATACTTAGTTTGATAGGGGCCGGTCTTGCTGCCCCGTCCACTTTTGGATTGACAGTGAACAGCTCTTCTTTGAGGCGGCAAAACTAAATTCTGCTGTTCTCTCGGCTAAGAGGTCAGCTGAGGTGATCAATAATGCAGTGTTTTTTTCAGCCGAACTCTGTCGTATTTCACCAAGGATTAACGCTCTCAGCTCCGGCTTCTCGACTACCTGACCCAAAATTAGATACACAGAACTTAATAGCAAAGATGAGTTTTTGGTGGTGCCAAAGTCTGCAAATAATGCAATATCCAACTCAGACAGATAATCAATGCCTTTAGCAATACGGTTGGCCAGAGATATCACCTTCATCAAGAATAAATTGGACTCAAAGACAAAAATGGATTCAAAGGCAAAAATAACAAAACCAGAATCAACTACCAAGGTTTCAAACATTAAAAGGACACATCAAAACAAAGAGTCCATTTCTGACACAGATAAAATTGCTTTTGTTTTGTGGATTTGCCCAATAAAGATGGGCCTGTTGCAGAAAGTCTAATTGACTTTGATCCGCCTCCAAATTTTAACCTTCAGGGGTTTCCATTATCTACCTCGGTGCTGAAAGCTACCACACCTAAAGAAGCCAAGAGGCACTCATGGATCTCAACGTCTCCATTGCTAGATGATTACATTTTTTCCCCTAAAACCACCTTGGGGTTGGCAAACCCTCTAAATTCCATGCTGTTTCAAATTCATTGCAATGTTATGGCGGCACTAACTGCCTCTTTAACACCATTTCTTAAATTATATGAAACCATCTATGAAAACTACAAGGATCAAGCAACTCTGCCCACTATGATCCATTCAAAGACTTCACTTAACTTCAAGCAAGAGTGGATCACAAAGCAGTAGCATCTAAGCAATTACAGATACAAATTCAGGAATCATTGGATCTAGAACAAATCGGGAAAAAAGGTATGCTAGGTATATTGTTGGAGACTTTAAAGGAGAAAATAGGGGCACAGGACCAGAAACAAAAGGTAGGCGATCAACAACAGATGGTGCCCTTACCAACAACGAATCATATAACAATTGATTCTTCTACTTGGTCATCTAATCAAAAGTTCTCCAAGGAGGAAATTGTCCAACACCTGGTGGGGCAATCCACTGATGACGTGCTGTTGCGCGGGAGAAAATCCAAACATGTACCACATCGAATCAATCATCAATTCAACCCAACCACAAAACCAAGACCATCCACTCAGAATTGATTAAATTCCTATTCTCCCAAACCATAGTAAAAGAAATAACTAAAGTCCTTGCATCCACTAAGTGCACCTCCCGTACAGAAAACACCATTCCTCCCAAAACGATTCTCGACAACACCAAGCTTTTTGTCCCATTACTGCGCAGAATGGTTTACTCTTCCTTTAGATACCGCAAGGTACACACATCCATCAAAACAGTAACAGTGACACCACTTGTAAAAGAACCCGGCTTAGACCAAAGTGACCCAGTCAATCTTCGACCCATCACGAATTGCAACTTTCTCCTTAAAATTCTAGATAAGGTTGCAACAGGCCAGCTGCAAAAATATAAAGACCTGAATAATCTATTACACACCCAACAGTCAGGATTCAGAGAGGCCCATGGAACAGAATCGACCATACTGGACCTCCAGACCAAAATGTTGGCTTTAATGGACAAAGGCAAATAGGACTACTAATCCTGCTGGAGCTCTCGGCAGCTTTTGATCTGTTAGATCATTAGAAGCTCCGAGAGGCCCTACAGAAGTCAGGCAACTGTTCACCAGATGCCATTGAATGGATAACCTCCTTCCTGGGAAATAGGAGCTCCAGGACCCAATGGGGTGACCACACATCGGCCTCTCAGCAGGTAGATTGTGGAGTCCCTCAAGGATCCAGTTTTTCACCGCTTCTATTTAACATCTATATGCGTTGTCTCTGCACTCTTCTGACCAACTTGGATATATTCTTCACAAACTTTGCAGATGATACGCAATTGGTATTAGAACTAACAGGCTGCCACACTACGGACAATAGTAGGCTCGATTCGGTCTACAACTCCATTGAGCCATGGATGAAATCCAACTGGATGTGCCTCAATGGAGGGAAAACTGAACTCATGGTATTTGGTTCTCCCCAAGCAAGAGTGAAACTAGATCCAGCTTATGCGACCTTTAACATTAAAGACTTAAAAGTGAGGGTCTCAGAAAAAGTGAAGATTCTTGGTGTATACCTGCAGGCTTCCCTTGGAGCAGAAGCACAGGTAGCATACCTCAAAAGGACATGTCAATACCACCAAAGACTGTTAAATAAATCAATCCCCACCTGAGCCTACAAAATAGCTTCAATATCGCTAAAGCTATCATATTATCCAGACTGGATTACAGAAACTCCCTAATGTTAGGTGCCGATAAAAAGTGCCTCAAGCAATGCCAAGTCATCCAAAATAATACTATAAGAACAATCACTGGGAAATGTAAAAGAGACCATATCACTGAAGAAAGAAAAGCTCTCCACTGGCTCTCTATCAAAGACTGTATCACTTTCAAGTCCATGTCTCTTGTCCACCATTGTCTCTATGGTTCTGCCCCGGACTACCTCAAAAAACGAATCAGCCCTTACCTAGCAGCCGGACGTTAAGATCGGGAAATAAAGGGCTGGTCAAAACTGGACAAACAAATAAAACCAATGGACTGGGTCTAGCTTTCCCCAGCCTAGCGACGATTAAATGGAACAGACTCCCGCTTGATCTTCGACTTGAGCCCAACTATCTGATATTCAGAAAAAACCTGAAAACTACACTGTTTAAGTAAACACCCCCCTACTTAGCTCCGTACCACTAACTGACTTAATTGTTTCGCTTGTCCTGTCCTCCTATGTTTTCCTGCGTCTTTCTGTTAGCGCCCTGATGCCTAGGGGCTGCAGCACTCTAAAAATACATAAATAAAAACAAATAAAATAACAAGGAACCTTGTGACTCTGGAAGTGCTCCTAATATTCTCTTGCTAATTTGCTTAAATTCTCAAAACTTGATAAAAAAAACAGCTACCTATTGTTGAAATAGTGTAAACCCCGGCTGCTGCGATAACAACCGGGACACATTATTGGATGATCCATGCCTATTTTTCAAAAGAAGAAAAAAGAAAACTCTTCAACAAAAACAGCAAGGAGAGTATTCAAGTAAAGAAAACTAAAAGTCCCCAGCAGGTTTGAATCGGGAAATCCAACGGTGCAAGAGAGTTTTTCCAAAATATATCAACACCGCCTAAATGTTCAAAATCAACATTCATAAACGTAAACAATTCACCAGAACTTCACAGAACTTTACATCATCAGGTGTGTGAACAAGATGAGACTTCACCTAAAATGTTTAAAGAGCCACAGAAGGAAGAACAAGTTGAAGCTGATATGCTTGATTTTTCGACTTACTCCGTGGAATACGAAGAATAGGAAATTACAAATTCAGACTACAATGTGCAAATGGCGAATTCAATGGAAATGGAGTTAGTAGGGCAGGAAAAAGAAAGATTAAACCTTGAAGAAAGCTCACCATTTCTCATGTTAGCTGAAAAATGGGAGATGTTGCAGGAGAAATTCAAATTGAGGAATAATCATTCAATACAAAAACAGCCTAACAATGATTATGCAGAGGGAAATGGAAATCAAAACACAGACACAACCGATCAAGACTAAATTGAAATGTGTAAAAACCAACAAACCAAATTTGGTTCGACACTCTGCCGAGAAAGACCTTGGGGGAAACGTCTTCTTCTGAGACAGTGTCCTACCAACTGAGGAAGGCCTGTTCTTAAACCGCCATAATGTTTTGCGACTTGTTTTCAGATCCCTGTACTATGTTTTGCCAACAGTGAGGACATCAAGATTGTATAATTTCCTAATGAATCTCAAATGGATAAAATGATTCTCCCCCTAACGTCCACTGTGATTAAAGTATCCTTGTTAGAAATGGCTCACTTACTACTTGCTTTGGGATTCGAATTGTCAGTAATTGCAGCCTGATGGGAATCATACAACATGAAAGCCTGCAGATAATAAAAATCTAATGTCTAAACAGAAATTCTTGCTTTGGGAAGACACTACTCCATCAAAATGTGTGGTTAAGTTGAATACTAACGCAAGGAATAGTGGGAGTGACCTAAATATTCCTGCTACAAATGCAAGACACCCCTTAAAAGTCACATTCAGCTGCTCTAACAGAGATGATCGGAAAGTCAAGGAACTCTCAGGCATTCGTTCCAAGGTATCTCGACCTGATCAGTGGGCCTGGACAACTGAGACCTCCAAGTCATACAACAAATAACATCAAGCTCCAATATTGGGTGGGGATAGGACGATTGATTCCCGTAACACGCAGGGTTTACACACTTATTTAACAATAGTGAAATTAACTTCTTACATTTTGATGTATTGTATTTCCAGCAGACATGAATGTCATCTACACCGATTCTTGATGGTTTTAGTGCTCATCTTAACCCTGCCTATAAGGGAGCTAGGGTGAAACCCTCACCGGGCCTCCTTACCTTGATAACAAATGGTACTGGAATGAAGGTTGTGCCATCGTGGAATCTGAACGCCTTGATCCAGGGAACATTGTTGTTGCTTGACCAAGAAACTGATTCCAAGGTACAACAGTCATAGTTGTCAATCTATATTGGAACCCTGATGCACTAATGTCTGAATATTTTGTGGACCCTGTTAAAGAGATCGTTGATAAGTACATTGGTCAAGCAAATCCTCCTTTTGTAATTATATGTAATGACTTGAATGTTTCATGTCTTTATAAAAGAGGTTATGTTATTACAAATGTTGATATTGTTCATAATAAGTCCCATACGAGAGCTGCAATTTGGATTGCAACAATGTAAACTAGGTACCTTCAGATGTTGAATGGGCAAATTAGATGGGACATCCCTGGTAAACCTACTTGGACAAACGGGTTGCGATTTGTTACTTTGGTCTATTTTGTTTTAATCTCTGATATCAGGATGCCACATTTAAGATCTCTAGAGGTGATAGCCAAAAAGAGAAGTGAACATTCTCTCTTAAAAATGACATGTAACTTTCAAGTTCCTGTTGGATTTGAGCACCATCCAGCAAAGCTTGAAATTTCAGAAGGAAGATACGGGCTATGTTTTCACCCGAAGGATGTCCCTACCCTTCTGTCTTAATATAATGAAAAGCTGAGCGAACAGGAATGTTTAGTGAATTATGCGCCCTTATTGCTTGATTTCACGGTCCTAAAAAAAAAAGGGGATAGGCTGACTTTTAGACCTAAACACAGCTGTGACAAAGCAATGTGGGCTGACTTATGGGAAATTCATTGTACAAAATCTAAATTTGTGGTGGAAGTGTTCAGCAAGCAGAAATATAATAACTGGTTGATAGCTAACAGAGCTCAAATCCTGCAGCTAGATGCTGAATCTATATTGAGGGCTTTGGAGAAGAAAAACTCCAGGGAAATTTGGCAGCTGCTTAATAGGGAAAAACTTCCTTCCAAACTGCGCTTTTGACGAGCGTGGTGCCATAAGACAATTAGGTACAATTTCTTAGCAAACTCTTTGGGGCAGAGGGGAAATTTAAAAATCATATAGTTGAGAAAATCAATAGGCTGTGGCACATCCCGTTTGACATCTGTGATTTGGAAATGTATATCCATAATGCAAATTCGTCGAGAGCTCCTGGACCAGATGGTATCACAAACTACATGATTAAAGCTGCGATCGAGGTGTAGTCTCTTTTTGATTTTAAAATATATCTACAGGGCACATGACCGGGAGTCATTCCTAACTCCTGGAGGTCAGCTATCATCGTCCCTATATTTAAGAGAGGCAATAGGGACGACCCTAACAACTACCACCCTATTGACTTCTTGGATGTCTTGGGCAAGCTGTTTTCAGGGATTATTTTAAAACACCTCCATAGTTTGGCCAGAAAGGTGGGTAGGTATGATCCTCATCAAATGGGATTTGTAAAGGGTGTAGGTACTCAATGGAATCTGTTCAGTTTAAACCTCCTTAAAACGAATGCCATACAAAATGGGACAAAAATGTGCCTAGCTTTCATCGTTTGTGATAAAAACCATAGATAGTTCAGATAGACAAATGTTATTGTCCAAACTGGAGGCTTGGGATTGTCCTTCAGATCTTTTATTGGCGGTTAAGGCACTTTACACATCAATCAAGATACAGATCAGACTCAATATCCTGGGTCTTGGGTCGAAGGAGATTCTGACATCTAGAGGATTAAAAGAAGGCTGTCCATTGGTGGCAATCTTATTTAATCTTTTATTTTTATCAGACTTACATGAGACACTGAATCTTACATCAGCATTTCACCCTACAATTAAAGTTCAGCCTCTGGTGTGGATTCCCTACGCTGATGACATGGTCCTGATTGACCAGACCCCTATTGGTCTCCAATGAAGGCTATCTAACCTACAGGAATACATCGGAAAACATCTTTACAGATAAATTCAGAAAAACAAACCCTTCAGATGGTTTTTAGGTCTAGATAAAGTGACCCAAGTAAATGCAACAACTTACTTGGGGACATGTATAAACTCTAGCATTAATGATATGACTCTTCAACTTGAGTAAAGAACACAAATCAAGTGTTTGACATCTTGGAGTATGGTAATACACAATACATATGGAAAGTTTTCTGTTTGCCCTGTCCTAGCTTTTTGTAAAGATAAAGTAATCCCAATCTTAACTCATAGGTCTGAGGCCTTCCTATTCTCTTCATGGAAAATGTGGTCTTCATTATGGGGTACATGCTGGAGGAGAGTACTTCGCCTACGAAGGAGAGTGCCCGCATCAGTAACCAAGTACAAACTGCCTCTTGTTTCTATTTATGCAGTAACAGTGTGGAAAACTCTCTCCTTGTAAAGGAAATGTGCCATACTGCAAACACCACTACCCTACCAGATTCTGCTTGACAATAACATGATGGGAGACCTCTCACTCCCTGAACAATAGAAAATGAGATGTTTGGGTATTCTTACAAGATACAGAAAGCCAGATAACACCAACATTACTCAATCACTTGATACCAATTTCAGACGAAACCAGAAACCTTCAATAAACTTGGGATTGAGAGCAATAAGGCTACATCACACAATACCCCTTCCCTACCAGAAGTCCATGATAATGTACTCATCAAAGAATCACTAGTCCTCTATAAACAAAAAATTTATAAATTGATCTCTGGAAACAGGAATCGATCCAGAGGCTTATATAGTTGCCTGCATTAAAGCTCTTTTAAAGCATGCTGTGTGAAGAGCAGATGACCCAACTGACTGCCACCAAATCCTCGAGCATTTGTGGAATCCAATGTAACAATGGACAAATCCCATAAAGGTTTCAGACTAATGAGAGAAACATAATTAGCATGTATTTCTGCCTGGACAACCTAAACATGAACACTAACAACAACATACCATCTGCTCTTATTCTTCTGGACACATCTGCAGTTTTTGATACCATCCGCCATAGAACCTTAACTTAGGGTCTGACAGAATCCAACACTACAATGGTTAAATCCTTCCTTAGAGACAGAATCAAAACAACCTATTGACTTCATTACACCTAAATAAGGAGAACCATCAGTTGCGGCTTCCCACAAGGCTCAAGTCTCTTACCATTTTTTTTTTCAGTATAAACATGGCTCCCTCAAGAAACACAGACTAACATGTTACAACTATGCAGATGACATGCAACTGATATTCGAGGTGACTGCAAACACTGACTCAAACAAATGGCACACTAGCTGCCTCAATGAGAAAAGCTTCTCTATGACCATCAGCAACCGAAAAAATAATACAAAGAAAATGGAAGTCATGATCACCCCCACATGACAACATTGACCCACAGGCAACAGTTCCGGCCATTAGTTATGGAAAGGAGAATAAAAATATCAAAAGTGAAAACAAATCTGGGAATACTTATGGACAACTTGGCCATGCTGACTGACAGAGGTAGGGTGGTTGCCCTGATACTTTTAGATCTCTTGGCGGAACACTCTCAACCACTCCATCCTGTTAGCCCGCCTGGCCTTAGCAGGTTTCTCTGGATGCGTGCTGGCTTGGTTCACCTTGTTCTTGGCAGAAAGGAGCCAGCTGCTTTCTCTTCCTTCTTTTTCTTTCTTTGCCCTGTGCCTTTTCCTGTGGTGTTCCTCAGGGCTCTGCCTTGTCCCCTATGTTATTCAACATATATCTTCAGCCACTAGTTCACCTCATACACTCCCATTGCTTCCACTGTTAGTCCTATGCCGATGACAAACAGATTCTGGTTCAATTAGATCTTGACCAGGCTGAAGTGTCATTGCGGCTGTGTGAGTGCCTGGCCATCGTGGGAGAGTTGATGAGTATGAACTGACTTAAGCTTAATGGGGACGAGACAGAGATCCTGGTAGTGGGTTGCCCTCCTAACTCTGCATTATGGATTCCCTCCTTTTGGCCCGTTGCACTGGGTGATTTCCCTATTTCATTGACGATGGTGAAGAATTTAGGGGTACTTCTTTCTTCCTCCCTTTCAATGGCCTCTCAAATGAGTGTGATTTGCAAAATGGGTTACTTTCTTCTCAAAGTGCTCCACAAAGTCATTCCTTTTCTCTACAATCATCTGAGACCTCTGGTTGTTGCCTCGTTGGTCACCAGTCGGTTTGACTATTGCAATGCACTATTCCTGGCTCAGCCATCATTTTGCCACAATTGCATACATCCCTAGCAATTGTGGCAACATCTGGCAGACTGAGGGGCCACCAATTCCCCTTACTTGTGCCCATATCAGCCCGGGCTCTGCTCTCTCAACTGGCTTCCTGTGAGACAAAGGATAACATTCAAATCTTTATGTCTGGTTCACCAGGCATTTTATGGCCTGGGGGCAGACTATTTGCCAGAAAAATTCCTCCCTATGTCCCAGGGAGGGCTCTTCGATCTGGCAGTACCCACCTGTTTGCCATTCCAAAAATTGTTTATCTCGAGATTGAAGTTGGGCGTTTCCTTATGCAGCTGACAAATTATGGAATGGTCTCCCACCTGCACTCAGGGGCACTGAGAAGCATCTTCAATGTAGGAAATCTTTGAAGACCGTAATATTTTAGACACCTAGCTGTTAGCCAGTAGAGAAATCCTTGTGCCAAGATGTCCTTGGGTACATATATGCCTAACATAACATAACAGGGGCTCAAACTAGAACCATAAGTAAATGCAATAGTATGACAATTGTTTTACTACCTATGCTCAGTTAGATACATCCTTCCATATCTTTTCTTCCCACACATAGCTTTTACCATAATTGCACTGATAGTATCAAGAATAAACTATGCCAACTGCCTAAACATAGGAATGTCTGACTACCTCGACTAACAATTACAGTACATCACAAGTACAGCTGAAATAGTTATAGTGACACTAAACAGGAGGGAACACATCACCCTGACATTGAGAAACCTCCATAGTGAAGGAAAATAATCCACTTTAAAGAACTCTGCATAGCTCACAGAGCACTTCATGGACGAGGAACAGAATTATGTCAATCAAAAACATCCCCTACCAACCAGGAAGCACCCTTAGATATAACTACAACATACTTATTGAATCCAGGCACTGTGAGAAAAACAAATAAAATTGGTATGGCTTTCTCCAACCTCAGAGCAAAATTGTGGAATTTCATTCAGAAGGAGGTGCAGACAACGGAGGGCCATCTAACACATAGAAAACTGTAAAAAAAAAAGAAATGGCTGTTAAATAAACCAGCATAGTGAACTATTCATAACCCATCGAAGGAAGCAGTCTACAACAAGATTTCACAATACTGTTGTCGGGGGGAAATTCTGCCGGGGTCGGCCGGGCCGTCCGCAGACCTCCGGGCAGGGAGGCCCCAACAACCTCCCGTATATCCCAGGTGTGAGATAGAGTATGAGACGCACACAAGGAGCAAGGCGACTCTGCTGTTTATTTATGCAAAACGGCAGGGATGGGTCAAGGAGCGTACGCGTCCGTCCTGACACACACACAATCGTGGGGCTCGCAGGCCCTTTTTACTACATTATGACGCGCTACTTGCGTCACTTCAGAAAGTTAACAAAAAACCTATCGCCACTCTTAATTGGTTGCTCGAGTGGTAGGGTTAATATAGTATACATATAGAGAATGATATTAGTGGTCAAGGTGTAGTCAGGTGGTATATCTGGGTTGTCCCTTCAATTAGATACATAAGAATTGTTACATGAAGACCCTTGAGGATTGGCTAATATTACTGACGTCTGAGATAAGAGCCCCATGTTTTGATTGGTGCATCCGTGAGCTCCCCAGCCTGGGACCACCGTTGTTCCCAGCTCTCGGTGTACCCGTGTTTGCAACAATGTTTCAATATGGGTACATGCAGACAATGTGAGGATTTATTCATAGGTGGGAGCCGACCGTTCCCACTGTAGCAGGTGTCCATTGAGCCTTTCAAGTGTCCCGGCCTGTGCCTCGTAGTGAGGGACCCAGACGCCCTGTCTCTCCTGGGTTTTGGCATCTCGTCAGGTTCGGCTTGGTCACGTGAGGCGGGACCGTGTTTGAGGCAGAATTCTGCACAATTAATATTATTTTTCCACTGTGTGTCTGGTTTAATTTGTAGATATGATTCTATCGTTGGTACGCGGAGTGCGAGGTTGCAACATCGTGCCTTTGATGATTTGTTCTTGGATGTGGGTTTGCAACATTACGACCTTGGCTGGGTGCTCCACCAGGCTCATTCTGCAGGATCAGCAACCTGATTTTTGCTTTGTTAATGTCCACGGAACTCTTGCTTGAGGCCTACTTGGGTCTGGTGCATAAGTGATCCAGTTCGTGCATGGGTGCTTTAGATTATAGTGGCATATATTTCCATGACCAAGATCGTGTTTCCATTATACCTCTCACGGTGGTAACGGGTTTCAAGGGAAGCATGAGCAAGCGTTATAGATGAGTTCATGATGCGTCTTGCGTTTCTGTATTCTGAAAGCCTATGTAAAAATAATAAAGATGCACGTCCGTGAATATGCCTGTCGCCTACGTCAGCACTGAGTATATTCTTCGTGTAGATTGGTGTGGGAATGTTAAGTGTGTATTTTTATACAGATGTGCTTCCCGTTGTCTAGGTCGTCATGGCATCTCTAACGACGTGTGGTTTTTAGTCTAGCTGATCCGAGCCGCAGGTGTCGGCATGGCCAGTGCGGGCTGCTGGGCAGGCAGGTGGACACATCCGTATGTTCCTGTACCAGGGTACCTGGTCGTCTGGTAGATGGACAAATTCTTCTCGCGGCGGGTGTCTGGGTCGTGACCCTCTAGGCCAGATGCGAGAGGTGAAGGACGGGAGCCTAGTCTTCCATTCTCCCACTTCAGTCCCCCCTCTGGTCGACTTGTCGACCACAAACATATCCTTCTCGTTATCTCCTCTTACCCTCCATATCTTAGTTATCCCGCCGAGATGTCCATAATGGTTTACATGATCTTCAAATGACCAATACATGTATTCACATGTTCCTCCAGGAGTACAGTATACCCATCTTCCTATGTAGCTCCTGGGGTTCCTTGGGTTTTCGATCTTCACTGATGGTGGGTCTAGATGATTGGTGATAATTTGGGTGCGCAACTTCTCCCTTTCTTGTATTATCACACCTGTATGCTGGCCGTCATCTGCTGGCATTAAGGGGTGCATTCCCACCATTTCCAGCAACTCGTCAGTCGTGCGTGCCTTCCGGGCCTTCCAAAACCTAATTACGATCAGGGCAGCTCCAGCCAAAATAGCACATCCCACTATTATTTTCAGTCCATCTGACAGCCACGATGGCATCCATGACCATAATAGTGAAAACCAGCTCTTATCCTTGTTCACACCGTTACTTTCGTCCATCATTTTGGAGTGCATCTGGGCCAATTGTGAAACTGCTTCTGTCAGCGTACCATTGTCAGCATCGTTGGCAGGTATAAACGTGCAGCAAGATTGTCCTATCTTTGCACAAACTCCTCCTTCCATTGCTGTGAGGAGGTCCAGTACATATCTGTTCTGAAGTGCTACCATCCTTACAGCTCGCAGCTCCTCTTTAATTGCGTTGAACCCATTTACTGTTGAATTGATGGTCATCATTAGTTCCCACCTGGTTATTTGGAGCCATTTTGCGTTTGCGTATGCCTGCAGTCCCGGATGTATTATTGAGGAGAAGAACATTGCTGCTCTGCTGAATAGTCTATGTTCTGGCGGTATTGATGTTAGTTCCGTTTCCGACCTTCCCCACAGGTAATTTCCTGTCAATGGCTCTCCTTGTCTTTTTCTCCTGTTTAGGACAGTATCATTGCTGTTGGTCCTGTTTCCTTGCTCCTTCTGGAGTGGGGCAGATCTCTTTCTTCTCTTATCCCCTTCATCCATTTTAGGAAATTTCGCCACATCGACATGCTTCTTAGGTACCACTAGTGATGGTACATTGACGTGTACCATTGTGCACACACCATTCCACAGGGGAGGCAATGTATGATATGCCTTTTCCCCACAGGCCCAATAATGGTCCATTATTACTGCTGTTCCCGCTCCCCCCTCAGGTAACTCCATCACGTTTGCACAATTGGTGTTATATCCTACGTCCACCTCTCCTTTATGCTGGTAGCATACTTTGGGTGCAGTCAATGGTAGTATAGTTATCGGGTCTTCATCTTCTTCTACCCATGTGAGCATTGGTACATACTTGATCCACGTCGTCCAACATCGATGATTGTGTGT
This sequence comes from Ambystoma mexicanum, assembly GCF_040938575.1. Classification (NCBI taxonomy): domain Eukaryota; kingdom Metazoa; phylum Chordata; class Amphibia; order Caudata; family Ambystomatidae; genus Ambystoma; species Ambystoma mexicanum. Next base: position 440,069,711 of record NC_090932.1, on the reverse strand, counting down.
CTCGATAGTTGAGATAGTTTCTTTTGTTATCATGTTGCTGCCAATCACTCCTATCTCCCAGCTGTTGCCCAGGAACACCTTTCCTGTTATCGTCAGTAGCGGCCTTTCCCAGCATCCTTGTTTACCCGGAACTTCAGTGGCGTACCAATCACATGGTAGGTACTGCAGTGTTACCTTCTTTGTTTCTCCTTTTGCAGGGCCACTTGTTATGTACCTGAATGCTTCAGCATGTAAACTGGTCTTGTGATAACTCAGATAGGTCTTGAGGAAGTTGTTTTCATATGGGTATGAGTCTCGTGTTTTCCATGTCATGTGCACTACTGTTCCTTGAAATCTTCCTTTCGTTTGGAACAGGGCCAAATATATTACGCACTGTGCTGTTTTTTCATCTATTTCTGTGGCAACAAATGTTCGTGAAGCGCTCATGGCGTATGGTATTAAGGAGCAAACGTAACAGCTATCCTCAGTTGTCTGCTTACCAATGCGGGTCATGTGTTGGTACCATATGTTGTTTGTGACGTGTGCTGAATCTTGTACATAATTATCAATACCCTTATTGTCTGAGTATGTGCTGCGTTTAACTCTATTTTGCTTGGGTGCAAAATTACTATTACCACCTGACGTAACACCTGTTGCAGCAGGGGACGGGGGTATATTAAGGTTGGGTGCAGCAATAAAATCAATAGCATAGCTGTACTGCCAGACAGAAGCAGCCAAGAACCCGGTGATCATAAAAATCCCTATTATTTTTATTACATATGCTAATTTCACCGGCATTTTGCTCTTACCTTGCTGCGGTCCTGGCAGCTTATTCTTGCGACGTTACAGTTGCCCGCCTGAAAATTCTCAAAAGTGCTGGTTATTAAATGTTAGTTTTGTTACCTTTAAGCTCTCCCTATTAAGTAGTCATTCAGTGCCCAGGCGAAGAGCTGCTCCCATGCTACTCTAAGTGATGGGTCTCTTAGCACTGGCAAGTATGGGTGGAGGTGGGGCATGTGATATTCTATGGCCAGGAGGAAGGCTATGTAGTATACACGTACCCTTCTCTTTTTTAGGTATGTTGGCCTCTTTATTTCGTATACAAATTGGTGTGACAATTCTTCTGGGTAGTTATCGTCTGGCAGCACCATCTACGCCTGTACACTGAATTTGTTAATTAGCTTTTCTTAACAATACAATATTACGCAGTTCCTGTATGTGCGAGAGAAAAAGAGAACATTCACGTGTTTACATGTGTATTGGTGTGCGCAATGTCCTTTAATTTTAGTTACAAATGTACTTAGGAGTCAATGGGGGGGGTTTTGCGCTCAGATGGCGAAAGTATTTTTACTCTTTGAGCGCGTGACCATGGGGTGGGCAGTATGGGGATCACCCCTTTCTTCGTCAGTTATCGTCTCCGAGAGAACAATTGGGTCGTTGTCTGTGGTGGAACTTTCTTCCGCTGTCGGCGATGTTGTTGCTGTTCGTCCAACGGACCTGTCGTTGGCGCTGGGGCGGGTCTGCAGTTTGTAGATCTTTACGTCATGTAGGTGGTTCCAGGCACGCTTATCCTTTAGTTTTACTGCTCTTGTTGATACGTCCTCTACCAGATGGGGGCCAGTGAACCTCTTCTCGTGCCACCTTCTATTGAAATTGCGAAGTAGTACGTGGTCACCTTTGGCAAGTTTGCAGGAGTTCTCCTTTCCCAATTCCGTACTTTCGTCTTTTTCTTGATTGCTGGTGGACCCGCCCCGTGTGCGCTCGAGCTGTTGAGACACAAACACCACACTAGTAATCAAAGAAGACACATATTGATACATTTCATCTCCTAGCACATTCGCTGAACTTTCGTTATCGGTGAATGCCCTTGACGTTGGAGTTAGGGGAAGGCGCATTTGACGTCCAGTAACCACTTCGTGTGGGGTGAGGTGGTGGTCGGACCCTGGCCTGTTTCTAAGTTCAAACAATGCCAACGGAAGGCAATACAACCAACTTTTCTTTGTTGTTTGTTGTATTTTAGCAATTGCCTCCTTCAGCAGGCCATTCAGGCGTTCACATACACCATTAGCCTGTGGGTGGTATGCACATGCAAATTTGTGTTTAATGTTCAGCAGGGATGTGATATGCTGGAACATTTCATTTGCGAAATGTGGGCCGTTATCTGATCTTAACACCTCGCACACTCCCCATCTGGGGAAGACCTCCCTTACTATGAATTTGGCTGCTCTAAACGCATCAGGGTGTGAACAGGGCCCTGCTTCAATCCACCTAGAAAATGGACATACTACTACAATCATATACCTATTGCCTTGACAGATGTTGATCATATCAACATAGTCAATGTGAAGGTGCCGAAAAGGTCCTTCTGGCCGGGGTATTGTACCTCTTATCACTTTTAAAGTATGACCGGCCGTAAACTGTTGGCATGTGAGGCAATTGCTGATAAAATTTGACACATGGGAGGTTAACTCGGGACAAAACCAATCTTCTCTAATTCGTGCTGCAATTATTTCCTTGCCTGTATGGGCAGGGTGATGTAATTGGCTCAAGGCGGTATTTAACAGTGCCACTGGTATTACAACTTTCCCAGTGCCACCCTGGCGCCATAGTGCGTCGGTTGGTGACATTGTGCATCCTCTTTTCACCCACACTTCTTTTTCGGCCATTGGTGCAGCCGCTTGTAGCTCCATAATCTGTGTGGCTGGGAGATGGGTGTACCCTTCTCTTATTAACATCTCCCTCGCTATTCCCCTCCCTCTCCCTCTCTGTGAGTCGGTGGGGTTCCATATCTCACCAAAATATGCAGCATATTTCGCATGTGCGTCTGCTGCTGCATTTCCTTTTGATACGTAGTCTTCTCCATTGGTGTGTGCGGTGCATTTTACTAGGGCTAGTTCTTGGGGATCGTTTATTACTTCAATTAGTTCAGCCAACAAGAGGGCATGTTGTACTGGAGTGCCATCAGCTCTCCTAAACCCTCTTCTTCTCCATTTTGATAGCCCTGAGTGGACAGTGGATGTAACATATGCACTGTCGGAATATATGGTTACTCTTTTATTAAAACTTTCCTTTAATGCCAATATGAGTGCAACGAGTTCCGCCGCTTGAGCAGAGTAATGCTGTGGTAATTGTACACATTTCATAGCCACACACACCGGCGCCTCCATCATTTTTACTACTGCTGCCCCAGTCCGTCGTATCCCATCCCCTTGATCAATAGTTGATGACCCATCAATGAACAAAAGCTCACCTCCCTCTAGTGCGTTTTCTTCAACTTTCCTAGTACATGAGTATAGTTCAGTTACTTGGGTGCAGTCGTGGGCGTAATCTCCTTCTTCAATTACTTCTGCTAGGAACCTTGCAGGGTTAACCGTGCTACATCTAACAATTGCTAGTTCAGCTTTAGATAAAATAATCTCATAACCTGATGCCCTCTGTGTCGTTAATGTGGACTTAGGTTTATTCAATATCGCAAATAGTGCATGTTCCACAAATAGTGTAGTTGGACACCCCATAGTTATTGCTGATGCTTTTTCTACTGCAAAAGCAGCTGCAGCGAGACCTTGTTCACAAGAGAAGTGGCCTAACATTATAGGGTCTAAGTGACCGCTGTAAAATGCTACTGGTTTATAGCCCATGCTAGTTTTTTGGGCCAATACTGCTTTCATCACTGCTGAGTCGCAATGTGAGAATATAAAGAAGCGCCGCTCATAGTCTGGCGATGCCAGTACTGGAGCAGTTGATATTGCGTCTTTCAATTCGTCAAATGCCTCCCTCATTTCCATAGTCCATTCCAACTTTTTCTCCCCTTTATTTGCTTCCTTCAAACCCTCAAGCAGGGGTCCTATGTATGAGCTGTAATCAAATACCCATGCTCTACAGTAGTTACACAGCCCCAGAAATTGCTGTAGTTCTCTCACAGTCTGTGGCACGGGAGTGCTTGAGATGGCCTGTGCTCTTTGTGGTGCAATCCTTCTTCCATGTTGGGATATCAGTTGGCCAATGTAAAGTACCTGTTCCTGACAGTATTGTATCTTTTCCATGTCTACCTTGTACCCCTTTTCTGCCAGTATCGTCAACATTTTTAAGGAGTCCTCTCTACATTTGCTTTCATTTGTACTACAAATTATTATGTCATCCACATACTGTAACACTGTGCTTTCCACCTCAACGTTACCCAAATCCATCTGTATTACTCTATTGAAAATTGAGGGTGATTCACAATACCCCTGTGGCAATCTGGTATGTTTCCACTTTGTATTTCGGTAAGTAAAGCTTGTCAAATCTTGTGAGTCTGGGTGTAATGGTATTGAGAAAAAAGCATTTTTAAGGTCAATCACTGTAAAACGTGATGCTTCTGCCGGAATGCCACACAATATTGTGGCCGGGTTTGCTGTTACTGGATACTCTGCTTCTACTATGTTGTTCAAGGGTCTGAGGTCCTGTATGAAGCGCCAAGACCCCCCTTTAGCCTTGCGCACCGGGTACACAGCTGTGTTACATGGTGATTCTGAGGGGACCAATATGCCATTGTTTATAAGGGCCGTTATGGTTTCATATATTCCCTCATCTGCCTCTTTTGACAATGGGTACTGTTTCACTCTTGGTAGTATTGCACCCTTTTTTAACTTTATCCTTACGCCCCCTATGCTTTTTATGCATCCTACGTCATAAGGGCTAATAGTCCATAATGATTTGGGCACCTTTGACATATCCTCCTTAAAAAATGGGACTGGGGTGCCTGCGGGTGCCTCAAGTGCCATGGCAATTTTCTGTGCTATTTGTTTGTGAGCCACTCTTAGCCATATTTCTACACTCATCATGAACACCATTTCATTTTCTTCCTTTTCTTCTGAGAACAGCTCTTCATCTGACACCTGGGTCAACCTACATCCTTCTGCTAGTGCTATCACCGCCCTCCATGCTCTCCCTTCTGTATCTTGGGCGTGCACAGCAACATAATCTGCTGTTGCAATAATGCTCTCAATGTCCACTGCAAACACCTTCCCTTCTAGTTCATTACCTGGTGTTTCTGGTCGGAATAGATAGGCTGCTGGTCTCCTCCATATTTTCCCTTCTATCCCTGGCATCCATGCAAATGCCATGTCAGTGCCATATTGAAATATCTCGCCATCTACTGGCTCCGCCCTAATCGCTGTCTGTCCACAGTATGCTTGCAAAATCTGTCGTGCTGCGAGCATATTAATCCCTGGAGTAGAGCAAATTATGCCATCCTCTGTAAACGAGATCGTCATGTTCAACCTGTTCATTATGTCCCTCCCCAGTATATTTACTGGTGAGGCGCTATAATACAAAAGTGGAACTGACAGATCATAATCTCCAATAGATAACGGAACGTTATCAGTAAAAGGAACCAACCCTTTAGCCCCAGAAAATCCTTGGGTGTTCATGGCTTCGCCTGACATCTTAAATTTACCTTCCCTTATGCAAGACCGGGTTGCCCCGGTGTCAACAAGAAATGATAACTTTTTGTCACCTATCGTTACCTCTATGCGTGGTTCCTCCGCACTATTAGGTGTTACTGACAGGATGGGACACACCAAGGCCGTCTGTGGGCTGGCCTATTGGGGGTACAATGATTGGCCATTCCCTGTGTAAGGGTTGTGTCCCAACACCGTCACCCCACCCAATTGTGTTCGTTCATTTTGTGGTGGTGGTTGAATTAACGCTACTTGTTGTTGTGGCGGTGGCAGATACTGTGTTATTTGTTGTTGTGGCAGTGAATAAGTTTGTTGCTGTTGTGGTTGTTGTGGTTGGCCACTCCCTTGTTGTGACATCTGCTGCTGTTGTATGCCCTGCTGTTCTTGTGATGTCCTAGATTGTGCTTGTTCATTCCATGCTGGTGTTCCTGGCCTGACCCTACATGTACGTGACATGTGTCCTAATATTCCGCAGCTCCAACACACGGGTGGTTCCCTGTTTTGCCATGGGAAGCTCCCTGCGTTGTCTTGGTATACGGGTTGCCCTGTGGAGTAGTTATTTCTAAGTCCCCCAGCCTGTTGTTGGGTATTATATCCATATCCTCTCCCTCTCATAAACCCTCCTCTCCCTCTGTTATAACTATAATACCCAGTTCCTTGCATTGGGTACCCTCCTCCCATGTTTGGTGCGTGTAATTGCAGAGGCTGCACTTGCTCTATTACCCCTTGTGGAGGCGCTATTTGAGCGGGATCTTGTGCAGCCACTACTTGCGTTGGGCTTTGGGCCATTGGTGTGGGCGTAGTTATTAGTGCCCCTTCCATTGTGTATTTAGTAAGTTTTTTCTGTACTAGTTTGGCCTCTTCTGTTTTCCTATCCTCTTCCTTTTGTTTCATTTTTCCTTGCCATGTTCTGCAGTGATGTACTATAGTCAGTTGTATTTCTGGCCATGGTTTTACTTCCATCCCCACTACTTTCTTTAGTTGTTTTTGAACTCCTTCTGGGAGCCCTTGTACTAGTATATGATAAAATATGGCTGGTGTTTTGTCCCATTGTTCTCTAGTTTCCATGCGCCACTTCTCTTGAATATCCTGGATATAATCAACAGGATCCTCATTTTCGCCCATCTTACGGGAAGTAATGGCTCCTATGTCTGATGTGTCTGGGTACTGTACTCTCAGTGCCTGCCATAGCGCATGTCTGCAATTTGCAAATGGTGCCCCATCATGCGATGTGTTCGTTATTGTTACCCCATGGAATCCCGCTCTTTTCCAGATGTCATCCGCTCTATCCCCTAATATTGATATTAACAGGCCCTTCACGTCTCCTACTGCTAGTTTCTGTCCTGCGGTGTGTTTTTCCATTTCATATATCCACTTACCTGCACCTCCACTTAGTGATGGGAGCCTACATTTTATATTTTCCTTATCCGTATGTTTCCAAGGTACATACTGTGGTCTAGCCCCTCCTCTCTCTAGCAGTGGCATTAAATTCTGTCTTTCGTCACCCTTTACGCTCCATAATGTTGAGTCTTCACACCCCTCCTCTTCCCCTATTTCGTTTACTACTTCAAATTCTTCCTTACTACCTCTGCTCCTACCTCCCTCTTCTTCCTTTCCTCTTTTTTCATCATTTCCTGTGTTCAATATAGGTATGTTTATTTGCCTGTCTTGCCTACGACTAGGGAGGTCCCTAAGCCGACATGCATAAGGTGTAAGTTCATTCATGAAGGGCGCGAGCTTTATTCTGTGCAGAGAGCGCGCGGTAGTTGAACATGTAGGGCGTGACGTGGGAGGGCGCGGTGGTGATGTGGGTGGCGTGGTTTCATTGGTTTGTGTTTCCCCTATTCTTTTCACTTCCTCCTTACTTCTCTCCAGCTCCTCCCATCTTCTACTCATCCAGGGCGAATCTATGTTTGTTCTAGTAAGGTATAGTTTATCTAAGCTTTCCCTTTCACTCTTCCTTCCATCCTTCTCCACTCCTCCTTCCTCCTCACTACAAAAATCATTCATAAATTCCACCCCCCACTCTGCCTTTTTTCCTTTTATTGTTACTGTTTTTAAGTCTATTAGGTCTCTTTCTCCCTTTCTGTTGTTACCAACTGTTCCCCTTTGTGCTGATGTTGTTGCTACCTCTCTATTTTTATATACATCTCCCCATTTTTCACTCTCCCAACCCCTCTCTTCTCTTCCTCCTTCACTCCTCTCCTCCATTTCCCTACTATTTTCCTCCCTTTTCCTTTTCAACTCCTCCATTACTTCGTTGCTCATCTGTTCCAATATCCTTTCATCCTCTTTCTTCCTTTCCCATTTCACCCTTTCTCTTTCTACTATACTCTCTATTACCTTCCCCTCTTCATACTTCTTAGTTGCCTCTGATATTATCCTCCTCCTCCATATTTCCATTTCTTTTTCCTTTTCTTCTTCTTCCTTCTTCTTCTCTCTCAGCACTACTCTCGATATCCTATCTGCTGCTCCTTTTACCCTTTCAGCTTCTCTCTTTTTCTCCTCACTTCGTTCCCTTAATTTTTCCAATTCGTCCTTACCTTCTTTCCTTTTCCTCACTCTCTCTCTTTCCTCCCGCTCAAGTTGTTTAACCAGTTCATTCTGCTCATCCCTTAGTTCTGCTAATCTTCCCTCCAAAATCTCTTCCTTCTGCCTTAGTAGCTCCCCTCCCCTCATTTCACTCTCTCTGGCATTATCCTCGTTTGTTCTCTCTACCGCCTCCCTTTCTTCTCCAGTTAGTGAGCCTCGTAACTTCAGCAATATCTGTGCAGCTATCCACTCATCGTTTCCTATCTCTACAGTCTGTTCTTCTCTAATCCTCCTGTCCCCCATTGGTATCTTCCCATGAGCCACATATGGTGGAGGGCTGTATGCCGGGTTTGAGTATCCTTCAGCCGCCCTTAACTGTCCTGCTATTTCTCCTAATTCTCTTAAAGGGTACAACCCTCCTCCCTCTGTTTTCACTCCCGGTGTTATGGGTATCCCATTTGTCGGTTCCTTTTTTATGTCGTCTGATTTATCAATCTTTTCTCCCCCCTGTCTTTCGTTCCCCGTATTCTTTGTTCTTTCGCACTCCTTTTCCCCATCCGTTCCTTCTTTCTTAATCTCCTTTTCTTCCGGTGTTTCCCCCATAGTGAACATTCCATTCGGTCCTGGTCTAGACCCCTGGAACATCCTCCATAAGTTAAACACCTCCACATGGTTTGCTAACTTCTTCCCCTTGTATGTATTGTGCAGATGGTTTAGTAGTGAATGTTGGGCATATGGATCGAAACTGCCATTAGGCGGCCATGGTGTTAACATTTTATTGTCTGTCCCCTGGGTCCACTCTATGCTGTACTTAATTAACTTCTCCCTATGTGGTGGCAGTGTGGTGCATATGTGCTGTAGTGGGGTAGTGAGGGTGTTCCCCCACCCTCCCGACCCTTTCCCGTATGACATAATTTCACTCCCCGTGTTGCCCTTCCCCTTACTTAGCAGTTTACAATATACAACCTTGTATTGCTTACCTCGCCCCGTAAATGTGGGGACTTACGATAATCCTCTGACAAATTATGCAATAATAATAGATATGATGTTATAATATATATTCCTTCCCCTACGGCCCCCTGCGGCCGAAGCGCACGCAGCCCCCTGCGGCTGCGTACCCCTTACGATGATATTATACAGTCGTCCTGTTTCTCCGTTCTCCTCCCCCTTTTACATTTGCCGTGGCCGGCGTTCTCCGTGCGCAGCCACGCCCCTTTCCCCTTCTTCTTTCTATCCACTGGTTTATAGTTTATCTCCGTACCAGCTCCTTTATCATGCTTCTCTTTCCCACCACTCTGAAATCCAAAATTCCTTGTGCTCGCTATATCCTATTAAATCCCTACTGGTGACGTCACCTATTTCTTCGAGCTACTGGTATATACTTGTTATGGTTTTTTTTTAAGTTCAAAATACACTTACAATCTACCCCGCTAACCCTACAGCTGTCTTCCTGTCTCTCCTGGAACAAGGTAATCTCATCAATATTATAACCGGACTGCGCACGCTGCGTCGCCTCGCGTGTGATACGCCCCTCAACAGGAGGGCTTAACCAGCCAATTATCTTCCGTTTTGGGCAACTATGTGACTAGCTACCGGCCACAGGGAAACGTCATCTACCTATCGAGTTTCTTGCTCGAACAATAGGGAACCTCATCTACCTATCGAGTTTCTTGCTCGAACAATAGGGAACCTCATCTACTCATTGATCAATAAATGTCAAGTCGTAGGAAACCACACACACCCATCCTCACTCTTAATCGCAATTTAGATCATCAGTGTCTTACGAGCGGCTGCACGTGATGTTTTCGTGCCCCGCCCCCCTCCTTCGCGTAACGTTAGCTCACTTGTTACGAGCGGCTGCACGTGATGTTTTCGTGCCCCGCCCCCCTTTTTCGCGTAACGTTAGCTCACTTGTTACGAGCGGCTGCACGTGATGTTTTCGTGCCCCGCCCCCCTTTTTCGCGTAACGTTAGCTCACTGTTCTCGCACTCGTTTCGCTACCATTCATTCCATTTGCACCACTCAGTTAAACCTTCGCCGCACATCTCTACAATACCTCCCCCCTCCCTTATTTACTTCCTCCCCCTCCCTCACAATTTCGCATTGCTTGTTGTGCGTGTCATGCTCACCAAGTTCTCTCGATGCAGGGCCGCTCGACTGCGTGCACCCTCCAAGCGGCTCGCCACCTCCCCTCGTCTGGACCACGTCTGGACACTCGCCGACCGCGGGCGGGATACTTCTCAACCGGCTCCCGAGGGCCAATATCCGGATTGCGCTGTCCGGTCTTCTCGCGGCTCCGCGATGGTCCTGTAGTCCTCAGAAGGGGGCAACGGCAGAGGGGGCCGCACCGCCGGGCCTCCTCGCAACGGGAGTGCCTGGAAAACTAAAAATAAAAGTTGATCTTAAACAGATCTCAGCAGTGCCTCCAACTTGTCGGGGGGAAATTCTGCCGGGGTCGGCCGGGCCGTCCGCAGACCTCCGGGCAGGGAGGCCCCAACAACCTCCCGTATATCCCAGGTGTGAGATAGAGTATGAGACGCACACAAGGAGCAAGGCGACTCTGCTGTTTATTTATGCAAAACGGCAGGGATGGGTCAAGGAGCGTACGCGTCCGTCCTGACACACACACAATCGTGGGGCTCGCAGGCCCTTTTTACTACATTATGACGCGCTACTTGCGTCACTTCAGAAAGTTAACAAAAAACCTATCGCCACTCTTAATTGGTTGCTCGAGTGGTAGGGTTAATATAGTATACATATAGAGAATGATATTAGTGGTCAAGGTGTAGTCAGGTGGTATATCTGGGTTGTCCCTTCAATTAGATACATAAGAATTGTTACATGAAGACCCTTGAGGATTGGCTAATATTACTGACGTCTGAGATAAGAGCCCCATGTTTTGATTGGTGCATCCGTGAGCTCCCCAGCCTGGGACCACCGTTGTTCCCAGCTCTCGGTGTACCCGTGTTTGCAACAATGTTTCAATATGGGTACATGCAGACAATGTGAGGATTTATTCATAGGTGGGAGCCGACCGTTCCCACTGTAGCAGGTGTCCATTGAGCCTTTCAAGTGTCCCGGCCTGTGCCTCGTAGTGAGGGACCCAGACGCCCTGTCTCTCCTGGGTTTTGGCATCTCGTCAGGTTCGGCTTGGTCACGTGAGGCGGGACCGTGTTTGAGGCAGAATTCTGCACAATTAATATTATTTTTCCACTGTGTGTCTGGTTTAATTTGTAGATATGATTCTATCGTTGGTACGCGGAGTGCGAGGTTGCAACATCGTGCCTTTGATGATTTGTTCTTGGATGTGGGTTTGCAACATTACGACCTTGGCTGGGTGCTCCACCAGGCTCATTCTGCAGGATCAGCAACCTGATTTTTGCTTTGTTAATGTCCACGGAACTCTTGCTTGAGGCCTACTTGGGTCTGGTGCATAAGTGATCCAGTTCGTGCATGGGTGCTTTAGATTATAGTGGCATATATTTCCATGACCAAGATCGTGTTTCCATTATACCTCTCACGGTGGTAACGGGTTTCAAGGGAAGCATGAGCAAGCGTTATAGATGAGTTCATGATGCGTCTTGCGTTTCTGTATTCTGAAAGCCTATGTAAAAATAATAAAGATGCACGTCCGTGAATATGCCTGTCGCCTACGTCAGCACTGAGTATATTCTTCGTGTAGATTGGTGTGGGAATGTTAAGTGTGTATTTTTATACAGATGTGCTTCCCGTTGTCTAGGTCGTCATGGCATCTCTAACGACGTGTGGTTTTTAGTCTAGCTGATCCGAGCCGCAGGTGTCGGCATGGCCAGTGCGGGCTGCTGGGCAGGCAGGTGGACACATCCGTATGTTCCTGTACCAGGGTACCTGGTCGTCTGGTAGATGGACAAATTCTTCTCGCGGCGGGTGTCTGGGTCGTGACCCTCTAGGCCAGATGCGAGAGGTGAAGGACGGGAGCCTAGTCTTCCATTCTCCCACTTCACTGTCATCATCACACAATCTTACATCCTTTAAACAAACGACTCCTCACAATAAACACAATAACCAAATACTCAACAAGGAATGACACAACACCGTTTTCCAAATCGCAGCAACCCTGAATTGTGGTAGTATGACAAACTGTCACAGCCCCTCCAGAAACGTGACTACCACCACAATATAATCCGAGAATCATGCCTGGATATGGAATATAACAAGACATAAACATGTACATGAAAACATAAAAAATAAAACGGCACTGAAAAACCTTGGAAAAAGAATCTAACCAACTAACCACCTTGGGTTTCTCCCACCTTACTCAACACATGCTTACCATCTCTCGTACCCAAACTGGCTAAACAAACATTCAGTCCACTCCAATATAATCACCACTTTACCCCTATCCATTCAACTGTTAATCCCATCCACTGGCAATCACACACAGATACTCCCAGGCCTTTCAGGTCTCCCATTTGGAAACAGAACATGTCAGGCATGCAAATCACAGGGCACCTAGAGAACACACACACACACACAGGCCAGTTTCTCCTTCTCAATCACGGATGTACTTGAGTGCCTGGAAACAACATAAATGGCAGCGCTGCACAGTACAATACTCATTAGCATAACATAACACCAAAGCAAGATGACACTTTAAGTGACATTACTTACTATATAGTACATTGTATTAGACACATCTATTAGAGCACTTGACCAGGGACAGGTGTAGTTCACAATTGGCAAGGCCCGAGCAATGTGTTTATCATGTAGCTTTTTATTCTATAAATCAGAGTTCCAAGAGGCTGACTTTGTCCACAACAGGACTTTTTAGGGTTGTATTGTTAGAATCGAAATGATATTATGCCTCCTATCGCAGTATTTGAATGTGTGTTGGCCTACGCCAAGTTGTCTAAAATATCTTGTAAATAGACTCCGCGGCAAGGTCTTGACCTTAACGAAGAAATTGTGTAAGTCGCCATCTTGGATTTAGCCGCCATTTTAGGTTCTCTTGTAATGTGGAAGTCACCCTGAACATCAAAATGGAGGCCGAGTGACATTCTGAGAGAGATTCTGGCCGTTGTGACCTCCGCACACATGAATAAGTAATATGCCTGCAGGCCACTTGTCGGGGTCGCGAACTAAGACTTTGTCCTATCCCTGACCTATGTGTAAATGAACAACTGTATCAGCGGAACTGATCAAAATGCATACATTATGGGATTGACCTGGCAAGGAACCCTAGGCCTGATCCCAAGAATGGTTAACCCGTGAGGGGGTTGGCCAGGGCTGGATAAAGAATATAAAAGCCCAAGTATTCCAATGTACGGTCTCTCTACTAATGCATCGAACCTTCGTTGAAGTTCGTTACGTTACTCTGAGAGCCGAATAGTTATCCGTTTGTCAATTGACTTTTTGGTAACTGTTGTAGCTTTTAAATAAAGCACTTGTATGTACTTTGTAACCTGTGTTGGTGTGTTTCCTTTGGGCTTCCCAGCCTCATATCAATTTTTATGTTTTCACAGTTGGCGCCCGAACAGGGACCCTCAAGATTGATGCCGGATCATTGAAGGTTGACGCAGACTATCGAACCGGGATCGGACGGTGTGATTCTGCGGGCCCGACCAAACGAGACGCGATACCTCGGCAGCGCTGCACGATCCAATCCTTGGACGATAGTCATGTGGTCTGACACGGCATCTTGACGAGGGTCCATTTTTGAGGCGGGCAGATTTGTCGAAACCATCAAACACAAGGTAAAATTCGTTAGGTAAGTTCTTTGATAAACCGCACGGTCCTCCTTAGGTTTGGTCAGGTGCAGTCGTGACCCGGCTCTTAATTTAACCCTGACAATTTGAATTTGGCATATTGTATCTGCAGACACAATTATTGACCAGGTAACACAAATTTTTTGTGAAATGCCTGGGAAATTGTCTAGCTGCTTTAGGGCTCTGTTCCGCAGCAATCGACAATCTTTGGAATTTAGCTGCCCGGCACCACAGGAGGGGTCGCCGGCATGTACTATGTACTGTAAGTATGGCATTGGTAGTATAGTATTTAATGATATTTGGCACAGACTGACCAGACATGCCTCCGAATTTCAGTGGCCAATCAACGGCAGTTTTGAGATCCCCCATATTGAATACAGAGAATCAGTCTTGCTAAAAAAGAAGGCTAGACCTGCAGCCTTCGATGTTTTACAGAATTGGAAAAAGGAAGCGTTACAGCAGCTTAAAAGTAGGGACAAACATGCACGCCGTCATAAAACAAACGTCGAAAAAGCGTTGTTGTATGATAAAGAAAAACATTCAGAATCAGTTAAAAATATGCATAGGGCTTTTTCACTTGGAATCCAGAAAATGTACCCCTCTAAAGATTTCCATGTTTCCGAAGAATTTATTGAGAAATTGTTAAACGAACGCAGGCCTGGTGCCTCTGCGCCACCTTCGTATGTTCCTATTTTGGGCGCTCTGCCCATTCCTGCTGTTGTTCCTGTTGTTATTCCTGTTCCCCCTGTACAACCTATCGTTCCTAGTCCTCTAGTTGTTGTTCCTCCACCTACCGCACCGCCCCTTCCTTCTGCACCGATAGTTGCACCTTTATTAAAGTTACCTGCACCTCCGCTCTCGAGTGGCCCCGTATTGACTGAAGTTGATCCAGGTGCAGGATCAAAGATCGTCACTCGTAATACTGTTTCTGAAGATAAGAAACAGGAATTGTTTGCATGGGCTAAACACTGTATGGAGAAAGGTGATCAAGTTAATGTTTTTTCCACATTATCTAATTTGAATAGTTTTCCCGAGAAAAATGTTTTTATCGAAGGTTTGGGGACTCATTTATGTGTGATGTGGGGTAGATTACAAAATTCGGATCTTCCACAAGGAGTGAGAGATCTGAATGCTTTGGCACTTTCGAGGGACACAGAGCAGAAAGTATATGGGCATGTTGAAAAATTGTTTGAGTATAGGAAAGACTTTGAAAAGTCACGAGATGAGGATGACGAAGACGATAGTATGTATGTACAGAAACGGTTCCTTCCGTGTCGTAGATCGGCACCTGAGGAAGTACGAATTTGTACCAAAGATGCGATCCGATGGATCTCGGATTCATCGATTCCGCCAGATGAAGTATATGACACGTATGGTCAGTATACAGTAGAAATGCAAAGAAAGGTAATTCAGGTAATGGTACAGTACCTGCAAGAAGAATGTGTAAGAAGGAAGGTTAGTTGCCCCATAGAATTGTTGGGGATTTGTAAAAGGGCTTTTTCGCCCGACACTCCTTCGGCTGCCTTAGCGCTCGACCTGGCTCTGTTGCTTAGTAAGCGGCCGGAGGTACCTATATCTCAGCTGCCTATGAGAGAGGTTCCTCCGATCTTTGTCCCAAAAGTTGAGATCCCCGCCGACGCTGGGACTGGTGCCCCCGCTGTGGATATCCCTGCACATTATGTATCACAATTCGTTCATGTCCCGTTTTCACGACAGGAAGTGAACACTATTAGACAATCAGTTCCCGATATCAGGAAAAACCCGACGGGGTTTTACAAAGAAATAGAGTCCGTCTTGCAGTCCTCTGTGTTCACCTTGAGTGATATTGACTTGCTATTTCCTGTACTCCTACCCGTAGATGTATGGAAACAGGTTCGGACAGTAGACGATGTGCCAGGGTTGGGAGATACGTGGGCTAATATGATAAGATTGATGGGGAAAGACCAGCAGGTGAGAAACCACCACAGGTAATACTTACTTTGCCTGATAGAATTGTCTCGAAATTAAAAACTATAATTCCAGAGAAAAGAATCATTTGGGACAAGCTTACAGCCTGTGTTCAAGGAAAAACTGAAGGCGCCACCGAATTCTTTAACCGACTCAAGCAGGTATTTTCTGACTTCAGTGGACAGGATTTGGGTACAGAGTCTGGGAAAAGGTTGTTTGTGGACAAATTTGTACGTGGATTGTTGCCTGACATCCAGTCACAGATTATGTCCTCTGAGAGCGCTTGGCAGGCAAAATCTCAATCTGAGGTTTTGCACATGGCTCAGTATTATGAGAACCGTGTTAATAATGAGAAGGACAAAATTGAAAAGAGGAAAGGAGATTTGAAAACCAAAGTATTATTACAACAAATTGTTAGAAACCCCAGAGGAGGCACGACACAGACCAGAGGTCAGTATGTCTCAAAAGGAAATGCTCCTTTGGGTCCTGTGAATATTAATCAATGTGCTTATTGCCGCCAGGAAGGTCATTGGCGAGCACAGTGCCCTGTCCTTCGACAAAGGTCAAACAGTGCGTTTGGGAATATGGGTAGACGACCTAGGGGCCGCCCTGGAGCAGGGGGCCCTGATAGAGGTCAGTTTTTACAAGATCCTCAGCAACCTTTTTCACGGGAAAATCAGACCTCGAGTGTGGACTCGAGGAACATATTTGATCACGCTTCTGCTGCCTACCTTTCTGAAGAGCTTCCTTCTGACGAGGCTCTATTTCATTAGGATTGCCCGAAGCAGGGTTTGGAACCTTCACCTATTCCCGTTAATCAGAAAGGCCCCTGCGTTGAATTATTAGTAGGGAATAGGAAACACCAGATTTTGATAGACACTGGAGCAAAAAAGTGCTCCATTGATCATTCCCAGGTTCCAAACATTCCACTGTCAGGGCAAACAAATGTTTCCGTAGGGTTTTCTGGTATACCAATTGTCTGTCCGGTTTCTTCACCGGTGTCTGTTTCTTTGGGTCCCTTTACGGACCATTGCCCTTTTCTTCTCACTTCGAACTGTGGAGAGAATTTGCTGGGGTTGAATTTGTTAAAGAAATTGAACGCAGTAATTCATTGTTCTTCTGATGGAGTACGGCTGACGGTTCCACCACAGCAACTTCCTAATTCTCAGTTCTTGATTCGACCTTTACCTCCTGAGTTTAGCATTGTCCCGGAATGTTTATGGGCGGTTGACGACAATGATGTTGGGGTATTACAGATTGAGCCCGTTAAAATAGTTTTGAAACATGGAGTGAAACTACCACGCATTCCACAGTATAAAATATCAGTTGAGGGCGAGCGTGCTTTGAAATGCATTGTCTCCGATTTTGTGCATCGTGGGGTGATCGAGGAGATTACAGGTAGTCTGTGTAACAGTCCGATCTTGCCTGTATATAAGAAAGGCGACAATGCAATTCCATACCGGTTCATAATTGATCTTCGTGCTATTAACAGAGTTGTCGCCTCACAATTTCCAATTGTGCCTCACGTGACGACGATATTGACAATGATCCATGCTACGGCTACGCACTTCAGCGTTGTGGATTTAAAAAACGCTTTCTTTAGCATTCCTATACATAAGGAAAGTAGATATTTGTTTGCGTTCACCTTGGGGGGACGCTCATTTGCATTTACCAGGGCACCTCAAGGGTATACTGAAAGTCCAAGCATTTATAGTAGAGCTTTGAAAGAGCAGCTCGACACCCTTGAATTGCCACCTACTTGTATGCTGCTTCAATATGTTGATGATTTGCTTTTGGCTGCAGACTCTGAGAGTGCTTGTAAAGAAGGCACTGTACTGTTGCTTGTTCATTTAGCTAAAAATGGTCATAAAGCTTCGCTCAAAAAATGTCAATATTGTTGTCAGGAGGTCGCCTATTTAGGCTACCTCCTGTCAAAGGAGGGGAGAAGATTGACACCTGAAAGAATAAAACACATTTCTGGCATGTCTGTTCCAAATACACAGAAGGAAGTCAGAGCCTTAATAGGTATGGCTTCTTACTGTAGGTTGTGGATCCCGAACTTTTCGCTAGTGATAAAACCGATGTTGGCTTTGACGAAGAAGGGCATTTCTCTGCCACTGCCATGGAAATCGGAACATCAACGATCATTTGAGCTTCTCAAAACCGCGTTATGCTCTGCACCGGTTCTGGGTACTCCAAATTATGATAAGGCCTTTGTGTTGTTTGTGCATGAATGTGATGGATGTGCTTTGGCTGTGTTAACAAAGGAACACGGAGGGAAGAATAGGCCGTGCGGCTACTACTCCTCCGCCCTTGATCATGTCGCATGCGCTTTGCCAAGATGTTTGCGAGCTGTCGCTGCTGCTGCCGTGTCTGTAAAACAGAGTGAGGGAATGGTCCTAGGCCATGATTTGATTTTGATGGTACCTCACTCTGTAGATATCCTATTGAATAGAACCCAAACGCAACACCTCACCTTTGCGCGGTTAACAAGGTATGAATTAATTCTGTTTGCCCCTCACATTCAAATTAAGAGGTGTTGTGTTCTTAATCCGGCTGAATTTTTACCTTTCCCGCAAAACACTGTTTGCGGTGATGAAGAACTACATGACTGCCTGTATACCACTGAACAAGGAACGAAGGGCAGGATAGATCTTATAGATACTCCTTTGGACAACGCAGAAGGGGAGCTGTTTTGTGATGGCTCCTGCTTCAAACTTTCAGATGGTACATCTACAGCTGCTTATGCAGTTACTACATTGAGTAAAGTTGTTGAAACTAAGAGAATTTCGCATAACTCCGCTCAGGCCGCAGAGATTATAGCATTGACCCGAGCTTGTGAACTCTCCCAAGTGCGTTTAGTAAATATATATACTGATAGCCAGTACGTCTTTGGGGTGGCTCACAACTTTGGAAGGCTCTGGTCGGAAAGAGGGTTCCTGACCTCACATGGGACCAAGATCCAGCATGGCCCCTTGATAGTGCAATTACTCTCAGCACTCTCACTCCCTAAACAGTTAGCGATCATGAAATGTGCAGCACATCGTAAGGTCATAGATTATGTGGGGAAAGGGAACGCTTTTGCGGACCTGATAGCTAGACAAACGGCCACAGACCTTAGCACGGACATGTATGCTTTGAGGGAAATAAGAGATTCTTATATAATGGATGAAGGTATTGGGTCTGTGCGAGATATTCAAACTGATGCCACAGTAGAAGAATCTAAAAGGTGGGCTGAAGGAATGGGGAAACTAGATGATGATGGGTGTTGGGTGGATACATCTGAAGGAAAATGGTTGCTCCCTGAGTCATACGTACTGGCAATGGTTACGATGGCACACGGTCCTACACATGTGTGTGCTCAGCAGATCACGAAAATGTTAGAACAAGTTTGGGTGAATAACAAGATTCCGGAGACTGCCAGACATCATGTCCGAAATTGTATGATCTGCTTACAGCACAATGTGGGCAAGGGGACAGTAACTCCAAGGGAAAGCTTTGGGCCCCCTCTGTTCCCTTCGAGGTCATTCACTTTGATTTTATTGAGATGGAACGGTGTAACAATTTGAAATATGTTCTTGTAATTATTTGTGCCTTCAGTAAATGGGTGGAGGCTTTCCCCGTTAAAGATGCTACCGCCATGACCACTGCAAAGATTATGGTAAAAGAATTCTTTCCTCGATTTGGGCTCCCAAGGGTAATTTGGTCGGATAATGGTCCTCATTTTGTTGCAGCAGTAATTTTGCAGATATGCACAGCCTTACGTATTGAGAAACGATTTCACTCAGCTAGACATCCTCAAAGTGCTGGGTTGGTGGAAAGACACAATGGTATCTTAAAGAATAAGCTTGCGAAAACATGTGCCGATACCAAACTGAAATGGCCAGATGCCTTACCTATTGTATTTATTGGCTATGCGTACCACACCTCAAACTAAGACTGGGCTTTCTAAATTTGAGGTAGTGATGGGGAGACCTGCTAACATTTGGGGTCTCCCAAAACCTAAAGCCCTGAAGAGAGGAGGAAAAGGTATTGCTTGTAGATTACTGTAACCAGTTAACTAAAAACCTGTATTTCATTTATCACCAGGTGCACTCAGCTTTACCTGTACGGTTCACGGGCCCAGGACACGATATACAGCCTGGAAGTTGGGTCCTAGTGAAGGCCTATGAAAGGTCTTCCTGTCTCACGCCTCGCTGGCGGGGGCCCTACCAGGTGCTGTTGGTCACCCGGACAGCAGTGCGGGTGGCTGGAAAGAAGTACTGGATCCACGCGACTCATGTCAAGAAACTTCCTCACCCGACGCCACACGTTACAGAAGAAGCAGAACCCCTTGCTGATGCTACAGTCTCTGATCCTGGAGTAGCAAACAGCGCTGTGAGTGCGTCGGAGAATTTCTCTGAGCCCGAGGAGCTTGGGGAACAGTCCATTTCGTCTCCGCACTCTCTTAAAAAATCACTTCCGGAAAATACTGTTTCAAGCTCTGCGACTTCCGTCGCCTCCGACACGTCGCTTCCCTCAGGAATTGATGACACTTTATTTTCGGACCAAACAATCTTGGTTACCACCAGGTACAACCTTCGACGAAGAAAATAGAACTACGGCACAGGTTTTTCGTGCATCTGGAAAAGGGAAGTGATTCAAAGTTTTCTTTTGTATAAGAAAGTTTCTGTTGAACAAAAGGGATTCTGCTGGCTAGGGTTGGGAAGGACTAAGAAATCGTGCGACCGTAGCGTCGCCTGCAACGAACATTGGGGTCGTGAATTGAGGAACTGCAATGCCTGCCACCTCCACTGCTGCTCCCCGCACTGGACTTGTGAATAAGGGGGTGACCAACTTGGACAATGAACAATGCGCCTGGGCCCCGAAAACGTACTGCTGTGTTTTGATAATGATAATTGTTATTTTTGCAACTACTGCTGTAGGACTTTGGTACTTTGAAGAAATCTATCCTCTAAAACCTTTACTACCGACCGAGATTGTACCAACTGCTTTGACTCCCTCTGTACACCTTCACACTCTGTCCCCTAGAGACTCCCAACATAGACAAAAGTATCATAATAACACTCTAATTATAGTAATGAATGCAACTCATGCCATTTTTAATAAGAGTAACTGTTGGATTTGTACTCATTTACCGCAACATGGGAACAAGGGACTGGGATGGTATATTCATCCTTTACCTTTAACTACTGCTTGCTATGCCTCTCTTAGAGCACTATTCTTTGGCCGTTGGAATGATAGCATCTCAGGGAACTTTGATGGAACTAATTTGAATGATTTCGAGAAACGTGAATTAACTCCCCTGGGATGCTCGCTTTTTGCAAATAGAAGTAAACCCAATGTCGCTTCTATTAGGACGTCTGATAAATTATCTCTTCCTTTTCAAACTCTAATTTCCTTTAAAATGGCTCCGATAGGCAATAAGGACGCCGTACCTCCTTCTTACTCTATAAATTATAGCCCTGACTTGGTCCCCTTTTGTGTACAAAGAAATGGCACTCGGCCAATGGGAGATTTTGAAGGTTGTAAGAACATTGTAAATTTGACTGGAGAAAACAGGCCTCTGTATGTAGGGGGGCCTGTTTATTTTGTTTGTGGTAGTTTAGCATTTCCCTGGTTGCCCAAGGATTGGCAGGGAACCTGTTATTTAGGAATACTGTTACCCGGGGTATTTATAGCTAGTACATTGGAGGTTTCTAAGGCTCGCCCACGGCGGGACAAGAACGGAGATACCCCTGGGCAAGTGTTGGGAGATATAGCGAAATCAGTTGTGCCCTTTTGGGGACAAATAACAAACTCTGAGAACATTAGTGGATTAGCAAGGGTACTGGAGAGATCGATCAACCGGACCACGGACATACTCTACAATATGACCTTAGAACAAAAAGCAATAAGATTGGTAGCACTCCAAAATCGGATGGCATTAGATGTCATTCTGGCAGAACGAGGTGGAGTATGCAAATTAGTGGGGTCCGCTTGCTGTGTTTTCGTACCAGATTCCTCGCCGACAATTTTTAAAGCAATACAGAACTTGCATACTCTTAGTTCTGAAGTACATATCCCTGTAGGAGATTGGAATCTTAGCACCTGGTTCTGGGATTCTTTACGATCTTGGGGTTGGAAGGTGCTTTCTGTTATTCTAGTTATTTTGGGGATCCTGCTATTCCTTTGTTGCTGTTTTCAATGTCTTCCGAGTATATGTGGAATGCTAGGGGGATGTTGTGCCCAAGCAGGGAGCACAATAGGGCGTAGAATATATGCCCCAGATACAGCATCTAAAGAGTTTGTGTTACAAGAGGTTCTGATGAACGACCAATTGGCTATAGATATTACAGACAATGATTCGGGATGTATGGATGACAACGCATGGAGTTATTTGCAAAAGTATTAGAAATGATATTAGCACTTGGCATAGGCCAAAAGGAGGGTCTGTTGGAATTGAAATGATATTATGCCTCCTATCGCAGTATTTGAATGTGTGTTGGCCTACGCCAAGTTGTCTAAAATATCTTGTAAATAGACTCCGCGTCAAGGTCTTGACCTTAACGAAGAAATTGTGTAAGTCGCCATCTTGGATTTAGCCGACATTTTAGGTTCTCTTGTAATGTGGAAGTCACCCTGAACATCAAAATGGAGACCGAATGACATTCTGAGTGAGATTCTGGCCGTTGTGACCTCCGCACACATGAATAAGTAATATGCCTGCAGGCCACTTGTCGGGGTCGCGAACTAAGACTTTGTCCTATCCCTGACCTATGTGTAAATGAACAACTGTATCAGCGGAACTGATCAAAATGCATACATTATGGGATTGACCTGGCAAGACCCCTAGGCCTGATCCCAAGAATGGTTAACCCGCGAGGGGGTTGGCCAGGGCTGGATAAAGAATATAAAAGCCCAAGTATTCCAATGTACGGTCTCTCTACTAATGCATCGAACCTTCGTTGAAGTTTGTTACGTTACTCTGAGAGCCGAATAGCTATCCGTTTGTCAATTGACTTTTTGGTAACTGTTGTAGCTTTTAAATAAAGCACTTGTATGTCCTTTGTAACCTGTGTTGGTGTGTTTCCTTTGGGCTTCCCAGCCTCATATCAATTTTTATGTTTTCACAGTATGATAACATTCTCATTTGATATTTACTATGTTCATTATTTTCATCAGTATTATTCTATCTCATAATAAAAAATACTGTAACTATTTCACTAAGTCTGTGATTCTTTGTTTTCTAGCCTATTGTCACTGGTAAAATAGCATACAAACCAGATTTGAACTGATTTAATAACTACATCTTCTTTCCATTTTTTCTTTCTCATGGCACCTTTACTTCTGGTAATAAACATGCCAAAATTATCCCAATATAAAGAAGCCCTCTTTAAATGATGTGATACTGTCTATTATCTTCCTTTATCTCTTCGAACATTTATTTCTAAATTTCTGGAATCAGTGATTTATTCAAATCTTTAAATATTCCTGGTTCCAACTAAATGTTTCCTATTATTCAATCTGGATTTCACCTTTTAATTCCACTGAAAGATCTCTCCCTCATGTTTATGACTCTCTTTTTTCTGCTTGTTATGTTAAGCAATTATCATTACTTGCTCTAGTAGATCCTTCAGCTGGTTTTGACATACTGGCCCACACTATACTTGTGTCTACGTTCTCCTCATTGGTATATGGGACACTGATCTTCACTGGTTTTCTTGCTATGTTTTGGCTGGGCGCATTCTGTATTTTGTGCTGGTCAATTGTCTTCTTCTTATCCTTGCCAGCATCCTGTTCTTAAATGTTCTGTTCTTTGCCCTTTTAATTATTTACATTGTATCTCTCTTTGAAGGTATCTTTTAATCAGCACTGTAATTTTCATGATGACCATTCTGCAATCTTTTTTTTATATGTTTCATCTTTGCTCCCAACCTTTCAACCTCCACAATCCCCAATTCTCTTCCCAGCCACACACCCCTTGGCTTTCTCTTCTCTCTATATATGATAGACTGATAATAGAAAGCATCTTCCCATGTTTGAATAAAGAAAATGAAAGTGAAAAATAATACACTAAAAAACAAAAAGGAGCCATAATCATACACCCTTCATATTCTACTCAATTAGTGCAGGCCTCCATATCTCCCCTTCTTGAGCATTGTCATCTGAGTGTGCTGACAAATCATTCACCAAATCTTGCTATGTTCGGGAGAGTCTGAAGTGAGTTTTGTTGTGCATGATGGTTCGATCTGGAGTTCCAGACATTACAATGGAGTCTTTGACATGACTTATCACTGATGGAGACATGTCAAACACTGTGTCTGATTTCCTTAGTCAATGTTTGCCAAAAAGCACTGGGTCTCGAACCATGTGAAAAGCTGTTCTGTGAACATATTTGGAAGACTTTGCATGCCATCACCTATCTGGATGTACCTTTACCTTGTCCTTGCTGCTCTAATTTCTCCCCTTCACTGTCTCATTATTATGATGTTTGACTGTTGGCAGTCTCGTGGAAGCTCCATCGCAGAATGAGCTCTGCAAAGCAAATTCCTGCCATGGAGACATCTAATCATGGAACAAATGTCTGGACCGAGAGACAGCTCACTCGATTACTGTGTGAAACAATCTTATTTAGCCTATTCATGAACTACTTCACCATACTATTTGTTTGAAGCCACAGTGTGGTATTTGTTTGTGGTCACCTCTCATTTGTTTTAGGAATCAGTAAAAAATGTGAGTCATCAAATGGGGGACTATTGGACAACTTTACGGTCACAGGGATGCCCCAGGCAGAGAATATGTCATTCTGTATAGGAATAACTTCCTCTGCACTGTAGATAAAGTTAGTTGTACCAGTGGGAAACATGATTACTCATCCATAAGATCCATCAGATATTTCCTGTTCATAATGGTTCAGATAATGTCTGTATCAACATTCACCTGAACTTTTTAGTGGTTTTAGTGCATTCGTATTTTTATTTGTATTTATTTGAACAATTAATTCCACTAGCACATTTACAGATGGGAAAGGCATCCCCAAGACTGTAGTCTGTACAGTATGGAACAGGTGGTAAATCAGTTTCTGAGGGTGAGCAAAGTTTAAGGAGGCAAGGGACAAAGCAAAATATGTGTATGGCTAATGCATCGATATAGGTGGCATGACCAGATAGTTATTTCCACCATTCTGCACAGGAAAGGAAGCCAGATGGTGTCACATATGTGATGCTTGGTAGATAATTCACCCCTGTGTCCGTCCTGAGCCTCACCTTGCTGCAGTCTCTTTAGGATTTCCATCCGAGATCCTCGAAGAAGACCTTCTAATGACTTTGACAGCTCATCGTTTACTAGTTAGAGTGGTAGAAATTCCTCTTTGACAATATCTGTCCAAATATGTACTATTATTTTCGGTAAAAGCAAATGATCAGGACGCATCACTCGATTGATGAATTGATATAGTTTTACAATCTTGAGTTGACATGGGGTATCTGGACATGAAATTTGCAAGTTTTCATTCTTTCCCAGGATTTTGAACGATCCAAAAATAATTTCTTGTAACCAGAGTAGCCATTGTTCTATTATTTGAGACATTTTGTATTTGTAATTTCCGTAGATGGATACCAATGCTGGTTGTCAGTGATAATGGTAGGACATGATATGATATATGATAAGTCATTTATAATGCGCCTGTACACAAGTGGTGAGCTATTTCTGTCCTCTGAACTATTTCTCAAAGATGAACATATGCACATTTTCAAATGCCTACAGCATAGCCATTTACATTTTTTTCTCTGGCTGAGAGTGAGGTTGCTCAACATCAGACAAATTCCTACTAGGGTATCAAACCATATGTCTCACCAAACCTCTTCCAGGCATGTACTGGGCAGTTATAAATCCTAGTTCCAAAGGGCTGGCATACACTAATATTTGAGTGCAAAATTATGGACTGAAGTAAGATATATGATCAGCTAATACATTGGCCTTCGTGATTTTCTGAAATGCCCCCTTGTATCTTTCTAACCACATTAAAGATACAATTTATGTTGTTAATTCCTTCATGGCGGTACTAGTTATGGTGAAATAACTCATGCAGAGTAAATGGCCATTCCAGGAATGATCAGACATCATTTAAATCAGTGGGAGGTGATATTTCTGTCATGGCCTTTGCTTTCCGAAAATCAGGTTACATACGTTGCCACAAAAAAGTGTTAGCTTCCCTTTGGCTAATTCGTATTTCTTTACATGCATCATAATTCCAGATTTGTTTAAGAGCTTGCCACACTTCTTCCATGCCTCTGTCACAATGCTTCATGGTGTTTCAATAGATCAAAAGACTAGACTGTCATCACTGGATTCAAAACAATTACTAATGTGCTTTATTACTTTCTTGATGCACTCTCAGAAAAACAAAAAATAAAAAAAACAAAAAAATCCTCGGCCAAGGAGATCCCAAAACATAGTCTTTTGTATCTGTACATAAACGTGTCAGTAGAGACCGTTTTCATATATATGAATTGTTCTTCCAGTTCTGCATGGTGATATCCTTTGCTGAAATCTAACTTAAAAAAAAAAAACACTTTGTCACGATTTATGAACCTGATCAAGTCAATAATGTGCCTTGTTGGATGGGATTCCCTGTCTTTGCTCTGGTAGCCTGTCGCATGTCAACGCAGATGCATATTTCAATTTTCCAGTTTGTATCATTTCAATAAGTTGGCTGAGTGGGTTAAACACATGTTGCTGTGATCTGTGTTTGATCTACAAGTCACAGGTTCAAATCCTGGCAAGGTCAACTCAGCCTCTCATCCTTCCGAGGTTGATAGGGTGAGTGCCAATTTCGATTGGGTAATGATAATAGTAATGTATGTAAATATGTGCCCTGTAAAGCGCTTTGGATAACAGCGCTATATAAATATCAAAATTGTTATATGGGAAATCTGTAGTGTTGGATCAATCACCAGTTCAATAATGACTTCTTCAACTAAACTTGATATTTCTTCTGTACTTGTAGTTGCAGGTGAGTTGGCACACTGCAGTTACGTTGAGCCACTGGCATCACCAATTCATCAATGTGTAGCATCACTGGAGTTCCTAACAATTTTACGTGCTCCTAAAATAGCTGCATGTGTCAAATGATCATTGGACGGCAGTGATTTACAAGAAATTGATGGTGGCTATGTTATTCTGACAGGCAGATCATCCAGTTGAGTTGCACCTTGAAATAAGTGTATGTCCAGAGGCATACCATGGTTCTTATAGTTTAAAAATGCAGCAAACTTTGTGTGATTCTTGACCGCCCCTTTGCAGCCCACAGAAAGAATGGAAGTTCTCCTAACGATAATGATATGATATGATAATTAATTTATAACGTGCCTATGCACAAATGCTTCAAGGCGCGACGAGGCAGGGAGGGGAACAGAGGGAGGACAGACAACGATCCTACTAGGCCAAGTGTCATTCAGATCGTGCAAGTGTTTACAAAACATTGTAGAGTTGTCAGTAAAAAAAAAAAAAAAAAAAGGTTAGTTTTACAGGCGTTAATATTCAGAAAAGCACAGAAGGTTGAGTGTTGGCTCCTGTCTCTATAAGAGATCTGGCTGGATGGTCACTCACAGTTAGCTCTTTGTCATTTCACTAGTATTCATTAACATGTACACTTGTCAGATTCACTGTAATACACATGAATGCTGATGGTCTTTCTTCGATCTTCATGCAATTCACGTGACTTTTTTTTGCTCCTGTTGTGTTTGTGTTATTTTTATTTTGCAGACAACTCTATAACGTTTTGTAAAATGATTGTCTTTGTCAGGTGTTGTTTTTTTTTTGGCCCATTGTGGGACAGGAACTTTTATTTTAGCAACTGGAACCTACGCTTCCGCTTTCTTCAATGGCATCATGGGAATAGATGCCAAAGGGATGGGCTTTTTTTAACTTCCTTTTTCTGAAAGATGTTGGCGAGAATCACCTGTATGTTTCTGCCTTTTTCCTGTGTGGTCCTGGTATCCTTTAGGTGTGTCTAACATTTCCGGTAGCCATTTGCTGTCCTTTAGAGTGGTCCGTAGTGAGGTGTGCTGTTAGGTATGGTCATTTTTGTCTTGTTTTTTAGTGTGTTCATTTTTCTGTTGTGCTTATCGGTGTGTGCTCTGTCCTGTTGGCTTGGTGTGGTTCCCATTTGTGTTTTCTCTTACATTGTCCTGTTCTGTTGTGTGATATAGTCTGTTCTCTCAAAGTTTTCTAGTTGTTGAGGCTTATGTGTGTTTTGGGTCATAGGGGCCTTTCCCCATCTCCAACACGTTTTCTGAGTTTTTGTTGGGGATGTTGTTTATTTATTTATTTGTTTTTGTTTCTTTATTTTAGGGGTCTCTTTATTGCGTTTTCAATTGTGGTTTCTCTTGTCTGTAGTTATTGTCGTGAGGAAGGGGGTGAGTGCAGCTCGTTCGGGGTCTGTTGGGTAGCAAAGTGGGCTGGAGGAAAGGTCTTAACAGTACAGGGCTGGGAGGTGGTTCTTGAATTTATTTATTTTATTTGGATTTGTTAAGCGCCCCACGGGCCGGGGGCATCGTGGCGCTGTTACAGAATATTTGACTTCGTAACAAGCTGACGACAATGGTTACAGGCATAGACCATGTCTATTTGCGATAAGTGTATGGAGTTCCATGGTTACAGTGGAACAATGTGAGAACAATTGTTATTAACAATAACAGACAGAGATGGTGTTCCGTGGTTACAGTGGAACTGCTTACTTATTGTAAGGGTTAGTATTGGAGCATAGTTTAGTTGAATAGTTTGGTTTTTAGCGCTTTTCTGAATGTGAGTAGGGATTCTTCTTTTCTGAGACTAGGTGGCAGTGAGTTCCAGGCTTTAGAGGCTAGGACTTCAAAGCTGGTACCACCAGCCTTGGTTCTGTTGAAGGTTGGGACTGAGAGTTGGTTAGAGTATTTGTCGCGTTTAGGTCTGTGGGATGGAGCTTGGTGTATTCTTTCCACTAGATAGGCTGGTGCTGTCTCGGCGAGGCATCTGTGTGTGATCGTGAGGGCTTTGAACGTTATGCGATCTTTGATCGGGAGCCAGTGGGCCTCTTTCCTAGCCTGGGAGATGTGTTCTCTCTTAGGTATGTTGAGGGATGCTCTGAGGGCATTGTTTTGCGTGATTTGCAGTCTGTTAATGTTGTTTGTGGAAGTGCCAAGGAGTAGGATATTGCAATAGTCCAGTTTTGCTCCGATTGTGGCTCTTGCGATGTTTAGACAGATCTTTGGCGATAGATGAGGTCTTACTGCGTTTATAATTTTTGATGTGAGGGCTGCTGAGGAGGAAATGGCACTGACTTGCTTATCCATGGACAGTGTGGAGTCCATGTAGACGCCTAAGGTTTTTACCGCAGAGGAGGTGGTGATGACCGTGTCTTCGATGATGAAGGAGTTGTAAGAGTCATCTATATTTTGTAGGGCTTCTTTGGAAACTAACACCAGTATTTTGGTTTTTTCCCCATTTAGGCATAAGCCATTGGCTGCCATCCAGGCCTGGATGCGGGCATATATGCTTTGTAGGGTGTTGAGGTCTTGCTCATAGTTGCCTGTTATTGGGACTAGGATTTGTGTGTCATCGGCATAATCTGTAAATGATATGCAGAATTCTTCTAGGTCATTGAAGAGGGGGAGAGTAAAGAGATTGTAGAGAGTCGGGGAGGTGCATGAACCTTGTGGGACTCCACAGTCAATTGGTGAAGGGATGGCGATGCTTGGTCAGAGTAAACCCTCATGGCTCTACCGTTCAGGAAGGAGGTTATTCAGGCGGCGGCTTTTTATGAGAAGTGGGCCGTTTCAGTCAGATGTTTGGAGAGGATCTTGTGGTCAACCAGATCGAAAGCTGCAGAGTGGTCTAGGAGAAGGAGGGGGGAGGTTTTGCCCTTGTCCATAGCCTCAAGAAGTTGGTTCTTGAGGTCAAGTAGCGCCGACTCTGTGCCATGGCGGGGGCGGCCCCTGATTGCCTTTTGCCTAGGATGTTGTGACTTTCTAGGAAAGCCTGGACCTGTAAATATGCGACTTTGTCTAGAATTTTCATTAGGAAAGGCACAGTGGTAATCGGACGGTAGTTGTTTGGGGAGTCAGGGTCAAGGGTGGGTTTCTTTAGTAGGGGTCGGACCCAGGCTTCCTTGAGGGTGGGCGGGACAATACTGTTAGCAAAAGAGGCATTGATGAAGGTAGTGAGAAAGGGGGCAAGTGCGGTAGCGCAATCTTTGATTAGGTTGGCTGGGCAGATGTCTCCTTTACATAATGAAGGCTTAGTGTGTTTCATGATATGTAGGACTTCAGGGATAGTTACTTCCCTAAAGCTAAAGGGTTTGGGTGGGTTTTTGCTGTCGGACGTATTTCCTACCGGAGGCTTGGTGGAGAGGTTGGGTGGCAGTGAGCTGGGTTTAGGCAGATTCTCGAGTTGGGTTTTGATTTTGTTTTTGAGTGTTTTGATTTTGTCTAGCATGGCATGTTGAATGTTGTTACACCAGGTTGCATTTTTCTCGGTAGGTTGTGCCGATGTGGGGGGGATAGTAAGTTCGTTGTATATGGCAAAGAGCTCTTTGGATTGTGAGTTAGCTTTCTCTATTCTGGTGTTGTATGTGGCTGCCTTAGCTGTGGCGATGGCTTTTTTATATTGTTTGGCCATGGTGAGGTAAGTCTCTCTAGTGAGAGAAGAGGGCTTGGACTGCCAGGCTGTTAGTGTTGTTCTTTTGGCGGTCCGTGCTACCTTAAGTTCTTCAGAGGACCAGGAGTTAGCATGGAGTATTTTTTTGGCTTTTTTCCTTTCCAGGTGGGCTATGGCTTCCACTATCTCTTTAAGCGTGGTGTTGTAAATCTCAGCTAATGTTGTTGGGTCCTTAGAGGTGGGGTGGGCGAGGGCTGAGGTTTCCAGGAGTGGGAGTAGCCTGTCTACGGTGAGCAGTTTTTTAGATCTGGCCAAGGTGGCTGGTGCAGGTGGGTAAGGGTTACCTCCTGTTTTTATTGGGATGGAAAAGTGCAGTAGATGGTGGTCGGTCCAGGGGCAGGGGGTGTTAGAGCTGATGTCAGCTGTGCAGTTGTGGTTGGCAATCCAGTCTAGGATGTGACCTTTGGTGTGGGTTGGATCGTTCACTCGTTGGGTGAAGCCTAAGTCTAGGAGGGCTTTGGTGAGATCTTTACCTTTTTTGTCTTTAGGGTCTTTGAACCCAAGGTTAAGGTCTCCTAAGAGAAGGACTCTCGAATTGGCCTTCAGGTTGTCTCCTATGGTGTGTATGATGTTAGTTTGGAAGTCTGGGCTTGGGCCTGGTGGGCGGTAGACGATAGGCATTGTGATGGTGTCGTTGGGAGAGGGTGATACTTTCACTGATAAGATGTCGAAGTTCTCAGCTTCGTGGGTCTTCAACTACCTAGCTTTGAGGGTCTCCTTGAGGATTAGTGCAACCCCTCCTCCTTTACCGGAGGTTCTGTCTTGGCGTAAAATGATGTACCCAGGTGGTAAGGTTTGGCAGATGGCTGGTCCGGAGGCTTCATGTAGCCATGTCTCGGTAATAACGAGTATGTCCAGGTCTAGGTCCTGCGTGAGGTCATGGATCTCAGTTGCATGTGAAGTTAGGGAGCGGGCATTAATGAGTGCACATTGGAGCTGTATTTTCTGGTTGTCCCTATGCTTAGCGTTTGTGTAGGTATTAGTTGGGTTGTTGGTTTTGTTGGTGTTGACTTGCGAGGTGCATGTTTTTATTGGTGGTGGTGGGTTCTGTGGGTGTGTACTTGGGTAGATCACAGAGTAGTGTCTGGGGCGAGTGACTTTGGTTCCTCAAGTGGACAGGCATGGGTCTAGTGATAGTTTGTGTGTTGGTGTGTGGCTTAGGGGTGGTGCTGTGGGTAGGAGCGCTTTCAGGGCAATTGATGGTATGTGAGGGATTGGTGCTGGCAATAGTGAGCGCAGGTAAGAACCAAGTGGGTGGGATGTGGAGTGAGCAGGGACGAGAGGGTGCCATAGTCAGTTGTGAGCAGTCTTTCTTAGGTCCAGAATGGGGTGGGTGGGCCGTTAATGGAATGTGGGTATGATCAGCTTGAGAGGCTATGTAGTTAGGTGGCTGAGCAAGGGATAGGAGCACAGTATATCAAGTGGACAGCAGAGCATTATATGGTGACATATCATTGACCATAGCAAGAGCATTCATAGACATAGACATAGAGTGCAGTGTGGCAAATGCAGTGCCTTTAGATGACGTGATTTGCTGAACAGCTCACTGATTGGAGGACCTAGTAAAGGGCTTATCAACGTTGAGTCATATTTAAAACAATCTAAGGGTTGTACGAGTACCTTGCAATAGTGTCCGGGATACCAGTGTCCTTTTGACTGAAGTTCCTTTGATGAGGAGGGGCTGAAGCTTTCTGGGCATTGTCTACGCACTGACAGGCACAGACAGGCTGAGCCTTGTAGGCGGTACCTTAGAGGCGGGGTGCCGGCTCACGCCTTCCGGTGGTGCCGGGAGAAGGAAATAGCACGTAGCTGCGGGTTGCTAGCCGACATCAATAAACAAAAGCATTCCGAATCGTCGCGGCGGCCATTTTCTTGTGTGGATCTGGTCCACGCGGCGAATGGCGGCAGCAGTGGGGGTCTTGGGCTTGCACTTTGCTCGGAGGTGGCAGTATGAGGCTGGGGAGCAGTGGCGGCCTACCTTGGGATGAGCACACTGGATGAGGCTCACGGCGAGGTAACGCGGCTTCTGAGCGGCTGCTACAGAACTCGTGCTGCGTCTCCGGATGCCGGCTGGGTGCAGGCTGTGTGGATCTGATGGCGGGATAGCTGCTCCTGCAGCTATCTAGGGGGGGTTCCTGCCCTGTTGCAGTGCAGGTGGATATATATGAATGCGCTCTATGGTGGACTTACCCAAATTGAAGAAACAGCAGTCGAAGAAACAACCAGACATGGGATAAAGCAGTCTAGGATTTAAGACTTGGACTTGAAGCAAAAGTGGAGTATGGGGAATCCAATAAATTGGCACACCATGCTGGGAGGAACACCTAGAATTGTGAGAATCAGAAGTGGAAGGAAACACTGTATAAAATACAGTGATCTGAGAGACCTGGCAAGTGGGGAAAAACACCTACATTTGAGACACTAGCAGGTATAAACAGAGTGGTTTTAGAGACCTGGCAAATCAGGAAAACGCCTATATTTTAGACCCAGCTGAAGGTATAAAACACACAGATTTGAGAGACCTGGCAAGTGGGATTAACGCCTGCATTTGAGACACAGTAAGCAGGTATAGATCACAATGGTTTTGGAGACCTGGAAAGTGGGAAAAATGCCTACATTTGAGACCCATCAGCAGGTAAAAAACACAGATTTGAGAGACCTGGAAAGTGGGAAAAAACACTTAAATGTGAGACTCAGCAGCAGGTATGAAACACACAGATTTGAGAGATATGGCAAGTGGAGAAAAATACCTAAATTGCAGACTCAGTCAGCAACAGGTATGAAACACACACATTTGAGAGACACGGCAAGTGGGAAAAACACCCAAATTTGAGACACGGCAGCAGGTATAAAACACACAGATTTGAGAAACTTGGCAAGAGGGAAATGATGCCTCAATTTGAGATACAGCAGCAGGTATAAAACACAGTGATTTGAAAGACCAGACAAGTGGGAACAACACCTTGATTTGAGACACATCAGCAGTTATAAAACACACAGCTTAGGGAGACCGGGCAAGTGGAGAAAACACGCCCAAATCTGAGACACAGCAGCAGGTATAAAACACAGTGATTTGAGAGACCTAGTAAGAGGGGAAAAACGCCCACATTTCAGACAGAGCAGTAAAGGGAGAAGCACAACACTTGGGGTACCTGGCTGATTGCAATACTAGTTTCTAGCTGACATAACTGAGTCTGCTAGGTTTTATAGGGTAACAAGAGTGGTACAATTCCACTGGAGTACAGTCATTGCTGCACTCCCAACCCAAACCATGCTTACCTTATCAGTAACAGCTGGAGACTTCACAGCTGAACACAGGCAAACAAGGAACCGAGCAGCTACTACAGAAGCTTCCCTTTGCCGAGGACCCTTAGCCGAAAGGCTGCCCGCGCAAGGCTGCCCAACGACTGTTGCAGAAGAGGGCATCAGCGCCCAATCAGTGGTCGGTGGGCAAGAAGGGGAGGCGGGAGCATAGCACGGAATGGGCAGAAGGATGGGGGATGGAAGCATATGGAGCTCACTGCATATGATGGCTTGTGTAACTAAACTAGGATTTTAAACTGGAAAGGGCGCTTGACCTGTGTTTTTTAAGGTGCAAATACTAAGCAAGCCACCAACGAAGATAAAATGGAATGTTGGACTCCAAATTTGTATTTTAATGAAAAACTGCTGCTAAATTAGCATTTTGCTGTCAAGTCCAAAAACAATTTGTGTTTCAATCTCCGGAAATGGAGTTTGTAATGCCAGGTTTTATAATGGTCTTATTTTTAACAATTTTATATTTTTAATCCACCTTTTATTGTGCATTAATGTGTATAACGTTTGTGGTATTTTTCTGAAAATAACGTTTACTTGTGATGAGGATGATTAACATTACTATAGAGTATCGGCAATGCATCCAACTTGCACATCTTCAGAAGTAAAAGGTAAAACAGTAGAGTACTACTGCACTGGTGGGGAGAGCACGGTGCAGGTGCAAAGGCAGAAGAGCACAGCTCCTGCACACAACGAGGCTCCCACACACTCAGCAGGTAGTACAGCACGAGGACAAGGAATGCAGGTTCCCAGAAGTCCGCAGCGCCGCCTAGTCAATGAGCAGCAAGGGGACATAAAACAGGCAACGGTAATCCAGAGTGCAGGTGAGGCAGCTAACGAGATGGCGCAAGGAGGTACCACTTGATGCCACTGGAGGGGCTGAATTGCAGGAGTAAACCATTCTTCTCACCAGAAGTTGAGTCTTTCAATGATGATTTCAAGCAACTTGTATCCCTGAAATGAAGGCACAAACAATTTAAAGTTTGATTCATTGCTTTATTTGCAATGTATATATAACGTATGCAGCATCTACCTGGTTTCATTTTTTCTAGGTCAGAGAGCTAACTTCTGCTGGACTTTCCTCTTTGCTCCCGAACATCTGAGAGCCCTCCCCCCTTCCCCAGCCACGACTCTCCTTGGCTTTCCGTTCTCGCGCTATGCTTTAGACCAATCAACAGGCGCATCTGCTGCTATTGAGCAGATGGTCAACCTGGCAACCAGTTTAGCAACCCTGAAGCACTGTACTACCACACAGAGGCACTGATCCGCAGGGTGCTCCCTATACTGGGTAGTAGATACATCAGTTGGTGCCCGCCTTCATGTAAGGCTGCGAAGTTAGTCCCTTGAGAAGAAGTAGTGCAGTGAACATCTCTGAACAAGATGTCTCATTTTTGCAGTGTTATTGTTTCACTCACAAGTAAAGGAATTAATATTCATAGCAATCACATACAGATTGTATTCGTGATAGAAACAAGCTGTACTAACAGACCCTTACTTTTACTGCTTACATTTTGTGTGGGCAGCAGAAACACATATGAGGGGGTGCTTATTGCCATGCGTTAAGTTGCAGAGAGGAGTTGTGTGGGGGCACTGGTGGTTTGTTTTGCTACAACAGCTCTTCAGCTCACCAAACTGAGGATGGCCCCAGTGTCTGTGGAGACTTCAGACGATTTCCTGAGCTCTGCGCTCCATGATGCACTCAGTGGGACTGGTGATTTAATGGACCCTTGAGAGGACCTTGTGTAATGGACATGCACACGATAGGACTTTCCATGCAGCACAGACATGTGTTCCTCTAAGTATGTGCTCCAAGGAATAGGAGCAGCCATGACATGTGTCTGCCACACTATGGGGAAACAAATGTATGGAACTGTAACAAACCAACCCCGATTTTACAGAGTCTGTAGAGTTATACTTGAAGGGCCATGCATGGATTCAAATATTCTGCCTCATTTGCCTATGAAGGTAAAACTTTTAAGCAGTGCCAGTGTAGAGTTCAGATGACTTATCCCTGATGATTACTGTTGTGTGGCTAAATGAAAAAGAAAAACATCAGGTACTGTACTTTGCTTTGTGTGGTGATGTATTTGGGGTGTACACAGAACTTCACGGTTAGCAAGAGGTATCTATCCTACGCAGGAAGATTTTTTTTTTCTTCATCTTTTTGGTGCGTCGCAAAATGCAGACCAAATGAGCGCTTTTATTCGCTTTATGCGTCGCAATTTATGCAGACCTTCCCCTTCTATTGTAAGTAGTAAGCAGTAGTTAGTGAATGGAGTTTGTGGAGTGTGCCCTTCTAGTTTTTGTTTTGTTCTAAATCCAGTATGTGTGACTTGTATGCCATTCTGCAGCCTCAGGTACCTATCTGGGTGTCGATTCCTTAATGGAGAAATGTGGTGCCCCATATAAATTCCTCATTTTGGGCTGTTGTTTCATGGACAGGAGTGTTATCTGTTGTTGCCCTGCATCTTCCATCATAGCACCTGCTGTAGCTCCAGGCTTGGGCCTTAACGAAGGCTTTGGATCATTACGTGAAGTGATAATGCCCCCCCCCCCTGCAAACGGCCTATAGCTATTAGTACCCAACGCAAAAGACTGGGGCACTAAAAGCATTTTCTTTTCTGTTTCGGAACAAAACCAAAAATTCAAAAAAATGGCCGCCAGCGAAGGGGAAACGAAGTATGTTTTCCCTTTCCGTGGCAGCCATTGAAAATAATAGAAAAAAGTAAACAAAAAAATGGTAGCCATGGACACGGGAGAAGGAACTACGTGTAGTCCCTTCTTCCTTTCCATGATGGCCTGTCCCAGATCGGGAGCGGACTTGCTGGGGACACAAGTGTTCCAGTGTGTCCGTTCCCAAAATAGAGAGGAAGAAGGTAAGTGGGAGTGGGAGTGCAGGGAGGGAATTCTGGGTGTGGGGGTGGGGAAGACTTCCCTCATCTCCCGGCGAGGGTAGATGGCGCCCACCAGCCCTGAGGAGGCTCAGGACGGCGGGATTACATGCTCGCCTACAACACATATTCATGGAATGGAATAAGGAAAAACAGCGCAAGGCCAAAGACGCGCACAGGCCCATACATGTCCGCCACACGAAAGCAGGCGGTAGCGTCCCTGCGCAGGCAAAAAATGTGCGCGAAAGTTCTACACGCGCGAGAAGTTCCACACGCGATTGGGCCTGGGGGAGCGTGTGCGTGTATTTCAGGGGTGCGCGCGAAGTTCTACACGCGAATGGCCTGGGTGCGTGTATTTCAGGGGTGCGCGAGAAGTTCCACACACGATCGGGCCTGGGGGAGCGTGTGCGTGTATTTCAGGGGTGCGCGCGAAGTTCTACACGCGAATGGCCTGGGTGCGTGTATTTCAGGGGTGCGCGAGAAGTTCCACACGCGATAGGCCTGGGCGCGTGTATTTCAGAGGTGCGCGAGAAGTTTCACACGCGATTGGCCTGGGCGCGTGTATTTCAGGGGTGCGCGAGAAGTTCCACACGCGATCGGGCCTGGGGGAGCGTGTGCGTGTATTTCAGAGGTGCGCGAGAAGTTTCACACGTGATAGGCCTGGGCGCGTGTATTTCAGAGGTGCGCGAGAAGTTTCACAAGCAATTGGCCTGTGCGCGTGTATTTCAGGGGTGCGTGAGAAGTTCCACACGCGATCAGGCCTGGGGGAGCGTGTGCGTGTATTTCAGAGGTGCGCGAGAAGTTTCACACGCGATTGGCCTGTGCGCGTGTATTTCAGGGGTGCGCGAGAAGTTCCACACGCGATCAGGCCTGGGGGAGCGTGTGCGTGTATTTCAGAGGTGCGCGAGAAGTTTCACAGGCGATCGGGCCTGGGGGAGCGTGTGCATGTATTTCGGGGGTGCGCGGGAAGTTTCACACGTGCGTAGCCAACACCCACCCGCTGTGAAGTATTAGCATGTGAACCCCAACACCTGGAAAACACACGCACCACACCCCTCGGAAAGCACATACAGAGCAATGGAAATCCACGTGGGATCTCCAAGCCCTGCCAGGGCAACGCCCGTGCACGATACGTCACAGACGCGCTTACGCGCTAAGGGCCTTTGGTCCAATTACAGGCTGACGTGCAGAATTTTCACGTGCCAAATTACTCCGTATCAAGCTGGCCACGCGTAAGCACACGGAAGACCACGCTCCTGCCCAGAAGACCGAATTACTGCCCCCCAGAGCCCTGAGCACGCTCCCACCTGCCATCTGCTGCTGCCTGACTGCCTGCTGCCCACGTGCCCTGCCATTTGCTGCCTGCACATCAGCCAGGGGTGCTGTTGCTGTGACCCCCCCTGCTGGAACCGAAGACTCCCGACTGGGATTCCATCGCTCCACAGCCCAGCCCCAGGACCCAGTTGCCCACCCACTCCTGCCTCTGGGGTTGTCATGTCGGGCACTGCAACATCTGGCACCACTGACAACCCCCGGCCAGAGAGGCAGAGGGGCACCAGCTTCAGTGCCAGGGAAGTTGGTGTCCTGGTGGAGCAAGTCCTGGGGCAGTATGATGCCCTCTTCGGAAGTTCCCGCGCCGACAAGGAAGGACAGACTCGGATCTGGACGAACATCGTGACTGCCATCAACGTGGAGGGGGTGGCAGTCCGCGACTTCCAACATGTCAAGAAGCGCTGGGAGGACTTCAGGTCCAGGACCCTGAACAAGGCCCGGCGCCTCTTGAAGGCAGCGGATGCTAAGGGGCGCCGGGGCCACTTGTCGGAAGATCAGATGAGGGTCCTGGAACGCATATCCCCAGCGCTCCACGTCCAGGTCCTTGAGAGGCAGACCCGTCTGGAGTCAAGCGGTAAGTGTACATGCATCCAGATTGTGAGCTGTGCGTGTGGTGATGTTTCAGTAGTGTGCAGGTTGCACATCTGTTTGTATGGGGTCGAGTATGGGCGGGGGTGTACAGGGCCGTGAGGCTAACACATGCAAGGGCTGTAATGTGTGAGACATGGATGGTGCTTGTGTGTGTAGGCTTGCATGCCAAATGCAGTTGTGTGGGCACACATGTTTGGATGAATGTGTATGTAAGTAGACATGTTCGTGATGTCACGCATGTATGTTGTTTTCAGCTGCATGTATCAGCACTGTGTACATGTGCATTTGTGTGTATTTGACAAGGGTGCAACAGTGATGCAACATGGATGCATGTGACAGCGGGATTTGGAAGCCTGATTGGCAGATGTGACATGGATGCCCATCTGAACACTGCGACAGTTGGCAGAGGTGTACACATGCATGCAAGTGTGGTGGTGTGGGTACATGTGTAGTGCACTGCCTGTGTTGCATGTGATGTCTGGCTCAGCTTTGCCTGCTCATGCTGTTGTATGTGTATGGATGGTGATGGCTGTTGCGAAATGGCTGTGGTATGGCTCATGTGTGCGAGTTGAAATGACATGTGTGTTGGGGATTGTGATGGCATGTCTGAGGGTTGCCAATGCCACTCATGTACAACTGTCATGTGTGTATGTGTCCATTGTACAGTGCCCTGATGCCTGTGTTTTATTTCTCCCTGTCTGCAGCGTCAACTGATGAAGAGGGCGGAGAAGGTGCTGTGGAGCACAGCGGCGGGGATCCCACCGCCAGCCGGAGACGCAAGGCCTGGCTCCCCTCCCAGGTTGTGATCTCGCCGGGGAGTGAGGAGTCCGGTGCCGCGTCCCAGGCCGCAGCTGCCGGGGGGAGGTCCAAGAGGCAGAGGTTGGAGTTGGACTCCTCGGCAGCAGAAGGGGCAGCTGGGACCCCACAGGGCCCAACGGGGGAAGATGGCACGGAGTCATCCAGGTTGGTGGGGGGTTTGGTGGAGGAGGAGGCCGTGCAAGCAACAGAGACAGGGTCTGGAGTTGGGGATTCCACTGGTGCTAGTGGTTCAGTGCAGGACCAGGGAGAGGAGGCAGCACAGGCCGCCGCGGAGGTGCCTGTGTGCAATCCTGTCCCTGATCCTGTCCCGGCATCATCTTGCACCAGCAGGGATGCCTAAGTCCAGACCCGTTT
This sequence comes from Ambystoma mexicanum, assembly GCF_040938575.1. Lineage (NCBI taxonomy): Eukaryota > Metazoa > Chordata > Amphibia > Caudata > Ambystomatidae > Ambystoma > Ambystoma mexicanum. The sequence continues at coordinate 440,030,087 of NC_090932.1, read as the reverse complement.
TCAGGCAGGGGATGAGCTCACGACAACTGGCCTTCCTCTGCCTGCGCACATGGCTATCTGGGTCCGGGTTGAGCCTGTCCTGACTGGTGTGGCGTTGCGTCAGCGGGCCATGCAAGGTGACCTGCAGTCTTTTCATGAGGAGACTGCACGTCATCTAGAATGGCTCGTTGACCGCGTCGGCCTACTGGGACAGGTTACCCATGCCGGATTCCTCCGTTTGATAGGGCTTGCCGCGACCCCCTCCTCAACTGAACCCCCTATGCGCCAGTCGTCCTCCGTGCCATCTTCCCACCCATCAGTCACCTGGGTGCCCTGTGGAGCTGCCTCTGACGGTGCGGCCAGGCTGGTGGAGGAGGCATCCCTGCCACAGTCGGGAGTCGGACGTCCAGCAGGGGTGGCCACATCAACGACTGCACCCCAGCCAGCGGAGAATGTGCAGGCAGCAGAAGGCAGTGCACGGGCAGAGGCACAGCAGCAGCAGCAACGTGGTGGGAGCCATGAAGGCTCGGGGCCTTCGACATCGGAGGGGCAGGCATCGGCCGGAGGGCAGGAGGACCCAGGACAGAAAGTGTCTTCCGTGTGGCAGCGGTTGGGCCACGCCATAGATGCGGAGCGGCAGCGGGCGGAAGGGGCACGGCTCACGATGGTCAGGGCGGAGAACTCCATGCGGAGGGCCCTGAGGCGGGCCGAGTGCCTCGAGGCAATCCGCAGGGGGTTAGAGGTGGACACGTCGACGGCCCTGCGGACCCTCGGGGCCATGGAGGAGGACCGCCTTCGGGACATTGAGCTGGAGTTTGATGATGCCCTGGCCCGGAACATCCAAAAGTGAGCTGTCGGACTAGCCCGCTGCCCTTGTACATAGTTCTGTAGTTAGTGTTAGGTTTCCTTTGTTTTTGCATTTTTTTGGACCTTTTGAACAATGGGCCACATTTTTGTATATCGTTTTTTTTTATTAGGTAGTGTTGTTAGATAGGTTTCATTTCTTTTGTTGGGATCATGGACCCTGGCTTGTTCATCTGTACATAGTTCACTGTTGGATTTTCTTTTTATTTTACAATTTACCTATGGAGCAATGGCTTTCGATTATTATTTTCCATAGGATTTTCTTTTGTGGACTGTGACTTTGGACACCATTCCTTTGGATTATGATTTTTGGTTTTGCATTTTTTCACGGACATGCTTCTTTTTATTTTTTTACATTCCCATTTCTGTTTGTTTATTTTTGATTCAATTTATGTTTCCTTTACTACATATTTCTTGATCAAACTTCAATGTGTAGTATCATCTCATTGGTTTCATGCATATCATGATATGGGTTTTGAGATTCACTGACACCCATTGGGTGTATGTGAGGGACATGTGTTCGTTTCCAAACTTGCAATTGGTGTTCTATCATGTTATTGCCATTTCTAAGTGGGTGGATGCAATACTCGGGTGGGTGTTTTGCATTTGGAGGCTGACCATAGGGACCAGGGATCTAGATTGTGATGACATGTTGGCTGGGGAACATGAGTTGGGGCCTGGTGGAGGGTACACCACAGTGCTGGGGGGTGGGGGTGATGGGAGACATGAGTTGGACATGAGTGGGGGCCTGCAGGCAGGTGCCCCACAGTGCTGGGGGAGTGGGGGTGCAGGGGAACATGAGTTGGGGCCTGTTGGAGGGTGCACCACAGTGCTGGGGGGTGGTGGTGCAGGGGAACATGAGTTGGGTGCCTGGTGGAGGGTGCCCCACAGTGCTGGGGGGTGGGGGTGCAGGGGAACATGAGTTGGGGCCTGGATGGAGGGTGCCCCACAGTGCTGGGGGGTGGGGGTGCAGGGGAACATGAGTTGGGGCCTGGTGGAGGGTGCCCCACAGTGCTGGGGTGGGGGTGCAGGGGAACATGAGTTTGGGCCTGGTGGAGGGTGCTCCACAGTGCTGGGCGGTGGGGGTGAAGGGAGACATGAGTTGGACATGAGTGGGGGCCTGCTGGCAGGTGCCCCACAGTGCTGGGGGGTGGGGGTGCAGGGGAGCATGAGTTGGGGCCTGGTGGAGGGTGCCCCACAGTGCTGGGGGGTGGGGGTGCAGGGGAACATGAGTTGGGGCCTGGTGGAGGGTGCCCCACAGTGCTGGGGGGTGGGAGTGCAGGGGAACATGAGTTGGGGCCTGGTGGAGGGTGCCCCACAGTGCTGGGGGGTGGGGGTGCAGGGGAACATGAGTTGGGGCCTGGTGGAGGGTGCCCCACAGTGCTGGGGGGTAGGGGTGCAGGGCAACATGAGTTGGACATGAGTGGGGGCCTGCTGGCAGGTGCCCCACAGTGCTGGGGGTGCAGGGGGACGAGTGGGGGTGCAGGCTAGTCCCCCGTGGTGTGGGCTGCCTGCAGGGGCCGTGGAGGTTGTGGAGCGAACACCTGGGAGGACCCACACGGCCAATTCACGTGTAGTACTCCACGGAACCCCTGAAATACACGTACCCTGCTGATGTCGCGTGTGAAACTTCCCGCGCACCCCAAGATACACATAGCCGGGACATTCGCGTGTGGAACTTCCAGCGCACCCCTGGAATACACGTACCCTGCTGATATCGCGTGTGAAACTTCCCGCGCACCCCTGGAATACCCGCACCCAGCCCAATCGCGTGTAAAACTTCCTGCGCACCCCTGAAATACACGTAGCCAGCCCAATCGCGTGTGAAACTTCTCGCGCACCCCTGAAATACCCGCACGCAGCACAATCGCGTGTGAGACTTCCCGCACACCCCTGAAATACCTGCACCCAGCCCAATCGCGTGTAAAACTTCCCACGCACCCCTGAAATACACGTACCCAGCCCAATCGTGTGTGAAACTTCTCGCGCACCCCTGAAATACACGCACCCAGCCCGTTCGCGTGTGAAACTTCTCGCGCACCTCTGAAATACGCGGGTGCATGTATTTCAGGGGTGTGCGAGAAGTTCCATACGCGATTGGCCTGGGCGCGTGTATTTCAGGGGTGCACGCACCCGAAATAAATACACGCACACGCTCCCCCAGGCCAGATTGCGTGTGGAACTTCACGCGCACCTCCGAAATACACGCACCCAGCACGATCGAGTGTGGAATTTCTCGCGCACCCCTGAAATACACGCACCCAGGCCATTCGCGTGTAAAACTTCTCGCGCACCCCTGAAATACACGCACACACTCCCCCAGGCCCGATCGCGTGTGGAACTTCGCGCGCACCCCCGAAATACACACGCCCAGCACGATCGCGTGTAGAACTTCACGCGCACCCCCGAAATACACGCGCCCAGCACCATCGCGTGTAGAACTTCTCGCGCACCCCTGAAATGCACGCGCCCAGGCCAATCGCGTGTGGAACTTCTCGCACACCCCTGAAATACATGCACCCAGGCCATTCGCGTGTAAAACTTCTCGTGCACCCCTGAAATACACGCACACGCTCCCCCAGGCACGATCGCGTGTGAGACTTCTCGCGCACCCCTGAAATACACGCACACGCTCCCCCAGGCCAGATCGCGTGTGAAACTTCTCGCGCACGCGTGTTCCCAAAACCCGTAATACACGTTCCCCGCTTTGCGTTTGCTGTTTGCCAGTCCGGTAAACTGGTACAGGGTTGGCGCAGCCCTTTGCGATGGTTTTGCAATCTTGATGGCTTTTCCTTGCGCGAGGGCGTTCTTGGGGGCGTAACTGGCGCTGCTGCAGGGTCGCTGTGCCACTCTGCGCCACGTCTGCTTTTGGAGGCGAGAATCCATGAATACGCTGTGCGCGGAAATTGATTTTATCCCACGCGGTTGGCGCAGACATTCGCACGGGCACGCTGTGCGCCAGCCGCGTGCGACACTTTTGTGCGAATTTCCATGAATTACCCTGTTGGTGTAATAACTTGGTAACGGTCTAATTTGGCAGATAAATGGTTAGTCATTAATATCTGTAGCTCTTTCAACATTGAGGGTGCACATGAATGCCGAAATAATGTAGTAATATTAGGCTGTTGGTGGAAAACAATTGGTTCTGACAATATCTTGTCCTAAATGGTTTATATTGAGTGAAGGTGGAGTATCTAGCTGTTGCTAGTGGGGAAATCCATTTTTGTGCTACTGGTGCCGAGCTCAGACATGTAAAGATATAGAGGTATTGCCTGTGGGTAATTGTTAGGAGGATGGAATATGATAATGTTTAATGGACAAACCAGTGAAGATATTTGTGGTAACATCATGTAGCACAGAGGTAGTCAGAGACCGACCTTAGACACTTTTTTTTTACTATCAGAAAGTTTTTGGGCACTAGGTCATAGTCTCCACATGCACTTCACTCTATTAGTTTTTCATTTTGTATTGCTTTTTACTTGTTACTAAGTTTATTAGCTGCACGGTCACTCATTTGTAGAGGTTCTGCCCCCACCACTCATTTGGATTGGAGTTTGTTTGTACACGAATACCTTGCGCTTGTTTTAGATGGATTTCATATCTACAGAGTTGGTTTAGTTCGGTGAAGTTTATTTTGTATCTAAATTGGTCAGCGGGCACGTGTTTCAATCCCTCTGGGTCCTTTTCAATGCTAGGGTGTTTTTGTCTATATACCACGTCTTTGGACTGTGGTCTGTAAGTATTTTACGATGGTCCGGTTGGGCTTTGCTGTGGTGCGGTCTTCCGCGGGTGTGTTATTGTGTCCAGAAGAAAGAGAAGGCATAGAGGGCTTGTTTTCCGGTCCTTTGCTTTTTGCAGCACTGAATTTCAAGTCTGCACGTGTCCTGACTTCTGGTGGTGCACTGTCCACCAGAGATGCAGAGTTTCTCTGCGAGGTAACTGTAAGACTTGAGTCGACTGCCTTATATATGATGCAGCAAGACTTGAAGGTGATTTGTGCGTGCATTAGGAGCCAATGAAGGTCGATGAGGGCCAGGGTGATCTGGTCGTACCAGTTTAGACCTTGAAAGGTTTGTAGCTAAGTGTAGGGCACTTCTCGGGGGCACAAGGGAGAATGATGGGAGGTCTTCAAGGAGTACATTGCCCCCATCCCGGTGGGATAGGATCAGTGCTTGAACAGTGGATCTAAAGCTGTCTGGTGGGAGGAAGAGCTTGACTTTTTGCAGGTTGGAGTTTTCTGAGCTATGTGTATCTTGAAGGAGAGGTGTTTGTCGATGTGGAACCCAAAGGACTTGATGCAGGAGGTGAGCTTGGGTTTGAAGTACTCAGAGTTCATGTTTGATAGCCAGGTCTGTATGTCTGGGTGTTTGGTGTTGTTGGTGAGGAGTAGGAACTTGGTCTTGGATGGGTTGAACTTCAAGTATGTGCTGGGGATCAAGATTGGATCAGCGAGAGGCAGTTTTTGAGCCTATAGATGTCTTTGTTGGAGTCTTGAGGTATAGCTGTGTGCATTCGCCATATTGGTGGATCTGGATGTTGTTTGTGGCTAGGAGGGCTCACAGTGTCTCCATGTATAGATTGAAGATCACTGTGGAGAGGATGGAACCCTGCAGGACTCCATAGGTGATGGGTAGCTTTGGAGATCTAGAGAAGTCCATCGGCACAAACTGGTTGCGGTTGGCGAGGTAGGACTTGCACCAGCAGAAGACAAGGTTGCTGATCCCCATGTGTCGATAGGGTGTCCGTAAGTACCTGGTGGTCTACTGTGTCAAAAGCGGACAAGAGGTTGAGTAGAACCAGAAGGCAGGGGTGGCCATCATCAAGAATGTTGAAGGTGTTGTCAATAACCTGTTGTCTCTGTGCTGCATCTGGGTCTGAATCCAGATTGGTAGGTTTGGGGGAGCTTGTTAGTGTTTATGTGTTGCTGTAGTTGTGCGGCTGCCTCTTTCTCAATGATCTTACCTAGGAAAGGAAGATAGGTGATGGGGCGATAGTTACCTTGGTTGTCGGTTATTAACTTTCTTGCACAAGCCATTACCCTTGAAGGTTTGCAGCCTTTCCAACTGTGAATCCCAAAACTTCTCCACCCTTTTTTTAAGTCCCATTCCTCTATAGAGATTGTGGGAATCTACCCATAACCACCTGTTTTGTATCTGTCCTCCTGATAGCAGTTCTGGAGAGGACTGGTGGGCTGTTTCTCTCCCTTTTCATGTCAAGGTATCCACTCTAGTGGAAAGCAGGGTCCCCTAGAACCCCAAGCAGGTTGCAGTGGCAGTGAGGTTGGTGGTTAGTCCTGTGACAGTTAGCCCCTCATGTGTTTGTGCTATGCTACGAGACATTGAAAGGCCTGGGACCGGCCCTCCTTCAGTGAGTCTCCGGCTTCTGGGTATCAGGTGTCCTACCAGGGATTGTTCCTCTGGTGTGGATGAGTGTGGGTGCATTAGCTCTGATGAGATTCCTTGGTCTGAGGCAACATGTATGGTGTATGGTCTCTGGTGGGTCTCGTGAACTGAGTATGGCCCCGCTGGTAGGGGGTTGTTACAGAGCACTTGTGCATATTTGCTCTGCAGCATACTTATACTCTGCTCACAACTCTAGTGTTTCTGTATTATGGGGCAGCTGATGAATTGGGTGGTGTGCGAACCCTATCTAGGGCATCCACACACTACCTACTTCAGAGTTAATGGGGTTCAGGCAACAGCAGATTGGGGTGAGTGGCCCCACTCAGAGCATTCATGGTCAAGTGCCCTGTGCACCCGTAAATGTACAGTCCTACTTATAGAGCACTCTTCACTTTCTTGTTGACAGTTGGAATAACACCATTTCTTAAACATGCCTGCACACAGCTGGATGTGACTCACAACTTCTCGCATGTTGGCTGATCCATCTACCATAGGCACACTTGCAGGGAAGAGGAAGCACCAGAAAGCCACCTACACTCCTGATTTCTCTTATCCTTCTTTGCAAAAGAAACATACAATGAGAGTGGAGAGGTCCAGTTATGCAGAGCACTTGCAGTAGCTTATCAGTTGGACACTAATAGAAGAGGCAGTGGGCCTCATTACGGGTCCAGCGGTAACCCTTCCGGTGCTATGGGCGGGTTGCCGCCAGACCTATAATAATTTACTGGCACCTGTCTTCACGGTGCCACCGGCTCATTATGAGTCCACTGGCCCGGGAAGTCAGGCGCTGGTAAATTGTAAGTCTCCATTACCATAGAGTTCTATGGGACTCTATGGGAGTGGGGACACGGAAGCACCAGCACCGTTGCTAACGGTGCCGGTGCTTTCGTGAAGGGTTTGCCTACCGTGACCATTGCGTCCAGCAGGGTCAGATCTGTCGGGCACAGCAGCAACGGCAGACAAACAGGTAGCTTGCCGGTCCGGAAACAAGGGTGCCGCGAGCACGCGTGAACCCCCATGCCGGTAATGGCCATACCGCCATGGTGCTAAAGGCCCTCCAACCCCCCCATAGCACCATCACGGGACCCGCCAATACCACCTCCGCCTAGGAGTCACCCCTTAATACCGACCCGGTAATAACATCATGCTAATACCGGGCTCTTAATACCGGACCCAGAAGTAACGTCATCGCATCGGAACGGGATATCGCCGGCGGCCATCTTTAAAAACACAATTCATTGCAATCCTCCCAAACCACCAGTTGTGTTCAGGAGAGACCAGTGCCAATCCCTTCACCATGTCAAAGGCTACTAGGAAAACAACTCCACGCCTGCGCAAAAAGAGTTTTTCAGATGATGAACTGAACATGCTGGCGGACACCCTTGCCGCCCATGCAGAGGAGATCAACCTGCAGAACCTGAAAAGGGAGGTGCAGCAGTGCAAAAAGGAGATCTGGGAGGAGGTAGCCCGCAAGGTCTCGGCAGTCTGCACCACCCCACGGACAGTGAAAGACTGTAAAAAGAGGTGGGATGACCTCCGCCTCAGGGTACGGAATATACTGGCCAGCAATAGGAGGGAGGCCATGGCCACAGGCGGGGCTCACCACTCACCTGCCAAAATGTCATGCTGGGAGGAGACGTGCAGCACGTTTATACAGATGGAGTCGATCGAGGGCTTCGGGGAGATGGAGACGGGTGCCGCAACATCTGGCAATGGAAGTGAGTGACCCTGCAGATCCCAGTAGGGGAAACCATGATGTAGCACAAGTGATGTCGAAGAGAGTCTATGCAAGGCAATGCTTGTCCAACACACATAGACATATCCTTGTTCAGATGGAGGCCAAAAACCTGCCACACTGAAATGCATGTTGAGTGCCAATCCCATTACCAACACACAGCCAACACACACGGACCGTGCCCATGTAATACATCACACAAACCCCAATACAACGGCATGCCACCTGCCATGCAGCAAATGCCAAAATGCCCCCTTCATACTTCCCTGTGTGACACACATGTAAGATATGAATGCATGATAAATGAAATACTCCACAGCACCATACGATGCATCTTGCATGTAAAACCATGACTAATGCCCTGCATCTCTTCTACCCCCGAGGCACCGATGGAAAAGATGCCAGTGAGGAACCAACCACAAGGGCATCCACGTCCCAGCAGAAGACAACGGCCACCGACAAATCCACCTCCGGGGCAGCCTCACAGCCCACACCAACACCCAGGGAGAGTGGCCAGGCCATGGCCGCACATGAGGGCCCCACATCAACGCCTGACACCATGGACACAGAGCTGGCTACACCAGTGGAAGGCGAGGCTGTTGACACACTGAGTAACATAGATACTGCAGTGGAAGAGTTTGTGGACCACGATGGACTGACCCATGTGCCATTTCCACACTCGCCAAGCCCCGTGTCCACCCCCCAACCCCACAATCAGCCCTCACCCACCAGCAGCAGTGCAGATCCCTTGCGGCACCATTCGGACCTCAGCAGCCTCCCCGAGGACAGCGCGGCCAATGAAGGCCTAGTCGCAGCACCCTCGGCCACTGCTGCTCCCACCACCAATCTTGAGGAACGGTAGTGAGGGTGGAGGCTAGACAGGACTCTATGTTGGACCTTCTCCGACAATATGTCGTGGACGGGGAGGACGCGAGGCGTGAGATTGCCCAGGTCATGGCGGCGACCACAGCTGCCATAGCGGCGAACACAGCCGCCGTCAATGCCTCTGCATTGATGATGCGAGACAGTCTGGGGGCCGTCACGCAGGTCTTCACCTCCATCCTGCCGCACATGAAGCAGTCACAACCCGCTCCAGCCATGCAAATAACCACGGCTTCCACCCCTTCTACCACATCCGCTTCCTCTGCACCCACTTCCTCTGCACCCTCCAGCCCTGTGGGTCTAACAAGACGGAGTGCCAGGCACTCAGAAATGCTGCCCCCGGACATCAAGAAGTCCAGGAAATAGTGTGGGACATTTATGGGAGTGGGTCAGATGTTGTTGACGGCGAATGGGTGTATTAGGGGGAGTTCACAGGGGGGTTTTGGGAGTTCACTTGGGGTTGCTCTTTCTGCAGTTGATATCAATACACCCGTTGTGTTAAAAATCATTCAATGGCTGGACATTGTTCATTTTGTGTGTATACATTTAATTTATGATGGTGTACAGTGCCCAACTCCCCACATTCCCTGTGTGCATGTCCACATGGACACAGTGTACAATGTGTCACTGACACATATCTATCAACATCCCTGTGGGTCAGAAGTATTCGTCAATCAGTGATTGGCGTACTGCACGGCCCTCCTGTGCATCACGTACTGGCAGGGGTGCTGCTTCTCCTCCGTCTTCATCCTCATCATCCTCACCCGGTGCTTGCATGTCAATGTCAGGTGGCAGTGGTACATTTCTCCGGACGCACATGTTGTGAGCATGACACAGGCCATGGTTATCTTTGCCACCTTCTCAGGCGTATAAAGGAGTGCTCCACCAGACCTGCTTAGGCAGTGGAACCGCACCTTCAACAGGCCAAAGGTCTTCCCAATCACAATACGGATACGGGTATGTACCCGATAGTACTCCTCTTATGGCTGTCCTGCGGGTTCCGCACAGGGGTAAGTAGCCACGGCTTCAAGGGATATCCTCCATCACCTGCAAGCAAATACAAATAGGTCTATGTGAGTCACTCTGAGCTGCCACCTTCAGGATTCACAGTCATGGCCGCAGCTATTTGCTGTCGACATGCACATGTCACTGTATGTATGAATGAATATTGTTTAGATGCATTCTATACTGCAATATGGTGTGGTAGTCTGGATGGCGTTGTACAGATGATGCAGGGTGGATTCTTGCATGCTGATGCGGATGTACTGTGGTTGCAGGACGATGTTTTGCCTCCCATTTTTGCTGTGTATACTACACTGTGCATGGTCACACTAGCCACGTTGGCACAGTTGCAATCATATTTAGTCATGCATTGCTTGACATACCCATGGTGGCCAGGTTGTGCATCTTACATGTTGTCATTGATAGAAGTAATTGGTCCAATGTGTGCCAGTGATGTGTTATGTTGGGGTTGGGAGGTTCAGGTCAGGAGTGTTTAGCTCTGCGTGCATTCTCCCCTCACCGTCCATTCCCACCCAGGTGGAGTATGCACCCCCCCATTCTCACCCAGGTGAAGTATGCATCCCCCCATTCCCACCCAGGTGGAGAACGCATCCCCCCATTCCCACCCAGGTGGAATATGCATCCCAACACATCACCACCCCGATGCACTGCCATGGGCCAGTCAGGCTACTCACCAAGCAGCCAGGCACGTCGTCCAGAATGTCGCTCCAGGTGACGGGGTAGTGTGGAGTTACGCAGCACCATGGCATCGTGTGTTGATCTGGGATGTCGGGCGCAGCAATGTGTGATGATCTTGCTGGAGTCACATACCATCTGCACATTGATGGAGTGGTATTGCTTGCGATTGCGGTACACCGCCTCTACGGCATGGGGAACTACCAATTCTACATTGGTGCAGTCCAGGGCACCAGCACATTTGGGCATGCCTGCCAGTGCATGGAAGCCTACTTTGGTGTCGGCTATCTCCTGGGCAGTCTGTGGTAGGGATATGTGGGTGATAGCATGCTTCAGGAGGGCATTCAGCACTTGGTTCAGCATGTGTGAAAATAGTGGTTGTGAAATGCCATGCAGCTGCCCCACTGTGTGCTGGTAGGTGCCTGTGGCCAGGAAGTGGAGCACAGACACCACCTTTAGTAGCGGGGGGATGGCAGTGCGTAATTCTATGAGGCTGACAATGTCATTGTGTATCATGTCCACTACAGTGGTGATGATGTCCCGGTCCAACCGGTACAGGGTGTGGATCTGCTCAGGGGTTAGATTGAATGGACTGGGTCTGATGTGAGGGATTGGTGGCTGCCTACGAGGTACTACGTGCTGCACTGGTGGTAATTGCTGGGCCTGTCTCACCCTCCTTCTCCTCCTGCATCTCCTCTGTGCTGCCTGTTGTTGCTGCTGTAGTTGTTGTTGTAGTTGCTATTGTTGCTGTAGTTGTAGCAGTATAGGCATGTACTTCAGCCCCATGATTGCAACAGATAATGGTATCATTTTGGTGTAGGATGGGGTGTCTTGTGTGGGTGTACTCCTTTTATACTGGGCCAGGCTCCATTGACTCCACCTGTGGTGATTGTGTGCACCTGTGGCAGTTGGCTTGATTGCAGATTGCTGTTTACGTGTGGTCCGCGATGCCTGTATGGCCGCCATCATGCAGGCCCTAATTACCGCCTTCGGGATGCCGGTAATTGCATGCCTGCGTGGCTTGTGATGTCCTCCTATTACCGGCATCCCGGTATTTACTCCACGAAGGAGTGCGTGTACGTGCGCATGCCGGTATGAGGGGGCAAGGTACGGACGGTGGCGGTATTGGCAGGTTGTCGGGTCGTAATGCCCCGGACCTGTTAACGATGCCGCTATTACCATTCCACCTTCCTTTTTTGATTACCTCCATTCTCGTAATGAGGCCCTATGAGTCTTTTTCAGCGTAATTACCGCCGGCGGAATTATCACCGATTTGTGGCCGTTTTTTTAGCAGACAGTTGGCTTCATTACAAGTTTGGCGGTATCTAGGCAGTACATCCACCCAGATAACATCAAAATGTATTACCGTTACTGCCACTCAGATAACAAGTGGCGGTGGCAGTAAAAAAAAACATTTATTTAGTCCATAGGACTCAATAGGGCATTGTTGACAGAATTGGCAGAATTACCTCAGCGGTAATTCCGCTGCAGTATGCAGTAATGCAGCCACCAATAGGCAGAACGTGTGTGGATTTAACTTCAGCTCATAACTGGAGGTGAATCCTACAACTTTTTGCCCACCTTATAGTTGGGTAGTGCAGTAATGCGGCAGTATAGGGTAACACCGCCACATTTAACTGGCACCGCCCAACTCGCAATGAGGTCCTACTGGTAGGATTTACCTCCAGCATGATTGTGGATGTAAATCCCCCAATCCAGGGTCATATTCATAGTATGGCGGTGGGGGAAAAGTGGCAGTAATTCTGTTACTGCCAATCTATCCTCATACTGTGATACTTGTAATGAGCTCAAGTGTTGGTTATCAACTTGAAAGTTGCATCTGGTTCTGATGCAGACACTTCAAACGTAGTCACTGTCTGCCACACACAATTAGGTTTGGTTGCCATTTTAGAAGACATACTCTCATACTGAGAAAGGAAGAGGGGAAGCTTTGCCAATCAACCTAAGTCTCCTGCCTGAAACGAACTCTGAGTCCATGGTCTGGTATCAGCTTCTGTGGTCATGCTAGCCACTCACCTGCATCTTCGCCCCCTGATTTTCCATCTAGACAGATGTTGGTATCAGAGTTCTCAGAACTTCGAAGGGCTGGACCTCTTGACAGACTCCTTCAGGGCTCAACTACCGTAGTGTAAGGACCACGCAAACTGGTTGAAATATTTTCCGCTCAACCCCTCTAAACCCCAGGTGCTCACAACATATGCCAGCTGGGGAGTGTTCCTGGGTCTCGAGACTGCTCATGGCCTTTGGCCACAGTCAAAGAGTTAGATGATCTCCAACTACAGAGAACCTGAGCCAGTCTTCCAAGCTTTTCTTTGCAAAGATCCAGGGATGTGCTGTGTTTGTCAAAATGGGCAAAACATTCTCTCTACTAATTGCCAGGGGGAACATGGTCTAAGACACTAGAAAAGATTGCCTGGACCTTAAATGCTCTTCTTCCTGTAGCAGCGTAGTTGGATAGCAATGGCCTATGTTAGTCAAGGCTCAACCTTAGGTCTTTGGACCAATATGTTAAACTAGAATACCCTAACCGTCCAGTTGCGCCATTAACACAAACTGTTTACTACTTCTAATAATCATTACAGAATTGTCACAACAAGAATAGTTTTATTCCAAAGGAACCTCATGAAAAACACTAGACTTTCCTGCTAGGTTAAATGGGTCAGATGAACTATATGAATTAGCCCTGAAAAAACCTGTAATAGGATGAAACACGTGTTGGCTGTAACAGCACAACGTTCTTATATGAATACAACTATTCTTTTTTAAGAGTAACAATTCTGTAATGATTATTAGAATTAGTAAACATTTTGTGCTAATGGCGCAAGTGGTTGGTTAGGATATTCTAGTTCCAAACATGGACATGTTTGCGTCAGCCGAGAACTCTCTATTTCTCCCGTGTTCAAGGTTCAGGGAGATGTTGGCTTGTGGGACAGATACTCTTGCCATTGTTTGGCTGGCGGATTTAGTTTGTGCCTTTTCCACAGTTCCCTAATTTCCAGGAGCCTGGCTAATTTCAGTGGCAGCAGATGCTGTGTCATTTTAATGACCACTCATTGGTCCAGTTGAGCCTGGTTAACACAGGTAATAGATTTCTTGGTCTCTGCGCCTTTGATTCTCCTGCAGGTTCATACTCCGGTGAGTAGGCCAGATGGTTCACTGTCAAAATACAGCTGTTTGAAATGGGTGACTTGGTAGTTAAAGGGGAGGAGCTAAGGTGGCAGGTAATACGTCTCAGGAGGATAGCTCAGGGGCAAGACAATGCGGAGCAACACAGGTTCGGTCCCCGGGTATGTGCTTAGAATTCTCTGAGTATCAAGTGCGTTATAAATAACCAATTACAATACTTGAGGGGCTATCTGGGGGTTGCACAGAACTCCTACCCTCAGGTTTTATGCTCGCCTTTTGGGTTCTTTGATGGCCTGGTGCCGACATCCTGGGAGACCTACCCCTGGAGCACACATTGAAGCATTGAAAAACACACCTGTCCTGTCATATCTCACATGCAGATCAATCAGTTATAGACCAGGCAGAAGTGAGTGTGTTTGGGGGCCTGGTTTGTGACGGTTGCGTGTACCCTGGTTAAGGAAAAGACACACACACTGATACACACAACGATCTCTAGCAGGATTTTTTCAATCGGATATCTAATTTACGTCCCCTGCCACCACAATAGAGCCTGCAGACTCACGGTATGCATCTTCCTTCACTTCACATGCAGGACGCATATACAAGGCTAAATGAAAACTCTTTAAGTGAATTGTAGTCCGTTTCCCGTGCAGCAATCAATCCCACGCCTAATGACCTATGATATAATATCATTTGCAGAGTCTAATTAGAGAACTCGAGATTCTTTGGCCCTATGTCGAGCACACAATGATTTTTCTCTCTTCCAATCTTCCTCATGAAGAATTTCTGAGAGGTCTGTCATTTTTAAATATACTTCGTGAAGACAATGCGCATTTCATAGAGCTTGGAGCGTGCTGGGAGGGAAGGGTACCGCTCGTGATGCATGTGCCTAACGTAATTAAAACAATTGTCTGGCGGCATAAAACCTAAGTGATAGCATCAGGGAAGAGCAACGGTTTTGCGCGTGCCATGCTCGTTGGCTCTTACGTTCCATCACCTGACTTTTCCATGCAGACGCAAGGTCAAGGTCTTTCTTTGCCCAGAGGAGCAGGGGGAAGAGGGGCCAGTCACAAAACATAGTTGAGCACGCTGCCTCCAAGCATCAGAGCCTCAGTATGCTGTGCATTCTCGGGGAATGTGGGCAACCATTGTTGCTTTGAATATCCCCTGTGGTGGTGTCATAAGGGCTAGTTATGAATCCTCACCCAATTGACCACACCTATTATCGGGCATCTGTTACTGGACACAAAGGGGCAAGTGTTAGTAAATATTGAACCTAAAGCAACAAAAGGTTTGAAGGACGAAAAAAAAAGCCCAAAGCTATTGCTGACTTGCGGGATTCCTAACATTCTCACATTTTGATCACATTTTACCCCCTCTAAAATTCCAACATGAATTATTCACAATTCCATGATATTGCTCTAACCTCGCAGCTGAAATTCCCACTAAATCACAAAACTGTGAATAACTGGTGGGGTAAACCCACGTGTTTTCTGGTTTAGCGTCCCAAGTTGTCTACATGTAGAATTATCATTTTTTTCTGCAAAAAAGGTGAAGTGAAAATGAGTGCAACATTTTTCTTTATTATTTGAAGTTTCTCTGGCCCCTTCTCATGATGCTTTCAAGAAACCCACTAACGGGCAAAGGGGGGAAAACAGCACATATTTCTCAAAGATCAACACCATTTTTCATGGTGTTGTCGCCCCAAGGTCTGAATACTAATTCTGTTACTCTTTTAGGTCTATATGATGCTGTCACACTTGTCATGTCAGCCATAACTAAGCTTCATAGACCTAGCACAAGGGCCATATGAGCAGCTATGGGCCCTGAAGACTGAGTTTCCCACTGCTTACTTTCACCCTTAAATATCAGCATCCTCAACCATGGGTCACCCCATTCACACACTCTCTCCACACAGACATTTCTCGGCTGCTGCGCAAATGGAGGTGTACCCACTCGCATGAGGACCAGCAACTCTACTTCTCAGACCTGAACCCTCTCAATTCCACTCATGATAGAGCAAAAAGGGAATTCTACCTAATCACCATTGACTTTCACTCCAGGGTACGCTGAACTCACTCCACACTGCTCCGAAGTCTATGGGCCTCATTACAACTCACCCGGTATGGAAACAACGGTGGCGGTAAACGCGACTGCCACCGTTGTTTCCATACCGGATGATCACGACTCCTGCAGGCGGTGGCGTTAATCCCGCCAGGTCTGACCTGGCGGGTTGAACACCTCCTGCCTGCAGGCGGACGAGGAAACACCTGCACCATCACGAGTGCCGGTGTTTCCATGATCCCCATTCCCATTTAGTCCTATGGGACTCAATGGGAATGGGGATTTACACCACTCCGCCTCCGGAATTCGCGGGTCACCCGGGTTGTAATGCCCCGGGAATCACGGAGGTGGAATGGTAATACGAGTCCGGCGGTAACCAGATGGTTTTACCGCCTCGGTTACCGCCGGACTCGTAATGAGGCCCTATGACTTTCAACTCCAATGTCACAGCTAATGACCTAGCTGAATACTTCTCTGTGGAAACCTAAAAAATTAGGGACTTTCTCCTGACCTTCCTCACCCTCCCACCTACATTTTACACTCAGCCTACTCTGCCATCGTCCTCTGCATCTACCTCCAACTTTTGTAACACTAATACTGTTAGTAGCCCTATCTCTACTGTGCCCTATTAGACACTCTTGCGCCCCAGCTAGTCAAGCCTACTCCCCCGTCAGTGGCCTCTAACCTCGCTGAACTCTTCCCCCTGTCCTTTGACTCTGCTTGTTTTCCCTCTGTTTTCAAAACAGTCATGGTCATCCCTCTCCTAAAAAGCAAGGGGCTGACCCAAACCTACCTGCTAACTTTCACCCTGTGTCTCTCCTTCCGCACTACTCTAAAGTGTTTGAAAGGGTTGTGTTCATCACCTTACCAATATCTTAGACATCCACAACCTTAGTGAAACCCTACAAGCAGGTTTCTGCTCCTATCACTCCATCGAAAATGCTCTCATTAGTGTGTTCAACTTCATTGCCTCTGTTAATCACTCCAACCTATCCTCTATCCTAATTCTCCTTGACCTATCTACTGCCTTTGACACAGTCAATCACTCTGATCTCCTTAAAACTCTCTTTCTTCTTGGGATTCGTGATCAAGACCTTGCCTGGATTGAATCCTACCTCGCACCTCACTGATTTTCTGTCTCCTGAAGCAACAACACCTCTCAACTCACTCCTCTAATTGTTGATGCTCCACAAGCTCTGTCTTGGATCTGCTCCTCTACACTGTACACCTCCGGTCTTGGTGAACTAATCTCATCCTTTGGGTACTCATACCAACTCTACGTGGATGACACCCACATCTTCTTTCCTTTTCCTGATGTCTCCTCTGATCTCTCTATCAAAATTTCCAACTGTCTCTCTGGCATTAAATATTTGATGGATTGGATCTGATGTTAAACTCTAGCAAAACACAGGTGCTCTTCTTCCCTGCCAAAAGCTCTCTCTCACCTTTTCCTCAGCCTATACAGTGCCCACCCAACATTCTCCCCTACTCTTCTTCAGCTAGAAACCTCAACGTCATCCATGACCCTATTCATACTTTCTCTACTTTCATCTCCAAAACTGGAACAGTAGCTTGCCTCAACCTCCTAAATATTAGGAAAATCAGGCACCTCCTTCCTTTTAACACTGCCAATTATCTCTTAAGCACTCTTGTCTTCTCCAAACTGGACTGATGTACCAGCATCCTCTCTGGTCTCCTGAACTATGCTTTCTGTGCTCTCGGCAAGATCATTAACTTTGCTACCAGGACTCTCTTTGAACTCCCTCACTTCACACCTACTTCCTCATACTGTCACCTGGCTGGATGGCTGACGATGCAAAACAGGACCAATTTTAAATGTATTCTCCTTGTTCACAAATCTAATCATGGTAAGGCACCACTGTATCGATCCTCCTCTATCCAACTACACAAGCTGTTCTGCCTCCTCACATACCCTTGTGGCCCCTTGCCTTCCCTGTGCATTATTTTGCTTCAGCTCTTTCTATGTTCTTGCTCCACTTGCATGGAATTCTCTTACCCCGGACATCTGAGAAACAGTCCACACGGATTTGTTCAAAACCAAACTAAAAGTCTACCTTCTCACCTCTGAGTTACCCTCTTAAACTACAACTCATCTGCCTGCTAGCTAACATTGTTCCCTTGCCTCTAAACTGTCTCTGTCCCTCACTTCCTCTGCCTCCACTCTAGCACTTCATCCATAAGGGTCACATCCTGAGCACAGCTGGCTGTACCTCCTACCTACACTTAAAAATGCACAATGTTGGCTTCCTTAATTTATGTATGTCCCCAATTTAATCCACTCAGCAACCTGGTCTGAATGTCCCTCAAATTCCCCCCATTGTAAGAAGCTCACAGCTTCCTGTCAAATCTGCTGATTTCTTATCTATTGTACGTTATTTTGTGATCAAAAGAACATTATTCCTCTAGTATATAAATAAAACAAATAAATAAATAAATACAATGCATGAACGCAGAAAGTGAGTTCAATGAGGTCTTCAGGGCTTGTAACTGCCCATACGGCCTGAGGGTATGTTCTTTAATGCTATTATGTTCTGGGTTGCAGGGGGGTACAAAAGACAAAAGAAAGCAAAAAAAGCAATCGTCCTGGAGTGGTTGCCTGGAACTGTCTTATTCTCAGCAAGCAAGTACACTGTAATTCTGAAGAGATTGGTTTAATTCCCAGTCGGGATGTCTCCGGTGGTGTGGCCTGGCAAGTCAACTGAATGGTAGGTAGTGGCGGTAAAGCTAAATCGAGCCGCATCTGCCAGGTGTAGCCCAGTGAAACGTTTTGAACAATGGGACGGAGTAATCCTCCCCTACATAGGATTAAGGTAAGGAGGGGGGATGGCTGGGAATTTAGAGAGCCTGGGCAGAGTCAACCAGGTGCATTCCAAGCAACCTGGGGAGCAGTGCTAATGCCAGAGCACACAGTGTGGCTCTCCTGTGATGAGAGAAAGAGCACCTCGCCGAGATCCCCGCACCTCTGGCAACAGGGCTCTCTGCGTGGCTCTCCCTCTCATTAAGGAAGGGCTACGGCGAGAGCCATGCATCCATCTCAGTGACATTCAGGGAATGAGGTGGCTTCCCACTATTTGTCCAATTCACGAGCGATACAGAATTTACAAGCCATACCAGTTCTTATGGCTATGGAATTGGCCAATGAGGAAGTGCCACATCACCACCCAGGACATGTTATGTTATAGCCTTATAGACCGAGGTGGAGTCAATATTGCAGGATAATGACCCGCCAGCAAGTTATAGCCCACCTCAAATCGGATGGTCATATGTTGGGGAAGGGACATTAGTCCAAGCAATAGTGACTCCTCCTGAGGTACATAGTAGTAATAGCACTGAGTTTTTTTGTACTTAAATAAGGTTGTCTTCAAAAGTTGAGCATTTAAATTGTAAAGTTGATATTACTTGAAGGATTTAACATGAGCATGCATTAGGTGGCATTTAAAAGTTGTACATTTCTCTATAAGGAAGTAAACGCATTTTACCATGTTTTAGCTTTCTCTGTTTTGTTTTAAATAGACTGCTACAGCAAACAAACACACAATCTTGCTTGAAAAATGCACTCTGATTATAATATGAATGCACTTGAAATACACATCCGCATGCCCTCCTTAATATATTGTTGGAGTAAATGCTGGTATGGAGCACTGCTTAAATTAGTGCTGCTATTTGGTGCACTTATGCTTCGACTGCTGCGCCATGATGGCAAGACTGTCGAGCAGGGTTGCTTTAGCAGGGTGGCAATTATGCACTCGACATCACAGTTAACATTTTTCAAGTATAATAAATTAGTAATTACACAGATTATTTAACAACATATCTATTTTAGTATACTTGTACTTGATACGCCCAAAACATTAGCTGAAATGTATCTATATATGGAAAGGTTTTATGAATATGACTAATCAACTGTGGCCTAGAACGACTTATTTTGGCCAAACTCTTCCATTGTCCCTATGTGACAGAAAGTCCCCTTACATTTGGGCTATGCAAACCTAGTGCGAGTTTTTGCCGTAAAACTTGCCTTTGTATTGTTCTCCATTGGTTTGCCTGCCTGTTCCTGCCTTCAACTGTCTCAAAAATGCATCAGTTAACTGAGTTGACTCTACATTTCATTTCATTCATACACTGAACACAATATGACTCACATAAGTAACATCATTTCGTGGAATTGTAATGGATTGACAGTCATATAAAGCACCTATTTCGTCTGAATTTTGAAAAGAAAAATAATATGGATGTAGTCTTTTTGTACGAAATTCATTTTGAGTAGTGCAGCAAAATCTTGAAGAGAAAAGATTGGAAATGAATTTATTAGCAGTAGTCGTAATAGCACCAGTGTGTTCTCTGTTGTGGTACAAACAGAAATGTCAACTAAAAGAAAAGATCCCTAAAAAAGAATTGTTATGGGAGATGGGTTGTTGCTTCATTAGAACTGGATAAAGGACATATGACATTATATGTACCAAGAGTAAGCCTAGTGGATCAGTAAGATGCCCAGACAATGGTTTTCTTAACACTAAATTGGGAATAAAATGCTTCCAGATTCTGTTTCCCACAGGAAGTCCACAGGCCAAGATAGGAGTTTCAAAGATGGCAAAAGTTTCAAAGACTTTCCATTTCTTGTCGGGTTCACTTGTATGCGACGGACATCGAATCTCACGACCCGGGAGTCAACCAATTAAGTCAGCAGATATCTATCTGTTCATGAGCCAGTAGACCTTTCATGCAATGTGTACCTAAAAGTGATACTACATGCGAGCAGTATTTGAACATCTTCATATTGAATGAACAGCACCTTGCTTCAAAAATCAAACAGGAGATGTAAAAAAACACCTGGAGCTGAACAGTGCTTGTACGGTAGGGAGCAAAAAAGAGAAGCTTTAAATCCTCTGAATTGAGCAACTTGATACTTCAGCAGCAGTAAGGAGGTGTATTGTTTGACTTGAGAAGAAAGATTTTGGTAAACATGAACTGATCAATTGAGTCTCATGCATGGTGGAATGAGCTGAGATTAGAACTAAACATGCTAATTGAAGATCTTCACCTTCCAGAGTCATCCATGCAATCAGGGCATGACTTGGGTGGTTGCAATTCGGAATTGCCTGATTGGTGGCCCCCTTAAGAATGTGTATACATACCTCAATCCTACCAATCACACCAATGAAACAGCAACATAATCTTTCTTGAACATGTAATCACACTAATGAAGGATTGTTTGTTTCTATCACTGTTGATTCATCTCTCCCTACTTTCTCTTCATTTGAATACTCCCTGAACACATTTTCTAAACCGTAACCTTTGACTTGTTTACGTGTTTAGCGCCCTCCTGATGCAATTGCCACTTTCTGTGATGAATTGGCTGTTTTACTTTCTGTTGTTCTACCAACCTAAACCTCATTCATACGTCTGGGTGATTCAATCTTCATCTTTCTTCTGTTCATTCATCTCTTCCTTTTCTTGCTTTTCTTGACTTTTATCTTTGTTTTATTCCTACTCCTCCTTCCTATGTTTCAGGTTACTGTCTTGGTTCTATTTTTACTTCTTCATTATCTATGCCTTCAGTCTCCTCCTGTCCTGTTTACTCTTCTGATCATCATCTTTTATTCTCTTTTATATTTCCTTCTTCAGCATTACCCGTTTCTTTTCGTTTTGATGCTGTTTTGTATTCTCAATGTCATCTTTGTGCTTTGTGTTTGTTTTTCTCGTTCTGTATTTCTAGCCTCCCTTCTCATTCTTCTTTTGCTGTCCTTTGCACTGATAATGTGGCTTCTATTTTTTCTTCTTCTCTTTCTTCATCTCTTAATTCTATATGTCCTGCTTCTTCTTTTACACCTTCTCGGAAGACACCTCAACTGTGGCTTACTCCACATCTTCGTTCAATGCAATGAGTTCTTTGTCGCCTTAAGCACCAGTGGTGTAAAACATGTTCTGACTCTGATTGTCAGTCCTTGTCTTCTTATCATGCTCTATATGATGATGATCTCCCCTCACCTAAATACTAATTTTACTCGGATCTTCTTCACTCTCAAACATTTCATCCTAGGTTCTTATTTCAGTAACTCTTTTATCTTCTTTCCCCCTTCTCCTGACTACTCTTGTTTTTACTCTACTTTAACTTCCTCTTAATTTGATTCTTACTTTGCCTCACAAGTGGCCACTCTTTGAGCGTTCATTGTTCCTTCTCCTTCTTCTTTGTCTTCTTATTTGTCTTCTTCCTCAGTCATTTAATCTTTTTCTTGGATTTCTAATTCTGACACTTCTTCTTTACTAGCACATGCTCACCCTACAGTCTCTCCTTTTGATCTGATTCCCTAATCACTCATACCTAAGGTGTATCCTCCTCTAGTCTCTTATCTTACCTTTCGTTTTAATATCTTGCTTCTTACCTCAACCTTTCCTTCTTCATTTAAGCATGCTTATTTTCTTTCTATCGTAAAGAAACCTTCCATACATCCTTCTCTTCCTTCAAAAGTACGAACAATCTCTCTTCTTCCTTATCTTCCCAAGCTTCTTAAGTGCCTCATTTATTCTCATGTGTCTTCCTTTGTAACTGATAATTCGATTCTTCTTCGCTTTAAGTCTGGTTTTCGTTCTCTTTACCCCACAGAAGCTGCTCTTCTTTTGGACTGTGATTCGCTGCTTTCTGCTTGTTGTTCTAAACATCCCTCTCTCCTAGTACTATTAGATTTATCTCCTGCTATTGACTCAGTGGATCATTCTTTACTTATGTGTGCTCCTTGCTCTTTTTTTTTTGTTGGGTCTGTTTTAACTTGGTTTTGTTCTTATGTAGCTCACTGTACGTACTCAGGTTCCTAGACGGTGACTTCCTCTGATACTTTACCTCTTCTGCACAGTGTTCCTCAAGGCTCTGTTTTATGCCCTTTTCTTTTTCTCTCTATACCTCTCCACTTACTGCTAATATTTCTTCATTTGGGATATCTCATCACTCTCATGTTGATGATTCCCAGCTTTTTTCTGCCCTTCTCTTCTTGTCGGCCTTCTATTCATGATAATCTTACTTCTTGTCTGTCTGCAATTAAATCATAGATGTTTGACCACTTGCTTCTTTTGAATGCTGTTAAGACTGAGGTGCTCTTTTTCTGCTAATGCATTCCTTCTCCATTTCCTCCTACTTCTATTTCCTTTCCTCCTTCTTTACTTCCTATTTCTAACTCTGATCATAATCTTGGCCTCTATTTTGACTCAGACTTTTCAGACCTCACCTGTGACACCACCCACGGGCAGCATCCTCCAGACACGACACCGCCCACAGGCAGCCCCCTCCAGACAGCACACACCCCCAGCCCCCTTCGCCTGTGACACCCCCCACAGATGGGACACTACTACCCCTCACCTGTGACACCCCCACAGGCAACCCCCACCAGACAGGACAGCACTCCCAGCCCCCCTCACCTGTGACACCTCCCACAGGTATCCCCCTCCAGATGGGACACCCCCCCCAGAGGCAGCCCCCTCCAGATGGGACACCGCCTCCAAACCCCCTCACCTGTGACAGCCCCCACAGGCAGCCCCCTCCAGATGGGACATCCCCCAGAGGCAGCCCACTCCAGATGGGACACCCTCCACAGGCAGCCCCTCTAGATGGGACACCACCCACAGGCAGCCCCCTCCATACAGGACACCTCCCCCAGAGCCCCCTCACCTGTGACACCCCCCACAGGTAGCCGCCTCCAGACGGGACACCCCTCACAGGCAGCACCCTCCAGATAGAACACCACTCCCAGCCCCCCTCAACTGTGACACCCCCCATAGGCAGCCCCCTGCAGATGGGACACCCCCAAAGGCATAATCATCCCCCAACATAAACATGTGACAAGTGAGTGCAAAATAATGTGCATGCTGCCCATGCCACATTGCCAAGGCATCAAAGAACAGTGACAGAATGTGTGCCCACAACAGAAGCAAACATACCAAAAGTTGTTGCAAGATCCACAAACAATGGGCAGGCATGTCACAGCCTAGGCTTCAGTGAGCTGTGTTGCAAAATACCTGCCAGTGAACTATCACATGACCAGTCCATGCATGGGTGATGGTAGAGCAGTCAGAGAGAGCATGTCTCACAGAGACTGGGTAATTGTGCAGCCACTCAGGAAGATCAAATATGTGCCACTACTGCATTCCAGTGGTAGAGGTTGATCAACACATGAGAGAAGGCATTGTGTGACTGCACATGCTGGTGAAGGTGTATGCACGACATGTGTTTTCTAGAGCAATAACAAAGTAATGTGTTATAAACCTGACCATAGAAAACTCCCACAGTGAGCCCACCTCCCTCAACCCCAACCACACAAATACCAAACACAGAGTGATGCAGCACAGTTCAATGCAAATACAAATATAGAGTGCACACCCATTCGTCTGTGAGACACACCACCACAAGTAAGGCACATGTGCATCCTGCCATCCACAACTATCCCAGCAACAGCAATACAAAAGCATGCCTGCAACAAGACAAATGACTTGCAATGGATTGATGCACTGGCTCAAAATATAACTAGCAAACAAGCCAACACACAAATGAACTGCACGAAGCTTGGAATTTAACAAATAGAATAATATATATTGAAGAAATATGTACAGACAAAATCTTCAAATGAAGGTAAAAGTTGTCCATGTAAAATATGTACAAAATTAAATCCTTAAGCCTAAAGAACTATATACAGTAAAACGGGGAAGGAATGTCTGAAAAGACTGGGTAAAATAATAAATAAAGAAAGAAAACTTACACTTAAATAAATATTTAACAAGGCAGCGGACTAGTCCAAGTCCTCCTTGCAAATTTCACTCAGGCTCCCTACCAGGGTTGAGTCCAGCGGTATGTCCTCACTCCTCAGGCAGACCTCCGTTCTTGCCTGGAGGGCTTTCACGGTCGCCAGCATCTGTGTCTCTATCACCTCGGCTTCCCTGCAAGTGGCATCCAGGATGGCAGCCCACTTCCTTGCCCGATGCAGCGCAATCCCAGCCCTGGCCAACACAATCCTCACTTCCAGAGCCTGCTGCCTCTCTGCCCTGATCTGATGCCCATATCGCTGGAAAACAGAAGACAACTTGTCCCTCAGGTCCACGTGTTCCTTATCTCTTCGACAAGAAAGAAAAGAAGGCTCAGAAGACTGAATCAAGAAGGGGAAGGAAGAAGAGTGAGAAACCAGAGAATGTCTCAGAAGAACATGGTGAGGAGGGTGAAAGGGAAGGATCCTCAGATTCTGAGAGTGCCTGCTGTCACTCCATTGCTGGTGACCCTGTCGGTGCCTGGGTAGGCACAGTGACCACCACAGCTGATTTACCTTGGACTCCCAACTGGGATGGTGGCTCCACCAGACTGGGCAATGTGGGTGGGACTGGTGCACAGTGGGACCTGGTGGTATCTGGGCCGGAAGGCACATGGCTGAATGACTGACGGACAGAGGAGGAAGACGAGGAGGGGGTTGCATCAGTGAACAGCCCATGCTGCACAACACTGAACAGGCATGTTGCAAGCCAGGTGATGAGGCAGCATACCTCACTGTGATGATGTGCAAGCAGATTACGTGTAGCCTGCATTTCATCATGGATGATGGCTGTGCACCTCGCCACACCAGCCTGCAGAGGTATCACATAGTCCCAGATGGAAACACCCGATGGTAAGGGGATGTCGGTCTGGGTGGGCACATCCGACACCAGAGGGTGGGTCTGGGTGGAGGCCTCCCAGCAGGTGCATACAGCTACATCAGATGGCCCAGTGACTAGAATTTGCAAGGCACCTCAACGGTGACCTGCACAGCCTCATGCCCCTGGGATAGGACTGCAGAAGGCCTGCCCAACTCAACACCCCCACCGGACCCTGTGGGCTGTGCTTCATTGGCCACCTCCTCCCTGCCAACCTGGATTACTCCAGGGCGTCTTCCGTCATGGTTGGCCCGTGTGTGGCATAACCTGCCCCCACTCGCTGCTGAGGAGTCCAATCTCACCTTCACCTTCTTGAAGCAGCATTGCACGATGGTACTGGCCCAGCCACATCGCTCCCTGAAGAAGTGCTTTCATGGGGGCGTGGCTGGGCCTTGCGCCTCGTGGAGGCATCCCTGCTGCCATGCTCGACAGCACTGCTTCCGCCCTCTTCATCAGATGAAACTGTGGAAAGGGAGACACAGAACTGAAACATTAGTGTACTGCACCAATGTGTGAGTAGCAATACCAACATTCACATGAACATGACTAGTCATGGGAACAACCATCACCCTCCACCCACACACACATGGACATGCAATCCTCATCCATGCAGATATATGCTTGCCCATCTCTCCAGACATTCACACCAGGCTACGTGCCACTCTCACAACCAATCAAATGCTTATGCTACACACACTTGCATGATGTGCATATACACATGCCATGCACACACATCCACATAGAGGCCACAAGCAGTGTGATGAGCAATCACATCAGAGCCCCATTAACTGTAACACCTCTGCAAGTCCATGGGGGTCATTCCGAGGTTGGAGCTAAGTTCCAAACCATGCCGGTAACACTTTACCGGCATGGTTTTCCGCTCCATGCCATTCCGACCCCTCAGACCGTAAATTACGGCACCGTAAAATACTGTGTCGTAATTTACGGTCTATGGTAGCGCGCGCGACCCTCCATGCCGTAATTTACGGCATGACGTTAACCGGAGCTGATTCCAAGTAAGGACCACACGTAAATTACGGCATCCCCAAGGCCGTAAAGTACCTTACCGGCATGGAGTACATACAGGCATCTCAGAGAAGGAGCAAAGAACCCTGAGCAGTGGTTCCTAGACCCACAGGTGCACACAATCAGCACAGGTGGACTCAATGCAGTCTGACACAGCCCAAAGGAGTACACCCACCCACCACACCCCCTCCCACACCAAGAAGACACCAATTGTAGCAGCATTACCGGAGCCGGAGGCCCTGCATGCAAGGCAGCAACCACAACAACAGCAACAACAACCACCACAGCCACCACCACAGAGGATACACAGGAGGAGAAGGAGGGTGCGACAGGCCCGGCATGCCCCACCGGCGCAGCCACCATTACCACGCCGGCAGCCCCCAATCACTCACATCAGGGCCTCACCCTTCAACCTCACACCAGAGCAGATCCACACACTGTACCGCCCTGACCGGGACACAATTACCACCATAGTGGACCTGACACATGACGACATAGTGAGCCTCATAGAAGTACACACTGCAAAACCCCCTGTACTCAAGGTAGTGCCTGCACCCAACCTCCTTGCCACAGGCACATAGCAGCATACAGTGGGGCACATGCATGGCATACCACAGGCCATATTCCCACAGATACTCAACCAAGTGCCGGATGCTCTCCTGAAACACACAAGGGACTACACATCCCTACCCAGGACACCCCAGGAGATATTGGATACATAAGTTGCCTACCATGCACTGGCAGGCATGCCAAATAGCATAGGTGTCCTCGACTACTCCCACGTGGAATTGAACTGCACACATGCAATGGTGGTGGCGTATCGCAACTGCAAACAATACCACTCCATTGACGTCCAGATGGTATGAAATGCCATTAAAGACATCACACATTGCAGTGCCCAATACCCCCGATCAAGACATGGACCCCTGGTCCTGCGCAAACCCACGCTACCACGCTAGATGGAGCAACATGCTGGACAACGTGCCTGGCTGCCTGGTGAGTCACCTGATTGGGCCATGGCAGCTCATTGGTGCCATGATTGGGGTGGATGCTTACCCCAACTTGGTTGGAAAGGGGGGGGGTGCACACTACACCTGCGAGGGAATGTCGACGCCAGTGCACGATGTGCACCCCACAGAACACAGTGCCCCAAGGCAATCAACATGGCACATGACTGCCTAACCTCACATCGATGCCAGAATGTAGAAAACACAACATCACTCGTCCGACAGGTAACCTGGGCCAATACCACAACACAAGCAACACTCATCTGCGGACCAGACACACCGTAAGGGCATCCAGCACCATGCACCGCATATGCACTATCTCGCAGCCTCCTGCATCCCACCACACAAGACAGACGTCCCCGGGAGTGCATAGAAGTGAGCCCAACAGGGATACCGCAGCGTGTCCATGGTTCCACACACCCATAGCAGTGGTGCAAGTCACCATGGTACTGATCAGTGCAGCAAGACAAGTATGCTACTGACTACAGTCAACACCCCCTGCCACAAATTCACGCAGAACCCAACACATCAATGATTACAGGCCAACACTGCTGCACGCATATACGGTGCACGTGCAACAAGATGTGGGTGCACGCAATGAGCCATCTGGAATAAGCTACCCCGTCCATCATTCCATGGCACAGGCCACATAGCCGGGCCATGGATGGGGTTGATGCAACCAGGGACATGTGTGTATGGCCAGGTATCACCAGCTGCCATGCAAGACCGCTACAGTTCCCCACCATCAATGTACACACACTTACCTTCATCCCCCTTCAATGCAGGTGATGGTGGCTACCCTTGGAAGCCGTGGTTCATGACCGCTATCCGCAACCCACAGAACAGGCATGAGGAGGACTACAAACGAGCCCATACCCGTACACGGGTGGCCATAGAGCAGACATTTGGCCCGTTGAAGGCAACATTTCGTTGCCACAGCCGTTCAGGTGGAGGACTCATCAACAGCCACGTGAAGGTTGTCAGGATCACCATGGCATGTGTAAAGCTGCACAATACGTGCATCCGTCGGAACGTGCCACTGCCCCCTGACATGGAACTGCTACCGCCAGATGATGATGAGGGGGTGGAGTAAGATTTGGCAGGACAGCATCACGGTGCAGATGCACAGGAGGGATGTGCCGTGTGGCAATAATTGATTGGACAATATTACTGACACTCAAGCCAGCTGAGGGTGTCAGGATGACAGGGTGTCGGGCACTGGTTGTGGGGATACATGTACACCATGTACTGTGAGTCATTAGAAGACACATGCACATTGAACAATGTCCACTCTGATATTTGTATGCACAACCAGTGTATTGTATTAATAGGTTCCAAAGTGAACAACACCACCACCACCCTCACACCCTCCCCCCAACTCCCATACACACCCTCACCCCCCTCCCCCCAACTCCCATACACACCCTCACCCCCCAACTCCCATACACACCCTCACCCTCCTCCCCCCAACTCCCATACACACCCTCACCCCCCTCCCCCCAACTCCGCAACACTAGTCCCGTGTAGCACAATGAGTCCACAGGTGCCAGCATTGCCTATGCAGTGCCGGGGCATGTTCCTGCGCCGCTGGGAACGCAGCGAGCGGCGCACTGGGCTTGCCGGGGTGGGGCGACTGGTTGAGGGGGTGTCCTCCTGCTGAATCACATGGATGGGATGTGCTGCCACAAGGGCATCTGCAATGTGTCCAAGTGCCTCACACACACGGTTGGTGCCTTCCGTGAACACCTGACACATTTGCCTGAGTTCATCCATCAACTCCAACCTGCCCTGGCGATATTGCTCATTGAACTCGGTAATGAGGGCAGTGAGTTGACCTGCACGTAGTGCATCCTGGGATGGCTTATCATCCCTGCAGGGGATTGGGGCAGCATGCCCTGACAGGGCCTCAAATGGGGTACTGGGCGTGGGATCTGCGTCTCCCGGTGCATCTCCACGTGCACTTCGCACTGGTGTGTCACCCTCCTCTGTGTCACTGCATGACACCTGAGAGACATTGCAGGGCTCGGGGGTGTGTACAGTGGGGTAGTATTCCTCCTCTGACACCCCACAAATTGACAAGGGGCTGTCCATGATTTGCAGAGGGGCCGTGGCTGCCACCTCCCCAGAGATGCTGGAATCCTGACCGTGGTGTGGCGATATTTGCAGGCGCAGGTGCAGTAAGGGATGGGGGTGGTGCAACCTCAATGTGCCTCTGAGGTGCTGTGGTGGTTTGGCCCTTCCTGGCCAGTATGCGTTGGTCCCTGCCTTTGGCACTGGATGTGGTGCGACGGCTTCTCTCTGGCTCATCGCCCTCATGCTCACTGCCTGTGGGTGTAGAACAAAGGTACAACATGAGTGGTTGTGTGGGACGCTAATGTCATTGATGGCAGCATTTACATATCAGTCATTTTGGGTTGGTGGCATATTGGCCGTTACTCCATCACTGGATTGTACGCATGTGTCAGATATGTACGCAGGTGTGGGAGTCACTAATCCTGGCCTGGTCATGTGCAGTCTGACTCGCACACTGCCAAGCCTGCTGCACAGTGTGCTTATTGGGATGTGCCAGTTACTGCACTATGGTTGGTGGGCATTATGTGGTGGGACTTGTCCCTTGGTGGCAGTTGTCTTGCCATTATCAGAATGGGTGGAGCGCAGTATGACAGGGTGCATTGGACGGGGCTTGGAGGTGTATTCAGCATGCATTTGCCATTGGCGGTGTTGACTTTGGACACTCACCTGCATCAGCGGACGACGGAGCCCCACACTCCATTTCGCCGACGCCCTCGATTGCTTCTGTGCCGATCAATGCAGCGCATGTCTCCTCCCATGGCGCTAGTTTCAATGGTGAGCTTGGTCCACCTCCAGTTTGCAGTGCCTGGCTGCGATTGGCTGAGAGGAGGCTCCGCACCCTCAAACGCAAATCGTCCCACCTTTTGCGGCAGTCCCTGGGGGTGCGTGGGGTGGTGCCTACCGCGCTCACCCTTTGGGCAAGTTCTGCCCATATTTGTTTTTTCTGGGCCAGTGGCTCTCGGCGCATGTCGCTACTGAACACGACATCTGCGTATTCCTCCAGGTGGCCCACCATGGCCTGCAGCTCCTCGGGGCTGAAGCGCTGCTTGCGGAGGCGGTCCTCTGACTTCATAGGTGCTTTGGGCATGGCTGGAGTTAGTGTGGGCCTTTTCCAAGGTTCAGGTTCGTCCCAGGGTTGCTGCCTGGAGAGGATGGCAATGGATTGTGTTTTTAAAGATGGCCGATGCGCTCCTTCCCGTTCCTGTGCGATGACGTAATTTCCGTATCCGTAAATTAGTGGTGACCGTAATTTACGGTTATCGTAAATTACGGTCACCGCTAATTACGGTCTACAAGGCTTCGATGGCGGTGTTGGTAAATACGTCTCGCTTCATGCCGGTAAGGGGTTTAACAGGGCCTTTAGCGATATGCCGCTAGGGTATTTACCGGCATGACGGAAAGCTTGTTTCCGCGAGGTCGGAATAGCCTGTAAATAGCGGCGTGGTGCCAGATCGGACTCGCTCTTTCTGCCATGCCGGTAAATTCCGATACTTACCGCCGACCTCGGAATGAGGCCCAATGTCAGACATTCAAATGCACGTGTTGCATCCAGGCATGAGTGATGGCCAGTCACACATTCCCATCGTTGGCACATACACATACACATGAACATCATGCATGCACATAATGTGGGCAACACTACCTCAACTGTCACACTTGTCATAAGGGCATGTCTCCGACACAAGTAACAAGACATGTGCACAGTATGAAAGGCAGCAGTAAAACACACAATCCAAGTGATGTCTCATTCCAAATACATATAGTCCAGTGCACACATGAAGAGCAGTGTCTGGGGCATGCACGCAGACATCTGTATTAGAGGCGTACTTGCTGCAAGTCTATGGGGCTCACTGCCAACATGCAGCATCATGCACATGCACTGTAGAGAATAACAACACATTGAAACTCACCAGCCGACTCAAGACATTGAAGCATTCACCTGAGTGTGCACTGCCGGGTAAAACTTCTCTAGGACCCTCATGTTGGTATTGGACAGCCGGAACCTGCATGCACAGTGCACCTCTGTGGTGGCACCGACTGGAGACACCGAACTGGATTTAGCACAGGGCCTAGCTGTGGGTCCTGGATTTCAGGTCCTCCCGGTGCTTGAGTATGGTCTTGAAGGTGTGGGATGCCACCCCCTCTGTGTTGATTGCATCCGTTATCCCATCCCAGATCTGCTGAATTCCTTCGTTGAAGGGAGCATCATAATTCTCCAGGACCTTCTCCAACAGGATTTCAACTTCCCTGTCAGTGAAGTTGACAGCCCTCTGCCTCGCTGCCATGGGGTTACCGCTCTGGTCTGAAGATGACGGTGCAGACATGGCAACCCCCGAGGCAGGTGTGGGTGGGCAAGGTGGTCCAGGAGCTGGGCTGTGGAGCGGTGGTGGTGGTTTGGCACGGTGGGAGTCTGGTGAAGCAGCTGAGGTGGTCATAGGGCCATGGACAGGAGCACTGACAATGGCTGGACAGCAGGCACACACAATGGAAAGGCAGCAGCAGATTGCTAGGTAGGAGACAGCTCAGGGCAATAGGAGGCAGGTAAAATCGCTCAGAGGCAGGAGCGTGGGTCTTCCATGTATTAATCCATGGGCAGCCGGAACAGAGTGATGCAACTTTTTGAGTAAAAAATTAGCGTGGACATGTGGAATCCGAGGAAAGGCCCTAAGCGCGTAACTTATGTGACACGCGCTGGTGTTGAGCACGCCAGATTCAGGGATACCTAAGTATGCATAGAAGGAACTCTGACCATACGTGTGAAGGGGACTAGACGGACAAGTGGAATACTGCAAATGTTGGGGTGTCAAGCAATTTGTTCACTTCAGGGACCATACAAATGTCTTATTTTGGTAGGGAATTTGCCTCAGTGCATATGTTCGTCTACTTTTGTATTTTCAGAGGCTAACGGTGAGTCGCGTATGCATTTTTCCCTCTCTGGGTGCTACTGTGTAATGCGTACCACTATTCTTACCTTTACTATAGCTTTCCAGGGTTCCATACCCATTTTTAGTGTTGCTGAGTGCCACTGCACATCACGTAACACTTTTCTTTTTACAGAAGCTAACCAGGTCTTGCGTACGCAATTTTAATTTTTTGGGGTGCCTGTGCGTTAAGCATCCCATATATATTTCAGCTGGGGTACTTTTGAACTTTGCTGGATCACAGAAGTGCATTTTCCATCACGTACACTGCCCCCTCACTCTAATTGCCCAGGACAATTGCTTGGTGTGCCTTCCATTGATCACTTCCATCAGGAATATGAGTGGAAAGGCCCCAAGAGGAAAAGATGGCAGACATTGCCGGGGTCAGGGATGTGCAGTGGAAGCAGCTGTCCCAGCCCCAAGGGTCCAGAGATGTGCTGCAGAATCAGCTGTCTCAGCCCCAAGGGTCCAGGGACGTGCAGCGGAAGCAGCTGTCCCAGCCCCAAGGGTCCAGAGATGTGCTGCAGAATCAGCTGTCTCAGCCCCAAGGGTCCAGGGACGTGCAGCGGAAGCAGCTGTCCCAGCCCCAAGGGTCCAGTGATGTGCAGTGGAAACAGCTGTCCTAGCCCCAAGGGTTCAGTGACGTGCAGCGGAAGCGACTGTCCCAGCACCAAAGGTCCGGGGAAGTGCAGCAGAAGCAGCTGTTTCAGCCTCAAGGTTCCAGAGACGTGCAGCTAAAGCAGCTGTCCCAGCCCAACAGGGTAAGAGCTGTGCAGCTAAAGCATCTATCCCAGCCCCAGTGGGGGAAGCCATGCCCTAGGCCGCTAGTGGTCAGGCATCTGGAGCCGAGATTGGTCCCAGCCACATAGCTTGGACACCAACACCACATGCCAAGAAGGCAAAGCCTGCCCAGCAGGAACAGGTTCAACCCCATGGCTCAAAACAG
Source organism: Ambystoma mexicanum (assembly GCF_040938575.1). Classification (NCBI taxonomy): domain Eukaryota; kingdom Metazoa; phylum Chordata; class Amphibia; order Caudata; family Ambystomatidae; genus Ambystoma; species Ambystoma mexicanum. Next base: position 439,996,659 of record NC_090932.1, on the reverse strand, counting down.
GGGGAACTTCAATGATGTAGATCTCCAGATCCTCATGGACTACTTGACCGAGTTTCATTGTGACATGGGCCTGAACCCAGGGAGCACACATCCACCTGCTCATCGTATGGTGCATTGGCAGCATGTCATGGATCAGATCAATGCCTTAGGGTTTGAGAGGCGCACGGCTGCTCAGATAGTGAAGCGGTGGAATGACCTCACCTGTTGCACCAAGTCCAAGCTGGGTGCCAACCTCGCTTCTGCTATGGCAACTGTGTGGGGGTCACCAGAGCAGGCGGAGTTCACCCAGCATGAAGAGACTATGAGCCAATTAATTCTAATGGAGCAGGTGCAAGGGATGGGAGGCCTGCCATATTACAAGGGGACATCTAGTCAGTGACCAAGATTGTGCATCCTGAGTGAGTACATCTAGTGAAACATAACAAAGATGTATGATTGTGTTGCACATCTGCCTGCATTTGAATGAATTTCCTGGGTGAACCATATCGTGGTGTATGGACTCCTGTCCAGTGCACTTAAGAGTGGATACAACCCATGTGTTTTACATCAATTGAACATGGCCGTGTGACAGTACTCATCCCCCACTAGCATACCCACCCAACATCTGCAACATAATACCACAACGTGCCGACTTGTTAGTTGCATCCGTGATGTCAGTGACTCTGTTCTGCTAGACATGGGCTTGTGTCTGAAGCATGAGTTACACTTAATGCACTACAGGATGTAGATTCTCTATTCACACATGTACGTAGGTGCTTCCATGCTACATAGAACATCCAAGAAGACTACCAACACACGTTGGTAGTGCCATGAGTGAGTGTGCATATCCCTGTTGCTGCTATATCAATGACTCCAGAGTCAAATCGTTGTGAGGACTGATCCTTGTTACCCACCCAAACTCACCACACAATCCATGGGTCCATGCCCCTGCCCTTCTTGTGGGTCACTGTACCTTCTTTCTATCTCCAATTGCATTTACTTGCTCTCTCCACTTCACAGACCTTGGCTAGGTGTTAGTTACTCTACAGCCATACTTCAACTGGGACTGTTTCCTTTTCTCCACACTTAGGGCATGTTCCCATTGTCTGCAGTCCCTGTGCCAGGTCAACACTGGTGTGGCATGTGATGGATGTGTACCTGGATGTGAATATGTGTGTCTGTCTGTTGACATAAACATTCTCGTTTATGACATTGCGCCACTGAAAGGGGTGTGGGGGAAAATTAAACACAGTATAAGGTATTTAATCTTTAGTGGCGTCTCTAAAAGAACCTTTTTTTGGGGGGGTTTGTTAACAAACACCTTTTTTCCCTTTTCTTTGCTTTTATGTACAGTAGTAATGTACACTCTACATCTTCTGTTAAAATTGCCTTACAGGAACGTCTTCAATGCATTCCTAAGATTGTAAAGGAAAATTGCATTTCCGACATCTCCACACCTTGACAAAATAATTCACTCCATCAGAACTTATATTATCATTCTCAAAGATGACATTCCTGCAGCATATAAAAAAGCAGATACTCCTTTATTGACAAGATGCCTTGATTCTTCAATTTTTGGACTGAAAATGTGTGTTGAACATCTCCATGTTCACCTCAGATGTATTTCCGAAAAAATAATCTGAGCAGAAGGCAACAGTTGCATAATGCTTTTAAAGAAATCCTTCAGCGCAACTTGCAAAGACACTGGAGTCTCAAACCCCAAACTGTCCCCTCCACAATACAGAATGATAATGGGGGTCATTCCGAGTTGGGCGGTAAGGGGTTACCGGCACCGGTAAGGATGCCTGTGCCGATAACCCCTTACTGCCCTATTTCGAGGTTCTCTAGCGGGACCCACAAAGAACGTCTAGTCAGACCAGATGTCCTTAGCGGGTCCCGCTAGGGGACCACGGTGCTAATAATGGGCATGATATTTGCGGGCCCGTTATAAGCTCCTTCTCCATTCCCATTGAGCCCTATGGGGGCTCAAATGGGAATGGGGGATGGTTTTCGGAATGGGGATTTACCGGGTCCTCCAAGGTTGGAATTACCCGGAAAGTCCCCATTCCGACAACCGGACCCCGGATTGGAGGCTGCCTCCAAACTCAGAATGAGCCCCAATGTCTGGAAATTAAAAATTAGCCATACTCTCACAGAATGAAAGCATGCTTGCCCAGTTTAAGCCACAAACTGCATGCCAGAAAACTTCCACTTCTCCCAATCCAATATTTCAAAGGATGCCATGATTTTCAGCATATCCCTTCAATGGGCTTCATTCCGAGTCGGGCGGTAGGGGATACCGGGCACTGGTAAGGAGATGGGTGCCCGTAATCCCCTACCACCCGATTCTGAGGTCCCCTAACGGGACCCGTAAGATATGTTTGGTCGGACCAAACCTACCTTACGGGTCCCGTTAGGGGTCCAAGCCACTAATTACGGGCTTGCCATTAGCAGGCCCATAAATAGCGCCTTCCCCATTCCCATTGAGCCCTATGGGGGCTCAATGGGAATGGGGAATGTCATTTTCAATGGGGACTTACTGGTCCCGCAAAGGTCGGACTACACCGGTAGGTCCCCATTGAACTACACCGGTGCTGGACCCGTTATTGGTGGCAGTCATGGCGCAAATAGCGCCATGACTACCACCAATCTCGGAATGAGGCCCAATGACTGAATTAAAGAGTCCTCCAGAATCCACACAGTCTGCCTTCTCAACACATAGCCATAGCTATTGGCACTGCTATCACAACTCCTGCAAACAACACTTCTACTACATTCTCTTCCTGTACACCACACTCAGCAAACCTGATTGTTTCCGCGAGGTCGGAATAGCCTGTAAATAGCGGCGTGGTGCCAGATTGGACTCGCTCTTTCTGCCATGCCGGTAAATTCCGATACTTACCGCCGACCTCGGAATGAGGCCCAATGTCAGACATTCAAATGCACGTGTTGCATCCAGGCATGAGTGATGGCCAGTCACACATTCCCATCGTTGGCACATACACATACACATGAACATCATGCATGCACATAATGTGGGCAACACTACCTCAACTGTCACACTTGTCATAAGGGCATGTCTCCGACACAAGTAACAAGACATGTGCACAGTATGAAAGGCAGCAGTAAAACACACAATCCAAGTGATGTCTCATTCCAAATACATATAGTCCAGTGCACACATGAAGAGCAGTGTCTGGGGCATGCACGCAGACATCTGTATTAGAGGCGTACTTGCTGCAAGTCTATGGGGCTCACTGCCAACATGCAGCATCATGCACATGCACTGTAGAGAATAACAACACATTGAAACTCACCAGCCGACTCAAGACATTGAAGCATTCACCTGAGTGTGCACTGCCGGGTAAAACTTCTCTAGGACCCTCATGTTGGTATTGGACAGCCGGAACCTGCATGCACAGTGCACCTCTGTGGTGGCACCGACTGGAGACACCGAACTGGATTTAGCACAGGGCCTAGCTGTGGGTCCTGGATTTCAGGTCCTCCCGGTGCTTGAGTATGGTCTTGAAGGTGTGGGATGCCACCCCCTCTGTGTTGATTGCATCCGTTATCCCATCCTAGATCTGCTGAATTCCTTCGTTGAAGGGAGCATCATAATTCTCCAGGACCTTCTCCAACAGGATTTCAACTTCCCTGTCAGTGAAGTTGACAGCCCTCTGCCTCGCTGCCATGGGGTTACCGCTCTGGTCTGAAGATGACGGTGCAGACATGGCAACCCCCGAGGCAGGTGTGGGTGGGCAAGGTGGTCCAGGAGCTGGGCTGTGGAGCGGTGGTGGTGGTTTGGCACGGTGGGAGTCTGGTGAAGCAGCTGAGGTGGTCATAGGGCCATGGACAGGAGCACTGACAATGGCTGGACAGCAGGCACACACAATGGAAAGGCAGCAGCAGATTGCTAGGTAGGAGACAGCTCAGGGCAATAGGAGGCAGGTAAAATCGCTCAGAGGCAGGAGCGTGGGTCTTCCATGTATTAATCCATGGGCAGCCGGAACAGAGTGATGCAACTTTTTGAGTAAAAAATTAGCGTGGACATGTGGAATCCGAGGAAAGGCCCTAAGCGCGTAACTTATGTGACACGCGCTGGTGTTGAGCACGCCAGATTCAGGGATACCTAAGTATGCATAGAAGGAACTCTGACCATACGTGTGAAGGGGACTAGACGGACAAGTGGAATACTGCAAATGTTGGGGTGTCAAGCAATTTGTTCACTTCAGGGACCATACAAATGTCTTATTTTGGTAGGGAATTTGCCTCAGTGCATATGTTCGTCTACTTTTGTATTTTCAGAGGCTAACGGTGAGTCGCGTATGCATTTTTCCCTCTCTGGGTGCTACTGTGTATTGCGTACCACTATTCTTACCTTTACTATAGCTTTCCAGGGTTCCATACCCATTTTTAGTGTTGCTGAGTGCCACTGCACATCACGTAACACTTTTCTTTTTACAGAAGCTAACCAGGTCTTGCGTACGCAATTTTAATTTTTTGGGGTGCCTGTGCGTTAAGCATCCCATATATATTTCAGCTGGGGTACTTTTGAACTTTGCTGGATCACAGAAGTGCATTTTCCATCACGTACACTGCCCCCTCACTCTAATTGCCCAGGACAATTGCTTGGTGTGCCTTCCATTGATCACTTCCATCAGGAATATGAGTGGAAAGGCCCCAAGAGGAAAAGATGGCAGACATTGCCGGGGTCAGGGATGTGCAGTGGAAGCAGCTGTCCCAGCCCCAAGGGTCCAGAGATGTGCTGCAGAATCAGCTGTCTCAGCCCCAAGGGTCCAGGGACGTGCAGCGGAAGCAGCTCTCCCAGCCCCAAGGGTCCAGAGATGTGCTGCAGAATCAGCTGTCTCAGCCCCAAGGGTCCAGGGACGTGCAGCGGAAGCAGCTGTCCCAGCCCCAAGGGTCCAGTGATGTGCAGTGGAAACAGCTGTCCTAGCCCCAAGGGTTCAGTGACGTGCAGCAGAAGCGACTGTCCCAGCACCAAAGGTCCGGGGAAGTGCAGCAGAAGCAGCTGTTTCAGCCTCAAGGTTCCAGAGACGTGCAGCTAAAGCAGCTGTCCCAGCCCAACAGGGTAAGAGCTGTGCAGCTAAAGCATCTATCCCAGCCCCAGTGGGTGAAGCCATGCCCTAGGCCGCTAGTGGTCAGGCATCTGGAGCCGAGATTGGTCCCAGCCACATAGCTTGGACACCAACACCACATGCCAAGAAGGCAAAGCCTGCCCAGCAGGAACAGGTTCAACCCCATGGCTCAAAACAGGGGGAACTTCAATGATGTAGATCTCCAGATCCTCATGGACTACTTGACCGAGTTTCATTGTGACATGGGCCTGAACCCAGGGAGCACACATCCACCTGCTCATCGTATGGTGCATTGGCAGCATGTCATGGATCAGATCAATGCCTTAGGGTTTGAGAGGCGCACGGCTGCTCAGATAGTGAAGCGGTGGAATGACCTCACCTGTTGCACCAAGTCCAAGCTGGGTGCCAACCTCGCTTCTGCTATGGCAACTGTGTGGGGGTCACCAGAGCAGGCGGAGTTCACCCAGCATGAAGAGACTATGAGCCAATTAATTCTAATGGAGCAGGTGCAAGGGATGGGAGGCCTGCCATATTACAAGGGGACATCTAGTCAGTGACCAAGATTGTGCATCCTGAGTGAGTACATCTAGTGAAACATAACAAAGATGTATGATTGTGTTGCACATCTGCCTGCATTTGAATGAATTTCCTGGGTGAACCATATCGTGGTGTATGGACTCCTGTCCAGTGCACTTAAGAGTGGATACAACCCATGTGTTTTACATCAATTGAACATGGCCATGTGACAGTACTCATCCCCCACTAGCATACCCACCCAACATCTGCAACATAATACCACAACGTGCCGACTTGTTAGTTGCATCCGTGATGTCAGTGACTCTGTTCTGCTAGACATGGGCTTGTGTCTGAAGCATGAGTTACACTTAATGCACTACAGGATGTAGATTCTCTATTCACACATGTACGTAGGTGCTTCCATGCTACATAGAACATCCAAGAAGACTACCAACACACGTTGGTAGTGCCATGAGTGAGTGTGCATATCCCTGTTGCTGCTATATCAATGACTCCAGAGTCAAATCGTTGTGAGGACTGATCCTTGTTACCCACCCAAACTCACCACACAATCCATGGGTCCATGCCCCTGCCCTTCTTGTGGGTCACTGTACCTTCTTTCTATCTCCAATTGCATTTACTTGCTCTCTCCACTTCACAGACCTTGGCTAGGTGTTAGTTACTCTACAGCCATACTTCAACTGGGACTGTTTCCTTTTCTCCACACTTAGGGCATGTTCCCATTGTCTGCAGTCCCTGTGCCAGGTCAACACTGGTGTGGCATGTGATGGATGTGTACCTGGATGTGAATATGTGTGTCTGTCTGTTGACATAAACATTCTCGTTTATGACATTGCGCCACTGAAAGGGGTGTGGGGGAAAATTAAACACAGTATAAGGTATTTAATCTTTAGTGGCGTCTCTAAAAGAACCTTTTTTTGGGGGGGTTTGTTAACAAACACCTTTTTTCCCTTTTCTTTGCTTTTATGTACAGTAGTAATGTACACTCTACATCTTCTGTTAAAATTGCCTTACAGGAACGTCTTCAATGCATTCCTAAGATTGTAAAGGAAAATTGCATTTCCGACATCTCCACACCTTGACAAAATAATTCACTCCATCAGAACTTATATTATCATTCTCAAAGATGTCATTCCTGCAGCATATAAAAAAGCAGATACTCCTTTATTGACAAGATGCCTTGATTCTTCAATTTTTGGACTGAAAATGTGTGTTGAACATCTCCATGTTCACCTCAGATGTATTTCCGAAAAAATAATCTGAGCAGAAGGCAACAGTTGCATAATGCTTTTAAAGAAATCCTTCAGCGCAACTTGCAAAGACACTGGAGTCTCAAACCCCAAACTGTCCCCTCCACAATACAGAATGATAATGGGGGTCATTCCGAGTTGGGCGGTAAGGGGTTACCGGCACCGGTAAGGATGCCCGTGCCGATAACCCCTTACTGCCCTATTTCGAGGTTCTCTAGCGGGACCCACAAAGAACGTCTAGTCAGACCAGATGTCCTTAGCGGGTCCCGCTAGGGGACCACGGTGCTAATAATGGGCATGATATTTGCGGGCCCGTTATAAGCTCCTTCTCCATTCCCATTGAGCCCTATGGGGGCTCAAATGGGAATGGGGGATGGTTTTCGGAATGGGGATTTACCGGGTCCTCCAAGGTTGGAATTACCCGGAAAGTCCCCATTCCGACAACCGGACCCGGGATTGGAGGCTGCCTCCAAACTCAGAATGAGCCCCAATGTCTGGAAATTAAAAATTAGCCATACTCTCACAGAATGAAAGCAAGCTTGCCCAGTTTAAGCCACAAACTGCATGCCAGAAAACTTCCACTTCTCCCAATCCAATATTTCAAAGGATGCCATGATTTTCAGCATATCCCTTCAATGGGCTTCATTCCGAGTCGGGCGGTAGGGGATACCGGGCACTGGTAAGGAGATGGGTGCCCGTAATCCCCTACCACCCGATTCTGAGGTCCCCTAACGGGACCCGTAAGATATGTTTGGTCGGACCAAACCTACCTTACGGGTCCCGTTAGGGGTCCAAGCCACTAATTACGGGCTTGCCATTAGCAGGCCCATAAATAGCGCCTTCCCCATTCCCATTGAGCCCTATGGGGGCTCAATGGGAATGGGGAATGTCATTTTCAATGGGGACTTACTGGTCCCGCAAAGGTCGGACTACACCGGTAGGTCCCCATTGAACTACACCGGTGCTGGACCCGTTATTGGTGGCAGTCATGGCGCAAATAGCGCCATGACTACCACCAATCTCGGAATGAGGCCCAATGACTGAATTAAAGAGTCCTCCAGAATCCACACAGTCTGCCTTCTCAACACATAGCCATAGCTATTGGCACTGCTATCACAACTCCTGCAAACAACACTTCTACTACATTCTCTTCCTGTACACCACACTCAGCAAACCTGATTGTATAATCCCCACAATCCCCTTTCCATGCCAAGCTTCCTCAAAAGCCCCGGATGTGGCATGTGCCTTCTACGGACTACCACAGTGTCTGCGGACCCCGTAATACACGAGCAGTCCTTCTAAACTTTCCACTTTCATGTTCTCACTCCCTCATTGGCTGCTTTCAAAGAGTCACACATCCATCCACCAATCACATCCAAAACATCTACACCTAATGCTGTCATCTCACTTCAACTGTTCAGATGTACACTTAAACTCTCAGAGTGCATATCTCCTGTTAATGAAAGACATCTGCATCAAAAACTACTGTGCAGCTGTCTAAGATGTATATTTCCAGATTCAACAAGATCTTCATCTACATAACATAGTATCGGTGTGCTTACATTTAAATAAATCTTTTCTTCAACTCTTTCACAAATATATATTGCTACTTACCCTGTAATAAGCTTCTCAATATGAATATTCTCTTTTTTACCCACTCTAGCAAATACCATGTATTCCAATATTCATCACCTTCTCACATGAAGCATCAAACAATTGCAATGATCTGCGCTTCAAACTGTTTCTATTTACAGTCCTTGTGATGAAAGTTAAAAAATGCATATGTACATATATAGCAGCACTGTGTCTCTGTTTCATAAAATGAGGGAAAAACACATGAAATAGATTTGTAGACCATTTTTAAGTGGCACTTAGTGTCTGCCAGTGTCAGCCGGTCAAGTGGCACAGCGAGTAGAGCGCCCGCTTTGACACCCGTGCAGAGCCTGTTAACGCAGGTTCGAATCCCGGCGGGGCCAAACTCAGCCATTCATCCTTCCGAGGTCGATAAATGAGCACCACACACCGTGGGTAATAATAAGCAGCGCTCAGATACCTGAGGGTTTGTAGCGCTATATAAAAGCCTAATTATTATTATTATTATTATTATTATATGTGGGCAGGACATGCATGAATTCCAACATCACCCATTCCAATGTATTGGAGCTTCTTAAGTCTTTCTGTTTTCCTTTGCTTTCTGTCACTTTCTGCAAAGAAAAAGACACAACTGAACTTCAAGATTCAAAACTGTGACATGTATATCAAATAAACATATAAAATGCTCTGCTTTTCCAAATAGTTTTTGGAAGCATTTTTAAGAAATTTAAAAAATACATATCTGTATGTACAGCAGCACTGCAACACTTTTTCATAAACAAAATTAAAAGCAGATAAAATAGATTTGTACACCATTTGTAATTTGCACTCATTGTGTGGCAGTTTAATATATTGACAGCCCATGTATACTTCCTAACATAACCCATTCCAATCTCCCGCTGCTCATGCAGTCCTACATGCAGTCCTATTTTTTTCTCTACATTCTGTGACTTGAACGCCAACTTTCATAATGGTAAAAGTGGAACTACAAGTCCAAAAACGCAAACAATACATCTAGCACTACATACACACTTCCAGATTAGAATGCATCACGTTGGCAACTGGTGTATACTCCTAACATATTAAATTCCCACACACCAATTGCCATTTAAAAGTATACTACAAATCTTTTCCATCAACTTTTCTTCTCTTTTACAAAATGTTACAGAGCTTCTATCAATGCACATACGCATGTCTTAACTTTCATGAAAATGCTCCTGAAAGCAACCATTTTTAACCGTCCACCAGTTTTATTAACTTTTTCCCCTCCACTCCTCCTTCCTTTATAAATATGAACGTTGCTTACTAAAAGTACTTTGCCATTACCACATATCCCCACTTACTTTCTTTTACAATTACAAGAAAGAAGCACATCACTGAAATCAACAACCGAAAAACGAATACCCTTTGCAACGAACAAAGTAAGAACATTAATGTATCAGGTATATGTATGTAATTATAGGAGCACAGTTCCACTCTATATATTAAAGCAGAGTACTCTTTTCAAACCAACATTTCTTTCACTCTAGCCCATTACATTCCACCACTCACACTCTTACTATTCCCATCTACACACCACCATTGCAACACCCACCCTGTTCCTCAAAACAGCACAATCACATTTCAGATTCCATCACACCACATCTGCATTACTCACTAACCCAACAACATCACACTTCTCTTAACTCTTACTCTCACAACCTTCCCAACCATACCTAATATACCACCTCACAATCAAACAGCACTCTATTCATATCTACAACCACACCCACACACCCAAGCACCATGCATGCATATACATTGCACAACTTTCCAACGCAACCTTTCTCTTTTCCCAACAGGCACAACAAAATGCCTACTGAACCCCCAGACCCGGGGCCCTTTAAGACGAGGTAGCAATACTTAGAGATGGATGGGGATGCAGAGCTCACTCATACATCAATAATCAAACCGACTCAGGAAGTTTGCAAAACTCATTACTGTTTTTTTTAACAATTATCTAAAACAGGGAGTCACAACGGACATCAACGGATGTTCACTCTATTTCTCATACTCAAAGAATTACATGAAAAAACATAATTCTTATACTAAAAATTCATCACTACTGACGTCATCCTACGTGGGAAATAAGAAAAACCTACTCTGGGGATTTGATAAGCTTAAAGGGAACATCTAGGTATATGTTCCATACTGACGAGGGGTTGTGATAGGGTCTCTAAGATCAGGTGGACAACTAAGCCCCTCCCAAGTGTAAGTCATCTTCCGTGTCATACTAATACTCAACACCCTATTGGTTACATAAACTATAGGGCTCTTTGGTAACTGGCCCTCTATAATTGGTTGACATTCTTGTACCCTTCTGGAATATTCCACTTGCTAGCAGCACGCAAGCTGGTTACCCCAGGTGCTGGGAGGGTTGGCCTGGTCATGCCTCCCCACCCAGTTAGTCCAACGTCTATCATCACTCCTCTGGTCTGTCATTCAATTAGGCTTTGAACTTGGCCTTGTAAATGCTCACTGTGCCTGAGAATAAAAGGGAGTGTGGCATGGTCTTATCTTCTGGTTTCGGTGTAGCTCGACACAAAGTCTATTTCCATCTGACCATGTGACGTGAGACCACATTTTTGAGCTTTTCGCTGCATAAAATACTATTAAATGATGAACTCTTGACACCTTCAGTGTTTTTCCATTTCAACTCAAACAGAAGTTTGTTTCTTTCTCACGTTCGTGTAGCTTCTTGACAGACAACCAAGCTCACGGTGGCCCCGACTCTTGGTGCTGGGCCAGCCAGCCTTTCTTGAATCCTCCTTCGCCATTAACTATTTTCAACTGTGCCACACTTCAGGCCCTTTCCATTCACAGGGTTTAAGTTTGCTAAAGTGCAATGTGGAATATCCAGATTCTATATATTCCTATGTATTTAAATTGGCGCATCTCCACAATCTATTAACTACGTAGCCAGCCTCAGGATTACTTTGTCTACTTGCTTTACAGCATCTGTACATTTGTAAAATGACTTTGCATTTTCTTCAGTGTTTCTTTGCACGGGCAATATTCATTTTGATCCCAAAATGTTGCCTTACTTCGATACCTCATCCTTGGATCCTATAGAATGTTAATATTCTTTCTTCATTTGTGTCTTTTCTGGGTGCGTCAGTTCTGCTTCATATGACGTCACCAGTCTTCTTTCTCATTCATTTTCATACTTCTTTTGGGACTTTTTCCAGAACACCGTTACTTCTCCATGAATGCACTTAGGGTATTCTCAATGGATACCTTATCTCGAGGATCCTTTGCGGTATAGGCATCCTCACTGGTACTTTGCATGTTGCAATGTCTGGTTCCGAACATATAGGCAACTTGGGGCAGGAGCTTCTAGTAGGGGCATTTGGCTCTTCCTCTACACTACTAAACAGCAACTCCATAGAAAAGAAAGAAAACGTAGAGAAGATAAGCTTAAACGTACACCATATAGTCATCTACCTCTAAAACTATTTATAGAAAAAAAGAGCTAGTAACCACACGCAGCAAAACTAAACCAGACACAACTAAAAAAGGTAAAGAAACTCTTGCAAAAACACAAAGTAAAACATTATGTACAAATAAAAGAAGACCTACTAACAAACCTAATCCTACCAGTGTTAACGTAGTCATGGTAAAACAATCCAAAACATGATGTTAGAGAAAATGTTCCACCATAGAGTTCTTCACTATCTTATAAAAACATCTGAAAAGCCACAGTCTACCCTTAAAAACTACCACAGGATACTAATCCTACTAGTTCTAATTGGCTGTGCTTTTCTACTGAAGAGAAAATTGTTTATATTGATTTTAAACAGAATGAAATCACTAACTAAATTAATCAATACATCACAAAAAGTACTTCAAGTCATGTGCATTGTCAATATAGACCCACGTCACGTGATCTGTCTGACCAGTACTCACCCGACTTTGAGATCACAAGGGTGCACAGCTTTCAACCTACTAGGGCCGCAGCCGAACGGAAGTAGCTAAGGACTGATAGTTAGAGACGCATACAGACTTTGCTTTCCCATACAGGCGGACCAGACATGTGACCTGTGTCACATGACCTTGGCCCAAACCAGAACTTACTTGACTCATTCTCCAGCAGGGTCCGCAGTGAGTGATGGACTTGAGATTCAGTTGAGTGGAAGTATCGGAAGACACAGAGCTACAAGGGTCGGTTCATGGTAAGCAACGAACATAGCCACACGTGTGTAGAGGGCACCTGCTTTATTTTCAGATAGTTTAGTATGTTCGGACACCCACTTTTTCTAACAAGCCCTTTGGTTGTTGCAGGTCCTCTCACATGTAATATAGCACGCCGCTCACAAATGCCATAATCCGCATGTGGTTTTACCAGCTTTAGACTCATCCGTAAGTGGACAGCGCAGTCACCACAAGAACAAGAAGTTACAACGATACCATTTTGTTGTCCTCGTACTGACGGATAGAAGGTCATTTCTAAAATACACTTCAGTGTGGGCAAACAGAGAGCCGGTATGGGTGTTTGGTAATTGTGCACTCATTGCAAATGTTGTTTACAATATTTGAATCCTGGTCGATTTCAGCAGGTTCTTGTTGACTATTGTTTCTGACGTCCACTTTTTTTTACCATAGTTCACTACGGCAGGAGTATGATTACAATGCTATGTTTATGGTCTACATGCAGTAGAGTTGTAGACCTTTGCACAATAATGACAATTGTTACAGAATAGAACTAGAGATGACGTTCACAAGTCTATAGGATCTGGCACATTTTTGACATTGACGTTTGCTCATACTTTTGTTTTACATCATCCCTTAGATTTTTGTCTACATTGAAGACGCCTGAATCCGTTCGTGTAAAGGATACTTTGCATACCTTGTACACATGGTAAGTGTGGTGTGGGTAGATTGTCCTACCCCATAAGTTTAGCAGCTGGCAGTTATACACATGTTCTCATTGCTGCTTTTTCACACCTCTTCCTTCTAGGTTTTTTGACTCAAATCTTCCATTTTCTTGGGTTTTGCCTATTGTTATCCACTTGTCTCTTTGAGTAGGCACCACACCCTGTTGTATCTCGGTTGCGAGGTGCAGTTGGTCCCCTGAAGAAGCTCTGGGTATAATTCTCTTCTAAATAATTAGAAGAACGACACATGTTGGGTGTTTTGTTGCACTGGAAAATACAGTAGTGCTTATAACAACATATTTAGTTGTACCTGGTCCCTTTTTGCAGAGAAGGGGCATGTATACATAGGACCAATGATATAAGTCTAGGGAGGTAATCCATATTAGAGGATCTCCCCAGTTCTGCTCACCAATGCCTTGTTTGCACTCAATAATTGTACTGAATGTTTGTTTATTGTACTGTACAAGTTAGTTCTGTATAGGTAAAATACATATTTACATTTTCCAAATGCAGTGGGGGGTTTTTAATTCACACTTTGCATGGCCAGTGATGGAGTCTTTTTTTTTTCTTTTTTACGGTTTTTAGGTACGGTGTTGTTTTCGTTTGTATTTTTTGCACTAGGGCTTTTAGTGGTTTTAGAACTTAAGAGATGTGATGTCAATATGTGTTTTATACTGTATTTAGAATGCCACTTTGTGCACACTGTTTTTAAATTGTGTTGATTTAATCTGCTTTGTCTTAATAAATGTGTATGTTCATATATGTATTGCGAAGAATTTTGACTCAGTACTTATTTGGTCCATGGACTTAGTTCTCTATACGAAGGAAGTGAGTCTGGAGAGACACTTGGATTCTTTAGTCGTTGATTGTCCATTTCCATTAGTGGGGTTGAATCCCTGTGTCTATAAATTGTTTCCCCTGGTCCCTCCTTGTATTAGTGTGTCAATATAGAGACCTTTTCAAACTTCTGTGATGGTGAATGGATTCAAACAAGCAGCACAGAACCATACTTCTATGAAGAAGCTTATAAACAAGAACAACAAAAAACAATTGCCATAGACAATAATGTCATTGGAATGAAATGGTGGACCAAACCATTATGGTGCCTGTGGTCGTGGATAGTTTCAAAGTGCATTTCCGGCCAATCTGAGGTGTTTCAAGCCAAAATGAACCCTTGCACAGCTCCATAACCCATTCTATGTTGATCTGGCAACTTCTTACAACTTTTTAAGGCCTATTTTCCACTCGGTAGTCCGCGGACAGAACGACTGTCTGCGGGCGGTTCCTTAGAAGGGACCCACCCATTACTTATCCTCATTCTCAAAATGGCTATCCAGGAGAGAGCACCTGCTTGCAGTTTACAAGTTCCTCTTTGATGCTTTGCAGATGTGTTTTGTGGACAGCATCTGCTTCTTCAATGCTTTGCATATTGGAGACCATGGCATCTCTTATAGCTATTGCTTCTGACCAGCCACTCCCACCACCACCATCAACACCATCATCATCAAATCTTTAGGACAATTCCTCAATCACTATGTGAAAATAAAAGACAAAGGAAAATGAAAACTTTACAAACCATAGACTCCTGTCCAGTGTGCAGCCACACTGGTCTGCAAGGACATTTGTTAGCCTGCAAAAGCACTTTCCACCACATCAAAATGTAAGCGACACACCATTCTACTATACTGAATCTTGTGCATTGACTAGACTATGCAAAAAGTCCCACTCTAGAACTGCATCATTTAAATAATATTGTCCTACATGGAACAGCCAAAGAATATAGGGCCTCATTCCGAGTATGGCGGTAAGGGATACCGGTCACCGTTAACGAGACCGGTGCTGGTAATCCCTTACCACCACATTCCGAGTTCCCTTTGCGCCCTCGTCCCTAACGCCTGCTTTTAGCAGGCGTTAGGGACGAGGGCGCAAAGGGGCTTTTTAGCCAATAACGGTGACCGTAAAGTACGGTCACGTTATTTGCAATTTCCCCATTCCCATTGAGTCCTATGGGGGCTCATTTGGGAATGGGGAAGAGCCCTGGGGAATGGGAAATTACCGCCCTGGTCAACTCGGAATAGGGCGGTAATTTCCCATTCCACCAGGGCGGTGCCGGTACGGGTCCGGTGCCGACCAAGGCGCTACTACCGCCATTGGTTAGCGCCGGACTCGGAATGAGGCCCATAGTCTTCACTGAAAGCTATGGACAAAGAATTTCCTGTTACCCCTAGGTGGGGGTCGGCATAATCCTCCTCCCGATGTTACAACAAGGGACGAGTTCCCGACCTGCATCTCTACTGTGACTCCCCGTAGAAGGAATAATGCACTATCAGAAGTGCTTGCACAAAGCGCAAAAAGGAGGCTGAAACTCCAACTAGAGCATCTTGCCATCTCTGAAATATTGGACACCAATAAAAACACTATCGGTGACATTGGGAAGGACGCATATGGCGTCTGTGTTTCCCCCTGCATATCTAAAGCTTTTAACTTTACTGAGTCGGATGATATCAATATGGAGGGCTATAATATCGAGGGTGCTTGTTCCCCTAGTGCCAATTTAAGGAACAGATGTTCTTAGATATCACAGCCTGCATGAATTTCAGAGATTTCAACAGATGGATATTACACACTTGCTCCAAGGAGCATACTCTAGCAGGGCTTTTTCAGCTAACGCCTATTCAAGTGGCATCTGACTGTGCCCAGAAAATGTCTCAAACCTCCCCCTCTATACATGGGGTACAGAAATGCTGTCAAATACACAGTGGCTTGCTTTCTACAACAGGCCCCTTAAAAAATCAGTCGAGTTGACTGTTAAATATATGCACTTTTGTTCCTCGCATACTAGGAAGCAATCTATGCCTAACATCGTGAACAATGACATTAAAGCCTTTGTATTGGACCAGAGGAACTTTGTCATAACTAATGTGAGGAAAGCAGAAGGTAAAGAGACTAGAGACTCATTACGTAATAAGGTTCTTGCTTGGCATCCCCAGCAAACTGGACCTGGAGTGGTTAGAACTCTGGACCTGAGGTTTGCACGAAGGGTGGACCTGAGTAACTGGTGTTCTGAGCCATCTAGTGACTGTGTTTTAGTTGGATGCGGGCTTACCAATCTCCCGGTATATCTCAGGCGTTGTAAATACATCCCCAGGGGTGGGTCAAATTGCAAATTAATTTTTTTAATACCCCTCCTGGACATTGTTACTCCCCGTAGAGTTTGGTTATAAGCTCCTAATGGAGGTAGTCAAATTGAAGTAGTGATTAACTGTTACAGTCTTGCTTGCTTTCGTAACTGTACCATAATCCCTTAGAGGCATTGTTCTTAGACCGGGCTGCTCAGTTAGACTAGTGCTATTAGGTTACTGTAAAATGTGCATTTTGTATGCATCAGCATTGTGACTACTATGTCTGTTCTTGTGCTTTTATGTTTTATGTACCTTGATGCCTACAGGCTTTGGCGCTATATAAATGTGTATAAATAAATAAATAAATAAATAAATAAATAAATAACTGCTTCAAGAAATAGAACACATCCAACGTCAATACTTTGGAACTGAAGGTGACTTAGAAAATTCTGTACCTTGAGAAACGATTACCAAAAACCTCATGAATACCAATGTCCGAATAAAGATATACAAAAAAGAAATAGCTTAGTATCAAAACACATCTGCTGAAATACCAGACCAAATATGTGCCTGTTGCTGCAGAACATTTTATAAAAAGAGAACACAAAAAGTAGATCTAGCCTACAAAATAGAAGGCAATGAAGAATCTCAATGGTTCCAATCAGCCTTATATCTTACAGCAGAAGCTAAATACAAAATGACTAACTCCTCAAGAGTGTGCATGTTCTGCAACACAAAGCTTGACAATAATCAAATGCCATCACATGCTATCACTAATAATTTAGAAATATTCCCACTTCCGAAAGCTCTCCAACAGCTTAACTTGTACGAGAGCATTATAATCCAAACAGTACCCCCATTTCAAGCTCTAATACACGTTCAACCAAAATAAGCCAAATGACCTCCGAGTTACTAAAGGGCATATGTGGCTAAGTACTATATTTACATTGTATCTAACTCTACGAGTACAACAGCCAATAGATCAATCTTTGATTGTACTAGTTAACGGTGGCCCAACAAAAGGAAAACAAATTTGGCCACAACTAGTCGACTTAAACAAAGTCAGCCCTACAATATCTAAAAGAAAACAATGAATACTACAAAGATATAAACATAGGGGAAAGAAAACATAAGAGAAACCACCCAAATTATTCAAGAGTCACCAGAAACTGGCCAATTTGAATGTGTAGATCCTGTTACTGCAGCCAGCATTTTAGGCCAGTATATAATTCACCCACTACACTCCAAAGACACAATTGACGATGTATTAGAAACATATCAAATGCATTAAGCCAAAGGATCCCCAATGAACTTATGCGAAAAATGTGTAAAAGCACTTTCTTTTCCTCTACTCTTTCCCACAGGAAAAGGAGAAGGATATGATGAAAGGTCTGCACAAATGAGTGCATCAGAATATCGCTATTTACGAATGTATGGTGAAGACGCCAGATTCAGACAAAATGTTGAATACATTTTACACCTACTCTCTGAATGTCAACCAGCAACTCTATGATATGGAGTTCACACATATTAAAAACGGGCTCTAATTTTTTAAACATGACCGCTACCCAACTACTTAAAAAAATAAAAGACAAAGATGGAGTTTTGCAGTCAAGTATTACAAAGCTCTTGGCAAACATGCATGGTCCAAAAAAAAAGAAATGATTCCAATGTCACACTGGTGTACATTGTATGCTAAGGAACATAGGCCCACCCACATGGTTTGCTACTTTAAGTTGTGCAGAGCAGGCATGGGATGGCTTGCACAATATCTTATGCACTGCAAACAAAAATAAAGACAGAATAGATATAAAAACACCAGGAGATCTCTGTTCTCTTGACCTTGTCAATGTATCAAGCCACTTCATTGCGATGCTGCCTTTTATCTGGAATAAAACTACCCCTCTGCTCGGTGAAGTGCAACACTTCTTTTGAAGCAAAGAATATCAATCCAGATGACCACCGACCATCCACATACAGTTTGCAAAAAAGGACAAGTAAATAGCTTGATGTCTTCTGTTAGACACAGTGTAAAAGGCAAAATCTGCTAAAAATATATACAACTTTAAAAGGGACGAAGCATCAACGTACATCAATTATTACAATTCAATCAATGCCCTCTTTGGGGATTGAAAACAGAGACATACAATACATTGCAGACAGTTGCACTGCAGTTGTAAGATATGTCACAGCCAATCTCACCAAAGCTGAGAAAACAGAGCTAAAGGACCTCTGGGATCACATATCATCTGACAAAAGACTATCACAGACATTGTACAGCTTTGGTATAAAAGTGCTCTTATAGAAAATGTGGGTGCTACAAAGCTGCAGACCGTTTATCAGGTACAGCCTCATATGGCAAATCTGAGGACATTGGGCCTGATCACGACTTCGGCGGTAACCCTTAAATCCGGCGGTAGCGCTAATACCGCCGGATTTAAGGGTCCGCCGAATCAGAGCTTCTGCGGATTTCGCCCCAGCTCTGAGCTGGGGGGGAAATCCGCCGAAAATTTGCGCTATTACCCCCGCTGTAAGAGTGCGAAAATTCCCCATTGAGCCCAACGGGGAATGGGGCATTCCCGAATGGGCTCAATGGGGAATGGGGAATTACTTTACCGCCAAACTCGTTATCCGGCGCTATTAGCACCAGGGAGTTCGGCAGTAGGGCCATTATACCGCCGGCGGTAATGGCCAAGTCATGATCAGGCCCATTGTCTGGCTGAACCTTGGAACAGCTTCATCGCTAAAAAGAGTACTAAAATCCTACCAAGAGATAGAAAACATAGCCACAAATGATCCCAACAGCCGGGACATTTTGAAAAACAATTTAATTGACACATACTACCCAAACAGAAGTACTGCTTTAGAAAACATGTGTCTGTACAAAATTGTCCAAAACTACGCCTACAAAAACACCATCACACCAAATGAGACAACTGGCAAACATTCAGTTTCAACTTATAAAGGAAGCCTAGTGAAACTCAACAAACCCACTCTAATTAATCATATAAAGTTATTTAAATCTCTGCTACTGTATAGCATGGGCAAAGTCCAACTTTTATTAAACCTTGGAGAAAAGAAAAATAATGATTAGGTGACTATGGGCCTCATTACACGGATGGCGGTAAGGGTTTACCGGTACCGGTATTTTACCGGTACCGGTAAATCCTTACTGCCTTACTAAGAGGTCCCTTTGCGAGTTGGGGAATTTAACGCCTGCTTTTTGCAGGTGTTAAAAACCAACCCGCAAAGGGACCAGGGAGCTAATTACGGTACCGCAATTTGCGGTACCGTAATTAGCGCCTTCCACATTCCCGTAGAGCCCTATGGGGCAAAAATGGGAATGGGGAAGGGCAATGGTGGAAGGGGGAATTACCGCCCCGCCAACCTTGGAATAGGGCGGTAATTCCCCTTTCCGCCAAAGTGGTGCCGGTATTTTACCGGCATGAACCATGGCGCTAATAGCGCCATGGTTCACCGCCATCCGTGTAATGAGGCCCTATGACTCATTTGAAGCTGCATTCAAAGCAAATAAAAGCAGTATATAAAATGACAATTTCAAACAATAGACACAATGGTTGGACAATGAAAGCCAACAAGAGGAAGAGATTGAAGCTTAACTAGACAAATACACTCCTGAGAGCAGTCAACCTTACAATACAGGAAGCCAAGACCCACTTGGAGAACCACTCATTATGAATGAAGCAGAAATAGCCAAGACTGACTTAGAAAATACTATGCATCAATAAAAAAAATCTGAGGAAGACTCATCAGTGCTGGATTCACAGATAAATGATGGCCAACTCACCATTTATCTAGACGCCACTCAAGAAATTGAACATGGTTTTGAACATGAAACTAAAACCTGTAGCTGTAAAAATTATAAGCCTCTGCTCCTGTATGTAAGCGGTGACGCTGGTTCTGGTAAAACATTCTACATTAAAATAATCAGCACATTTGTACAATATTTAACAAAGAACAACCTTTTGGATGTACTAACAGCCCCACAGGTTTAGCTGGCTACTACAAGGTGGTGTAACATTACACTGACTGTTACTGCTCCCTGTAGAATACCAAATCAAATTAGAATACTACAAATTACCATCAGAAGCTGCTACTTAAGTATGCAGAAATCTAAAAACAAATGTAAATGCTCCTGATAGATGAAGTAGGCATGGTTTCCAACCTCATGGTAGCTTTAATTCATGTCAGAATGCAAGAAGTCCTAAAAACCAACTACGAAGAACTGTTTTGGAGGAAAACACGTTATTTTTTTCAGATACCTCCTACAGTTAACAACAGTGAAAGGGCAAGCTATTTTCAAAACATTAGGACACAAACAATGCTGCAATACCCTCAGCAGCATTGGAAATGTAAATCTCTGACAGCATTTTCACTACAGAAATCTAACTCAAAACATGTGCCAGTCTGCAGACCTCACATATGCAACCATTTTAAAAACATTAGAACTGGGCTGATACTAAAGATGCAAAATTCATCTTAAATAGCAGACGAATCCATGAGCTATATGGACGAAACACATCTGCTCCTGATATCATGGAACAATGAACTCAACAAAATCTAAAATATATGTCATTAATGCCAATCCTTGCAAGGTGTAGTCAATTCAACAAGACAATGTTGAAACATTAATGCAACTCACTCTGCATATCAGCTCCACAGACAAATTAGAAATTCACTGCATGGCACTTCTTATCTATCAACAAGCAACAAAAGAATAAATAGCTTAGAAAAATGGATATTCAACACAGCCGGATTGGAGAAAATATTGACTTTGTCTCTAAACTGCAGAGTAATTCTAAAATGTAACCTTGACATAGAAAAAAGGTTTAGTCAATTGAGCAATAGGTACAGTTGTTGACTTCCAAACATATCTACATGACAACAACATTCATTTTGTCAACATCCACTTTGACAAACTTGCGGAAGTTTAAAGAACTGGCCAGACAATAGCACGTTTATCACCCATATGTACGTACGCAGAGAGCAATTGTCTCTATCTTTTGCATATGCTGTCATTATTTACAAATCACAAGGTCTAACCCTAGATCAAGCATTGATTGACATTGGCAGCACAGTCTTTAAAGAAGGTATGAGATTTGTAGCACTTTCACATCTGCGTAGACTCATTGGTCTATTAATAGTTACCTTTGATGCAAACAACGTCAGTGCTGACATTCCTTGAATCCTGGAATAGAACAGGCTACGAGCACAATACAACCCCCATCTAGATATGTACCTTGTACTTAAAAAAAACCTTTTAAAAGATAAATAATAGAAATAGAAGCCATAGCAGATTTCCCAACAATACCACTAGAAAAACCAATTCCTTCTACATCAAACAATACAACCATAAATACAGTCTAATACAAAGTCTAAAACTGCACATCCATCATAAAGGAACAACACACATTTATCCTCTCCAGAAAGATCTGCAGGCTGATCAAATGATCCACAAACATAACTCTCTGTTCCATTTAACTTCAGAAACACAACTGGAGTAAATTGTTATGCTAATGTCACAATTCATCTTCTCTTTCGATTGCCAATAATTATTCACATCGTTTACTTAAACGGCTCAGACCAGTTGTGCTTCTAGAATGTTCATGGAAGCACTGTCACCATTAGCAATAGTGCCACTGCTTCCATGTCCCCATTTACAAGAGGCTATGGGGCTGCATGGGAATGGGGACTAACATTTTCCGGCACCTGACTTTCCGATCTGCCGGGACTTCTAATGTCCCATGGGATCGGGAAGTCAGGCACCAGAAAAATGTTATTAGTCAGTGGCAACCTGCTGGAAGCACCAGCAGGGTTACTGCCAGACTCGTAATGAGGCCCATGGACTTAATATTTGTCTCCAAACAAAGTGTATCAATAATCAAGGCTATCTATCTCACACCACAAATGTTCAAATATTTGAGTGGTATTTAGACTTTTCTGTTTATTATACACACATGTTTTTTATTATTTTGTGTACCAAAAAAACACTCAGTTTCTTGAAACACATCAATTCACCTATACACATTCTATGGCCTTAATAAGGGCCTTAATAATATCTATATTTCAAACAAAAACTAATGATAGCAATTTCAGACACAAACAAGGACAATTATATACAGTTGAGATGTATTGTTCACATAGATGTCTCTTTTTAATGCAGTTTTTACAGATCCTGACATAGAGCAAAGTTATAGGTGGCACAAAAAGTTATAAGAGCAACTTAACCATAACTACAGGGCTGCTACCACAGGCCCTTTAATATATATATACATTTGTAGATAGTGTTGTTAGGCTTCCCAACTCTGGTAAAATGTTAACACAGCCTCAAATGCCGAAAAAAGAACCAAACCCGTGCACATGTGGGATGAGGTTACAAATATCACAGCAAAAGAGCTGTTAGTTCATTGGTTACAAAGTGAAATTTGACCAAACATCACCTTCATAGGTCAGCAATTTAAATTTGCGGCAAGGTACAAAATGATACCCACAGGTAGCAAAAAATCTCCACGTGTTCCAACCGTGACTCAGGCTTCCTCAGGCTAATATACAATCCAACGTTCCATTTGCTTGTATAAATAAAGTTATGGAAATCTAGACATTATGTTTACCAGATAGTCATGTGCTTCTTTTCAAATCCTGGGTTCTCAATGATCTTTCAAGTCAGCAATCTTAAACTAGTGTCTGATGCCTTAAAAGCAAAGTTATTTTTTTGTAGTGGTTGCCACCTACAACATATTTAGATACAATGTTATATTTATGTACATGAATTCTAAAACAAATAAGATGATCCTTTAGTTAAGTTCCAAATTGATACATTTCTTTAAAGCAAGGAGAGGCAAGTGCCTTGTTCTTATTGTGTATATGCACAATCAGGTCACTCGATAGACTACTGTCAGTTCCACAACCTATTGTCTCATCACTACCTGCATGTGTATGCTGGGAGGTAAAGATAATACAGAAAAGCAGTAATTATATTGAAACCAACCACCATTGATACAATTGTAAATCAAAATAGAATCCTGATGAAACATACTACAGATAGAATTAGATGAACTAACATCTTGCACATCATGTGGAAAAAAGAAGAAGACATGGGGCCTCATTACAAGTGTGTCAGTCCTGAATTATGGGTGTCAGTCGCACCGTATGAGCACCCATTTCCGATCGCCATACTACAACACTACGGGCGGGGGCCATTGTGCCCGCCAGGTCTGACCTGGCAGACGTAACAGCCCCCGCCG
The DNA here is from genome assembly GCF_040938575.1 of Ambystoma mexicanum. Lineage (NCBI taxonomy): Eukaryota > Metazoa > Chordata > Amphibia > Caudata > Ambystomatidae > Ambystoma > Ambystoma mexicanum. Next base: position 439,972,904 of record NC_090932.1, on the reverse strand, counting down.
GCAGAATTGCCATGGAAGCACTGGCACCATAAGCAACGGTGCCAGTGCTTCCATGTCCCCATTTATATAAGGCTATGGGGCTGCATGGGAATGGGGACTAACATTTTCCAGCACTTGACTTTCGGGTCCGCCGGGACTTGTAATGTCAGGCACCGAAAATATTTACGAGTCCGCGGCAACCTGCAGGAAACACCAGCAGGGTTACCGCAGCACTCGTAATGATGCACAATATCTTAATATTTTCTCCAAACAAAGCCTATCATTGATCAAGGCTATCTGTGTCACACCAGAATTTTTTAAATGTTTGATTGGTATTTAGACCTTTCTGTTTATTATAAAAACACATGTTTTTTATTATTTTGTGAACCAAAAAACCACTCAGTTTCTTGAAACACATCAATTCACATATACACATTCTATGGCTTTAATAGAGGCCTTCATACAATCTACATTCCAAACAAAAACAAATCATATCAATTTCAGACACAAACAAGGAACATGATATATACAGTTGAGATGTATTGTTCACATAGATCCCTCTTCTTAATGCAATTTTTACTGATCCTGACATAGTGCAGTATTAATACAAAAATGTGTTATTTTTTCATAGGACCTGCCCTTTCTTTGCAGTGCCAGTGGTTGCAAAATTTTGGAGTCGACACAGTGGGGGTAATTCATAGAATTCAGCGCACAAGTGGCGCACGCGGCTGGCGCACATGGGCGCGTGCGAATCCCTGCACCAGCCGCGTGCGCTAAAATACATTTCCGCGCACAGCGTATTCATGGATTCCAGCCACCAAAACCAGCCGTGGCGCACAGTGGTGCAGCGACCCTGCAGCAGCGCCAGTTACGCCCCTTGCGCAGGGAAAAGCCATCAAAATCCCCAATCCAGCGCAAAGGGCTGCGCTAACCCTGTACCAGCACGGCAAGCGGGGTACGTGTATCACTGGGATGCGCGGGAAGTTCCTCACATGATTTCAGCTGGGTACGTGTATTACTGGGGTGCGCGGGAAGTTCCACATGCGATTAGCCCTGTGCGAGCGGTGTACGTGTATTACTGGGGTGCGCGGGAAGTTTCACACATGAATTCAGTAGGGTACGTGTATTTCAGGGGTGCGCGGGAAGTTTCACACGCGATTCCATCAGGGTACGTGTATTTCAGGGGTGCGCGGGAAGTTCCACACGCGATTCCATCAGGGTACGTGTAGATCAGGGGTGCGCGGGAAGTTTCACACGCAATTTCAGCTGGGTACGTGTATTCCAGGGGTGCGCTGGAAGTTCCACACGCGAATGTCCTGGGTACGTGTATTTCGGGGTGCGCTGGAAGTTACACACGTGAATTCAGCAGGGTACGTGTATTTCAGGGGTGCGCGGAAAGTTCCAAAAGCGATTCCATCAGGGTACGTGTATATCAGGGGTGCGCGGGAAGTTCCACACGCGAATGTCCTGTGTACGTGTATTTCGGGGTGCGCGGGAAGTTTCACACGCGATTCCATCAGGGTACGTGTATATCAGGGATGCGCGGGAATTTCCACACGCGAATGTCCTGTGTACGTGTATTTTGGGGTGCGCGGGAAGTTTCACACGCGATTTCAGCAGGGTACTTGTATTTCAGGGGTTCGCGGGAAGTTCCACACGCAAATGTCCTGTGTACGTGTATTTCGGGGTGCGTGGGAAGTTACACACGTGAATTCAGCAGGGTACGTGTATATCAGGGGTGCGCGGGAAGTTCCACACGCGAATGTCCTGTGTACGTGTATTTCGGGGTGCGTGGGAAGTTTCACACGCGATTTCAGCAGGATACGTATATTCCAGGGGTGCGCGGGAAGTTCCACACGCAAATGTCCTGGGTACGTGTATTTCGGGGTGCGCGGGAAGTTACACACGTGAATTCAGCAGGGTACGTGTATTTCAGGGGTGCGCGGAAAGTTCCACACGCGATTCCATCAGGGTACGTGTATATCAGGGGTGCGCGGGAAGTTCCACACGCGAATGTCCTGTGTACGTGTATTTTGGGGTGCGCGGGAAGTTTCACACGCGATTTCAGCAGGGTACGTGTATTTCAGGGGTTCCGTGGAGTACTACACATGAATTGGCCGTGTGGGTCCTCCCAGGTGTACGCTCTACAACCTCCACGGCCGCTGCAGGCAGCCCACACCATGGGGGGACTACCCTTCACCCGTGCTCATGTCCCGCAGGCAGCCCATCCACCATGGGCATGCCCCCCAGCCAAGCCACATGTCACCTTGCACTACTGATCAACAATGCATGTCTCCCAGCACCCCCACCCCCCAGCACTGTGGGGCATCCTCCACCAGGCCCCCACTCATGTCCAACTCATGTCCCCCAGCACCCCCACCCCCCAGCAGTGCAGGGCACCCTCCACCAGGCCCCCAACTCATGTCCCCTGCACCCCCGCCCCCCAGCATCCAGGGGCCCCCTCCACCAGGCCCCCACTCATGTCTCCCAGCACCCCCACCCCCAGCAGTGCAGGGCACCCTCCACCAGGCCCCCACTCATGTCCCCCTGCACCCCCACCCCCCAGCATCCAGGGGCACCCTCCACCAGGCCCCCACACATGTCCCCCTGCACCCCCACCCCCCAGCAGTGCAGGGCACCCCCCACCAGGCCCCCACTCATGTCCCCCTGCACCCCCACCCCCCAGCACTGTGGGGCACCTGCCATCAGGCCCCCACTCATGTCCAACTCATGTCCCCCAGCACCCCCACCCCCCAGCAGTGCAGGGCAACCTCCACCAGGCCCCCACTCATGTCCCCCAGCACCCCCACCCCCCAGCACTGTGGGGCACCTGCCAGCAGGCCCCCACTCATGTCCAACTCATGTCCCCCAGCACCCCCACCCCCCCAGCAGTGCAGGGCACCCTCCACCAGGCCCCCAACTCATGTCCCCCTGCACCCCCACCCCCCAGCATCCAGGGGCACCCTTCACCAGGCCCCCACTCATGTCTCCCAGCGCCCCCACCCCCCAGCACTGTGGGGCACCCTCCACCAGGCCCCCACTCATGTCCAACTCATGTCCCCCAGCACCCCCACCCCCCAGCATCCAGGGGCACCCTCCACCAGGCCCCCACTCATGTCTCCCAGCACCCCCACCCCCCAGCACTGTGGGGCACCCTCCAACAGGCCCCCACTCTTGTCCAACTCATGTCCCCCAGCACCCCCACCCCCCAGCAGTGCAGGGCACCCTCCACCAGGCCCCCACTCATGTCTCCCAGCACCCCCACCCCCAGCACTGTGGGGCACCTGCCAGCAGGCCCCCACTCATGTCCAACTCATGTCCCCCAGTACCCCCACACCCCACCAGTGCAGGGCACCCTCCACCAGGCCCCCAACTCATGTCCCCCTGCACCCCCACCCCCCAGCATCCAGGGGCACCCTTCACCAGGCCCCCACTCATGTCTCCCAGCACCCCCACCCCCCATGCACTGTGGGGCACCCTCCACCAGGCCCCCACTCATGTCCAACTCATGTCCCCCAGCACCCGCACCCCCCAGCATCCAGGGGCACCCTCCACCAGGCCCCCACTCATGTCTTCCACCACCCCCAACCCCCAGCACTGTGGGGCACCCTCCAACAGGCCCCACTCATGTCCAACTCATGTCCCCCAGCACCCCCAGCCCCCAGCATCCAGGGGCACCCTCCACCAGGCCCCCACTCATGTCTCCCAGCACCCCCACACCCCAGCACTGTGGGGCACCCTCCACCAGGCCCCCACTCATGTCCAACTCATTTCCCCCAACACCCCCACCCCCCAGCATCCAGGGGCACCCACCACCAGGCCCCCACTCATGTCCCCCTGCACCCCACCCCCCAGCAGTGCAGGGCACCCTCCACCAGGCCCCCACTCATGTCCCCCTGCACCCCCACCCCCCAGAACTGTGGGGCACCTGCCAGCAGGCCCCCACTAATGTCCAACTCATGTCCCCCAGCACCCCCACCCCCAGCAGTGCAGGGCACCCTCCACCAGGCCCCCACTCATGTCCAACTCATGTCCCCCAGCACCCCCACCCCCCAGCAGTGCAGGGCACCCTCCACCAGGCCCCCAACTCATGTCCCCCTGCACCCCCACCCCCCAGCAGTGCAGGGCACCCTCCACCAGGCCCCCACTCATGTCCCCCTGCACCCCCACCACCCAGCACTGTGGGGCACCTGCCAGCAGGCCCCCCCTCATGTCCAACACATGTCCCCCAGCACCCCCACCCCCCAGCAGTGCAGGGCACCCTCCACCAGGCCCCCACTCATGTCTCCCAGCACCCCCACCCCCCAGCACTGTGGGGCACCTGCCAGCAGGCCCCCACTCATGTCCAACCATGTCCCCCAGCACCCCCACCCCCCAGCAGTGCAGGGCACCCTCCACCAGGCCCCCAACTCATGTCCCCCTGCACCCCCACCCCCCAGCATCCAGGGGCACCCTCCACCAGGCTACCACTCATGTTTCCCAGCACCCCCACCCCCCAGCAGTGCAGGGCACCCTCCACCAGGCCCCCACTCATGTCCCCCTGCACCCCCACCACCCAGCACTGTGGGGCACCTGCCAGCAGGCCCCCACTCATGTCCAACTCATGTCCCCCAGCACCCCCACCCCCCAGCAGTACAGGGCACCCTCCACCAGGCCCCCACTCATGTCTCCCAGCACCCCCACCCCCCAGCACTGTGGGGCACCTGCCAGCAGGCCCCCACTCATGTCCAACTCATGTCCCCCATCACCCCCACCCCCCAGCAGTGCAGGGCACCCTCCACCAGGCCCCCAACTCATGTCCCCCTGCACCCCCACCGACCAGCATCCAGGGGCACCCTCCACCAGGCCCCCACTCATGTCTCCCAGCACCACCACCCCCCCAGCACTGTGGGGCACCCTCCACCAGGCCCCCACTCATGTCCAACTCATGTCCCCCAGCACCCCCACCCCCCAGCATCCAGGGGCACCCTCCACCAGGCCCCACTCATGTCTCCCAGCACCCCCACCCCCCAGCACTGTGGGGCACCCTCCACCAGGCCCTCACTCATGTCCAACTCATGTCCCCCAGCACCCCCACCACCCAGAATCCAGGGGCACCCCCCACCAGGCCCCCACACATGTCCCCAGCCAACATGTCATCACAATCTAGATCCCTGGCCCTTATGGTCAGCCTCCAAATGCCAAACACCCACCCGCATATTGCATCCACCCACTTAGAAATGGCAATAACATGATAGAACCCCAATTGCAAGTTTGGAAATGAACACATGTCCCTCAGATACACCCAATGGGTGTCAGTGAATGTCAAAACCCATATTATGATATGCATGAAACCAATGAGATGATACTACACATTGAAGTTTGAAGAAAAAATATGTATTAAAAGCAACATAAATTGAATCAAAAATAAACAAACCAAAATGGGAATTTAAAAAAATAAAAACCAGCATTTCCGTGAAATAATGCAAAACCACAAATCATAATCCAAAGGAAGGGTATCCAAAGTCACAGTCCACAAAAGTAAATCCAATGGAAAATTAAAATCGAAAACCATTGCTCCATGGGTAAATCTTGAAAAAAAATGAAAATCCAACAGTCAACTATATACAGATAAACAATCCATGGTCCATGATCCCAACAGAAGAAATTAAACCTATCTAATAACACTACCTAATAAAAAAAACCTGTATACAAAAATGTGGCCCATTGTCCAAAAGGTCCAAAAAAAATGCAAAACCAAAGGAAACCTAACACTAACTACAGAACTATTTACAAGGGCAGTGGGCTAGTCCGACGGCTCACTTTTGGATGTCCTGGGCCAGGGCATCATCGAACTCCTGCTCAATGTCCCGGAGGCGGTCCTCCTCCATGGCCCCGAGGGTCCGCAGGGCCATCAACATGTCCACCTCCAACCCCCTGCGGATTGCCTCGAGGCACTCGGCCCGCCTCAGGGCCCTCCGCATGGAGTTCTCCGCCCTGACCATCGTGAGCCGTGCCTCTTCCGCCCGCTGCCGCTCCGCATCTATGGCTTGGCCCAACCGCTGCCACACGGAAGACACTTCCCGTCCTGGGTCCTCCTGCCCTCCGGCCGATGCCTGCCCCTCCGATGTCGAAGGCCCCGAGCCATCATGGCTCCCACCGCGTTGCTGCTGCTGCTGTGCCTCTGCCCATGCACTGCCTCCTGCTGCCTGCACATCCTCCGCTGGTTGGGATGCAGTTGTTGATGTGGCCACCCCTGCTGGACGTCCGACTCCCGACTGTGGCAGGGATGCCTCCTCCACCAGCCTGGCCGCACCGTCAGAGGCAGCTCCACAGGGCACCCAGGTGACTAATGGGTGGGAAGATGGCACGGAGGACGACTGACGCATAGGGGGTTCAGTTGAGGAGGGGGTCGTAGCAAGCCCCATCAAACGGAGGAATCCGGCCTGGGTGACCTGTCCCAGTAGGCCGACGCGGTCAACGAGCCATTCGAGATGACGTGCAGTCTCCTCATGAAAAGACTGCAGGTCACCTCGCATGGCCCGTTGACGCAATGCCACACCAGTCAGGACAGGCTCAACCCAGACCAGGATAGCCACGTCTGCAGGCAGAGGAAGGCCAGTTGTCGTGAGCTCATCCCTGCCTGAAAACGGGTCTGGACGTAGGCATCCCTGCTGGTGCAAGATGATGCAGTCAGTGACAGGATCAGGGACAGGATTGCACACAGGCACCTCTGCGGCGGCCTGTGCTGCCTCCTGTCCCTGGTCCTGCACTGCACAACTAGCACCAGTGGAATCCCCACCTCCAGACCCCATCTCTGTTGCTTGCATGGCCTCCTCCTCTACCAAACCCCTCACCAACGTGGATGACTCTGTGTCATCTTCCCCTGTTGGGCCCTGTGGGGTACCAGCTGCCCCTTCTGCTGCCGAGGAGTCCAACTCCAACGTCCGCCTCTTGGACCTCCCCCCGGCAGCTGCGGCCTGGGACGCGGCACCAGACTCCTCACTCCCCGACGTGATCACAACCTGGGAGGGGAGCCGGGCCTTGCGTCTCTGGCTGGCGGTGCGATCCCCGCCGCTGTGCTCCACAGCACCTTCTCCGCCCTCTTCATCAGTTGACGCTGCAGACAGGGAGAAATAAAACACAGGCATCAGGGCACTGTACAATGGACACATACACACATGACAGTTGTACATGAGTGGCATTGGCAAACCTCAGACATGGCATCACAATCGCCAACACACATGTCATTTCAACTTGCACACATGAGCCATACCACAGCCATATCGCAACTGCCAGCACCATCCATACACATACAACAGCATGAGTAGACAAAGGTGAGCCAGACATCACATGCAACACAGGGAGTGCACTACACATGCACGCACACCACCATACTTGCATGCATGTGTACAACTCTGTCAACTGTCGCAGTGTTCAGATGGGCATCCATGTCACATCTGCCAATCAGGCTTCCACATCCCGCTGTCACATGCATCCATGTTGCATCACTGTTGCACCCTTGTCAAATACACACACATGCACATGTACACAGTGCTGATACATGCAACTGAAAACAACGTACATGCGTGACATCACGAACATGCCTACTTACATACACATTCATCCAAACATGTGTGCCCACACAACTGCATTTGGCATGCAAGCCTACACACACAAGCACCATCCATGTCTCACACATGACAGCCCTTGCATGTGTTAGCCTCACGGCCCTGTACACCCCCACCCATACTCGGCCCCATACAAACAGATGTGCAACCTGCACACTACTGGCACATCACCACACGCACAGCTTACAATCATGATGCATGTACACTTACCGCTCGACTCCAGACGGGTCTGCCTCTCAAGGACCTGGACGTGGAGCACTGGGGATATGCGTTCCAGGACCCTCATCTGATCTTCCGACAAGTGGCCCTGGCGCCCCTTAGCATCCGCTGCCTTCAAGAGGCGCCGGGCCTTGTTGAGGGTCCTGGACCTGAAGTCCTCCCAGCGTTTCTTGACATGTTGGAAGTCGCGGACTGCCACCCCTCCGCGTTGATGGCAGTCACGATGTCCGTCCAGATCCAAGTCCGTCCTTCCTTGTCGGCGCGGGAACTTCCGAAGAGGGTATCATACTCCCACAGGACTTGCTCCACCAGGACACCAACTTCGGTGGCAGTGAAGCTGGTGCCCCTCTGCCTCTCTGGCCGGGGGTTGTCAGTGGTGCCAGATGTTGCAGTGCCCGACATGACAACCCCAGAGGCAGGAGTGGGTGGGCAACAGGGTCCTGGGGCTGGGCTGTGGAGCGATGGAATCCCAGTCGGGAGTCTTCGGTTCCAGCAGGGGTGGTCACAGCAACAGCACCCCTGGCTGATGTGCAGGCAGCAAATGGCAGGGAACATGGGCAGCAGGCAGTCAGGCAGCAGCAGATGGCAGGTGGGAGCATGCTCGGGGCTCTGGGGGGCAGTAATTCGGCCTTCTGTGCAGGAGCGTGGTCTTTCATGTGCTTACGCGTGGCCAGCTTGATACGGAGTGATTTGGCACGTGAAAATTCTGCACGTCAGCATGTAATTCGAGGAAAGGCCCTTAGCGCGTAAGCGTGTCTGCACGCATACGCAATTTCATTGGACAGAAGGCCCTTCAAGCGCAAGCGCAAGCGCCTCTCTGACGTGACGCGCGCAGGCGTGCATGGGCGTTTCAGCGCGCGTGAAAAACTGCACTTCCGCGTGTAATCCGAGGAAAGGGCCCATGCACGTAAGTGACGTGACGCACGCAGGCGTTCCCCTCAGCACGGGTAAAAGGTGAGCGGGGCCAGCAGTTCGCTGTACATGCCTTTCGTGGAGACCGACGTGTGTTGCTGCTTCCTGTTGTTTCGCGCGCCATCACAACTTCACAGCTATCAAGGACATATCTCTTCTTTTGGCAGGGGTGTTGGCTACACGTGTTTTTCTGCATCGCGCTAGTCAGACGGTGAGTCGCACACGCTATTTTTCCCAGGGTGCCACCGCGTACTGCGGGAGGTTGATTCCACGCACGTAGGCTGCAGGGTTGCGTGCACGGTTTTACTGCAGTTTTGGGGTGCCTGAGCGTTGCGTAACCCGTCACTACATCACTGGGGTCACATACAGCCTTGCAGGTGCAGGGGGGCTGTTAACATCTTGCTTCCCACCCCCTTCACCCCAATTGCCCAGGTCAATTGTGGTGTACACCTCCCATTGGCACTACTCCATCTGTGCCGGCACTACTCCATCTGTGCCATGGTTGGGAGGACACCAAAGGTGAGGGGTGCCTCAGCTGGGCGTACTCCTCGTGGTGGGTGTGGTCGGGGACGTGGCCGTGGTGGCCAGGGAGTAGGGAGACTCCAGGGTGTCCAGGGCGGCCACAGAGGGGGAAGAGGCAAGGGTGCGCCACTTGAGCACAATGTTGTGCCATGTGTCAGTGCAGTCATGCCACTACCCCCTGTGGTTCCGGGGGGTGCAGTGTTAGGGAGAATTCTCTGTTTAGGCTGAATTTCCTAACCTAGTGAGTCCCCCAGCAGCTTTGCTGGATTTCTGGAGTTTTTTTTTTTTCCATCCTGCCAAGAGTGAGACTCTTTTTCTCCCACTCTTGGACATGAATGTGTGTAATTCCTTTGAATGTCAATGTGTTCTATGGGCTATGGGGTCTTTTACTCCATAGGGTCTTATATGTTTTGCTATGTGTGTTACACCGCACCCTCCGTGCGTAACACAGGGGAGTCCTAGCGAACCTCCATCTTAGACTCCATACCCGGGGACTGACTACTGTCTCCCCGGGCATGTAAAGTCACCATTGGCTTTACTAGACCTAAATTTACTAACAGAACTAGTACAAACCATCCTATTGTGGACGTACTAGTAGGGGTAATTCGATTACTCCTAGGTCTGTTATTCGAGGGGGCACTGTCCCGTCCCCCCTCGTCGAGTTTTGGCTGGTGGCAGTGGAAACTACTTGTTATGTTCGACCCCGAATATAACCCTATGGGGTTCTTCCCATTGTTGGAGATTGATACTGTTTCTCGTTAATCTCTAACATACCTCCGGTCTACTTATCTTAAATAAGTCTATCGGATGGTATTTTCTGCCAGAACTCGGCTTTTTAAAATGGCGTCTGTGTTCGTCTCTGTGACTCCTAAACCAAAGGTTGAGCCCTTTGTTCCACTTTTGGCGGGCTTCTCTACAGAGACCCTCCAAAGTGGTGCCATTCTGTCTGGGTTACCACAGGGGTGTGGGAGGGGGTTTAGGCACCCTGGACCGAGTTGCCTTGCCAACTCCGCTCGCACTCTGGTGTGATTGGCCCAAGTGGTTAGCCTCCCCGCTCACCACTTAGCGTGTTTTGAGTGACAGCTAGGCTGAATGCATTGGGGTTTTCTGCATAAAAGCAGGGCTTTTGGGACTGGATCTTCAGAAGTCGCCACAGGACCTAAGAATCCGACGAGGGTAAAGCTGAGCCGACCTGCAACGACGACACCTCCGGTGGAGCCCTGCTGAACCAACTCACCACTTCCCGACGACAGAGGAGATCTCCCTGCCGGAGAGTCTCTTCCCCTGACTGGTGGGAACAACCAGTCCCCTTTGCTTTTTCTTCGCCTCAGGACGCAGTGGTCGAATTGCCCGTGCAGAGCACCTCGGCAACTGGATAGCCACTACCCCTGTACCGCGACCAAAAGGTGGTGCCTTGTGACGGAGCACTCTGCGGCTGGTCTCTTCCCTGGTGGTGCAACGATCTTCAACTTTCCTTCGACGAGGAGATCATCTCTCCTCTTGGCAAAGACCGGACGTGCATCCACCACCAGGAACAACTGCCCCCGCCGGATCTGTCTCTCCACAATCAAGGTACTGTGTCCGCCTGGCTTCCCTTGTTGCCGGATAGAGTGAGGTGTCTTAATCCTCGCCTCTCCATTGGGTCGCCTCCAAGCTTTCTCTAGCGTGTTGTTCTGAACTGGTCCAATCTGCCGATAACAATTTGCTGCAAAGACTCGAACGCATTTCCACTAAGATACTTTTTGGAACATATGGCCTTGCCTCTCTCCGAGTGGGCCTGGCCTCTGAACTTTATGATCTACTGTGGTTCTTGCCTTCTTGCCTTGCATTTGTCCGTAAAGTATTGGAACCGTGTTGATTTCGTAACCTGCTTATTTTTCTCTCCCGTCCTAACGAATACTAGAGTGCCATCTAGATTGAAGCATACACCTCTGTCTGCAAATAAGTGATGCTGGTAAACCTAGACTTGTCGAACTATTGTTAGGTGGATTGATCTTTTTCTTCGTAGAGTAATTGTAATTGAAGTGTTTGCCATAATAGTGCCAGAGTGTTTTCTATAGATGTGTCGTTATAAATAAATACCTTTATATCTTTACACTGAAGCCTTGTTGCTTGTTTGCTTGCCTTACGGTGTAGAATTGCCCTATGTTGTATACTCCACATACTGCCTAACTCTTCTTGAGGGAAGTCTGACTGCTCAGCCACAGCTACCAAGTGAATCTGTGTGGTACAGACTGCTACCAAGTGGGTTAACTGCCAAACACCTGTAGACCTAAACCTTTTGCAGTGGTCCCAGAGGGAACTGCACAGGTTTCCGCCTAACACTGGTGTATAGCGGTGGGATTTGTATCGAGTATACAGTTGAGAGTGCTTTTCGACACTTTAGGATAACTAACCACAAAGCTTAGCACTAAGAAGCAACTTTCAAAAACATGTCTACTATGGAAACTTACAGTCAAGAATCCTTGTCAGGTGAAAATACTGAGAGTTTGCGAGCTCTCTGTAGACAAGAGAATCTTTCTGTAAGGGGCAAGAAGTTAGAACTAATAGAGAGATTGCTGGCGAACCAAAGTCTGGGTGCTGGTTCAGAGGAACCAATTTCTCCAGCAAATGTAGATAACAGTGATAGTGTTGATCTAAATCGTAATTCTGATGATAGCGGTGAAGAGGCTGAAGAGGAAGGAGAGGCTAACGAAACTGTCTCCCCTGCTCCTCTACCTGCCTTACCAGCTGTACCTACGGGGCCCATACCAGATCCCACATGTTACCCTGCTTATTTTGAACTTGAAAAAATGAAGCTCGAATTAGAATACAAATGGTTCTTGGCTCAATCTGAACGAAACCAAGAGCTCGAGTTAAGACGGATGAATGCCCAGGCTGAGCAGAAGCAAGCTGAGTTAAGACTCAGGAAAATAGAACTTAATCACGAGTTAGAGATGAAAAAGTTGTCTATGGAAAATGCTTCTCTCTCCTCTGGTTCCTCTAGGAGCTCCAGTCCCAAAAGACCCCGGATGCCGAAGGAATTAGTGGGTATGTATGAACCGAGATTGGATGTGTTGGATTGGTTAAAACTGTTTGAGTACAATCATGGGCTCCAGGACATCACCGGGAATGATTTACTTCCCTGGTTGTTCTCTAGGCCCCCTCCTGTTGCGACTGATGTGGTAATGGAGTTGGGGGAGGCGGATAAGACGGATTATGAAAGTGTGAAACTAGCTTTGATATCTAGGTTCGGGAAGACCCCTTCCCAGTATCTTAAGAGGTTTAGAACTCTCAAAAAGCATGATGGTACCCCTTGGGCTACCTAGGTGAGTGAAGGGTTGAAAAACTTAGAGGGATGGATTAAGGGTTACAAAGTGAACACTTATGAGGGTATGAAGAATCTTTTTATGTTGGAGTCTATTTATGATGCCTGTTCTCCTGAGCTCAGACAGCACTTGGCTGATTCAAAGGAATTGGATTCCCGGAAGCTAGCTAAGGCTGCTGACTTATGGGTTGCCAACAGGGCTACTCATAAGGATTCTGGGGCAACTCATAAAAAGGATGAGGGAAAACAGCCTAAAAAAGACTCAAAAGAGAATTCGAATAACTCAAATTCCAAAGAGGGCCCCAAACAAAACCAGAAGGGTAAGCCACCAGGAAAACCACAGCAGAATAGTGTGTCTTATGGTGCCAAACAGGAAGGAGGCCAGAACAAGCCACCATTTCAGAAAGCATTTGGTAAATGCTTTGTTTGTGGCTCAACTGACCACGTGAAAGGAGATCCCAGATGTAAGGGTAAACCTTCAGGGGTCCAGCTTGTCTCCTTAGCCTTCGCTCCAGAGGAGGAAGTCCAAATGGAAAGTGGAAACTTTCTACTGCTAGCTGACGAACCCATTGGAGTCTCAGCCAGCGTTTCTTTAGTATCTCTGGGGTTGTGGGAACAACAGAATTTAGATGTCTATAATTCTATCCCCGATAATACTAAAGAGTATTATAAGGACAGCGTCCAGGTGAATGGTCAGGAGACTCCTACCATTAGGGACACTGGGGTCAGCATAACTGTGGTGGATACATCGCTTTTTCAGGCTGAGGATGTTGCTAAGGCACCCAAACGCCTCACCAAGTTAGCTGGAGGGCCTGTGCAGATGCTTCCCCAATTACCAGTTCTCATCCAGTGTAACAACATGACTGTGAAGATACCTGTCAGCATACAGAGTGAGGTACCAGGACGCGTACTGTTGGGTAACGATTTGAAAACTCTTGGAGTTGTATCGCATACTCCCAGACCTCCTAGTAAACGGTTACAGGAGCTAACCAGACCCGCAAGAGAGAGGACCATGCGCGGTATTCTCGAGGAGATGATGAAGAAAGAGATCACTCCTGCTCCACTGGAATTGTCGGCCGCGGTCTCGAAGAAATCAGAAGCGAAAGGGAAACCTAAGACTTCGACCCCGAAACCCGCAGCCAGGATTCCAGTGCAGCCAACACGGACTTCCCCGCAGTTGTCCCAAGTTACACCCGTAACTCCACCTCCAGCTGAGGCTGAGAGGGAGGTACAACCCTGTGTGGTAGAATTAGACTCTGAGGAAGAGCTAATGGAAGGCCAGGAACTCATTGGAGATCTGGATCCTGTTGACCATCCTGAGCTGCAGTCTTTACTGGCAGAAGGTGGACCCAGTAGGGCAGACTTCAGTAAGGGACAGAGAGAATGTCCAACTCTGGAAGGTCTTCGCCACCAGGCAGCAGCTCAGGCTGAAGGGCAAGACCCTGGGAAATACAGGTTGCACTGGGAAGATGGCCTCTTCTACAGTGAACCAACCGAGTCTGCACCTGGAGACTACAGGCGACTTGTAGTACCCCAAGAGAACAGACCACAGTCCTTGCAGTTAGCTCACGAGATTCCTTTGGCTGGTCACTTGAGTTTCAAGAAGACTAAGGAAAGGCTCTCCCTCTACTTCTATTGGCCAAAGATGGGGGCCGAAGTAGAAAAACACTGCAGGAGCTGCCACACCTGCCAGACCTCTGGTAAGGTTGGCTCCAAGAATGTGGCACCTTTAGTGCCTCTCCCAGTTGTGGGAGTCCCGTTTGAGAGAGTAGGGATTGACATTGTTGGTCCCTTTGATCCTCCCACCTCCTCAGGCAACAGGTTTATACTTGTTGTAGTAGACCATGCTACTAGGTATCCTGAGGCAATTCCTATGAGGACTGTTACAGCTCCGGCTGTGGCTAAGGCCCTCCTTGGTATTTTTACCAGGGTCGGGTTTCATAAGGAAGTAATCTCTGACAGGGGGTCAAACTTTATGTCCCACTACATGAAAGCCATGTGGAAAACCTGTGGAGTTACTTACAAGTTCTCAACAGCTTACCACCCACAAACCAATGGATTGGTAGAAAGGTTCAACCGAACCATGAAGAGCATGATAGGTGCTTTAGAGGAACCTCTTAAGCGTAAGTGGGACCTTCTACTGCCATGCCTTCTCTTTGCTTATAGAGAAGTCCCTCAGGAGGGAGCAGGTTATTCTCCCTTCGAACTTCTCTATGGTCATCCCGTCAGAGGTCCATTGGCCCTGATTAAGGAGGGGTTGGAGAGTGCTCCTTCCCCCAAGCCAGTCAGAGTGACTGACTACGTGATAGGTCTCCGGAGGAGAATGTCGCACATGATGACAGAAGCAAGCGATAACTTGAAAGCTGGACAAGCATTGATCAAGCACTGGCACGATCAAAAGGCTAACATGGTTGAGTTCTCTCAAGACCAGCTCATTCTCGTTATGATCCCAACAAGGTAGAGGGCCTTGCAAGACAAATGGATGGGACCCTTCAGAGTCGTGGGTAAACTCGGAGAGGTCAATTATCTGGTGGACTTGGGCAATCCCAAGGAGGCTCCGACAGTCTTTCACACCAACCGACTCAAAGCGTATGTCTCAAGACCCGATGTAGGAGCATTGCTTCTAGCATCATCCGAGGAAGAAGAAGAGAGTGAAGCTCTTCCGGATCTCCTCAGAGGCTTACCTTTGGACGAAAAAATTGAAGGAGTAAATCTCTCTTCAAATCTGACACCCGAGCAACAAGAAGAGTGCAACTCTATGTTGAATCAGTTTGCCTCTCTGTTCTCGCTTTCACCAGGCTTGACCCCTTGGGGCCAGCATGACATACTCACTGGTGACTGTCTGCCGGTCAAAAGCAGAGGATACCGAATGTCAGAGAACGTACGAACCCACATCAAAGGTGAGGTCAGAAAGATGCTCGATCTCGGGGTAATAGAGCCCTCTACTAGTCCATGGTCTAGCCCAGTTGTGTTAGTACCAAAGGCCGGATCTAAAGAGCTTAGATTCTGCGTGGACTATAGAGCTCTTAATGCAGTCACCAAGACTGATGCCCACCCTTTGCCAAGAACAGATGAGTTGGTGGATAAACTTGGTTCCTCAGCACATTTGACTTGACGTCAGGCTATTGGCAAATAGCCCTGACAGACCATGCCAAGGAGAAAACTGCATTTTCTACCCCGTTGGCTTATACCAGTTTAAGGTAATGCCTTTCGGATTGAAGAAGGCACCTGCTACGTTTCAACGGATGGTAAACCAGGTTCTGAATGGGATGGAGGACTTCTGCATGGCATACTTGGATGACATCGCAGTGTTCAGCAATTCCTGGGAAGAACATGTAACCCACCTGAGAGATGTTTTGCAGGCTCTTGGACAAGCCAATCTGACCATAAAGGCAAGTAAATGCCAAATTGGACAGAGTAAGGTAGTCTATCTTGGACATGAGGTAGGAGGTGGAGAAATAAGGCCATTGCTCAGTAAGATTGAGGCTGTGCAAAATTGGACAACACCTACTACTCAAACCCAAGTGAGAGCCTTCCTAGGCCTCACTGGGTACTACAGGAATTTCATAGAGAACTATGGGACCATAGCTTCTCCACTGAATGTCATCTCCTCACCCAAATTTCCTAAAAAGGTTAGATGGAACGAGGAGTGCAATCAGGCTTTTGAAAACCTGAAAAAGTCTTTTTGCCAAGCCCCAGTACTCAGAGCTCCTGATTACCGCCAACACTTCATTGTGCAGACAGATGCTTCAAATGTAGGAATAGGTGCCGTACTCAGTCAACTGGATGGGAAAGGTAGGGAGCACCACGTTTGCTTCATCAGCCGCAACTGAAGGATCCTGAAACAAGGTGGGCAACAATCGAAAGAGAGTGCTTTGCTATCGTGTGGGCTCTGAAGAAGTTTAGGCCGTACTTGTATGGTTCTACTTTTGTCATTCAGACTGACCACCAACCCTTGAGATGGTTAATGCAAATGAAAGGGGAAAACCCGAAACTATTGAGATGGTCGATCTGCCGACAAGGGTTTGATTTCACCATTGAGCACAGGTCAGGGTGTCACCACCAAAATGCTGATGGTCTCTCTAGGATGTATGTCATCGACTAGAGGTATGAGATTCATCCAGGAGTGGATTAAATCCTCCTGTCCCTTAGTCTGGGGGGGACGAGTGTTAGGGAGAATTCTCTGTTTAGGCTGAATTTCCTAACCTAGTGAGTCCCCCAGCAGCTTTGCTGGATTTCTGCAGTTTGTTTTTTTCCATCCTGTCAAGAGTGAGACTCTTTTTCTCCCACTCTTGGACATGAATGTGTGTAATTCCTTTGAATGTCAATGTGTTCTATGGGCTATGGGGTCTTTTACTCCATAGGGTCTCATATGTTTTGCTATGTGTGCTACACCGCACCCTCCGTGCCGTAACACAGGGGTGTCCTAGCGGACCTCCATCATAGACTCCATACCCGGGGACTGACTACTGTCTCCCCGGGCATGTAAATTCACCATTGGCTTTACTAGACCTAAATTTACTCACAGAACTAGTACAAACCATCCTATTGTGGACGTACTAGTAGGGGTAATTCGATTACTCCTAGGTCTGTTATTCGAGGGGGCACTGTCCCGTCCCCCCTCGTCGAGTTTTGGCTGGTGGCAGTGGAAACTACTTGTTATGTTCAACCCCGAATATAACACTATGGGATTCTTCCCATCTCTAACATACCTCCGGTCTACTTAACTTAAATAAGTCTATTGGATGGTATTTTCTGCCAGAACTCGGCTTTTTAAAATGGCGTCTGTGTTCGTCTCTGTGACTCCTAAACCCAAAGGTTGAGCCCTTTGTTCCACTTTTGGCGGGCTTCTGTACACGACCCTCCAAAGTGGTGCCATTCTGTCTGGGTTACCACAGGGGTGTGGGAGGGGGTTTAGGCACCCTGGACCGAGTTGCCTTGCCAACTACGGTCGCACTCTGGTGTGATTGGCCCAAGTGGTGAGCCTCCCCGCTCACTACTTAGCGTGTTTTGAGTGACAGCTAGGCTGAATGAATGGGGGTTTTCTGCATAAAAGCAGGGCTTTTGGGACTGGATCTTCAGAAGTCACCACAGGAACTAAGAATCTGACGAGGGTAAAGCTGAGCCGACCTGCAACGACGACACCTCCGGTGGAGCCCTGCTGAACCAACTCACCACTTCCCGACGACAGAGGAGATCTCCCTGCCGGAGAGTCTCTTCCCCTGACTGGTTGGAACAACCAGTCCCCTTTGCTTTTTCTTCCCCTCAGGACGCAGTGGTCGAATTGCCCGTGCAGAGCACCTCGGCAACCGGATAGCCACTACCCCTGTACCGCGAACAAAAGGTGGTGCCTTGTGACAGAGCACTCCGCGGCTGGTCTCTTCCCTGGTGGTGCAACGATCTTCAACTTTCCTTCGACGATGAGATCATCTCTCCTCTTGGCAAAGACCGGACGTGCATCCACCACCAGGAACAACTGCCCAAGCCGGAGCTGTCTCTCCACAATCAAGATACTGTGTCCGCCTGGCTTCCCTTGTTGCCGGATAGAGTGAGGTGTCTTAATCCTCGCCTCTCCATAGGGTCGCCTCCAAGCTTTCTCTAGCATGTTGTTCTGAACTGGTCCAATCTGCCGATAACAATTTGCTGCAAAGACCCGAACGCATTTCCACTAAGATACTTTTTGGGACATATCGCCTAGCCTCTCTCCGAGTGGGCCTGGCCTCTGAACTTTATGATCTACTGTGGTTCTTGCCTTCTTGCCTTGCATTTGTCCGTAAAGTATTGGAACCGTGTTGATTTCGTAACCTGCTTATTTTTCTCTCCCGTCCTAACGAATACTAGAGTGCCATCTAGATTGAAGCATACACCTCTGTCTGCAAATAAGTGATGCTGGTAAAGGGGGATTGATCTTTTTCTTCGTAGAGTAATTGTAATTGAAGTGTTTGCCGTAATAGTGCCAGAGTGTTTTCTATAGATGTGTCATTATAAATAAATACCTTTATATCTTTACACTGAAGCCTTGTTGCGTGTTTGCTTGCCTTACGGTGTAGAATTGCCCTATGTTGTATACTCCACATACTGCCTAACTCTTCTTGAGGGAAGTCTGACTGCTCAGCCACAGCTACCAAGTGAATCTGTGTGGTACAGACTGCTACCAAGTGGGTTGACTGCCAAACACCTGTAGTCCTAAACCTTTTGCAGTGGTCCCAGAGGGAACTGCACAGGTTTCCGCCTAACATGCAGCTTCTGCATCTGGCACTGGCACCCTTGTGACCCGGCAGTCCATTCCATCGACTGCCACGGGCCCAAGGGTAGTGGTAGCTGCAGGTGCAGCTGTGGACACCGCCACCCAGGCTCAGGGTCTGCCAGCGCAGGCTGCGTTGGCACTTGAGGAGCTCTTGGTAGATTTCCAACAGGCCAGGAGGGAAACCGTAGGGGCAGGCAGGGCTGCTCAGACCAAGACACGTGTCCCTGGGGCAGTTATGTCATCTGCTGCCCCGAACAGCCGGGTGTTGGCAAGTGCAGGGGCAGATGCACCCAACAACACCCCGGTTGTGAGTCTGCCAACCAGGACCGTTGCGGTCAATGACCCTGGCACAGCTGATGTTGCTGCGCAGGGTCCATTAGAGGGCACCCAGATGCCACTGACACAACTCAGGCCTTTGGTCGTCCCTCCACCTGCCACTCCCTTGGCTCAATCCACCAAACCCACTGGCCATACTGGTCAGGGCGGCATTAGCCAGCCAGGGTCTGCGCCACAGTCCAAGAGGAGGAAGGTTGCACCTGCAGCACAGGCTGGGACCCCACACACAGCCAGGACTTCCTGCACGTCGAGGAAGAAGTCTTTCTGCAAGCAGGAACTGGACTTCCTCGTGGGCTACGTGCGGGGCCACAGCCGTGACATGCTAGTGGGTGCTAATAGTCAGACTACGTCTGCCCAACATGACACCCACTGGAAGCATGTTGCGGAACATGTCAGTTCATTCGGCCATGAGGTGTGCACGGCGCAAGAGTGCAAAAAGCGTTGGAATGACATCAAACGCAGCACTAAGGATAAGCGTGCCTCTAATTACAACTTGACTCTGGTGACTGGCGGTGGGTCTGCACCAGAGGAGGAAGAGCTCACTCCGCATGAGGCACTCGTTGCGGAGTTCATACCACCTGAATTGGTCGAAGGAGTGGGAGAGATGCTGGACTTTGATGCCCAGTCCAGTGAGTGTTGATGCGTGTTTGTTGAGGTCGTGTGTGTTTCACTTGTGGGATTTGTTGTGCATGATTGCCACTACATGTGACATGTACATGGTTCTGATGTGTAAGTAATGCAATGCTTCCGTGATGCATGTCTGCTCTGCTGGATGGTGGACATGTGGAGCAGACGGGGACTGTCCGCATCACCACTATTGCACCCTACAGACATGCTGGTTACAGGTATGCCCCTCCGGTCCATGTTCCAACTCACTGGCCCTTCTGCATGTGGCGTGGGGTGACCTTCCTCTCAGCCCAGGCACAATGTTATTGCATGACTGACCTGCATGTCTCCTCTGCCTGCAGGCGGGGACTCCATGTAGGCATGCTCCCTTGCCCCTCTTCCACCACTCTGCACCCCAGTTCCACCTTTGCACTGGTCTGCTTCAATCTTGCCAATGTGTACTTTCCTGTTCATGCGTCCTGTGTAGATGCTAACTTCCAGCGTACAATCTGCCAGACATATGCCATGTGGTGCAGCCTTAGTACTTGATGCAGGGTATCTCACTTGTACTGTGCATAGGTCAGATGTCCCGCAGGGACATGAGTGCCCATTCATGCTCCATGTGCATTGCACACATGCCCCTATGTGTCCTTGACTGGATGATCACTGTAATACAAGTCCTGGGTGGCATACATTGCATGGCATCTCATCAGCCTTCCCATGTCAACTGTGGCTCAGTACTGCATTGCACACATGTTTAGGGTCTGACAATCTGTGTGGCTCACAGGCCTCAGCCTGTTCAATGGCCAATGACTCTGTCCAACTGTTATTGTGTCTTCTTCACACGTGGGCGGCCTCCAGAGTTTTCATCATGTGTCCTGCTTACTGTCCCATCATCATTTGCAGTGTTGCCACTTGAATCACATTAAGCTGTTGATGCCAGTCAACACTGCCTGTCAATACACAGGTGTATGGTCAGCCTTTTGATACCATGCTAGGCATCCTTGCTTTTGTACTAGGGTGAGGGGAGGGGGCTTGGCTTCTAGATATGGTACACATTGAATGCACAATGCACGTGATGCCTGAATTTGACCTTGCACTGCCTTCACATTTCCTGACACACACCATCGAGTCCTTGTACATGTAGGTAGTGAGTGGCGTACACATTTTCTGCAATGCATAGACCCACTTCCATGGAAACTGCCACCTTTCAACAGGTCTGATCACAGAAGCAATTCAAAGTTGACCCAGCATGCATGCCAGGTTATATGTTGTGTGTCACGTCTGCCTGATGCGTTTGTTGTCGGTGTGTGTGTGTGTGTGTTGTGTGCTTCTGATATGTGTAGTGACCTTTTTTCTCTCTATTTTTCAGGTGATGACGCAATGGAGGCGGAGGATGGTGTTATCATGCCAGACACAGGGTTATTACCACTACATCAACCTGGCACAAGTGGGGGTCGTGGGGTGGTAGGCCACGAAAACCCCCAAGTGCTACAGTCCATCTTGTCTCTGGCTGCCTATGAGTTCAGCCTTGATGACGACTCTGACGTCCATGTTGAGTTGGATGAGCATCAAGTCCATGTGTCAGGGGTGAGTGATTCTGATGTGGAAACTCCTCTGTCTGCGACACCTGCACTGAGGGATCAGACAGTCTGGTTCCTCCGCCTGTGGTGGATCGGGACGCAGGGTCACCCTCCCCACCAGTCACTGATGTGCCTGGGACATCACGTCGACGGGGGCATGTAGTCGTGCAGCCGCGGGCGGTGCCAACACAGCGAGGACACCCGGTCCTTGGGTCCCGCAGGGGTCAAGCCCGGCAATGCGGTCGCCGCGCGCAACCGCAGTATACTGAGTGGGAGTAAGACATGACTGCCAATTCAGAACGGCAGGGGGCAGCAATGGAGAACATTGCTGAGAGCATGGAGCGTATGGCCCGATCTGTGCTCCCCCCTGCTAGGCAGGTGCTTCTCCAGCAGCAGGCGGCACGGTACACGGCCCGCTCGCTCAGGCTGGGCATGGCGGCCTCAGACAGGGCACGCCAGGCTGAAATGTCATCTCTGCGTCAAGCAATTGCTGCTCACGCAGAGGCGCACATGGATGCCCTGAGGGAGGAGTATGCTTCCCTCAAATCCACTCTGGGTGTCCTTATGATGTCCCAGAGTCAGCGGGCAGAGGAGAGGTTTGCACAGCTTGAGCGTACCATCTCGGCTGAGCTACAGGCTTGCCGGGAGGTGCAGCAGTTGTCCAGCCAGGCCTTGCAGGAGGAACTCTGTGCTACACGTGCTACCTTGCAAGAGGAAGCACGTGTATCACGTGAGGCTCTGCATGCAGACCTACGTCACATCGCCACACAGAACCAGGCTCACCCATCCGGCAGACTTGCTGCCGACGAGGGGCAAGCTGCGGCTAGGCGTGGCCAGGCTACTGTGCCATGTCCTCCTTTCCAGGATGAGCCAGACTCGGACGACCATCTATCTCCCACATAGGTCGGGCTGTGCAGGCGTTGAGCCCATGGAGGTTTTTTTTTGGCTCAGCATCATTGCATGTGGGTGTTGAGCAGCACCCTGTACCTCCCCCCTCTGGGTGCCTCCCCTCCCCCCCGGGTTGTATGTGGCCATTTTTGATTTTTCTTTTAGTTTAGTTAGTTAAGTTTCTGTTTGAAAGTTAGTTTAATTAGGTAATGTAGGTTTTTCATAGTTAGCGTAATTAGTTAATATAGTTTAAAATTGCTTGTCTATTGTGCTTTCATGTGACGGTGCAGTGCTTTGTGGCTTTTGAAGGAATCCACTGTCTGTTCCAGCTGGGCCCTTCAGGCTTGTCTTGTGTATGTGTTTGCTGCTTGGGGTCCTTGACTCACATATGCCACTCCTGCCTCCCTTATCCATGGGCTCGCAAGGATGGTTCGGTGTGACAACCTATTACACAAGGACTTTGGACTGTCATATCTGTGGCATGTCTGGTGCTGTGTGACTTGTGTTGACACCCCTAGTGGGGATGATTGCGGTGTTATTGTCCACTGTTCAGCTTTTGCTAGATGGGGTGTTTTATGATTAATGTGTACATTCATTGCTATGCATTGTGTAGTATGTTTCTTATCTTTACTGTACACGTGCTTGTTGCAATTCATGCCGTAGATAGTGTGTTCCACACTTTGGATGTGAAAGACGGACTGATGGTGTGATTTCTGATGTAAGTCTCTGACATGGTCCAGTAATGAGATGCCTGAAGAGACACACACAGATGACTTTAAAGCATTAATCATGTGTTTCATGCCCTTTCTGCAGGGGGATGAGCCTCCAGGGCACCTTTGCCAGCAGACATGGCCCATTGGACATCTGAATTCTGGACACGTTTGTTGGTGCCCACATGCACATGTGTGCACAAGCAGAGGCACAGGGATTGCAGACCTACATCCTAGAACTGCTGACGTGTTCCAAGGAACTCCAGGCAAGGTGAGCAGCACAGGGGGGCCACAACACAGCAAAGCTTGCACCAGGCGAGTTGCACATGCAGGCTTAGTTGCAGCACTGAGGGTGAGCTTGGACGAATATTGGTGTTGAAGCACACAATGCAGCTCAGATGTGTTGGTGGACTGATGGCTGTTGATTGTAAGGTTGTCTGGGACACCTGCAGGGGCAGTGGCACATACCCTCCGGTACACCAAGGTCCATTGAGGCACTTGTATCAACCATGTAGCATTCCGTGACATGGAAAGGGGCAGCTCACAGGGACATACAGCAAGGGACATACTCGGGTGCAGTGCATTTCATTTCCATGTACATTTTGATACATGCACTGCCTACTTTGTTTCGGTCATGGTGGAACACGACTTGTTCTGAAGTCATGCCTTGCTATATGGGTCTGTCTGCTTACCCAGGGAACATTGAATGTTGTGTGAATTGTGACACATTGGTGTTCCATTTGCCACGCACCCACCGGCGGCTGACTTACTGCATTGACCGTGTATGACCCATCACAGGGGTAATGTTATATATAGGTACGAAGCATCTACACCAGATTGTCTGTTTGTAGAGTAGTTTGTTGCTATGGGGCATGCTTGGTGGTGTGTTTTTGTGTTATGGGCACGGACAGATTATTAACTGTGGCTCTCTTTGCAGCATTGCAGTGCTCCTGTAACCGGACCTGAGAGTGCGCAGGCAGGAGGCCAGCACTCAAAACCAGAGCAAATTGTCTTGTTGTTTTTCTTTCAAACTGCTCTGCATAGGCTTGCTGGGGGGTGCACTAACGCATGGATGAATGTGTAATTCTATTTGGTATGTTTGTTTTCCCCTAATCACCCGGAGTCATATCCAATTTTAAAACCTGTACCCTCTACCCGGTGTTCTTACTTCCCGTACCTATCCAAGCAACATTCCCTAACCCTCTTTCCCCGCTGGGGTTGCGGATGCCTGTGTAAGCCCCAAACTTGCAGGCGCCAAAACCCTAGAGGGAGTGGTTGGTTCGTGCCACTCCTAAGCCTGGACTACAGAAGGCCATGACAATGATGTCCAAGTTTGTTCGGATTGTGTATGTGTTCATGCAGGTAGTACATTTTCGTGCATTCCCTACTTTCATGTGTCATTCCTCCTCCCCTCTCCTGCCACTCATTCCAGTTATCCAGTATGCCAACACCTGTCCCGACTGCATATACCTGACCCTCCTTCCCCACCAGGGTCTCAGAGGCCTGTGTGAGTTTGACCTTGCAGGCACCCGGGACACGGTGGGGGTGGTTGTTTCGTGCCACTCCTGTGCCTGTACACGGGACCTGTGACAGTACACATCCGTTCATGGTGCATCATTCTATGTTATGTACCACACATGGTCCACATCCTGTTGTGACATTGTTTTACTGTGCTACCTTGGTTGTTACATCATTGTGGTAGTACTTGGCCTTTGTGAGGTACTGCTACGTCAAGTCATCTACTGGAGGGTGTTCTGGTTCGTTTTTCTGGCTTGGATTTTGTGATTTTGCAAATGAGGGTGGACTCTGAGGGTGCAGGCACATTTTTACACACAAGATGGGAGATGGTGACGAATGGGAAGGGTGATCCTGTGGCCAGGTGAAATTGAGGGTTGAAGGCTCCATGACCCAGGTGCAGTCGTTCAGTGGGTCATGGTCATTTGTGAGGGTGGGGGCTGGTTTGTTGTTGATAGTTGCCTTGCCCTGCAGTGTGATGGGAACCCTGACATTGTAATTGTGGTATCCTATGTACATGTTGTGTTCTGCTGATCAATGCCTGTTCATGTGTTGTGTTTACCTTTCAGGTGTGAGGGGATATTTGTGGTTTGACATGCTGGGGTGTACACATGGTGAATGTTCACATGTGATGTGTAGAGGACACTGATGGTCACTTGATTGCACATGCATATGTTGAGTGCATGTCCTTACTGACCCACACACTTGCACTATGATGCACTACATGTACAACCACCCTTGCATATCCATGTGTACACTCTGTTTGCCTTCTGGTGCCCACTGTGTCCCTGCAGCACATGTTCTGTGACCAATTAAGGATCCTGTACATGCCTAATTTGCTTTTTGATGTGGTCTGTCACTTAGATGTGATGCTCAGGGTGTGCATCACACACAATGGCTGTTCACTGTGCTGTGCGCTGAGCAGTGTGTTGCAGGAGTTGGACATGGCACACAGAAGCTGCAGTGTTGATTTTGCAATGCACAATGTGCATGTAGACAGTCATTCATTGTTATGTTACGTCTACAACTTTTGTAATGCATTTGGGAATGACTTATTTTGGGTGGGAGGTTGTTGGTCAGTCATTTCATCTGATTCCATGTCAGGCATCATTGTCTGATGCCACTGTACATTTTTGACATGGCAATGTGTACCTTATTGGTCCTGTGTTGGTGTATGGGTATTGCTTGCCATGTCATGTTGTGGTTTGGTAGGGTTTGAGTGACATAACAGTGATGGTCATGGCCTGTTTTGCAGGTGTGTGTGATTCACACCTTGCATGTCAGGGTCATCCGCTTCTCAAAGCAACTAGCTGGGGGTAGATCTCTATCCGCGGCAGGGGCCTCCCTCTGGAACAGCCTTCCTGCCTCACTGGAAATTGAGGAGAACCATCTCCGGTTCCGGAAGCACCTCAAGACCTTCCTCTTTGCTTCTGCTTTCTCTCTCCCTCTCCCTTGCAAAATTCTTCACTGGAACTGCACTGGATCTGCAACTGGGCCACTCTCACGACCTCGGCCCCTGGCCCAGCCACTCTCCACTTGCACTGCCTCCCTGGCAACCCCTGCACTGCGTGACTGTCTCTCTATCCCTACAGCCCCCCCTTCCCAGCACTTGTCTGCACTTACCTTTGCAGTTGCCACCAGCTGGCCTATTTATTTGTTTTTTAGTCTACTTACCCTGTACTGCACTCCCCCCTCCCCTTCCCCTTGCACTTTTCCCTCCCCCCTACCCCTGCACTTGCACAATCTAAATGACACCTGGCCTAGTAGTGTCGTTGTCTGTCTTCCCTTGTTCCCCCTCCCTGCCTCATCGCACCCTGAAATACTTGTGTATAGGTACGTTACAAATGCCATATCATATCATGTCATATGTGTGCCTTTTGGTCACACAGGATAGCTTGTGTTTAAGTAGCTAGGGATGCACACTTCCATGGCAACTATCTCAGGGTGGTAGGGTTGTGACAGTTGACTGTCTCTTTGTCATCATCGATTGTCACCTGGTATGTGCCAGGCCTGTGTGCACTCCACAGGGGTGGGAGTTTAGGTGAAAAATGTGGCCACAAGCTGGGTCCGGGCTTCCTCTCCACGTGCCCTGTCCCCTCCCATGGGCAGCGCCTGTGCCTGTGGTTGGGGATGTGGGGGCACCACCATGTCCTCCGGTACGCCCTGCCGTGTTGCAACATTGTGCAGGACACATGCTGCCACAATGATCCTGCACACTACTGGGGGTGCATAGAGTAGCTGCCCGCCAGAGCGGTCAAGGGAGCGGAAATGTGACTTGAGCACTCCGAATGTGTGCTCCACTATGGCCCTGGTTGCAATATGGGCGGCGTTGTATCTTACCTGGGGTGGTGTGGTGGGGTTCCGGATTGGCGTCATCATGTGGTTGCTCAGAGGGTGGGCACTGTCCCCTGGGGAGGTGTAAATGGTTGTGATTATTGCAGTTTGTGTATTTGTGTGTGTGTGTGTGTGACATGCAGGCATGTGCAAGGGCCTTTGTACTCACCTAGGAGCCATGTGTCACCATGCTGCCCAGGTTCCAGGGCCCGGCTCAGGGCGGACATTCTGTATATGAAACTACTGTCATGGGTGGAGCCAGGGTAGTTTGCATAGACAGAGGTGATGATTACCTTTGCATCGCATACCACCTGTACATTGAAGGAATGCCAGTGCTTGCGGTTTCAGTAGATATGCTCAGTGGCCCTAGGTGGACGTAGGGCCACATGGGTGCAATCTATGGCACCAAGCACTTTGGGGAAGTGTGCCACCCTGTAAAAATCCAGGACAACGGCCTGCCGTTCTGCGGGTGTTCTGGGCATGTATATGTGCCTGCGGACTGAGGGGCGCGTGTCATGATTGCCAGTACCTGGTGTAGGCAGCGTGACTGCGTGGCCTGTGAGACCCCCCCCACTATGGCAGTAGTCCGCTGGAATGACCCAGTGGCCAAGAAATGCAGGACATTGAGCACCTTCTCCAAGGGGCTCAATGCTTGGGAGCAAAGGGTGGGGGATGTAAGGTCATCTTCCCACTCCCTGACCAGGTATAGGATGATATGGGGTGCAAACCTATACCTGCCGTAGACCTGGTCGTCAGGCATCCCAAAAAGGCTTGTCCGTGGTGCGAAAATGCGTGCCCTGGCTATTCTCCTCCTCCTGCGGTGTCCCACGATCAGTGCTGCGACAAATGGGGCATTCATCGTAGCTGTATATACATGTTTGTTGTTTGCGCGCACTTTTATACTCTGTGCGGGGACGCTTCCGCCTGCCTTCGTGTGGCGGACGCGTTGACGCCTGTGTGCGTCTTTTGCTGTGCGCGGGTTTCCCGTATTCAAATCCATAAATACGGGTTGTTCACGTGCGTGTGGGAGTTCCGTGTAGTTCCCTGCAGTACTTCCCCAGTTACGCCTTCTTTTTCACGCGTTATTCCCCATCCGCGTGTTATGCCCACTGTTCCGCCCACTTTGGTTGTGTGCGCCACGCTATGTGCGCTTTTGCTGTGCGCGTAGCGCACGCCGTGTGTGCCCGCGTGCGCCATGGCAGGATTTGGCGCACGGACAGCGGGAAACACGCGCAGCGTCTTCCTTGAATCGCACACGTGCGCTGGGTTTCTCACGCTTGCGCCACCTTGCGCCTGCTTGCGCTGGGATTTTCGGCGCACGTTTGCTCCATGAATCGACCCCAGTGTGTTTCGGCCCTCAGGTGAACCAGGGACCTTCATCATGACAGATTAAATATTTGTGTGTACAATAATATGTTTTGTGTCTTTTCGTAGTAGCCAGATGTC
This sequence comes from Ambystoma mexicanum, assembly GCF_040938575.1. Classification (NCBI taxonomy): domain Eukaryota; kingdom Metazoa; phylum Chordata; class Amphibia; order Caudata; family Ambystomatidae; genus Ambystoma; species Ambystoma mexicanum. The sequence continues at coordinate 439,944,690 of NC_090932.1, read as the reverse complement.
CAGAGGGGAATCAAAGGCCCTCATGTGAAAATACAATCCAAAACCATATGGCTCGGTATGTGAACCATGCTTGAGTCGGGGTGAGCTTTACTCAAAACTGTGTCTCTCTTGTTCAAGATGGAAGAGGCAAAAAACATCTTTCTTGTGGGTCTAGAAGATCACTGCAGAGCTGCAGTATGTCTCAGAAGTTCTACTGGGAGACCACACTGTCAAAAACAATATTGATAGCCTCACAATGTAAAAAAAGTATAAAAAACAATGGTACATCGCTTTTGTTACAAACTCAACACAGTCAAGACAGCGCAAAGTAACTAATTGAGCATCTGAGTTATACATTCCATCTGCTTGCTTGGAAATTAGTTAGTGAACATTTAAAGTTCTTCATCTCCATTTAGGCCTTGGGGTTTCAAAGTCTCAAATTGAAATATGAGCTTGGCTTCCAATTGTCTTAATTTAATTTTTCTAGTGCCGCCTCATGGGGGTTTCAGAATGTGGGCTAGTCATGTGAAACACATACAGCGGACATCTTTTATTATGATGTTCCAAAAAATGAACTGCCATAGGATAATTCATGTCTCTGTTTGTAATGGATTGATCATTTTGAAGGATTCTCAATTTTAAAGAGTCTATAGTTGACCCTATGTACCTCACTCCACATGTGCATTCCATAAGGTAGAGCATGAATTTAGGCAGACAAGTGATCCTGTGTTTGAAAACCCAGGTTTTACCCCATAACATCTTAATATTTTTCTAATTGAAAACAAAATCACACTTCTTACATTTCCTGCATTTCAAAAAACCATTGAGATCATTTGTGTTAGGCAGCCAGCCGTTATGAGTGCTGCTGCTTTGTACATCATTATGTGCCAAGATAGAGGTTAAAGATGGTGCTTTCAAAAAGATGATGGATGTATGACTATTGAGAACCTGTTTATGATCTCTACCCATCAAGAATACTCGCCACTGTTTATTCAGAATGGATCTAATCTTGTCTGATTGATGATGAAAAGTAGTGATACATCTTGCATCATCAGGCTCAGTATGTTTCTTCTTATTGTCACATTTTATTAGCTCTTTTCTATTTTTGGAATTTACTTTCACAAAAGTTATTTTAATATTCTGAAAGGAATAACCTTGTTTCAGAAATCTTTCTCGTTTGGTCACAGATTCTCTTAAGAAGTTGCCATCTGTATAACAATTGCGTCGAGCCCTCAGAAATGTTCAATAGTGAATCAATCTAATTAAAGGTGCTGCATGATGGCTGGAAGCATTGAGAACAGAGTTCAAAATAGTCAGTTTCCCCTACAAATCAGAGGTGAATTGGTCATTAAACACCTCAAAATGTATGTCAAAGAATGTAAGTGTGCTAATAATCTCAACCATAGCTAATTTAAATTAATTTCATTATTGTTTAAGCAAGCAACATAGCTCATACCAGTCCATTCCAAATCAAAAATAAATCATCAATGACTCTGAATCAGATGACAACATGTTCTACAAATTCATCGTATTGTTCACCCCAAGCCATGGTTTACTTCCACCAACCCATGTATAGGTTAGCATAGGTGAGAGTCATGCATGACCCCATGGCTTTGCATAGAACTTGTGTAAAGTGTTCCTTATTAAAAATGAAAAAAATATGCTCCAAAAACAGCTTTAGCATTGTTAAAAGCATCTAATTTTGCTGTTTAAAACTTATTGATCATGTACCCAAAGAATATTGACAAGCTTTTAGTCCATATTCATGATCAATAGATGTGTAAAGCAAAACTATATACAACGAAACCAGGATAAATGTGGACTCCCAGCTGATATCATTCAGCTTATTCAGTAAGTCGTATATATGAGTTAAGGCTTTGCAAAAAGGGTTGAAAGTAGAAATCAAGAAATGTAGAGGTCGATTAAAGGAGGCTCAACATTGAAGATACTATAAGTCGACTTGGTGGATTCTTTGGATGGGGTGGGGGTGGGGAGGAAATACCTCCCTCGCCGGCGGGGGAAGATGGCAGCCTCCAGCTGTGTTGTGACTTGGAGCGGGGATTACGCCTTTCTGAGCCTCCTCATTGGTTGACTGGCTGCCACACCCCTCCGCTAGGAAGGAACGTTGTCGGGAAAGGGATTCCCAGTTGGCTAATGCCTGTTCAAGGGCCAATGAGCTTGCTTGTAACAAGCTCATTGTCCCTCACCGGGTATTAATGTTGTATATAACAGTCAAATCCTCATTATGCATGTCTTCCTCCAGATGAGAAACACAGGTTAGGCCAGACATTTCTTTCACTGCCAAAGGATGTAATGTCCTCTCATCACTCTCGGCAATGGAATGCCCAGACAAGACTTTGGTAGAATAAAATTTAATTAGCTTTAACTTGTGAACACATTTGAAAAGGTTGATTCCAGCATCTGTGAAATCAAATTCATGTGTGGGGCAAAAAGATAGGCCAAGGTTGAGGACCGATATTTCCGATGATAGAATCTGTCTAGAAGAAATATTGTAGATCTTCATGGTTAATTGATCATCCCTCGTCCTTGACGCCTCAATCTCTGTCCTCTTCCAGATCGAGTTGTCTGGAATTTGGTAACTCCAGGGTCATTTGCCCTTCCTTATCTTGATGCATCAGACCTTCCTCCGCTTCTTCTTGTTCTTCACAGTGGTCTGCCTCTCCCCTCTCTTTCCATTTTGCTGCCTAATTGTAACAGCTTGAACTCCTCTAAAAAATTGAGGTGATTCAGTATTTTCTTCAGGTCTCTTGTTTCCACTTCGGAACTAACAGCTTCTCCGGTGGATATTACTTTTATCGTCTCTGTGAGGGTGGATAAAGATGACCATATCTTAATCTGTTCGTCAAATATTTTGGCAAAAGAGTACATTCTGCCATTCTCATGGTCTAATTTGTCTCGTTTAAATTAGATTTACTTTCAAACCGTAATCTCCCCTTCAAATCTCTCTAAGTTCCCCACTATGCATATTATTCTTTTTTTGCAGGCATCACCATCTGTCGAGGTAAAAAGCTGTTCCTCATTGTTCTCAATTTCCTTGATCAATTTCAATCTGTCTGATTTAGCAAATCTATATAATTTACCCAACACCCCACAGTTCTCCAACCTCTCATTCTACACATTTTGTCAATCACAACTCCTATCACCTATACAACTATCTGCTTCCTGTTACTTTCACAACAACCTTCTTCCTCATCCCACTACCCAACATTATTCCATGTATTTATGCTTGCACCACTATCCTTCATGTGAGTTCACTAACAACAATCCATTAATTTCTGTATTTCCCACTTTCTCATACCATTACTCAAATCACATTATTTTCACTATTCCCACATCCCTCTTTCTCATAGCACTACAAAAGAGGTATATATCCTATTCCTCTACAAATGTTTTCTCCATACCTCCCATTACCAATACATTCCTCTGCCACATGCTACTGTGCAATTATAATCTATATGATTAATCCAACACACCTCCTCATCATTCAAGTACCCAACATTAAACTATCAGGCCGATTCATGGAATGAATGTGTGCTGAAATTTTCAGCGCAAGCGTGCGAATCGCAGTGCCAGTGTGAAAATCGCAGCGAAACCCGCGCACAGCGATTCATGGAAGTCCGTGCGCGTGTAAATCCCAGGATGTGCGCCAAAATTCTGCGTGGCACACGCTGGCGCACACGTCTCCAAACAGCGTGTGCTATGCACACAGCGAAATCGCACATAGCGCGGTGCACACAACAAAAGTAGGAGGAACATAGGGCATGACACGCGAAATGGGGAACAACGCGTGAAAATGTGGGCATCACGGGGGAAGTACAGGAGGCAAATGCGCGGAACGCCCACACGCACGTTCAAAACACGTATTCATGGATTCGAACGGGGCTAACGTGAGCGCCAAAAAAGACGCGCTAATCTGGAAACACATACACCAACAGAAAGCAGGCAAACGTGGACCCGCGCAGCATAAAAGTGCGCGCAAACAACAAACAAGCTCAGACGCCAGGATGAATATACCGTTCCTAGCAGCAGTGGTCGTGGGATACCGCAGGAGGAGGAGGAGGATAGTCAGGCCCAGAATGTTCACACCCAGAACCAGCCTTTTTGGGATGCCTGATGACCAGGTGTATGGGAGGTACAGGTTTCCACCTCACATAATACTCGACCTGGTGAGTGAGTGGGAGGATGACCTCACATCACCCACCCTGTGCTCCCAAGCACTCAGCCCCCTGGAGAAGGTCCTCAATGTACTGCACTTCTTAGCCACTGGATCATTTCAGCGGACAAGTGCTATAGTGGGGGGGGTGTCACAGGCCACGCAGTCACGCTGCCTACACCAGGTCTTGGCCATCATGACTGCACGCCCATCAGTCCGCAGGCACATATACCTGCCCAGAACACCTGCAGAAAGGCAAGTTGCCGTCCAGGATTTCTACGGGGTGGCACAATTCCCCAAAGTCCTAGGTGCCATTGATTGCACCCATGTGGCTCTACGTCCCCCCAGGGCATCAGAGCACATCTATAGAAACGGCAAGCACTGGCATTCCATCAACGTCCAGGTAGTATGTGATGCCAAGGGAATCATCACCTCAGTATATGCCAACTATCCAGGGTCCACCCACGGCAGTTTCATTTACAGAATGTCAACCCTAAACCGGGACCTAGAAGCTGGGCAGCATGGCGATACATGGCTGCTCGGTGAGTATAAATGCCACAGCACATGCATGCATGTCAGATACTGAGTAATGTCACAACCCCACTAATGATACCCATCACCACCTCCCCAGGGGACAGTGCCTACCCTCTGAGCACCCACATGATGACGCCAATTCTGAACCCCACCATGCCACCCGAGGTAAGATACAACACAGTCCACATTGCAACCCGGGGTATAGGGGAGCGCAAATTCGGAGTGCTCAAGTCACGCTTTCGCTCCCTTGACCGTTCTGGCGGGCAGCTGTTATACGCTCCCCCAGTAGTGTGCAGGATCATAGTGGCAGCATGTGTCCTGCACAACGTTGCAACATGCCGGGGCCTGCCTGTGGACATGGTGGTGCCCCCACATCCCCAACCACATGCACGGCCACTGCGCATGGAAGGGGAAAGGGCACGGGGTGAGGCAGCCCGTACACAGCTGATGGCTAATTACTTCACCTAAAATCACACCCCTGTGGAGTGCACACAGCCCTGGCACATACCATCTGACAATCAATGATGATGACATTAGGGACAGTCAACTGTCACAACCATACCACCCTGAGATTGGTCACCTGGAAGTGTTACATTGTGTGCATTCCTACCTACACAAACACCACCAATGCTGTGTCATCAAAAGACACACTTCTATGCTGCTAAATTCATTACCCCCTTGCAAAATACAACATGACAACAGTGCCATGTCACCCACCCCTCCCCAGCACCACCACCCAACACACCATGGCATGTCATGCTATGTGAGAGCAAACCAAGCAATCCGCAAAACCTGACACAAGTATCACAAAGTACAGTGTCCCTAATGAAACTGGCCACACACAATATGCTCCCAGTAATGTAGAACTAACAACACACATGACCAAATACTTACCAACAATACAATGCAGGTACACAACCTCAAACATAGCAAAAACATGACAGTACTAAGTTAAAGTAGTGGTAGTCTTACAACCTGATTATGCCAGCACATCGACCCCTTCCAACTGTACAGTGTTGCTGCCACGCAAATGTGTAAGTGCACTGCTTACAACATGAACTTCATCTCCAAAATAGATGGCCTTGTGAAGACATGAGGAATGAACCTGCAAATTAGGAGGAAGACATGGATGCACAAGCACATATCAATACACCATGCAGTGTACAATACAACAACAATATCCACTAGGAATGTATACACAGTATTGACTACAGACTGCCCACACAGCTCATGGGAGTCCAACGTCACTGTGTAAGTCACTGTCACTTGGGCACACCCTTTGCAAGCCCATGGAAACGGGAAGCAGGGGGGTGTGTGTCTCACGAACCCAAGCATCTAACCCAAACTCAGGACAAGCCTGCATGTGCCCAGCCGGAATACAGTGGATGCCCACAGGAGCCACACAAGGCAACACACTGTAAAAAAAAATCAAAAATCAAAAATCTAAAATCAAAAATGGCCATGTGGGGGTCGGGGGGGGGGCACCCAGGAGATGCGAGGACAGGGTGCGCACCAACAGCCACCTGTGTGGATGTTGGAAAAAAAAATAAAACACCTCCATGGGCTCACGGCCTGCACGGCTATGCCAATGTGGGAGAACTGCTGCTGTCACTCTCATCACCCTCTGCTGCTGCATCAGGAGGTGGTGGTGCTATGGGAGGCAGCCCACATGAAGCCCTGGTATGGTCCTCCATGGCAGCAAGCATGCAGGTGTGGAAGTTCTCGTTCTGGAGGATTATAGTGCGGAGATCCCCATGCAGCACCGGACGTGATGCCCGGATCTCCTCCCGAGTGCCTGTATCTCAGCTGAGAGCGAACGTGTGAGCCGCTCCAGCTGCTGTTCTGTCCTCAAGTTAGTAGAAGCCTCAAGGTCAACAAGAGTCTCCCTGAGGTGATGGAGTTCTACCCTCAGGGCTTCCCTGTGGCCCTGGGACTCTATTGATATTGATTGGCGTAGAGTCTCCAGTGCAGCCCGTCTGTCCCTGTTGGACGCCAACATGTCCTCCATGTGTGATTGGCAAATGGAGTCTGTTGCCTGCTGTTGTAGCTCCATCTGCCTTTCAGGGGGGACAATGGAAGTGGCCACCCTCTCAATTGCTTGAGCCATCATCTCAACTGATGCTGCCTTTTGGGTTGCCATACCGTACATGGATTGTTCCCATACGGTATTGCCTGGTGGCGTACGGCCACCGTGTCGGCGGGCACCACACCTGTTTGGGGCAAGACGATCTGCGCCTTGCTGTGCCGGCACTGCCTGAGGCTGCAGGACTGCATTCCCCCTCTGATCTGCTGGCCCAGGACAGGATCAGATGTTGTGGAGTGTGACCCTGCATCCGTAACCGCCAAAGGCAGACTTACCAACACTGACATCCCCATAGAGGGTTCTACCCCTGGTGCAGGTGGGTTGGACAGAACAGAATCCCTGCCAGAAACACTTACCTGCGACTGCACATAGGTCTCGTCATCCGAATCAGCACCTGAATAGAGGTCTGGGGAGGTGCACCCAGAGACACCCCTGGACAGAATGGTCTGCAGCAAGATTGGGTTCTCACCCACCACCACACCACGTCCCCCACTGGTGCCCGGTCGTCCCTGAGATTGCTCCTGGGTCTGCACCATCTCCTCAACTTCAACAGCATCAAGTGCGTCATCCCCTGCAAAAACATGAAAGACAAAAAATGGAAACAGGCATTAGCACCATAGCATACAAATAGGCCTGACAAGCGACAGAACCAGTACATGATTTACATCTGTCCCACATGACTATAACCCTCCCATGCATGCACTGTTACTGAGTTGGAAGGGGAGGCAAAAGTCAGACACTGATGACACCAAGATGGAAGAGCAACACATTTGCTGCATGCTGGGTAGCACTGCCATCACACATTGGCCTGTGAGTGGCATGTCCAATACACATACATGACACATGCCATCACACAGATGGCATGTACCATAGCCATGGTACATTTCACAAGTACATCAATATGTCAGTGAATGAGTACTGTCAGCCATCCATGTGAGATGGACATGATGAGATGAAAAATGCTACATAGTGTGACAAAATATGCATGTGCCACGCACTGAAACACATCCAGTGTACAAAAATGCAGTGATTGCAGGCCGATGTACACATCAATGGTTGTGCACTTCAATATGACAGGAAACAACTATCATGTTCCACATTCAAACAGGTCCCACAAATGTATGTGATCAGGCCAATACTCAATCAGCCTGAATGGTCAAATCACTCACCTAACAAGGTAACACATGTGGGCCAATGTGGGGTTCATCAATGACAGAAGCATGTCACAAATGTGACAATAGGGCTGAGGAATGCGTAGCAAAAGTGGGAGAATTGAAACAATCAGCCTGAACGGACACTGAAAAATACAAACAATGTTGTTGCAAGATGCCACTTCAAGGGCAACTGCCGTAATGTTGCGCTAAATTACTACTGTGGGCAGAAGGGATACTGTCACACCCAAATCCAAGGCCGCTGAATGTTTTGGATGAAGTACATGGGTGACCCATACCACCCAGGCACACACACCCTCACCTGGCACTCAATCAGAACCCGTCACCCAAACAACATACACATGCATTACACACACATGCATGGGCACTCACCGGACAATGCATCATAATCAGGTAGTTCTCCCACACCTTGGATCTGTTCCTCTGTGACGAAGGCCCCAGCAACAGACTCATGTTCAGTGAGTTTGTTGTCCTCTTGTGGAGACCCACCGCCAGTCACCAGAGTAGCGGCATGATTTGAGGCCAGCTTGTTCTTTGCTCTGTGTTTTAGGTCATTTCACCGTTTGTAGCAATCATCAACTGTGCGCCTCACAAATCCAAGGGCACTTATGCGGTCCACGATGGTCTTCCAGTGTGCCCTACGTTGACCAGGTGTGGTCTTGCACCCTGCAGTCACCAACATTTCGCGGCTATGTGCCGACACATAGGACACAAGTCCATCAAGTTCTGCGTCATTAAAGCAAGGCTTCCTTGACGTGCCGGAGTGTGTAGCCGTGTCTGGGGTCTCAGCCTGTCGTGCCAGAGCACCCTTCTTCCTCTTCTTTAAAGGTGGAGGGGAGCCAGAGTGGCTTACACCGCTCTGGTCAGTAGGGGCAGAATCACCAGTGGACTGGGAAGTAGGAGTGTGGGAATGCACAATGACCATAGGTCTTGATGCAGGCATTGGTTGCAGGGTAATGTTGGCAGGGGGAATGTCAGTTTGATGGACCGGGACTGACACTGTCCTGGCTGGGAGAGTCAGAGCTGGGGCGGATGGAGCTGCAGCTGCCCCTGCAGCCTCCCCACCCTACATACTTGGGGCAGCAGATGACATAGTTGCCCCAGATCCACGTGGCTTGGTGACAACAACTTGCACCGCCACACGTGGCCTAGACTTGCTGACCTGGAAGTCAGCCTGGGAGTCATCCTGTGCCAGGTCAGGTGCCACAATGGGCTGGTCCAACAGGGGCTGAGCTGGGATGGTGTCAGCCACGTTTCCCTCAACCATACATGGGTGTCCCTGATTGTTCCTCCACACATGGGAGTATAGGGGCACCCGGCAAATCCTGGCCACGTCCCCTACCGCCCCCACCACGCCCACCTTTTGAAGGTTGGCCACCTTTGCCTCCCTTACCGCTTGGTCGCCTCCCAACAATGGCACTGATGTTGTTGTGCGTATGGGAGTTGCAGTAAACTATTGTCCTGGGCAATTGGGGTTCAAAGGGGTAGGATAATAGATGGAATTCGTACCCTAGTGCTCTAACAAGGCTGTCTGTGACCCCTGGGGGAAGATGACGGGTCACACAACGCACAGGCAGCCCAAAATCAAAAATAAACGTGCACGCAACACCTCGTAGACCACGTGCGTGAAAAAATGAACCCGCACTACACTGTGGCACCCAGAAACACAAAAATAAGCGTACGCGTAATACACGCAGCCTACAATGACCTCTGAAGGGGAACGCGACACACGGGGCAAGCACAGTTGCTAAGTACGTGTGGAACTCACCGTCTGCCAGGAAAAAGAACGTGAAAAATATACGCGTGTGCGCGTTGACAACACCCCCGCCAAAAGAAGAATTGTACGCTGTCCGAGGAGACAAGACAAAAGGAGAAGTGAACTCTGTTTGAGGAAACAAGCCCAAGAAAAAATCAGAAAAGAGCTGTCAGAGGTAACAGGCAGTACAAACTAGAAACGCTGTGAAGTAATCGCCTGTGAACTGACAAGAAGTACAGATTTCACCCACTCGCTCTCCACGAAAAGCACGTGCAAGGAAATGGCATCCTACACGTAGCTTTTGAACCGGCCCACGTACACGTCAGATACGAGTGTACGCGGGCCCATTCCTCCAATTACACGCGATGACACTCAGACGTGCAGTTTTTCCACGTCTGCTCTGTCATCACGTGCCATGAGGGAAACGCCCGTGCGCGTAATGTAACTTAAACGCTTACGCGCTAAGGCGATGACACTCGTACGTGCAGTTTTTCCACGTGTGCTGTGTCATCACGTGCTATGTGGGAAACGCCCCGTGCGTAATGTAACTTACGCACCTACCCGCTAATGGCCTTTGGTCCATGAAATCGCGTGCGTGTGCTGATGCGTTTACGCGCTAAGGCCCTTTCCTCGAATTACACGATGACGTGCAATTTTTTCACGTGCCAAATCACTCCGTATCAAGCTGGCCATGCGAAAACACACGTAAAACCACGCTCCTGCCCAGAAGGCCGAATTACTGCCCCCCAGAGCCCTGAGCATGCTCCCACCTGCCATCTGCTGCTGCCTGACTGCCTGCTGCCCACATGCCCTGCCATTTGCTGCCTGCACGTCAGCCAGGAGTGTAGTTGCTGTGACCACCCCTGCTGGAACCCAATACTCCCGACTGGGATTCCATCGCTCCACAGCCCAGCCCCAGGACCCAGTTGCCCACCCACTCCTGCCTCTGGGGTTGCCATGTCCTGCACAACACCATCTGACAGCAGTGGCAACCCCCAGCCAGAGAGGCAGAGGGCCACCAGCTTCAGTGCCACCGAAGTTGGTGTCCTGGTGGAGCAAGTCCTGGGGCAGTATGATGCCCTCTTTGGAAGTTTGCGCGCCGACAATGAAGGACGGACCAGGATCTGGATGGACATTGTGACTGCCATCAACGCGGAGGGGGTGGCAGTCCGCTTCTTACATCAGGTGAAGAAGCGCTGGGAGGACTTCAGGTCCAGGACCCTCAACCAGGCCCGGCACCTCGTTAAGGCAGCGGATGCCAAGGGGCACCGGGGAAAGCTGTCGAACCATCAAATGAGGGTCCTGGAACGCATATGCCCAGCGCTCTACGTCCAGATCCTTGAGAGGCAGACCCGTCTGGAGTCGAGCGGTAAGTGTACATGCATGTTGATAGTACGATGTGCGTGTCGTGGTGTGCGAGTAGTGTGCAGGTTGCACATGTGTTTATGTAGGGCCATGTAGGGATGTGTGTGAACATGGGCGTGAGGCTGCCACATGTGAGTCCTCTCAGTTGTGAGACATATTGATGGTGTATGTGTTGGCAAGCATGCTGGGCAAATGCAGATGTGGGAGCACACATGTTTGAATTTATGTGTATGTACATTGGCATGGTTGTGGCATGGATGGTGGTTCATAAAGCATGTATCTGCACTGTGTACATGTGCATGCATGTGTATCTGACAAGTGTGCAACTGTGATGCAACATGGATGCACGTGACACTGATATGTAGAAGGATGAATGGCAGATGTGACATGTATGTTGATCTCATCACTGCAACAGTTGAAGGAGATGTAAACATGCATGTAAGTGTGGTGGCGTGTGTGCATGTCTAGTGCACTCCTTGTGTTTCATGTGATGTCCGGCTCACCTTTGGCTGTTCATGCTGTTGTATGTGTATGGATGGTGCTGCCTGGTGCAATATTGCTGTTGAAATGTTCATGTGTGTGAGTTAAAATGACATGTGTGTCGTGGAGTGTGATGCCGTGTCTGTAGTTAAACAATGCCCCTCATGTGCAACTGCCATGTGTGTATCAGTCCATTGTACAGTGCCCTGATGCCTGTGTTTTATCTCTCCCTGTCTGCAGCGTCAACTGAAGAAGAAGGCGGAGAGGGTGCTGTGCAGCACAGCGGCAGGGATCATCCCGCCAGCCGGAGACGCAAGGCCCGGCTCCCCTCCCAGGTTGTCATCTTGTCGGGGAGTGAGGAGTCCGGTGCCGCGTCCCAGGCCGCACCTGCTGAGGGAAGGTCCAAGAGGTGGAGGTCGGAGTTGGACTCCTCAGCAGCAGGAGGGGCAGCTGAGACCCCACAGCGTCCGACGGAGGAAGATGGCACAGAGTCATCCAGGTTGGTGGGGGGTTTGGTGGAGGAAGAGGCCGTGCAGGGGACAGACACGGGGTCTGGAGGTGGGGATTCCACTGATGCTGGTGGTGCAGTACAGGGGCAGGGACAGGAGGCAGCACAGGACACCGCGGAGGTGCCTGTGTGTAATCCTGTCCCCGATCCTGTGACTGCACCATCCCGCCCCAGCAGGGATGCCTACGTCCAGACCCGTTTTCAGGGAGGGGATCCGCTTACAACAACTGGCCTTCCTCTCCCTGCGGACGTGGCTATTCGGGACCGGGTTGAGCCTGTCCTGGGTGGGGTGGCGTTGCGTCAACAGGCCATGCGAGGTGACCTGCAGTCTTTTCATGAGGAGACTGCACATCATCTCGAATGGCTTGTTGACCGCGTTGACCTACTGGGACAGCTCACCAGGGCCGGATTCCTCCATTTGCTGGACCTTGTTCCGACCCCCTTCTCAACTGAAACCCCTATGCGCCAGTCGTACTCCATGCCATCTTCCCACCCATGTATCACCTGGGTACCCTGTGGAGCTGCCTCTGACCCTCGGCCAGGCTGGTGGAGGACACATCCCTGCCACAGTTGGGAGTCGGACGTCCAGCAGGGGTGGCCACATCAACAACTTCACCCCAGCCGGAGGAGGATGTGCAGGCAGCAAGAGCCAGGGCACAGGCAGAGGCACAGCAGCAGCAGCAACAAGGTGGGAGCCATGATGGCTCGGGGCCTTCGTCATCGGAGGGGCAGGCATCGGCCAGAGGGCAGGAGGACCCAGGACTGGAAGTGGGTTCCATGTAGCAGAGGTTAGGCCATGCTATAGATGCAGAGCGGCAGCAGGCAGAAGAGGCACGGCTCTCGATGGTCAGGGCGTAGAACTCCATGCGGAGGGCCCTGAGATAGGCCGAGTGCCTCGAGGCAATTCGCAGGGAGTTGGAGGATAACATGTCGTCGTGCCTGCGAACCCTCGGGCCATGGAAGAGGACCGCCTCCAGGACATTGAGCAGGAGTTTGATGATGCCCTGGCCCGGGACATCCAAAAGTGAGCCGTCGGACTAGCCCGCTGCCATTGTAAATAGTTTTTAGAGTTAGGTTTCCATTTCGTTTTCCTTTTATTTGTGGTCAATGGACAATGCCACACACATTTGTATATAGTTATATTTTTAGGTAATTTCTTAGGTAGGTTTAATTTGTTTAGTTGGGCTCATGGACCCTTTACATCGTTGGACAATGGATTGATTTATTTTTGGGATTTTTGCACGGTGGTCAGTCATTTTTTTGAGAAAAAAAATGTCGAAAGACAATTTTTTCGAAACAGTAATGTCGAAAAAAAAAAGTCGAATTCCTTTTTTTTCATTATATATTTATTTTGGGGTCCGGGAATAACAAGAAAATGGGTAAAACAAAACAAAAATTAAAAAGGGGGGCGTGGGGGAACCCCCCCTTTTCGAAAAAAAATGTATTAAAAAAAATGCGACTTTCTTTTTTTTCGACATTATTTTTTCAAAAAAATGACTTTCGACATTTTTGAATTCGAAAAAATGACTATGAACCACATGGATTAATGGATTTTTATTTTAGACAATGGATTGTATATAGTTACATCATGGATTCATTTGGATTTTTTTTTTCATTATGGACATGGAGAAACGGTTATTTTTTTTCAGGACAATGTATTTGTAAATAGTTGGACTATGGATTGATTTTGCATTTTTATTTATCATTATGAACATGAAACAATGGATATCTTTTTTTACCTTTTTTTGGATTTGCGTTGGTGGAGGGAGAGTTTGGACTTTTTTTCTTTCAAATTCTTTTGCATTGCTTATCATTTTCATTCTTTCATCTTTTTCACATTCTTTTCATTTCATGTTTGATATATTGGTATGCTTTCATTTCGTTTATTTATTTATGTACATAATACATTTTCATATTTTAGTTCCATGTGTGGGATTTGCTCATTGGGTTGATGCATGTGAAATTGTGGGTTTACACAGGCAATGCCAACCAGTGTATGTGTGTGATGCACATGTGTTGATGTACATAGTTGAGTTTTGGTTTGTGTCTTGAGATAGGCATGTCAGTGTGGGGTGGATTGGGAAATCATTGCATCTCAAGAATGTGGTGGCGTGATGTGGTATTTTTTGGTGTAGAAGTGGGCCATGACTGTGCATCTTTATTTCGTGTAGGGGGGACATGAGTGGGGGCCTGCTGGCAGGTGCCCTGACTGCTCAGGGGTGGGGGTGCAAGGGGACATGAGTGGGGGCCTGCTGGAAGGTGCCCCTGACTGCTGGGGGATGGGGGTTCAAGGGGACATGAGTGGGGGCCTGCTGGCAGGTGCCCCTGACTGCTGGGGGGTGGGGGTGCAAACGGACATAAGTGGGGGGCTGCTGGCAGGTGCCCCTGACTGCTCGGGGGTGGGGGTGCAAAGGGACATGAGTGGGGGCCTGCTGACAGGTGCCCTGTACTACTGGGGGGTGGGGTTCCAGGGGGACATGCGTGGGGGCCTGCTGGCAGGTGCCCTGCACTGCTGGGGGGTGTCGGTGCAAAGGGACATGAGTGGGGGTCTGCTGGCAGGTGCCCCTGACTGCTGGGGGGTGGTGGTGCAGGGCGACGTGAGTGCGACATGAGTGGGGGCCTGCTGGCAGGTGCCCCTGACTGCTGGGTGGTGGGGGTGCAAAGGGACATGCGTTGGTGATCAGTAGTGCAAGGTGACATGTGGCTTGGCTGGTGGGCATGCCCATGGTAGATGGGCTGCCTGCGGGACATGACCAGGGGTGCAGGGTAGTCCCCTGTGGTGTGGGCTGCCTGCAGGGGCCGTGGAGGGTGTAGAGGGAACACCTGGGAGGACCCACACTGCCAATTCACATGTAGGACTCCCGCGCACCCCCAAAATACACGTACCCTGCTGAAATCGCATGTGAGACTTCCCGCAAACCCCAGTAATACACGTACCCCACTCGCACAGGCCCTTTCGCGTGTGAAACTTCCCGTGCACCCCTGAAATACACGTACGCTGCTGAAATCGCGTGTGAGACTTCCCACGAACCCCAGTTATACACGTAACCACTCGCACAGGCCCTTTCACATGTGAAACTTCCCGCGAACCCCAGTAATACACGTACCTCGCTCGCACAGGGCCTATCGCGTGTGTAACTTCATGAGAACCCCAGTAATGCACGTTCCCCGCTTGGCGTTTGCTGTTTGGCAGCCCTGTAAACTGGTCCAGGGTTAGCGCAGCCCTTTGCGCTGGATTGGGGATTTTGATTGCTTTTCCTTGCACAAAGGCGTTCTTGGGGGCGTAACTGGCGCTGCTGCAGGGCCGCTGCGCTACTCTGCGCCACGGCTGGTTTTGGAGGCTAAAATCCATGAATACGCTGTGCACGGAAATCGATTTTAGCGCACGCGGCTGGTGTAGACATTCGCACGCGCACACTGTGCGCCAGCCGCATGCGCCACTTGTGCGCGAAATTCTATGAATTACCCCCTATATGTTTATGCTTAAAACACTCTCTGTCATCGGACTTCACTAACAATAATGCATTCTTTGCTCCATTTCCTCCCTTCTTTACACCATTACTGATATTATATTATTTTTGCATTATCCCGACATCCATCTCATAGCACTACACCAGATGTCTACAACCTCTTGCTATACCAATGCCTACTAAAACTCAGCTCCATAGGAAACAAAGAAAATATTTAGCAGATAAAAAGAAGGGAAAGTCATATGCTCAACCTCCACTAAAACAATTGATAGAAAACATACAGGCGAGAGATCAAATAACTGTGCTCTTGCAAAGTACAACAAAATTCTGGCAACAGTCTGAGAACAATTTAAAAAGGTTATTGCTCCTGCGTAAAAAGTCACCAAATATGTAGTGGAAAAATTACAAATACAAATAAACAATTACGGCACAGAACTCTGAGCAATCTCATAAAAAGATCTGAAAAGTCACGTTGCTCATTTAAGAAAATTGATACTTGAAGCTCCAATTGACAGCACATTCAAACTAAAATTAAAATGATTTAAATTAGTTTTCAACGGAATTAAACCCCAAACTAAATTAATTACAAAACTACAAACAAATGTCTAAACATGCACAATGTGTACATAGATAACTTTTCTAACTTCTGTGCAGGTGAATGGTTTCACACCAGTAACACAGAAACATATTTCAACGTAAAAGCTTGTAACCAACAACAAACAAACCCAACTGCCATAGACACTAATATAGTAGCAGATACCAGTATGGCAAAGGAAACCTTAAAAGAAAATCTTCCCTAACAAACTTGCAACCAAATGTTCCTCATGTCCACACAAGTCGCCTAGTGTACAAATCGACGTGGAGCTCAATATGAAATGTGCACCAACGGCCATTCAAAAGCTTATGACAATTCCTCAATCACTATTTTAAAATAAAGGACAACAGTACAATACGCATTGTACATAACATGGACTCCTGCCCAGTGCCATCCACACTGGACTATTAGGACATTCTTAAGCCTACATTTCATATTGAGCATAGATTGTACAATGCTAAAAGTGCTGCTCTAAAACTCCAAAAACCCAATGACGATCTCCTAAATGGAACAGCCCAAGAAGTCCTCAGACAAATAGAACACATACAAAGTAACAATATTGGAAGTAAACTAGAATTAGAAAGCACAGTTAATTTACACAACATTAACCAACAACTTTCTAACACAAGCCTCCTTACAAACACATAGAAAAAGAAATAGCAAAGTTTAAAAACACGAATGCTGAACTTCCAGACAAAGTATGTGTCTGTTGTCGCAGAACGTTCTATTAC
The DNA here is from genome assembly GCF_040938575.1 of Ambystoma mexicanum. Taxonomy (NCBI): domain Eukaryota; kingdom Metazoa; phylum Chordata; class Amphibia; order Caudata; family Ambystomatidae; genus Ambystoma; species Ambystoma mexicanum. The sequence goes on along the minus strand of NC_090932.1, from coordinate 439,927,843 downwards.
AAAAGTACACAAATAGTAGATATGTCCTACAAGATATGAGATAATGAAGAATCACAATGGTTCCAATTAGCCTTATATCTAACAGCAGAACATAAATAAAACATAACTGATCCCTTAAGAATTTTCACATATAGCAATAGTAAGGTTGATCATACCCAAATTCCATCTCGAGCAATCAATATTAACAAATACATATTTCCACTTCCAAATACTCTCCAAGATCTTAATCTATATGTGAGTTCAAACAGTATACACATTCCAGGCAGTAATACGTCTACAAACCAAAATTACAAAATTACCTCCATCAGAATTACTCAAAGGCATTTGTGGCATAGTAGTATACTTACCATTAGACCTTACCGAAAAATGTAGAAACACTAAGAGTAGGAGAACAATCAGTACAACAATTTTTGATTGTCCCAGTTAATGGGGTGACAACAAAAATACCCAAAAAGTTGGAAACAACTAATTGACTTAAACAAAGTTAAAGAATCCCTTGAATGTCTTAAACAAAACAATGAATACTGAAAAGATATAAGTATAGAATACAACTTAAAAAAAACAACCCACATATATGAAGATGCACTGCAAAGCGGTCAATTTGAATGTGCGAATCCTATCACTATGGAGAAAAATTCTTGACCAGTATACAGTTCACCCACTACATGCCAGAGACACCATGGACAATGCATTAGAAACCTATCAAATGTATCAGGTTAGAGGGTCACCAAGGCGTATATTTGAAAAAAGCTGAGAAGCACATTTTTTCCACTACTCCCCCTACTGGGAAACGAGGATGTTACGATGAAAGGCCCATAAAAATCAGTGTATCCGGATATTGTTCCCTACAAATGTATTCTGAAGATCCAAGATACCGACAGAATGTTGGCTATAGTTTCCATCTTTTGTTTGAAAGCAAACTAGCAAATCTATGACACAGAGGTGCACACGCTTACCATGCTCCCATGTCCTAAACATGTAATTACTCAACTCCATCAAAAGATAAAAGGAAAAGATGAAGTGATACAGTCTAGTATTACAAATCTCTTGGCAAATATGCATAGTACAAACAAATACTGGTTCAAACGTCATGCTCATGTAGGTTGCATGTTAAGGAACCTAGCCCCCCCATAAGTTTGCTATTGTAAATTGTGCAGAATATGCATGGTGTGACTTGCATGACTTTCTACATACTGCAAACCAAAATAATGAAGGAATAGACATAGGAAGTACAGGTAAAATCTGTTCTCTCGATCTCTCAAGATGCTTTCACAATGTTTCATTGCCATGTTACACTACCTCTGTAATACAAGCTGTCCTCAACCCGGAGAAGTTGAACACTTCTTAGGGAGAAAAGAATATTTGTATTTGTATTTGTGTTTATTATCTTTATATAGCGCTTTACTCCAAAACGCTGTACATTTTAACAACTGGATACATATAACATTATACCAGTAGAAGCAATTTACAATTATGAATCAAACCAACAAAACAGTAAGCAGAGAAATTAAACTGAGAGGGAAGAGAGAGAGTAGATCAGTTAAACTGAGAGGGAAGAGGGAGGGGTGAGGAGGGGACAGAGGAGGGAAACAGAAGGGGGTATAAGGGCGAGAATGGGTTGGGTGGGGGAAGGGGAGGATAAACTCTGAAGAGCAACTGTTGGGAAGGAAATGGTTCAATCCCACCCTCCTAGCCCTCCCAGCGGGAAATAGATGATGTGTAAGCCAAGGGGGAGACACACCCACCCACATGGCGCATCCCCTTATGATACAACATAGAGATTTATATAAATAACGCTGCTCACAGGCACGAAGATAGACGCCATTTCGCAACAACACAGACGCCATCTTTATACTAGGCCCGAAAATCATTCCTCTACAAACTCAGCTCTCCCATCCCCAGTGCCTCGCACAGAGAGCCTAAGACACCACCACCCACATCTTTGCCAGCTAGACACGAGCCTTGTTCTCACAGAAGTGCAATCATTTATTGTTGCAATTGCTTAGCATCATGTCCCCAGAATGTGCTCTCCACAAAGCGTGAGATCGAAGCAAGCCCCAGCACAAGTGCCCATCCATCTCCCCAAAACTGGCATGCCCTATCAACCCACACCCCTGCCTGGCCAGGGCCCACCATGTCCGGACCCTCCACTCTCTTTAATGTTGATGCCCATCTGACCCACTCGTACTGACCATTCCAGAACACCCAACATAGACTTAATCCTATGTAGCAGTATATTCTCTTCAAATCAGTCTTGAGGCCTAGGGGAACATAAATAGTAGATCAAACCCGCAAGGGGAGACACCTGGGAGTGGGACCCCAGTATCAATGAAGCCCTGAATGTAGAGGTTGGACTGCCAATATATTAACCCATTTTTTCTAAGTACCCCCTTTCATGAAAGGATTTTATGTTCGCCATTATTCTTTCATTATTAGTTCCTGTTGTTTAGCTTAGACAGTTAGGGATGTGTCATGTTTGTCCTGATCTTCACTGGAGAGATGAACCCAGATGATCCACATGCCACCAGATCGACTGGGAAGCAGCAGACAATTGCAGCCTGGCATCCCCTATGGAGCAGTCTGCCCCTCCAATCTGCACCCTGATTTTGTACTGTATGTGATGGTATAATTGCATACAATTTGACCTCTTATAATGTGCTGTCCGGCAGAACTCTCTCACACAGCAGAGTTCTTTGCTTGCATACTTTATTTTAAATAGTGTTTTTTTTATTGTTGCAACTTATTTCCTTGTCTCATTCCCTAACAGGGTGTTTATCCTTCTTTTTGCATATTGTGAGGAAGTGTGTTGGGTGCCCACCTTCATTTGGTGACCTCTTAGCCTGATATCCTTGAGACCCCTGTACATGCCGCAAGATACAGGGCTTCTCCGGCAATGCCGCCCTCACCTACGGCTGACCAGTCCCCAAAAACTTGTACGCAGAAGAAAAAGGTTCTTGTGGGTTCCGACTTTGCGAATACCCTGCTGCTCGCCTGAGCCGGGTGCAGCCCCAGGGAGAGTCGCAGACGTTGTGGATAGACCATGAATGGAGGCTCTTTGAAGAACACAGGCACATGAGTATAAATTGTGATGTACAACAAATGAGCGAATGAAGGAAATATAGAGCATTATGATTGAAGGGAACACACAAGGGTTGAATGTGGATGTATTGTGTGACTGGAGTAAAGCACTTTTTTATCTTTTTTATGGCCATTTGTTTTAAATAGGGAAATAAGGTGAAAATACAGAGGATATATGGGAGCCTAGCTCTGAAAGGGGGTAGAAAGCAGCGCTGCGGTGCACTGTTCCGACCAGTGTGGAGAATAAATAAGGAGATAACAGTAGGTGCCCCATATAATTAGAGCGATCAGGAATAGGTAGTGGTTGTTGTTTTAGCTTGTTATTTTATCTCCTTATTTTTCAGTGCTTGTATAATATGTGGAGGAAGGCCCAGGAGGGGCCAAGGTGATGTGAGTGTTGATCGAGTGAGGAAGTAAATATGCTCTAAGAAAGGGGGCAGGGTACATATTTTTTGTTCATTGTTCTTTGTTTGTTTTTGTTTGTTTTTAAGATGTTCAACGTTTTTCGTAAACTGTACAATGTATTGTGATGTTTAAGGCAAAAGTTCTAAGATAGTATTGACTGTCCCAGAAAGCAAGACTCAGGTAAAACAGAGGGTGTGAAGGAAAGATAAGGCCCTACGAGCAGAGGGGCCCCCATACCCAGAGAGCGAAAAGGGTCTTTGGTCATGGGGATGGATACTCCACTATCACACATTTGTAAGCATCTCCCCCTGTATAGTGAGCAAATTAAAAAGTATAACAGCCTATGGGTAAATGAAACAAAGGGGAGGGGCTATCTCATGCCTGGCCAAAAAAGGGTCTTTTGATAAGGGGACATTAGAGCACCTATCCACGTATTTGACAGTGAAGTACAAGGGAAAGCAGTTCGAAAACAGAATGGAGGTGTTAGATTTGTGGAGGATGTTCGAAGAAACTCCTACTACAAATAAGAGGGAAAAAGTGTTGGAGGGGCAAGCAGTAATTAGGGGAACGGGGGCAGAAAAAGAGAAGGGGGGAAACACTTAAGAAAATATACCCATTGCTCACATGGGCAGCAGAAGGGTTTACAGACCCAACATATATATCGGAGGGCACTATGCCCATTACCCAAGGTACAGCACCACCACCCCTGTACGACCCATCGATCATCATCCCCACTCACACTCGGTAAAGTACCCAAGATCTTGAGGTAGCATTAACCACAACCCGTACCAAATCGATCCAATTATGAGCTGTATGCAAAGCAGCACGAGTTTCTGAGGGAGGGCCCAAACACCCGCAAGGAACCCATCCCATCCCCAAAGATGAATGGAAATCAGGAGAGTTCCTCTTTAGGATAGACAGTGTGCCTATACGGGCTGTGCACGTAGAACAAGAAGGGGAGACTGATAGTTTGGGGTATGCAGAGTGGCCCCAGTGAGGGACAAAGAGCATTGGAGTGATTTTTGATGAATCAGAAGAAGGTGCTGTGGGAGGGATACAGCAGGAACAATGGGCGTCCCTCAGAGTGAGTGAGACATGGGAGGGAAGTCTCTGAAACAGGATGGGAAGGCTGGCTTCAGCAAAAAAGGAAAGGAACAAAGGTGAACAACAGGAAAGTAAAGTCAAAACTATAGATGCCTCTTATCCATAAGGTAGCGGGCCGGCCCCATTATGTACCCTGGGCACAGATGGACAAAAATAATCTTCTTAAGTCCCACCCACCACTCACGGCAGGTGCAGGGAAATGGATCTATGCCTTTGAGAAAAACACTGCAGGCGTCCTACTAGCTATAAGAGATATTAAGAGCCTCCTGGTATCAGCAATAGGAGATCAAGCTGACACAGTGTGGGTGAAAGCAGGATTCCGGGGGTGACAATAAGTAATGACACTCATGATGGGGCATCATTCAATAATGTTCGGGCACAGGTATGGGATGCCCTGCGGAGAACCTTTGCTGACACCCCCGATTTACATTCCTTAATGCAGTGCACTATGGGGATGAGGAAGATGCTGCGCAGTTCATTCTTCGAGTGCAGGAGATGTGGAGCGCTGAGACAGGCACCACGTGGGACCAGTCTTCCTCCCTATTTCACTTCATAGTTAGGTGCGGCCTCCCAAAGGAAGTACAGAAGCCCCTTGATAAAATAGCAGGGATAGAAGCCAAAGGCTGGCCTGAGATTCAGTGCATTATAGTACACCACTATAGGAGGATGAAAGAGAGGGAGAAGGAAACAATTCAGAGGAGATTAGCAGAAGAAGGGAAACTGGTACAAATGAAATTGGTCAAGGTCCTGGCAGTCACAGCAGCTCTTGCCTCAGAGCAGTGGAGACGAGGGAGGTATTTCTGTACCAACACAGGCAAGGATGGCTACAGTGTGGACAGACAATGGGCAAGGGCAGTTGGGAGGAGAACAGCAGTACATGGGACTCCAGTGCCAAGGTAGGCCTGCAAGAGGACGAGGTGGGTTCCGGGGACAGAGAGGAAGGAGTTACGGGGCAAGGGCCCAGAGGAGGAAATCCAGGGCAATGCTGGTCATGCAGGAGGTGGGGCCACTACTCGCGTGATGCCATAGCAGGCAAGGTTGAAACTATCCATATAACCAACCCTATTACAGCCCACCCCAATGTGGATACCCCACATTGCTTCCCACAAGGGCCTTATGAGCAACCCCAGCAGTATGCACAGCAGCCCCCTCCACCACCTCGTTACAATGCACTCCATCACCCCCACCATACAATGCAGTCGCAGCAAAACTCGCCCAATCAGATGGCCCACCGTCACAATAATCCTTTCGCCACCATCCCAAATGGTGCACCGACACCCTACCAAGGGGCGTGTGTGCTCAGTCAAAATATTTTGTCTTGCCTTGGACAGACACCCACCCCGACTAGGACAGCCCACAGAGAGCACTTGCATGTCCAGTCCTATCCACTACCTTAAATCCAGAAGAGGAACCACTGGTGGGAGCAGCAATAGGAAACAAACAGTTAATCTTTATGGTGGACTCAGGGGCTGAGAAATCATGCGTATGTGAAGGGGGTTTTCCGTTATCTGGCCAAAGTCTCGAAACGCAAGGGTGCTCTGGGGCTGTAGCCACAGTTCCTATACAGAAGATTTGGATGTCAATATAGGGGGAAAAACAGTGCGAGCACCCCTAATCTACTATGAAATCTCCCCTGTTAATGTATTGGGACAAGATTTGCTCAGCAAGATAAACATGACCATATCATTCACCAACAGAGGAATTGTTTGCTCCACCCCAGGTATGTGTCCCATCAGAGCAATGTTATTGATTCACACCATGGCCAATGAACTGAAGGTAAGGGGGTACCTGAAAATCCCGACATGTTTGTGTATGGGATCAGGGTCTTGGGTAGGGCAGTGCCTGAACTCACCAGAAAAGAGTGGTGATTGCTCTCTGATTTTGTGTTCCGCCCTGTAGCTGCCCCCAAAATGGTTGCGGGCACAATATTGTCACTAGATTTAGAAGGAGTAGAGGTCTCTGCAAAAAGAACAGTGGCAATAGGAATGGACATGCATGGCTTTGAATGGCGTGCAGTATTGTGCATTGACCTGAACATACCCTTGAGCAAGTTACCCAATGAGGAATTGTTCACTGATGATGACAATGATGGGGACATTATTTTGGAGATTAGCATCTCCTGTGAAGTGATGGTGCAATACAGAAAGGTGTCAAGCCCCTGCATGGCTGTCACCAGTGCACAACATACCTATTATGACACAGATATGCACCAAGTGCCCCCTCACCTGTGGACCACTAACCCCCATTATATTGGGCTATTGAGAGAGGTGACTCCTGTAAAGATTACCAGGAAGCCAGAAGCAATATTGCCAAGGTTCAAGCAAAACCCACTGTCTAGAGAAGCCAAGGAAGAGATTCAGGAAATACTAAGTGCACTACTTCAGCAAGGGATCATTGTCCCCTCAAATTCACAATGCAATACGGCTGTGTACTCTATTAAGAAAGAGACAGGAGGGTCATGGTGTATGATCCAGGATCTTCACCCAATTAATGACATAGTCCAAAAGGAGTTCTATCTTGTCCCAAACCCCTCTTTCATTTTGTGTAGAATTGCAAAAGCATGCCACTCATTTTACTGTGGTCGATTTACAGAACACATTTTCTGCAGTGGCCCTTGATCCAGACTCTCAATACCTCACAGAATTTACACTGGGAGGGAGAAGGTATGAACACTGCTGGCTGCCCCAAGGGTACTGCAGGAGCCCCAGCATATTCAACAGGATATTGCACAAAGATCTCAGCAATATTCAAGTCCCAAGCACCATTATTCAGTATGTAGATGACATCTGTGTCTGCAGTGAGAGTGAAGAAAGTTGTTGAAGAGATTATGTTGTCCTCCTCCAGTTACTCGCCCTAAAGGGGTATAAGGTGGACAAGAAAGAAATTGCAGTACTGTCTGACTGAGGTCCTCTACTTTGGCCAACTAATTTCAAAAGATGGTAAGAGAATAATACCAGATAAGGCGGCAACAGTACGTGCCTCAGACAGACCCCACAAAGTTAAGGATATGCAGAAGTTCCTCAGAATCTGCAACTACTGTAGGGCATGGATACTAGACTCTGCAACATACACAAGGCCCCTTTTGTAAGGTCTAAAAGAAGCACAGAGAGACAAGACACACATAAAGTGGACAGCACATATGCAGACAGCATTTGAAAGCCCAAAATAATTGATCAGCATGCCCCAGTGCTAGCCGCACCTAATTACGAGCAGGAATTTTACCTGTTCTTGCACACCAATGGGACCCTAATGACAGCAGTGTTAACACAAAAAACTTCCATGGGCCAGAAACCACTGGCCTACTACAGTGGTGCACTCGACTCGGTAATGCAAGGTCACTTTGTGTGCAAACAGACTCTTGCAGCTGCCACCTTTGCTATTGAAAAGAGTTCAACAATTGTCATTGGGTGATCTGTCACCTTGTACGTTGAACACTCCCTATTTGCCATACTTGGAAGGTCAAAATCTACTCTCACCACACAAAGGGCATCAGCCTATGAAATTCTGTCGAGCCCCAATATTCATGTGGTACTCTGCAAAACAGTGAACCCAGCCACATTCCTTACAGAGCCATGTATGCTAGAGTATCATTGTGCCATCTATGAGGGAGAAGGAAATGACATTCCTAAATCTAGGGAAAATACACTGCAGGAAGGAGAAGTGTTCTTTGTAGATGGATCAGCGTCCATTTGCCAAGAGACAGCTGAAAAACATGTCAGGGCAGCAGTAGTGAGATTGGAAGGTGGGGAATATGAGGTGCTGGTTAAGCAACGTTTGCCCATGCATTATTCTGTCCCAGCCGCCGAGCTTGTGATTTTGATCGAAGCACTCCATGCAGCAAAGGGGTATGCAGTAACCATATATTCAGATTCGGCATACGTGACCACTATGTTACATGGTGTACTATCTAGATGGAGAAGGAGGGGATTCAGGAGAGCTGATGGTTCCCAGTACAACATGCAGAATTGCTGAACAAATTGATTGAGGCACTTACAAAACCCTCCGTAGTGGCCCTAGTGAAATGTCAAGCCCATAACCCTAATGATGACAAAATATCTTTAGGAAATGCAGCCGTGGATACAGCTACCAAAGAAGCTGCGTATCTGCCCATACCTATGAGCAAAAAATGTATATTGATAAATAAACAAGAAGAATCCAAGGAAGAAGGATACAACTCATTACCCATTGCCCAAATAATAAAGTTACAGAAAAGAGACCCACCCACAGAGCAAGAATTATGGACCAGACGAGGGTGCCTACAGTCACTGACTGACCTGCTGTGGAGACAAAACATAAAAGGGAAAGTAGTAATGCCTGTCGAACTATTGTGTGTGGCATTTGAACAATTGCACTTTCCAGCACATACTTCCAAACAGCACATTGCCGCTGACCTCCAGGAAAATCGGTTTATCCCATACCTCCAGGAGTACCTCAACAAAATGGTAATAAAATGTACAACTTGCCAAGTATTTAATTCAGGAATGACTCTCAGAACACTTAGGGGGACATTACCCCACCCTGTAGGGCCCTTCCGTGAGCTGCATATAAATTACGGAGACATGGGAGAAAGATGCAATGGAGCCGGACACATAATTGTGGAGCTGTGTCCCTTTTCACAATAGGTGGAAGCAGGGCCCTGTGCCCACCCGGACGCGAAATATACAGCCAAATTCCTTGTAACGGAGGTGTTCCCCCATTGGTGGATATATGATGTCATACGTTCGGACAATGGAACACACTTTGCAAATGATTTGTTCAAGGAGGTGACCTCAGTGCTAGGAATACAACACAAAATGTGCTCAATTTACCACCTCAAGCAAACAAGACGGTTGAGAAAAGCAATGGCCTCCTTAAAAGTAGGTTGTCTACACTGTGCCACCCCCTAAAAAAGAAATGGGTGTACTGCTTACCTTTGGTCCTTTTTGAGTTTCGCACGCAACCTAACAAGGAACACCACCTGTCCCCCCACGAGACTGGTCGACGCATGCAAAAACCATTGTCACCAGTGAGAACAATTTCTGATACACATAGAACAGCAACTGTTCGAGGAGAAGAGTTTAAAGAATACCTCACCCAGCTTACATGGGCAGTAAGATGTATTGCCAAACATATAGCACCGCCATTTACAAGAAAAAGTGAAACAGACACAATAACTGCAGCGGCAGATAGCCCAGCACAGCCACTAATGCCAGATGAATTGGTATATGTGCAGAGCTTTGTGAGAAAATGGAACTCCCTGAGATTCCTTGGGCCTTACAAGGTGTTCTTCTGTACCCCCCTGGCTGTAAAAGTGAAAGGGCTATGGTACTGGATCCACCTCTCAGATGTCAGGAAAGCATACAACAGGGTAGCACCAGAAACCTTGGATAACAATCAAACAGTACCTTAGAGGTATATTTGAAGAAAAAAAACAGGTTAAAAATGTAAATAATAAGAGTGATAAGTAGCATACAAATGACAAATAGATTCTGACCTCTATCTGTAGTCCCATCTACAACTCTATTAACACCCACCCCGTTTTTATCATTTCTTTAGGTGACATGCTGATGGTGTCAACGTCACCTAATAATACACAGTCAGATAGCAGTAGGAATAGGATAAGCTCCATGCGTGCATATAGCTATGAGTGTGACCTCAATTTTGCTGCAATTGTTTTTACAATAACTATACTGGTTTTGGGGACAATTTGGGCAGTATCTTCTATCTGGGGGCTCCAGATAAAAGAAGGGGAGAGGGGGAGATATGGAAGGGTGTCAGCAATACATTCCTGAATTTAATGACTGTGTATAACAATGTCACCAAACTAACCTCACAAATTGAATTGTTTTTAGATAATGAAACTGAAAGCATGTCAAAAGTATTAAATCTCACGCTGTGTCTACCTCATGGCTTGATGAAATCTACAATGTATTCCACACCCCAGTCTCCAATATGAAACTTGTTCCCTCTTCTTCCCCTATGGCAAACTGGCAAGATCCCACAGATACCAATGTGAATGTAGATGTTGGTATTTTCCCAATGTACAGTCAGCAACCCGCAGATGTACAAGGGTCACTATGCACGACTGATACACTGTGTAAAAGGTTTAACAGGGAAAAGGTACTTTCTTTTGCATAATAGAAGAAAGAAAAGACAAGCATGTGATGTAGTCCTTTTTCATATTGTGTTCTGTCGTGTTTTCTGCCCAGGAGTCCATGTGGGACTCCTGGCAGTGCAGCTCTCTCTTTTGGTTTGGTGAACAGACCCATGGGATACCCTTATGGCACCCATGGGTAGGGGTACAACCCTGTGCCCCTAGTGTATGTTTTTGGGCACCTGTGGGTGGCCCACAGAGCAGGGTATGGGCTGGTGGCAGCTCCATGCTGAATTTGACAGGTGCTCTGGGTGTCCTCCATTTTGGGATATCCAGGCCCTGCCATTGGGATCAGTTGATTCCTGATAGGAAACAAGATGGCCCCTGTGGCCTCTTCCTTTCTATTGCCTGTTACCTTGTTTCCCAAAGTCCTGGGAAGCCCTGACTCTGTCCCTTCCCCCTGACTGGCTGTTGGGTGGAAGTTCCATATATGGTGTTGTTGTGAAGACCCAGCTAGACTGACTGGAGCCTTCCCAGTGACTGTATGTTGTGGGTACCTCCTGTGGGTGGGACCTGGGTGAATGGAGTGTGTGACCAATATACACTCCTTGTTGTGGTTGTCTCGTTTCTGGCATGAGAGACAAAGACTGAGACAGCCCTGCCCGAAAATGGCCTGAATGCAGTGTGTAGTGTTGAATGGCAGGGTACTTGTCCCAATCCACATTCCTTGTCTGAAAGGGAGGAGTGTGGCCTGAATGCACTGTGTGCCTGATTGGCTGACTGACTGCATGAATGCCCTTCTGTATGATTGGCTGCTGAGTGTGTGCCAGCAGTGTGGATGAGAGACAGAATAGTATATCTGGGGACCTCTCACCACTGGTAATTGTTCAGAAGCGTTCTGGAGCTGAGTCTCCACTCTAAGAGTAACTGGAACTGCTGATCCTCGAGGTCCAGCTGGAAGAAGAAGACTTGCTGCTGCATTTGCTTCGACCGATCCAAAGGCTGCCGAAATCGTCGAAGACTGACCCGAGAGAGGACCTGGTAAGGCGCCCTCTTCCCGTGCTCCGAGGGACCATCGAGCACCGCTCCATCTTCGCCGAAGCGCCCTGGAAGACAGACCCTCGAAAGGCTGCCGACCAGAGACGGGACCGCCGAGGAGATCGAAGTGAAGCACCCGGACATCGCCGCTGTCGAAGTCCATTGCCGTCGACCAGGGTTCGCAGGTTTGTGTAACCGCTGGAGGCCCGTCGAAGTGGTGTTGCCCAGCCGTGGGAACCACTTGACGCCGTGCCGCCGATGACCGGAGCCGTCCGCTCCTTGCCTAAGAACATTGAATCGAAGGACTCCCTCGACCGCACTGTCGACCGCTTTATCCTGCCGGAGAAAGTCGAGGACGCCGAGGAGAAACCTGCCGGTGGGTTTCCCGCCACCCGAAGACCACAAAGACTCGAACGACTCGACGCCCTTGCTGGGCCCCCGTCTCCACAATCTTTGTGGTCCAGAACAATTGTCGTCGAGGTGCCCCGCACGCCTCTGCCTTGCAGGACGCCAACGCTCCGTCGTCAACGAGCACCGCTTGGATCGAAGCTGCCGCCTCATCGACGCCGTTCTACCCTGTTTGTTGTCGGACGTTCGACACCCCGTGTCTCCCGCTTCAAAGGGAAGGCACTCAAGAAGGGCCGTCGATTCCCCGACGCCGAACGCCGAGTTCCTCGACGGACGTTCGACGCCCCGTGTCTCCCGCTTGAAAGGGAAGGCATTCAAGAAGGGCCGTCGATTCCCCGCCGCCGAATGCCGAGTTCCTCAACGCTTCTCGATGCCTCTCGACGATCCGTGACTTCCGCTTGAAAGGGGGTCGCTCAAGAAGGATCTGTCGACGCCTCTTCGAAGAACTCGACTCCACCAGGTACATTGGGGGGGTAAAAACATTATAGGAGGGAATAAGACTTGCAGAACAATTTATGGACTGGGCTTGTGCTATATCTTTATTTTACAGGTTGCCCAGGTGGGGGGATCTCCACACAGAACTGTGTCTAGTGGTAGGGGCCAGTATTCTGCCTATTGCTCAACCATCTTATTTTCTCTCCTCTCTCTATTGCTGGTTTCACTCTATTGATCTGTGTGACATTGTTACAGTATTGTTGATGCACTTTAATGAGATCTAATGCAAAGGGTGGTACCACTTTAGAATTGTATATATTTGCCATTGTTGATTTTCCTAAGTACAAAGTGAGTTATTATGATAAGTGTACATAACCTTGAATATTGATTATATAAAGACTGTGTTCTAACCAATACAGTGTGTGGACATTCCTTTGTGGGGGCTTGGGGACTACACTGTACTTAAGAACCAGCCTGCATCACCTCCTGAGAAGCTAGGACTTGATTGCTCGACCATAGCTACCGAATAGAGAATCTAGGCTGGGGTCCTCTGTGCCTCCCCTCTACCATATAGAGAGCAGAAGTACAGACCACCCCCCACCAGTCCTCTCTTGACACTGGTGGCAGCAGTGGGATGCTTATGGTTTTAAGAATCAGTGTATAACCGTGCCACTTACAAAATATCTGCACTTTATTAAATTAAGGTTTAGTTGTGTACAAGATAACTGCATTACAAACAATGGAGTCTATTGCAAATGGCAAATTGACTCGGATGAGCTTGGAGGCTCTCCAGAGTGCTTGTGAAGCCAGGGAGTTGGACTTTGTGGATATGTCTAGGGCTGAGCTGATAGCTGCCCTGGTGGACTACCAGACTGATGGTGAAACACTTGATGAGGGGGGGAATGCAATCAATGAGGACTCTGCCCCTGGGGTTTCTGCTGAATCTGTTTCTGGGAATGCCACCATTCCTGCTGCCTCTGTTCCAAACCCCAGCAATTCCTTGGAGCTTGAGTTATTAAGGATGAAATTGGCCTTTGAATACCGCAAGATGGAAATAGATGCTGAACTTAAGAAAGATGAGTTGGCTCAACAAGTGGAGCTCAAGAATAGGGATCTTGAACTCAGAAATAAGGACTTTGAACTCAAGAGCCAGGAAACTGAATGTCAGAGAATCCAGCTAGAGAAAGCTAGAGTGGAGACTTCAGCTTAAACCAGTGAGAGTGTCAGGTCCCCGGCCACCAAGTTTATGAAAGATTTGGTTGGAGTATTTGTGTAGGGTTCAGATATCCTCCAATGGATTGAAGCGTTTGAAATGGCTTGTGCGATTCATGATGTTGATAAAAGAGATTGGGCTAAGTGTTTGTTAAGCAGAGTGCCTCAAACTGGATATGACTGTATTCTGAAGCTGAGTGTGGAGGAAAGGGGTCAGTATGAGTGTATGAAGTCTGCTTTGATTGCCAGGTTTGGCAAGACACCTACCCAATACCTTAAAAGGTTCAGGGATTTTAAGAAAAGAGAGAATGTGTCTTGGGTTGACTGGGTGAGTGCTGCGCACATAAACATGATGGGGTGGATTGATGGATACAAGGTTAAGACTTTTGTTGAATTGTCCCACCTCTTGTTTTTTGAGCATTTTTCTGAAGCCTGTTCACCAGAGCTGCGTCAGTATGTGGCTGACCAGAACATTTTGGACCCCTTTAAGCTGGCTAGGTTGGCTGACAAGTGGGTCTCCCACCGGGTGTCCCCTAAGGACTCCAGTGGGAAGGACAAGGACAAAGAAAAGGGGGCCTCTCAGAAAGCTGAGGAGTCCCACAAGCAGTCACAGTCGGGTAAACCTAAACCTTCCTCTCCCAAGACCCAAAAATCTAGTGGGGATAAGTCATCTGTGGGTGGGAATAAGAGTAGTGGTCCACCTGCTGCAAAGCAGGCTCCCAGTGGTTCCAGTACCGTACCCCGCACTCCTGGTGCTTGTTGGGACTGTGGGGCTCTGGATCACAGAAGGGGTGACTCCAAGTGTAAAGGTAAGGCACTTGGTGTACAGGCTGTCAGCCTGACCTACCCTTACGCCGTGTCTGAGGTGGAGGCCACTGTCATCCCCTCCTCTACCGGGATCACATTTGGTGCTCCGGTAGAGATTTCCTTAGTGTCCCTTGGGGCCTGGGACCAGTATGCAGAAGTACTGGCGACTATCCCACAGAACACCCGTAGGTTTTTGAGAAGTGTCCTCTTGAATGGCCAGCCTTCTACTGGTTTGAGAGACACTGGGGCAAGCATGACAGTGGTGGACAGGACCCTGCTCAAGCCAGAGGACTATGTAGGTGCTCCTCTGAGAACCACCAGGTTAGCTGGTGGGTCTCCCAAATTATCGCCTGTAGCCTTAGTCACACTCATGATTGGAGACAAGACAGCAAAGCTTCCTGTCCTGGTTCAGGACAATGTCCCTGCTAACATTCTGTTAGGAAATGATCTAGTAGAGTTGGGGTTGATCTCGGATGGTCTTCCCATGACTGCTGCTGCAGTCACTAGGTCACAGGTGACAACGGGTCTGGCTGTGAGTCAGGTACCCGAGCCAAAGGCGAGGCCTAAGGCAAGAAGAAGGAAGACCAAGAAGGCCACCTCTGTGGAGGGAACACCTTCTCTTCCTGCTGTTCCGACAGCACCCATTGGGATCCATGCTCCGGACGGGCTGGGTCCAGTGGAAAACCCAAACTCAACTCCTGTGGGAGAAGAGACAGAAGACTCTCCTGTGGGAGAGGTTTTCAACCCGGAGGATCATTTCGACCTTCAATGCTTGTTAGCTGAAGGGGGACCCTCCCAGGCAGACTTCTGTAAGGGACAGAGAGAGTGCCACACTCTCGAGGGACTGAGGAAACAGGCCCTGTCCCAGGCACAAGGAGAAGTGCCTAGGACGTTCCGGATTTATTGGGAGGGTGAGCTCCTTGTTAGTGAGCCCACTAAGCCTGAACCTGGTGCCCTCAAGAGGTTGGTGGTACCCCAGGTTTACAGGCCCTTCCTACTGCAGTTGACGCATGAGGTGCCGTTGGCTGGTCATCTTGGGACCAAGAAGACTAAGCAGAGGCTCTCTGCCCATTTCTACTGGCCACGGATGGGAGTAGAGGTGGAGTCCCACTGCAGGACCTGCCCAACTTGTCAGTTGTCTGGCAAGACTGGAGGCAGTGTCATTGCCCCACTGTAGCCATTGCCAGTGGTTGGCACACCATTTGAGAGGGTGGGCATCAACATCGTCGGTCCCCTTGACCCTCCCACTTCAGGTGGACATCGGTTCATCCTGGTCTTGGTAGACCATGCCACCAGGTACCCTGAGGCAATACCCCTTTGGACTGTTACTGCCAAGGTGGTTGCCAGGGCTCTCCTGGGCATTTCACCCGTGTTGGATTCCCCAAGGAGGTTGTCTCTGACAGAGGATCCAACTTCATGTCTAGTTACATGAAAACTATGTGGAAAGAGTGCGGGGTAACCTACAAGTTCTCCACCTCTTACCACCCCCAGACCAATGGTCTGGTTGAGAGATTTAATACAACTCTCAAGGGCATGCTAGGGGCTTTGGAAGAACCCCTAAGGAGGAAATGGGATCTCCTCCTGCCATGCCTGCTGTTTGCTTACAGAGAGGTACCTCAAGAGGGTGTTGGTTTCAGCCCCTTTAAGTTACTCTTTCGACATCCCGGGAGGGGGCCCCTCGCCTTGATCAGAGAAGGCTTGGAAGCCACCCCTCCAGGTCCCGCCAAGCAAGTGGGGGACTATGTGTTAGGCCTCAGACGGAGGATGACACAGATGATGGGTCAGGCAACAGCAAATCTCAAGGCCAGCCAGGAATTGAATAAGTACTGGCATGACCTTAAAGCCTCGCAAGTGGATTGGACTCCGGGACAGGAAATCCTTGTGATGGAGCCTACCAAGCCTAGAGCTTTGGCAGACAAGTGGACTGGACCCTTCAGGATCATCTCCAAGATGGGCGAAGTCAATTATCTGGTTGACATGGGAGCCTCTGGGGTAGCCCCTCAGGTATTCCATGTCAACCGGCTCAAGCCTTTCCACCGGCGAGCAGAAGTCTCATGTCTCTTGCTAGCTTCAGGGCAAGAAGAGGATGAGAGTGAGCCCCTTCCTGATTTGCTGCATAGCAACCCTCAGGATGGCTCAGTGGAGGGAGTACATCTCTCTCCGGATTTGATGACAGAGCAACAGAGGGCCTGCAGGGCTTTGCTCCAACAGTATGCCTCTCTGTTTTCACTGACGCCAGGCCTTACACCGTGGTGTAGGCATGAAATTGACACTGGTGACAGTGTGCCTGTCAAAAGCAGGTGCTACCGTATGTCAGATACCGTCAAGAACCACATCCAGGCTGAGGTCGCCAAGATGTTGGATCTGGGTGTTATTGAACCCTCAACCAGTCCCTGGTCCAGTCCTTGTCCCCAAGGCAAGTTCCCAGGCGGGTACCAAGGATTGGAGGTTCTGTGTGGACTACTGAGGAGTCAATGCCGTCACCAAAACCGACGCGCACCCATGGCCCAGGGCTGATGAGCTCGTGGACACCATAGGTGCTGCCAAATTTGTGAGCACCGTTGACCTTACCTCAGGCTATTGGCAAATAGCTCTGACGGACCATGCCAAGGAAAAGACGGCCTTCTCAACACCTGAGGGACTCTACCAGTTTATGGTCATGCCTTTTGGGTTGAAGAATGCCCCTGCCACCTTCCAGAGATTGGTCAACCATGCACTCAGTGGGCTGGAAGCCTTTTGTGTGGCTTACTTAGACGACATTGCCGTCTACAGTTCCACCTGGGAAGAGCATTTGACACATCTGGATAAGGTGTTGCAGGCCTTGAAAAGGGCTAACCTCACTATCAAGGCCACCAAGTGCCAGATAGCTCAGGGGAAAGTTACCTATCTTGGTCATGAGGTAGGAGGGGGTCAAATCCAACCTCTCTCCAGTAAAGTACAGGATGTACAGAACTGGGAGACTCTCACTACTCAAACCCAGGTGAGAGCCTTTTTGGGCCTCACTGGGTACTATCGCAATTTCCTGGCAGACTATGGAACCATAGCTGCACCCCTGACAGCTCTAACTTCACCCAAACAGCCTAGGAAGGTTAATTGGACAGAAGACTGTCAGAGGGACTTTGATGGCTTGAAAGAAAGTCTCTGTAGGGCACCTGTGTTGTGTGCGCCTGACTACAGCCGACCCTTTATCGTCCAGACGGATGCCTGCGACACCGGAATTGGAGCTGTCTTGTCCCAGTTAGATGACAAAGGGAGAGAACATCCTATCATATTCATCAGTAGACAACTCAAGGGTAGAGAACTTAGGTGGGCTACTGTTGAAAAGGAGTGTTTTAGCATAGTTTGGAGCCTTAGGCATTTTAGGCCCTACCTTACGGGGTCTACGTTCAAGGTCCAAACAGATCATAAGCCCCTAAAGTGGCTTATGCAAATGAAGGGTGAGAATCCGAAATTGCTCAGGTGGTCCATTAGCCTGCATGGGCTAGACGTCACCATAGAGCACAGACCAGGGAAGAGTCACGATAATGCAGATGGCCTTTCCAGAAGGTATGTTGACCGTCTGGATGAGGTTGTCTATCCCATGGGAGATTAGGCACCCTCCACCTCAGTCTGGGGGGGGCTACTGTGATGCTGGAAAGGCATTGGAGGGACAGGGCCTCCCTGTCCTTGTCCTGTAGTCCTTTTTCATATTGTGTTCTGTGTTGTTTTCTGCCCAGGAGTCCATGTGGGACTCCTGGCAGTGCAGCTCTCTCTTTTGGTTTGGTGAACAGACCCATGGGATACCCTTATGGCACCCATGTGTAGGGGTACAACCCTGTACCCCTAGTGTATGTTTTTGGGCACCTGTGGGTGGCCCACAGAGCAGGGTATGGGCTGGTGGCAGCTCCATGCTGAATTTGACAGGTGCTCTGGGTGTCCTCCATTTTGGGATACCCAGGCCCTGCCATTGGGATCAGTTGATTCCTGATAGGAAACAAGATGGCCCCTGTGGCCTCTTGCTTTCTATTGCCTGTTACCTTGTTTCCCAAAGTCCTGGGAAGCCCTGACTCTGTCCCTTCCCCCTGACTGGCTGTTGGGTGAAGTTCCATATATGGTGTTGTTGTGAAGGCCCAGCTAGACTGACTGGAGCCTTCCCAGTGACTGTATTTTGTGGGTACCTCCTGTGGGTGGGACCTGGGTGAATGGAGTGTGTGACCAATATACACTCCTTGTTGTGGTTGTCTGGTTTCTGGCATGAGAGACAAAGACTGAGACAGCCCTGCCCGAAACTGGCCTGAATGCAGTGTGTAGTGTTGAATGGCTGGGTACTTGTCCCAATCCACATTCCTTGTTGTGAGTGTCTGAAAGGAAGGAGTGTGGCCTGAATGCACTGTGTGCCTGATTGGCTGACTGACTGCATGAATGCCCTTCTGTGTGATTGGCTGCTGAGTGTGTGCCAGCAGTGTGGATGAGAGACAGAATAGTATATCTGGGGACCTCTCACCACTGGTCATTGTTCAGAAGCATTCTGGAGCTGAGTCTCCACTCTAAGAGTAACTGGAACTGCTGATCCTCGACGCCCAGCTGGAAGAAGAAGACTTGCTGCTGCATTTGCTTTGACCGATCCGAAGGCTGCCGAAATCGTCGAAGACTGACCCGAGAGAGGACCTGGCAAGGCGCCCTCTTCCCGTGCTCTGAGGGACCATCGAGCACCGCTCCATCTTCGCCGAAGCGCCCTGGAAGACAGACCCTCGAAAGGCTGCCGACCCGAGACGGGACCGCCGAGGAGATCGAAGTGAAGCACCCGGACATCGCCGCTGTCGAAGTCCATTGCCGTCGACCAGGGTTCGCAGGTTTGTGTAACCGCTGGAGGCCCGTTGAAGTTGTGTTGCCCAGCCGTGGGAACCACTTGACGCCGTGCCGCCGACGACCGGAGCCGTCCGCTCCTTGCCTAAGAACATTTGAATCGAAGGACACCCTCGACCGCACCGTCGACCGCTTTATCCTGCCGGAGAAAGTCGAGGATGACCAACGCTCCGAGGAGAAACCTGCCGGTGGGTTTCCCTCCACCCGAAGACCACAAAGACTCGAACGACTCGACGCCCTTGCCGGGCCCCCGTCTCCACAATCTTTGCGGTCCAGAACAATTGTTGTCGAGGTGCCCCGCACGCCTTTGCCTTGCAGGAAGCCAACGCTCCTTCGTCGACGAGCACCGCTTGGATCGAAGCTGCCGCCTCATCGACGCCGTTCTACCCTGTTTGTTGTCGGACGTTCGACGCCCCATGTCTCCCGCTTGAAAGGGAAGGCATTCATTAAGGGCTGTCGATTCCCCGACGCCGAACGCCGAGTTCCTCGACGGACGTTCGACGCCCCGTGTCTCCCGCTTGAAAGGGAAGACATTCAAGAAGGGCCGTCGATTCCCTGCCGCCGAACGCCGAGTTCCTTGACGCTTCTCGACGCCTCTCGACGATCCGTGACTCCCGCTTGAAAGGGGGTCGCTCTAGAAGGATCTGTCGACGCCTCTTCGAAGAACACGACTCCACCAGGTACATTGGGGGGGTAAAAACATTATAGGAGGGAATAAGACTTACAGAACAATATATGGACTGGGCTTGTGCTATATCTTTATTTTACAGGTTGCCCAGGTGGGGGGATCTCCACACAGAACTGTGTCTAGTGGTAGGGGCCCGTACTCTGCCTATTGCTCAACCATCTTATTTTCTCTCCTCTCTCTATTGCTGGTTTCACTCTATTGATCTGTGTGACATTGTTACAGTATTGTTGATGCACTTTAATGAGTTCTAATGCAAAGGGTGGTACCACTTTAGAATTGTATATATTTGCCATTGTTGATTTTCCTAAGTACAAAGTGAGTTATTATGATAAGTGTACATAACCTTGAATATTGATTATATAAAGACTGTGTTCTAAGCAATACAGTGTGTGGACATTCCTTTGTGGGGGCTTGGGGACTACACTGTACTTAAGAACCAGCCTGCATCACCTCCTGAGAAGCTAGGCCTTGATTGCTCGACCATAGCTACCGAATAGAGAATCTAGGCTGGGGTCCTCTGTGCCTCCCCTCTACCATATAGAGAGCAGAAGTACAGACCACCCCCCACCAGTCCTCTCTTTACACCTCCCTCCCCCTGCGTCACAAATGGATCTTCATTGATCCACTGGCATTGCTGCCCACGGATCGCGCGCCCTGCGCCCGATCCGCGGGCAGCAATGCCTCATATGTGGTGTCCTTGGAAAGGCGAGAAAGTCCCCTTTCCAGGGACACCACTTTTGTTCCATCCCTGGTGGTTCAGTGGGCCCCAGGGCCCCAAAACCCCTCCCACCTCCCTCCATCCCTCAATTTTTTTTTTTAATTTTTCTATTTCACCCCTGGGGGCAGTGATCATCTGCCCCCAGGGGTCTCTGCCGCTGTGGCCCCATGCCTTGGGGCCACGGGGGAGGGGGGGCGCTTACCTAGTAAGCAGCCCCCTCCTCCCCCTGCGTCACAAACGGATCTGTATTGATCCGGTGGCATTGCTGCCCACGGATCGCGCGCCCTGCGCCCGATCCACGGGCAGCAATGCCACACAATGGGTATCGTTGGAAAGGGGAGAATCTCCCCTTTCCAATGATACCTGCCTCGATCTCCGGCTTGAAATACAGCCGGAGATCGAGGCTGACAAAGAAGGGAACTCACCTTCTTTATCCACCGCAGCAGCCGAAAATGGCTGCTGCGGTGGATTTACTTTCAGTTTCACGCCGACGTGCGTTACGCACGCCGACGTGAAACTGAAGGTAATCCAGCCCCCTGGCAGTGAGGGGGGACCTCCCCCTCACATAGCCCAGGGGTTGGATTACAGTTTTGAGTGATCCCTGGATCGCTCAAAACAAGGTGCCGAAAAGGACGAGCTATCTCGTCCTTGGCACTGCGTGTGCACTGTCAAGGACGAGATACCTCGCCCTTGGCCCTTAAAGGGTTAAATAAATGTTGTTATCCTTGCAACTTATTTCCTGTTCTCTTTCCCTAACAGGGTGTGTTATCCTTATTTTTGCATATTGTCAGGAATCGTGTTGGGTGCCCACCTTCATACCACATATACACATGCTTTTGTGGCATGCTCCTAAATCTGACAAAGACGGCGATGACACTGTTTTCAAATGTATTGAAAACCTCCTTAACTGTGACATCCCTTCAAAAGACATACATAATGACTTACAAACAAAAATCGTACATTTCCAATGACTTAAGTGTAGCAAATACTTCCAATGTCAATACAAAAACAAAGGGAAATACTTCACCAACTGACTCTGTGGAGCCCCTAAAAGGCAAATCTTCCAAAATCACATACAACATGAAATTAGATGAAGCATCCGACTACATCAATGATTAAAATTGTATAATTGCACTCTTGTGGAATGATAACATATCCATTAAATACATTACATACAATTAATCTGCCGTTGCAAGATTTGTCACAATTTATCTCACCAAAGCTGAGAAAACTGAGCTAAAAGACCTCTGGGATAACATATCATCTGACAAAATTCTTACACAAAAATTGTACACATTTGGTATCAAAATGCTGCCACATAGAGAGTACAGCCCTACAAAGCTACTGATCATTTGACATGTACAGCCTTGTATTGAGAATCTGAAAACAATCTCTGTTTCAACCTTGTTCCGGCTTCATCAGGAAAAAGAGTACTTAAACCCTACCAATAAATCAAATCTATAGCTACAGAAGATCCGAACAGCCAAGACATCCTAGAAAATACTCTCATTGACCAATACAATGCAAATAGATGTACTGCTTTGGGACAAATGTGCCTGTATGATATAGCCCAAAACTGTACATGCAAAAATAATGTCACACAAAGTGAGACAACTGGGAAATACTCAGTATTACATTGTAAAGGAAGCCTCGTAAGACTTTCAAAATCCAGTCTAATTAACCATGTGAAATTGTCATTTAAATCTGCAGAGCATAGCAAGCAAACTTTATTACATGGTGCTACAGCAACTATTCAAACTTTGGAGACAAGAAGAAGAATTGTTATATGACCATTCAAGACAAATGAAAGCAGTATAACAAATGACAATTATAAAAAGGAAAATAAATGTTAGACAATGAATGCCAAGAAAAAGAAACACTACTAGATAAAGACACTTCTGACAGGAGTCAACCATCTATTACAGAAATCCAAGAACCACTTGGAGAACCGCACATTCAAAATGAAGCTGAAATAGCAATGCATGAGTTAGAAAGCACCACGTATCAATCCAAACAATCTTAAGAAGATTTTCCACTGCTCAAATCACAGTTACATGATGAACAACTCTCTGTTTACCTAGGAGCCAATGAAGAAATTGGCAATGGTCTAAATAATGTAAATAATACTTGGAGTTGTAAACATTGCAAACCTCTGCTCTTGTATATAAGTGGTTAAACTGGTTCTCGCAACAAAATCCTACTTAAAACAATCAGAACATGCTTAGAAAACTCAAACAAATAACCCTTCTGCTGCTGTAACAGCCCCCGCATGTCTAGCTGCTTACAACATAGGAGATGTAACCTTACACTGACTAAACATCCTCCTCATAAGAACACCAACACAAATTAGAGTATTATAAATTGTCAGCAGACACTGCAACTGAAGTACACAGAATTTTATGACAAATGAACGTCCTCCTAGTAGATGAAGTAAGCATGGTTTCCAACCTAATGCATGATTTAATTCATCTAGGAATGCAGGAAGTTGGATATAAATAACTTTTTGGAGGAACACATGTTATTTCTTTTTGTTTTTGGAGACCTCCTGCAGTTAACACCAGTGAAAGGGCAACCCATGTTTAAAACACCAGACTAAAAAGAATGCCGTAATACAATTGGCAGCATAGGCAGTGTCAATCTGTGGCATTAGTTTCAATACAGAGACTTGCACAAAACATGTGTTAGTCTGCAGATCTAACCTATGCTCACAGTTTACACATCATTAGAACTGGTGTCCTTACTGATTATGAAAAGTCATCCCTGAAAAGTAGATTAATAATTGAACTGTCATCCACCCCTGATGTAATGGAACAATTAACTTAACAATGAAAACATGCTTGTGCTAATGCCAACACTTGCAAATTGTAACCAATTAAACAAAACAATGTTGAAAAAATCGATACAAGCCTTAGTCCACATCAGCTGCAAAGATAAACTAGAAGTGAAGTGAATGACACCCCCTATGTGTCAACAAGGAACAGCTTGACTAAATCACCTAGAAAAATCTATCTCAAAAACAGATGAATTGGAAAAATGATTAACTCTGTGCCCAAACTGTGCAGAGTGATACTAAAATGCAACCTTGACGAAGAACAAGGTTTAGATAATGTAGCAAATGGAACAATTGGTGGTTTTCAAACATATCAAAATGAAAACAATATCCAGTATGGCATCACCCATTTGACAAACTTGAACAAACAAAAAAATTGATTCTGATCTTTTAACTATGATTGGTCCCTCCCTCACTAGAGTTTTAAACTCTAGCATATGTTTACAAGCTCTGTCTCTTAATATATACTTAAACAATCAAGCCACTGGCCATGGCTACAAAAATATATATTGGTAGTATTACTACTATATCCATACTCCATGCAGTCATGCCCGGAAAAATATTATCTTGTTACCATGTCCAACATACTATTGTGACCATTGCCAGTAGCCACATTGCTGCACACATTAAACGCAAACTAAGCATCTTGTTGTACCCATGGTCAGTGGTCATACTGTTAAAGGTAAACATATTGTTGTGGATATGTCCAGTGCCCAAATTATCTTCAGCTGAACAACTACTATACTATATCTACTACTATATCCATATTCAGCAACAACCCTCCCCTACCAATGAGGCAAAGAAATCTAGCGGTCATCTTCAACTCCACTCTCTCTTTCTCACATCTCCAAAATGCCCCACTACCAACCACACCTCCCCAGAGGTATTCTACATGTTCTCACTTTCCCCTAGAGGCTCACCACCGCAAGAGTGATTGTGCTCTCTAGTCTAGACTACTGCAACAGCCTCTTACTAAATATTCCAACTCCCACTCTCTGTCCCCTACAACTCATCCAGAACAGAACTGCAAGACTTATCCTTGGCCTCAAACCAGGAGCCGCATCTCTCTGGTGCTGAAATCCCTCCACTGGCTCCCTGTTGCTGCAACGATCAAGTTCAAGAGCCTCTTCATAATCCACATGGCATACTGGAGGCAGTGCTCACACTATATACAATGCTCTCTTCCTGAATACTCTCCATCTAGAGTCCTCTGCTCGTCCTCTTCCAACCTCCTGTGGGTGAGCCGCTTTCTCAAACAGAGATTTTGGGGCAAATTTTTATCCTCTGCAGGTGACTCCTTCTGGAACAGCCTCCCTGCCTCTCTCGTCTTCAGTCTGAGCATCTTAAGTTCCAAAAACTCCTCAAGACCTTCCTCCTTCTCTCTCCTTCTCCCCTGCTAACCTCCGTTCTTTTACTCTCCAGCCTCCTTCCTTCTTCCCCTCCCAATTCTTTTCAGTTTTTGCTGACTGGTTGCCTGGTTCACCTCCAGAGCCTTATAGGTCCCAGGCTCCCCGTCAGTCTTTGCACTTGCCCCCGGGCCGCTGCACTATGTTCAGCATCACTGCACTTTCAGTTTACGCTCCATGAGCTGGGCAACCTCTCTGCACTTAATCCAGGGCCCTGCCGGACCAGACATATTTGTTCCTCCCCCCACAAACCACCTCACCTTCCTCTGTACGCATGCATGACCTAAATGTACTGGAACTAGTTAAGTTCATCTGTCCTGTCACCCCCTCCTTTTTTGTCCCCCCTCCCTGACAGAGTAGCAACTGTAACATTTCCTGCACTTTCACTAGGAGAAATGCCGTCAGGCCTATTATGCTAGTTTTTTTCTGTTAAAGCATTATGAAACTTCAAGGCCTAAGAATGTTTACTGTATTCACTTGCTCCCTTCCTGCCTTGAAGTGCTTTGAAGCACTCCACCTGTGTATAACCGCTGTATAAATGAAAAATTACAATTACCCCACTGATATTTTTATACACAATATTGCATACATGTTTCCTTTCCCTCACCCTCCACAGACAAGCTTTCACCCTCAAAATAACCGAAAATCTACATAAATATTAGTCACACTCACTAGTTGTAAAACACAATTATAAAACACAAAGTACGCATTGCAGTAACATATGACATAACTCCACCATTCTCAATGGATGTCCATGAACACATTTTACACTCAGCATTGGTCGTGGACAGGAAAAATTGCAGCGGACTCAGCATAAACCCCACATCCATTTCTAGACACAATAACGCTTTTCTGTTACATCATTCCCACCTCCCCAGACACTCTTTCATCCTAAAACAAATGAGAAATGCATTGTTCAGAGCTTTTTTGTATTGCAATGTCCATGGACTACTGGTGCAGTTCTCAAATCCAACATGGCGCCTGTTTGAAATGTTTTGACACACCTTATGTTTTTACTTGACCAATCAGTGACGGACAACGATTCAGGAAGTCAGTCTGCTGACCAAATGGAGATATCACTAATTCTTTGTGACCTGCTTTTTGGTCATTTTTGCTAAAGCACTCATTTGGGACCTGGATGCTCTTCCTCGTGCAGGAGTGGTGCAGCTGTAGCCACAAGTAAAATATTTTTCCATTCATGTCAATCCAGATTTCAAATGTTTTGGCACCCCCGTTATAACTTTGCCCTCCCTTGACGAAATTGCACAAAACATTGCATAAGGATTCAGAGTTGATTGTATATTTTATTACAATATTTTGTGAGTATTCGCCAAAAGGCATCAAAAATATGGACACCCAAAAACTGCTCTTCCTGTGGGTTGAGCAACTTAACCAGAACTACAGGGTCACTACTGCAGACCATTTGATATATATATATATATATATGTTTTGTATGTAATGTATGGTGTTTTGTACGTAATGTATAGTATGCATGTGCCTGTGAAGCAAATTATTGCAGTTTACGTTTCATGTATGCTTTTTTATTGCAGCACATTTGAAAATGTCAACCACATCTATTCCTTTAGATGCCTCAATGGTTCGTAAAATAGCTGTAATAAAAATGACATTTACCAGTGAATACAACAATTCCGTATATGTGAACATTGTTAAACAATATATCTAACCCTTTTAGATTCTTATTTAATAATGCAATATCAAAATAAATATGAGCTACGCACAGAACTGTATACAGTAATGTTCTAATTAGTTGTTCAATGTGTTCCTACGCTTCATACACTGCATAGCTTCAAAAAGTGTGTATATTAAATTCAGTTCATTTCATACTTGACAAACGTTCTTACAATTATAATGTACAGGTGTGTGTGCAAAACAGTGGAACATTTTATGTTTGACAAGAGTGATTACAATTATAAAGTACAACTGTGCACGCTACACAACACAAATAGCATATTAAACATACAACAAAGAAAACATTTAATCCAAAATTCACATAATCGTCAGCTTACAAATCTATTTGATTCACATCATAAGCCTATTTATGTATCCATTATGTTACTTTAAAATACATCATTATTGGGAACCTAAGCTTTTAAATGTGTGTCCCGTTTTCATGATAATATTCCTTTCATAATTACTTATGCATGATTGATGTAATGCGTGTAGCACTGCATACATGCTTCAACAGTTGTATACACTAAACAGGATGTATAACATCATCAGTGTACATAAATAATGTTAAACATATATAATGTATAATTTCTTTTGGACTTGTTCAATTTATAGTTTGTTACTTTACAATGATGCATGCTTGTTTTATTTCATCAAACTTCAAAATGTCAACAACTTATTTGGACTCTTACACAGAGCCAGCTTAGTGGAATTGTTATATAGTCTACATTTACCATTGAATGCAACAACTACTCATTTTTTAACATAATGTTATATCACAAGAAATGTTATCTACAAATAAAACTGTTTGCAGTAGCGTACTATTTGGTTGTTGAACTTGTTCATACACTTAATACTCTTCTTAGCTTCAACAGGTATGTACACTTAATACGCATGTATTATTTATTAGTTCTACTAGTTCATATGCTTAAAACAATTTATAGCTTCAACAGGTGTATACTATACGATTAATAACTATGTATTAGGGGCAGTTAATTTTAAACATGTGTCCTAGTAATTCAGTTACTTTTTATGTTCTATAGCACTAAATAGTAACTGCAAATTAGCATGTTTGCACTCGCACACTAATTACTTTAGATGCTTCGGACACATCTTCTACCAGTGTGCACCCTAAATAGCTATCCATTAGGCACATATAGTATTTAAAAAGTGGTTTTACAAATTACAACGCACATTTAGTCACACAAACTGTATGTTCAACATTTCAAACATACAATTATATACATCTTCATTAAGTGGTTCAACAACTTTGTATGCTTTACAGCCAAGTTAATTAATTGAAATGTATGCCATAGCATGCCATTTATAGGTTCAACCAGTGTGTACTCTACATATGCTTCACAGATTTATCAGGTGTACACTAAACAGTACCAATCGCATTATTAGCATACAATAAACAAAACATTTAACCAACATCCCATATTATGTACAGCTTAAAAACTGTACGTTTGAAATCATAAGCATATTTATTTATACATTACAATGCTTTAAAGTGCATCCTCACACCAGCATTGTTTCTCTTTAAAGTATGTCCTGTTTTAATGATAATATACCTTACATACATATTCTTAATAATTACCTATGTATGGTGAATGTCATGTTTGTACCACTTGGCATATTTAATAATTGTAACCTCTTTAACAGGTGTATATTCTATATATAATATTTATAACATCATCAGTATACAATTATCAAAACATACCCACATTAGATGTAATTTACAGCTTGTAAGATGGTATATTTAACCTTTTAGGTGTAGTAATTTCAACATTATTTTGTAATGTGTCACTTATTGCTATAAACATTTGAAATATAACATATTTTACACTAATGCATACATGTACTAATGTTACTATTGTTACATTATCATTAACATACACATATTTTAATATTATAACATGTCTTGTTTTTTATATGTGAAAGATCAATATTTAAAGAAGATGACAATACAATACAACGAAATGCTGAGAAGAAAAAACTACTTAACCATCATCATACATTGTGCAAGTATAATTTATAGAAACAACAAATAAAACCATTTACAGCTAAAACTTGCAAAGTTTACACAAAAAATGTCTTTTATCTAATACATTTAAAATACAGATGTTTCATTACAGCACATTTAACAATACAATAACAGTGACAAATCTGCTCTACTGACTGGTTGCTTGGCTACCCTTAGAGTCTCACTGGGTACCAAGCTCTTTCTTAAATCAGTCACCGTTACACTGCCTCTGCATCTACCACGCACTTAGGGGCTGTAACATTAACGCTACTGTCCTTGTTCTCCTTGCACTACCCAGAGGTGAGTTGCCCTGGCTGCACTTACTCAGAGCATTGCTGCGCTGTTTTCCCCTCCCCTACCCCTTGCACTTCCCTCCTCCATTTCTCCTTGCACTTCTCATTCTTGCACTTGCATGATTTAAATGACACAAGGCCTAGTAAGATTGTTTGTCTTGTCCTCCCTCTGTCTTCCCTCCCTTGTCCTGTCCTGCCTAGAAACACTTGTGTATAGGTGCTTTATAAATTATTTATCATATCATAACATTCTCCTTGATAAAAAATGCTCTTTGTTATTTAAACTTGTGCAATCATAATACAGGTAAAACAACATAGGTGTTTCTCCCAAAACCCAAAACAGAATAGTCTTTTAGAAATAAAATGTAAAAATCCATTAAAAAACAAAAGACATGGGACCTCATTATGAGGTTGGCGGTAACCCGCTGGTGTCACCGGCGGGTTGCTGCCAACCCTGTAAAACCAAATCCGGTGCATGACTTCCCGGTGCCATCGGGACATTACAAGTCCCGGCAAAGCGGGAAGTCAGGCACTGGATTTTTTAAGTCCTCATTCCCATGGAGTCCTATGGGATTCCATGGGAGTGGGGAGACAAAAGCACCAGCACTGTTGCTAAAGATGCCAGTACTTCTGTAATAAATTTGCCTTCCAGGGCCACTGCGCCCGGTACGGTCTGACATGCCAGGCGCAGCACTCCCAGAAGGCAGACCCGTAGTGTGGTGGTCTGGAAACAAGGGCACCAGTGTGCTTACCGGCACATTTGTTTGTGTATCGCCACACTTGTAACAAAGCCCATGGTCCTTTATTAAACAAAATTATCCTTTTTTATTTCATTTCAGTTGGAAAATACATGCACAAAAAAGCTGTAAAAGAAAAAAAAGAATGAAAAATGCCACAAACATTCCTCCAAAGAGGAACACAAATAAAGGACAAGAGCAAACAAACACATAACTAGCAAACAGGAAGTACAAAAATCAATGTCTTTACAATACACTGAGGACGTTACAACTGTACCAACTATTGGTAATGTCACAGGAGAAGTTATTAATAAAGCAAATTATTGCATTTTATGTTTTGCATGGTCGTGTGTATATTTTTATGCATGTATTTCTCATTACAGATGTGCTTGCATAAGTATTGTATTGATACTTTACATGTTACTTGCTTTACTTATTTGTAATTAGTCATGTGTTCTACTATGTATTTTTCCAAGTGTGTGTACGGTGATTGAAAGCACTTTATTTTTTCTTTAAATCTAGGGCAAAAGGGTGTTATTAATTTGAGTCTCCTGGATTTTTGTCTGGAACATTTCACTTGCCGACCACTAACCTTTTCACCATTTGCAATTTTGAATGTGAAATGGCACAGCAATCGTGGTGGAAAATGAAAAGACATATGGAAAACATTGTTGTGTATAATGACAGTGGCAACATCCCAGATGTATTTGTGATTCATGCTAGAGGGAATCATTTAGGATTCCAAAGAGGAGATGAATTATGTTTTGAAATGACTTGGCCCATCTATTAGGATTTTTTCCATGAAGCAAAATGGCCTTTTCATGCTTGGCAGCATGTTGTACTTGGATGCGTGGAATTGCAAATTATTGACAAATAAATTGTGCTTGTATTCATGTAAATAGCTGTATATATAAATGTGCAATTCAACATGGCCTACATTATTTTTTCAAAGCAACATTAAAGTCTGAATTTATGGAGTTTTAGAGTTGTTTTTGCGTTGATGGAGTACATTTACCTAATGAGGGGAATAGTTTATTTTTAGAATGTATTATTGAAGGGCTATGTAATATATTTGCGTAATTGGTTGCTTTACTTCTGTTTGTACCTACAGCATGTGTATATTTCTTTGTCAATACAGTTTTATTTCCTTCCTTCAGTGTATATTGTAATGTATGTGCAGTGGGATTGAATGTGTATGCTGTGTGTTGTCAGTGTTGGCTTCATATTGTTTTTGGAATTAATTAGTATAGAATGTAATGTGTATGCAGTGCATGTAAGTGGATATGTTGAGTTTGGTCATTGTAATGTTGTCTGCATATTGTTGATTGATTTTTGTACTTCTTTGCTTCAGTTTATCTTGGGATTTGTACACAGTTGTGCTAAGTGCTTATATTGTGTGTGGTCATTCTTTACTTTAGCATATGTTGGAATGTGTAAACAGTGGAGGTGAGTGTGTTTGTTGTCTTTGGTCATTATAATTTGGCTGCATATTGCTTGAATTATGTATTTGCTTGCATGAGTGTATGTTTTCAATGTGTATGCAATGGGTGTGAATGCACGCAGTGGGGGTGAGTGCGTATTGTAGGGAAGGCATAGTATCACAAGTATTGACACTGATACAATGGATACAATCTGTAAAACCTTTATTGAAATTGTTGGGGTATGAGAAACTCCTATTCTGCCGTATAACTACAATGGGAGTAGTCTCAACCATGAAATGATTAAAAAAAAAAACAAAGAGAAAATGTATGCAAAAGGAAAATAAAGTATTCAAATGATAATGTGGCTGAACCAGCTCTCCTCCCCACGCTTCGCTCATGGGGCAAGACGATCCTTGTATGCAGGATGACACATTCTGGCTTGGCTACCAACACAGTACACAGTTCACAACTGTGGATCGAGGCCAGCCTGGCCTTCCACACTCAAAGTTTGTTTCCCTAAATAGTGTTTCAACCAAAACGTTCACAAAGGTCCCACTCTGCCGGGCTCAGACCTTTCACCATACTGTTCTCATAGGTCCCCCTCTGCCGGGCTCAGACCTTTCACGATACACTTGACACAAAGTTTCAAGGGGATCCCTTCCCCAAGCTTAATGCAGTTCGGATCTCCCTCAATCGGTCTCGCCCACTTTTGGCAGTCAAAGTCTTTCGAATGTGTGAGGTTTTTCTTATTAACCACTGCAGGACCAGTCCGACTCAACGTTCTTTATTTACTTTCACTCTTGCTGTTTGTTTGCTCTTTTGCTTTAAACAATGCACTTTTCGCTGAGACTTTTGAATGGGTTACTTCTTTTTACCAGACCACTCTGTTACTTAATATCGCTAATCTTGCAGCTGTAATTCACTTTAAAGTTCATTCACGGGTCTGCCTTTCTTTGTGTCTCATCCACACATGTTCAGCCTTTACTTGTGATAGGATTTTTCTACTTCATTCACTTTAACACCTACCGGTCACTCAGGTCGCTTGTCAACTCACTGGCTGTATGTACTTCTTTCTTTTTTTGCATTTTCCACTTTTTGAGTCAAGGTTAGTACCACAGGCTCTGTCGTTCACCCGGGAGGGTCGCTGACATCCTTTTAACACAATGCAATCTTCACGTGTGGGATCTGACCTTCGCCACATGTCTTTTGTGGTCTGTTGGAGGCAAGGACCTCCAGTAGGGAAGCCTTGGAATTTTTGGCCCGCTGCTCTCGTCCCTTGGTCTGTTGCTCTGGTCCGGTAGGTGTGCCTTCACCCCAGAAGTTCTGCTTGTTCTTGTGCTCTGCCTTGCTCAAAGTGTATCTTTAGGTGTTACATTTCATTTGTGTGAGGAGAGCTAATTGTATGAGGTGAATGCAATTAGGGTAAAGTGCCTGACTTTGCCTGACCCAATTAACGGGACATGTTCAGTACGATGTGAGAGAGTTAGTCTGGTTACTCTCAGTCACCCTCTTCTTCTGCTCAGTGTTTGTGCAAAAAGGGGGGGTTAGGTCTTCGGACAATCCTAAAAAATAGGATGGGGTAGATGAACAAAAAAGGGGGGAATTAATTCTGCATCTCACCATCGGCTATCTCACCCCCACTCCCTCAAAAACCTTCACCCAGATGCTCCTCCTGCGCTGGTCCATCAGAGGGTCTGGATCCAAAGGCGATAGCCATGCTCTGCCCACATGGATGGCAAGTCCCTGAGGACTAGCGTGTGAGGTACCCAGCATGGTCATGATAATGTTGGCTGCATATTGTTGCTTGAATTATGTATTATGTATTTTTTTAGCTTCCACGTATGTTTGTAATGTGTACACTATGGGTTACACTGCATATTGTTGCTTGAATTATGTATTTCCTTGCTTGACTATATGTCTGTAATGTGCTCCATTGGGATTGTGTGCATATGCTGTTTGTGGTCAGGATTCAGTTGGTTACATATTGTTGATTGAATTATTTCTGTGCATGAGTGTATGCTTTTAAAGTTTATGCAGTGTGGGCAAGTGAGTATGCTATGTGTGGTCATGATACTGTTGGCTGCAAATTGTTGCTTGAATTATGTATTTCCATGGATGAGTGTATGTCTGTAAGTCTATAATGTGCCCTGTAATTAATCTGGTCGATGTGTCCCTTCTCCCAAGAGTGGTACCACCCCATGTGAGGCTAGGGCAGTGAGCCACACCTCAAGGCCCTCCCTAGGGATCTGTGCAAGTGGGACTGCACTGGGAGTGGCTTCCCTCTCCGGGTACGACTCCACGTTTGATAAGGACCTCCCAGACTAGAATACATTGTGTGCCTACATGGGACTTGGGGAATCTGTTTTTACTCTTGTTTGGACTACACCAACCAGTGACATTCCTTCCATCTCGTTGACTTCAGTTAATGCTGGATTTCATCTGAGTGTCACAGTCAAAGAAGAAGGGCAAACCTTTTATGTTTGTGATGATGTTCGTAAACGCAAGAGTAACTGTGAATGGAGGAGGAATTCCTTTGCAGGGAGGAGAGTGATTCCTTTGCAGATGTGAGCATCTGGAGAAGAGATGTCCTGGAACTATGGCAGAGCCACGCTTGATCACAGAGCCTGCGGTAGCATGGAGGGTGAGCCAAAAGCTAGCTGGACAATGGAAGGCTAACATCACATCTGACCAAAAATCCAAGTTTGGTGGAAGAGGCGGAGACGGGAAGCATCCGTTTCCTCTGGTGGCATGACTACAAGGAAGCCGTGTTGGTACTGGGGCCTGGTAACCAATGCTGAGACTATTTAGTTGGAGAAAACCTGGATCCCCAAGCTCTACGTTAGAAGAACATTAGCTACAGAGACAAGCAGGAACAGGGAATCAAACGCTCCACAGAGAGACTACCAATGAGAGGTATGAAATATTTGAACCCAGGCTGGGAAAGCCACAAAGTTATTGTAACCTGAGAAACCCAGGAAGCAAGCGCCCATGTGAATCAGAATGGGAGAGGTACAAACACTGTGAATCTTGCTGGGAAAGCTGACAAGGTTACGCAGTGCTTAATTCGTCAAAAGATAAGTGCCGGGACTTAAAATGTGGATTGCTTGGCTGCCAACCACTACCCCAACAGGTACCTCTAGCTGCCAGAGCTTGCGCCATGCATTGTCATCACTGGTAGATTCAATGCCACCTATAGCACTAACCCACACCACCACATTTAATATTAGCTCTGCAGATCAAATGTACAGTGGGAGTATGAAAAGAGGGGTGGCGAGGAATTCTAATTAGCAGAAAACTATCCTAACCAAAGGGTCCTAATCACAAAACTGGCAGGTTTACAATTACTGTACACATTGTCAATACTACATAATAAAATAGGACGTAATGCTCTGAGCTATAATGGTCAAGTGTAAACAGTAAATATGATGCTTGTGGTATTGTGTTGATCTTTTTCTGTGACTGCAACGTGTTCCATCAAGTGCAAAGTTTTAAATTTAAAGGCTCGATCGCATGGCATTTGCCAACTTTTAAAATATAGTATACCAAGCATATGGTATTGTTATTATTATTGTATTTTTTGTGCAAGGTCCCAGCTTCGAGAAGCAACTTAGTGCTTTGCAGATGTATAGAATAATACAGATACATACTGGAGCGCTTTACAGAGGTAACAACAGAACAGAAATACAGAGGGGGATAGAATGAAGAGGGGCACAGAGGAGGGGTACAGGTGGCAGGGAGAAGAGGAAAGGGCAGCATCTAGCGTGTCAGGTATGATATGATTGGTTATTTATAACGTGCTTAAACCCAGGGGTTTCTAAGCACGGACCCGGGGATCAAACCTATGTTGCTACATGTCATTTTGCTTCCAAGGCAAGCACGTTGCCCCTGAGCTATCCTCCCGAGGTGGTACAAGTGGCGACTTGATGGCCTAGGTGTAGAGGAGAGACTCCATAATGAGGTGGGTCTTGAGTTCTTTTCAGAATTGTAGGAGCGTGGGGGCAAGTCCGATGCTGACAGGGAGGAGATTCGATATTCTTGGGGAACATACCCAAATACCTTCCTTCTCGGGCTCTTCGCTCATCTGCCTCCAACTCCCTCACGGTCAGTCGCTTCTCCAAGCAACGAGTGTGTGGTCGAGCTCTCTCTTCAGCAGGGGCCTCCCTCTGGAATAGCCTTCCTGCGTCCCTGAAACTTGAGGAGAACCATCTCTGTTTCCGGAAACACCTCAAAGCCTTCCTATTTCCTTCACTTTCTCTGCCTCTAACTCCTGCTGAAATTCCAGACTGAAATTGCACTGGTTACCTGGCCACCCTTTCTGATCTTGGGTCCAGGCCAGGCCCCACTTTTTGCACACCTGCCCTGCCCCCCTGGCAACCCATCGCACCTGGGGACTGTTTTCTGTATCCCTACAGTCCCCCTACCAGCACTTATTTCTGCTCTTACCCTGCACTTGCCACCATCTAGCCGCTTTTATTTATCCTATTTATTCTTCTATCCCTTGCACTGCACTTTTCCCCTCTCCCTTCCCCCAGGCACTTGCCCTTTCTCCCTACCCATGCACGATCTGAATGACACCTGGCCTAGTAGGATCGTTGTCTGTTTCCCACTGTTTCCCCTCCCTTGCCTCATCGCACCGTGAAAGACTTGTGTATGGGCGCGTTATAAATGCCATATCATATCATATCATATCATAGGCAGAGAAGGCTTGTTTTCTGTTGCTTTCCTTCTTGCAGCAGGGGATTGCAAGTGTGCACGTTTCCTGGCTTCTGGTGGTGCGCTGTCCACCGAAGATGCTGAGATTCTCGACGAGGTAGCTGGGTGACTTGAGTCGACTGGAAGCCGGTGAAGGTCGATGAGGATTGGGGTGATGTGGTCGAATCTGTGTAAACTTCCCTGTTAAAGTATCAAACAATGGGCCTCATTGCGAGTCTGGCGGTAACCGCAGCGGTTAAACCGCCTGGTTACCGCCGGACTCGTATTACCATTCCGCCTCTGTGACCCTCGGAATTACCAGGGCATTACAGCCCCGGTGTCCCGGGAGTCACGGAGGCGGAATGGTGTTAATCCCCATTCCCATTGAGTCCCATAGCACTCAATGGGAATGGGGAAGTGGAAACACCGGCACCATCTCGTGATGGTGCTGGTGTTTCCACGTCCGACTGCAGGCAGGAGGTGTTCAACCCGCCAGGTCAGACCTGGCTGGAAGATCACCTCCCGCCTGCAGGACTCGGGATCGGTCGGTCCGGAATTAACAGTGGCGGTGGGTTTACTGCCACTGTTAATTCCGGACCGCCCGACCCGTAATGAGGCCCAATGTGATTAGCAGCCGAAACATAACACAGTCGTCAGCATACATTTCCATATGTTGGGACTGTTCAGCAACCAGTTTTAAATTACACACAACGTGACGTCTTGCCCAAGGTTTGAGAGGATAAATAATTCCCGGCCATCAGACAATATGCACAACATGATTGAACATCTGTCTCTCTACGTCAGAAGGCAGACCCCCAGCAATGCCCTGCTTTCTTCACAGTCTCCACTTGGTGCTTTTACATATTATAGTGGAAGTAAAATTGTTCTCATATGTCGCACATTTGAACGCTACACATTTAGAATATTGCACACGTTGAAGCATTGATGCACAGGTTTAAAATGTTTTGCTTCAATCTTCTATACACGCTATACCGGTAGGTGCTTGTCTGAGTGAAGGCTATACAAGATGCTACCTTTAGTGCTTGTGTGTATAGAAACATTCAAATATATTGTAATTACGTATATGGTACCTGGACTGTGCATTCCGTTGTACTGTCCTTTCTAGTTAAAGTGATTCCCGGCTTTTGGGAGATATGGCAAATGTGTTTTTTTCCGTACAAAAAAGGAAAACCCACATTGAATTATAATGAGAGCATTGCTCTCTTTTATAAAACACATCAAAGCGCACAGGGTCTTGGGGCAAACTGAACACTCTTTAAGGGCGATGCGCCTGCAAAGAAATTAGGGGAATTCCATAAAACGAACAACACACTAAACGGTTTGTAACACTGGTGCTTCTTAATGTCATGGATGCCTGATACACAGGGCACAATCATTTACAAGTCAAATGAATAGCTGGCCTGACGTATGGCTGGTACTGCCTCTGATTTAGCAGCCTTTCAATGACAGTAGCTTGTTAAATAACATGCAATTGGCTCTTCTTCAGATCGTATAGCATTTCAGAAGTGCCCACATGACAGACATACTACTCACTCTGCCCTATTCATACACGCATCAGCCTTTTAGAGCCACTGGCACCTGCCTATGGACTCACATGTGACTGTCTCTTTCCCAGTCTATGCAGTGAACCCATGCATAACCACTTTTCTAAACTGCTCAGCAAGTGCTTCAAACTCTGAGCAGTTTTCGAAAGTACATTTTAATTCATCCTAAAAGGAGCACATTTCCCAACCCACAATGTGACAGGGGGGGGGGTCATCGATTTATGACAGGCGCTTCACTGCGCTGCGTGCATGTTACCTTGAACACACAGCGGACCCTGTGGAGGGGGCATTTTACTGTGAGATAGACTTGTGCTGTGAATATTTTATGTATGGCCGCACTGCAGGAAGTACTGGTGCTCAGCCCCGCCTTCATATTATCACCCAGGGCTGAGTACTGCCAAACAATGGCACAAATTAAGCAATATGGTTACAGAATCCTGACAAACCCAAACGGGTTAGCGCCCTATGTGAATCAGATTGAAATAGTTACAAACACTTTGCATTCAGGCTGGGAGAGCGGACGCGGTTACGGGATCCTGAGAAACACGAACGGGCAAGCATCCTATGTAAGTCAGAGTGAAGGCGATATGAACACGTTGCATCAAGGCTAGGAAAGCCCATGAATGTTGAGGGAGCCTAAGAAACCCGAGAGGAGAAGCACCCAATTTGAACTATATTGATTGAGAGAACTCAAGTCTAGCAGAGGGCCATAGGAATTTAGGAGTCCAAGAGCCATGGAATTATTATAAAGAAAACTGTGTTCAAATGGAACCTGGAGAGCTTCTGGAAAATGCCTTGTCTTCCCATGTAAGAGGGAACCATACGGAGGATGCTTTTCCTGACGAGCAAAGTCTACTGTGAACAGTTTAATCATATTGATGAACTTGGAGTGATTGAGATAGGGAGAAGCCTGTGATAGAGGCCATTAATCCAGCCTCTTCTTTTTAGTTAACTTTTCCAAAGCTGGAGGGCCAGATTAGTTGGATAGTATTTGGGACTGAATACTGTTTTCTTTTGATGAGCGCAATTAGTTTTAGTTTTAGTTTCTAGTTAGGGAACTTCCCTCATAGTGATATGGCAAGCCAGGAGTTTTCATTTACTTTTAATAAAAGCCCTTGAAACATGTCAAGTCGCTGGTTTGCCACTGTACGCAGTGGGGGGAGTGTGCATGCTGTGTGTGGTTATGGCTACTATGCGTATCGGATTCCTGGTTGCTGAGCCATATGTTTATTGTGTATTTGTAACTTATTATGTATTTTTTTCAGTGAAAAACCTGGTTGTCATTGAGCCTGCGTCATATACACATAACACTTTTTTTGGCCTACTTTCATTCATTTTCCCTCAGAGACAAAGTTCAAATGTTATCAAGTCGAAGCGCAAAAACTGTTAGTGGGAATTGTACCAAATAAGAAACAACTTGGTCATGAAGTGCTGACTTAACTTCCAGGACAGGTTTTGGGATAATATGTCCAGTAGTTTTAAAATATTTGATAGGAAAGGGGCGCCCTTTCTCGCAAAGATAAAGCTATGTCTCCCATGCTGCAGAACGGCTTTCCAGAAATGAAAATCTGCCATTTTCTTTTTGCTCGATGTGAGCAATTACTGCAGTGATATAGAGGAATGCAAAAACAAAAAGTGGAAACATTTTGGCAGATGAATAAGGTTGAAATCACAACAGGGTAGAGGTGGGTTGGGCAGAAGAGGACATCATGGGAAGTTGGGGAGTTCGGGGTGGTCTGGGGACCCAGTTACAGTTTGGATGTTTTCGCAATATCAGGGTAATACCGGCGTAATCTTGCAAGATTACTGCAGTAAAAACACAGGACGTGCTCAGGAACGAAAAGACTTCACATGAAGCAAAGAAAGAAAGGGAGTAGTGGGCGGGAGCATCGGAGGTACAAATCGACTGAGGTGGGTGGGAGGACCAAGGGAAAAGGAAGTAAGCAGAAGGGTGCGCCTGTGAGGACTTTCTAATTTTCAAGTGTTATCACAGTAACTTGTTCGAGAGTACAGCAAGATGACCCTTTTAATTATCAGTGTAATGAAAACTGAGGGAAAAAAGACATGCAGGAACCTCTGTTGTGATCACATCTACTGGGCCTTTGTGCCAGTGACCCTGGTCAGTAGACCACAAAGAAACCTATTGGTGTATTGTGTGCAGCGGCTACAGCAGAAGGCCATTACAATATACAGTGTGCGTGGCCAGGGCTGAATGCCATGGCTAGTGGGCACCAAGAAAACCAATAGGTGAAACATGTACATGTACTGGCTCTTGAATAAACTATGGTACAACAAAACCCTTGGAATTTCATTGAAAAACGTTAGTTAAGGGACAGCTAACTCAGTGCGCCCCTTGTTGGAAAGGCCATGAGCATATACATAACAGATGGGATTCACAATGACAAACAAAATTAGAGAATGGCAAGATAGCTCAGTGGGTTGATCACTCACTGTGTTGCTCTCCCAGAGTGCACGGAAAATCATAAATCACCTATGCAATTACAGAGCCAATACTTTGAACGCAGAAAGACGCAATAACTTGCAACCACACACTCTTAGAGAATAATGAGCACTTATACAGCTATTTATTCAAAGCTTAGAAGCAACTGGTGATAACATAGAAATAAATCACAGGAGAAACATAGACATAGATCACAAAAGAAGCAAAGAATTCAAAAGGAAATACATCACCGTGAGCGTAACTGGTTTCCTCATCTCGCCAGAAGCGTCTGGAAGAACCCGATAACAGCCAGACCGAGAGCACAACTGCTCACAGGAATGCCGGACGAAAGAGTCCCCCTCCGGCTGAAGTCTCACCTGACCACCCCCAGGGTTCCGCATATATGCACACGCCGAAAAGGGGTGATGATTTCTCGAACCTTCTGGCAACGCACTTGCGCATTGATGAGCAGCCATTGGTTGCCAGCTGGGTTAACTGACAGTACCCTCAAGGAGCAGAGTACCTCCCTCCTCTAAAAACAAGCACCGCAAAAAACAGTCCCATAGCTCATAACAAGACATAACAAAGTTAGCTTTCCCAGCAGAAATGTCCTTGACTGCATACCAGGTTTGGAAAGCATGTTTTCTTCAGCACTATGAATCTAACTCTCAGCAAAATGCGTGCAGCTTTTCACTGCGGCATGAAGGAAATATCCATCATGGCTCCGGACGCTCCTAGAATGCACTGCGCACCAGCGCCATTTTAGTTCAAGCATAACAATTCCACCCTTCGATATTTACCTTCCATAACCCAGTGGCAGAGGAGCTGGTCTCTGAAACCGAAGAAATATTAAAACTAAATCAGGAATGCATTGAATAAAACATACAACAACAACAAGCTATTATGATAGCTAATATAATGCAAATGCAAGCGAAAGCGTAATGTAGCATACCCCCAATATCAGGAATCCATGAAAATAACCAATCCCACCAATTCCCAGTATGATCTTGTGACACTTGAGAAATGAGATCCCTCAAACCTCATCGCAAGCGCCGGATGCCCTAGGGCCAGGCGGCGCTATACAAATAATAAACTAAACTAAACTAAACTCGAATATGACTTTCAATGGATCGTAAATGGTCACTTAGATTGAAACAACACATACATTCAACTGCGTTACACCCTAAATTATGCTTTAGCAATAGATAATCAACAGCAGCTCTGTTTTGCAAAGTTGCTTTTCTAATAACTTGACTATCAAGGAGTAATTCTTCTAATGCCTGAGAAGTATGATTAAGGCCTTTGACTACTAAACATGCTAATTTCATCAATGATGTGTAACCCCCAGTAGCTAAACCCCAAACTCCCACTAATGAAAGGGTTAATGCTAGAACCTCAGCTTCTGATAACAAATGTACATGTGAATCACAATCAGGAGATAGACCCACAGACTCAAAAGTTGACCTTTTGCCTCGAGTTATCGCTGGGTGTAAAGGAAACATCATTAGTCCTAATCGAGTTAAGGCACATGGACCTCCGGAAATGTTAGCTGGAATATAAGTGTAGGATTTGTTGCCACATGAAAAAAGCCATCCTGTTGGAAGTTTCACATGATTCAAATGACTGACAGCTATCACTGTATGATTACAGGACATAGTATTATTTACACTGGTACATGTACGTGGCACTCATGAACATAATTGTTGCTCAAACATTGTATGATTTTGCTGTTTGGTTAAATCGAGCTGTTGGCATTTGCCAATTTCTTGTGCATTGCATGTCATAAAGTAGCATACATCACCTTGGGTTATATTATAGGTAATGACACATGTCAAATTTCTCCATTTGCGATCGGTTTCTTGGCAAAATCTGCAGTACTCATAAACGGAAAAAGATTGCCTAATATCAGAATCTTGAACCAAAGAATCATTGTGTGTGATGCCGAAAATATGCTTTAGAACTGGAACAGGCGTCGGCACTGCTACTAAGCACGTAGTCAGTAAGGCTTCAGCATTGGGCACATCAGTAAGGCAAAAATGCGTTATGTTGAGCACCTGCTGTGCCAAGTATATCCACATATTCTCCGTTTGCGTAATCATGGGAGAATGTCTTTGCCGTCCTGAAAATGCCTCTCGCATGACTGGCATCAAGGTTGTTTTCACTTTCTCCTGACGTGTTTGCCTCATTTCACGAATCCATGTCTTCGGTCTGGCTGGCTTTTCGGCATCGGCATAAGGCTGCTTTTGGACAACATTACTCATCACTATCAGTATCCCCTTGATCACTGGCACATATGTGACATTTTTCGTTGGTAGCAGCATGCTGTTTAACTCTCCCAAATGGAGTCCATTTAGTACCACAATTACACCAGCCAGACACAGGATCTACAAGGCAAACCCAGAAAAGAGTTTGTACATCACTCTCTCAGGAAACATTTGTCTGCGGGCACATATTGCCATTTCTTGCTACCAGGCTCCATGACTAAAACTACTTGGTCCTTGCCTGATGCAATGACATCTGCGGGCACTGGTGGGCCACTTGGCCTTTCCACCCACACCTTCGCACCCGGTACCATACTGTCTGAAGAGCCAAAACCACGATCCCCATGGGTAGTTAACACTGTAGGAGGCTCCCCCTTCTTAATCATGGACAACTTAACAGGAATGATGATCAATTGGGCCACCCGATCACCCTTGTGGATCGATAACAATTGGTCCCCACTATTCATCAGGATGACTTTGATCTCGCCTTGGTAATCAGCATCAATTACCCCTCCCAACACTTGAACTCCCTGCAATTCTAGGCCAGATCTAGGGGCAATCCATCCCATATGCTCTGGGAGAATCTGTACTCCAATCCCTGTTTCAATTACAACAATCCCTCTTGGGTCTAATCTGATTTCTTCATGGGAATGTAAGTCTACCCCTGCTGACTCTGGAGTCGCTCGATAGGGAGCTAAAGGACCCAGGGTAATTTCCCAGTCCAATAGGGTTTCTCTGACTGAACTGGGTTGAACCTGTAAACTAGGGGTCATTAGTCGCATCAAAGGAGTTTCATGCTCATTCACAGGCCTATTGTTTAATACTTGCACCGCATCAAACACACAATCACGCCAACCTGCCAAATTGCCATCTCCAGATTTGCGCAGCTGTTCTTTCAACAACCCATTCATTCGTTCATTTAACCCTGAAGCAGCAGGGTAATAAGGCACGTGGTACAGCCACTCAATGCTCTTTTCCTGGCAGTACTCCTGTACTAGTTTGCCTTTGAAATGTGGCCCATTGTCACTTTGAATCTGCAAAGGCACTCCATAATGTAGTATGATCTGATCTAACAACCTGATGGTGTTCAGTTGTGTTGCACGCTTGCACGGCAAAACCATCAGATATCCTGAGTATGTTTCCACAATAGTGCACGCATACTGACAACCTTTAGTGATTGGCATGGGACCGATATAATCAATCTGCCAAATTTGACCTGGTAGTTTTCCTCTTCGCAATGTACCCCGAGCAATCTGAGGGATAGGTCTATGCTGTTGGTGTTGGCATACTGGACATTGCAAAATGATCGTTTTTACTACCTTTAAATGAAGACTGATTCCTCGAGCTTGTGCCCACCTGATAGTAGCCTTTTCTCTAAGACGCCCACATTTCTGGTGAGCCCACTTAGCCAAACCCTCCAAATTGCCTTCCTGAGCCTCCGCATCCACAGATGAAATATTGGTGTGCTCGTCTGCAACAGAATTAAACCAACGTTCTAATGAGTCTGTGGCACAATGCGCGTCCACATGAAACACAGTGACTTTACTTTGTAATAACATTTCTGCAATATCTTGCCACAATTCTTTTTCCCACAACTCTTTTGAATGAATCTTCCACCCATTCTTTTGCCAGGTTGGCAACCACACTGCCAATCCATTCGCCACTGACCATGAATCTGTGTACACATAACATTGACCAGGGGTTTCTTGTTTCAATGCTTGGTAAACTGCTTAAAGCTCTGCAAATTGACTGCTCTTCCCTTTCCCTGATGTTGTCAACATCTTTTTTGTCTTGGGATTGTACGACACTGCTTTCCAGTATCGCTCAGTTCCCACATATCGGGCTGAGCCATCCGTGAACCAAGCATGCTCTGTTTGTTCCACGGTCAAATCGCTGTAAGGTACTCCCCATTTCACGGGAGACTCACGTTTTTCAGGCACTTCCGGTGGTATGTAATCTGAGGGCGGTATGTTGGCTACTTGCTCATGTAATTTTGCAACTCCACCCTTCCCTGATTTGGCTCCGTCTTGAATGTACCATTTCCATTTAATTATGCTGGCTTCTTGAGCATGTCCTATTCTGTGCGTTTTAGGAGAGCTCAGTACCCATTGCATGATTGGTATTTCTGGTCTCATCAATACATCATGGACCACCATCATTTGCTCTGTATCAATAAGGGCCCAAAAACATGCCAGCAACTGCCTCTCAAACGGAGTGTATGAGTT
Organism: Ambystoma mexicanum; assembly: GCF_040938575.1. Lineage (NCBI taxonomy): Eukaryota > Metazoa > Chordata > Amphibia > Caudata > Ambystomatidae > Ambystoma > Ambystoma mexicanum. The sequence continues at coordinate 439,883,447 of NC_090932.1, read as the reverse complement.
ACCAGCATCGGGCAACTTACGACTCCAAAACCCCAATGGCACACGTTTCCTGTCCTGTTTCTGCCACACACTCCAGTTAGCATAATTGTCTTGTACAGACACATTTAATTCCACTTTGCCTTCCTTCAATGGCCATAAATCAAGCACCTACTGCACGGTGTCTTTCGCCAGCTCAAACGCTTTCTGCTGCTCTTCCCCCCACTGAAACTCATATTTCTTGCGTGTCACCTTGTAGAGGGGGGCCAATATCTGCCCTAAATGGGGAATGTGCTGTCTCCAAAACCCAAACAGCCCTATAAACTGCTGAGCTTGTTTTTTGTTCATTGGAGTGGTGAATTCAAGTATTTTCTGTCAGGCTTTTGGCACCATTTCTCGATGCCCATGATGCCACTGAATCCCTAGGAATATCACTGTTTCAGCTGGACCTTGAATTTTATTCGTGTTAATCTCCCACCCTTCCTTCTTCAATCCTTCCATGATGACATCTAACTGGCTTTGCACACTGTGCTCATCCTTGCCCTGAATCAAAATATTATCAATGTAATGAGAGATTTGTATGTCAGGTTTACACAGTATCTTGTCTAAGTGCTCTGCCACCAGCCGGTGACACATAGTCAGGCTATGTATGTACCCCATAGGTAGCCTTGTAAAGGTGTACTGACGTCCACTCTAAGAAAATGCAAACTGCTCTTGACACACTTCAGCAATTGGCACAGAGAAAAATGCATTGGCTAAATTGATCACTGCATACCAAGTTCCCTCAAACTTTTGGACATTCTCAATCAAGGTAATAGCATCTGGGACTGTGGGCACTAAAGGAGGAGTGTGTTTATTCAACTCCTGGTAATCCACCGTCATCCTCCATGACCCATCCCCCTTTTTAATAGGCCAGAGATGATTGTTCCATGCGGTGGTGATAAGACGCCCCAGTGTTTATCAATGCTCGCACCCCTTGTGTATTTCCTGGCCCCCAAAAAATCTTAACATCAACATGGGGCTGCCTATCAACTTTTATGCGAGCAGACGCTGCCGGAGCTTGGCCGTAGCCCTAGTCAAATTTCGAATGAGTGTGACTCGACTGAGCCTCTAACATCGGACTCACCACCTTTCTCGAATCAGCATATGTTGGCTGGTACGGGGAAGGTGTCCCCATAGACCCTTCTTCTTGTTCTTCTGCAGGAGGAGCAGAAATTGAGGTGTCCCCCTGTGGCTTGGTTACTACCTGTTTCTTAACCTGTTTATAGCGCTCTTTGCCTGCAAGTCCTCTTTTTTTGTATAATTCATACGGGTTTCAATGCCATCAATCTCTTCGTGTGGCACACCATCTTTTAACAAAGCCAGAAACATGTCCTTTCGGGACACTCGGAAGTCTCTGCTATCTTGCCGCATGCCTTTTGTTCTTCTCTCACTACGTCCCTCTCTCTCCCGTGGCTTGTCATCACTCTTGTCCCACTCCCCTAAATCTGCAAGTTGCCAAATGGCATCCACTACCTCATCAGTGGGTTTGCCCGTCATACCTACGAGCAAAGTCATAATGACACTTTGATATGCGGGTGGCGCAGTTCTAATCACCATGTTTCGAGTTGAAACTGAGAGCGGCATGGCTCCCATGTGTCCTGGAGCATCTACGTGAATTGCCTCTTTCATAGCATGCTCTCTGACTTTTTGAATTGCCTCTCTCAAAGTATACCACTTCGTTTCTTCACTAGGCCAATCTGTGGTAATGGGGTATTTACGGTTACATGCTTGGGCTATTAGGTGCAACAAAGACACCTGTGCATCGTGACCATTGTCATCAGGGGGCGGTCCTGGCCTTAAGACCTCCTGTACATTGGTGTCAGTTGACAGGGGTAAAAAACGCAATGAATCCGTGGAATCTACCAACAACCCTGCGGCACTCCCATCTAACATCTCACCATACATGTCAATGAAGATTCCCCTGATTTTTGCCTCAAATGGGTAATAATTTCCCCAACCTCCTGCTGGGTGTAATCCTCCAGCGTGGTTAAATCCTCCATTCTGCCTGCAGGATTCTGCGGGTGGGGTCCGGCTCGCCATCTTCTAACGGGCTTAGCCGCCACTGCTTTCTGCTTCATTTCCATTTTGGGGTCGGACTCATTTGCAGAACTACTCTCTAGACTGGTTGAGTCAAAAATATCACCATCCCACTTATCCGAATCCCAGTCAACACCGGCGGTAGCGATTACAGCTGCCACCTTACTTTTGTTGACCCCTCTCCTTCTTTTCCTAATCTTATACTGGGTTACTCTGACTGCTGCCCTCTCGGCCACAGCCTGATATGTGTCAGGCTTATCTTTAAAAAGTTTCATTTGAATCTGCTGCATTAACGCAGTCTGCCTTTCTGCAGCCAGCTCTCTTTCTAATCGCAAAAACCTCATTTTTCATTTCCACCTTCATTTGATGTATTTTCCTATAAGCATGCAAAAGTACCCAGCCTCACCTACCTAATGCAGCGCATTCTCTGCCACGTTCCACTGGAACCTGTTGCAAGCATACCATTACATCAGATGGATCAGCATCACCCAATCCTTGACCCCATGTTTCACTTAGCCCTGCACCACACGCCCACGCCTGGGCCAATTTATCATATGGACTCTTAGTCCAGCCTGGAATGATAACATCAGAACATTCACCGCCAGCGGTAACGCGCTTTTTCTTGAACAAACTACTCATTATCACAATCAAAACAAAACCTCTTTATATCTATATATTTTTTCTTCCCACACTGCAATCACTCCCACAAGCACGCGCACACCGGCAAAGGGAAAAAAAAAAACACTTCACTGTTCAATACTCACTGCCAAATGACCTTCACTTGCAAAGTAACCAAATCCTATCTACGTTCAAACAGATTCTTGAATATTTGGAACAATTCATCACAAATATCCTGTTCTTGACGCCAAAAATGTATTGCTCTCCCAGAGTGCACGGAAAATCATAAATCACCAGTGCAATTACAAAGCCAATACTTTGAACGCAGAAAGACGCAATAACTTGCAACCACACACTCTTAGAGAATAATGAGCACTTATACGGCTATTTATTCAAAGCTTAGAAGCAACCAGTGATAACATAGAAATAAATCACAGAAGAAACATAGACATAGATCACAGAAGAAGCAAAGAATTCAAAAGGAAATACATCACCGTGAGCATAAGTGGATTCCTCATCTCACCAGAAGCGGCTGGAAGACCCCGATAACTGCCAGGCCGAGAGCACAACAGTTCACAGGAATGCCGGACGAAAGCGTCCCCCTCCGGCTGAAGTCTCACCTGACCACCCCCGGGGTTCCGCATATATGCACACTCCGAAAAGGGGTGGTGATTTCTCGAACCTTCTGGCAACGCACTTGCGCATTGATGAGCAGCCGTTGGTTGCCAGCTGGGTCAACCAACAGTACCCTCAAGGAGCAGAGTGCCTCCTTCCTCTAAAAACAAGCACCGCGAAAAACACTCCCATAGCTCATAACAAGACATAACAAAGTTAGCTTTCCCAGCAGAAATGTCCTTGACTGCATACCAGGTTTGGAAAGCATCTTCAGCACCATGAATCTAACTCTCAGCAAAATGCGTGCAGCTTTTCACTGCGGCATGAAGGAAATATCCATCATGGCTCCGAACGCTCCCAGAATGCACTGCACACCAGCGCCATTTTAGTTCAAGCATAACACTCGGTACTGCGATCAGTTTGTGATCTGCAGGTCCCAAGTTTGAATCACAGCAAAAGCCAACTCAGCCTCTCATCCATCCAAGATCGATAAATGAGAACCAGTGCTGGTGGGTGATTTTGTGTGAATATGTGTTCTATGTAAAGCACTTAGGTGTAAGCGCTATATGAATAACACACATTATATCCTAGGAGTCATCAATGTGGGACACCGAGTTAAGGTGATCATAACCTGCCACTTCCACTGAATTTCAAGGGTTTTGTTGCATTAAATCTGATCACCTTAACTGTCCCTTAACTAAAGTGTTTTCAATTAATATATAAATACATAATCATTGGACATCCTTTTCAGTCATCCAAAAATATTTGTAGGTGATCAGACCCCCTCATCTTATCACAATGAAGCAATTGTTTGCTGGTGTGAAGTACGGGAAAAGATGCATATGTCTTTTCCTGGGAAGATTCCACGTTCATCTTCATCTCCTTGCTAAACAACAAACCATTGCATTCAACGTTCCAAAAACATAGTTGGGGGTTTTAATGTACTTCTAGTAATTGTCGATCCATCTGAGAAATAGTTGTATGCCTAAAAACAATATCTTGTTTGATTTTCTGTCCGGGTCTAAAAAATGTTTTGTCTGGCCATCTTTAAAAAACAATCAGGAATCCAACTGCAACTCATCCCCCATGGTGCCTCAAATATTGTATCCAGGAGTCTCAGGTCTGGAAATCTGAATCCCATCAGCAGGTGAGACACACTGTCCCAAAGTTGGGCATGAAACTTTGAATGTTCCTGTAATAATTGGAGGAAGTAATTGAGAACTTAATTTAAAAACATAACTGCACTGGTAAATATGAAGAGCAATTTAGAAACAATGATCATGTTTAGATAAACAATACTGATCATATTTGCCCAGTCAGTGCAAGAATAGATGTTTAGCCAACAAACGTTATTTAACAATGTAAAGGTCTTCACATAATAGGTCGACATTAGATTTCCAACGTTTGTTCTATATGTTATCATTAGGTTATATGTTACATGTTGATTTTTCAGTCTATATTAATCTAGACCACTGGACTGGGAAGTAAACTGTGCGTAAATGTGGTGCTGCCATTCTGCTGCATGTACAATGAAACAAAGGACTCCAAGAAAGTGGCCACTTTTAGGCGAATGCCATTCAATCAGTCACATTCATTTATGTGTATCTCATTTTTGGGTAAGACTGCATGAAGTTCAAAATTATAGTTTTTAGTCGATTCCATATAATTGCAAATTATATTTCATAGCCTACAAGTGTCGCACTCATGATTATGTTGGACTAAAGGGCATACAAAGGAACTACTCATATTCATGGAGATGGTACTCCTGCTAGGCAAAGGAGCTTTGCATGGCGTGTCCCTGATGGGTCAATGGCTACATGAATGCAAATATTGTGTTTGTATTCCAGTTTATGCATACATTCCTCGTATGTCACAAACAAAGCTGATAACCATATATCAAGATCCAAGATAGCAGTCTTCTACAAGACGATATTTCTGATATGATATTTGGGATAGATGTAAATGCTCTCATGCTCCCCCACCCCCCACAGCCTCATATATTAGGCAGAAAGGGCAAATAGTGCCTATGTAGAGCTCTTTCCAGAAGCTCGAAGCATAACGATACGCTTGTATTGCCTTAAAGAGTCGTAGATATCTTCTGCTTATAATAAAATAAAACATCTGGCTGGATTTTAAAAAGGGATGGCCTTTCAGAGAAGAATGTTATCGTGGAAAAAGGCAAATTGGCTTCAGAATGATCCCACAGTTGCATTAATTTGGATATAGGAATGTCAGGGGACACACGGAAGAGCTTCCTAAGGACCACCAATCACATAATTACTTATATAGTCCTACATTTAGGAAATTGGCACAACGATAATTAAAAGAGAAGCATTTCAAAGTAAACTGATATTTATATTAAGATTGTGTAAAGAGTTGTGTCTACTAATGTTAATGTTAAAGGATATTTGTACTGCACACTATCACCACCGGAGTGGTCCCCTGGCGCTCTGGTGGCACTGAAAAGGGAAGGGCGGTGAGTTAGTGGATGTAAGCGGGAAAAGTGCAAGAGAGCAGTGATGTGCCATTGGCAGCCTCTACGCGGTTAATACCATTCACTGGGCTTGGGCTGTTTTCCGGTCGGTAGACGTTGTGTGCTGTTGTGCGAGTCTATGTGCGGTTTGTTTTGTTGTTGCAGTGTAGTGAAGTTTGTGTGGTTTGTTGTGGTGCAGGGTTGCGGTTGTGTTTTTTTAGAGTTTGATAGGTGTATGCAGAGGAGGGAAATTGTTAGTGGGTTGGTTATTGGCATTGCTGTTTAGAAGTGATGTGCTAGATTTCCACGTTCTTACTATATGTGGCGCGTGAATATTTCTATATTTCTGTCTAGATCGGTACTGGCTAATATTCACAATCCTTTGTATATGTGACACCCACCAACATTCTACAACTGTATCAAAATGTGGCCAAATGTGGCACTGGTCCACCTTTGAAAATCCTGTCTATATGTGGAGCATGCTAGTGTTCACACTTCAATCAGAATTTGGGTTTGATAGTAATCCTGATGCAGTCTAGATGAGGCACTTGCTAACAATTGTTATTCTATTCAGATGTGGTACTGGCCTATCCCTGATATATATCTGATTCAGCTGTACAAGAGGCTATCATTTTGTCACTTGCCATGCCAACAACGTGCGGGGGCACGCTGTTCTCGGGCACATAGGCATTCAGACACATGTCATAGCCACAGCAATAGGAAACACAATATTCGAACACTCTTCTGGGAGAATTCAGCAGCCAGATGTTAAACTTTGGAGTCATATCACTGAGGCTCTCCTTTTCTTTAAAACGTCAGCTATTCGGAAAAGGCACCAGCTAAATGCTCGAGGCATGACTTCATGGGTGCTGATTGGACAGGCTTATAAATGGCATGGGTTGCCAGCTTCAGTGATGTTAAGTTTCATTTTTGGTGAAAACATTGTGGGTTCCCCCATTTTCAAATAAACTGTTAATAGACGGAACCATGTCTCGGATGCTAGGAGGAAACTGCATTGGCTTCATACTAAACATCGGATTACCCATAAAATCCTCACTCTATCCTTTAAATGCCAGACCAACGCAATCTCTAAATATCTTAAGGATCGTTTAAAATCCCACATTTCAGGAAAACAGTTAAATTCCCTCAACCATCCTACCCTCTACCAACCCAGATATAAGCTGGTCCGGTTTGGAGGCAGTTTGTTTGATGTCCAGGCTCTGTTGCTATGGAACGCTTTACCTGGCCCAATAGGATCGGCAGGTACACTCAGACTTTTAAAAAAACGGGTCAAATATCATCTATTCAACCTCAATCCAGACTAAATACTGGCCTTTGCTCTCCAGGACTCCTCTATCTGGTTCTGACTCTGACCTTGTCTGTCTTGTATCTGTCATTTTATTTTTTTGTGCGCCATAGGGCATGTGGCGCACTATACGAATAAAATGATACTAATCATAATAATCAGAAGAAGAAGAAGAAGAAGAAGAAGAAGGAGGAGGAGGAAAAGAAGAAGAAGAAGAAGAAGAAGAAGAAGAAGAAGAAGAAGAAGAAGAAGAAGAAGAAGAAGAAGAAGAAGAAGAAGAAGAAGAAGAAGAAGGAGAAGGAGGAAAAGAAGAAGAAGAAGAAGAAGAAGAAGAAGAAGAAGAAGAAGAAGAAGAAGAAGAAGAAGAAGAAGAAGAAGAAGAAGGAGGAGGAGGAAAAGAAGAAGAAGAAGAAGAAGAAGAAGAAGAAGAAGAAGAAGAAGAAGAAGAAGAAGAAGAAGAAGAAGAAGAAGAAGAAGAAGAAGAAGAAGAAGAAGAAGAAGAAGAAGTAAAGAGCAGGACATGCTTCACCTACCTGTTTATTGTGTATTGTGCATCATATTGCTGTGTTGTTTGTCGTATTATTTCCTCTATGTTTATTGTTTGGGCTCATTAATAAACTGGTTCAGCCCATTATTTTGCATTGCTGCAGGTGGTGATCACCCTGTAACTGCAAATCTCTAGTCTCGCTCCATTTTATTTCTTATGACCTGTCTCCCCATTCTTATTTTCTTGTGTTAACCCTCTCTGCAGTAGGAGGTTGATTTGTTTGTATATCCCGTCATTTACCTCCGCAACCTACCAGAAGCCACGCCATCATCACGTAACATGTAATACACAGTAGGTAGTTAAATCCTGACATGCAGGAGGGAAAAGTGTGTCAAGGGGAACCGTTGAGTTCTGAAAATCCAATATTTGGATGAAATTCAAATATGTCCCTATTTCAAGCTATCTCCACAAGAATTCTAGTATGGAATTCATCATGGCAGGGTCATGAGCCAACATTCATAGATTTGTCTTAGAATGGCCTTGTTCCTTTACCCAATGTTTGCTTGGGGATGTTATCAGCCCAAAACAGATAATCACAGTGGCCAATTGAATCATTTTTCTAAATGTGGCTTTTTTCTGTACACACTTCACCAGAAGATGGTGACTTTGTTTCTCTCAACTCCTTTGCTCAGATATAAACTAGGCCATCATTGCAAGTGTGCCGTTCCAGAAATAAGCGTGCCGTTGCAGTGTAACCGGCACACTACAATTCTGCAGGTGGGGGCCGTTGCCCCCGACAGGTCTGATCTGCCGGGCATGACGACATATGCCTGCAGTGTTTTCACGCAAGCACTGACATCGTTAGCAACAGTGTCAGTGCGTCTGCGTCCCCATTCCATGGAGTCCTATGGGACTCTATGGGAATGGGGACTTACACTTTCCGCCGTCTGATATCCTGTCCGCCTGGACTTGTTATGTTTGGTAGCACCGGGATCTCAGGCGGCAGAAATGGTGTTTCGAGTCCGGTGGCAACCCGCCATTAGCAACTCTGGGTTACCACCGGACTTGTGATGAGGCCATACCCCTAAATGTGGTTATTGCTGCTACTTATCTGATCTGCCCCCTCCATCATTCCATGTTACCTTATTTATTTTTTGAACATTTTACCTGCATTTGCATATAAAGGGGAAAAGCCGCCCAAGAAGTTGTGAAGATCTTTTCCATTTTTCCTGTGGGGCCTGAATCAGTGATAACCTTGCATCTGCTCATTGTCATTCAACAGGGGTCAAACCCCTTGCACATGCCTGTCTTGTCACTACACCAATGTTCTTATTGTTATTTTCAAACTGAAGCCATATAATGAAGGCACCATTTAACTGCTGGCGATATGACTTTCTTCAAGCTGAACCAGTTAATTTACCAAACTAAAATAATTTAAGATGGGCATCTGGAGAAGAAACAAACCCATTACAAATAGCACAATATATATATATGTACTATTAATACCCAGATGTTTCTATTAACTTGTTCATCCCTTTATTTTATTTTTCAATTAACACTTACTCAGCAATAGGTACTAAATACCAGGTACCCATGTTGAAGCAGCGTACAGTTGGCTTAGTTGAACCGGTTAAATCACGATATGCCATTACTAGATGGAATTCAGATATGTTCTCACTTTGATCCCTCCCAAATGAAAAATGGTGGTATATCATCCATATGGGTGAATGACATCGTCATCAGCGGAAATGTGTTGATTATTTTTAGTTCGACCACCTTTGGTGAGCTATTGCTCTTTTGCCAACTATTCTTTTTTGGAAAGTGATGAGCCAAGAACAACATTTTGCTGTGGTTACTGACTACACTACTCAGAGCTTATTGCACCAATAACTAAAACAGTGGGATTTAATGTTTTTTTTTTCCAAATGTAATATGGGACATTTAATTTCGCATTCCATCATAATAATCAACAAATGAATCTATGAGTTCTTGCATGGTGATACCACTGGGCCTCAACATGAGTTAGGCTTTTTAGCCAAAAACAGTGGTAATGCCATGGTAACGCAGTTACCAGGGCATTACCACACTGCCAAGCTATGGGTTTGGAGGTAAAGTCGATGAAAAACCTCCAGCAAAATGCTGGAGGTCATTCTGCCATCTTACCACCAAAAAACAGCAATTTTAGCCACATTGCTGTCAGAATTACCGCCTGTGGTAATTCTGACTTAATAAATGGGGAATAATGCAGCTATGCGGCCACTTGTAATCTGGTGGTAATTCCGGTGGACTAAGTGGTATTAACAATAAATCTGTTTGCTGGTATCTCAGCAGATTTACCACTGAGATATCAGCAAACTCATAATGAGACCAATGTATTGTATTTCGGCTTCACCCCAGACACCTCCTCTTCGTGTCGCTGGTGCTCTGTGAGATTCAGCCATCCCGCCCCACTTGCACTAGAGGCCTTTTGTGAAATGCAAACTCAAAATCTATGGGGAAAGAATATTTATGGCAGATGTAAAAATCACTGTTACCCTGCATCAAAAGTATCTTTACATTTTGACTCCAGGAAAGAACATTTGATGTGGAATTGGTCTTTCCTCACAATGTATTTTTTCTCCAAATACAAATACTTTTGTTTGTTTGTTGGAGGTATTTGAAATTTTGTTTCGTCCCTGTTTTTTGTCTTAGCAATTTACTAGCTCTTTCCACAAAAATCCATGTTATCATCAATGACCACAAATAGATAGTACGTAGTTAAAACATGGAGTGAATATTTGAGCAGGGCACCATTGAAGTAGTTGAACCAGATGAGGACATCATTAGACAAAGTGAGGAATTCGAACCATCTGCATGGTGGGCATGCACTCGCCTTGGCTTTTTGAAATTTTTAATTGAACGGAATGATGGTAATTCAACCTTTGACCTCTGGGCGAACACAACCTACAGGCACAGTCCGCCACGTCAAATTTAGTTGGAATGTGACAGCCAGGAGTACATCATGTCGTCTCCAGGAAGGGCGAGGTCCAACCTTCTCCCTGCCATGGCCAGCATGATTAACTAACAAAGGCTCCATGGATCCACCCAGCTCTTTTCTTAGGCCCTGCTATTAACAAACCAATAGATTGTACTTCAAACATGCCCAGATGGGGCCTGGCTGCAGAGGTTAACAAAGGAATCCAAACATGCAAGCACCTCGCTGTCCTAATGTGTTATAACCTTTCAATGTCTTGTTTTCAATTACTAAAAGATATTTGCTGAACTTCAGGTGCAGAAGAGAAGAGAATCAACCCTGGAATATGGGTTATGAAATGAAGAAGAACAAGAATAGTTCCCAGTTAGGGAACTCACATCCCCTGCACACTTTCAATGGCTTAGTGTACAAGCCCAACAGTTTAGAATACATCTTGGTTATTTTTAAATCTTTTTTAAGTCAATAGTACATTCACAATTGTGTAATAAATAGTAAACTTCACCAATAGGTTCTGATTTAACATACCATTTATTGATACAAATTATGTGGCCCAACGCGTTTCGAGACAATTCTCTTTTTCAAGGGTGAAAAATTGCTTTCAAATGTAATCTTCTTCCTATTTGATATTTAATCAAGAGTAGGTTGATTGAATTGAGCCAATTGAATCATTTTTCTAAATGTGGCCCTTTTCTGTTGAACCTCTGAATAGCAGTGAGACAACAATTCCTGACTCCCAGACACCATGTAGGATAGCTTACAGCTGTTCATCCAACTTCACTTGCCAAACCCTCATGCTGACTGATACCCACAGCTTTCTCCTGTGTTGAACTCTGTCACAGAAGCCTGCAAAGCTGCCCTGAAACCGACTTGACCCTATCTAGCACCAAGAAAACCTACAGCACAAGGTACATTGTGGTTCTGCTCCACACCCTGTTCCTTCCAGGAAGCCCCCTAGAGACAAATTAAGATCCATTGCTCCGTTTGTGCTGAAGCCAAGTAATCTTAAACTGTTGTGATTATTAACCATGCCGACTACCCTCCTGTTAGTATCCAGGGTGCATTTCTTGTACTTCTTTGAAACTGCCTGTCCTCTGTATTTCTTTACAGGGTGGATTGTATTTCTTACTTTTGCTAGAACTGTCTGTTGTGATATTAAAAAAAAGTAGATATTTTTCATACAACCTTGACTGGTCTTTTCCTTTTATCATAGGATAATAATTGTATTTTTCGCTGTGTTGCAACTAAACAACGATCCACAATGTTTCGGATATAAGCTTGCTGTATGGTCCATGTTACCAACATTGAACAAGGAGGTTTATAATTTGCTTGTTATTCCAACTGTTCAGATCTCTTCTGGTGTATTAGAAGTGTGGGGCTGATTGATGTTTTAGATACAGACATTCAACCCTGGACCACTGGTACCCTGGAATATGATTCGTCAAAGACAGAATTCAAATATTTAATAAACACATTTAGTACAAAGGTCAGAACCTTGCCCTTGCCACATATAGTACAACAAGAAATACAAAAGCCTTGCCCTAGCTGATTAGTGTTTCGACCAACGTTGGTCTTTCTCAGGGATATTCTTTGGCAAGTATCAGCATATGACAGCAAAATTCCTTAAATTGTCAAATCCACATCACTTACAATTAATTCATATAGACAAAAATGATCTTAATAAAATAGAAATTCCCTGTATCAGAAACACAAGGAAGGAGAAAGAATGACAAAGAGAAATAAAACAATACAATAAATATGAAAAACAGATTACATAAAATATTATAAAAATCATGAAGAGATAAAGAGTAATACATCACAATACATGCGTTCCTTATTATAAAAAAATAATCATCACAAAATAGTGCACAATGTTGTGATTACCATAGCGAGCTTCAGAGCCGCGAATCACCTGCACTCCACTGAGGTAAATAGCAACTAATTAAGACAACAAATTGTATCCTTTTGTTTCCCTATATCTTCCAAGTGACCATGGTTGTATACTCATAGTGCAATTAGTACTTATGGTACTTCCCTCGAGTGTTTACCCAAGATGCACCAACCCTAGTAGTGTAACAATGAGTTAAATTATCTATTTAAACTCACCGTGAGTTGGCTCGGTTCCATAAGTCAGTCTAAGGCTTACTAATCAACTATTCCAAGGAATTTGGATTCTGTGGAATGGATAGTATAATTATTTCTCATCCCATAGTCAGTTCATACCATGCTATTCATGCAATGTTGCTTTGCTACTCACCACATTTGAATTGAATAAGTATGTTGTCATGCTGGAAAATGAAATGATTTAGATACTAGCCAATCCATATTTGTCTTATTAAGTAACAATCTAGAATAAGAGTTTAAAATGAGAGAATTCCCCTTGTAATGTGAGTAATGCATATTCATACTTACCAATATTGTTGTTTATTTCAGGATGTCCTGTGCGGATCCTCCTCACTGAGTTTGGTGTGCCGCATGTGTTTACATGGTGGTCCCCATTTTATTTCCCCTTTAAATACAATGTGGTGAGGTCACGCGTCCATGCCCTGTGATGTCACTTCTGCCCAATTCTCTTTCTTTAAGATTATAATAATGAATGTATAAATTATCAATGCTTCAGTGATGCATGTATATTTAGTCACTAATAACCTTTGCTGCAACATTAATTAAAGGTATTAGGTGAACAGACCTTTTTACAAATTCCGAATTGAAAAAAAAAACATTTAGAAAGACCGCTCTGTGACCGCAAAATTAATGGATTGTGCTTCCAATGTCGATCTTCTGACCACTACAGAAAATAGCGTAGACAACCAACCTAGAACGACAGTTAATAAAACCTTGGATCTGCACCTCTAAACTCACATGACTCACAAGTACATCAGTACACCTGATCATAATATTGACAATTTGAGGCCATCACAATTCACATTAAAAAAACTTCTTTGGAGACCACCAGGGAACACAGGCAAGGTGGCTGCCTGATCGTTACGCTCATCCTCTCAGTCCCAACTGCCGCTGTGTAATGGAGGAATCCGTCCAGGAATGGGGGAATGTGTTTGACTCCACCAAAGCCCATCAACCCAGGAATAGGAGGAACCCCACATCAACCCTGATGAGTGGAGAGTGATGGAAATGTCCCAGACCATAGTGCAGAGGAACAGAGGGTGAAATCTACCCAAATGTAGTGGAGATGAAACAGGCTGTGAGTCTTTAAGAGCTGCTGCACGCCTTCCCTGGTGATGAAGGAGGCTAAATATATCCCTCAACGAAGCGGTGCAGCTACGTATGAAGAGTGAGCGCCTGTCAAGTACCAAGCGTGCGAGAGAACCTGCTGGTGTGCAAGGTCTAGTGGAGGGCTGTAGTTCAAAGAATTGGAGTAAAGCTACGGGGCAACTTGCAGGGCCTAAGGCAACGGAAAGCAGCAGGAGAGCCAACAATGTGTGTATGAGCTTGATGGGCAGATGAACTTGGAGGTAGATATGGAAGCAGGACACAGCCTAGGATATAAGCTACCACTGGATGAGGCGGTTGCTATAAAGGCAGACATCCACTTGATACTGGATGAGATCAAATCAATGCACAGTTACATTCCTGTGTCCCTGAAATAGCTGAAGGGAAGGGTGGACACAGTGGAAGGAAAGATTACATTGCTGCAAAACAACCAGTTGTCGACAGATTAAAGGAAAATGAGTCTGGATGCTAGGCTAAAAGAGCTGGAATAACGGGGTTTACTGGGACTACGAGATGGAGAAAGCATCAAAGCATGGAGCAGAAAGTCAAGATGTTGTTATGATCTTCTTTACGGATGACAGAGAGGCTAAGTGAGAATTCCAGTTTGAAGGAGTCCCTAGAGACTTTTGAAGGGCCAACAATCAACATATATCAAGACCTGTCTTCTTTTACCCTGGCAAAATGCAGAGACTGCAGGGTACATGAACACTGTTTGAGAGAGCACGATGTGAGGTATCTCAAGGGGTTCCCTGTTGCATTGTCATCCGTGATTGGGAATGAGGAATTCTGGATTAGAACTAAAGAAGAGGCAGGCAGGGTGTTTGCTCATCTAGGAGATTTTGGACAAGAGAAGGCACCAAGTATAGGGAAGATGAAACAAACCTGCAGGCCAATGTGTCTGAGCGGTCTCGGGGGTAGTCAGAAAGGAGGAGGCAGAAAATGCAAGAGGCTGAACACTCTGCTGCCAAAAACCTGAGGTCACGTCTAGAGTGTTAGAGGAGATAGTAACTGAAGGAGTGACACTCACAGAGCTCCCCTCTAGAAAAATGGAGAGTTAATTCAGGTGGTGAGGGATGTGAGTTGACCTGGGGGAACCGTATCTATTTTTGCAGGTTTAAATAAAAGGGCATACAAGGGTTTGTATCACTTGGGGACTAGGAGGGTTGATAGAGATAATGGTGAGGGGGAGGAGGGTTGAACCTTGGTGTCCCTGAATTTAGATCAGTGTGACAAAATGGGAAGAGGGGGAGGATGAAAGGGGAGGTGGGACGAGGGGAGGGAAGGAAAGGGGGACCTGGGACATTTCTAACACGACAGTTTATGTTTGCTAACAAGTTGCCTACGTTCACTGGCATACGTTTACTAAAGTTACTGAAATCGTTTTTTCTGGAAGTACAATCAAGTGGGAGTGATAAAAGATACATTGAATGTAAAGATCCTGAATTCACATCGAAACAGGGCCATGTTGGTGTGGCTGTTTGTACAGGCGGGAGTAGGTGTGCTCCTCCAACAAGAAACAAGATATAGAAAAGGAGAGTTGTATTCAGTGACATTTTGACAGCTATGAAGGGCAATATTGGCCCTGGGACCCAGCAAAAACAGGGGAGTTGGAATACTTTGGCTTTTGTGTAAGGTGAAGAGGGACACAGAGAGTAGATGAGTGATAATACAAGAGGTACCAACTGGGTTAAAAATTATACCTGATGAGAACTTTCCAGCCTATGAAAAGGCCCTGTGTATGCATTTTTGATTGGGAATCCTCCGTTGGCCTCCTTTACTCAACATTGGTTACCGACTTATACAAGCTTGTGCCCATTATGTGAGGAGGGTAACAAAACAGTTATGCATTTTGTGTTATTCTGCAATATGACTGTTAAACTGAGGAAAATGTATTTGTTGCCAATATTAAGAGACGTAGAGGTTGGACAATCGGCTTGTGCTGTGAGATTCCTGAGCCAGTGCTCAGACATGCATGTTGCTCGAACAACGGCTCATTATATACATAGAGCCTGGCTACTTAGAGTGTAATTGTGAGTATACAGCCATGCTGTACATTAGATTAGATTATTGATGTTACTTAGATGAGCCTGCAAGTTGTTGACTCTCCTCAATCTCTTTCCCTCTGTTTTATTCTATATCCTCTTTTTAAAAAAAAATACTATTTAATCACGAAAAGCACATGCACTTTGCAGCAAAGATCTACCCTTGGTCTTTTTTTAATGAATTCTGTGGACATGTCAACTTTATTATCATGGCATTGTTTTGTTCCAATTCTTCTTTTATGACATCATGAATTCATTGCCTTTTATCTGTGTGTACTTTTATTGTTGACTAACCGAATTAAAGTTTATGATGATGATACTGTTTAAATGGGGGGGGATCAAGCATTAACATTGTGTGCATTGTACACGCTAAACACGGGAAAAGTGGGGTTCTGCTCAGAAATCCTTGATCTGTTGAAGTAGAAGAGTAATGGGTTGCTTATATGTTATTGGAATTTTAATTATGGATCCCGAAATTGGTATTCAGTGAGAAAAGGGGCCAAACACTCTGAATCTCAGACAAAGTACTTACTGTAAAGAATGGTAGATGACCATTTCCTCTTTGATATGTGGATGATGGTGCACCCTGAAGAAAGAGAACGCACATTCCCAATTATAAATATATACAAATAGATTATAGATCATATTTTGATGGAACAGGGCTAGGAGCACAAGGTAAGCGGAGCAGCCATACACATTTTGGGATGGTTGGACGATAACTTTGCGAAGACCATGATCTTAACAGGAGATGCAATACAGAGGGAAAGGAGGTGGCTCTGTAATGCTACACTTTTTAAGGATAGGGTCTTTGATGGGCAGATGAAGGAACACATTCAAAATTACTTGAGAAAGAATGATAAAGTCGAGGTGTAAAAAAACTTACAGGGTAATTCATAGAATTTCGCAGAAAAGTGTCGCAATCGGCTGGCGCAGAGTGTCCGCGTGCGATTGACTGCGCCAGGCACGTGCGATAAAACCGATTTCCGCGCACAGCGTATTCATGGATTACATGCTCCCAAACCAGTCGTGGCGCAGAGTATCGCAGCGACCCTGCAGCAGCGCCAGTAACGCCCCCAAGAACGCCCTCTCGCAAGGAAAAGCCAGCAAAATCGCTAAATCATCGCAAAGGGCTGCGCTAACTCTGGACCAGTTTACAGGGCAGCCAAACAAGGAACGCAAAGCGGGTAACGTGCATATCAGGGGTACACGTGAAGTCATACACGCGATTAGCCAGGGTACGTGTATTACAGGGGTACGCGTGAAGTCATACACGCGATTAGCCAGGGTACGTGTATTACATGGGTACGCGGGAAGTTTAACACGCGATTGGCCAGGGTACGTGTATTACAGGGGTACGCGGGAAGTTTAACAGGCGATTAGCCAGGGTACGTGTATTACAGGGGTACGCGGGAAGTTTAAAACGCGATTGGCCAGGGTACGTGTATTACAGGGGTACGCGGGAAGTTCAACACGCGATTGGCCAGGGTACGTGTATTACAGGGGTACGCGGGAAGTTTAACACGCGATTAGCCAGGGTACGTGTATTACAGGGGTACGCGGGAAGTTTAACACGCGATTAGCCAGGGTAAGTGTATTACAGGGGTACGCGGGAAGTTCAACACGCGATTGGCCAGGGTACGTGTATTACAGGGGTACGCGGGAAGTTCAACACGCGATTGGCCAGGGTACGTGTATTACAGGGGTACGCGGGAAGTTTAACACGCGATTAGCCAGGGTACGTGTATTACAGGGGTACGCGGGAAGTTTAACACGCGATTAGCCAGGGTAAGTGTATAAGGGGTACGCGGGAAGTTCAACACGCAATTAGCCAGGGTACGTGTATTACAGGGGTACGCGGGAAGTTTAACACGCGATTGGCCAGGGTACGTGTATTACAGGGGTACGCGGGAAGTTTAACACGCGATTGGCCAGGGTACGTGTATTACAGGGGTACGCGGGAAGTTTAACACGCGATTGGCCAGGGTACGTGTATTACAGGGGTACGCGGGAAGTTATACACGCGATTAGCCAGGGTACGTGTATTACAGGGGTGCGTGGGAATCATCACACGCGATTAGGCTGGGTGGGTCCTCACAGGTGTTCCCTGTACACCCTCCACGGCCCCTGCAGGCAGTCTACAAAACAGGGGACTACCCTGCACACCTGCTCATGTCCCCCTGCACCCTCACCCCCCCAGCAGTGCAGGGGCAGCCTCCACCAGGCCCCCACTCATGTCTCCCACCACCCCCACCCTCCCGCCACCAGGGGCAGCCTCCACCAGGCCCCCACCCATGTCTCCCAACACCCCCCGCCACCAGGGGCACTCTCCACCAAGCCCCCACCCATGTCTCCCACCACCCCCACCAGTGCAGGGGCACCCTCCACCAGGCCCCCACCCATGTCTCCCAACACCCCCACCCACCAGCACTGTGGGGCACGTGGCCAGCAGGCAGTCAGGCAGCAGCAGATGGCAGGTGGGAGCGTGCTCAGGGCTCTGGGGGGCAGTAATTTCGCCTCCTGGCCAGGAGCGTGGTCTCTCGTGTGTGAACGCGTGGACAGCCTGATAGGTAGTGAAATCCCACACGTCAGCAAAGGCCCTTAGCGCGTAAACCCGTCAACAGCATATGCGCGCCTATAGTCACCTGCACGTGCAGGAAATTGTTGCGTGACACGTCCCAGTGTCAAAGCGTGTGATTGGTGAAAATGGATGTACACGTAGAAGTGACAAAGTGTGTGATTGGTGAAAATGGATCTACACGCAGGAGTGACAAAGCGTGTGATTGGTGAACGTACACGCCGCGTAAGTGACGCTGTACGTGTGGGCCTGTATATAAGGTACATGTAGAACACCATTTCCTTGTACGTGCTTTTCGTGGAGAGCGAGTGGGTGAAATCTGTACTTCTTGTCGTTTCACACGCGATTTACTTCACGGCGTTTCCAGTTCGTATTCCCTGTTACCTCTGACAGCTTTTTCTCTTTTTTCTCTTTTACTGGTTTACCTGGGCCTGTTCCCTCAAACAGTGTCCCCTTCTACTGTTGTCCTGTCTTCTCAGACAGCGTACACATCTTCTTTTGGCGGGGGTTTAGCCAGCCAAACGCGCTCATTCTTCACGCTCTTTTACCTGGCAGACGGTGAGTCACGCACGTATCCAACTTCTGTGCTTGCCCCGTGTGTTGCCTACCCCTTCAGAGGTCATTCTAGGCTGCGTGTGACACGCATACGTTCATTCTTGTGTTACTGGGTGCCACAGCGTAGTGCAGGTTTTTCTTTCTGCACACGTGGTCTAGGAGGGGTTGCGTGCACGTCATCTCCCTTTTTTGGGCCTCCTGTGCGTTGCGTGACCCGTCATCTTTCCCCAGGGGTTACAATCAGCCGTGCTAGAGCACTAGGGTACAATTACCATCTGGTACCCAACCCCTTTGACCCCCAATTGCCCAGGACAATTGTCTACAGCCACTCCCATACGCACATTAATATCAGTGCCATGGCTGGGAGGCGAGGATTCCGTAAGGGTGGCAAAGGTGGAAGAGCCACAAGTGGTGGCCGTGGTGGATCCGGTAGGGGACGTGGTCGTAACTTGCAGGGTGAGCCTGTCCCCCCATGTGTGGAGGACCAGTCAAGGGCACCCATCATCCCCCCCCCTCCCCCCCTCCCCCCCTCCCGTTGAGGCTGAAGTGGCTGACACCATCCATGCTCAGCCCTTGTTGGACCAGCCCATTGTGGCACCAGACCTGGCTGACTCCATGGCTGACTTCCAGGTCAGCAGGGCTACGACACGTGCGCTGGTGCACGTTGATGCCATCATGCCACGTGGATCTGGGGCAGCAAGGTCATCTACTGCACCAAGGAGGCAGGGCGGAGTGGCTGCAGGGGCAGCTGCGGCTCCATCCACCCCAGCCCTCACACACCCAGCCAGGACAGTGTCGGTCCTAGTCCATGCTGCTGAGATTCCCCCTGACACCATCACACTCGAGCCAATGCCTGCACCAACTCCCATGCTGAGTGTGCAATCCCACACTCCTGATACAGAGTCCACCAGGGCTCCTGCCCCTAGTGTCCAGAGCGGCGCAGGACACTCAGGATCACCACCACCTTCCAAGCGGAAGAGGAAGAGTGCTCGTCCGGCACAGGCTGATGCCCCAGACACGGCTACACAGTCCGGCCCGTCCAGGAAGCCCAGCTTCACGGATGACGAACTGAATGCACTTGTCGAGTATGTGTCCGGACATGACAACGAGATGGTCATTGTTGCAGGATCCAAGACCACACCTGCACAACGCCAGGCACACTGGCAGACCGTTGCGGACATCGTAAGTGCCCTTGGAATCGTGAGGCGCACAGCCAATGATTGCTATAAGCGCTGGAATGACCTAAAGCGCAGGGCAAAGAGTAAGCTGGCCTCAAGTCATGCCGCAACTCTAGTGACTGGAGGTGGGTCTCCAGTAGTAGACATGGAACTCACTCCACATGAGTCAGTCGCTGGGACCTACGTCACGGAGGAACAGATCCAAGGCGTGGGAGATCTGGCTGATTACGAGGCATTGTCCGGTGAGTGCACATGCATGTGTGTGTCATACATGTGCATGGTGTGTGTGTGAGGGCTTCTGTTTGGGTGCCAGGAGAGAGTGTGTGCGCCTCAGTCGTATGGGTCAGCCATGTGCTTCATGCAATACTACCTGCGCAGCTGCATTTGGCCATAGCAGTATCCCTTCTGCCAACAGTAGACATCTAGCACAACTGCACGCCAGTTGCCCTTGAAGTGTCACCTTGACACAACAGATTTGCTTATTTTTCACTGTTCATTCAGTCAGTTTGTTTGCATTCCACCACTTTCACTAGGCATGTCGCTGTCCACTAGTCACATGTCTGACATGGGTATGGTAAAGGGGAGTGACTTTGTTACCTGGATATCATTTGTACACACATGTCCCTGTGCAATTTGACCATTACAGACTGGCAGCTCCAGGTGAAAAATCTGACCTGTTAGAATCAGAAAAGCTATTACATGCGGGAACTGGACTGAATGAATAGGTGCTGCCCTCCTCTCCATCTTCACTCAATAGCAATGGTACATGCCATCTGTGTGATGGCATGTGTGTTTCACCTGCCAATCACAGGCCAATGTGTGATGCCACTGCCAGGCAGCATGCAGAAAATTTGTTCATCTTCCATCTTGGTGTCATCAGTGTGTGCCGTTTGCCTGCACTTCATACGCAGTGAGGGTGCATGCATGGGAGGGTTTTAGTCATGTGGGACATGTCAATCAAGTACTGGTTCTCTTGCTTCTCAGCCCTCAATGTGTGCCATGGTGCTAATGCCTGTTTCCATTACTTTGTTTTCATGTCTTTGCAGGGGAAGACGCACCTGATACTGCTGGGGTTGTGGAGATGGTGCAGACCCAGGAGGTGTCCCAGGGCCGACCAACCACCAGTGAGGGACGTGGTGTGGTGGTGGGGGAGAACCCACAAGTGCTGCAGGTCGTGCTCTCAAGGGGTGTCTCTGGCTGCACCTCCCCCGAGCTGTACTCAGGTGTTGATTCGGATGAGACCTACGTGCCGTCGCTGGTGAGTGTTCCAGGGAGGGATTCTGTTCTGTCTCACCCACCTGCACCAGGGTCAGTACCCTCCATGGGGATGTCAGTGTTGGCAGCTACGCCTTTGGTGGTTACGGATGCAGGGTCACACTCCGCGACATCTGATCCTGTTCCTGGGCCAGCAGATCAGAGGGGGAATGCAGTCCTGCAGCCTCAGGCAGTGCCGGCACAGCAAGGCGCAGTTCGCCTTGCCCCAGACAGGTGTGGTGCCCGCCGACGTGGTGGCCGTACGCCACCTGGCAATACCGCATGGGAGCAATCCATTTACGGTATGGCTACCCAACAGGCTGCATCATCCGAGATGATGGCTCAGGCCATGGATAGGGTGGCCACTTCCATTGTCCCCCCAGAAAGGCTGATGGAGCGACTAGAGCAGGCAACTGACTCCATCTGCCAGTCACACAGGGAGGACATGTTGGGGTCCAACAGGGACAGGCGGGCGGCACTGGCGACTCTGCAGGAGGCCATCTCCATTGAGTCCCAGGGCCACAGGGAAGCCCTGAGGCAGGAGCTCCTACACCTCAGGACGACTCTTGTTGAGCTTGAGGCTTCAACACACCAAAGGACAGAACAGCAGCTGGAGCGTCTCACCCGTACGCTCTCAGCTGAGATGCAGGCAACGAGGGCGGAGGTCCGGGCATCCCGTGAGTTGTTGCATGGGGACCTCCGCACACTCATCCTCCAGAACCAGACCTACCACACCCGCATGCTTGCAGCCATGGAGGAGCAGACTAGGGCCTTGCGTGGGCTGCCTCCCATAGTGCAACCACCTCCGGATGCAGCTGCACAGGGTGATAATAGCGACAGCAGTGACACTCCCACAATAGGGTAGCCGTGTGGGCCATGAGCCCATGGAGGTGTTTTATTTTCCCAGGATCCACGCAGGTGGGTTCTGGTGTGCATCCTGTCCTCGGACCTCCTGGGTGGCCTCCCCAACCCCCCCGGGCCCATCAATGGCCATTTTTGATTTTTCTTATTTTTATTTTTATTTTGATTTCTTTTATTCCCAATTTTTTTGGGAGGATCTGTTGGCTCCGATCTGTTGGCTCCGATCTGTTGGCTCCGATCTGTTGGCTCCGATCAGTTGGCTCCGATCTGTTGGCTCCGATCTGTTGGCTCCGATCTGTTGGCTCCGATCTGTTGGCTCCGATCAGTTGGCTCCGATCAGTTGGCTCCGATCTGTTGGCTCCGATCTGTTGGCTCCGATCTGTTGGCTCCGATCTGTTGGCTCCGATCTGTTGGCTTCCGTGGTTCCTGTGGGCATACGCTGCATTGTGGCTGGGCACATGCAGGCTTGTAATGTATTTGGTTCAGATGCTTGGGTTTGAGTCACACACACCCCTCCTGCTTCCCGTTTCCATGGGCTTGCAAAGGGTGTGCCCAAGTGACAGTGAATTACACAGTGACGTTGGACTCCCATGAACTGTGTGGCCAGTCTGTAGTCAATACTGTGTATACATTCCTAGTGCATATTGCTGTTGTGTTGTACACTGCATGTTGCATTGATGTGTAACTCTTCTTCTGTGTCTACCTCCCAATTTGCAGGTCCCTTCCTCAAGTCCACACAAGGACCTCTAGTCTGGCGATGGGGACCATGTTGGCAGCAGTGCACCTACAACTCTACATGGCGCCAACACTGCACAGTTGGTAGTGGTGGGAGTGCAGGCATTTCCAGGTGGTGAGACTACTAATATGTTACATTTTTGATGTCATGTTAATGGTACTACGTGCTCAAGTATGTTGTTGGTCCGGCATTGCTGTGAGCATTTCAGGTGTTGCAGGTTTCTAATAGTGCCACTGTACATAGTGAGAGTGATGTCATGTTGTGGGGATTACTTTGTTTACCTGCAATTAGCATGACATGGCACGGTGTGTCGTGTGGCAGTGCTGGGGTTGGGTTGGCTGACATGGCACTGTCCTCTTGTTGCATTTTGCAAGTGGGTATTCATTTTAGCTGCTTCAATGTGTAACTTCACAAAACTGCATTGGTGGTGTCTGTGTGGGTAGGGATGCACACATTGTGACACTTCCAGGTGAACAATCTCAGGCTGACATGGAATTCCCGGTTCATTCTCCACACATTCAGGATCAGTGTCAGGTTGAGTCATCATTGATTGTCAGATGGAATGTGCCAGGGCAGTGTGCACTCCACAGGGGTGTGATTTCTATGTGAAGTAATTAGCCACTAGCTGTGTACGGGCTGCCTCCCCCCGTGCCCTTTCCCCTCCCATGCGCAGCGGCTGTGCATGTGGTTGGGGATGTGGGGCCACCACCATGTCCACGGCCAGGCCCCGGCGTGTTGCAACGTTGTGCAGGACACATGCTGCCACTATGATCCTGCACACTACTGGGGGAGTGTATAACAGCTGCCCGCCAGAACGGTCAAGGGAGCGAAAGCGTGACTTCAGCACTCCGAATGTGCGCTCCACTATGCCCCTGGTTGTAATGTGGGCTGTGTTAAATCTTACCTGGGGTGGCGTGGTGGGGTTCCGAATTGGCGTCATCATGTGGGGGCTGAGAGGGTAGGCACTGTCCCCTGTGGAGGTGGGGATTGGTTTCATTGGTGAGGTTGTGACCTTGCTCAGTATCCAACATGCATGCATGTGCAGTGGCATACATACTCACCAAGCAGCCATGTATCGCCATGCCGCCCAGCTTCTAGGTCCCGGCTTAGGGTGGACATTCGGTAAATGAAGCTGTCGTGGGTGGAGCCGGGATAGTTGGCATATACTGAGGTGATGATTCCCTTGGCATTACATGCTACCTGCACGTTGATGGAATGCCAGTGCTTGCGGTTCCTATAGATGTGCTCAGATGCCCTGGGGGGACGTAGAGCCACATGGGTGCAGTCGATGGCACCTAGCACTTTGGGGAATCGTGCCACTGCGTAAAAATCCAGGGCGGCAGCATGCCTTTCTGCAGGTGTTCTGGGCAGGTATATGTGCCTGCGGACTGATGGGCGTGCAGTCATGATGTTCAAGACCTGGTGTAGGCAGCGTTACTGGGTGGCCTGTGACACCCCACCCACTATGGCACTTGTCCGCTGAAATGATCCAGTGGCTAAGAAGTGCAGTACATTGAGGACCTTCTCCAGGGGGCTGAGTGCTTGGGAGCACAGGGTGGGTGATGTGAGGTCATCCTCCCACTCAGTCACCAGGTCCAGTATGATGTGTGGTGGAAACCTGTACCTCCCATACACCTGGTCATCAGGCATCCCGAAAAGGCTGGTTCTGGGTGTGAATATTCTGGCCCTGACTATCCTCCTCCTCCTCCTTTGGTAGCCCACTGCCACTGCTGCTAGGAACGGTATGTTCATCCTGGCGTCTGAGCTTGTTATTGTTAAAGTCCGCAATTTATGCTTAGCGCGTGTTCTAGGCGAGCGTGTGACCCGCGCAGCCCTGGAATCCTGTTGCCAGTCCAATAGCGTGTGGAAATTCACACGCACCACGGGATACAGCGTGTGACCCGCGCAGCCCTGGAATCCTGTTGCCAGTCCAATAGCGTGTGGAAATTCACACGCACCACGGGATACAGCGTGTGACCCGCGCAGCCCTGGAATCCTGTTGCCAGTCCAATAGCGTGTGGAAATTCACACGCACCACGGGATACAGCGTGTGACCCGCGCAGCCCTGGAATCCTGTTGCCAGTCCAATAGCGTGTGGAAATTCACACGCACCACGGGATACAGCGTGTGACCCGCGCAGCCCTGGAATCCTGTTCCCAGTCCAATAGCGTGTGGAAATTCACACGCACCACGGGATACAGGTTCGCTGACGTACTTGCGTGTGTAAGTGGCCGCGCACCCATTAAATACACGTACATAGGCCAATCGCGTGTACGCGCACTTTTGTCCAATTACACGCGATGACACTCTGACGTGCAGTATCTCCACGTGTGCCCCGTCATCACGTCCTGAGTGGGGAACACCCGTGCGGGTCACGTCACAGACGCGCTTACGCGCTGAGGGACTCTGGTCCAATAGAATCGCGTATGCGTGCTGACGCGCTTACGCGCTAAGGGCCTTCCCCGGATTTCACGCTGACGTGCAGGATTTTCACGTGCCAAATCACTCCGTATCAAGCTGGCCACGCGAAAACACACGGAAGCCCACGCTCCTGCCCAGAAGGCCGAGTTACTGCCCCCCAGTGCCCCGAGCAGCCTCCCACGTGCCATCTGCTGCTGCCTGCCTGCCTGCCTGCCTGCTGCCACCGTGCCCTGCCATTTGGTGCCTGCACATCAGCCATCTGCAGGGGTCCAGTTGCTGTGTCCACCCCTGCTGGAACTGAAGACTCCCGACTGGTATTACATCGCTCCACAGCCCAGCCCCAGGACCCAGTTGCCCACCCACACCTGCCTCTGGGGTTGCCATGTCGGGCACTTCCACATCTGGCACCAGTGGCAACCCCAGGCCAGAGGGGCAGAGGGGCACCAGCTTCACTGTCACCGAAGTTGGTGTCCTGGTGGAGCATGTCCTGGGGCAGTATGATGCCCTCTTTGGATCGTCCCGCGCCAGCAAGGAAGGACGGCAGAGGATCTGGGCCGACTGTGTGGTTGCCATCAACGCGGAGGGGGTGGCAACCCGCGACGTCCTGAAGATCAAGAAGCGCTGGGAGGACTTGAGGTCCAGGACCCTTGTGAAGGCCCGGCGCCTCGTGGAGGGGGGCCGGGGCCGCATGAGTACCATCCAGATGAGGGTCCTGGAACGCGTACGCCCAGCGCTCCACGCCCAGATCCTTGAGAGGGAGGCCCGTCTGGAGTTGAGCGGTAAGTGTCCATGCATTACTGTGTGAGACAGGGCATGTTGCGGTGTGCTGGTTCTATGATACTTGCCTGTATGTGTGCCATAGCCCATGTATGCATGTATGTGTGCAGGGACATCATGGTAATGCATGTGCGACCAGTGATGTGTGATGCACATGGTTGTTGCATGTGTTGAAATGCCGCATGGGGAGCCCTAATCAGATTATGAACATGAGAGCATGCCAGTCTCTGTACCTGAACATGGGTGGGGGTGAGGGATGGGTGCTGATGCCAGGTACATATATGGTAGCCATGTCTGTGTGGCTGACCTGCGTGTCTGTGACTTGTGCATGCCATGGATGCATGACACATGTGTGTGACAATGCAGAGATTCAGTAAAGCAGCAAAATTACCCTTGTATCCGCTGTGTTTGGTGTGTTTGGGGCCAGATGGATGTGACTGAGGTGATGTGTGTGCATGTGATGGGCATGAGCCATGATGCATGTGAGTTACATATCATTGAATGTTTCAAGAGTCCATTGGACATGCATGGAAATGTCCATGGCATGCACCATGCCTGTTACTGTGTGTGTTTTGCCTGGACTGGCCCATGTGTTGTGGAGGGACATGATGGAAGTGTACTTTGACAGTGGTGCTCATCTGCTATTGCTTCCTGTCTAGGGGACCATTGTACAGTGCCCTGATGCTTGTGTTCTTTGTCTCCCTCTACGCAGCGGCTAGTGAAGAAGAGGGCGGAGACGGCGCTGTGGAGCAAGGCGGCGGGGATGCCCCCACGGCTGCAGCGGAAGGGGTGGGTGAGCCCCCACAGGGGCCTGCTACGGTGGGAGACGGTGAGGAGCCATCCAGGTTGGTGGTTTGCACAGAGGAGGAGGAGGCCGCCACTGGGGCACACATGGGGCCTGGTGGGGGCATCCCTGCTGGTGCAAGTGGTGCAGTCCAGGGCCAGGGGCAGGAGGCAGCACAGGTCACCGTGGAGGGGCCTGTGCATGTCGCTGTCCCTGACCCTGTGAGTGCACCACCATGCACCAGCAGGGATGCCCCGTCCCAGGCCTGTCCGCAGGTAGAGGGGATGTCCATGTCACCTGACTCCCCTCCACCTGCGGACGTGGGAACCCCTGGCCGTGCGGAGAAGGTCCTGATTGGGGTCGCGTTGCGCACGGCTGCGATTCGTGATGCCGTGCGTGCTTCCCGGGAGGAGCACGCACGTCATCACGAAGTGCACCGTGCAGACGTGGCCCAATTGGGATCGGCCATGTTCGGGGGTTTCCTGCATGTGTTGGCCAATGTGGCGGCCCTCTCCTCCTCTGTGCAGGCTATCCACCAGTCGTTCTCCTTGCCGTCTTCCAGCCCAGATGCCACCAGGGCCCCCTGTGGACCTGCCCCGACCAATGCAGCCAGCTCGGTGGGGATCCCATCCCTGCCACAGTCGGGAGTCAGAGATCCAGCAGGGGTGGACACCAGAGCAACTGGACCCCAGCAGATGGAGGATGTGATGGCATCATCGGGCAGGGCACGTGCACGACGGCGTCGGTGGTTTCCATCAGCCTGGATGCCGTCGTGCTGGCACAGGCAGTTGCGTCGGAGGCAGCAGCAGGCTCAACGTGGGAGGCATCATGGCTCGGGGCCATCAACATCAGGGGTGCAGGCATCGGCCGGAGGGCAGGAGAACCCTGGAATGGGAGTGGCTTCCGTGTGGGAGAGGTTGTGCCAGCGGATAGGTGCGGAGCGGCAGCGGGCAGAGGAGGAACGGCTCACGATGGTCAGGGCGGAGGACTCCATGCGGAGGGCGCTGAGGCGGGCTGAGTGCCTCGAGGGTCTTCGCAGGGAGTTTGAGCTTGACACTGCGTTATCCCTGCGGGACCTCGGGGCCAGGGAACATGCCCGCCTCCAAGCCATTGAGCAGGAGTTCGAGGATGCCCTGGCCCATGACAACAACCAGTGAGCCGTCCGAATAGCCCGCTGCCTTTGTATATAGTTGTATAGTTAGGGTTAGGTTTCCTTTGTTTTTTTGAATTTTTTTTGGGTTGCGATTGGACAATGCACCACTTTTTTGTATATAGTTCCCTTTTTAGTTAGTAGTCAGTTAGGTTTAATTTGGTAGGGCTCATGGACCCAGGATTATCTTCTTGATTGGCTTATTTTATTTTTTCATAATTTTTTAAAGGACATTCATCTTGTTTTGTTTGATTTGCTTTGTGTTTTTTCTTATTTGCTGTTCAATACATATTATTTTTTTAATCTTCAATGTGTCGTATCATCTCATTGCTTTCAGGCATGTCATGTTGGGTGTTTTGTCATTCACTTGCAGCCATTGTGTGTGACAGACATGTGTTAAATTGCATTATTTACATTGGGGGTGTAACATGTAATTGCCTTTGATATGTGGGTGGGTGTGATAGTTGGTTGGGCCTTTTGGCAGGGGAGGATGGGCATTACGGACATGATTGGGGAATGTTGGGACCCAGGTGCAGGGGGGCATGGATTGGACATGGGTGGGGGCCTGCTGGCAGGTGCCCCACAGTGCTGGGGGGTGGGGGTGGTGAGAGACATGAGTTGGAAATGGGTGGGGGCCTGCTGGCAGGTGCCCCACAGTGCTGGGGGGTGGGGGTGGTGGGAGACATGAGTGGGGCCCTGGTGGAGGGTGACCCTGGTGGCTGGGGTTTGGGGGTGGTGGGAGACATGAGTTGGACATGGGTGGGGGCCTGCTGGCAGGTGCCCCACAGTGCTGGGGGGTGGGGGTGGTGGGAGACATGAGTGGGGCCCTGGTGGAGGGTGACCCTGGTGGCCGGGGTTTGGGGGTGGTGGGAGACATGAGTTGGACATGGGTGGGGGCCTGCTGGCAGGTGCCCCACAGTGCTGGGGGGTGGGGGTGGTGGGAGACATGAGTGGGGCCCTGGTGGAGGGTGACCCTGGTGGCTGGGGTTTGGGGGTGGTGGGTGACATGAGTTGGACATGGGTGGGGGCCTGCTGGCAGGTGCACCACAGTGCTGGGGGGTGGGGGTGGTGGGAGACATGAGTGGGGCCCTGGTGGAGGGTGACCCTGGTGGCTGGGGTTTGGGGGTGGTGGGAGACATGAGTTTGACATGGGTGGGGGCCTGCTGGCAGGTGCCCCACAGTGCTGGGGGGTGGGGGTGCAAGGGGACATGTGTTGGTGTTCAATAGTTCAAGGAGACATGTGCCTTTGCTGGGGGGCATGCCCATGTTGGGTGGGCTGCCTGCGGGACATGACCAGGGATGCAGGGTAGTCCCCTGTGGTGTGGGCTGCCTGCAGGGGCCGTGGAGGGTGTACAGGGTACACCTGGGAGGAGCCACACTGTCAAATCACATGTGGAACTTCCCGCGCACCCCTGAAATACACGCGCCCAGGCTATTCGCGTGTGGAACTTCCCGCGCACCCCTGAAATTCACGCGCCCAGGCTATTCGCGTGTGGAACTTCCCGCGCACCCCTGAAATACACGCGCCCAGGCTATTCGCGTGTGGAACTTCCCGCGCACCCCTGAAATTCACGCGCCCAGGCAATTCGCGTGTGGAACTTCCCGCGCACCCCTGAAATACACGCGCCCAGGCTATTCGCGTGTGGAACTTCCCGCGCACCCCTGAAATACACGCGGCCAGGCTATTCGCGTGTGGAACTTCCCGCGCACCCCTGAAATACACGCGCCCAGGCTATTCGCGTGTGGAACTTCCCGCGCACCCCTGAAATTCACGCGCCCAGGCTATTCGCGTGTGGAACTTCCCGCGCACCCCTGAAATACACGCGCCCAGGCTATTCGCGTGTGGAACTTCCCGCGCACCCCTGAAATACACGCGGCCAGGCTATTCGCGTGTGGAACTTCCCGCGCACCCCTGAAATACACGCGCCCAGGCTATTCGCGTGTGGAACTTCCCGCGCACCCCTGAAATACACGCGGCCAGGCTATTCGCGTGTGGAACTTCCCGCGCACCCCTGAAATACACGCGCCCAGGCTATTCGCGTGTGGAACTTCCCGCGAACCCCTGAAATACACGCGCCCAGGCTATTCGCGTGTGGAACTTCCCGCGAACCCCTGAAATACACGCGCCCAGGCTATTCGCGTGTGGGACTTCACGCGCACCCCTCAAATTCACGCGCCCAGGCTATTCGCGTGTGGAACTTCCCGCGCACCCCTGAAATACACGCGCCCAGGCTATTCGCGTGTGGAACTTCCCGCGAACCCCTGTAATACACGTAGCCCGCTCCCCCAGGCCCGATCGCGTGAGGAACTTCCCGCGCACCCCTCAAATTCACGCGCCCAGGCTATTCGCGTGTGAAACTTCACGCGAACCCCTGTAATACACGAAGCCCGCTCCCCCAGGCCCGATCGCGTGAGGAAGTTCACGCGAACCCCTGTAATACACGTAGCCCGCTCCCCCAGGCCCGATCGCGTGAGGAACTTCACGCGAACCCCTGTTATACACGTAGCCCGCTCCCCCAGGCCCGATCGCGTGAGGAACTTCCCGCGCACCCCTCAAATTCACGCGCCCAGGCTATTCGCGTGTGAAACTTCACGCGAACCCCTGAAATATACGTAGCACGCTCCCCCAGGCCCGATCGCGTGTGGAACTTCACGCGAACCCCTGTAATACACGAAGCCCGCTCCCCCAGGACCCATCGCGTGAGGAACTTCACGCGAACCCCTGTAATACACGTAGCCCGCTCCCCCAGGCCCGATCGCGTGAGGAACTTCACGCGAACCCCTGTAATACACGTAGCCCGCTCCCCCAGGCCCGATCGCGTGAGGAACTTCCCGCGCACCCCTCAAATTCACGCGCCCAGGCTATTCGCGTGTGAAACTTCACGCGAACCCCTGAAATATACGTAGCACGCTCCCCCAGGCCCGATCGCGTGTGGAACTTCACGCGAACCCCTGTAATACACGAAGCCCGCTCCCCCAGGCCCGATCGCGTGAGGAACTTCACGCGAACCCCTGTAATACACGTAGCCCGCTCCCCCAGGCCCGATCGCGTGAGGAACTTCACGCGAACCCCTGTTATACACGTAGCCCGCTCCCCCAGGCCCGATCGCGTGAGGAACTTCACGCGAACCCCTGTAATACACGAAGCCCGCTCCCCCAGGCCCGATCGCGTGTGGAACTTCACGCGAACCCCTGTAATACACGTAGCCCGCTCCCCCAGGCCCGATCGCGTGAATAACTTCACGCGAACCCCTGTGATGCACGTACCCTGCAAATCGCGTGTGACACTTCCCGCGCACCCCGGTATACATGCACACGTATTTTTTTTCAGCGGGTGTCCGTGTTTGTGGGTACCCCTTTGCACGTCATTTTTCCTGGAGGGCCACAGTATGGGACATTCATCATGGCAGTATATAGGTGCTATTTGTTGGCGCACCTTTTGGCGCACATTTCTTACAGCCGCAGAGACGCTACCGCCTCCTTTCTTGTGGCGGTCGTGTTTGTGCCTGTGCGCTGGTTTGAGCGTGCGCTTTTTTCACCTATTCTATTCCATGAATACGTGTTGTAGGCGAGCGTGTGGGCGTTCCGCGCACTTGTGCCCTGTACTTCCCCCGTGACGCCCACGTTTTGGCAAGTTGTTCCCCATTCCGAGTGTTACGCCCGTGTTCCGCCTACTTTTATTGCGTGCGCCGCGCTATGTGCGATTTTCGCTGTGGCCTGTGCGATTTTCGCTGTGACCTGGCGCACGCTGTTAGATGGCCTGTGCGCTAACGTGCGCCGCGCACTTTTTATCGCACATCCGCTGGTTT
Source organism: Ambystoma mexicanum (assembly GCF_040938575.1). Classification (NCBI taxonomy): domain Eukaryota; kingdom Metazoa; phylum Chordata; class Amphibia; order Caudata; family Ambystomatidae; genus Ambystoma; species Ambystoma mexicanum. The sequence goes on along the minus strand of NC_090932.1, from coordinate 439,851,549 downwards.
TCTCACGCACGGACTTCCATGAATCGACGTGCGCTGCTTTTCGTGCGATTTTCGCACGTTCACTGCGATTTTCGCTATTCCACTGCGATTCGCACGTTTTTGCCCACTTGCGCCGCGCTAATTATTCCATGAATCGGCCTCTTAGTGTGAGAGGCAGTGAAGGCCACCTTTGGAGGTTTGCTGATGGTGAAAGGTACAGCTAAGAAAAGGAAAAGCCTTCTGGTGCTGGAGAAGTTGAAAGGGGAAATTGAAGAGCTCGAGGAGAAAATAATGGGTCACAAAGCCGACAAGATGACACTGATTCATGACAAACTAGCTAAGAGGAAGTCCTTTGAGGCCTTTAGCTCTCTATCTTTCACAGAGAAGACTGATATTTTTGGGATATTTCTTCTCTGTGAAAGATAGTGAGCTAAAGACTCTGAGTAAGTCTCTCGTAACCAGGACTAATGTCTGGCAGAGGGGCTCCCAGGACCCCCCTTCTTAATTTGCATATTTAAGTAACTTTGGGTCTCACCCTAAGTTACTAGGGGAATCCAGACATGGACCCCTTGCTCACTATTCTTAGAGAGGCACAGATCCACCCTACTGATGAGGTCCAACCAGACCGAAACACATGTCTGGGGTTTCTGTTGGTACTCTTGTTCAGAGGAAAATTGCCTAGCATTTTGGTGCTGGACTGCCCCAGGGCAGGACAAAGACTGATATGTTTGGGATATTTCTTCTCTGTGAAAGATAGTGAGCTAAAGACTCTGGGTAAGTCGCTCGTAACCAGGACTAATGTCTGGCAGAGAGTCTCCTAGGACCCCCCCCTTGTTAATTTCCTTAATAATATCCCACATATGCCCAGAAATGTACTATTGAAAGAAAGAGCATGCCTAACCATCCACCGGAAAAGGTCGAGAGTACCCACTTAGAAGGAATAATGGGTTGGAAAAGCGAAAGAGGTGAATGAGATGGAAAATCTCACAACACTGATCCAAGAGCTTCTAAGGACGTAATGTAATGGCAGACTTTCATGAGACATCATGCAGGGCTGGGTGAAGGAGGGAGATCTGAGGGTGAAGAGGAACCGGATAGAAATTTGCGAGAGACATCTTAGTGTTTCAAAATTGGAAGGTTATTAGGGAACAGGGCGGTGACTGGAAGTGAGGAGTAAAAGAGGAAGGTAGGCGTAGGAGAGAGATGAGTAGGGAAAGAAACACCAGAGATAATGTTTGCAGGAAATAGATGAAGGCATGAGGGTACTAAGGGATGGGAAATGTGATAATAATGTGTGTCTTTTTCTATTTTTGTCTGTTTATGAAACAAGATGTTAACTCTAAATGCCTGAAGATAAAGCAAGAAAAATGTGATTTGCATAAAAAAGAGAGATTACAAATAACCAGCTTTGAAGGAGAAGGTCAAACCCAACTTCCATGGCTGCTACCTTTTTCAAACTGATTGTTTGTACCTTTACATTACCAATGTTGTGACCATACAATCCACAAATGTGCATATAAATGAAGATTAGCTTGGTATATCACTATAGGCTCTTTACCTTCATGGATGAGTGCCTACCGTACAAGTAGATAATGTGACATGTTGGGTATTGCTAAAACCTTTGCATTGGCACTGTGGCTTTTGCCTAGTGCCACATGATGGAGAGTGTATAGAAGTGTTGTCGATGCCTCTCCGAGAAGCAAGTTCTCATGTAGCGACACAGGGTTAATTGTGTGTTTGCCAATAACAAATAGAGTCGCTTTTTTCCCTGCTTTTCTGTCAAACTGGGGTCCTGTGACTTCATCCAATGAATCTGGATGAAGTTATTGCAAATGACTCAGAGGAAAAGATACGTTTTAGCTGACAATGAAATACATGTGTTTTTAATAAAGTGGCCAATGATATAAGTAACCTTAGCATTTTGTGGTTTACTATTTGGCTGACGGTATGGCTGAAGCATTACAATGGTTCCATGTCTAAAAGTCGCAGCAAAAATGGCCGTGTATACAAAATATCGTGGCAAAAATGCTGTGGTTTTGCCACCACAATCATGTAAAGGATGCGGGGGACACTCCCGCAACCCCCGGACCCATTATACAATTTAACGGGAGCGGGGGACACCCCGGCAACACTTAAATGGTATAATGGGGTATTCCTTTACTGGGTCAAACCACAGCAATTTTTGATTTTTTTTTTTTTTTTAACGGGGACCTTTTTGCCGCAATCTTATTACCTGATACAATTGCAATGAGTACATTAGTCCAGACAATCCCAGAAGCACAATTTGAGCTCATTATTTTGCAAATAAATATTCAAAAACGTTCCAATAGAAACCACACTTAATATAGCAGACCTAAACAGTTGGGCCAGTTTGTCCAATGAAAAGAACAGAATGGTTCAAAAACAAGGAATGGTGGCAGTTAAAAGCACATTGGCCATATTTAAAATATCCTGTATTATCTTTTTAAAAGTAAAGTTACCTGTAAGCAAAGTGACAGAACTAATATGGTGATGGCTTGGCGGGGTATTGAAGAATGACTCTATGAGGAAGCCTAATAGTGAAATAGGGCCGCATGGAATAATGCCAAAGTAACCAACAATCTGTTACTATGACTTTGCATCCTAGACTCTAATTTCAGCCTTAGTCCTCTCCATCAGGAGGGGTGCATTTCCATATTCAGTAAGGCATGAGGATACTGAGAATTGTAGGCAACGCCTTGCATATGATGACAGTTTCTGGACATATGTGGTTGAATGTGGAATATGACAACTGAATCTACAAAAGCGAGAATGTTCACACCGTGCCGTGGCTGTAACTGTGAGTGTGAGACATTATCCTAGGCATGTGAGGCTGTTCATCGGGATATAATAGCTGCAGTTGGGTATATGAGGGTGTGAAGGATTGACATGTAATTGCATTTGATAAGTACAGGTGGCTGTATAGGGTACGTGATGGCTATGCCTGAATATGTGATGCTGCGCCTGACAGAAGATAGTTCTTTTTTGGCATAATTGTGGCTCCACCTGGGCAAATGTGAGTACCATTGGCATACAATGATATTAACTGGTCATATGGGATTATTCCTAGTTTGTGGAACATGGTACCTGGGTGCAAAGTGTCACAGGTGGCATTAATAACTCGTAAAGCCTCCAGGAAGATTGGACGTTTTTTTTTAATTTTAGATTTTCAAACACAGCTTAAGGTGTATCGGCTGTTCATGTGAGAACTTTCAAAGTGTCCAATGTGAGTATAGCAAGATTTTGCAATGTAACAATAGATTGTTCAATGTAATTCATCGGGCTTGAAAAAAGGGTGGGGTGTTCCACTAATGGGCACCCCGCCCTCTTCTCCCGTTGGATTCCCTCCCTAGCCAAGGCATCCCTAAATCCCAGGTTCCCCTACTAGTGATCAATGACACCTACTATCCAAGTCTAGTTTAGATGAGGGTCTAAAGGCACATTCCTAATAGTTCTCTCTTCCACCAGGGTTCTTCCAAGTGTACCTATCCCCAGTGTGTTCAACAGAGGTGATGGTTTCTTTGCGCCAATTGCAGACACCCTTGTCCTTTCTCACACTCACCCGTTCCTCTCTCTCTCCTTTCCCTTGATCTTACTACACTTCTTCCTTTCCTCTTGCCTTTCAGTCCCTCTCCTCTGTACCTCAAATGTTCTGTGCACTCTCTCTCTTTCCACTCCCACCTTTCTCCAACCACTCCCCTTACCCTTCACTGCACCTTTCTCCTCACCTCTCACTATGTTCCTCGTCCAACCTTTCACTACACTCCTCTTCTCTTCTCTCAGTGCAACCCTCCTCTCCCATCCTACACAGAGATATGGTGGCCAGCTCACACTTCCAATACACTCATTCACACTATTATCACCCCCTCACTTCCCTCCTGCACCCTTCTCTTCACACACAACTCCTCCGGCCCACTCTACATTCCTTACTCTCTCCCAGCATCCACTACCTCTCGCTCTACCAATGACGCTCACTCCTTATCTCCCACAATTCCCTCCCTACTACCCTCACTTTCACAAGCTGGCTTGTATTCGCTGCCTCACACACACAAACGGTTACCACTCTTTCTAGAATATTCCTCCCAGCACTCTACTCCAATTCTGCTTCAGATTCTTCAGCATTTCACTGCTTCATCCATCCTCCACCTGGCTGCTTTTTCGACCTCCACACCTTCTGACTTCTGCAAACCATAATCTGCCTTTAATCTGCTATACTTTTATACTGTGGCACCTCTGCTTTGAACCTTCCCACCCTGTGTCCATTGGCTCCAGTGCTCACTTGACTCCAATGGCAAATGGATGCCTGTCGTTTCCACTTTGGCTGGTTACACTCTCTGAGCTCTACCACTTTTTCCAGCACGGTTTTGTTGGGCAGCCTCTGGTGGCTTCCCTGCTGTGCCTCTTGCATACTGTGCATCTGAAAGTTAACATTTCTGTTGCTGTGATGAGTTATTTGATGTTCTGAGGTGCTGGATGTTCCTGGGTTTTGGTGGAGACTCCTATTCCATATGAGTTGCAGTGTTTCCATTTTCCACAGTGTTAGGTTCTGCTCCGGGTTTTCTTGGTTGCTCAGATAAAGGGCCTGGAGACATTTTGACACACGAGGTGGCACCATTAGCAACAGTTGTGACACATGAAGGGTTCTCAGACACTCTTTTCCCCTCCAGCTCCCCTTGCAAGGGTCATGGCCCTGGCCCTGTCACAAGACTTGGACACAACATTGTACTGGCATAATGAAAATGTGACCGAAGCTCAAAAAATGCAATATGTGATTTTTCACAAGAAATTGTGCAATACTTGGAGGTTATTTGCAGTAAAAAATATTTGGGAAACTATGGGCCTCATTACACGGTAGGCGGTAAGGGTTTACCTGTACCGGTATTTTACCGGTACCGGTAAACCCTTACCGCATTACTACGAGGTACCTTTGCGGGTTGGTACATTAACGCCTGCTTTTAGCAGGCGTTAAAAAACGAACCCGCAAAGCGACCGGGGTGCTAATTATGGTAACACAATTTGCGGTACCGTAATTAGTGCCTTCCCCATTCCCATTATGCCCTATGGGGCAAAAATGGGAATGGGGAAGGGCAATGGAGGAAGGAGGAATTACCGCCTTACCAACCTTGGAATAGGGCGGTAATTCCCCTTTCCTCCAAGGCGGTACCGGTAAATTACCGGCATGAACCATGGCGCTAATAGCGCCATGGTTTACCACCTACCGTGTAATGAGGCCCGATGTCTTTTAAAGAGCATTAGGGCAGGGCATTGTATACAGCTGCCTGCTACACTTTTCTTTGAATCGCCCACATTGGCTCTGGAAGTGGCCCACACTGGCATGTTAGGCCTTCCCTTTTGGCTTTGCCCTATGTGCAAACCCTAATCTAGCTTGGCATTTCCGGTTATAGATGGATACATCCGTGTTGTAGGAAGGCACGTGATGGCTTGTGCAGGGCAGGTGAGGCTTCAACTGAAATCTGATGATACACCCTCGGCACGAGAGGCCTTAGTTGGAACATCATGACCCTCCTTGAACGTATGATGGCTTAAAGTGGGTCTACGAATCGGTCCCTATGAAACTGGGCTGCACATGCGCACGAGACAGCACATGGAAGATGATGGTAGTGATTGACCATCTATGGCTGCCCCTTGGCATATGAACCTGAACAATGGCGTATAGGTGTATACTGGCATCGGATGGCATTGCCTTATAATTCATTGCTGTACCTGTCCATGTGAGGCTATGCTCTGAGGTGTAAAGCCGCTACTGGCGTTATGAGGATGCACCTGGGCATAACATGATTTTAGATGTCGCCCATTTAAAGAAAGAAAAAAAAAAGCATCAGCTCTCTTAGCTTTGTCAATGCTCATTTATTTTGGGGAGGGCTATTCTCCCCAGTATCATTCAATGCAAAGAGTGGCTTATTTAAAAATGTGCCCCAAAAGCGGGATATTCGAGGTACTCGTTGAGTGCCGCGAAGTGACTGTGCACATGTATTCGATGGTAAGTGCATTGTGCATTATTTGGCAGTGGGAATAAATGTACTTATTTTGGGAATATACACGTTGCTATGGTGATTGGGCTCGTTCCCTTCCGATCAGTTAATGTGTCACTGTTGAATAGCCAATATGACTTTCAGACACATTTTCGTCTGATGATAATTTAATCAATCTATCACCTATGGTTCTTGATATTCATGTTACTGTGCATACAATGAAACAAAATCACATTTTCCATTTATTGCATTAGCCTGCACTGCATTTTCGGAACATGTTTAATAAAATGCCATCAAAAGGGAGGAAAAAAAAGGAGAAATCCAGGCCCCATCTCCTATATGTTCTGTGCCAAGACTCATTTGCTACAGGGCGACATGCCACTTCAGACTCCACTAAATCATGGCGCCTGCCTGGCCCAATATGTGTGAACAACGAAAAGGTGGAGGTCCGCGAATAAATTCCCCGAACAGGATTAGATTTGTGCCCGAGGCAACAGGGAGGATATCAGAGGGGGGACGAGCGGTGGAAGGCTGAACCTTCGCCTGGAATTCATAAACAGCTCGCGAGCAGCTCCGCCAAGGATACACTCGCAGCTGATGCAAATGAGGCCTCGCGCCCGCTCCCTTATTCACTTCCTATTAATGTATTGCCACCCCTTTATTACATTTTTCTTCGCACTGGATGGGGCTCGGGCTCTGTTCCCGCGAGGCGACGGCTGAGGCACAAACTGGGCCTTCAATAAATACTTCAATAAATACTGGCATTTCTTATTGTATCCCTCCATATCACATCAAACATTTCAAAGAAAGCCCTATTAAAACAAAACATAAACGATACTCGGTTAAAGAAACGACAAACAGCAGTTAAAAAGACATCAGGGTCGCAACGAAACATGCATTTCGGAGGGGGTGCTAACTGGTTATGGGCGGGGTCAGTTAAGAAACTGGTCAGGGCAAACTTGGAGTTTCTGCCCCCTCTGTTCTACCCCTAGGGTTGTCTGGCATAGGGCCCAAGTATCAATGTTAAAGCACAATATGCCAGTGAGAATGATCAAGTGATTGGATGTAGAGAAGCTTTGATAGTTTTTATATCTAAAGCCTAGGTATCTGATCAGGCATCACTCTTTAAGCAAAAGCGACCACCATGGGACGGGGGGTATACAGTGTGCCAAAAATCCAACTTCCACATAAGACACAAAACATGCATTCATTTTCTTTATACCAGTATATGGCAGTATATAAAAAAAATCCACCTTGGCTGGGCCCATATAGTTCCATTCTGGCTGCACCAAAATATGCCAATACTCCCATATGTAAACATACTCATGTTTGCTTTGCTCATACTGCCAATAATGATACTATAAGAAAAAATGTCCATGTGGGCTCTGCCAATATCTGGCAATATCCCTACATAAGGACATATGCCTGGTGGTTTTTTGCCATTAAAAATGCCATATCACAATAAGAAACATGTAATGTAATGTAATATGGTATTTGTATAGCACCTTTTCCCATTGTTATGGTCTCAAAGCACTGAAGGTGAACGCCCTTCGAGGACCGAAGTCCGAGGCATGAGAAATTGGTCAGAGGAATTTACTATGCGTGCATGAATTTTAGCCAGTACTCAGATAGGTAAGGTTGGCTAAGTCCCTGCTAGTGACTGATGTAGAGCTGGCCTGTGGATGGGTGTTGTGAAAGCTGTCGGGAGATTATGCAAGTAAAAGAGAAAGATTATGTGTCCAGCTAGACTGATTTCTTATTATGGGACTTAGCTGCAATCAAGTGTCAGAGGTGTTGTGCGATGTGTCTTCAAGTAGCGGATAATTGAAGATGTGTGCGGATGGGTGGCCGTGCCTTTGGAGGGATACAGCTATCTTTCATTGAGATACAGTGTGATACATTCCCATGAGTCAAGGCTGATTACTTGTTTTGTTGGCGGAATGCAGGTTCTGTCCTGCGGGTCAATGGGAGTCTTTTCTGTCCGTGCTCAGTACTTACTTGGATTGACTCATTGATGCCCCAGACTATCTCTTGACTGTCCAAAGTGGTTACACAATGTGAGACCAGACAGACGTGTGATAACACTTATTATGCTTACTTTACAAGAGATGCTAAGTAAAAAATGTCAAGCCACAGGAAGAAATGGCTTGTCTGGCTGCACTAAAATGCCAGTTAGCCACGTAATAGCACATGCCATGCGTACTTTCTGATAGATGCCCAGTAAAAAAAAGTCATGCCACAGTAATACATGACTAGACTTTCTGCACCAAAATGCCATTCTAGCCACATAACACATATCATGCTTACTTTATTATGGATGTCCACTAAAATGGCATGCTTAGCAAACTCCCCCCGTTGCCCAGGCATCCCTTGCATCCGTGGGGGTGGGGGCTGATGTGTCCATTTGATTTTTCTAACCCAGAGAAGCAATGGAACCCTTTCTTGAAACTAGCAGAGTTAAAGTTTTGCTCAGTTTGTGCAAATACATTTTTCTGCACTAACACAGTAAAACTTTAATGACACTTCCTTTCCCTCTCTACCGAACAAAAAGCAAGTATGGAAGCCTTGCCCCTCAACTCATATTTCACGAGGGGTACTTAAGCCCAGTTAGCCCAATGGTGTTGCACGCCTGAAAGACATATGGTAAAGATGAGTAAGGTTAAGGGGATGGAATAGACTTTCGGCTAACAGTGGGGTAATAAGGGTTGCACCCATTTTGAATTCATGGAGTGTAGGGTATTTTGTGTAGATTTGGGGCCTAGCTGTATTTTCTTACCGCCAAAAATAATGGTAATTTGGCATGACTACTCCTTGCATTTAGATTGGGTTTGGCTTTATAGTGGTATACATTTTGTTGGTGGTATTTTGGTGAGCATAATTTCTTTGTTTTATTTGTGGCCCCAACATACAAAACCCCCCTTCTTTTGTTTAGACTGTTCGTGTGATCTCTAGAGGCCTCGGACCTACATTATTCAGAAACACCACATTTTCATATAGAGTGCCACCTATGGCTGTTATCACTGATTTATCTACACCAGTGAACTATGTTTCCATAAAGTATTCACAATAACATGTGGTATTATCACTAATTTATTTACATTAGTGAGATTATGTTTCCATAGGCCTCTTTTTGCTGATTCATGTACGCTCAGCAAGAACTATTGTATTATATTCCACTCAGAAATCACACACACATACACTGAGTGGAATCACACACACAGTATTTATAATTGCTAAGTCTTACTTTTAGACAACTTATTCTTTTTGTTGTTTTATCTATATGGGAAAAATGACAAATGCACTACCTCAAAATCTTCCCCATATCACAAGTGCTATTCCACATGCACTGAGAAAAGAGAAAGACAAAAACACACTACACGTCTGCCTTCATGTATTTTTGTGTTTTATAAACAGTTGCATTTCAGAACACCATCTTACACTTGTTTTTTTTTACAGAAATAAACAGAAAAATGTACAGCAGCGGAACGAGATTCACTTTGCATCATCTGTATCAAAGAGAAAAAGGAAAACATGCAGCAAGAGAACAATACTCATTTCGCAACATTATAAAGTGTCAATTAAACATAGGGGATTCCTTTTTTTTTTCTACTCTGCCTGCCTGATTTATATTAGGTCATTCGTACAGCAGTCACAATAATCTCCATTCACTTTGATAATTACCAGTTATCTGTAGTTCTCCCACACACGATCTCCCTGGGCTCGTGGCCTCTGATGAATGGACCTGGGGTTTTCTTTTTTAAAGCACACAGCGAGAACATGCAGTTCAATCTGCAATCTGCAGTTCTCAAGCCGGTGCCAAGTGACCAGGAGCCCCCAGTCTCTGAAGGTCAACAGTGCAGCTGGAACGACTCCTCCCAGTAGCCCAGCAAAGGCGACCTCACAGCAGCTCTGCAAAATTGAACTAACTATAATTCTGTTAGAGCTCGTCCAGCAAAACTCTGTTGCTTACGCAGCCTGTCTTCAGATATACTTCCCTCCAATCATATTAACAGAAAGTGTATTAGGTTGCCACCCCTGTTTCACAAACAATGGGATCTTCATACTGCAATAACTGTTTCCGTTTCTTGCTTCCTGCTGCCTTTCCGTCCTTCACATTTCAGTGCAGCCCGAGAAAATCAGAGAAAAAATGCATTTTTAAAAATGACTCTCAGAGCACATCTCTTCTGCCTCTCTTTCCACATGGAGAGCACATTATAATGTTATTTAGTTAGAATTAGTGTTAGTATTTGTTAATTAAGTTAGTCAATTAGATAACTAATGTGGTCTCCTGTGAATGAGGCATTTCAAGTGAGAAAAAAGAAAAAATAATGTCTATTATGCTTTTAAATGTGTAACTTGTCTTCATTTGCATATCCATATGTTACACTGGCAACATCTGGCTGGCTATATGTGCCAAATTATAGCAAAAATGTGATCCCATGCAGTGGCGCTGCACTCCAAAATACAATAAATTATACTACATACCCTCCTTTTTCAGAGAATTTGGCAATGGTCCATGCCACAATTGGAAGAAACTCAACTTGCTCCTTTTCTTAAAATGCATGCGTATTGGGATATCTTTCCTTCCCTGTTGTAGCTAATATCATGAGCAACATCTTCACCTTTACAGACAAAACAATTAACCATCCTCCCATTATGAGCACCATAACAGCTAAACCCATCATAGAACGTTCCCCCCAGGTTCCCCAATTAAACTTTTCCACTTTTATTATACCCAGGTTACTGACTGTGATATTGTTTTTTCTTAAATTCATTTTCACTACATGCTTTTCTTTATGATTCAATAAGAACTCCACATCCGGGTCTATTGGAAATGTATTCCTTTGAAAAAAATCAATATTTTCTACTTGGGTTTCCCAAATATCGTTTGTAATGTGAAATAATGTTAAACCTCCAATTGAAACAATTGTATCCTTCGGGAACCTGTAAGTAAAACACATTATATTTCACCAGTTTGACGACAAATGTTCCATGATTTAAATGAGCCACTGTTAGATTATTCATACAGGTGCTGACCAACCATTTACCTTTGACCATTTTAGCTTGTGCCAACTCTTACCCCCATATTGCTAATAACTTCTTCACACCCTCCTGATATACTTGGGTCACATTTCAAACCACAAATAGCATCTGTAGCATCAGGAACAAACGGTTTACCCGGACACATGTAATTTTGTTCTTTACATTTTACACAGGTTTCCAAATTTGGGATCAAGTAACCCTCAGGCTCCCATGACTGAAATGCCACCACTTCTGCAGTCTTGATCTTAATAAACTTATCTTCTTGCCAAAATCCCACATTGTGCACCCACTTAGTTTGATAAATAAGTTCAGGAGCTATGTATGGGATGCATAATAAAATCCCTATTTCCAACCTTTCCAAATCCACATATAAGGGCATTGCACTGCCCATTTCAAATGCAATTTTCACTTGTACCATATCAATCTCCCTTCTGGTCAACCTTTATATCATTTGATGAATAATATCCTGTGAAATGAAGTAAAATGGTATATGTCCTCGAATCAATTGTGAAATTGCAGTTTGAACTTCTGTCATGTAATTCGCCAACCATCTATCAACAGAATTCATTACATTCAAAATTTCATTCAATATTCGGTCATGCTTAATAATCAACTTAGTCGTCCGTTGAATTATATCCACTTGTTCATTCAACACAATTGCAGTTTCATTTATAAACCTTATTTGTTCATCCAATCCGCCTCTAATTCCTTCTCCCTACTGAAATGGCATTGGCTGTTACATCGTGGTACCTATTATGGCTCCAATTATAGACATCACCAATGAGACTGCAAGTATTACTGCTCCTCTTTTTCCTCTCCTTTTCTTTATGTCTGCTGAATTCACAAATGTTTTCTCCAATTGCATCAACATATCTCTTATTGACTGCTTAGCGTCCTTTTTTCTAAGTTCCAGCCACTCCTTAGTTTGCTCAGCTTTAATTTCAGTATTGTTAAAATGTATTTCCATCCGAGTATCAGGATTCAAGGGTATATAAATGTTCTGGAAAATCATCCTTCTATCACTCATGATGAATCCTGGTGCTTATTCTACCGCAATACCAGATGCTGGTCCAGGCTCAATGACAACCTGTGCTTCTAAAGTTTTGAAGTTCCCTCCGAATGTCATCATAATTATCCATATTGTTGGCGTCATCATCAATGCTGCTTGCTTTGTAGCCTTGGTCTTCGCCCCCTTCCGGGGCTTCTCCGGAATCCATCCGCGTGGACTCCAGGACTCCATCTTCGCCCATGTCCTCCAGTCCCGTGACCTCCAAGTCAAAATGCGTTAATCAATAATCTAAATTAAATAGAAAAAAAAACAAATTAAGTACATAGCACAATACTACCTTCACCCTTTTACCAAAAATAAAATTACATATGTATCCATGCACTTCATAAATCATTTCGCCCTCTTCCTCTCGCCTTCTGAAATTAAGCACATGTTAGAGAGAAAACAAACATGCATAAAATAGCATTCAACATTTAACACATTTTAATTTTGTAAAATAACTCCATTAGTTTCAGCCCCCATTTTTTTTATATACATATATATGTCACAGTATTTGTGTTCCATTACAAAAATCAATAACCCCTATTTTATTTCTCTGCCGTTGCCCTTTGACTAAACTCATTTATTTTCTTTCATGTATTCAAGTGGCTTTATCTGTTTCTACACGCTCAAGTCTTCTTAACTCATGTTTGGGGTGCCATGGTTTAATTTGGTTTACATGAACAAATTGTTCTGTTACTGTTCCACCCTCAGTTTTCAAAATGTTGTACACTACGGGAGATATCTTATCTATAATTCGAAATGGCCCCTGCCAGACTGCCAGACATTTTGAATTTTTCTGTTTACCTTTTCCAAAATGAAATTTATACACCTGATCGCCCACACAATACTCTTTCACTGATGTCTGTTTATCATAATATGACTTTGTACTGTCAGCAGCTCTTTCTAGATTTCACTGTACAAAAGCAAATGCATGTTGTAAATGCTTCCTCAGCTCATCCATGTATTCATGAACTGTAGATGCACTTACAAGTGTCTGCTCATGTGTTCTGTATAGTAGTTGTTACGGTAAAACCATTTTCCTACCTGTCAAAACTTCATGGGGACTAATACCTGTTGCTTTGGCAGGAGTTGATCTAAATGCCATTAGCACCAAAGGTAAACGTAAATCCCAGCTGGAACCTACTTCTGCCACAAACTTCTTTAATATGTCCACAACAGACCTATTACAGCGTTCAACTTCCCCAGAAGAAGCAGCTCGATATGCAATGTATAATTTTCTTTTCACTCCCAGTATTTGCCATACCTTACTCATTAGAGCGCTTGTGAAATGACTTCCCCTGTCTGATTCTATTCTTTGTGGTAACCCAAATCTTGAAAACACACGATTCACCAGTAATGTAGCTGCTGTTTACGCACTACAATCTGGTGCAGGAATACACTCAATCCATTTTGACCTCAAACACACCACATTCAAAATATAACGGGTTCCCCTGGTCGACCTCTTTACAAGCCCTACATAGTCTATTTGCAAATCTGACCATGGAAAAGTTAAGCTTCTTTTCATTAATGGGGCTCTATGCAATGGTGAAGCGGGTTTAAATTGGGCACATACTAGACATCCTCTAGTATATAATTCCACATCCTGGACATATGTGGCCAGTAAGCATAATCCTTTAGTATCTCCAATGTTTTTGGGAACCTCTGTGGCCTGCAGTTATCGCATCTTGTGCATGGTTCAGCATTAGCCCTCTGAATGAAAGGGGCACCACCCACTGTATTTGTCCTGTTATGGACTCTCTAATCATGAGCCCATCCTGTAGTCTAATTCATTTTTTTATTCTTTAATAGTACTCTTAACTCTTCTTCTCCCACACAATCATTTTCTGTTAAAGGGTTTTGTTCAGGGTCTATCAAATGATTATAATATATTCCCAAAATTGGATCATCCTTTTCTGCCTTAATCAGATCTTGATATGGTGTATCATAACTCCACTGTACCACTAGTTGTTCCATCTCCTTTGGTGCTTGAGAGCGTGTTACTGCATCAATTTGTATTTCACCCAGTAAGTGTTCAATAGGTAGCAATTCTCCCATTACAGCCCCAATTTTAGCCAGGTGATCTGCCTTATCATTTCCCTCCATATCCTCTCCTGGAGTTTTTAAATGCCCACAAATTTTCCTCCAGTATATTGTTAAATCATTCCCTGACACCAATTTGTCTATGACTTGTATCATTTTTCCATGTTTAAGTTGCTTTTTGTTGTATGTAATCATGCCTCTCGCTTTCCAGCCAGGTAAATATTCCACAAAGCTATTTTGTGCATAGTCAGAATCAGTCACCAGGACAATTTCACTAAATTTATTATCAACTGCAGTATCAATTGCTTTATAAATGGCTGCCAATTCCGCTACTTGACTGCTCCTAGCTCCAATTTTCATCCCTATACTGGGGACGCCTTCACATTTCAACCAGGCATTTCCTATTCCTTACACTAATTGTTTATTACTGTCATTTTCAATGTGAAAAGCACAACCATCAACATATACAGTTGGCAAATCCTTGCATGTCTTTTCATCAAAAGCTTTGTGTCGTGATTGCTCAAAATCCTGTAAACTAGATTCCACTTCTACTTCGTTTGATACGTGTTCAGCTGCACAGTCATGTAGATCTGCTAAACCTTGAGCAACTGTTTTTTTTTTTTATTTTGGCCATATCTCACTTCTACAGGAAAACCCTGCAATGTCAGTGTCCATGAAGTGATTCTGGACTTTGCTAGATTACCTGACCTAATTCTTTTACTCTCTAAAAACTGCAAAGGTTGATGATTTGTCTCAATAATCACCTTTTCTCCCTGAACAATGGGGCGGAAATGTTGTAGCGCCCACACAGTGGTCAATAGGGCCTTTTCACATTAATTGAGTTTAATTTCAACTTGAGAAAACACCTTACTTGCATAGGCAATGGTTTTGTGATTCAAATCATGTTTTTGTGATAACACTGCTGACATACAATGTTCAGAGAAACCTCTTTCTATAAAGAAATCCCTATCCTTTATGGGGTATGCTAAACATGGTGCCTTTACAAGACATTCCTTTAATTTAGCCACTGCCTCAGACTGCTCTTTTTCCACCTTCCAGGGTGTATTCAGCTTTAGCAGTTTAGTCAATGGTTGAGTAATTTCAGCATAATTTTCAATGAACTTCCTGCTATAGCCTGTCCTTCCTAATAAACTTTTTACCCCTTTCACATTTTTAGGGTCTCTTAGTTTTTGTATGGCTTCTATGTTCTTCTTTTGTGGGTTTAGTCCATGTTCAGTCACTTCATGGCCTAGAAAATTCACTTTTTTCTTGCATCATGGTGCTTTTTGTAAAGATGCATTGGCGCCTGCTTTCTGCAATTGGCCAAGAACATGTCTTATTTCATCAAAGTGGTTTTTCAAGCTATCATTCTTTATCAGGACATCATCCACATAAACTATGGTACCTCTTTTTGCTGCACCAGGCATGGCCTTTCTCAAAAATATTCCAAATTCACTCCCACTATTGACATACCCAAATGGAACTCTAACCCATGCGTATTGAGTCTTATCAAATGAAAATTAAAATAAATTCTGAATCTCCTCTCCCAATGGCACGCACCAATATTCAGAGGTGAGATCTAACGTGATAAACACTTTTGAACCAAGTACCTGATCTAGGCCTTGATCAATGAATGGCAGTGGCCATCTGGATACTGGCACTCTTTTAATTAACTCCCTCAAATCTGCACATAGCTGCCATTGACCATTTGGCTTCAACACACCTAAAATAGATGTGTTGGATGTGCTATGAATACGCCTGATAATTCCCTGAGACTCCAAATTTTTAATAATCTCTGCCAATGACTGTAAAGATGCCAGTGGTAATCTATACTGGCGCACAAATACTGGGCTTCTACTACACCCTTCCGGTAGCGTGGCCACATGTAAATCAGTTAAACCGCAATCATAAGCATCTTTTGCAAATACATCTTTAAACTCCAAAAATATCTTCCTCAGTTCATTTCTATCCTCATCGCTGTCACATGCATCCGCTGATAAAATCTGCTCCTCAACCATTTTGGAAAATTCTGGAAAATCTTCCAGTAGATGAATCTCTGTGCTTTCCTCTAACTGTGTGGCTGTGTCTCTCTGTAAAGCTGCCACTTTTAAATATTTTGGCATATCAGCTTCCACTTCAATGGGCTGATTTTGTGTTTCATTTTCATTTAAGTTAAATGTTATGCAATCCTCTTGATGACAGCACACTGTCTCATTTGAATCATAAGGGTACACAGAATGCATTCTAAATATTCCTTGGGGCTGAGAGTCCAGGTATTCTGGCAACTCATCCTTGGCATCCACATATTTTTCAGGGATATTTCCGATCATCATGTTATTTAGATCTGCGGTATAATGTGATTTTTGTATGGCCATTCCTAATGAGGAGTTTTCCTCTAAATGAATATCTTGACAACCTTTATTATTCACCATAATTTTTACAGACCCTTCACTAATGTCTATCAATGGAATGTATTCATAATCCAGGCCTTGCTGTTTTATGGATTCATTTAAGCACACACATGCATCAGAATCTTTCATCTGCTGTCCATTTTTTGCATTTCAGTGTTATTGCAACCTGTTTGGTGAATGCAGGGATAATAGTATCCTTCCTCAGCTGTAATTCAATTGCATATGGGACCAGCTGTGTACAATGATACGCTCTTCTTTTATCTTCAAATTCAGGTGCTGGCCCACCTAGGCGTAACCATATTTTTTGATTAAGGAAATCTAACACCATGCACATTCTGTGCATTATATCATTGCCCATGTAAAAGTCATGTTGTGTCCCACTCACTATCCAAACATTATGGTGAATTGTTTTTTGTCCAATACCAATTTTCAGCATGCATCTGCCTGCAATTCGGTTTTCAAAGTCTGGACTGTCCAAACCAGAGACATATTGGTTTTTAATTCTAAATTTCGGGATCTCCTCCCTCTCCATTATTTTTTGCAACAGTCTCTCATTAATGAAACTCCTTTCCTGTTCAAGTGCTAAATTGGCTTTTGTCGTTTTAGAATAATCATTTATACCAATGTGAACCCATGGTTGCTCATCTTCCCTGTGTATTTCAGCAAGAGTGGTGATGTGTTTTTCTGAATCTGCTTTAGGAGCAGTATTCTGTTTACATGTCTTCTCTTTTAAATAAAAACGTAATGTGTGCTCATTTATGGCAGTTTGCCATTTTTTCCTTGGGTCCAAGCATATTTGTACAGGTAGTTTTTCATTTTCACTCTGCATTTTGTCTTGACACATTAATATAACAGTGACGCTAGGGATGCAGCTATTCTGGAGATGTACCTCCACTGCATCATTTGTTTTGGCAACGGTGTGACATTCATTTATATTGCTGTTTTGTGATTTTAGTTTCTTCTCAATGGTTTTTTGGTTAAGGACCACAGTACTCCATTCACCCCATCTATGAGAGGAGACAATCTTTTCAGACAATCTGTTCCCATCAGAAATGGAATTTCAAAAATGGATGTGACCAATACCTCCTGTTTTATTCTGTGTTTACCTATCTTTATGTCAACCTCGGTGACACCTATAATAGGCACCTCCTCCCCGTTAAAATAATGCACTGGACCATGATTTTCCTTCACTGTGATCTGATGCTGTGGGGATCTCCCTTCATTGATACTCTTTACCAATTCTTTAGACATAATTGTGGCCTGTGCGCCAGTGTCAATCATTGCAAAAGTATTGCATCTTTCTTCTACAGTGATGGGAACATAATACCTGTCTTCAAATTCCTCTAACACACATAAGAAGTGCAAATTCCTACTGATTTCAGGGCTCACCTTTCTCAGGCCTTTTTCACTTTTGGCGAAGCACATTGGTAAATGGAATGACATGTTTCCCTCCTTTTTGCCCATTTCTGCGTGGGAGACTTTATTCATTTCTCCATGTTCAGAGGTTTTTTGGAGTGTGGCCACTGTTCGCCCATCCATACAGGTATCATCAGAGGTCACATTACAATCCTCCAACTGAACATGTGTAACAACATCATTTGGCAACTTGTCATTGTCTAACCCTGTGCATTTGTCATTATTTAGTATGGTACCAGTCCTTTTAACTTCTTCAAAAATATGTGGCTCAAAGAATTCTTCAGGTGATTGACCTGTACCCTCCTTTTGAGTATTCCTTTTTTCTGCCTGTGTTTTGGTCATTGTTTGATTGCCCTAGGAAGGAATTATAGCATCCCCACGTACTCCCTGTTCACTGCTATTCCCCAGGCATGAGTAATTTTTCTTAAATCTGTCTCTTTGTTCTTTTGGAATTCCAGGTTTTCCTTTTCATTTGTACAAATCTCCAATGTTTGATTTAGCTCTAGGTTAAACCGTACCTCTCTTTTAGATGTATTTGCAATTTCTGTCACATGTTCATTTACTGGTACTTTCACTTTTAAATCATTAGGCATCTCAGAGTCATTATGCATAATTACTTCAGAGCAATCTGTCTTTTTGGCACTGCAGGTATTATAAGTACATAGTCACTTTTCAGAAACCACCCAGTCATTGCTATGGCTTTCTGCCCCCTCCTTTGATGACTGTTTTTGTGCTGTACAGAGCTTTCCTATTTGCTCAGCTAACATTTTCACTTGGGCCTCGAGACACTGGAATCTTTCCATCTCTCTAGAATCCTCTCTCTGTGGCCTAGATCGGTATTGGTTGTTTTCCCCCTGATTGGATCTATTCTGGTGAATGATTTCTATTGGGGTTGTTCCTGAACTCTTGATTCATATGTGGAGGGGATTGGGATGCACCCATCCTTTGGTTGTAATCCCCTGGTGGGGAATCATTGTACTGACGTGGAGCATAATTCATATTCTGCCTCATGTCCTGTCTCTCATGTTGTGGGTATTGACCCCTATGTTGATTCCCATTATCAGCAAATTGATCCACATATCGGGGTCTATCTTGATTACCATATATCATGGTATTGGGATCAAATCTGCTCTGTGTCCCCAATGTCTGGTAGGGACCATCATTTCTTTGATCCTGATTTTGTCTCTGGTTATTGTTCATACCTGACATATCAGGCTGATAGCTTGCCCGGGGCCTATCTCATAAGTAGCTAGGGCTGATGTAGCTTTCCCTATTACTAGGATCATGTGATTGAAACATTGGTACAGGAAGTGATGACCTTTGTTGATTACCCCTTTGTTCAGGTATCAAGTTATTTTTACCTGGACTTTGAGCAGACTCAAGGGACATTTTGGCTGACCTGATTTCCATCACTGTTGTTGAGGGTTCTTTAGATATTGGTCTAGTGTCTTTCATTGTATCACTTTCTCTACCCTGACAATAGAGTACTTCATATAGTTTTGTGCTTTGGTGCACAATCCACTCAAGGGACCTGTCACACTCAAATTCACGGACCAGTTGTGATATAATGTCTTTCTGTAGCCCATAGAAGTAGGCAGTTTTAAACTCATTAGAATTGGGGTCAAAAGATACATCAAAGCGAGAAAATGCTCTTTTTAAGTCTTGTAAAAACTGTCAAGGGGATGTATTAGGCCCAGCAGTGATTGTGTAAGCAACTTTATTTGCCTCCTGCAATGACTGGAAAGTAGAAAAATGACGCCTAATCTCTTTTTCAAACTCTGCCCATGTCTTATTCTGCTGCTCATTCAATCCCCTTATGATACTGGCCGTGGAGCATCTAAAGTTAAATGAAAATACTGCCTGTATTGTTCCTTAGGTATCTGGAGGGCTTTAAAAATGTCATGAACTGCTTCTAAGTTAGCCTCTATGCACTATTCCCCTCCCTTTTTAAATGGTTTGATAAGGGCTTTGATGGATTTCATTATCTTTATGGGGCTACTTGTTGCAATGCATGTAATTGCAATACTTGGTGATTCAACCCTGGTTCCAGGTGTATGGGATTGGTGGCGGCCCCCACTGGGAGTATCAAATACCCCAAGGGCGCTGCAACCAAGTTCAGTCACCGGCCCAGTCACTGGGGCACTAGCTCTTTGGATAGAAATAGAATTAACCTCAACTCCATTGAATGTGGTGCCCTGCCATCTATCCTGGGACCTGGGAATGCACATTTGTTGTTCCAAATCCTTACACTTCTTAAGGAGCCTGTCTGCCTCATTTTGCAAGTAATTGTTTTCATCACTCATTTTATTAATTACCTCCTGCAAGTCGCACATTTGCATTTGGCATTCATTGAATTCGTTGTTTCTCTTGTCTCTTTCTTGAAGCATTTTAACCATTTCCTGTTCTGCATTTTGGAGATCACTTTCTTTTTCAAAATGTTCTTTTTGTAAGACCTGAATTTCTGAAACCATATCATCTTTATCTTGTCTAATGTGGTCCACTAATTCTTTTAAGTGTACCAATTCTTGTTCACTGTCCTCAAATTGTTTCTTGCTTTTGGACAACTGAATATCAAAATCTCTGCATTTTAACTGCATGTCTTTTTGACATCCTTCTAATTCTGCTCTTAACATTTCCTCCTTTTTACTTGCTCCATCTAGGTCAGCTTTTAACCTGTTAATCAGCTCAGTATCATTTTCTTGTATTCACAGGGACCTATTCAGAATAAACCAGATCTTGGTGCATAGCCGTATCAGACAATCTTTCTCTCCATGTTTATCGGCTTCATTTAACAACCTTAGAAGGTAGACCTGAATTATGCTACCTTCTGCAAAAATATTTTCTAATTTTTCTTTCTGCACTTCACCATGAATGCGGTCATGCCATTCTGTGGCACTGTTCGATGACCACGTCCCATGTCCATATAACTTTTCCTCTAAATATTGGACTAGCTCTGGTAACGTGGCTTCCCATTGAGACATTCTGAAATTCGTTTTTAGTGACACACTGCTCTTATGAAATGGGTTCCCTTTAATGTACAGATGGCAGTGTGAGACACACTTGCCATGCCCAGTAGGTGCTCTATGATCACTTTCCCGGCCTGTAACACACCATAATTATGTAGGGTATTTTGTGTAGATTTGTGGCATTGCAGTATTTTCTTACCACCAAAAATAATGGTAATTTGGCAATGACTACTCCTTGCATTTAGATTGGGTTTGGCTTTATAGTGGTATACATTTTGTTGGTGGTATTTTGGTGAGCATAATTTCTTTGTTTTATTTGTGGTCCCACCATACAAACCCCCCCTTCTTTTGTTTAGGCTGTTCGTGTGATCTCTAGAGGCGTCGGACCTACATTATTCAGAAACAGCACATTTTCATATAGAGTGCCACCTATGGCTGTTATCACTGATTTATCTACACCAGTGAACTATTTTTCCATAAAGTATTCACAATAATATGTGGTATTATCACTAATTTATTTATATTAGTGAGATTATGTTTACATAGGCCTCTTTTTGTTGATTCATGTATGCTGAGCAAGAACTATTGTATTATATTCCACTCAGAAATCACACACACATATACTGAGTGGAATCACACACACAGCTATTTATAATTGCTAAGTCTTACTTTTAGACAACTTATTCTTTTTGTTGTTTTATCTATAAGGGAGAAATGACAAATGCACTACCTCAAAATCTTCCCCATATCACAAGTGCTATTTCAGATGCACTAAGAAAAGAGAAAGACAAAAACACACTACAAGTCTGCCTTCATGTATTTTTGTGTTTTATAAACCGTTGCATTTCAGAACACCATCTTACCCTTGTTATTTTACAGAAATAAACAGAAAAATGTACAGCAGCAGAACGAGATTCACTTTGCATCATCTGTAACAAAGAGAAAAAGGAAAACATGCAGCAAGAGAACAATACTCATTTTGCAACATTATAAAGTGTCAATTAAACACAGGGAATTCCTTTTGTTTCTACTCTGCCTGCCTGATATATATTAGGTCAGTTGTACAGCAGTCACAATAATCTCCACTCGCTTTGATAATTACCAGTTATCTGCAGTTCCCCCACACACAATCTCCCTTGGCTCATGGCCTCTGATGAATGGACCTGGGGTTTTCTTTTTTAAAGCACACAGCGAGAACATACAGTTCAATCTGCAATCTGCAGTTCTCAAGCCGGTGCCAAGTGACCAGGAGCTCCCAGTCTCTGAAGGTCAACAGTGCAGCTGGAACGACTCCTCCCAGTAGCCCAGCAAAGGCGACCTCACAGCAGCTCCGCAAAATTGAACTAACTATAATTCTGACAGAGCTCGTCCAGCAAAACTCTGTTGCTTACGCAGCCTAACTTCAGATATACTACCCTCCAATCATATTAACAGAAAGTGTATTAGGTTGCCACCCCTGTTTCACAAACAATGGGATCTTCATACTGCAATAACTGTTTCTGTTTCTTGCTTCCTGCTGCCTTTCTGTCCTTCACATTTCAGTGCAGCCCGAGAAAATCAGAGAAAAAATGCACATTTAAAAATGACTCTCAGAACACATCTCTTCTGCCTCTCTTTCCACATGGAGAGCACATTATAATGTTATTTAGTTAGAATTAGTGTTAGTATTTGTTAATTAAGTTAGTCAATTAAATAACTAATGTGGTCTCCTGTGAATGAGGCATTGCAAGTGAGAAAAGAGAAAAAAAAATCTATTATGCTTTTAAATCTGTAACCTGTCTTCATTTGCATATCCATATGTTACACTGGCAACATCTGGCTGGCTATATGTGCCACATTATAGCAAAAATGTGATCCCATGCAGTGGCGCTGCACTCCAAAATACAATAAATTATACTACAGGAGTCATGAATACATTTTTTTTAAAGGCTAGATGGCTTGAGATACAATTAAACAAACACATTAATTTCTGTGGAGATGGTTTGCGGTGAGATGGCTCTCATTAGGTTGTCAGAGACGCAAAGGGGTGCTGTGGCTCCAATTCGGTCCATTGTGCAGGGGTAGACATTACCTCAATCCTGTAATTGGGCCAATTGTGTCTCAGAACCAGGTGCGTGCCAGAAAGAAAACAGTTTCACATGGATCGTTTGTGACACTGTGTATTATCAGCACACTCACAGCTACCTTTGCACGTTTGTGTGCACACACCTGATTATCATTAAACGTGCTTGGTGCAAGGTGGTCTGCATGTGTACTACTCCTAGCAATGGGCATTAAAAGTATTTGTTTAACCTGATGTGCATAAATGAAAACTAGAAACCCATGTTTAACAACATAGGATGGTTGGCAACAGATGCATTCTTAGACCTTTGTGCAGGCATCACACACATATTTTCATCAAAATCCTAAACACTCAGATCGTCTGCCACTAGCCATGGTCACCTTTTATGATCCATGAAATCCTCTAGGATTAATCGCCAGATGGCAGAATTCAAAAATAACCTGTCAGATCTTGCATATTAATCAGCATCTATTGCCCTCGATCACATTCCTGGACATTTCTATGCCCCTTACTGAATTACTGTATGCACAGAAGCTGTTACCATCCCTGCATGTCTAGGATTTCTGCGTGCACATCATAGATCTTCATATCAGGATGTATTCACCTGCCATACTGCACCCTCCGTACATTCATCAAAACATACCACTATTCTACTTTCTCTCTACATCGCCCAGTACATGTATTGCTGTTTCAACATGTGCCCGCCACAACCACAGCCACTTTTTGAGACAGTTGACACATCAGTACAGTCCCTTCAATTAGTCACTACTGCTTAACCCTGTAATACACCTATACAGCAGGAGAGTGTGGGTGATTTGAGCAGTGGCAGGCATGACCTGGAAGGACTTCAGAATACTATTTACTTTCAGAGGCATAGGCAGGGTAGAACCTGAGTGGGCATGGCCCAGCCAACGTCTGTCAAGCACACTCTGCAGCGCTGTGTGGGCCTTTACATATGACACTGTGCAGGCTGAGCAAAAGGGGTCACTTTCAGGCACATTTGCGCATGTTGGGAAGCAGGAAGCTCTCCCTCCTTCCTGGTTACTGTCTGTGGTGTAGTGCGGGAGTCAGAGGCATACTGAACAGCTGCGGAGGCGCATAATGCTGAGTCCAAAGGCAAACAAGTAAGGACAAAAACATTTTTGTTTGTGTGTATTTGTGGGTGTGAGGATTGGACCAGCCAATTGAAATTGAGCAGTCCCCCAAAATACAATACAAACTCCCCAATGAGAGTCAATAACGGACACACCCCGATAGGGAATGAGACCAGGACCAAATGCGGGTGAAGTTAAGAGATAAAGTTTATCGAAATCAAATAGGGCACAAAGAGAACTCTGCATACTCCGAGAGCGCTCTGCCAAACCTTGCACTGTCATTGGATTAAGAAGGGTTACAGCGTCATTAGTGACTAAACATATACAGTACAAAAGTTACATTTCAATTGGTGGTGCCGCAGGTCCATATATCTCCTTATGGGCCGCTTGCATGCAATTGAATGGCTGTTTGGAGGGAAGGCGGACATTACGTGCATCAGCTGGGCTGGTCAGTGCGAGGCAAAGGTCATGTGGTTCTGGGTGAGGTGATTGATGCTAGCTCTCTAATCTAAACACTACTTCAAAGTATAAAATAAATGACAATCAGTTGCATTTCGATAGTTGGGAAGAAGACCATATATTTCACATTTTGTATTTTATACGTTATTCACTGGTCAGGTGGGAGGTGTGGGGGTCATCTCTGTCAGGGGTCATGGGGGTGAGCGCTCGGTGCGGACCCAATGGAAGGATGAAAGGATACATTTGTTGCACTAAGACATCCGTGAGAAATGAGCCTTTGGCAGCACAGTCATGAGGCGGAAAAAGGTAGGGGCCTGTGTGCTCGCCATGCGCGGCACTGCTATGGGGAGAGAAAGACCTGTAGTTACCATAATGTGGCCTCATTTAGATTATGGAGTTAAAGGTACACAGAATGGGGTTTGAACAAGTTGTGCATGTCCTCCTCTGTACAGGATACTTGGGGGGGGGGGTTATGACTAGGACTGTACTATAATATATGTATATAGTTACAGAGGTCTGATGATGTTCAAGCTACAAAGGAATTGTTCTGGTTACATCTGCCTTGTGGGCCATACATGTTGCATCATGACATAACTCTTCTGACATCTAACATCTTGCATATATATATATAGTAGCGTCCATGTAGTTATAGTTAAGTTGGTGTTTCCATAGGAAGAGCATTTTTTGGGTGGCTTATAACTTCGCTCCCTCTGGAAGAATCCTCACCTTTGCAAAAAATGTATATGGCCCACTCTGAATTTTTTTGCAAAGTTTGGAGAGGTTTGGTCCAGGGGGGGCAAAGTTATAGCGGGGGTCCCAAAGCTTTTGTTTTTTCCCATAGACATAATGGGAAAAAACTTTGCGCACGCCTACAGCCCAAACTGCTGGACAGATTTACACCAAATTTGTGGCAGGAGCGGGGGCTAGGTTTGGTGCAAATCCGTCCAGTAGTTCGCGGACGGACTTCCCTGTTCGCTCTGTGGACAGTGCCCTGATTGGCCGAGCGGCTTGCGCGATGTCCGTGGACATCTGACGTGTTTGCTGATTGGACGGCGTGGGGCGTGGAGCGCGTCAGATTTTTGGTGGCGCCCGCCATCTTGCATTCGCGGACGATCGAGGACAGCAAGGTGAAACTTGGTTTAAAAATTGTATTTAGTGGAGTGTGTTGGTGTGTAAGAGTGTTTGGGGAGGGTGGGGGAGTATGAGATAGGTGCAATGTTGGTGCAATGTTGTATTTTTTTTATGTGCTAGACACTTTTGTTGTGTTCGATTTGTCTGCGGACAACACGGCTGTTCTAAAATGTTCGTAAATAAACAGAATGGAATCGGTGTCAAGTTGAAAGTGTTCTAAGAAGACGCGTGGTGTCCTGAAGACGTTGTCTGTATTGTTCGTTGTCAAGGTGAAAGTGTTCTAAGAACACTTGCGGTGTCCTGAAATGTTCGTACATAAAGAAAATGGGGGTGTCCTGATGAAGTTGAATGTGTTCTAGGAACTTCCTTTTGTCCGCGGGCATTAAAACGGTTCAAATGCTTGAACCTATGGGTGTGATATGCTGCGTGGTTGTGTCTAGGGTATAGAATGTTGGGTGTATGGCCATTTGGCCATGCACCCAAGACTCTATCCCCTGGCCACAACCACCGCAGCATATCAGACTCATATGCCATGCACGCAAGAGTCTATGGACTGGCCACAAGCACCGCAGCATATCACATTCATAGTGGCTTATAACTTTGGGTCGAAAACAAATTTATAAGGAACAATGTTATAAGCCAGTATGGGTGTGATATGCTGTGATGGTTGTATTTATCATGTTATACTTACTATTTGGTTTAGTAATGGAGTCCATGTTTTTCTTGTTCATTTCTGTGATAAAAGAAAATAGCATGTTAGTATTAGTATTTTATAAAGACTTATTACATTGTACAATCACAATTTTTTCTTTTTTTTGACCCTCATATTTAGTAGATGACAAACCAGAGTACTGTGCAATTTGCTCAGTTTCTGTGTTTGTTGCTAAAATCATTGGGTCTGTGGGAGAAAAATAATCCATGTTGGATTAAAAAAAAACCTTTTTCTGTTATGCTACAGTTTATTTTTTTTTGTTTTCAGTGTTTACTTGTTGTTTCTGGCTAATGCTTTATACATTGGATTGTTCCAGTTTTTGGGAGCAGTAAGATGTTAGGTATTTGTTTGGATATTGCAAAATTTTGGAGCAGTTAGATACCAGTAGGCGTATTCTAACTGTTTATTTTTTTATATAATTTTGTGGTATTGCTTTATCTATTTGGATATTTCTAAATTTTGGGACAGTTAGATACCAATTGGCGTATTCTAACTGTCTATTTTTTGCTCTTATTTGGATATTTCTAAAGTTTGGGACAGTTAGATACCAATTGGCGTATTCTAACTGTCTATTTTTTGCTCTATTTGAGTGGTATTAATTTATCTGATTAGTTGTTGTAGCATCTTTGGGCAGTTAGATAGCTTTTGGAATATTGTGCCAGTTTATATTTTTTTTACTACAAGTGTACTTAAGGTTTAAGTACAGTTTAGTTATCAAATTTTGGTTTTAAGAACATTAAATAAGCGTTTGTAAGATTTGCTGGTAATCTCTGCTTTAGAGTAACGGTACTATTATTACATTCAAACCATCCACATTTCTTTTTTATATATGCAGTGCAGTGCCCTGAGTTGGTTGTGGCTCCTGCGTGGTAGATTATACCTATTGTTGTGAAGGTTTTCCTACCAAGTGATATTTGACCATGTGTGAATCCAGTCAGCTTGCAGTTCTTTTTGTTACCATCTGCATTGTAACGTAGAAGCATTAGTATTACGTATTTACTATGTGTTTGTATTACTAACGTGGAGCGATTATCTGAATTGCAGCTCGAACATAATCTACCGTGGTTTGCATTTTGTACAAGTTGCTGAAATGGAACGGATTCACAATTAGGTATTGATATATACACAAAGCGCTCATTGGGGATTTGTTCATGTGTCACATTGTTGCAGAGAGTGCATGTATGTTTCCACATGTATGAAATCTGGAAGATTTCATTTATAGGTATGTTTTTGTTTTCCAGTACTAATAGTAAGTACATTAGAAATTCTTGTGGATCTTCCTGTGAGTTTAAAGTGAATTTCACCATTCCAGCACAGTAGTCCAATTGTTGTCTTATTCCATAAACACTGTACGTGTTGTCAGGATTATTTGCTGCATTACTGTGAAGTACTAACATTTGAAAACACAATGGGTCTGTACTGTGTAAGTAAATGCTGTCAACAATTGGTGGTAATTGAAATAGAATATTCATTGATACATTTGCGTATCAACTTACACCAACTATATTTGAGAGTTTAAATGGACCAGGTAGTTCTGTATCTGATGGCTTTTTTTGGAGTGTGTCTTCCTTCTTTGAAGAAGTACCTGGTTTACTTTCCCTAATTGATTCTTTTTTGCTTGTGGCACTTGATGAAGTATTACTTTCTTTTACTCTCTTTGGAGGATTTGGAGTGACATCCTGTTGCTTTTCTGTTTGATTTATTTTTCTTTTATAATGTTTTACTTTTTGTGGAACAGAATATGTGTTTAGATGGTGAGTGTATAGTGAACGAAGTCTACTGTATTCTAAAATGAAAGGAATATCAGCGTTTATTTTACTTGCATCAAAGTTGATTAGAAATAGACCCTCAAGTGTACATAAGCGTGATAGTGCTACGTAGCTCATTCCTTCTTTAAAGACTGTGTTACCAATGTCTATCATTGCTTTGTCTAGGGTAAGGCCTTGTGATTTATGAATGGTGACTGCGTATGTAAGAGTTAGAGAAAATTGTTCTCTGAGTACATACATGTGTTTGAAGAGAAGGAATCGAGCTGTTGAGCATCCTATTCTTTTTACTTCTGAAAGTTAGTCAAAGAGAATATTGACAAACTGAATTTTGTTGTCACGTAGGTATGTTTGAAAGCCAACAACTGTACCCAGTGCTCCATTAACTAGCCCTTGGTCCACGTCAAGGTTACGTTTCAGCACTACTCTGCAATTTAAGGATCATTTTAATATCTTTTCCAAGCCTGCTGTGTTTGAGATGGATTTTTCTAAACTATTTAGTCTTGTTGTGGCTTGGTCACACATGGATAGTGTCATTCCATGTACATCTAGTTTGACTGTGGCGCTAATTTCCATTATTGGTTGCATTTCTTTACTTAACATTATTTCATTGAATTTGAAACAGCTTGCAAGAGTTGGCATTAAGGCCATACAATTGACATTTTTGTGGGCTAATTGTTCCATAACATCTGTAGCACATGCATTATCACCATAAAGTGCATGAATGTGCCGGGTTTTCAATATTGCTTCTGCTTCTTTAGAAAGTATACCAACTCTGATACTTTTTAGGATGTTGGCATAAGTGAGATCTGCAGATTGGCGCATGTTTTCTGTTAATTTTCTATATTAGAAATGTTGCCAAAGGTTGACATTTCCATCCAATGCTGCCAACAGTTTCACGCCAGAGTTTGTGTCCTAATGTTTTAAAAATAGGCTCACCTTTTTCAGGTGTCAATTGAAGAAGCTCTCCGAAAACAATAATGTGTTTTCCTGCAAAGAGCTCTTCATAGTTTGTTTTGAGTACTTCTTGTAATATGAGGTGAATCAAAGCCAACATTAGGTTGGACACCATGCTCACTTCATCTATTAGTAGCATTTTCATTTGTTTCACAGCTCTGCGTAGTTCCATTGCAGCTTCTGCAGAAAGTTTGTAATAATCTGATTTGTTTTCGTGTTCTACTGGCAGGAGTAGTAATCAGTGTAAAGTGACATCACCTATGTTGTAGGCAGCTAAACCTGTGGGGGCAGTGACAACAGCTGACAGTTTGTTTTTTTTCAATTGTTGAAGGAACTTACTGATGATTTTGATTAGGAACGTTTTGCCAGAACCAGCTTCACCACTGACATACAATAGTATAGGTTTGTAATTTTGACAGGTGCATTCTTTGTTGTTATCTTGTACACCATGTGCAATTTCTTTTGTTACTTCTTGAAAAATGCTACGTTGCTCATAGTTTAGCTTTGATTGTAGTATAGTTAAGTCTTCTTTTTCTTCATACTGACACATGGTGTTTTCTACTTCTATCATAGCTATTTCTGCCTCATTTGTTATTAGTGGGTCTCCCAGTGGTTCTTGGCTTCCCGTGATAGAAGGTTGACTACTGTCAGGAGTGTCCTTATCTAGTTGGGCCTGGAGTTTTTGTTCGTGTTGCTGTTCATTGTGCAACATTTTTTTGTACTGTGCAAAGTTTACATCAGTTATACTGCTTTCATTTGCTTTGAAAGCGTCTTCATATGAATCATAGTTATCTAGTATTTCTTCTTCTTTTCTCCATGGTTTAAAGAGTTGTAGCAGGGACATGTAATATACTTATTTATGTTGAGGAGTATTTAATGATAATTTGATATGATTAATTAAATTTGGTTTGGTGAGTTTTACTAAGCTGCCTTCACAGTTTGTCACTTTGTATTTATGGTTTTGTTCATCAGGTTTTATATTATTTTTGTATGTGTAGTTTTGGGCTATGTTGTATAGGCTCATGGTTTCCAAAGTGGTACTCCTGTTTTGGGTAGTATGTGTCTAATACATTGTTTTTTAAAATGTCTTGGCTGTTGGGATCTTGTTTGGCTATTGTTTCTATATCTTCGTATGATTTTAGAACTCTTTTTCTAGATTTAGCTGGACCAAGACTTAGCCATACTATATTTGCAGATTTACCATACAATGCAGTACCAGTTAATCGATCAGCTGCTTCATAGGATCCACATTCTCTATGGGACAGCATTTTTATGCCCAAGCTGTATAATTTCTGAGACACTGTTTTATCTGATGACAGGTCATTCCAGAGGTCTTGGAGCTCTGTCTTTTCTGATTTGGTTAAGTATGCTGTGACATATCGTGCAACTGCAGTAGAATTGTCTGCAATGTACTGCAGGTCTATGTTTGCATTCCATAAGTGTGCAATGATTGCATTGTAACCATTGATATATTTTTCTTCTTCTTTTCTTTTTATGCAATAGGTATTTTTAGGTGACTTACCTTTAACTCTATGTCTAACTGAAGACATGAGGTTGTTCGCTTGACCTGTATTTGTAACTGGTCTAGGGAAACCAAATCGGCATTTGGTGTAGTATTTCCCTTTGTTTTTGTATTCACAACGACAATATTTGCCACATTTGTGTCTTTGGAATTGTAAAATTTTTGCAAGATGATCACTATTTAGGGATTCTGATGGAATTTCACAAGTGACATATTTTTCAATAAACTGTAAAACAGTGGCATCACTGTCTTGACCAAATTTAGGAGCATCTTTCATCCATAAAAGCATGTGGACATGTGGTGCTCCTCTGGCTTGGTATCGTTTCTCCAAAAGAAGTGTTGCACTTTTCCAAGGGGAGGTACAGTTTTGTTACAAATAAAATGTAACATAGCAATGAAGCGATGGTGAAAATATCTTGAAACATTAACAGGATCCTGTGAACAAAGTTCTCCAGGTGTTAGTATATCTATGTTTGTTTTGTTTTCGTTTGATATGCGTAGGAAAGCATGTAAATCTTCCCATGCATATTCTGCACAACTTAATGTAACAAACCAAGTGGGTGGGACAAGGTTTCTGATCATACAACGTACATCTCCATGACGTAGAAACCAGTACTCTTTAGTACCAAGCATATTTGCTAATAGATTTGTAAGATTTGCTTGTAAAACCTCATCTTTTTGTTGAACTTTTTGTAATAATTGTGTAGCTGTCATATTTTGAAAGTGTGTTCCTGATTTTAGTATGTGTGCAACTCCGTAACATAAAGTTGCTAGTTCACTTTCAAAGAGTAGGTGGAATATGTATTCCACATTTTGTCAAAATCAGGGATCTTCAGAATACATTCATAATGAGCGATATTCTGATGCTGATATTTGAATAGGTCTATCATCGTATCTTCCTCCTTTGCTAGTAGGAAAGTGTAGAGAAAAAGCATGTGCTTCTATACTTTTTTCCCATATGCTGATTGGTGATCCTTTTGTTTGACGCATTTGGTACGTTTCCAGTGCATCTTCTATGGTGTCATTAGAGTGCAATGGATGAATTTTATAATGGTCTAAAGTGTTTGATATTGTTGCAGGATCTAGGAGCTCAAATTGACCAGCTTCTTGTGTCTCTTGAATTATTTCAGTTGTATCTTTCAAGTTTTCTTCAATATTAATTTCTTTGTAATATTCATTATTGCAGGGCTTCTATAACTTTATGTAAATCTACCAGTTGTTGCCAAATTGTTTTGTCTTTTTTAGGTACTCCATTTACCAAGATAATTAAAGATTGCTGCATTGGACGTTGCACTCCTAGAGTGTGCACATTTTCTTTTAGATCTAGTGGTAAATACACTACTTTTCCACGAATACCTTTTACTAATTCAGAGGGAGGTAATTTTGCAGTTTTTGGTTGAAGGCGTATTATTGCTTGAAATGGGTGCACTGTTTGAATTATGATGCTCTCATATAAATGAAGTTGTTGAAGGGGTTTTGGTAGTGGATATAATTCCAAGTTATTTGTGATAACAGGTGAAGGATTTTGGTTGTTGTCAAGTTTTGTAGTGCAGTAACTGCAAAGAATTATGGGGTCAGTTATTTCGTATTTGTTTTCTGCTATAAGGTAGAGAGCTAATTCAAACCATTTAGAATCTTCATTGTCTTCTATTTTGTATGATAGGTCTACAGTTTTTGTGTTACTTTTATAAAAAGTTCTGCGGCAACATAAACACACGTGGTTTGGTACTTCAGCTGAAGTACTTTCAAATTTTAGTATTTCTTTTTTGTATGTGTGTAGTGAAAGGTTGCCATGTGCAGATTTGTTTTGAAGTTAGTTTACAGCTAATTCATCTTGTAGGTGGGTTTCACTTCCAAAATATTTTGTCTGGATATAGTCGATTTCTTCTAGTAGGTCTTTTGCTGTACCATGTAGAAGAATGTTATTTAAATTGGCTAGTGCTAAAGCAGGACTTTTAGCATGGTACAGTTTATAAACTAGATTTCTTATACTTGCATGATGTGTTGATATCCTTTTGATATCATGGAAGGGTGTTTTGCAAGTAGGTCCTGTAATGCAGGCCAATGAATGTCCTTGTAATCCTGTGTACTTGCGCACTGGACAAGCATCCATATTTTGCAGTAGTTTAATTTTGATTTTGTCTTTGCTTTTCACATATTGATTGAGGAATTGGCGTAAAGACTTGAACATTTTTTTGATAATGTTACACATTGACGTGCATGGCCATTTGTACACTAGATGTTCTGATTCAGTTGAATGGAGGGGTAAATCTACGTTTTCAGGGCATATTTTTGTAAGGAGTACTTCTTGTTCCATTATGGTATTATGAACTTTTTCATAACCTCGACCACTGCTATGTATGACAATTGTATTTGTTTGCTTTTGTTTGTAGGCTTCTTCATTAAAGTATTTTGCTGTGCTTGTAGTGTGACTGCATTCTCCTCCACAGGTATTTAAGAAGTTATTTCTGTTGACATTTCGTTTATTGAGAAGTCTTTTTTGTAATTTAGTTATTACTTTTGTTAGTGGTTTCATTCTGTTTAACACTAAAATAAATAACTTTCTTTTGAGAAGAAGTGCACTGTCTATCAACGCTTCTAAGATTACTTTCCTACGATAGGTTTGAAGTGTTGAACCTGGTTTCTCTCCTGTTTTTGAAGGACTTTGTGATGGAACATTTTGGCTAAAATACTTTTCTTGGTATGCTTACTTTGTACTATATCAAGATTTATAGAAGAAGTTTTATTTGTAGTGATAGTTGATTTTCTGTTAATTGTTTTTTGGGCTGTTTTACTTTTTGATAGAGGAGGCAAAGTTTTTGCACTAGAAACTTCTTCTGTTTCACTACATGACAGTATTAGCTGTTGTGTTTCAACATTTTTTACAAATTCTGCTGTAGATGGATGTTTATGTTGGAGACTTTTCTTTTCATTTGCTCTACTTCTGCGTTCCTTTAGGGTCTGTTGAAACAAATACAGAAGGTATGGGTTGGGGTGTTCTGCAATGCATGTGTGTTGTGTGCATGAGTGTTTGAGTGAGATGATAAAGATGTATGTAATGGTGTGTGATTGTGCATTGGGAAGTACAACTACTAGGGATGGTTATTCTTGAATTAATGTGTTAATAAACTGGGGTTCAGATGACAGAAAAAAGTAAGCCAGTGATATGATATGATATGATATGGCATTTGTAACGCGCCTACACACAAGTGGTGTGGAGAAGTATAAATAGTATATCTAAAGCTATACAATTAAAACAGTTGTTCCTTCTACAAAATCTAAATTCTAGTGGCTGAGTTGGGTAATTTGTATGGTGAAAAATAGGAATTTGTGGGCCATTCTGCCAGTAAATCACTGTTTAAGACGGGAGGATTTTTGGTCAGAATGGTGCAGAATCTCTATTTTTAGGCACAGAAGTAGCATGAATTAACATTAGAGTGTGTTTGAGTAATAATTCAAATATTATGGTAACAATCTACTTACTTTTTTTCTAAAATGAGCAGTTTGCTTCTTAGTTGTTCTTTGTAATTCAAATTCGGCTGCTTATTTTCAGGAGAATGGTCTTCACTGCAATTGTAAAAGAAAGAAATCAGTAACTTGGTTTGTATATAGCACTGTTTTTAATTTAGACATAGATTTTTTAAATTGAAATGCTCAGCGCCTTCCTCAAAACAATTACAACTATCTTATGACTAACTGTAGGAAAGAAAATATCTTTACTATGGCTTGTAAAAATCATAATGTACAACTCTATACCACTATTCCTGTAACTAAGCTTTTCCACGTAATAGTGAGTCCATGTGATAGCCTGCTTTTCCACATAAGAGGGAGTCAATGTCATAGCCTGCTTGTCCTATATAAATGTGAGTAATTATGTAAACTAAAAAAAATAAAACCAAGTATGGGTTTGTACAAATATTATTCTTTGAGATTTGATGATAGAGTGTGCATGTAATTTTGTTTGATCATGTGTAGTCTATATATTTTATTTCAAAAATGTTAGTTTAACATTATTTGCGTGTGTGTACGAAGAAATTAAACGGTATAAAGGTTTGTAAGTCACAGTTCATTTTAGGAGAATGAAAAAATGATCGTAGATTCATTTTACAGATTATACAAGGTAAAAGTCGGTTAGGAAATGTGTTCATCTACTGTATAGAAAATATGCATACCTGTAATTTGTGTTCATGCATATGGATATGGACGAAGCTGCAAGTAGAAATCTTGGAGACTTGTCTAGTATTTCTCGTAGATCGTGCTTGCCAATTGTATGAGACTTGTAGTCCGAGAGATTCACCGTACATTTGCAGTGCTGATCTATGATGATGCAGTTACATGTAGAGGTCTTGGATTTGATTGGTTGATGGTCATGTGATTTCTTAGCTACATCCAATGAGGGAATGGCACAGAGAGTGAAGTGGAAATGGTAGGAGGGCTGTCCATGTTACGATATGTTCGCGGACATGGCGGTAGTTCTAGGACACCTCGTATCACATCCGGGGAATTTGGGGTGGGGAGGTATGCACATGAGATTGAATGTAGCAAGGGATTGGTCAGTAAAGTTTAGGGAGTGTGTTGTGCTAGGAGAGGTTTTCTCAGATATTCTTTTTGCTGAGAGAAGAACAGATAGCTATGGCTGAGTGTTTTAAAAAACAGATTGTGTGGATTTTGGGAGACTCGTGGATACATTGGTTGAAGGTGCATGCAGAAAGCTGTGGAGAATCTATAGATCTTGGATTCTCACATGTGGAAGTACACTGGCATGGAGTCCGTGGAATGAAGTGGCTGGACTTGCTACCTCTCTGTGCAACTTTGAAGATAGAGGAACATCCAGACATAATTGTAATTCATTGTGGAGGGAACAGTTTAGGACATGTGTCTGGAATTTCTTTGCAATTTGCAATGAAAGAAGGACTTCAGAAGATCATGGTCATGTTTCCAAACTCCAAAGTAATTTTTTCACGGATTGCGCAGAGACAAATGTGGCTTCGTTCTTTCTCATGTGATCCACAAATGGAGAAAGCAAGGTGTAATGTCAACAAGGCTGTTTGTGCCTTCCTAAGAGATTTTGGCATATCCTCTTTTCACAATGAAAATATTTTGTTTCGTAGTACATACATTTTTCGCAGAGATGGTGTCCATCTTACCTATGCTGGCAATCAGATTTTTTCTGAGAAATGTACAAAATGCATTGCGACCTTTTTTAGAAATGCAGCATGGATTTCGAAGTAGGCGTTAAGTATTTATAATTTTTGACATACAAACACCTCCCAAAGGCTCTTTTCAGAGCCACCACTTCCTCCCAGAGAAAAATGCAATGGTTACAATAGGGTAGCATCCCAATTTTTTTTATGTTCGGAACTGTCCGCGGAATTTCAGGAAATAGAAAGGGCCCTGCGTTATTTAGCTTTACTTTTTTCTTTTTTAACTGTGAAAGGCGGCTCTGAAAAGAGCCTTATTTTTTTGGATTTTTGTTATTTTGTATTTTTTTGGTTTTTTACACACGACACACTAGGAGAGGAGGGGAAAGGAGGGTAAAGGGGGGACACTGACCACAGGGATAAGAAAGGGTGAGCTGAGAGAGGAAGATGTAGAGTGGGTTTTATTTGGGTAGTGAGCAGGTCTTCTCGTGCTCTGAGACAATAGTCTCAAAAGCACTGCGAAGTCGCTACCCCCTGCAGAGTACTGTGTCACAGTACATACATACAACTGTGACCCTCGAAAGGTAAGGGTCATCAGAATTCTGTATGGCCTGTGAGGCAGCTTGAGGAAGGCGCTGTCCCAGAGAGGTGTTCCTTGTGGTGACAGGATCAGAAACGGAGGATGAAGTAGAAGCAATCAACCTACTACACTCTTCACAAGGTACAACCTGGCGAATGGCCCCAGTGTGGAATGAGTTCAAGTGTCGCTTCATGGTCGTAGTCCCAAAGCTATACGAACCATGCCACCCGCGACTGAGTACCATTTTGCACTTATTTCAGGTGACACGGTTCGCACGAGCCTTAGGACCATTCCCATGAACGGTAAACAACCGCCACACCCAAGAATCACGCCGAGGGCAAGTGGTAGGGTTTTCCTCTACCTCATTCTCGTCATCCTCTTCTTCCTCCTCTGTATCCTCACTCCTGTTCCCCTCTTCAGGCCCTTGGGAAGGTGGTGGTGGTGGAGGGGGAGGGGGTGGTGCTGAGGCAGATACAGCACCAGGTGGCAGCAGTGGAGCCACAGAAGCCATTAGGTTGAAGATGGAAATCTGCAGGTTGCAGCAAAAATCTCTGTGCTCTGTAGAATAGCCAGAAACACAATGAGAATGAGCTCTAGGGCGTGGTCTTTTATAGGGGTGCTTGTGCGCGGTTCGCGGACATGTGCGCCATCCGCAAGACAGATCAAACACCAAAAAAGGTTCAAAAAGTCACAAAAACTATGTGGAAATTTAGGATTAGTATGTGGGATTTGTGGTATGTTGAGTTTTTAATGAGAAATATTGTGGATTACTTGGAAATGTACTTTTAAAGTGTTCGGGGACACGAACAGTGTCCGCATTCATAACACTCGATCAGCATGGGCGCAGTCACATGATTATTTCATGAGCATGTTCGCTAAGGTAGCAGCCGTCCACAGGACACCCAATGTACGGACATTGTTTTGCGCAAGCGTGTTGATGTTCTACGGACAGTGTTCGGGTCCTGAACTAATTAATAGTGCGTCACACGTACAATGAACAGTTACGGACAGCCGTTTGTTCTTAGCACAGTTTAATTTACTTGTGCACAATACAGACAGACATAGCGTCTCAAGCACACCTCCATTTTCGTTTATTTACGAACAATTCAGGACACCACGAGTGTTCTTAGAACAGTTTCAACTTACTAGTGAACACTACGAACAGGCATAGTGTTCTTAAGGACACCTCCATTTTCGTCTATTTACGAACATTTCAGGACACTACGAGTGTTCTTAGAACATTTTCAACTTGCATGAGAACATTACGGACAGATATAGTGTCCTCAGGACACTTACATTTTCGTTTATTTACGAACATTTCCGAACAACCGCGCTGTCCGTGGACACCTAAATTGGTTTTACCACAAAGAACTGAAAGTAATTACAACACAATATAAAAAAGTAACTTTATTTAACATATATAAACAATTTATGACTGAGAAGGTGACATTTGTGATGTCATCTTTGATGTCCTGGGTGTTAGTGTTAGCAGTGCACGGTGGTGTGAGTTATGGTTGCTTATCTTACCATAACTGCCGAATTTCCGGGGTTTTTCGATTTTACTTTGAACCATAACGTCCCTTTATCAAAGTTTTTTTACTGAATTTGAAAAGGTGATGTTAGAGGTTGTGTGAGTAGTATATCCTCTGAGTGGGGTCTGTGAATACAGAGCAGGTTTGTGGAGATGGATGGGTTTTTTCCAGGACCAGGCCTTGGCCCGGTCATTCACAGGGCAGAGAGGTAAGGAGGAAGGCGAGAGATACAGTGTTCTGTTTGTGGCCTTTCACAACCCAGCTTTCTGTGAGAACAGGACAGTCGCATATACACCAGAGGCGAGGTGAAGGGGGGAGTAGCTGGCTAACTGTGCACAGACCCAGGGGAAAGGTGCGGGCCTGCAGGCTGATATTTCTGTGAGCCCTACTAGAGCAGATACAAAATGGAGTCGGTGTTCATACAAAATGGAGTCAGTAATCAGCCCTCTCATAGATGTTACACCTGTATGTTTCGTCACTGGGCTGTCCAGCACCTTTGGCCAGAGGCGCATGGCCAGCCGTGGAACGAGCATAGTGTGCGTGCAGGGATGGGAATGGAGGAGAGGGGGTCCTAAATTACATTTCCTCCCACACACAATCCAAGATGCTGTGGAGGATATCAGGACAACCCATCACCCCAACCTAACCCACTAAATTGATTGAGGGCAGGGGATAGACTGGAAAAATGGGCAAGTAACATGGGCACTATTGTAATGATTTGCAGTTAAGTCTGTCTCTCTCTCCCTCTCACCCGAGAAATCCTCATGTCGGTCGCTCTCATGTAATGTGAAGAACCATATATATTCTTCTATTGGTATATCTTATAAAGTGGGGGAACATGAAAACTTCTCATTTTGGTAGATCTCATGGAGTGGGGGGAATCTGAAATAATCTCAATGGTACTCTGCCCTGTTGAAAGGTTGGCTTGACACTTTCCACTGCTGCTCTGAAATATCAGGAGCAGGACTTAAAAACATAACAGTCGCAGCACACAGGCTAATGGTCTCTGGTCATGGTATGACAGTCATCAGCTGTCAGTCACTAGAGCTCTCCATTTCACAAGCAGAATCCCTACTAAAGTGCCCTTCTGCACATGTCAGTATGCAACTTGTGTCAGACCTGAATTACACACCTTGGGAGATGGGGAATCAGCTAGGATGTCTTGAAATAGTATTCTGCACATACATGCCACTTAATTCTAATGAATGTTAGCATCCAACAAAGTTTTTCCTTTGGTCAGATACAGTATGCCCAGCAGCACTTAGGACTCACTCAAACAGTAGACCAGCAGCGAGCAGCTAAGGGATACTAATGCAAATCTCAGGAGTGCTAATAACCAGTTGGAACACATACTATACAAGTTCTGCAGTGGATAATCATCCACACACATGCAAGATGCTTCATGTAGAAAAACATCTACCTTCTGAGCATTGAGGCTTCATGACCGAGTGAGGCATGCACACTAGAGTCTCCCTATTTTCAGCTTATCACGATCAACAGTGGTGTTCACAGGAGATGGGTGTGGTAAAAAATGATAAAAGGAATGTACATCTTGCTAAACAAGAAGGCAACGTTCTTCAAAACTCTTGTGGTGTGTTGAGGTGAGGTGTTATTCCATTCGCTTAATGACTCGGCACTTCAGCAGCAGGTGGACATCAAATTGCATGAAGAACAAAGAAAAACGGGTGTAAACTTAGATCACAATAGTTGGATGGCTGTTCCTTAGAATCCAAAATAAGAAATTAAAGGCAGTTCATCGATTCAGTAGTCTCAAATGTCAGAGGCCAACCCCCCGGCAATATTTTTGGGTTTCAATTATTCACAGTATGGGGTATTTAAGTGACCCCTGCACTTCTTTTGCCAAAGGTCTGATAGCCAATGTATCCTCCTTCTTCACATTCGTGGTAGTGTTGATGTTCCAGGCATCATCTGTTGTCACATTTAAGAGCTGGGCTACCATCCGAATGAGGCTAGAAAGTCGCTATGCATATGCCCCACGGGTTCCAGTTGGTCATTGTCTGGGTTAGCAAAGTTTCTTCTATCCCCTCTCTGGGGGATGTCTTACTGGCACTCAAACCCCCACCCCCTTCTGGTTACTCTCCTAATGCCTCCATATCAACCTAATTCCTCTGGAAACCCTTCAATTTATGTTATGAAGTCCAGGTATGTACCATTACTTGATCTGAGGTGTAATTGCCTACTCACTGCTTAGCCACATGCATGCACCATCCCCTGGCGCACACACCCATCCACCAGATGTGTGAACTACATCTTGTGCAATCCCTCTCTGTCTCTGCCAGCGCTGTCAATGATTCAACCTCTACATGCTGTGTCACCCACCCTCCCAAACTTGTATCTCTCATGTTCCTCTATTTCTCTAGTTACCTTCTTAAGGCCTCATTCCTCCTTCTTTTTTTCTCCCACTCGATCCTCGTCTACTCTCTCCACCTCTCGCTGTTTTTCACCACTGCCTCATTTTGCCTCTTTAAGTCCTCTTGCTCTCTCATCTCTCCACAGTTCTTTCACCACCTCCTTCTGTTGTGTCAGTTCCTCTTCTCCTTTGTTCTCCTACTTACATTCTCCTAATCACCACCATTATTTCCCTCCAAACCACCTTCCCTTGCTTGCTTCCAATCTCCCCATCAGTTACTCTCTAGCCTATGCCAAACCAGCCTCCACCACCCTGAGCCTCTCACCTCCAAAACACACTTGTGCTGCACCTATTCACTCTCCAAAGTCAAACACTGCTCTGTTGGGTCTTGCCCTCTGGATATGGCTCTCACCCTGTCTCTAGTGACGGCCCTCCATGCTTTATGCCCATGTGGATGCATATATGGGTGCCGCTCAAGGATTGGCTTTTTTACTGAACAAGTGTACCTGTGACCCAATCATTTGTATTTGTATGTATTAATTTATAAAATATACAGGAATAAAGCAGTATAAAATCATAATGAAACAATACAAGAACCAAGAAAGGAGAATATTGCATTTGTAAAGAATGTAGGTGAGCTTTTACATTGGAACAGAGAAGAAGAACAGTGAATGGACAGAGGTACAAAGTGTAAGTGTTTGGGAGTTAGCAAAGAAAAGGAGCGGAAAAGAGATTAAGTGTAAGTTGTTTAGGAACAGTTAAAAGAAAACAAGATGGAGAACCTAGTGATCAGGCAAGGATGTAAAACATGTCAAGAGAGAGGTGGGGCCAAGACCATGTGTGCATTTGTAGTCAATGCATAAAACATTAAAAAGGTAGCTGAGATTCAAAGGAAAGCCAAGAGAGGGATTGAAGGTAGGCAGAAATAGAGGAACAAGCTTAGAGAAGAAAAAGGGTGCTAATACAGGATTTGAAGATTTGACGAAGAGGAGCTAGTCTAAGGGCAGGGAGAAATAAATCATGAGAACAGAACAGTAGTCAAGTCATGAGAAAACTAAAGTAGAGATGAGAAGTTTAGTAGCACTGATAGTAAGAAAGGTACAGTCTTTCCAGAATATTTTAGAGTGATAAATGGCAAGAACGAAAAATATTAGAGATGAGAATGGAAAATGAGAAAGAAGAGTCAAAGGTATCATCACAATTTCGAGTGTGAAGGGAAATAGCAATCAGGGACAAGGGAAAGGAAATGAAGGAGTTGTGAACAGGGCACGTTATAGTGGAGAAGGGGAAATAGAGAATTTCAGTTTTTTAGAAGTTGATATGTTGGGAAGTGGAATGCATTCAAGATTGGCTATAGGGTAGGTAGGCAGTGATCTTATCATTGAAAAAGAAAGAATAAGAGAAAAAGGATAGATCTAGGAGCCGTCAGCATCAAAGTGGCGTGAGAGACCAAAAGAGTTAACAACATAAGTGAGCGAAAAGGTATAGAGTTAGAAGAGAAGAGGGTCAAGAATCGAACCTTGAGGGACACCATGTTGCAGTGGAAAGGAGTAAGATGAGTTGCTGGTAAGATGAACGGGCTGAGATCTAAGAGGTAGAAACAGTAAGAAAGGTTTCATGGAATGGAGAGGACAAAACCAAGATTGACAAGGAGGAATTAGAGAAGTAAGACCAAAATAAACAGAGTTAA
Source organism: Ambystoma mexicanum (assembly GCF_040938575.1). NCBI lineage: Eukaryota > Metazoa > Chordata > Amphibia > Caudata > Ambystomatidae > Ambystoma > Ambystoma mexicanum. The sequence goes on along the minus strand of NC_090932.1, from coordinate 439,809,615 downwards.
GCTTAGATGACCCATTCAAGAATGTTAGAAAGATAGGGGAGAAGAGAAATAGGTTGAAAGTTGGCAGGAATCAAAGGAATGATTTTTCAGAATAAGAAGGACTACTCCATGTTTAAAAGAAGAAGAGAAACATGAAGAGGAGAGGGGGAGATTCAAAATAGTAGTAAGAAATGAGAGAACAGAAAAATACACATTTGGAATAAGGGAGGGTGGGGAATAGGGTCAAGTGGAGCAGCAGTGGTTTATTTGTACAAAAAAAGAGAAGAATTACTTATGATCTCATCTAGTGACTTCCTCAACTATCTTGATGTGGTGCTTTGTAGTGTCATCTCACCATTAGTCCTGAAAAAATGGACTTGGTACACAATAACCTTACACAATTTTCACAATTTTAATTAATTCTCAAAGTAAAAGGAAACACTTCTAAAACATTCTAAAACAACAAGATGCAAGATTTCACCCACATAGTGGGTATAACATAAACCTATTGAGATGAATTACAACAACAATTCAACACACATTACAATTATACAGACACCAAATGATTATAACACACTCTATACTCTAAAAAAGTGTTATTTTACAAAAATCAGCTTTGGATGCATGAACTTCCTTCAGGGGAACCTTTCTTTACACACAAGTTTTCCCCACCATGCAATCCAGGGTGAAGCTGAGGGGTTCGAAATTCAATGTGGAGACACTTACAGGGGACAACAACATACACCACTATCAATATAGTGAGCCATGTTCTTTAAGTAACTCAAAGCTCCTCTACCTAACACCAAAATGGTGTCTAGAGAAACAAGGAACAGGTCTCTGAGCCTGTCCTCTAACAAAATATACCTACTTTAACTCCAAATAGGACGCAAGTAGTGCTAGTGTCCAAATACACAAAAAGTAGCTGCAAACTTCTTAAATCAAGTTTATATTTCCAAAAAGCTTCATGGTAGCTCAACTGGTTCATAGATCTATATAGACATAAAACAACAACCAAGGAAACAAACCAATGTCATACAACATTAGGAGCTGAAATACCAACACCATTCAAAGCAGTTTCTCCAGGCTATATATCCCATCTTCTTTATTTCACCATCACTAGTGAAAATACCTCAAAATGTGTAGGCAAGTCGAAATGGCTTCCCAAAATGGCTTCACAAACGTCCAACAACGTCGCTTAATGTGAGGTGAATACCGGGCTAGAATGTGTGTTCCTATCCCCCACCTGAGATGGCTACTGTAAACAACATGGATGGAAAAAACACACACGTCTTACCGCAAGTATAAAGCTCGCCAACCAATTTCAGCTTCACTTTTATATTGAATACAATTCATTGATTGTCACAAATCAACTAACCTATTAACGAGTACAAAATATCCTTCCCTTTCACAACACGGGACTACAATGTGCATGATTCCTCAGTGATTACCTCGCTAAGTCAAGTAGTTTGATTCTCCAGATACCAGTACCGCTCACATCAAACACCACAAGCTGTCTGACAACGTGCCATTATGGAAACAAGACATGGCCTCATTTGATTGACATAAAAGACAGACTACAATTCTATGCTCTTCACATCCGCAGCCGTCAAAGTGAGATGTCTACAATTACATACCGTTGCAGGGGCTGACACAACCTGAAACATGGTACGGCTCCAAAAATCGATTTTACAACATCACGTGTAACACATGTGAAATCAAGGGTCCTCCTTCATTAATATCGACCTGCCACATAAACAACAGACTAAGTCTTCTGACAGGTCCTTAAAATAGCCATTTTAGAACAGTTCAGAGACAAGATAATGCAACAGGGGATGCATGAAAGTTTTAGTGTGGTATATCCACTGGATTGCATGGTGATGTAGCAAACAATGTGGAACACATTCATGTACATTTGCATAAATGCAACTTTGTTTTTTAAGGCTGGATATTTATGCACACACAGGTGAATTTAAGACCTGACCATCAGCATATATGAGTGTACAAACCATAAGACAGGATACAGGTAGCAATATTCAAAGTAACATTGATAACAATAATTACCAAAGATCTGAAACACATCAAAAAATGTTTGCATCCATACATCTTTGTATTTATTTGAGCTGAAAATGTATGCATACAAACGTAGAGCCATATACACTGGCAATCGGTATGAAAGAGTGTCATACTCATAAGACAAGCTGTAAAAAACAGTATTCAAGGACAGCAACCATATGATAATAAGTCATATATTCACACAAAGCCACTCCACTCAGTGGTTTAAGCATGAGCAACAAAACAAGCAGTGCGTGAGTCAGAAAGAAGAGACAAAGAAGAAAAAGTAGTGGCAATTGAGGGAAGAAGAAATGAATGTGAGGGATTGGGACTGGGTGCTGAATGCATGGCAGATCTTATGAGAAGAGGTTTTCCAGTAAAGAAAAGGGCAAACTCTGTGGGGATAAGGGATGATAGCAAGGAGCGCCTGGTCTGGGGGGAGAAAAAATGTGATCAACATCTGAGATAAATACAAGGATGAGCAGAGAGTAAGAGAGAATATGATCAAAATAGTATTTTTTCTTAACAGTCAGTAGAGTGAAGTCACAGGTTGAATGTAAGAAGGAGAGTGAGTGAAGGCAAGTCTTTTGGCATTATGGAGCGAGGAGCAAAGAGACAAGATTTCGGGTGAAGGTCAAGGTTGAGGTGGATTACATGAAGGATGAAAGAGGTGGCGAGGATACAGTAGATCTAAGCTGGTTACAAAATCCGTGTTAAAAGATGCTAAGACAAAGTCAGCAGAACATTGAGAGACTCGCAAAAGGAAAGGGAGTGTACTTGTGACAGAATGGTCAAAGTGGAGGCAATTAAAGAAGTGAACATTACAATGAGAGTAGGTGGGGGAGGGAGTCATAGAGGAGGGCAAAGAAGGAGGAGGGATGGAAAAATAGAGGAAAGAGTGATCTGAGGAGAAAAAAAGGAGAAATGGCAATGTAGGATTCAAAGGGATGGAAACACAATATGAGATGAAGCAAGGCTCCAGAAATATGAGACAGGGGAGTTGGATATTGGAGATAATAATAAAGTAAACGAATAAAGGAGGAGAATGAGTAGGTAGTAGAGAGATAGAGGATTAAGCCTTAGAGAAAAAAAAATGAAATGGGATGTCAAGAGGTAGAAGTGAGGAGATAAGCCAGCCAAGATCATTGCAAAAGGGGAAAGAAGTCCAGAAGTGTGCTAAATAATTAAGAAAGCTTAACATAAAGGGTAAACAGTACAGGCAAAATGGTATTCAAAGGAAGAAAACATGATGGTAGAGCGGACTGGGCAAGTATAAAGGAAGAATGGGAGACCAATACCTCCACATTTTTCTGTGTAGCAGCGTGGGTGCGTAAAACCAGTGGAAGAGGAGGTAAGAGAAGCTGGAGTGGCGGAACCAGAATGTAGGATCCAGGTTTCAGTCAGACAAAGACATTTTACATTTAGCTTGAAGAAGGTATCAATGATTAGGTGACATTTATTGCAGATGGATTGGTTATTTAGTCAATTGCTAGAAACAGAGGGAAAGATAGAGAACTTGAGATAGGAATACGTTTAGAGAAATTGCAAGTACAGTTTTGGCAGGAACTAGGCTAGTACAGAGTGTAGTGACTGGAGATGGGAGTAGGCACAGGAAAAAGAACCAACACATTAACAGTAAACAATAATCTGAAAGAAGGAGACATAAGCTGTCAGATGTTGACTAGGAGGTAAGACATCTGTGCATGAATAGACAGGCAGCTGTTGGGTGTGTGCTATTAGAGATAGACAATATTTGTAGGGATTATAATAATTTAAGGACTGGGATCTGGCATCAGGTGGTGAAACAGTCCCGCCAGTCACTACCAGGAACAAACAGAAGAGGTAAAGTCCTTACAAGCAATGCCCTTGAAAACAGACTGGGGACAGTAGTATCCTGCAACACCTAAACCACATCTGTGGCACATCTGGCTCTCCTGTTGCCATGGTAGGCCACCTACTCCAGGTTGAGAGATGTTCTTGGCCCCACCTTGACATGTGTGCCAAAAAACGGTGCTGGCCTATAGAATTGATTACGGAAATGAGTATTTGGTTTTGAGAAATAGTGAGATTAATGCAGGCTGGCCAATTATTTATTTTTTAGATAAACAGCCTGTGATTGCATAATGTTGTTGAGATTCATACGGGCATGATATTTTCGATTTGTGCTCAAGCTGCCAGTGATTGAGTGACATTATAGCGACATCCCTTACATTAAGTTTTTTTTCTTCTTTTTTTTTATATGGAACGCTTCATGAATTTGCGTGTCATCCTTGCGCACGGGCCATGCTAATCTTCTCTGTATCGTTCCAATTTTAGTGTATGTGCTGCCGAAGCGAGCACGACCCCCCCTTACATAAAGTTGAGTGCTCCTGTTGTCTTGATTTAGCCTTCAATGTTTTTTTAAATAAATTTGAGTTTTGAGAACACTGCAGGTTTATCGCCCAGAATTGTGGGTTAGGGCTGTATATGAGGGACATTATATTGGCAATGACAACCTACTGTAGAAATAAGATATTAATCAAAATATATATTACAGCTTCAGTAACTTCATTGGTTCGTTAATAGGTGGACTGCCACATATCCAGGGATTCTGCAGTCAGTCAATAGCTGCCAGGGCAGAAAGTTCTTCACAGCGATTGGATAGAGACAAAGGATTATATGCGACCACTGTATTCACATTGCTCCCTAAGGCTATCCATCCAATTTGAAATGTGCATGTTATGCCTTGCGGTGGAAACAGAAGAAGCATACTTTGTAAGAGAATTCAATTCAACACTACAGCTAAGTCAACGCCTAGTCTATAATACTGAATGAAAACCCTTATTGATATAGCTTTATGTCCAGTTCATGCCTTCTGGATGACTACCCCTATATAACACCCCTCTCTTGGAATCCTCCTGACCCCACTGAGCCAAGAAGTAGTTCTTTTTTGCAAGTTAAAAGGTTTAATTGATAATTTAAACAATAAATATATATATATATATATATCACGCTTTATAATAAATTAATAATTGAATATCACACTTAATCTGATATGATAAAGATTAACAACGGAGAATCTGGCACTAGCACACTTCTTTATAATCACTAAGGAGTTGACATGAAATGGATAAGATAGCAACAATACTTTTATGGTTTCCAATGGATGCAATGTGGAATGAAATGCAGTACAGAAAATAACTTGATAGGATTTCAGCAAAAGAAAATGTATTCACTTTCTTGGACAATTCACCCCCCCCTTTTATGCAATGCAGGGAAATGGAAGGAAGGCACACAATTCTCAGAAATGCAAATCAAATGTAATTCAGTTCACCCAGCAACTTAGACTACAGAAGTTGAAAACACAGGCCCAAATGCTTTTAAATGTGCTGGCAATGAAGAAAAAAATATGCTAAAATGCTTTTAATTCCCTCTAGAGGTTTAGGGTGAATGGTATCTAGTTAATATTAGCTCAGGCTCACACTAGCAGTGATGCAGGGATAGTTTTTATGAGGCAAATGATTTTTTTCAGAGGAAAGCAAAAGCAGCTATCTTTTTGCAAGTGGAGAAATTTTCAAATCGCGGCCAAATTCACGAATGCGCCGGGCGCTATTACAGAAGAACTACAAGGGCTATCAATATCGTTTTGGGGTCCTATGAAAGCCTAGGATCTCAGCTTCCAGATGAAAGTTACTGCAAGTCTCTAGCACAAACGGTCACGGAGATATGAGCGATTAAATAAAGGTCGTTTTTCAGATTGAAATTTTAAAGTTCACAAAGACAAGTGCAGCTTGCAACTAGCAAATCACAGGTGACAGCTTTACAAATGACAGGTGACAGTTAGGAGACAGTTCTACTTAGATTAAAATAGGATTGAATTATATTATTTTAACTAAGAGATTGGTTCTGCACAGTTCTACTATGTACTCACACTAAATTTAGAAATATGCCTCGCCACGGATCTGGTCAGGTTTTGGATTGGACTCCGGTTCAGCTCTTTGGTTCTGCTAACATTGGCCTGGGTCAGCTCTGCTCTCTCTCTCTGGGTACAGCACTGCTTCTGGATTCTGGAGATTGAGGGATTTGAAGTCTGGATCTCTGGATGTTGATGGAGGTAAAGTATGGAATTTTGGCAGAGCTTCCAGCTGCAAGTGGAAAATGAATCTCTATTTGGCTTGCACTCTCTGCTTTTATCTGTTTAGAATGTGGGTGTGGTGTGTGTGCAGCATCAGTAGACCCTACCCCTCTCCACTTGCCATTGGTCAAATTTCCATTTCTCACTTGATTGGGGAAGGAACTGTGAGTCAGAGCGATGTCATTTTATGGCTTGCAGAGAGGACACTCCCCTGTCAAATTGCACACAATCTATATTTGATATAAAAAGACATATTTGCACAGGTAAACATTTGTTTAAAATTACATGCACCCCTCGCATATCACAGGAGGTATCCCCTGTTCAAACTTTGCTCTTCCTGGGGGCTTGCATTCAGAAATGGCAATATTTGCACCTTTTTAGTGGTTTTGCAACATCAGATTTTTCTCCAGATTTGTACACATGTACACGGCCTGTCCATACATACTCCAGTAAATTTTCATTTGTCTAACTTAAACACAGTGTCTGTAATATTGACAATTAGCGGGGTTTTGCCCCAGAACATCACACAAATTGGAGTTTGGGCTTGAATTGAAGGTACATTTTCTAAATTAAGGCTCTCAAGGTTATACATTTCTGTCATTTGATTACAAAGAGTTATCAGTGTTTTTGTAAAATATATATTTTGCTTTCAAGTCAGTTCTCAGAGTGTTGGAGTCCGCCTCCAAGACTTGGGTGGGTCAGTCACATGTGTCCTCTGGGCAGGCAGGCCTTTGTTGACAGGAAACAGTAAAAATCAACATATTCCTTTCAGAGGAGAGGGGCCATTGTGTGGTCTCTGGGAAGCTGAGATCAGGAGGCCAGGGAGCCACTTTGCATTTAATTAACAGAACCCTGTGATTTCCTGGCTTCTTGTGTTGAGTTCTGAAGTGTCAAGAGTTCTCAGGACAGGCAACCGCTTTGAACTTTTAATGAAATAAGACCCCTTTCTTTGCACTAGACAGTTTTGCAAGACAGCTCTCCTGTCAGAGTTTAGACCGCTAGCGCCACCCTCAGGATTTTGTGGTTACTGCATCCATCCTTGGGATTTTTTTTAGATTGATTCATTTCAGCAAGTGATATTACATGGAGTATATTGTCCATGTTCAGGACATGGCATTGGTGTGTTTCTGCAGTAAAGTAATTCTGTGCCCATGATTTTGCCATATTTGACATTCAAGAAAAAGGAATTCCCAACAGTTATGGGTTTGCTTTTGGCAATCAGCATTGCCTCTCTGAGCTCACAATATAGGCGAAATGGGATTTTCCTGTGCATTTTCTGGGGAGCTCTGGCCATTATGATGTTTTCAATGCCAGTAATGCACAGTTTTGGTGGTAGGGCTTGGATGCATGGATAAAAACATCCCACAAGCCCCCCTTCTTGCGGTGGCCATCTGATCCTTCACTGGTGGGACCCGCAAGATCTGGGATGTAGTTCTCATCTTCTTCCGGTAGATGGCACAGTTCAGCATCTTTTCCTCCATCCGGTACTGATCGATCGGTTCTCCTCGCCGGTCCTGATGGGAATATTGGGCGGTACCCCGGGCCCATTGCGTCTCTGCTCCCGGTCTCCGGATCGTCCTCCTTGGCCCTTCTCCAGGTTTTCTTTCTCCTAGGACGACAAAGGAAGAGCGGCAATACCTATTCATAGACATTTTTCCACCACGGTTGAGATAGTGGGGCAGCATATGCATTTCATCATAACGAAACATTGCATTCTTATTTTGAAAAAAAAACAGTATAACTAAGAGACAGTTTCATGCAAATCACAATATTTTAGAGACTAGATGTGGTATGTTTTATGGTTGGAACTGAATTATTCTGAGACAGTACCCGCTACGATTCCAGAGGATTCCTCCAGTTGTTGCAGAGTGTGCCTGGGATGGCAACATTTCAACTGGTTTATGTGGACCCACTTGTCTTCCCCCGCTGCCAAAGGACCTTTGGGGATGTGGATTTTGTAGGCCACAGGGGAGATCTTGTCGATGATCTCAAAGGGTCCCTTCCATGTAGGCAAGAATTTCCGCTGTTTTGCCTGGTTTCTTTGGAAGTTGTATAGATAGACCCAGTCCCCCACCTGATATTCCTTCCTGGAAGTTTTCAGGTCATAGTGGGTCTTCATGCTATCAGCTGATCTTTCTAGATTCCGCTGAGCGTAAGCAAAAGCATGTTGGAGGTGTTTCCTTAAATTCTCCACATACTCATGAGTAGTGGAGGCATTTATCAGTGTCTGCTCTTGGGTCCTGTAGAGCAAATGCTGAGGAAGCACCATCTTGCGCCCAGTCATCAACTCAAATGGTGACATTTTGGTTGCAGATGAAGGGGTAGATCTGATGGCCATTAGGACCAGAGGTAATCGGATATCCCAACTTGGCCCAGAATCTGCCACGAACTTCTTTAATATGCTCACAATTGTCCGGTTATATCTCTCTACTGCCCCAGAAGAAGCTGGTCTATAAGCAATATGCAACTTCCATTTGACCCCCAGTATCTCCCACATCTTTGCCATTACTTCACTGGTGAAGTGGCTACCCCTGTCTGACTCAATCCTTTGAGGTAGACCAAAACTGGAAAAGATGTGGTTAATCATCAGGGCAGCTGCCGTTTCTGCCTTGCAATTTGGGGCTGGGAGACATTCCACCCACTTGGTAAACAAGCATGTCACAGTCAACATGTACTTATTCCCCCTAGCAGAGCGAATCACGGGGCCTACAAAGTCGATTTGTAAATCTGACCATGGCAGTGTCATCCCCCTCTTTTGGAGAGGCGTACGGTGCGTGAGGGATGATGGCTGAAATTGTGCACACACAAGACACCCCTTCAAGTATTGGTCGAGGTCCTGCCCCATGTGTGGCCAGTATGCAACCTCTCTTAAGATTTCCAATGTTGTGTGAAACCCCCTATGACCGGCGGTGGCCGCATCATGGGCGTGACTTAACATCAGGCTTCGGAATGAGGTAGGAACCACCCACTGATCGTGGCCAGCTTTGGATTTCCTTACCAACAAACCGTCTTGGATTCGGAACATTTTTGGACATTTCATCAACACTCTTAGGTCCTCTTTCCAAATATAATCGGTATCCGTCAAGGGAAAGTTCTCAGGGTCCTCAAGGTGCTGGTAAAATTTACCAATTATTGGATCCCCCTTCTGAGCGGTAATCAAATCCGCATCAGGGGTCTCCTTGCTCCATTGTGCAATTGAAAGATCATTGTGAGCATTTGTCTCGGACCTAGTGATAGCAGTGACCTGGATTTCCCCCAACAGGGACTCAATCTCAATTAGATCCCCTTGGATGGCCCCGGTTTTGGCCAGCTGATCAGCTAAGTCATTTCCAGTTTTGTCTGGTCCCTCTACTTTGGAATGACCCTTGATCTTTTTCCAATAGATGGTCATCTCATTCGAGGTGACCAGATCATCAATGTTTTGGATCAACTTCCCATGTTTCAAGGGTTTGTTGTTAGCACATAACATGCCTCTGGTTTTCCAATTAACCAGGTGCTCCACGAACCCGTTCCGTACATAATCCGAATCTGTGATTATGACCAGTTCGTGGAGTTGATGCTGGACAGCAGTGAGGATGGCCTGATGCACAGCCATCAATTCTGCCACCTGACTACTTCGGGGACCAATTTTGTATCCAGCGGAGGGTTCTGGGAACTCATTCACCCATGCATTCCCTACACCGGCCACCAGTTCTTTCTCCCCGTCGTTGTCAACATGGTAAGAGCATCCATCCACATACACAGTGGGCATTCCCTCACACTTGTCTTCTTCAAAGCCTTTGTGTGGGGAATTAAGGTATGCCTCCGTGTTGTCCTTTATTTTTAGACTTTCGTCCTCGAGACAATTTTCTCTGGCACAATCATGCAAGTCAGCCAGACCTTGCGCGAGGGGACTCTTCTTGTTTTGGCCATATCTGACCTCCACAGGAAAGCCTTGCATTGACAGAATCCAGGAAGTAATTCGGGAATTACTCACATTTCCGGTCCGGATTCTATCACTTTGGAGATATTGCAGAGGCTGGTAGGGAGTCTCCACTATGATGTGTTCCCCCTGGATAAACGGGCGGTAATTCTTCAATGCCCACACCGTTGCCAGGAGTGCCTTCTCACAATCGTTGAATTTTTCCTCCACAGAGGATAAAGTTTTGCTCGCATAGGAGATTACTTTATTGACCCTGTCATGCTTTTGGTATAATACTGCCGTCAAGCACGTATTAGAGAACCCCGTCTCCAGGAAGAACTCCTTGTTTCTGACAGGGTAAGCTAGGCAAGGTGCTTGTGAGAGGCTTCTCTTGAGTTGTCTTACTGCCTCGGATTGTTCTGGACCCCATTCCCACTTGACCCCCCCCTTCAGGAGATGAATTAGGGGTCTGGTGATCTCTGTGTAGCCCTCAATGAACTTTCTGCTGTAATTAGTCAGTCCAAGGAGGCTCCTTAGTTCCCGCAGAGTTGTGGGGTCTTTCAGTTTCTGAAGTGCTTCCACTTTCTTTTCCTGGGGACAGAGACCCTGAGGAGTAATCTCATGCCCCATGAAATTAACACGGGTTCAACACCACTGTGCTTTCTGAAAGGAAAGTTTTGCTCCGGCGGCCCTCAACTGTGTCAGAACATAACGGATCTCCGCTATGTGTTCCTCCACAGTTGAGCTTTTGATGAGGACCTCATCTACATAAGCCAGGTTACCCCTCGCACCCAAGTCGGGCATGGCCTTGTGTAGAAAAATGTTGAATTCATTGCCGGAGTTGAGGTATCCGAAGGGAGTCCGGGTCCATGTATACTGCTGGCCCCCAAAGGTAAAAGCCAGTTTGTATTGGTCCTCCCTGCTGACAGGCACAGTCCAGTATCCATTGGTCAGGTCTATTGCAGTGAATACCTGTGACCCCTGGATCTGGGCCAGCCCTTGGTCAATGTAGGGAAGAGGCCATCGGGAAGTATGGACCCGTTTGTTGAGCTCCCTGAGGTCAGCACAGAGTCTCCACTGGCCGTTTGGCTTCAATATTCCCAGCACCGGATTATTGAAGGTGCTGTGGACTGGACGGATTATTCCCCTGGACTCAAGGTTCTTAATTATTTCAGTAAGGGACTCCATGGATGCGAGAGGCAAACGATATTGCTTCACAAACACTGGAGTCATGCCAGGGTCCGTGGGGATTGTTGTTGTGTGGATGTCGGTGCGGCCACAGTCATATGAGTCTACTGCAAAGAGATCTTGGAAATCCAAGAAAACTTGTTTCAACTTTTGCTTTTGTTCCAGAGTCACACAGGCGTCAGCTAGGTTGACTCTCTCTTCCACCATCTGCCTGAAGCCTGGAAAGACTTCTGGTTTGGCTATCTCCGCGGCCTCCTCCAGCTGGGTGGAGAAGTCCCTGGTCAGAGTGCTGATTTGGACTGGAGGCTTCAGGTGGGAAAGGCAGCCCTCATGGACCTGGAAAATCACCTCATCCCTCCTGAAGTCACAAGTCACATCTTCCTTACCATAAGGGCAAGAAGTGTACACCAGGAAGTTCCCCCCATGCCGGGTAAAAATCCTGTCTGGTGTTGTATTGTCGTCACTGGCACTGTCAAAGCAGTCCTTGGGGATTGGCCCTAACAGTTCATTACCTAAATCTATGGAAAAATGTCGGTCATCAACCGCCATTCCAATAATGGTGCCTGCGGCTAGAGTAATACTCTTTAAGTCGCTGTTATCCACCTCCATTGGAATGGTGTCATGTTCTATGTTGACTAATGGTGTTGGGTTTACCCCTAACCCTTGCTGTTGGAGAGAAGCATTTAGATGTATGTAAGCATCAGGGTTTTGCAAATATTGTCCTCTTTTAACTTTCACTTCCAGGGAGAATTGTCGGGTCCTTTCTGGGATGGTGACTTCCTCTTTGATCTGAATTTCAACTGCATAAGGTAGCAATTGAGCTGACCTAAATGCTTTTTCTGGATCATCAATGCCCATGGGATTATCCGCTAATCGGGACCAAGCTTTGAAGTTTATTAGGTCCAAACTAATGGCAAAGCGATTGAGAATGTCACTGCCTAAGTAAAAGGCGGCAGGGACGTCTCGCACGACCCAACAATTGTGGACTATGCTCTTGTTGCCAATGGAGATTTTGAGCATACACCTGCTTGGCAGGAGATGTTTGGAATGAGGTGCTTCCAGGTCCATTTCCCATTTGTCTATCAGTTTGAATGTGGGAATGGCTGGATCTTTTGGGAGTTGGTGGAACATGGCTTCGCTGATGAAGCTCTTACCGTTGTTCACACACACTCGAGCGAGAACAGAGTCCTTCCCATCATTTAACTGAACAGGGATGAACAACTGCTCTCCAATTTGCTGAATATCAGCCAGGCTCTGAGCTGATTTCACATCTTTCTGGACTATAGGAGTGGGAGTTTCTGATTGTGGATTAGTATAGAATTTCAGAGTGTTTCCTTCCAGCGTGGAGTACCACTTTAGACTGGAAGGAAGGTTGATTTTCAGAAATAGAGAGGACCCTCCACCACCAGTCTCTTGTCCTACTGCTATTACTGTCACGTCTGGAATCTGGTTATTCTGGAAGTGGAATTCTACTTGGTCAGATTTTTGTTCAACCATGTGGCAGGTGCCGTTTAAACTAACATGGTTGACACTCTGTTTTAATTTTATTGGTCGGCTAGTCTGGGTCCAGAGGACCTTGTTTACGCAATCTATTAGGGGTGACAACCTTCTCAGGAGGTCATTCCCTAGTAAACAAGGGGTGCCCTCTGGGGTCACAACTATGACCGGGTGTTTCAACTTATGTCGCCCAATTTTTATGTCCAAATGTACCGTCCCCTCAACGGGAATTTCCTTCCCGTCGAAGTTCTGGAGTTGTCTAGGAAGAGAGGTGAGAGGAATACGATAATTCTCTCCCCTTCCTGCATTCAGTTCGTCAAAGGCCCTTCTGGACAGAAGGGTAGCTTGAGATCCAGTGTCCACCAGTGCCAAAATTATACCCTGCCCCTGTACTTGTACCGGGGGATAATATCTTCCCTCCTTCTCCTCAAGGGGGCACAGATAATGTACATTTTTGGACAACTGGTGGGCTAATTTTCTGGTTTTGGACATCGCTAGCGAAGAGATTTGGGCAGAATTCTGTGGAGAGCCTTGGGAATCTGAAAGAAAAATTTGGCAACTGGAGATCAGAGCCATTGTGGGTTCCCCTGGCTCCGGTTCCGGGCCGCCCCCCCCTTTTTGGAGGCAGTCACCAGGATGGGTCTGAACCAGGGGATTTTCTTGCTGTTGGTTCTGGGATGAGATGGTGGGCGGCGGTAGCTCAGTCTCCACATCTCCCCAGTCTGGATTTGCATCCCTAGGGACCCATTTTTCTTTGGGAGGAGTTCCCCCCTCTCTGAAGGAGAAGATCCTTTTCCCAGGATCCTCTGAGGATCCCTCTCCCTCAAATTGGAAGATCTGTACCTCCTCCTCAAACTGAGTCTGTTTGGGTCTTTTGTTTCTCCTACCCCCCCTCTGCTCCTTAGGAGGCAGACTTTCAGGGGCAACAGATTTAGTTTCCGGTTTCTGGGTTTCCAGGGGCTGTTTACAAGTGAGGAAGGAAGCTTCCTCCATGGCTTTACACCCCCCTTCCCTTTGTGCCTCCTCCCTGGGAACCGGTGAGTTATCGGGGTGCTGCCCCCGTCATTGTTTTGGAGCACCAGGTCCAGAGTTGGGTGCGTTCTGCGCCGGCACGCCCATCTGAGGGTTCTGCTGAGCCCTCAGTATGTGACCCAGATCCCGCGCCATGTTTTGAACCTGGCGCTCTAACTGGGAAACCCGCTCAGGCTGATACGGGCCCTGTTTTCTCCCCTGGGCTGATCCCGGGAAGGGTAGCTGTCCCTCCTCTGGTAATACCCCGGGTTGGGAAGATTTGGGTACCCCTCCACCCTTGGCCTCCCCTCTCCCGGATTCAGTGGTCTGGGCTCGGGGAATTGGGGAAAGAAGGATGGATGGCTTTGGGGCTGAAAGTTGGGTGGATACCTGGGGAAAAAGTTCTGCCCAGGATTTGAAGAATTTCTGCCCTCCTGTGGGAAGTTAGGAGGGAGGTTCCCTGGGTTAGGTACTTGGCTGGATCCCCCCCCTTGGGCTGGAGGAGTCCACACATAACCCAGGATGGGTCGATTTCCCTTGTAACGGGGACTTACATAATCAGGAGAGCGAGGGACCGCATTTGTGGGGCTGCCTCCCTGGCTCCCTGTCTGTGACTGGCCCGAGGACCTTCTGGGCCTAGCATTATTAGGTGCAGGTAGGTTTTTAGGCCCCCCCATCTCCAAATCTAAAACGGGGGTGACCTTTACCTCTGCCACCTTGGCAGCAGCAGGGGTGCTGTTGGCTTTGGGGTTTTTCTGGGCATTACTTTTGCTATCTACTGGTTTCTGCATCTCATAGATCCGGGTAGCCTGTTCAATGACCCAGTCTAAAGATCTTTTCTCGTGAAAATCTCTCACGAGCTGGGTCATTATGTATTTGGGCAAGGCATGAAAAAATGTATTAATGAATTCTCTACTGTCTGTGCGCACCCTTCTGGTGGTCTGCGCAAAAGCACATTTCAGTTCTTGCACAAATTCTTGTGGGGCTTGATCCTCCCCACATTGCAACTTGTAGGCTGCCTTGCGAGCCTCTTGAGGATTTCTGTGAACAGAAAAATGTTTCAAGATGGCCGCCTTATAGGTGGACCATCTTAAATGATTTTGGTCCTCCAGCCCCGCAAAGAAACTGGAGTATTCCGGGGAGAAGGTCCACTTTACATATTGAATACAGCTTTGGCTGTCCTTCAAATGGAAAGTCTCCATCATTTGCTCAAACAACTCTAAGTGCTCCCAAACAGAATACTTAGCGTTCTTATGGTAAGGCGTGATGACGCTCCTGATCGCCTTAATCTGCTTTAAGGGGTCCTTAAGCAAGGCCCTTTTTGCCTTACTGGCCCTTTTGGTTCGGGTAACCCTGGTCCATTCATCTTCTGACTGAGAGGCACTGCTCCCAGAGGTTCCCGTCAGATCTTCCAGGTTTTCCCGGATTCTGCGAGCCTGGGAATGGCTGGCAGAATGTGGGGACCTGGTCTCCTGTTTCCTGTGGTGCTCAGAGGAGTCTTCAGATCCCTCCTTGCTGCCAAGATTTGATGGGTACCCCCCCCACTGACCTAACTGGGCAGAGGTTTTCAGGATGCCCTTAATGGGCCTACTCACCTGGGGTTCCCCATCAAATTGCACTGTGCTTGTGTGCCCATACCCGGATGCCCGCCCCTCCATTCCTGGGTGGTACTGGCCTATGAGCCCCATGCTTCTGGCTGGATAGTAATCTGCCATCCCTGTGGCCCTGTGCTCATGTGCGCCAGGGGGCATGGGGGTGGCAGAGTCCAGGGACTGAGAGAGATAAAGGCCTCTGGTACTAGGGCTCCTGAGGTTATGCTCAGGAGTTTCTCTTTCCCAGCGAACCTCCTCTCTATCCGCCCCTGCTCCCTGTTGCAATGCAAGAGCCTGCGCCTTCAGTTCCTCAGTTAAGGCCTTACTAGACTCTATCAGTCTCTCCTGCATCGCTACCTGTTGTTGGAGCCTATCATTGTGCTGGCAGAGAGCCTCATTCTCTCTCTGCGTTTCCTGATTGGTTCTGGAGCACTGGGCCAGTCTTTGCTGCAGGAGGGTTACCTCCTGAGCTGTATCCCTATTGGCCTGCTCCTGTCTTGCCAGAGCCTCCTCCACCCTCCTGGTGTGCTCTAGCAAGTCCTGGTGTTCTTTTTGGAGGTCACCCAGTCCCTGGTGGGCCAGGTGATTTTCTTCTGTTTTTCTTTTTAAATGGCAGACTTCCTGGCCTAAGGCGACTCTTTCCTGGCTAAGAGCCTGCATTTGTGCCGCCAGGTCGTCCCTCTGCCTTTGAAAGGCACCAGCTCTCTGGCGTTCTTCATCAAACTCTGCCTGGGTATCCAGGTCTTTCAGAATCAGTTTATTGCTCTCTGCCTTCACTCTATCTAGATGACTTTGCAGGGTGGCTACCTGCTCCGTGCATGCCCTGTTAAAGTCTAATTGTTGCTCCAGCTTTTTCTGGCTCTGCAGCAGGGAGTCCAAACCTTCTTGGTACTCCTTCTGCAAGGCCAGAAATCTGGTATCCTGGTCAGCCTTTTCCTGTTGCAGGATGTCCATATCCCTCTTTATTTTAATGATGTGCTGTACTCTCATTTTCTGACTCCTGGCTCCCCTGCAGCCTCTGCTCAGAAGAGACCAGGTCAGATTGGACCTTCTCTAACGCCATCTGTCGCTTATTCGCCAGATCTTGGCTTTCAGTACATTTATCCTGCATGTCTCCCATATATAGGTACAGGTATGCGGCTATCCTAACCATCTTGTCTTCTTCATCCTTAGCTGTAGGAGCCATGTACAGTGCACTCAGGGCCACATGTAGGGGACCCTGATCTCTCCATGTATCTGACCCTGTTTCCTGACCTGTTGCGTGATGGCCTGCAACCAGACCATGCGGTCCTGGTGAGTCCACTCACCTCTCACAAATAACTTATGTAAGAAGTGCTCTCTGGCTATTTTCATGTCTACTAAGGTCGTCATTCTAGAGATTGGTCTCTGTCCTGACTTACAGAAATGAGTATTTAATTTTTGCAAAACAGACCTTTTTCTTAGAGCGTTCCTTTGAGGAGTGCTTTACAGCATAACACAGCGTGGTGATCCGACCGAATATGTGTATCTGGTCAGCTGGCACGCTGTATTAATCTGCACAAGTGATAAATCTAATCCAAACGTCCGGCACGAGCCCCCAATTTGTAAGAGGATTCAATTCAACACTACAGCTAAGTCAACGCCTAGTCTATAATACTGAATGAAAACCCTTATTGATATAACTTTATGACCAGTTCATGCGTTCTGGATGACTACCCCTATATAACACCCCTCTCTTGGAATCCTCCTGACCCCACTGAGCCAAGAAGTAGTTCTGTTTTGCAAGTTAAAAGGTTTAATTGATAATTTAAACAATATATATATATATATCACGCTTTATAATAAATTAATAATTGAATATCACACTTAATCTGATATGATAAAGATTAACAACGGAGAATCTGGCACTAGCACACTTCTTTATAATCACTAAGGAGTTGACATGAAATGGATAAGATAGCAACAATACTTTTATGGTTTCCAATGGATGCAATGTGGAATGAAATGCAGTACAGAAAATAACTTGATAGGATTTCAGCAAAAGACAATGTAATCACTTTCTTGGACAATTCACCCCCCCTTTTATGCAATGCAGGGAAATGGAAGGAAGGCACACAATTCTCAGAAATGCAATTCAAATGTAATTCAGTTCACCCAGCAACTTAGACTACAGAAGTTGAAAACACAGGCCCAAATGCTTTTAAATGTGCTGGTAATGAAGAAACAAATATGCTAAAATGCTTTTAATTCCCTCTAGAGGTTTAGGGTGAGTGGTATCTAGTTAATATTAGCTCAGAGGAAAGCAAAAGCAGCTATCTTTTTGCAAGTGGAGAATTTTTCAAATCGCGGCAAAATTCGCGAATGCGCCGGGCGCTATTACAGAAGAACTACGATCAATATCGTTTTGGGGTCCTATGAAAGCCTAGGATCTCAGCTTCCAGATGAAAGTTACTGCAAGTCTCTAGCACAAACGGTCACGGAGATATGAGCGATTAAATAAAGGTCGTTTTTCAGATTGAAATTTTAAAGTTCACAAAGACAAGTGCAGCTTGCAACTAGCAAAACACAGGTGACAGCTTTACAAATGACAGGTGACAGTTAGGAGACAGTTCTACTTAGATTAAAATAGGATTGAATTATATTATTTTAACTAAGAGATTGGTTCTGCACAGTTCTACTATGTACTCACACTATATTTAGAAATATGCCTCGCCACGGATCTGGTCAGGTTTTGGATTGGACTCCGGTTCAGCTCTTTGGTTCTGCTAACATTGGCCTGGGTCAGCTCTGCTCTCTCTCTCTGGGTACAGCACTGCTTCTGGATTCTGGAGATTGAGGGATTTGAAGTCTGGATCTCTGGATGTTGATGGAGGTAAAGTATGGAATTTTGGCAGAGCTTCCAGCTGCAAGTGGAAAATGAATCTCTATTTGGCTTGCACTCTCTTCTTTTATCTGTTTAGAATGTGGGTGTGTGTGCAGCATCAGTAGACCCTACCCCTCTCCACTTGCCATTGGTCAAATTTCCATTTCTCACTTGATTGGGGAAGGAACTGTGAGTCAGAGCGATGTCATTTTATGGCTTGCAGAGAGGACACTCCCCTGTCAAATTGCACACAATCTATATTTGATATAAAAAGACATATTTGCACAGGTAAACATTTGTTTAAAATTACATGCACCCCTCGCATATCACAGGAGGTATCCCCTGTTCAAACTTTGCTCTTCCTGGGGGCTTGCATTCAGAAATGGCAATATTTGCACCTTTTTAGTGGTTTTGCAACATCAGATTTTTCTCCAGATTTGTACACATGTACACGGCCTGTCCATACATACTCCAGTAAATTTTCATTTGTCTAACTTAAACACAGTGTCTGTAATATTAAAATTAGCGGGGTTTTGCCCCAGAACATGACACAAATTGGAGTTTGGGCTTGAATTGAAGGTACATTTTCTAAATTAAGGCTCTCAAGGTTATACATTTCTGTCATTTGATTACAAAGAGTTATCAGTGTTTTTGTAAAATATATATTTTGCTTTCAAGTCAGTTCTCAGAGTGTTGGAGTCCGCCTCCAAGACTTGGGTGGGTCAGTCACATGTGTCCTCTGGGCAGGCAGGCCTTTGTTGACAGGAAACAGTAAAAATCAACATATTCCTTTCAGAGGAGAGGGGCCATTGTGTGTTCTCTGGGAAGCTGAGATCAGGAGGCCAGGGAGCCACTTTGCATTTAATTAACAGAACCCTGTGATTTCCTGGCTTCTTGTGTTGAGTTCTGAAGTGTCAAGAGTTCTCAGGACAGGCAACCCCTTTGAACTTTTAATGAAATAAGACCCCTTTCTTTGCACTAGACAGTTTTGCAAGACAGCTCTCCTGTCAGAGTTTAGACCGCTAGCGCCACCCTCAGGATTTTGTGGTTACTGCATCCATCCTTGGGATTGTTTTTAGATTGATTCATTTCAGCAAGTGATATTATATGGAGTATATTGTCCATGTTCAGGACATGGCATTGGTGTGTTTCTGCAGTAAAGTAATTCTGTGCCCATGATTTTGCCATATTTGGCATTCAAGAAAAAGGAATTCCCAACAGTTATGGGTTTGCTTTTGGCAATCAGCATTGCCTCTCTGAGCTCACAATATAGGCGAAATGGGATTTTCCTGTGCATTTTCTGGGGAGCTCTGGCCATTATGATGTTTTCAATGCCAGTAATGCACAGTTTTGGTGGTAGGGCTTGGATGCATGGATAAAAACATCCCACAACTTCCAGGCTTCCAGCGTCCTAGATAAAAACTCATTAAAAACCCTTGCGCTTGCAAACATATACATTTGCTGGCCAAAGTTTTCTCTGGCAGACCAATCCAATGGACCCATCTGGCCATATCCACCAATTGTGGATTAATAGATTAAGTAATCAAATTCCTGTTTATCCAGTGTGTAATTTGTTAATCAGAGTTGCCACTGATTCGTCTTTCAATGTGGCAAGCTGTGGAACCTGAGGCATAACTATCATGAAAGGATTTGCTGCAGCTGGTAGGGTAAGGTACGGTCTTGGAGAGATCCCCCCCCTTCAACTGGTTCTTGCTGGCTGTGGACTGGGACCTCAAATATTCATCATCATTGTTAGTGGCATTGGAATCCTCTGTAGGGAACACAGATGAAGGGATTTCCTATAAATTTGCCAGAACTCAGGTCATGATTTGTTAATAGTGTAATCAGTCAGCCTCATCTGGTGAGCTGTACTCATTACCTCACGTAAGGAAGGGTGTATTATTATGCCTGCTAAGAATAAGGCCAATTCCAAATGTATTAAGACAACACTGGCCCGCAGTGGCCTCGGCAGGCATTCTCAAGTCCGTTTACTTCATGAGTTAAAGTCATTAACATTGATATGATCAAATCAAGTGAATTCACTATTGTTGCCTCAATGGGCTTTCATCAGCTCTGAAAACATGTCAGACTTATGCTCAGCCCCTTTTTCCACCTTGGATGAGAAGAAATACTTGCAATTCGATATGGATTCGAGACCAGTCTCTTCTTGCAGAATGTTTTTCATTATAGTCCCGTTGGTTGCTTGTATACTTAGGCCTATCCTTCTTTTTCCCCCGGAGGAACTTGTTCACAGACCAGTGCTTCCATTTCACTGCTGAGGCGCGTGAAGGGAATGCCAGCCTTGAATTAATGAATACCTTTGCTAACTCGTCCTCAGAGTCCAATGCTCCACTGTTCTTGGTGTTCTTAGTTTTCTTAAATGTGTCTTTAATATCCTGGGTACAGGTGTCATGAGAGGAACTTATATCTGGAGCACCATGTCAATGGGGAGGTCAGCCAAATTACCCAGGTCAACCAGGCTAACAATCTTCTCAGACAGGAGAATATCCATATCTTTCACGTTTGATGGTCACAGTATGGGTTATTGATGCTGAGATGGGGACTGGGTAGGTGAGAAGGTTGCCTTCAAGTCCTTTCCACAGTTATGATATGTGCCTCCACTCCTCTAATTCCGCAACCACCTTTCTCAGAAATGAGTTGAGTGGCCCTTAAAGTCATCACTTGTTTGGGTAGATTATTCTCTATTGGAATGACAGAGGATTTCCACTTTCACATCCCTTGTTATTGGCAGCCTTTTTGGTAACACAGTGACTTTATCTTTGGCCACCCCCTGATATAAAGACGTATTGACTCTCCCTGTCCCGCCTTGTGCACAGTTATCAGGATATTATGCAATATGGTGAAATCCAGAACTAATCAGCTCTTATAATAGGGCAGTAATAAGGCGGCCGAGCACACCGAGCACAATAGGGGACCTATATCGCTCTTTCTTGGGCCTAAGGTCTGTAAATAAATAACAGGGATCACCAAAGACTCACAACCAGGGCCACCCTTACTACCTCCGCCATCTGTGTTGCGCCTGAAGGCTGCACCATTGTGCACAAAGTGTCTGCAGCACCAGCCCAGCACAACTCCAACTGTATCCTCCAGTATTTTAAAAGGCGCTCCTCCATTGCCGCCCCAGGGTAAGCCGCACCTTTGTACATTGCCACCCCAGGGTAAGCCGCACCTTTGTACAGGAGAGTGCTGTAAGATTTCCTTCTTTGAGCCAATCCCACTCAGCAGTTCAGTGCCTCCAGTCATAGGTCAGTGGTGAGGTCAACTCATAAGTACTAAAAGATATGGATTCCAAAGGAATCCTACTGGATCACCACCTTGGGTATCATAGCATAACACACAATCCAGAGGAGCGAGGTTTTCATTTAAATATATAGCAACATATGTTTGCCTCATAAACGGTAATTAAGCACCAGTGGTCATTTACCGCTGGTGATGGTCCACCACCTCAAGAGGCCGTCGAGAGCAGTGGTGCAGCAGGCACCTCCATGGCAGTGCTCCTTCGCCAATGCAGCACCTGTTTTTTTCTGCTGGGACCTGAGTGCGAGCCCCCTTCGACCCAAACTGTGATCTTTGCCAGTGCGTGTTTTCATGTGCTACACATCAACTCCTCGAGATGAAAATCAACTGAAAACAAGGATGAACATTTTTACTAACTTTTTGTTTGGTGGTTTGAAGGTCGTTCTTTTCTATTTAATTGTTTCTTCGGGCAAACATAATGAGGCGCCTCCTCAGAGCTGCTCCCCTTTGGAGGAATAACGCTTTGAACCCTTTGTGCAAATCAATGTGTTTCTTCAATGGTGACGGGGAGATGACGCGCCTTAGGCTTTTTAGCATGACAGATCACAAGACTACACATGTCTATACACTGTACCACTCCCAGGGAAAGAAAACTTTGAATGAAGACGAAAACATTGCACAAAAACAATGAAAGAAAGGAAGACGTATGAAGGGCATATGTGTCTTGCAGATGGGGAGCGAGGACGAATCACCATCCATGCGCGCCCCACCCCCCCTCACCACGAAGCCATTTATTTGGCCTGGGTACAATATGGGGCATTTGAAAGACGTGCAGACTGCACAGGCTTGATTCATGCACGCCCACGAGTCTCAACAGCATGAATTATGGTTAACAAGCATTACGATCATTCCCACTGTGTCGTGCACCTGCCGGATAACAGACGTTTTGTCAATAGCTTGATTACTTTTCTTCTTGTGCGTGTAATATCATTCTGCTGCACGTTGCCTCGGCAGTCATAACAGTGCCATTCTGCATCAGGTTCTGTCATCTTTCCGTTGCCCTCCGCCCTGGCAAAGATGGATGTTGCTTTTGTTCCCACATGAATTAGGGCTGGGTGGGATGGAAGGGGTAAAGTAATGGACTGATTCTGTGGAGAATTGATGCAATCGTTATGCCCACATGTTGAGCCAAACATCTTCATCATGTACCTTTTGTAATGTAATCCTCATTCCCTCCTGCCTGCAGAAATACATGTTGGATATATATTAATTAATTTATTTTTTTATTTAAAAATGTGTTTAGTACATATAGTACTTTTGCATTAACTCTTATTAGCATCTTCACATCATCATATTTTATAAAAAGTATCATATGTCAATGCTTCCTTGTAACACTTACAATCCTTATAATGTGTGCACCATGCAGCACTGTTTCTAGATAGTGAGCTATCAGGACAACGAAACAACGTAAATAAGAGAAAATAATGTATGGCTATTAAATGCCATGTAGTACCTCCAGTTGTGCCAGACCCATTACCCTATCACTATCACTACTAGTGCCAACGTAAATGATAAGTGGGAGGTCTTCATTAACCTGTGCCAACATTCTGAGGATATGATTGCAGACAGAGAGTTTATAAAGGTACTAAAGTGGGCAATCCTCACAGACATCATCTCGGGACAGCGCAGTGCCAAGCTCTTCACTACACAATCTACAGTTTCTTAATTCTTCAGTGATCCCTAGTTTGGGTCCTATTACTTCGAGCGTTGATAACACAGTTAACTCTAAATTTCAGGTACCAGTCTCTATATTTGGCTGATGGAGATAACAATAATAATTATTATTATTATAATGATGATGATAACATAATAATGACAATAATAATAATATTAACAATTATATGAACAATGATATGAATAATAATAATAATAATAATAATAATAATAATAATAATAATAATAATAATAATAATACTGCTAATAATAATAATAATAATAATAATAATAATAATAATAATAATAATACCAGTGGTGATAATGCATGATTGTCATCAGTAGTAGTAGTAGTGGTAGTTGTAGGAGAACACTAGCTGTAATAGTATTAGTACTAATAGTAGTAACAGCAGTAGTAGTATTAGTAGTCGTAGTAATAATTATGGGGCGCTGTAAAGCATACCATCCACCACCTGGGAAGTAATGATCCCATGAAAAGGAAATGGTTGACCCGGAAGGATTTACTGATTTTGCAGAAAGATCCAGGCTTTCTAGGCATTAGTAAAAGCACAGCATTATGAGACAGTCTTGATCCATGATGGATGGAGGAGCACAACATAATGTCTGCAAGATTTGAGAAAGTGCAGTGACATGACCAGTGGAGGAACCGAGACAGCTGGTGGCTGTGCAGTGTGGAGATTTGGGGCTGATGAAGGAAGTGGTTTGTACATAGTGGAGTTAAACTGTAAGAATTTTATGATTGGTGGAAGCCAAGGCGCAGGAAGAGGCGGGGTGATGTGACTGCACCTCATGAGGCTGGGAGGAGAAAGCCTCTGGGGAAGAAGGAGCAAGAATGAGGAGAGGCTGTTGTTGTAAAGTCTGGAAGGGAGGAGAGTAATCACTTTGTGGGTTTCATTACGCTGAATACGATGTGTTTGAGTCTGATAATGAAGGAGATGTAGAGGCAGAATAGAGTAGATCTCTGGTACATGGCCGGTGCAATCACTAACATGACTACGATGCCTAGGGCACCAGCGGCGGCCAAACATACAGTTTTATTGCTCCTGTTGTGAATTATAAAATTGAATATGCAACTTGATGAGAGAGGAGGTGGTGTTAGATGCCCTTCAGCAAAAAGGGGCACTGTCCTGCAAACACAGCACTCACATCTGTAGGCAACCTTCTGCCCTATACACAGGTCCATGGTATCCAGAATACGCCTTGCGGGTGTCTGCTTTTGGGTTGCAGTTCATAGGACCTTACAGGACCACTAAAACCCATACCTGGCAGAATGATGTCACATGTTTGTCAGACATGTGCCGCTCCGCGGGGTGCATTACAGAAATAATATACTATGAATAGAAATATGAGCCTGTTTGAAGTCTATGTTCTTATTACACACCTGAACCATATTTCAGAATATAGCACAGGTATGCAGGTATTTGCATATTTCCTAGAATGAATCTATTCTGAACTCCAGAGGTGCAATTGTTTCCTCCCTTACTTGCATATTCTGGTGGCAATTGCAGAAGATCACCACACAATTTTAGAAAAACATGAAGTAGCAAAGTTACCTGCGTTACTAGCTGCCTGACGCTGAGGAGGCTGCTGCCCCCACCTCCTCTACTGGTGATCATTGCTATCGAGGCCCCTTACTTCACTTTTTCAAAACTGTGAACATTTGCAAGCACTGATCATATTGTTACTGAGGCAAGGATTCCCTGGGCCTGCTGGCCTGAGACCAGCACAAGATTGATCATAGGCCTCTAATCCCCAAAATGGCAGTTCTGCACATTTCCCCAAGTCCAGTGCTTTGAAGATGGCTGAGGCACTGCATGCTGGCGCTCAAGACTCTCCTTTTCCCTTCTTCCTTCCCTCTCCCCCTCCCCTGCTAATGTCCCCCTCTGCTGCATTTTGACTGGCTGCCTGGTTCCTTCTGAATCTTACAGGTCACCAAGCCCTCCTCGCCCAGTCTACCCCAACACCTCAGTCTCCCTGATCCCCCATTCCTGCACTTGCCCTACAAAGCTATATTCCCCTGTACTAGCCCAGCGGGGCCTGCACATGTACTGCGCCTGGTCCAGCTCTGTCCTTGCACTTAGCATGTGGACCTCCTTTCCCTTTACTCCCTGCATTCACCTGGCCACCCCTTAGTACTTGTCTAGCCCAGGGGCCATCTTATCTCCATCTCTTCCCCCTTGCATTTGTGTGCTCTCCACTCTGACCTGCACTTCCCTACACACATTAACATTATCGCATTCTGCTCTGACCGACTGACCGACAATTTCCCCCTCTCCACTCCTGTGCACTTCTTGCTACTGCACTTGCACAATCTGAATAACACAAGGCCTAATAGGACCGTTTTTGTTACTCTTCATCCATGTGCCCCCCCCCACTCCCTCCTTTTTGTCTTGTGGCTCATTGAAACACCATTTACTGTATAGGCGCATAATAAATACCCAATAAATAAAAATAAATAAATTGTATATTTTGGTTAAGTGTGTGTGCAAGGGTGTTACAAGTTTATGATTTGTGTTTGTATGTATGCATGCATGCAAGGGTGAATGGTGTGAGTAATTCTAAGAGTGAATGTTGTGTGAATGGGTGTGCACTTGTGCTTGAGTTGGGCTAGTCACTGAGGAGCTAATGTTGGTGTATGCGGTATTAGAGGCAGGGTGTGGGCGTGTGCTGCTACAGCATTTTTAATTGGCTTCTCTTCCATTATAAAGCCAGCATGACATATGTTGTTATGTGGCTAAATTGATATTTTTCGCGCAGCCCGGCTAGCCATTTCTTACTTTGGCATGACATTTTTTAATCAGCATTTATAATTATGCAAGCATGGTAAGTGTTATTACGTGGCTTGCCTGGCATGTTGGTGCTGCCAGACTAGCCAATTCTTACTGTGGCATGACATTTTTTTAATGGCCATATATACTAATGCAAGCATGCTAAGTGTTATAACGTGGCTAGACTGTCATTTTAGTGCAGGCAATCTAACCATTTCTTACTGTGAAATGACATGTTTAATGGACAATGTAAAAATTACATGTGTTACTATGTGGCTGCACTGTCATTTTGGTGCAGCCAGTCTAACCTTTTCTTACTGAGGCATGGCACTTGTTTATTGGACATCTATCATATAGCAAGCATAATAAGTGATATTACCTGGACAGACAGGCATTTTGTTACAGCCAGTCTACACATTTATTACTGTGAGATGACACTTGTTTTCCTATTTAGTACTGGACATCTATGATAAGGCAAGAATGATATGTTTTATTACCTGGCTAGATTGGCATTTGCGTGCAGCCAGTCTAGCTATGTCTTACTGTGACTTGGAATTTTTTGCTTGGCATCTGTGATAAAGAAAGCATAGAAAGTGCTATTACATGGGTAGACTAGCATTTTGATGCAGCCAGTTTAGACATGTTTTCTTATTGTGGCATGGGTTGTGAAATGGCAAAGCCAGCAGGCTGTGTCCTTACATGGGGATTCTCATATTATAATTACTGGAATTATGTGCAAAGCAAACATGAGTATGTTCTTCTATGGGAATGCCGAAATAGATTGGTGCAGCCATTATGGACATGTATGGACAGAGGCAGTGTGAACATGTTTTTATACTGATATTTATTGTTGACAAGTCATCATGAAAATACATTGGAAAATGCTCCTGTGCACTCTTGGTGAATTGCATGTATTGGATTGTTGGATTGGAGTTATCTTTCATAACCAATTGCAAGCTGTTTGGCTTTTTAGCCCATTTTTCAAAGCATTTTCACAGGGGGTGGGAGAGGTAACCGTATCCAAATTTGGTTGTTCCGGGTCACTTTCTCCAGTTGGTTGCTCCCCACTCCTTTTGCAACCCGATCCATGATAGGCTGGGAGAACCCACCCCTTTACCATTGAGGAAGAGGATGAAGTCTACTTAACATGAGGTTTGTCACCCATGCAGCTAAGGGTGCCACTGTCTCCAGCTGTTTACGTCCCAATTCATTTGCAGTCGGATCTGCGATAGGCTGGGAGGCCCTGACACCTTACCATGGAGGAACAGGAGGGAGTCTACTTAACATGAGGCGAGTCACCTGAGCAGAATAGCCTGCCACTGCATAGTGCACCACTGTCTCTAGCTGGTTGTTCCCCACTGCCTTTAAAGCCAGATCCATGATAGGCATGAAGGCCCTGCTCCTGTACCATGGAGGAAGAGGATGGAGTCTACTTAACGTAAAGCGGGTCACCTTAATAAACGCATAGGAGAACATCGTTCCATGATCCATTGCAGGACTCTCACTGCCCCCTTGGCACCTGAGTTTATTGAACACCAACATAACCAGGATGAACTTAAATGGTGGGTTCTAGACAAAGTGCAGGACTACACCAACGCCAGCAATGCACTGAACTTCAAGGAAGCCTGGTGGATGTTCACCTTCAATCCATCTCAATGGGCCTGAATGAAGCCAAACCAGTGGGCCCATATGGCTGAAACCGTGTGTCAGCGAGTTCCCTTTTTCCCTTTTATCTTTTTTTTCTTTTTTCTAATGCCAGGGTTTGTCCCTCGGGTCCTCCTCTGACACCCACAGTATTGAGTAGCTTTACTCGAACTTTGAATTGCCTTGTCCAGTCCATATCTCTTTGACTATACCAACCCAGCACTTCCAGACAAGTCTGAACTCACTAAGTAGGCCTGTCCTCTTGGCTGCAGCCCTTTGTCCAAAGTGCGCTTACTTGAAAGTTATTTTTGTGAAGATCTATGTTATCTAAAATGAATTGCACTTACCTCAGAGTTACTATTTTCGTGAGGATGAATGCTGTTCAGCGGCATGTTTTCACACACCTGCCACATTTCGCAGTGTCACGCCCCCACTTCAAAACACTTAGTATGGCAATGGGCATGCCTACTAGCTAACTTGAACATACAGCTCGTGCTGTACACACCGCTACCCTGTCCTTCGAATCCATTGCTATGGGCATTGGGACCTTTATACCATAGCAACGTCCACAAACAACCTCCCCCCCCCCCCCGCATGCACACAAGCATCGCGTTCATTCCACTAACTTTCTGCACATGCACTCTTTGACTCTAGCAAGCAGCTCCTCTACAGAGTGCCGTACATGTACTACCAGCGCCCGGAGCACAGCCTGCCCCTCCTCAGGTAAGCGCCCCTCCAGCCTGCCATGCTGCCAACATTATTAGCCGCAGACACAATTCTGTTCCTTCACCGATACGCATTAACCTTAGCCCCTCGATTTCTCTTCCTTTTCCTTTTCCTGCAGTGCCTTGATTCACGTTCTGGCACCGGAGCAAAGGGCCCTCTTGGAATACTGCCAGCTACTTGGAACATTTCTGAGTTACCACGCGCCCAACCACGCATTGCCCGAGGTAAGCCTGTCATCATCATACACAGGTTGCCCTCCCCTACACACTTCTTCACCACTGCATCATTGGATAGAGGTTTCCCTCTATGTTGCATATCTAACTCTTGCCTTCTCAACCCACAGATTGACCCTGCCAAATGGGCCCATTTCATGTGCCCTGTCCAGATTTACTGGAATGAAGAACATCATTTGACGCACTATGCTGCCATTTTTACCCTTCTACTCTGCACCTAGGGGCTCCCTCCAAGTCCCAGGACCCGTACAAAAGGTTTGTGTTGCTGATCCAGGAAGACCAGTCTTCCTCTTCCATTGTTGTTTTTACCCATCACTCAGAACCCTCTGAGGTTTTTACCTTCTAAACAGTGCTTCCTATGTGTGCTTTTACTTACAGGGAGACACAATCCACGGCCTGGAAGAAGGCTCCATAAATTGTAGCCGAAATGCCCAAGGACTTTGCCCATTTCCAGCTTGTCCACACCACACCTAGGGAAACCAACCCTGACACAGACCTAGGATTGGTCACCATTTGACTGCAACCAGACCCTAATTAGGGCTTTATTGATGTAAGTGACTTCAATCCAGCACTCCAACTAAGTCAATGCTTATTATGGGTTGCCCAATGGAAGCCCTTATTTATATATTTTTATGTCAAAGTTATTTAAATCTGGATGATGAACCCTTATATTACACCCCTCTCTTTGAATCCCCTTGACCTCACTGAGCCAAGAAGTAGGTTTGTTTTGAAAATTAAAAGGTTTATTTTAAGAATTTTATATATATATATATATATATATATATATATCACACTTTTATGAATAGAATAGTATCTGAATTGCACACTTATGAATAGGAACAATGATCAGCAATGGGTAATGTTACAATATCAACAATTTCTTTAATCACTTAGGAGTACGAATATGAAGGATACTGTAGCAGAGAATACTTTATATGGATTCAAGGAAATGCAATAATGGGAAAGAATGCAACACATAAATGAACTTGATATGGTTTCAATCAAAAGACAATATAATCACTTTTTTCGCCTGTGACTACTCACTCCCCCCTTGCAATATGATGATATGGAAATGTGGGCACACAGGTTTCAGGAATAAAATCAATAATGCAGTTCAATTCCAGTTCCCCCAGTGAGCTTAGAGAGAACAGGTATGATTTTAAAACAGGTCAATCACTTTTAAATGTGGTTTGCAAAGAATGGGAAAAATGTTAAAAATGACTTTAATTCTCTAAAGGAGATTCAGGATAAGTGAGAGTTACTTTGGATTGGTTCAGGTCAACACTAGAAATGATTTATGAATCATTATCAGATTGAAAACGAATTTCAACAGTTGAAAACAAGAAACAGCTATTTTGACATGTGGTGAAATGGGGCTAAATTGTAATTCGTGGCAATTTTCCCGCGTGCGTGAAACGCGATTACAGAAAAAGTGTAATTAACTGGAATGTTGTTTTATGTTCGTTGGAAAGCATAGGATCTTAGTTTCAAAACAACAGTTACATTTCGGTTCTTGGATATGCGGTTCCAGAGTTACCGAGGTTTTTGTGAAGGTAGATTTTTCAGAAACAAAGTCAAGATTTCAAAAATGACAGATTTCGCTTTACAGATTAGGAATCAACATGGATTTATACTAAGCGCTATGAAACTACAAGATACCCAACGGGACAACCACCATAAACAGGGCGCCTTCCGCTCTGGTTGTTGTGTGTCAAGACACTTGAAAAATATCAGCGCATAGATGATTATCGCTACAAATTATCAAGAATTATGTGGAGGAGAGAAGAATTAAGGATAGACAACAGAGGTTCTGTAATGCAGTTCTGGACAGATTGAAATGGATGGAATAGTATTATTTTAAACTAAGAGATTGGTTATGTACAGTTCTAGACTGGATACTCACTCCTATGGCTTTGGAATGGAGTGGGCCCCGTCAAAGATATGGTGAAGGGTTTGGCTGGGGCTCTCTCACCACGGGACAGGTTCTGCTCCTAGCACTGCACTGCAGTCTGCGCAGTCTATTCGACTGGATCTGACGGGTTCTGGATAGAGCTCTGCTTTCTGGGTCTGGATCTTTGGTTCTAGCACAGGGTTCTTGGCTAGAATAGCAAAACAGCACAGACCAGCTGTTGAATGTGAGAGCCCCTTCGAGGTTTAGGGGTTAGAATCAGGTTGCAAAAGGTTCTGAAGGCCTCTGAAAAGGGTTCAGCTTGGGGTTAGGCCTCTTCTGCTTCAAAGTTCTAGAGTTTGGTTCTAGAGCTTGGTTCTGGATCTATGTCTGGATCTGGTCTGGATCGTTTTGTAGGGTTCTTTGCCAAGAAATCAATTGAGAAGTGGAAAGTGTGTGTGTCCTATCTGTTCTCAGCAGTCCCTATTTATGTATTTCCAAAGTGGGTGGGGAGGCTGATTCTACAATGCCCAACCCTCTAAGGATCTGAGAGGTTGGAGTATTCCCTGTCCCCTGATTGGACAAAGGATCAGCGTGTCATCCTGTGTCATCTTTATGGCTTGGGGAAAAACAATCCCCTTGGTCTCTGTACAGCATATCTTATTTTTCATAAAACACATATTTACAATATACACAACTTTTTAATATTACATAAATCACATGCCAGATTAACTAAGGTACATTTCTGTTCAACTCTCATCTTTCTAAGAGCTTGGGTTCAGAAATGATCACTTAATGCACTTTTGGTGGGTTTCTCAATATTATTTTTGCACCAATTTTTAGATATGCATTCACACCCCATCTGAGCACAATTCTGTAATTTTTCAGTATCCTGGCATAAACATAGTAGCTACAATCTGAATAATTCCGGGGTTTGGCCTCAGAACATCGCACAGAGTCCAGCTTAGTCTTAAACTGTGAGCAAATTTTTCATTTTAACAATCTCAAAGTTTCACATTTTTGTCTGTTTGTTACAATTTGTTATAAGAATTTTTCTAAAACATAGATTTAACCCAATGTTAAATCCACATTTCAGTCTTGTCCGCCCCCAGAGCTGTGCTGACTCAGAGGTCATATGTCTCTCCTTCCTGCTAGCAGTTTGTTTTCAGTCACACCCGAATTAGCATTTTCTATTCAGCCCAAGGATTTGTTTGTCTGCACTGAGAGCAACAGGCCAGGGTGCCACTCCCAGTTCCTTTTGACACCAGCCTGTCAATCTCTTAGCCAAGGGCAGGGGGAAGTCCCCTTTGTCCAGGGAGAAGGTGTGGAATTCGTTTGAACACAGTGTGGGAAACTTTTAACTCTTAACCCAATGTCTAAAAAAATTGTCTTTTCTTATAATGTGAGGCACATTTTTAACACATACGTTAAACAATTTCTTGCTTCAAGACTTTTCAAAATATGGTTTTAAATTGTATCCACCTCTTAGCAAGTCTTTCTTTGGCATAGTTTGAGTTCCATATTCAACTTTACCCAAAATGGTTTTAAAACGCTGGTTTCTGGTAGAGGTGAGTAACGGTATTACACCCATTTTTGACAGATTTCTTCCAGAAAGCAATCCTCAAAAGTATACTTTGTTCAGATATAGATACACTTCTGTGGACCTCGTATTTATGTAGATTCTTGCAGGAGAATGATGTTGACCCCCAACAAGGAGGTTGGATCTTTTTGGGTGGTTTGTGAGCCATGATTTGTGCAAATTTTATACCAAATAAAAAAGGATTTTTAAAGCAGCTCTGTGGCCCTCATTACAACCCTGGCGTTAAGGGGTTAACAGTGCCGTAAAAGGTGGCGGCGCCGTTAACCCCTTAACGCCTGATTACGAGGTCTCTTTGCGGGATGGCAATTTTAACGCCTGCTTTTTGCAGGCGTTAAAAACCAACTCGCAAAGGGACCTTGGTGCTAAGTACGGTGCCGCAATTTGCGGCACCGTACTTAGCGCCTTCCCCATTCCCACTGAGCCCTATGGGGCAAAAATGGGAATGGGCAAGGGCCATGGCGGCATGGGGAATTACCACCCCGCCAACCTCGGAATGGGGCGGTAATTCCCCATTCCGCCATGGCGGAGTCGGTAAGTTACCGGCATGGACCATGGTGCTATTAGCACCATGGTCCAACGCCAGGGTCCTAATGAGGGCCTGTGTTTCTTTTGGCAATCAGCATTGCTTTTTCAAGTGATCTCAGGATACTTTGTGGGTAGCCTAATGGTGGGTTTTGGCAGTGATCTCCTGTGCTCACTGACATAGGCATAAGTAGATGGTGGCCTATTTTTCAGATTTTCACTGCACACTTTCTGGTGATTTCTGGTGAGCAGCATGCTTTCCAGCAGCCATTATGATGTTTCTGCTGCCAGCATTGCAGTGATGTTGCAGAACTTGGATTAGTGGGTTAAGACATCCCACATTGACGACACACATTTTTTGAGAAAATTCCTTTTTTTCTTGTGTTACTACTAATTGAAATGTGTATTTTTTTTTTACCTTGTTAAATAATGCTTTGCACTGCTCTCCATTTGAACAACTATGTACTCAACTGTGGAGCTGTGACTTTATGTCTGTCTAATATGTTGTCCATTGAACATACAAGACTTAAGCTAAAACAGTAGCTGTTGGTCTGAATTACCTTCATATCTTACAATTGCCACTGAAAAACAAGGAATAAATGCAATGGCATAGCCAATTTAATAAGGCTATCCCTTGAATGCATGTGTTATAGCTTACTTTACTTCATCCGTAACCCTGTTTATCCAATCTCAGACTGTGGATGGGTCTGAATGCTGATACATTTCTGCCAAAACACTTTAAAATATAAAATTCATACAAAACTAGAAGTATGACCAACTGAATTGTGCTGTGGCAGAAAAGCCTGCCACTGCAAAGGCTACTGCTGCCTCCAGCTGGTTGTTCCCTAATACCTTTAAAACCAAATCCATGATAGGCATAAATGCCCTGCTCCTTATCATGGAGGAAGAGGATGGAGTCTACTTAACGTAAGGCGAGTTACCGTAGCCGAAAATCCAGCTGCTGCAAAGTGCACCAATGTCTCTGGGTAGATGCTCTCCGCTCCCTTTGCAGTTGATCTGTGATAGGCCAGGAAGAAAGGCCCACTTAGGAGGATGAAGAATGAGTCTACTTACTGTGAGATGGGTCACCCAAGCAATGAAGCTCGCAGCGGCAAAGGGCACCGCAGGCTCTGGCTGTTTGGGGCTGGCTGGAGCTGATGATTTGCAATACCTTTTCAGGTTCTGTCGCAGAAACTTTTACAAGCGCTTTTGAATGCTGGAAGGAACTTTTGAATTCCTGTGACCTTACTCCACATTCCTTTAACATTCCATCTTGTTGATCACCCGTTTGGCCCTCAAATTTCGATGGAACTGTTACGAGCCAGTACCTTGGTAAATCTGACCTAGTGCAATGAGAGATTCCCACTATGTATCCTCTCAAGTATTGGGGTGTTCTCACCGTTAAAGCTCTATAGAAAAATACACTGATCCGTCCAGTTACTGTCTCTGAGCTGCCTGGGTCATTGGATGTCTTGACTTTACTCCTTCCTCTATCTGATTTGTCTGTGGGTTGGGGGTGACAGACTCTGGCAGCTCCTTAAGATACTTGAAAGCTACAAAACGAAGGGAAAAAACTATACTATCCCTGCCTGATTCATAGAAATGATAATTCTCACAAAAGAGGAATTACAGTCAAAACATGGGGTATTGTTAGTCCAACTAAGAAAGCAGCACGGTATGCAACAAGGAAACAGCTGGATTATGTAAAATTACTATCTCAAACAGGTTTCAGATACTGTCAAATTAGGATCAATGTGATAATAGTGTGGTCCTAAATCCCACCAATTTCTTCATACCTGGTGGCTAAGAAGTAAAGAAATAATGCCAGTTAGCATTGTAAATTTGTGCTGACTGAAATTGGCAATTTAAGAGATCTTCTTCTCAGTTTAGTAGGGGAAATGAGGGTTGTGAAGGTTGCCTTACAAGGTCAATTTGAAAGCAGAGATAGAGAATGCCATTGTTTTAACTAAGTCAATTACTTTGAGGTGTTTTACTTTGTTAGAATAACTTCGAATTACTTTGTGGGGGAAGTAATTGTGTAGATGTATTGATTTAGGTGGTGCAAGTGGGATGGGGTACAGGGTAGGTGGAGGTAGTGAATGGGGAACAGGAGACTGGGAGGGCAACCCCCCATAAAGGAAACCGAAGACAAAAAATGATTGAAGTAATTTAACACAAAGTAATTTGTTATAACAACGTAGAACCACACGTAACTAGTGCATTCAATGTTAGTAACACTGACACATATTATTATGCCCAAAACGAAATTAACACTGAGAGTAATGTGGTACCAA
Source organism: Ambystoma mexicanum (assembly GCF_040938575.1). Lineage (NCBI taxonomy): Eukaryota > Metazoa > Chordata > Amphibia > Caudata > Ambystomatidae > Ambystoma > Ambystoma mexicanum. Next base: position 439,774,772 of record NC_090932.1, on the reverse strand, counting down.
ATACTTCCTAACTTACGCAGAACCTATCTAGGTTAATTAATGTTCATGCAACAAAAAACACTCCTCCCAAGAGGCAGGGCCAATTTATTAAGTATACCTCATGGAATCGGCACTACTTAAATCATGAGCATGTCCAGGAAGGTTGCAGTCCGATGGGATGATAATTACTCGGGTCAAATAGAAGGTCCTAGAAATGTGAAGCATAACAATTCCTTGAAATGGGGGAAAATGTGGTACACATGGTGAATGTGCCCAGGTTAAGTAGAGGTTCACTCGAGTTTGAGGATGCACCAAAGAATACATACACGCATTGGATCAGGCACAAGAGAGTGTGCTATTCTGCTATCCGTGATGATATTCTAACCTGCAGTAGACATAGGCGACGCAATGACTCTAGTCTTGACGATGTATGATCGGTGCTTGCCAATTACCTTATTGCTGAAGGGCTCCTATCAATAGAATGTAGTTCCTATTTTTTTATGTTTTATTGTATATTAGTTTAATACAAAAACTTTTGCAAGGAATCCTCCTTATATTAAAGCATCTTTCAGTATTCCCAAATGTAACACATCCCCAATCCTCCACGGTTCATCGAATTAAAACATTCCCTTAAAATTGTAACTGCTGCGATAATCAAGGCCGTCTTCTCGCCTCTCAGAAGCAAGGATCACCAGTCCGCTGCAGATAAAGTCACATAGCCTTCCAGGAATCACACAAAATGTCTTGTCCTAATCAATGTTAGAGCTGTGCATCTTGTAAACAAGTAAGGAAGGTTTTCGACAGAACCTGTGACCTTGCAGAATCTGCAACACAGTGACATCGAGCCTGTCAAAGCTCTCGATGACAAGACTTACATTGTTTTAAACAGGATCCATTTGATCCTCATGAATTGAGTCCTGTAGTCGGGGTCCGGAAGTTTCCTCAGATACTCTGGTATATTGCCCCTACATCTGTTTCTTTTGCAAGGTGATTGAAGTGTTTGTATTTATTTATTTCATCATTTGCTGTTATCCAATCTAAAGTACATAATTTTGTATTGACTTTCCACGGGGTATGACAAAGATCCTACACTTAGATGCCTAACTGCCCCAAGGTTGCTATACAGTCAGCTCCCCAACTCAAAAGAGCACTCCCATCTTCTTTCAGCATCTCTGCTCTTATAATGGCCTAGTTTGGGGCCGAATTCTCAGTCATGCATTGTCTAAAGAAGTTCAAGATTTTCCACCCAGCCGCCACTTTCAATGAGCCTAGGCCCAATTCACGTCTAACTACCTGGATTGGGATTGATCTTGGTAGGCTCAGAACCCATTTTCAGAAGAGCCCCTCCAGTAGAGCCCAGAGTTTTTTAGGGAACCAGAACAAAGCTTCTGCTCCATAAGTCAGCACCGGGATGACCTTTGCTTTGTACTTCTCCAAAATGGGTAAACGTGACAACCGACAGTACCTACGTTTCACAGTTAAGGTCTGATTTGCTAGGGCAATCGCTTTCCCCTTTAGGGAAATCAGAGTGTGTGTTCCTACAACACTACTGGAGATGTGAACCAAATAATACTTAAAGGAGTCCACAATGTCGATTGCCCTAGCCCCCAAGACCCATCTGAAGGGTTGTTTCCTCGAGGCACTTCCCCTTTTTATTTTTAAGATCTTCGTCTTCTCAATGTTAATTTGGAGAATGTTTTCCAATGCGTATTCGTTCAAGTTCTTTATTTGTCTTTGTAGTCCTACAGCTGTTTGATCTGGAAGAACTAGATCATCTGCATACATTAGATGAGACACCTTTACTCAAGCCACTGAAGGTGGAAAGCATCTGTTTTTTTCCATAAAGGTGGCAAGATCCGAAAGGTATTGATTGAATAACGCTGGGGCCAGAGGGCACACTGTTTGACTCCTCTCCTGGCTGGAATGCCCTCACTTAGCTATCCATTAGCATTCAGACTCACTCTGATGTTAGTGTGGGTATGAAAGGGACTTAGCTGTGCCACAAGATCTTCTGGACACCCCCAGTCAGCTAATGTATTCCACAGGCACGGCCTTTTGATGCTATCAAAACCTTTTTTAAAGTCCATGAAGGCTAAGTGGATTATACTATTCACTTTGCAGGTTTTGTCCTTCAAGCTCGATAGTAAAAAGATTGGGGGAGTAGTCCTCAGACCCCTGACAAATCCACTCTGAAAGACATTATTTCAGCCTTATCTATGCAACCACTCGTTCTGTCTTTTTTAAGAGTAAGGCTGCATAGATTTTCCCAGGATGTCTAAGAGGGAAATAGGCCAATAGCTAATAGGATGCTGTCTGTTACCACTCTACAAAATAAGGAACACATTGGTCGACTTCCAAGAGCCAGAAATATTTTGTGTCACCAGCAAGTTCTTCAAAATCAATCCCAGTATCACAGCCCATTCATCAGGATTTTCTTTTGCATTACATTTGAGAGACCATCTGGGGGCACGCGTTAGAGATTAGCACGCATAATCATATTGACCAGGTCTTCGTGATCAAAAGCCAATCTCCAGGGACTATAAATCCACAGGTCATAATCTCCTGGAAAAGGGGCAGCATACTGATACCTAAAAATGTTGGTCCAGACAGCTGTGGTCTTGTTGCTAATGGCCTCAACATCTGCTCCACATCTTGCTGGACAATGGTGCTGTTGTATTCCCAGAGTAATTTTCTATAGTTGTTCCTGATGTTTTTTTACATCTATTTCCCTATTCCGCAGGCTAGATCTCTTGGCAGTCCAGAAGGCCTTTTTGAGATCTCATTTTTCTTCAACTACCCACTGGTTATAAGCATGTAGAGGTCCTCCAGGAGCTTTCCTATTTATGCTTATTTTTCAAAAGAAATGGGGCCAAAATTGGAACGTAGTTGACAACAGACAGTGGTTTTAAGGTATTCATCTCCATGAGTTTTTCAGAGAAGGTAGCGGTTGTATGTTCTACAGCTTCTCTCAACATTATTAGGCGACATCCGTTGTCTACTGTCTCCAGTTTAGAATTCATGAATTGTATATGCTCACTGCCTGGGTAGACCACATCATTTATAGTATGTTGTGGTCGATGGAACTAGCAGACAGTACTTCCAGGGTGTCCACAATGTCAAACAGTTCCCTGGAAACAAAGATGTAGTGGATGACTGTTTGCAGACCCCGTTCCCAGGTGAGATGACAAATATGAAGGTCCCTACTATGTCCAACCAGAGGATTACTCTCTGGATCTGCGTATTACATGAAATTATCTCTTCCTGAGTCAATTTCCCATTCAAGTTGATGTATGAAGAATTCAGGTCCCCACAGAGTATTATTTAGGGGTTATTCTGGCTATAGCCCTCATCAACTGCCAGCCAAATTCGTTGAGCATTTCTTTTGCACCAATTCATAGTGGATTCTAATGCATGTTTATGATTAGCAATGTTTTGGACCGCCCCTCCTTTTGATCCACGCAGACCCCCCATTCAACAATGTAGTTTGCTGAATAAAGGGCCTCATCTTATGTGGGACCTCATTTCATATCTCGTACCAGTCCTGATTAGTGTCAGTAGACCTGCTTGTGGATGGCCTGCCACACCCATCATAGATGAATTTAAGAGCATAGTAAAACCATCTAAACCTGGGCATTCTCTTAGCCACGGTTCTTGCAGACATGCAAAGTCCAAATCGCCCCACTTTAAGTCCCCTTTAGAGAACAAATGGGAAAACCCCAGCGTGTTCCATGAGGCCAGTGAAAGGGTCTTCCCCCTGTTTGCTCAAGGGTTTAGCTACTACACGTCATTGTTTATTAGAGCCGCCATCAAACAAGCCCAGGATTCATCCTCGGCCAGCTCTGATGGTTTTAGATTATTTATGGCACATAATCTGTACTTGTTTGTACCTTCTTGATGTTTTATTGTTCTTGTTAGGTTTATCCCTAGGTGACTCTGGGCAGGACCCTCACTAACTGGGGAGTCATGGGCAATTATAGAGCAATATAGACAATGGCCTGTCTGATGGCACAGCATGTAGTGCGCTCGCATTGACATCTGTACAGAGCCTGCTGACTCAGGTTCGAATCCCGGCAGGGCCAAACTCAGTATTTCATCTTTCCAAGGTTGATATATGAGCACCACACATCATGGGTAATAATAAGCAGCGCTCAGATGCCTGAGAGTTAATAGTGCTATAATAAAATGCTAAATTATTATAGAGTGAATTACCACTTTTGGGCTTTGTTGTCTCCTTTCTAAGGGGGTATCCCTAATGGTACACATACAGAGGTTCTGTCATGGGTTCTCACGCCCAGGGTTCTGTGGAGATCGTTGAACAGCATCGGTGATTCCTCACCCACTATAGTCTGTGAGGTTGAATCCAAAAAGCAAGAAGCTCAGGGCAACGCAGAGCATTAGGTTCTTTACCACGGTGGAGCAAAGGTGAAGATGCCCTAAATCCATACGGTCTTCCTGTATAAACTTCACAATGGCAAGATCATCCGTGAGCATTTGACCAAGTGCAGGGATACAGAGACATAACCTCAGTACGTTGAATTTGTTTAAAATAAGTTCCACACCCTTATCCACAACCCTCTCTAATCTGAGGCATCTCAAATAGCCTCTATTTGCAGGGTTTGTTTTTGTATTTTCAGGGGAGGCTGATTTATTCCATTTTAGCCGGGATAGAATATGTTTTTTTCTTTCTAGGCACCCCACGATTGACCGGGGTGTGAGAGTACAACTTAGAGTTTGAGGTAAGTGCAGAGCCAGTTAATCCTTTAAGAATGGAGCATGGTTACTCATCGCTGCAATGAGGTCTTCTTGCTATTTTTGAAGGTAGACCTCCGAGATCCTGGTGGATGGTGGGGTTACAGCCCTGATGCAAAGCTTGACGTCCCTCTTCTCATGCACTAAGGCTTTCGTCACAGCTATCACACTTTTTTCTGCCAGAGTTAAGAAGGGTTTATGTGGTTCCACAACACTGATATCCACTGTCCTTTGGCTGGCATCCAGGGGCCCTGAGTAAATCAAGATTTCATCTGAAATGCAACCCAGTGTATCCCATCCCCTTCTCCTCAGAGTAAGTGGATAGATTTAGAAGTGTGTTTAAAGTCTCAAGATCCAAATTGGCCTCTCCCTTATTTATGGTTATTTCAGCAGCCATCTTTGGCTCAGCTTTTCTCTGGGGTTTATTTGTTTTAAATGTTCTTGTGCCAGTCTCCACTCTTGTGGGAGAAAAGACATTCTCAAAAACCTTTGAGAATCTTTTGGCTTGACAATTGGCTTTGAGGTTTATGTAGGGTCGACCTCAGTTGGCTTCTGTTTTACATCCTAGCAAAAAGCTGAAGGGGTTTTATTGATTTACCCTCTATGTTTGGGTTTAGAGCTAGAGAGTCTATATTTGATTATACCAATGGTTTCTGCACATAATCCCCAGGCACAGTGCCTTTCTTAAGCTGCGTGTCTGTTGGAGTGCCCATTGTAGATGTAGTGTCATCCTAAGCCTCAACCACCACAGTAGAACATTTCTCCACAGCCTGGTGATGTTCTGACCAGCCCCTTTCTATTTTGGTCGCCCCCCTGAATTTGCACGGTGGCGGTTTTGGTCCTTTTAGATCTATCTCCTTTTCACATGTCGTTATGACCGCCCCCTTCACCTGTTTGCCTCTCTGCTGTGATATATCCTTCAATAAAAATCATCTTGGAGTGTAGCATTGCCAGAAAAGTTGTTTGGTCTTTTCGTGTGTTGTGTAGTGACTCATATAGCTTCATTAAGGAGTCATTGCAATAGTTACTACCGACATTTGGCTGAAGGGATACTGGCCCGATTTTCTTGGATGTCCATTTCTTTCCTCCGGTATCTAGGGGTCTCATATTCAGCTGCCAGAGAGTTTACATTCTGGGTGGCCCCTGATGCAAAAGTGTAAGGATGATTTGCTGGTTTTGGGGCCAGGCCCATTACCAAATCACTTGCATTTGAGCGGTTATGCTCACAGAATACTTGATGGCTGCTTCCAAGTTGATACCCTTGCAAGCCAACATTTTGCTGAAACTGGAACTCGCGGGATGAAGTTTTGAGCTACTTTAAATACTCACTTGAGGCCAAGTCGTGAGCTTCCTCCTCGGCTATAGTAAAGGCCTCATAAGGTATCATAGATTAATTCAGCCTTGGTCGTTTTTGTGCTGGAGTTCTTCTCCAGTCAGTTGGGTCATCAGCCGGTGGGAGATTTGTCATTAGGTCTTGAAACCCCACATCTACTGTACCCTCTAAGAGTTCCCATTGGTGAGCTACACCTTCCTGAGACCTCAGCGGCTTTAACCACACAATGTGTTATTGACCAGAGCCGGCCTTGAAGTAGATTATTTCAAGACACAAAAACGATGTAGAAGATGTCGAAGAACCAGCCACACTGGCTTTGGAGCCTTCATAACCCTTCTATCTCCGTTTCACCAGAACAGGGAGCACCTGTGACCCCGCTGGTTTCCCCAAATGGTTTTTCTACTTGATTGGCTTTCACTTTTTTGCAGTTAGATCCATAAAGGAGGTTATTTACATCGAAGTGCATGGTGTCGGGATAGGAACCAACATTGTAAACAGTGAAGATTTAGCATCAATTAGGCTCGTCTACATGGAGCCCTCATGGCCCTGCTGCTCTTTCTCCACCGGGAGTAAACTGGCCAACCCATCAGCCAGAGCCATCAGGCCTGTTGCCCCCAAAGTTGGAATTACGGTGGTGGAGTCCATGTCCCCTGTTGCCTGGATGCTGGATTTATAATGTTCTTCAAGGAGGCCATTCACAGAATGGAACTCACTGGGCTCATCTATTTCTGCCATACGGCCACCTACATCAGTTCTCGCCACCAGGCTCAAAGTTATGTTACCAGCGTAGATGCCGTCGGCAAACATCCCAACCGCCTCCATTTCTAAAGCAATATCACCACAAATACTATGATCCGCACAATCATCCATGGCTGCCCCACTAAGCCAGCATTGACCAGCCCTTGGTTCCAGCCGGGCTGAGTTCACCACACAAGAGGTTACAGGAGATCCGGGACTATTTTTGGTAGGGCAGTAACACTACCCGGTTCTCCTCCCCCCCAGTGTCTGCGGATGGAGAAGAGTTGATAGAGCAGGGGAGGGAGCTGAAAGCACTCCAGCACTCGTAAGATGTTTGTATGCATGATCATGCTGGCAGCTTCTGTTAAATGAGTAGAGTTGCAACGATAATAGTTCAAAAGGGAGGTTAAAGAGACACATGTTTCACTGTAATTCCACTGTGATTGCTGGATCAGATGTCATCAGAGCACAAGCAATGGATGTTTAGCTGGTTTTCCAGGGGCCTCTGGCTCTCACTTGCTCTTACGAGCCCTTCAGGGGAATAGCAATTATCATTTCACTATTCATGCCCCTCATACTGCTGCTATGCTGACACTTGGATTGGAGGGACTTTTAAACACAACGTTGGTGTCAGCAGCAGACCTCCTTCCTTTCTAGGCTTCAAAGGAAACTGCCTCTGACACTCACAATGTATTTCCTATCCCCTTAGTGGTTGCATCATCAAATTAGGAGCCAGACCCCCACAGTTGGAATTCTAGAAGTAAATGAAGGTGTGATGGAGACCATGAATTATCCAGTTCACAAGGACTCTCTATCTAATATCTCCAATGTTGCAAACACAAGAGTGGTGCAGCTGCACAAAAATTCAGGTCACCCTCGGGGGATGGTTGAGAGGATGTTGATTGATGCCCAGACGGTACAAATAAATCCAACATTGAGCTTTGTAATCACATTGAGACCCTCACCATTTCACACAAATAAGTTATCTTATCCTGGAACATTGCCGGGATAACCAACCACCTGGTAGATGAAACCTGGTGCGATTTTGTTAAAAAAGCATTAGATCATCTGTTTCCAGGAGACTATTTGGGGTGATGAATGTGACAAGTCATCACTCCTTTCCCAGAGGTAGCTTCTCCTCATGTGGTCAGGGGATGGCACAAAATACCTGATCCTGACCCTGGGGGTGGCTATTTGAGGGAGAACCATGTACGGTAAGACTCAAAAATCAGTATTGTATAAAATAATGCATTGAGCCAATAAAAGTGCACGGAAGCAAGAAAAAAACAAAAGTATAATACTCCTACCCATTTTTTAAAAAGGTAGATCGTACCAACCCCTTTGTCTGTTGCTTGCTAGCTTTGCATGATGCAAGTCCGAAAATATTTGCCACACTATTGCTGAAAAAATGTAATAATTGGATTAAAGGAATGGTTCGGTCAGAAATATTATTGGCCAAAAAGAAGGTCAATAATAAAACAAATATCTAAAATACATTTTTTTAAGTCCCTATGGAAAGTTTCGAGCAAATGAAGCTCAAACTTTAAAATTGCAAGCACTAAGGGACATCCATTTTGTGAAATGGATACCGCCTGTGCTTGCGTTTGCAGCACTAATGAAGCAAAAGCCAGCCAGCTGTAGTAAACAAAAGCTACCACTGGGTGGCTTTTGCTTAATTGGTGCCAGACTCGGAGGACGGGGACCAGAGACTACAGGCAGGAAAGCTGCAGCTGCATCTCCGTAAGTGCTATTTTTTAATTTTAAATAAGTACTAGCCGAGTTTTTTTTTCCGGGCTGGAGGAGCCCGGAAAACTTAGAAATAAAACTGCAGCTTTTAAAACGTTGTATTTATGTTTGCGTTAGCTTCAGCTTGGAGCCCTCTGGGCTCCAAGCTGAAGCTACCGCAAACATAAATACAACATTGTCGTGTTTCAATAACGCTGCAGATTAGTTTCTAGGTTTCTCACGCTCCTCCAAGCCGGAGGAGCCTGAGAAACTTAGAAATAAAAACTGCAGCGTTTTTGAAACACAACCGCATTGTGTTTCTGCCTGCCGTGGCTATCACTTTGGGTCTCCGGTGTTTCCCCAGGGGAGCACCGGTGACCCAAAGTGAAAACCAAGGCAGGCAGAAACACAACACGGTTGTGTTTCCATGCCGCAGTGTTTCTGCCTACAGCGGCTTTCAATTTGGAGCTCTCGGGCTCCCCGGGGGAGCCCGAGAGCTCCAAAGTGAAAGCTGCTGTAGGCAGAAACACAATGCGGTTGTGTTTCCATGCCGCAGTGTTTCGAAATACAACGTTTTTTTATTTGTAAATGCTGCAGTATTTACAAATCCAAAAACCTTGTTATTCTGAATGCGGCAGCTTTCGCTGGGAGTCTCCTGGACTCTCTCAGGGTTGGGGAAGCCCAGGAGACTCCACGCAAAATCTGCCGCTGCCAGAATAACAATGTTGTTGTATTTGTGATTGCCGTGGTTTTCCAACCACGGCAATCACAAATACAACAACTTTATATTTTTAATTGGTGCGCCTTGACTTTTTGCCTTCATTTTACGTTTTCTGTGCTTCCCTGGGCTTGTGGAGCACAGAAAACATAAAATGAAAGTGAAGGCAGCCTCCTCAGCTCTGCTCAGGCTGCAGTAAGCAAAAGCTCCCAGTAGGGGGCTTTTGCTGCTTGTTTAGTGCCGCAAAGGCAGAGCCAAGGAGGCTGCCTGAAATCACAAAATGCATGCCCTCTAGTGCTTCCAATTTTAAAGTTTGAGCTTCATTTGCTTGAAACATTCCATAGGAACTTAAAAAAATATTTTAGATATTTGTTTTATTATTGGCCATCTTTTTGGCCAATAATATTTCTGACCAAACCATTCCTTTAAGGTAAGGGGATTACTCTCACTGTTCCAGAAAGGTTTCCGTAAATCGCATAATGCTATTCACAATATATGTGCTCTCCAATTTCTTATCGAGGTGTGCAAGGCGAAAGAAAATGGAAAATGATATCTATGTATGTTTTATAGATTTCAGCAAAGCCTTTAACACTGTTTACTGACCATTACTATGGTTCAAATTAAATAAACTCTGGGATTGATGCAACTCTCTTAAATTTTTTGATGACCTTATATACTGACACGACAGTTTCGGTCAGGCTTAACCATTATGGTGAATTTACACATGATATTCCTACTAACCAGGGATTAAAACAGGGATGTATTTTAGCTACCACACTCTATAATTGCTACATTTGTGACATTGGGCAAGCTTTTGAATTAGCCCATAATCCACTCCCCCCCTAGTGGTGAGACCCAGATTGCTTGGATTGGCTATGCTGATGATAGCCCTTATTCACCAAACCCCTATTGGACTCCAGATCTCATTAAATGCATTATCGCACTATGCTGAGCAACATATTCACATATTCTGAAAATGAATGTGCTGAAAACGAAAATTCTGATCATTTCTGATAAACGGAAAAAATTGGGATGGCATTGGACAATTAATGATTATCAGCTAGAAGTAGTCGATAGATATATCTACCTAGGTTTCCCGGTTTGCTGTTCTCCATCGCCAGATTTTTATGGTTCATTGTTATGACTACAATTTAAAAAAAGTGGATGATGCTTAGGCGTTTTATCTGTAAGAAGGGGGACTACAATATTGAAATGTATTGCTATTTATTGTAAAAGCATTATAACCAGCCTTACTTTATGCTCTCGGGACGTTCGTCGAATCAAAGATGCAGTAGATTGAGAAACTTGAAGATAAACTATTGTGCTCAATTTTGGGTGTGCAGAATGGTATTTCGGTGCAGGCATTGCATTGGGAGCTCGGTGTCCCATCAATCCGGACATTGTGGCTTATACAATGATGCAGATTATTTCGCATAATTAAGCTTTCTCTTTCTGTTATTTCGAATGATTATTGAATTCTGGATGTGAAAACAACTTTTTAGCTGAGCTGCATGTAACTGTAAATTTATTTCTATCTCGCTTAGCTATGACAACTAATGATTTGATGGAAATTCTAAATGCAATAGATATTCTAAAAAAGAAAACGAGGAACTTCTATGTCATGAAAAATATTGACTATCTAGCGAATATGAAATTGTATTTGATGCATAGTACTCAAAGCTTTCGCAGAAATGCTCCATGTTTGTATCTCACTAAAGTATGCTCACTACAGATATGGAGATTCCTTATGTATCTATGTTTAAATATTCTGCCATCTCTCGAACATTCAGGTCGCTGGACTGATATTCCGCGAGAAAAGCACACCTGCCGATTATGAAACTCTCTCATTGAGATGGCACATTATCTTCTCACTCAATGTCCTAAATTCACATTTCGCTATGGAATAATACAGGTCTTTGACTACTAGTCTGGATTTGATTCATTCTGATCATGTCTGGAGTTTGATATATGGCGCCCAATCAATTGTGATCTCTGTGGCTGCATATATGTATGGAAAGAGGCTCTTAAAATGATAATTTAATTAGCAGCTCCGATTAGGTGAACAAGTATAACATAGATGCTTTTAGATTACTCTTTCTAAACTATACAGCTTATAAGCATATTTAATTAACTTTTATGACGTTATTCTTGCATTGTATTATTCTTATTAATTGGGTATTTTATATGTATTTTATTTTTGCCTTGCACATAGTGGTTGTGGTTTTCACGTGCACAAGGTCTGTTACTTGTAACCATATGAACAACAAAAAGAAATGTTTAAAAAAAGGATATTACACGCAACCGCAGCTGCAAACGAATCATTCCACATTATATCATTAAAAATTGGTTTATATAATGAGAAGTGGAATGGAGTCTTAACCAATGTTTCAAGATGCATCAAAATTCACATTCACTGATTGGACAGTCTTGGTTGTGCTATAGGTGATTCTATACAATATCTAATCCTATAGGCCTATCTATCCCGTGTGACCATTCTGATGACTACCTCTCGACAATGATCTCATGATGGGGTCATCCAGTTTCACACAGTTTTCAGTCGACAGTTGACAAACTTAAATGTTTCACAGACAACTCAATTGCTGATTGGCTACGCCCATTCAGATGTTCTGGGGTGGGTCGCTTCCATCATAATTACAGAAAAGAACTGTGAGGTGTATACAGTGTGGTAACAAAAAATAATATGTTGCATCCTTTCTCATGTGACCCATAAGGATGGCACAGACTTACTATTCTCACCCTTGTGACAGTTCAACAGATAGTTAATATTGCAGCTTCTCATTGGAAAATGTTACCCTTCTCCTTTCTTTCTCCGGATGTGCCTACATGACTTCATGGGGCATGTTTCGTGGCCCTTGCTCTGCGACCATGTGCAGATCCAAAAAGTGTATTTATGTATGCTTGAAGATGAATTGCCCTATTTCCTATGACCACTTATAATTCAGGGGTTGATATTCACGTGGTTCTATATTTGTAATTCCACTCCTAGGTGGATGTTTTCCTACAGGGGGCAGTATGTGTCTTTCCCTTGATCAATTTGTCTATGCACCCTTCTAGTGGCTCTGTTTCCTAAAGCAATGGACAATCACATTATTTGGTACATGTTGCACTTGCTCCAGGCCCAGGAACCTGCCATCCTTCTGCTCCTTGGCCACCCCCTTGTGAATCTCTCACACTCTTTCTCATGTACTTTTCACAAAGTTGTAACACCTGATTAAGTCACTGCTCCTCGTCCTGAGCTTGGGAATGAGCTTGGCCTCTGACCAATCGCAGAGTAACATAACACCCTGTCCGGGGCTGCTGACCTTGTCCGTGTGTCTCTTTTATATGAGCTGAAACTGAATGCTTTACTGTTTGGCATTATCCATGCACTTGTGCAGGGGGTCACTGCAACATTTGGTATTAAGAATTACAAAAGAAGTTAAAAAAAGGAGTGTACTGTGAGCAAGAAGTAACACAATTTTATTCAGGGCCCAGGCACAGCTGGGACAGCAATTTCAAACAGAGCATGGAACAGAAGTGCATGAAAAGGCGCTGTCAAAGTATCGCCCCTAAATCAAAGGTTTTTATAATAATCTAAACTGATTAGCATTAGTACTTTTGCAACACAGTATGTCTTTCTGCACCCTGATTGGTAAACACATATCAACCCTTATGGAGAAATATACATTGCTGTATTGTGATTGGATTCAACAAAATATACCACACCACCCATGACTGGCCCACGTGACGTCACAATCCAACCCCCCATTCTCACAATGAATGACAAACCATTGAAACATTTCAGATGTCCATCAGAACTTTATTAATATGTTCCGGTCATCTGGTCTTTATTCTCACGAGAAAGCCTTCTACCATGACACTGGTAGGAGCCTTGAACTAAGAACAAGTTATTGTATTAAAGTATCACATCAGGAACTCTTTGACTTCTTCCCAGGCAGAAGTGTATTGGATGGATAATTTTCAACTGCTCTGGGCTTTTTGAAAAAACTGCCAGTGAGAAGTCTTTGCAAATTAAAGATGCCAAATTATAAAATAATAGTGCATTCATTGCCTTTCAACCAGACCGATGAGCTCCCAGTATGACCTTGAAAGTAACAAACATTGTTTTTGCCTCTTACCATGCCATCCTAGGATTGTGAGACTAACAGTGTGTTATCAGTTACTACAGCTACCAAGCGATTAATAAGCTGAGCACACATTTTAGAAAAACATGCCTTGAGGCATTTTTACCGCATCTCAGCCTATTGGGACAACCCCCTCCCAGGTCAAGCACTATTCATGCAGCTGGTAAGTTTGCATCTATTTACTGCGCTGAACTTGCATTTTTACTACACATTCTGAGGTCTAGTCAATCTAAATGCCCTATGAAATCTCCTTTATTCTGAGGCCTACTCTATGTGTTACACACCTAAAGGATGTTAGATATATGTATATTGTGTTTTATATTTGTTACCTTTTTGTGTTTCTAATGAATGCTTATATGACTACTTGAATCACTACTTGTGTTTTTGTCCTGCTTACTTGTGTGTGTTGTATGTCTGGTGAAGCCTAATGTTTGCCTTCCCGTTAGTTATTTTTGCCATCATCCTACATATACTAAATGCTAAGGGCCCGATTCAAGGAATTTTGTGCACAGTTCAAAGTGACTTTCCACTGTTGAAAAATGACTTTGCACTTCAGACACAAACCCTGATTCATGAAACTGTGCAAAGTGTATTTTTGCAGTGCAAAGTCAGTGCAAAGTTTATTTTGTACTGCAACAATGACTTTGCACTGCAAAAAAACACAGTTCCATGAATCAGGGTTTAAGTGTGTCTGGATATGTTAATTACTGGCTACTGTCTATCTTACGTCCAGGAGGGGTCTCATAGATGGGTCTGTTCCCTTATCATCTTCTACTAAGGTCTGTGTTTTGCGAATATTGTCTGGGCCTCTGGCTTTCTGTGTGGTTTAAGTTTTGTGGGCTTTCCTAGTTTATATTTTCTGAAAATGTGGGCATTACGGGTGAAGTACAGGAGGTAAATGTGCAGAACGCCCACTCGCGCGCCTACAACACGTATTTATGGAATCGAACAGGGGAAACGTTTGCGCCAAAAAAGACGTGCTAATCCGGAAACACGTACGCCAGCAGGAAGCAGGCGTACGCGGCCCCGCGCAGCGTAAAAGTGCGCGCAAACAACAAACAAGCTCAGACGCTACGATGAATATACCATTCCTCACAGCAGTGGTCGTGGGACACCGCCAGAGGAGGAGGATAGCCAGGCCCAGAATTTTTACACCCAGGACCAGCCTTTTTGGGATACCTGATGACCAGGTGTATGGGAGGTACAGGGTCCCACCACACATAATACTTGACCTGGTGAGTGAGTGGGAGGATGACCTCACATCACCCACCCTGTGCTCCCAAGCACTGAGCACCATGGAGAAGGTGCTCAATGTACTGCACTTCTTGGCTACTGGTTCATTTCAGCGGACAAGTGCCATAGTGGGGGGGGGGTGTCACAGGCCACGCAGTCACACTGCCTACACCAGGTGTTGGCCATGATGACTGCACGCTCTTCAGTCCGCAGGCACATATACATGCCCAGCACAACTCTGGAAAAAATGTAGGCAGCCGTCCAGGACTTTTACGGGGTGGCACACTTCCCCAAAGTGCTAGGTGCCATTGATTGCACCCATGTGGCTCTACGTCCTCCCAGGGCAACTGAGCACATCTATAGAAACCGCAAGCACTGCCATTCCATCAACGTGCAGGTAGTATATGATGCCAAGGGAATCATCACCTCAGTATATGCCAACTATCCAGGGTCCACCCATGACAGTTTCATTTTCAGAATGTCACCCCTAAACCGGGACCTAGAAGCTGGGCGGCATGGCGATACATGGCTGCTTGGTGAGTATAAATGCCTCTGCACATGCATGCATGTCAGATACTGAGTAATGTCACAACCCCACTAATGATACCCATCATCACCTCCCCAGGGGACAGTGCCTACCCTCTGAGCACCCGCATGATGATGCCAATTCGCAACCCCACCACACCACCCGAGGTAAGATACAACACAGCCCATATTGCAACCCCGGGCCTGGTGGAGCGCACATTCAGAGTGCTCAAGTCACGCTTTCGCTCCCTTGACCGCTCTGGTGGGCAGCTGCTATACGCGCCCCCAGTAGTGTGCAGGATCATAGTGGCAGCATGTGTCCTGCACAACATTGAAACCCGCCGGGGCCTGCAGGTGGACATGGTGGTGCCCCCACATCCCCAACAACATGCACAGCCGCTGCACATGGGAGGGGAAAGGGCACGTGGTGAGGCAGCCCGTACGCAGCTGGTGGCTAATTACTTCACCTAAAATCACACCCCTGTGGAGTGCACACAGCCCTGGCACATGCCAGCTGACAATCAATGATGATGACATAAGGGACAGTCAACTGTCACAACCATACAAGCCTGAGATTGGTCACCTGGAAGTGTTACATTGTGTGCATCCCTACCTACTGAAAGACAACCAATGCTGCGTCACAAAAAGACACACATTAATGCTGCATGAATGACTAACCCCTGGCAAAATATAACATGAAAATAGTGCCAAGTCACCAAGCCCCTCCCCATCTCAGCTACCCAACACACCATGGCATGTCATGCAATGTTAAAGTACCCAAATGAATGCACAACTCATGACACAAGTGTCACAAAGTGCACTGTCCCAAATGGAAACATGCCACAGACAATATGCTCCCAGTAATCAATAACAAACAGCAAACATGAACAAATACTTACCAGAACACAATACAGCAACACAGGATGAAACAGTGGCAAAATATGAAAGTACAAAATCAAAGTAGTGCAAGTTTTACAACCTGAATAAGCCAGCACATCGACCCCTTCCAACTGCAGAGTGTTGCTGTCAGGCAAATATGTCAATGTACTGCATACAACATGAACTGCATCTGCAAAGGAGACGGCCTTGTGAAGACATGAACTAGGTACCTGTGAATAAGGAGGAAGACATGGATGCACACGCACATATCAATACACCATGCAGATTTCAATGCAACAGCATTCCCCACTAGGGATGTCCACACAGTTTTGACTACAGACTGCCCACACAGCTCATGGGAGCCCAATGTCACTGTGTAAGTCACTGTCACTTGGTCACACCCTTTGCAAGCCCATGGAAAGGGGAAGCAGGAGGGGTGTGTGTCTCATGAACCCAAGCATCTAACCCAAAGACAGGACAAGCCTGCATGTGCCCAGCTGGAATACACAGTGGATGCCCACGGGAGCCACACAAGGCAACACACTGTAAAAAAAAAAAAAAAAAAATCGGTTCGAGGACAGGGTGCACACCAACACCCACCTTCGTGGATGTTGCAGAAAAAAATGCCTCCATGGGCTCATGGCCTGCATGGCTACGCCAATGTGGGAGAACTGCTGTTGCTCTCTTCACCCTCTGCTGCTACATCAGGAGGTGGCGGTGCTATGGGAGGCAGCCCACACAAAGCCCTGGTATGGTCCTCCATGGCAGCAAGCATGCGGGTGTGGAAGGTCTCGTTCTGGAGGAGGATAGTACGGAGATCCCCATGCAGCACCTCACAGGTTGCCTGCATTTCTGCATTCATGGCCTCGTGTGATGCCCGGATCTCCTCACGAGTTGCCTGCAGCTCAGCTGAGAGCTGCTGTTCTGACCTAAAATTTCGGGAAGCCTCAAGTTCACCCAGAGTCTTCCTGAGGAAATGGAGTTCTAACCTCAGGGCTTCCCTGTGACTCTACAGATATGGCTTCGGCAGAGTCTCCAGTGCCGCCCGTCGGTCCCTGTTGGACGCCAACATGTCTTCCCTGTGTGATTGGAAAATGGAGTCTGTTGCCTGCTGTTGTTGCTCCATCTGCCTTTCAGGGGGGAGAATGGAAGTGGCCACTCTCCATTGCCTGAGCCATTATTTCAACCGATGCTCCCTGTTGTGCTGCTATACTGTACATGGAGTTTTCCCATACAGTATTGCCTGGTGGCCTACGGCCATCGCGTTGGCGGGCACCATACCTGTTTGGGGCAAGGCGATCTGCACCTTGCTGTGCTGGCACTGCTTGAGGCGGCAGGACTGCATTCCCCCTCTGATCTGCTGGCCCAGGAACAGGATCAGATTTTGTGGAGTGTGACCCTGCATCCGTAACCACCAAAGGCGGAGTTACCAACACTGACATCCCCATAGAGGGGCCTACCCCCGGTGCAGGTGGGTTGGACAGAACATCATCCCTGCCAGAAACGCTCACCTGCGACAGCACATAAATCCCACTATCCGATTCAGCACCTGAATCATAGAGGTCTGGGGAGGTGCACCCAGACACACCCGTGGACAGTATGGTCTGCAGGAGGATAGGGTTTTCACCCACCACCACACCACGTCCTCCACTGGTGCCCGGTCGTGGATGAGATTCCTCCTGGGTCTGCACCATCTCCTCCACCTCAACAGCATCAAGTGTGTCATCACCTGCAAAAACATGAAAGACAACAAATGGAAACAGGCATGAACACCATAGCACACACATAGGCCTGACAAGGCAGAGATCCAGTACATGAATAACACATGTCCCACATGACCATCACCCTGGAATGCATGCACTGTCAATGATTTGGAAGGGGAGGCAATAAGCAGATACTGAGGAATGCAAGATTGAAAATCATCACATGTCCTGTATGCTGGATAGCACTGGCATCACATGCCTGTGAGTGGCATGGGCAATCCACATACATGACACATGCCAGCACACAGATGGCACGTAGCACAGCCATGGTCCATTTGACAAGTACAGCCATATTTCAGTGAATGAGTACTGTCACCCATCCATGTGAGATGGACATGATGAGATGAAAAATGCAAAATAGTGTGACAAAATATGATTGTGCCTCACACTGCAACACATCCAGTGTGCAATAATACAGTGATGGCAGGCAGATAGATACATCAATGGTTGGTCACTTCAACATGACAGGAAACAACAATCATGTTCCACATTCAAGCAGGCCCCAAAGATTAATGTGAGTAGGCCCTTACTCAATCAGCCTGAATGGTCAAATCATTCCCATAATAAGGTAATACATTTGGGCCAATGTGGGTTGTAATCTATGATAGAAGCATGTCACATATGTGGCATTAGGGCAGTAAAATGCGTTGCAAAAATGGGAGGATTGAAACAATCAGGCTGAATGAACACTGAAAAATCTGAACAATCTTGTTGCAAGATGACAGTTCAAGGGCAACTGCAGTAATGTGGCGCTAATTGGCTACTGTGGTCAGAAGGGATACTGTCATACCCAAACCCAAGGCCGGTGAATGGTTTGGAGGAAGCACATGGGTGACCCATACCACTCAGGAGTACACACCCTCACCTGGCACTCAATCATTACACATCACCCAAGAAACATACACATGGATTACACACACTTGCATGGCCACCCACCGGACAATGCCTCATAATCTGGTAGGTCTCCCACGCCTTGGATCTGTTCCTCTGTGACGAAGGTTCCAGCAACAGACTCATGTTCAGTGAGTTGGCCGTCCTCTGGTAGAGAACCACCACCAGTCAACAGAGTAGAGGCATGATTGGAAGCCAGCTTGTTCTTTGCTCTGCATTTCAGGTCATTCCACCGCTTGTAGCAATCATCAGATGTGCGTCTCACAAATCCAAGGGCACTAATGTGGTCCGCGATGGTCTGCCAGTGGTCCCTACGTTGAGCAGTCATAGTCTTACAGCCTGCAGTCACCCACATTTTGTGGCTATGTGCCGACACATAGGCCACAAGTGCATCAAGTTCGGCGTCATTGAAGCTAGACTTCCTTGACGTGCCAGAGTGTGTAGCCGTGTCTGGGGTCTCAGCCTGTAGTGCAAGAGCACCCTTCTTCTTCTTCTTGTAAGGTGGTGCGGATCCTGAGTGACTTACGCCGCTCTGGTAAATAGGGGTAGAAGCGCAGGTGGACTGGGTACTAGAAGCCTGTAAAGGCACAATGAACATAGGTCTTGGTGCAGGCATTGGCTGCAGGGTGATGTCGGCAGGGCCAATGTCGGTGTGATGGACCTGGACCGACACTGTCCCGGCTGGGAGACTCTGAGCTGGGGTGGATTGAGCTGCAGCTGCCCCTGCAGCCTCCCCACCCTGGCTACTTGGTGCAGCAGATGACATTGCTGCCCCAGATCCATGTGGCCTGGTGACAGTGACTTTCACTGCCACACGTGGATTAGACTTGCTGACCTGGAAGTCAGCCTGGGAGTCATCCTGTGCCGGTTCAGGTGACAAAATGGGCCGGTCCAACAAGGGCTGAGCTGGGATGATGTCAGCTATGTTTCCCACAACCATTGGGGGGTCATAGGTGTCCCCGATTGGTACTCCACACACGGGGCTCTAGGGGCACCCTGCAAATCCTAGCCACGTCCCCTACCGCGCCCACCACGCCCACCTTTTGGAGGTCAGCCACTTTTGCCTCCCTTACTGCTTGGTCGCCTCCCAACCATGGCACTGATGTAGTTGCAGTAAACAATTGTCCTGGGCAATTGGGTCGAAAGGGGTAGGGTACTAGATGGAATTCGTACCCTAGTGCTCTAGCAAGGCTGTATGTGACCCCTGGGGGAAGATGACGGGTCACGCAATGCACAGGCACCCCAAAAAGAAAAGTACACGTGCACGCAACCCCTGGTAGACCACGTGCATGGAAAAATGAACCCGCACTGCGCTGTGGCACCCAGAAACACAATAATAAGCGTATGCATGTTACACGCAGCCTGGGGTACGCAACACACGGGGGCAACCACAGTTGGAAAATACGTGCGCGACTCACCGTCTGTCTTGAAAAAGAAGGTGAAAAAGACGCACGTGTGCGCGTTGGAAACACCCCCGCCAAAAGAAGAAAAGAACGCAGTCTGAGGAAACAGGGAATACGAACTGGAAACGTTGTGAAGTAATCACGTGTGAACCGACAAGAAGTACAAGAAACACCCGCTCGCTCTCCACAAAAAGCATGTACACTTCTCAACCGAAGCGTGTGAATGGATCTCCTCGTTCCTTTAGGAAAGGGTAATGAAGGTCTTTTCAGACTCCGCCAATGCAACACCAAGCCCCATCAAATGCGGAGTTCCACAGGGCTCCTGCATAGCCCCCACCCTCTACAACCTCTTCACGAGAGCTCTTTTCAGTATACTTGACTCCCTGGGCCTCTCATATACAAACTATGCAGGCGACACACAGGTTCTTATCCCCCTGTCAGGTGACTACACCAAGGACCTGGAAACACTCAACAACTTCTACGCCACCATTCAATCATGGATGGCTGAGAATTGGCTCTGTTTAAACAGCGATAAGACTGAACTCCTGCTTGTCGGCTCCCCATCCACTTTGGGCAAACTTGATACTAATTACCAATCCTTCACAGTGGACAATATCCCCATCAGAGTCTCTCAAACAATCAAGACACTGGGGATGTACCTCGAGCCCAGCCTCACCATGGACAGACAGATAAATGCCATCGCCTCATCCGCAGCATATCACTCCAAACTCATCAATGCCATCAGGCCCTTCTTATCATGGCAAAACTGCATCTCAATAGCCAGAGCCATCATCAGCTCCAGACTAGACTACTGCAATGCCCTGTTCATTGGAACCTCCCAAAAAAACCTTGCCAAACTCCAGATTGCCCAAAATAATGCCTTAAGGGCTGCCACAGGCACCTCGTGCAAGGAACACATTTCGGGGATCAGGAGGGAGGTACACTGGCTCCCCATCAAGGAAAGGGTGATCTTCAAAACTCTGGCCCTTACACACAAGTGCCTTCACGATCAAGTACCCCCCTATCTGACACAGAGGATAACTAGACAAACTGTCTCCAGACCCTCAAGGGCAGCCTATGCCAACCACATCACTGTTCCACACACACGGAGAGTGCGTGCAGGCGGTACCAGCTTCCCCACTATGGCAGCTACCCTATGGAACAACCTCCCATCTCAGATGAGGTCAATCGACTCACACACGGCCTTCCGCAAGGCCTTAAAAACCAAGCTCTTCATCTAAAGAGCCTGTCATTCTAGGTATGTTTTATTAATGTATTCACCATGTATAGGAGACTATATACCTAGACAAGTTTAGTAACCAACTGTAACAATCAATCTGTATCATATGTAACCATGCAAATGTGCATAAGCGAATGTATTTAAACAGACCTTTGGGGCCGCTTACCGTAACCCTCAAGCAAGCCTTCTTAAAAACTCCTTATAGCGCCTTGTTGCCTGTGGGCTGTAGTGCACTCTACAAATGCTAAAATAAAGTGAAATGAAGAAAATAGCGTGATACTCGTACCTTTTAAGCCAGCCCACACGTGCAACGTCACTTACGCGCTTACGCGCTTAGGCCCTTTCCTCCAATAGCACGGGTGACGTGCAGTTTTCTCACGTGCTGAATCACAATGCACCCGTGTTGTGGGGAACGCCCGCGCGCATAACTTCACTTACGCGCTTACGCGCTAAGGGCCTTTCCTTGGATTTCACGCTGATGTGCACTTTTTTCACGTGCCAAATCACTGCGTATCAAGCTGGCCACACAAAAACACGCGGAAGACCATGCTCCTGCCCAAAAGGCCATTCTCCTGCCCCCAAGAGCCCCGACCTTGCTCCCACCAGCCATCTGCTGCCACCTGCTGCCCACGTGCCCTGCTATTTAGTGCCTGCACGTCAGCCATCTGCAGGGGTCCAGTTGCTGTGTCCACCCCTGCTGGAACAGAAGACTCCCGACTGGGATACCATCACTCCACAGCCCAGCCCCAGGACCCAGTTGCCCACCCACGCCTCCCTCGGGGGTCGCCATGTCGGGGCAAACACCATCTGAGACCACTGGCGACCCTCAGCCAGAGAGGCAGAGGACCACCAGCTTCAGTGTGAAGGAGGTTGGTGTCCTGGTGGAGCATGTCCTGGGACATTATGATGCCCTCTTTGGAACATCACGCGCCAACAAAGAAGGACGGGAGAGGATCTGGGAGGATGCAGTGGTTGCCATCAACGCAGACGGGGTGGCAACCCGCGAAATCAAGCACGTCCAGAAGCGCTGGGAGGACTTCAGGTCCAGGACCCTCAACAAGGCCCGGCGCCTTGCGAAGGCAGAGGATGCAGAGGGGTGCTTGGTCAGCATGAGCAACATCCAGATGAGGGTCCTGGACGCGTAGGCCCAGCGCTCCATGCCCAGATCCTTCAGAGGCAGACCCGTCTGGAGTTGAGCGGTAAGTGGTCAAGCATTGCTGTGTGAGACAGGGCATATTGCAGTGTGCTGGTAGTCTGATACTTGCCTGTATGTGTGATATAGGCCATGCATGGATGTGTGTGTGCAGGGACATCATGGTCATGTATGTGAGACCAGTAATGTGTGAACCACATGGATGGTGCATGTGTTCCAATGCAACATGGGGAGCTGTATACGGAATGCACACATGAATGCATGCCAGTCTCTGTTCTTGGACATGGAGGCGGGGTGAGGGACGGGTGCTGCTCTCATGTACATGTTTGGTGCACATGTGTGTGTGTCTGAGAAGTGTGTGTGTGACTTTGAAGCGCCATGGATGCATGACACATGTCCGTGATGATGTGTAGATTCACTTATGCAGTGCGGTCACCGTTGTATCCACTGTGTCTATCCACTGTGTCTGTGGTGTATGTAAGGATATTTGGCGTGTTACAGCACAGAGTACAGCACTACTGCACAGGTAGCAATTTTTTTTTAATGCAGCGCCACCACATGGGTGCGGTGCATTGCTATATGTGCTACCAGATTAACATGACATATAAGTAAAGCCAGGCTATTCAGTCAAAAACGATTTTAACATATAAGATGCAAATCTATTTTTACAGTTAAAAGCACACGTGCACATTCAAAAATGCACACTATTTTTCACCTGAAATGCCTATGGTGCAAGAGACACATTTGAAAATTAATCACTAACATTATTAATAACTAACCTGACTAATAAAACTGCATTTAACATAACCCACTAATAAAAATGTGTCTCCACTGCAGAAATAGGCCTACTCTGAAAGTGAACTTTTAAACGCACATTCATTTTTTTTCTTTTTCTCTGCTGCTCTGTCCACATAACTCAGGAAGCCAAGGGCTCGAAGGTACAGGAAATCAGTTGGTTACAAATGGTTACTGTAAAAAGGAGCCATTGTGTAGAGAGGGAGGATGTGGCATGATTAATTTCTGATTGGAGCAGCGTCATAGCAAGTATCATGCTAGAGGCAGTGATGAGAGTTTTTGCTGGGGGGAGTTTGAAGAGAGGGGGAAGACAGTCGGGATTTGGAGAGCTGGGAGAAGGACCTGTTTTCCTGGTTGGAGCATTTCTGCTGAAAAAGCTGAGAGTTCCAGGCAATAACCCCGGTTTGAGAACGAAAGACGCTTGTTTTCACCGGGGTTAATCTTCAAGGGAGCCACATTCAGAAAGAGAACAGCTGAAGAAAACTCAGGCTGAACAGATAAGGTAATTACAGAAGTGTGGGGGCTGAGTGTGTACGAGAATATTCAGTCAGTGTAGGAAAGGAGATTCCTGTGCTTTAATCACATGTTAATGTTGCAAATTGAGTTCTCGTCTCCGCCACTCTCTTTTCAGTGTATCACAGACAATGCTGTTACTGTGCTATTTTATTTATTTCTGTAAAGTTTGAGATCTTGTTTAAATGCAACTTTTTAAATACACAAAAATATTTGAAAGCAGACGGGTGGTGTGTTTTATATTTACCAAAGCAGTGCTGATGATGTGGGGAGATGTTTAGACAGTGCAATTGTCATTTTCAAGGTAGCTAAACATCAAATTTGGTTGCAGCCGTGTGCACAATGTAATTTAGTATGAGCAGTTATAACTAACTGTGTGTGTTGTAGTTTGTCGGAGGTCTATGAGTCGACAAAAAGGGAGGTCCGGGACATAGTTAACTACCGTATATAAGATAGTGAAAATACCACATGATAGCTCGCTGCCGTAGATAAGTCAGAGAGAAATTGCCCATGGTGGCACACTAAAAATAAAAATGTGGTGTTCCAGAAATGCAAGCCTGAGGTCTCTCTAGTGATTACACGAAAAATCTAAGCAAAAATAAGGGATTCTGGATATTGGGGCCACAAATAAAACAAGGGAATTATGCTCACCAAAATACCACCAACCACGCATACCAACCACGCATACCAAATATGCATGTCTGGGTGCTGAAATAATGCATGTCCACTGTATTATTGTTGTACATGGCCCAATGTGAATACAAGGAGTGATTGTTGCTAAGTTATTTTTCGGCGGTAAGAAAATACCGTCAGGCCCCAAATCTCCAAAATATACCCTACATATTTATGGTGCGTTGCAGGCCGGGAAAGTGATCATAGAGTACCTACTGGGCGTGGCAAGCGTGTCTCACACTGCCATTTGCACATTAAAGGGAACCCATTTTATAATAGCAGTGTGCCACTAAAAAACGAATTTCAGAATGTCACAAAGGGAAACCACATTCTCAGATCTAGTGCAATATTTAGAGGCAAAGTTGTTTGCACATGGAAATTGGTCGTCGAATAGCACGTTAGAATGGCGTGAACGCATTCAGGGTGAGGTGCAGAAAGAAAAACTAGACAATATTTTTGCAGAAGGCAGCATAATTCAGGTCTGCCTTACAAGATTATTGAATGCAGCCGATAAAAGTGCAGTGAAAGACTGTTTAATACGGCTATGCGGCAAAATATGGTTTATTTTAAACAAGTCCCTGCGAATGCAAGAGAATGATACTCAGCTAATTAACAGGTTAAAGACTGAATTAGATGGGGTAAGTAAAAATCAGGAAATGTTGAGAGCAGAATTGGATGTATGCCAAAAAGACATGCAATTAAAATGCAGAGACTTTGATACTCAGTTATCCAAAAGCAAGAAACAATTTGAGGATAGTGAGCAAGAATTGGTACACTTAAAAGCCTTAGTGGATCACATTAGACAGGATAAAGATGAGGTTGTTTCAGAAATGCAGATTTTACAAAAGGAACATTGTGAAAAAGAATGTGATCTCCAGAGTGCAGAACAAGAAATGATTAAAATGATTCAAGAAAGAGACAAGAGAAATAAAGAGTTCAATGAATGCCAAATGCAAATGTGCGACATGCAGGAGGTGATTAATAAGATGAGTGATGAAAACAACTATTTGCAAGATGAAGCCAACAGACTCCTTAAAAAGTGTAAGGACTTAAAACAGCAAATGTGCATTTCCAGGTCCCAGGAGAGGCGGCAGGGTACCACATTCAATGGAGTGGAGGTAAATTCTA
The DNA here is from genome assembly GCF_040938575.1 of Ambystoma mexicanum. Taxonomy (NCBI): domain Eukaryota; kingdom Metazoa; phylum Chordata; class Amphibia; order Caudata; family Ambystomatidae; genus Ambystoma; species Ambystoma mexicanum. The sequence continues at coordinate 439,749,190 of NC_090932.1, read as the reverse complement.
GCTCTGCCCAAAGAGCTAGTGCTCCAGTGACTGGGCCGGTGACTGAACTTGGTTGCAGCGCCCTTGGGGGATTTGATACTCCCATTGGGGGCAGCCACCAATATCATCCACCTGAAAACAGGATTGAATCACAAAATGGTGCAATTCCATGCATTGCAACAAATAGCCCCATAAAAATAATGAAATCCATTAAAGCCCTGATCAAACCATTTAAAAAGGGAGGTGAATGCTGCATTGAGGATCATTTAGAAGTGGTGCAGGACATTTTTAAAGCACTCCAGATACCTAAGGAACAGTACAGACAATATTTTCATTTAACTTTAGATGCCCCGACGGCCAGCATCATAAGGGGATTAAATGAACAGCAGAATATGACATGGTTGGAGTTTGAAAAATAAATTAGGCGTCATTTTTCTCCTTTTCAGTCATTGCAGGAGGCAAAGAAAGTCGCTTACACAATTACTGCTGGACCTAATACATCCCCTCGCCAATTTTTACAAGACTTAAAAAGAGCATTTCCTCGCTTTGATGTATCTTTTGACTCAAATTCCAATGAGTTTAAAACTGCATACTTCTATGGGCTACAGAAAGACATCATATCCCAATTGGTCCGTGAATTTGACCGTGACAAGTCCCTTGAATGGATTGTACATCAAAGCACAAAACTATATGAGGTACTTTATTGTCAGGGTAGAGAAAGTGATAAAATGAAAGATACTAGACCTAAATCTAAAGAACCCTCAGCCACAGTAATGGAAATCAGGTCAGCCAAAATGTCCCTTGAGTCTGCTCAAAGCCAAGGTAAAAATAATGTGACACCTGAACAAAGGGGTAATCAACAGAGATCGCCATTTCCTGTACCAATGTTCCAATCACATGATCCTAGTAATAGAGAGAGCTACATCAGCCCTAGGTATTTAGGGGACAGACCCCGGGTAGGATATCGGCCTGATATGGCAGGTATGAACAATAACCAGAGCAAAATCAAGATCAAAGAAATGATGGTCCCTACCAGTCATTGGGGACACAGAGCAGATTTGATCCCAACACCATGATATATGGTAATCAGGATAGGCCCCGATATGTGGATCGATTTACTGATAATGGAAATCAACCTAGGGGCCAGTACTCACAATCTGAGAGACAGGACATGAGGCAAAACGTGAACTACAATCCATGCCAGTATAATGATTCCCCACCAGGGGATTATAATCAAAGGATGGGTGCAACCCGCTCCCCTCCACAAATGAATCAAGAGTTCAGAAACCATCCCAACCGACATCATTCACCTGAGAGGTATCAGAATAGATACAATCAGGGGGAAAACAACCAATATCGACCTAGACCACAGAAAGAGGATCCTAGAGAGATGGAAAGGTTCCAGTGCCTTGAGGCCCAAGTGAAAATGTTAGCTGAGCAAATAGGAAAGCTCTGTACAGCGCAAAAACAACCTTCCAAAGAGGGGGCTGATGGCCATAGCAATGACCGGGGGGCTTCCGAAAAGTGACTAAGTACTCATGATAACTGTAGTGCCAAAATGACAGATTGCTCTGATATAATTTTGCATAACGACTCTGAGATGCCTAATGGATTAAATGTGAAAGTGCCAGTAAATGAACTTGTGACAGAAAGTGCAAATACTTCTAAAAAAGAAGTACGGTTTAACCTAGAGCTAAATAAAACAGTAAAGATTTGTTTAAATGAAAAAGAAACATTAGGAATTCCAAAAGAAAAAAGGGACAGACTTAAGAAAAATGACTCATGCATGGGGAATACCAGTGGACAGGGAGTACGTGGGGATGCTATAGCTCCTTCCCTGGGCAAGCAAAACAATGACCAAACACAGACAGAAAAAGGAAATACTCACAAGGAGGGTACAAGTCAATCACCTGAAGAATTCTTTGAGCCACATATTTTTGAAGAGGCTGAAAGGGCTGGTATCACACTAAATGATCACAAATGCACAGAATTAAAAAATGACAAATTGATGAATGATGTTGTTACACATGTTCAGTTGGAAGGTTGTAATGTGGTCTCTGATGTTACCCAGATGGATGGGCGAACAGTGGCCACACTCCAAAAAACCTCTGATCATGGAGAAATGAATAAAGTCTCTCGCGCAGAAATGGGTAAAAAGGAGGGAAAAATGTCTTTCCATTTACCAATGTGTTTTGCCAAAAGTGAAAAAGACCTGAGAAAGGTGAGCCCTGAAATCAGTAAGAATTCACATTTCTTATGTGTATTAGAGGAAGTTGAGGACAGATATTATGCACCCATCACTGTAGAAGAAACATGCCACACCTTTGCTATGATTGACACTGGCGCACAGGCCACAATTATGTCCAAGGAGCTGGTAAAGAGTATCAATGAAGGGAGACCCCCACGGAGTCAGATCACAGTGAAGGAAAATCAAGGCCCAGTGCATAACTTTAATGGGGAGGAGGTGCCCATCATAGGTGTAATTGAGGTTGACATAAAAATAGGAAAGCACAGAATGAAACAAGAGGTATTGATCACATCTATTTGTGAAATTCCATTTCTGATGGGGACAGATTGTCTGAAAAGATTGTCTCCTCTAATAGATGGGGTGAATGGAGTGCTGTGGTCCTTAACCAAAAAACCATTGAGGCCTAAGAAACTAAAATCACAAAACAGCAATATAAATGAATGTCACATCGTTGCCAAAACAAATGATGCTGTGGAGGTATATCTCCAGAATAGCTGCATACCTAGTGTCACTGTTATATTAATGTGTCAAGACAAAATGCAGAGCGACAATGAAAAACTACCTGTACAAATATACTTGGACCCAAGGAAAAATTGGCAGACTGCCATAGATGAGCACACATTACGTTTTTATTTAAAAGAGAAAACATGCAAACAGAATATTACTCCTAAAACAGATTCAGAAAAACACATTACCACTCTGGCAGAAATACACATGGAAGATGAGCAACCATGGGTTCATGTTGGTATAAATGACTATTTTAAAACAATAAAAGCCACTTTAGCGCTTGAACATGAAAGAAGTTTCATTAATGAGAAATTGTTGCAAAAAATAATGGAGAGGGAAGAAATCCCGAGATTTAGGATTAAAAACCAATATGTTTCTGGGTTGGACAGTCCAGACTTTGAAAATCGAATTGCAGGCAGATGCATGCTTAAAATTAGCATTGGGCAGAAAACAATTTACCATAATGTATGGATAGTGAGTGGAGCACAAAATGAATTTTACATAGGCAATGACATCATGCACAGAATGTGTATGGTGTTAGATTTCCTTAATCAAAAAATATGGTCACGCCTAGGTGGTCCGGCACCTGAATTTGAAGACAAAAGAAGGGCTTATCATTGTGCACAACTGGTTCCTTATGCAATCGAATTACAAATGAGGAAAGATACTATTATTCCTGCATTTACAAAACAGTTTACAATAACACTGAAATGCAAAAATGGACAGCAGATGAAAGGCTCTGATGCATTTGTATGCCTGAATGAATCCATAAAACAGCAAGGCCTGGATTATGAATACATTCCATTGGTAGATATTGGTGAAGGATCTGTAAAAATTATGGTAAATAATAAAGGTTGTCAGGATATTCATTTAGAGGAAAACTCCCCATTAGGAATGGCCATACAAAAATCACATTATACGGCAGATTTAAATAACATGGTGATTGGAAATATTCCTGAAAAATATGTAGATGCCAAGGGTGAGTTGCCAGAACACCTGGGCTCTCAGCCCAAAGGAATATTTAAAATTCATTCTGTGTATCCTTATGATTCAAATGAGACAGTGTGCTGCCATCAAGAGGATTGCATAATATTTAATTTAAATGAAAATGAAACAGAAAATCAGCCCATTGAAGTGGATGCTGATATGCCAAAATATTTAAAAGTGGCAGCTTTACAAAAAGACACAGCCACACAGTTAGAGGAAAGTGCCGAGATTCCCTTACCAGAAGATTTTCCAGAATTTTCCAAAATGGTAGAAGAACAGATCTCCTTAGCGAATGCGTGTGAAAGCAATGAAGAGAGGGACAATCTGAGGGAGATATTTATGGAGTTTAAGGATGTATTTGCAAAAGATGCTTATGATTGTGGTTTAACTGGTTTACATGTGGCCACACTACCAGAAGGGTGTAGCAGAAATCCAGTGTTTGTACGCCAGTATAGACTACCGCTGGCATGTTTAGAATCATTGGCAGAGATTATTAAAAATTTGGAATCGCGGGGAATCATCAGGCCCATTCATAGCACATCCAATACACCTATTTTAGGTGTGTTAAAGCCAAATGGTCAATGGCGGCTGTGTGCAGACTTGAGAGAGTTAAATAAAAGAGTACCAGTATCTAGATGGCCACTGCCATTCATTGATCAGGGCCTAGCTCAGGTACATGGTTCAAATGTATTTACCACATTAGATCTCACCTCTGGATATTGGTGCGTGCCATTGGCAGAGGAGATACAACATTTATTTTCCTTTACATTTGACAGGACTCAATATGCCTTGCTTAGAGCTCCGTTCGGGTACATCAATAGTGGGAGTGAATTTGGCATATTTTTGAGAAAGGCCATGCCGGATGCAGCGGATAGAGGAACAATAGTTTATGTGGACGATGTCCTCATAAAAAATAAAAGCCTGAAAAGCCATTTTGATGAAATAAGACATGTACTTGGCCAATTGCAGAAAGGAGGCGCCAAAGTATCTTTGCAAAAAGCACAATGGTGCAAGAAAAAAGTGAACTTTCTAGGGCATGAAGTGACTGAACATGGGCTAAATCCACAAAAGAAGAAAATAGAGGCCATACAAAGATTAAAAGATCCTAAAAATGTGAAAGGAGTAAAAAGTTTATTAGGGATGACAGGCTATAACAGAAAGTTCATTGAAAATTATGCAGAAATTAATCAACCATTGACTAAACTGCTTAAACTGAATACTCCCTGGAAATGGGAAAAAGAGCAGTCTGATGCAGTGGCTAAATTAAAGGAATGTCTTGTAAAGGCACCATGTTTAGCATACCCCATAAAGGACAGGGATTTCTTTACAGAAATAGGTTTTTCTGAACATTGTATGTCAGCAGTGTTATCACAAAAACACGATTTGAATCACAAAACCATTGCATATGCAAGTAAGGCTTTTTCCCAAGTTGAAATGAAATTTAATGAATGTGAAAAGGCCCTGTTAACCACTGTGTGGGCGCTACAACATTTCCGCCCCATTGTTCAGGGAGAAAAGGTGATTATTGAAACAAATCACCAACCTTTGCAATTTTTAGAGAGTAAAAGAATTAGATCAGGTAATCTAGCGCAATCCAGAATCACTTCATGGACGCTGGCATTACAAGGTTTTCCCGTAGAAGTGAGATATGGACAAAATAAAAAGAACCCAATTGCTCAAGGGTTAGCTGACTTACATGACTGTGCAGCTGAACAAATACCAAATGAAATGGAAGTAGAAACTAGTTTGCAGGAATTTGAACAATCACCACACAAAGCTCTTGATGAAAAAACATGCAAGGATTTGCCAACTGTATATGTGGATGGTTGTGCTTTTCACATTGAAAATGACAGTAATAAACAGTTAGTGGCAGGAATAGGAAATGTCTGGTTGAAATGTGAAGGTGTCCCCAGTATAGGGATGAGGATTGGAGATAGGAGCAGTCAGGTGGCGGAATTGGCAGCCATTTATAAAGCAATTGCTACTGCAGTTGATAAAAAGTTCAGTGAAATTGTCATGGTGACTGATTCTGACTATACACGGAATAGCTTTGTGGAGTATTTGCCTGGTTGGAAAGCAAGAGGCATGGTTACATACAACAAAAAGCCACTTAAGCATGGAAAAATGATACAAGCCATAGACAAATTGGTGTCAGAGAATAAGTTAACAATATACTGGAGAAAAATTTGTGGGCATTTAAAAACACCAGGAGAGGATAAGGAGGGAAATGATAAGGCAGACCACCTGGCTAAGATTGGGGCTGTGATGGGAGAATTGCTACCTATTGATTATTTAATGGGTGAAATACAAATTGATGCAATCACACGTTCTAAAGCACCAAAGGAGGTAGATCAACCGGTGGTGCAGTGGAGTCATGACACGCCAGACCAAGATTTGATTGAGGCACAAAAGAATGATCAAATTTTGGGAATCTATTATAATCATTTGATAGATCCCGAACAAAATTCTTTGACAGAAAATGATTGTATGGGAAAAGAAGAGTTGAGGGTGTTATTAAAGAACAAAACACGAATTAGATTACAGGATGGACTCATGATTAGAGAGTCCATAACAGGACAAATACAGTGGGTAGTACCCCTTTCATTCAGAGGACTAATGCTACACCATGCACATGATGCCATAACTGCAGGCCATAGAGGTTCACAAAAAACATTAGAAATACTAAAAGATTATGCTTACTGGCCACATATGTCCCAAGATGTGGAATTATATACTAGAGGATGTCTAGTATGCGCCCAATTTAAACCTGCTTCACCAATGCATAGAGCACCATTGATGAAAAGAGGCCTAACTCTCCCATGGTCAGATTTGCAAATAGACTATGTAGGTCCTTTAAAAAGGTCGAGCAGGGGACACCGTTATATTTTGAGTGTGGCATGTTTGATGTCGAAGTGGATTGAATGTATTCCTGCACCAGATTGTAGTGCGCAAACAGCAGCCACATTGCTGGTGAACCTGGTGTTCTCAAGGTTTGGGTTGCCACAAAGAATTGAGTCAGACAGAGGAAGTCATTTCACAAGTACTCTAATGAGTAAGGTATGGCAAATACTAGGTGTGAAAAGGAAACTACATATCGCATATCGGGCGGCGTCTTCAGGTACAGTTGAAAGAAGCAATAGGTCTGTTGTGGATATTTTAAAGAAATTTGTGGCAGAAGCAGGTTCCAGCTGGGATTTACGTTTACCGTTGGTTTTGATGGCAATCAGGTCAACTCCTGCCAAGGCAACAGGTGCTAGCCCCCATGAGGTCTTGACAGGTAGGAAAATGGTGTTACCACAACACCTACTATACAGAACACATGAGCAGACACTTGTGAGTGCATCCACAGTTCATGAATATATTGATGAACTGAGGAGGCATTTGCAACATGCATTTGCTTTTGTGCAGAGAAATCTGGAAAGAGCTGCTGACAGTGAAAAGTCTTATTATGACAAAAAGACATCAGTAAAGGAATACAGTGTAGGGGATCAGGTGTACAAGTTTCATTTTGGAAAAAGTAAACAGAAAAATTCTAAATTTCTAGCAGCCTGGCAGGGGCCATTTCGAATTATAGATAAGGTCTCTCCTATAGTTTATAAAATTTTGAAAAATGAAGGTGAAACGGCAATAGAGCAGTTTGTCCATGTAAATAAAATCAAACCATGCCATCCCAGACATGCGATCAGGCAGCTTGAGCATGTAGAAACAGATAAAGTCCCTTGAACACAAAAAGAGAAAATAAATAGGTACAATCAGGAGGCAGTGACAAAGAAGTTAAAAAGTTGATTGTTATAATGGCACATAAACACTGTAATATATGTAAAAATATATAATATAAAATAAATAAATAAATAAATAAAAATATATAATGGAAGCTCATGGTTGGGGTGCAGAGAGAAAATGTATTAAATATTGAATGCTGTTTTATATGTGCTTGTTTTCTTTTAACTTGTGTTTAATTTCAGAAAAAAAAAAAAAAAAACGAAATATTTTTCCAAGCATGTTTTATTTTTGGCAAAAGGGTGAAGTTAGTATTGTGCTATGTACTTAATTTGTTTATTTTCTATTTGATTTAGAAAATTAACATTATTTGGTCAGCGGTTCCGGGATCAGAAGCCCACGGGAGACGATGGAGTCCTGGAGCCCACGTGGACGGATTCCGGGAAAGCCCCAAAGAGGGGTGAAGACCAAGGCTGCAAAGCGATCAGCATTGAAGATGATACCGATGATATGGTTAATGATGATGATATTTGGAGGGATCTTCAAGAATTCAGAAGCACAGGTTGTCATTGAACCTGGACCAGCATCTGGTATCGCGGTGGAAGAGGCACCAGGATTCATCATGAGTGATAGAAGGATGATTTTCCAAAATATATACATACCATTGAATCCTGAGATTTTGATTGAAAAACACTTGAACAATACCGGAATTAAGATTGAACAGACTAAAGAGTGGCTGCAAATAAGAAAAGAGGACACTAAGCACTCAATAAGAGATATATTAATGCAATTGGAAAAAACATTCATGAATTCAGCAGACATTAAGAAGAAGAGAGGAAAGAGAGGTGCAGTGATGCTCGCGATATCATTGGTAATGTCTATAGTTGGAGCCATAATAGGTACCACAATATCAACAGCCAATTCTATTTCGGTAGGAACACTGAGTACTAAAGCGCAACAACTGAGTATTGACCTAGAAATAATACAAAAAACATTAGATGGAATTAGAGGGGGACTGGATGAACAAGTAAGATTCATAAATGAAACTGAAATCATTCTAAATGAACAAGCGGATGTAATGCAACGGGCGACTAAAATAGTACTTAAGCATGACAGAACTTTAAATGAAATATTGAACATAATGAGTCCTGTTGATAGACTATTAACGAATTATATGAGAGAAGTTCAAACTGCAGTTTCACAATTGATTCAAGGACATATCCCCTTGTATTTTGTTTCGCAGGATATTATTCGTCAAATGATAGAAATATTGACCAGGAGGGAAATAGATATAATACAGGTATAAATTGCATTCGAAATGGGTAATGCAATGCCGTTATATGTGGACTTGGAAAGACTAGAGATCGGATTTTTGCTAAGCATCCCATATGTAGCCCCTGAACTTATTTATCAAACGAAGTGGGTACACAACGTGGGATTTTGGCAAGAGGACAAATTTATTAAGATTAAGACTCCAGAAGTGGTGGCATTTCAGTCATGGGAACCTGAAGTTTATTTAATACCAAACCTGGAAACATGTGTAAAATTTAAAGAACAAAATTATATGTGTCCAGGTCAACCGTTTGTTCCTGATGCCACAGATGCTATTTGTGGTTTGAAATCTGACCCAAGTATATCAGAGGGATGTGAAGTGATTATTAGCAATATGGGGAGTGAAGAAATGGCACAGGCTAAGATGGTCAGAGGTAAATGGTTGATCAGCACCTGTTTAAAGAACATGACGGTAGTACATTTAAACCATGGAACATACGTGGTTAAACAGGTGAAATATAATGTTTTTTATTTACAGGTTCCAAAGGATACAATTGTGTCAATTGGGGGGTTAACATTGTTTCATGTAACAAATGATGTTCGGGAAAGCCAAGTGGAAAATATTGATTTTTTTCAAAGGGATACTTTTCCAATAGATCCGGATGTGGAATATTTATTGAATCACAAAGAAAGACATGTTATAAAAATGAATTTGAGAAAAAACAATATTACAATTAGTAATCTGGGGATAATAGAAGTGGAAAGATTTAATTGGGGAACCTGGGGGGAACGCTCAATAGTGGATTTGGCTGTCCTGGTGTTAATCATGGGTGGATGGTTGATTGTGCTATCAGTAAAAATGAAAATGTTACTGATTTTACTAGCTACGTCAGGAAGAGAAAGATATCCCAATACACATGCATTTAAAAAAAAAAAAAAAAAGAACAAGTTGTTTTTAGGAATTGGCTTGGATTGTAACCAAGTTCTAAAAACAAAAGGAGGGTATGTAAGGATATTTGGCGTGTTACAGCACAGAGTACAGCACTACTGCACAGGTAGCAATTTTTTTTTAATGCAGCGCCACCACATGGGTGCGGTGCATTGCTATATGTGTTACCAGATTAACATGACATATAAGTAAAGCCAGGCTATTCAGTCAAAAACGATTTTAACATATAAGATGCAAATCTATTTTTACAGTTAAAAGCACACGTGCACATTCAAAAATGCACACTATTTTTCACCTGAAATGCCTATGGTGCAAGAGACACATTTGAAAATTAATAACTAACATTATTAATAACTAACCTGACTAATAAAACTGCATTTAACATAACCCACTAATAAAAATGTGTCTCCACTGCAGAAATAGGCCTACTCTGAAAGTGAACTTTTAAACGCACATTCATTTTTTTTTCTTTTTCTCTGCTGCTCTGTCCACATAACTCAGGAATCCAAGGGCTCGAAGGTACAGGAAATCAGTTGGTTACAAATGGTTACTGTAAAAAGGAGCCATTGTGTAGAGAGGGAGGATGAGGCATGATTAATTTCTGATTGGAGCAGCGTCATAGCAAGTATCATGCTAGAGGCAGTGATGAAAGTTTGAAGAGAAGGGGAAGACAGTCGGGATTTGGAGAGCTGGGAGAAGGACCTGTTTTCCTGGTTGGAGCATTTCTGCTGAAAAAGCTGAGAGTTCCAGGCAGTAACCCCGGTTTGAGAACGAAAGACGCTTGTTTTCACCGGGGTTAATCTTCAAGGGAGCCACATTCAGAAAGAGAACAGCTGAAGAAAACTCAGGCTGAACAGATAAGGTCATTACAGAAGTGTGGGGGCTGAGTGTGTACGAGAATATTCAGTCAGTGTAGGAAAGGAGATTCCTGTGCTTTAATCACATGTTAATGTTGCAAATTGAGTTCTCGTCTCCGCCACTCTCTTTTCAGTGTATCACAGACAATGCTGTTACTGTGCTATTTTATTTATTTCTGTAAAGAGTGAGATCGTGTTTAAATGCAACTTTTATAATACACAAAAATATTTGAAAGCAGACGGGTGGTGTGTTTTATATTTACCAAAGCAGTGCTGATGATGTGGGGAGATGTTTAGACAGTGCAATTGTCATTTTCAAGGTAGCTAAACATCAAATTTGGTTGCAGCCGTGTGCACAATGTAATTTAGTATGAGCAGTTATAACTAACTGTGTGTGTTGTAGTTTGTCGGAGGTCTATGAGTCGACAAAAAGGGAGGTCCGGGACATAGTTCACTACCGTATATAAGATAGTGAAAATACCACATGATAGCTCGCTGCCGTAGATAAGACAGAGAGAAATTGCCCATGGTGGCACACTAAAAATAAAAATGTGGTGTTCCAGAAATGCAAGCCTGAGGTCTCTCTAGTGATTACACGAACAATCTAAGCAAAAATAAGGGATTCTGGATATTGGGGCCACAAATAAAACAAGGGAATTATGCTCACCAAAATACCACCAACCACGCATACCAACCACGCATACCAAATATGCATGTCTGGGTGCTGAAATAATGCATGTCCACTGTATTATTGTTGTACATGGCCCAATCTGAATACAAGGAGTGATTGTTGCTAAGTTATTTTTCGGCGGTAAGAAAATACCGTCAGGCCCCAAATCTCCACAAAATACCCTATGTGTTCCAATGCAACATGGGGAGCTGTATACGGAATGCATACATGAATGCATGCCAGTCTCTGTTCTTGGACATGGAGGCGGGGTGAGGGATGGGTGCTGCTCTCATGTACATGTATGGTGCACATGTGTGTGTGTCTGAGAAGTGTGTGTGTGACTTTGAAACGCCATGGATGCATGACACATGTCCGTGACGATGTGTAGATTCACTCATGCAGTGCGGTCACCGTTGTATCCACTGTGTCTATCCACTGTGTCTGTGATGTACAAGCCATGATGCATGACCCTCCGGTGATGTGTGTGCATGGGATCAGTGTGAGCCATGATGCATGTGAGTTTGAAGGCAACATTTTGGTTAAAAGAGGCCCTTGTACATGGATGCTGATGTTGATTGCAGGCGCTGTGCCTGTTTCTGCATGTGTGTTGCGTGCATTCACCCATGTATTGTGGAGGGACAGGATGGAAGTGACATTTGACAAAGCCACTCATGTGTTATTGCTTCCTGTATAGGGGAATATTGTACTGTACCCTGATGCTTGTGTTCTATGCCTCCCTCTACGCAGCGTCAAGTGAAGAAGAGGGCGGAGACGGTGCTGTGGAGCCAAGTGGCGGGGAAGCCTCCACCGGGCGGTGACGCAAGGCCCAGCCACCCTGCCAGGAATTGCCATCATCCTGGAGCCAAGGGACTGGTGCCGCGTCTGCCACTACGGCTGTAGCGAAAGGGCCGGGTGAGCCCCCACAGGGCCTTGTAATGGCGGAAGACGGTGTGGAGACATCCAGGTTGGTGGTCTCCACAGAGGAGGTGGAGCCCGCTTCTGAGCCGCACATGGGGCCTGGTGGGGCTAGTACCACTGGTGCAAGTGGTGCATTCCAGAGCCAGGGTCAGGAGGCAGCACAGGTCTCCGCGGAGGGGCTTGTGCATGTCGCTGTCCTTGACCCTGTGACTGCGCCACCATGCACCAGCAGGGATGCCCTGTCCCAGGCCCGTCCGCAGGTAGGGGGGAGTGCCACGTCATCTGCCACTCCGCTACCTACGGATGAGGGGTCCCACGACCATATGGGCTCCGTCCTGGTTGGTGTCGCATTGCGCACGCGTGACATTCATGATGATGTACGTGCTTCCTGGGTGGAGCACGCACGCCATCACAAACAGCAGTGTCGCGAAGTGGCACTGTTGGGACGGGCCGTGGTCGGTGGGTTCCTACATGTGTCGAGCACTCTGGCGGACCTCTCCTCCTCTGTGGAGCCTATGCGCCAGTCGTTCTCCCTGCCGTCTTCCAGCCCAGATTACACCAGGGGCCCCTGTGGACCTGGCCTGACCAACACAGCCAGCTTGGTGGAGATCCCATCCCTGCCACAGTCGGGAGTCGGCAGTCCAGCAGTGTTGGACACCACAACAACTGGAGACCAGCTGATGGAGGATGTGCAGGCATCATCGGACAGGGCACATGGAGAGCAGCAGCAGGCTCTAGGTGGGAGCAATGATGGCTCGGGGCCATCGACATCAGAGGGGCAGGCATTGGCCAGAGGGCAGCAGAACCCTGGAATGGGTTTGTCTTACGTGTGGCTGTGGTTGGGCCGGCGTATAGATGCGGAGCGGCGGTGGGCAGAAGAGGCACAGCTCACAATGGTCAGGGCGGAGAACTCCATGCGGATGGCACTGAGGCGGGCCGAGTGCCTCGAGGCTATTCGCAGGGAGTTGGAGTCCAACATGGCATTGTCCCTGTGAACCCTCAGGGCCATGGAAGATGACCGCCTCCAGGACATCGAGCAGGCGTTCGATGATGACCTGGCCCGTGAAATCAGAAAGTGAGCCGTCGGACTAGCCTGCCGCCATTGTATATAGTTTGTAGTTTTAGGTTTCCTTTATCTTTTTCATTCATTTGGGGCACTTGGACTATGCCCCACCTTTCTGTATGTAGTTCTTTATTAGGTAATTTTTTTGCTAGGTTTCATTTCATTCGTTGGGCTCATGGACCCTGGATTACTTCTTTGTACATAGTTGAACAGTGGATTTATCTATTCTTCTTTTCTGTCCATGGAGCAATGGATTTTATTGTTTCCGTTTCCTTTGGATTTGATTTGGTGGCCAGAGACTTTGGACACATTTTCATTTCGATTTATTTGGATTCAGACTTCATGTTTTTCTTTTTGTGTTTTGGACATGCTGCATTTCATCTTTTTTTCAATTTTTTTAAAAATGTTTTAATTTGATTACATTCTTTTTGTGTTCAATACATTTTGGTTTATTACTTTGATGTGTGGTATTCTCTCATTGGTTTCATGCATGTCACGGTGTAGGGTTTCACAATCACCAGCACCCATTGTGTGTGTGTGACAGACATGTGTTGATGTACATTCTTGCCATTTGGGTTGTATCATGTAATGGGCATTTCAATGTGGAGTGGATGGGATACTTGGTTGGGTCTTTGCACAGGGGTGGCGTGCGGTGGGATTTGGGAGGCCATGAGGCCCATGATTGTGGATCAGGATGACGTGTTGGGGGGACATGAGTCGGGGCCTGATGGAAGGTGCCCTTCACTGCTGGGTGGGTGGGGGTGCTGGTGGACATGAGTCAGAGCCTGAGCCTCCCTGCTGGGTGGGTGGGTGTGCTGGGGGACATGAGTTGGGGCCTGCTGGCAGGTGCCCCTCACTGCTGGGTGGGTGGGGGTGCTGTGGGACATGAGTCGGGGCCTGCTGGCAGGTGCACCTCACTGCTGGGTGGGTGGGGGCCCTCGGGGACCTGAGTCAGGGCCTGAGCCTCACTGCTAGGGGGTGGGGGTGCTTGGGGACATGAGTCGGGGCCTGCTGGCAGGTGCCCATCAAGGCTGGGTGGGTGGGGGTGTTGGGGGACATGAGTTGGGGCCTGCTGGCAGGTGCCCCTCACTGCTGGGTGGGTGGGGGTGCTGGGGGACATGAGTCTAGGCCTGCTGGCAGGTGCCCCTCTCTGCTGGGTGGGTGGGGGTGCTGGGGGACATGAGTCAAGTCCTGAGCCTCACTGCTGGGTGGGTGGGGGTGCTAGGGGACATGTGTTGGTGATCACTAATGCAGGTAACATGTGGGCTGGCTGGGGGGCATCCCCAATGTGGGTGGGCTGCATGCGGGACATGACCAGGGGTGCAGGGTAGTCCCCTGTGGAGTGGGATGCCTGCAGGGGCCGTGGAGGGGGTAGAGCGCACACCTGGGAGGACCCACACTGCCAATTCATGTGTGGGACACCCCGTGCACACCACTTGATACACTTACCGCGCTCTGACAGCGAAATCGCGTGTGAAACTCCCCATGAACCCCAGTAATACACGTACCCCACTCGCACATGGACAATAACGTGTGAAACTCCCCGCGAACCCCAGTAATACACGTACCCTACTCGCACAGGGCCAATCGCATGTGAAACTCCCCGTGAACCCCAGTAATACACATACCCCACTCGCACAGGGCCAATCGCGTGTGAAACTCCCCGCGAACCCCAGTGATACACGTACCCCGCTCGCACAGGGCCAATCGCGTGTGAAACTCCCCGCGAACCCCAGTAATACACGTACCCTGCTCACACAGGGCCAATCACGTGTGAAACTCCCCGCGAACCCCAGTAATACACGTACCCTGCTCGCACAGGGCCAATCGCATGTGAAACTCCCCGCGAACCCCAGTAATACACATACCCCGCTCGCATAGGGCCAATCGTGTGTGAAACTCCCCGCGAACCCCAGTAATACAGGTACCCCGCTCACACAGGGCCAATCGCGGGTGAAAATCCCCGCGAACCCCAGTTATACACTTACCCCGCTTGCACAGGGCCAATCGCATGTGAAACTCCCCGCGAACCCCAGTAATACACATACCCCGCTCGCACAGGGCCAATCGCGTGTGAAACTCCCTGCGAACCCCAGTAATACACGTACCCCGCTTGCACAGGCCCAGTCGCGTGTGATTCTCTCCGCGCAGGGGTGTACATGTATTCGGAGGGGTGCGCAGGGAGTTTTACAGGCGTTTTCGTGGTTGAGGGGCTGTATGCTGGGCCACTGGCATGTGCGCCATGTACGGCATTTGTGCGCTGTGCATGGCGCATGGGGAGGGGTTGGGGGCGTAACTGGCGCTGCGGCAGGGTCACTGCGCCACTCTGCGCCACGGCTGGTTATGGATGTTAAAATCTATGAATACGCTGTGCGCGGAAATGGATTTTGGCACACGCGGCTGGCGCAGACTGTCACACGCGCACACTGTGCCCCAGTCACGTGTGCCACTTGTGCGCTGGATTCTCTGAATTACCCCCTAGGTTTTATGAATGTCTGGGGTGTTCGGATTTTTTATGAGATGTGGTCCCAGTGTTTCAGGTGATAAGTAGAAAGAGGAAGAGTGTCAAGTAGAAGTTTGGATTGGAAATATAAGTCTTGATCTCTGATGGAATACGTGTCTTGATGGAGATGGCTTGTTAGAGGAACAATATTTTATCAACATTTACTATAATTTTTCCCCATGGTGGTAATATTATTAGTAACATGTGGAATCCTCAATCTGTTTCGTTGAGCTTTATTCCACTACAAACACCATATGTGAGACAAGCATGTTATCAAGAGAAATGACACAAACAAAAGAAGAGCAATTCTTACCAAAACGTTATCAAAGATCAGGATAATGTGACTCCTAACTAGCCCAATGTTATAGTGGGATTTTCCCTGCTAAGGAAACATAAGGAAACTCTTTGTCTGTAAGTCCAAGTCCAAAATGAACATGTGTGTGTGTCAAAACATATGCTTGTCCTCACAACTATTACAAAACATGGGATGGGAATCTTTCTCAGCAAAACCGAAGTGGTCAAAAGTAAAGACTGAGCTACTTTCAGCTTGAGTTCTTCTTGAGTTCCCTGTTTCAAGTTTAACACAGTTCTAATAAAAATTCAGTTCAATTGTGTTTGATTATATCTAAAATTACCTACCCTAAGTTCAAATGTACCAATATTTACATAAAACGAAGGTCCGAGACTTCTCTTACCCAAAGTTCTAATATAGCACAGTTTGCACACAATCGAGAGCCTGGGTTTCTCATCCCCAATACAGCATTCTCCGGTAGCATAAATCATACAAAATAGAGGTGCTGGGACATAGTTGTTTGACACCCAGGGTTCCTTTTTCCAAGACATCAACATAACATTCACTTCAAATGTATCACAGTTTGCACACAACAGAGGTCCTGGGACACCCTTCCCCAAAGTCCTTCGCTTGTTTGACTCTCAGGGTTCCCTTCCCTAAGACTGTAACATGACACTCAGTTTGGTATCATCTGCTCAAAGTTCAAAAGACTGACTGATTCTCCTCCACGTTTGCTTCACAAAGTATTTCACAGTTCTTTACAGCTTGTACATCGTTCAGGGTTTCCTGGTCTATATGCAGTTGTCAGACCACACAGTTCTCCCATCAGAGGTCATGCAACCAGTAGCCCTGCATGTTAGGAGACTTTCTGGTCTAGACACAGTTGTCAGACCGCATGGTTCACCCATCACAGGTCATGCAACCATAATTCTCCCCAAAGATGTTGGACCCCTTGTAGACTCTTCTGCCTTTTGATTTCACTTTCCACACGTGTATTCTTTGTAACCCTTTTTGAAAGCAGTTCTTGGAATGTACTTTATACACATAACGCTCACCACAATTCTTCAACTCTTCAATCCTTCATATGCCTTTGATTCTGTCCATACTAATTGATAGTGCTGGTTGACATATCTATTACAGTGTTCATTCACCATTCAACATATCATAGTGTACTCATTTAGCAGCTTTCTTTCAGTTCAGCATTCATTATAGGTAGCATTTACTTGTGCTCATTTGAATGGCAACTTTCTTTCAGTTCAGTATTCAATATGGGTAGCATTCAGTTGGGTTCACTCAATAAGCGTTTTTTTTTTAGTTTGGTATTCAATATAAGTGGTATTTACTTAAATGTAGGAACCATTACTTTTTTAAAGTTCTTTCGGAGTGTGCCGGTCTCCTCGGTGTCTCCTGACACCTACCAGCTTTCACGGCTCTTCCCAGTGGCCCTCCCTGAAAAAGAAAACTTTCAGTTTGTTCGCTGGACACATCTCCAGGTGTAGCCGAGCACCTCTGCTCTGCTCCATATGCGGTCTGTGTCCCTGACGTCTTACGCAGTTTCTGCTGCACCTGGGCGGGGACGCGGACTTCTTTTCTCTCTCCTCTGCTACCTGTCACCACCTGCTGCCCCCCTTCCTTCACATTAGAGGACTCTATGTCCTGCAAAGCTCCTTCGGCAGGACACTGGGAATTGTTTCCGCCGTCTCTGCTTCTTGTCACGGTCCCATGACGGTGGATTCTCTTCCCTCTCTCTCCTCTCTCTGCTTCTGGAATCCAGCTCTTACACTCTTTATCATTACGCTGCAAAGGAGAAAAGGGTTAGACTAAATTGCCTGCCGTTGTGGTAGCCTGTTAATGTGACATGCCTGACCTTCATTCGTAAATGCATGCAGGCCTCTCTTCTTCGTCCCAACTGGGTGTTTACAAGAGGAAGTGTGCATTACTCTTATTTGCCTCTTCCTTGTCTCAGTACTTGATGGGAGATTACAGTGAAACTATGTGGACCTAGGTCAGAACACCTTTGGTGCGGGTTTGCACACCCTTCCAAGCTCAGTGACTAGATAAACATTTAGATGTAAAGTATGTAAATGTTTTATTAACCCACTTCTATTGCAATCTTGAAAACACAAATAATGTTCCAAACTTTTCGTAGTTTTACAAAAAGCAGCAACTGTATTGTTAGCGCCAATAATTAGGACTGTTATAGACAACCTTCGCCAAGAAAAGCTACAAGTGCCAATGCATTACAGACCCTTGGTCCATCTTCAGGGCCATTAGCTCTGACAATTTTACAAACAAATATATGTCCAGTTGCCCGGATCAAATATTTTGAGGAAACCGAAAATGACTGAATCAGGTTAACAGTTGTTCCAATGGTTCATTAACGAATGCCAACAATGGTTTTCAATGGCAATTAAAAAATACTTCCATGTGGCATCGGTGCAGGCAAAAAACATTTATCACCATTCCCAACATGTAATGAATTACATAAACATACCATCAATCCATGGTAGCACGGTTCAAAATATCATAACCAAGACCATTCCCATTAAGGACAACAGGAATAACAATTCACAATGTCATAACACAGTTTAGACCATTTAGAGAACAGAAAAAAAAGCAGGTTGAGTAATCATAAAAATAAAATTAAAAAAATGATAAATACAGTGTCCAGAGCATCCACCAACCATCATAAAGACATAAAGAAAAATAAGAAGAGGGGAAAAGAAAGAAAAAAGAAAAAGAGAGAAAATAAAACAAAAAATTAGTGAAAAATCTAAATTGGAATTCACCCCAATTCTAATTACCAGTAAAACTCACTACTAATTTCCAACCTGATAGACAACTAATAAATAACATCAGGCTATGGTGGTCATAGTTCTACTTCCAAAGCTGAACCGCTATAATATTTTTATGAAACCCCCTCTTTGGGTGCAGATTCATACCTGGTTGTTGATAATGCGAGAGGCTTATATCTGTTTACGAAAAATTGTCAGTCTTCAGCCTTCACTGCATCAGTGTTCCTAATGCAGCAAATTGCAATATAAATGAACAAGTTCTAGGAGGAAATATGCAAACATTGCATAAGTAACTATATGTTACTCGGGAAAACTATATAAACTATTAGCTCATGAAGCCATAGTCTTACTTTTGTGCCGTCGTTAGTATCCCCTGACAGAACCGACTTGCATCTCTTCTATCTTGCTCGCCACCTAACCTTCGAGAAAAGGCTGTATATTCTGATCTTGCATGACCACGCCGGATATGATCAAAGTCATGAGCGTGTTGCAATCACCGATTTTTAAAGTTGCATACCGACCTAAAATGGTCCTTGCCTGTGAATTTCTTTGTGTTTCCCTAAGGCTATTCCAAAGCTCGGAGTGGTCCATGTAGCAATTCCTGCAAATTAATAGTACATACTGTTCTAGTTCTATGTGTTACCCCACTCTATAATGCTATATAGCTTCTCATCCAGTGCTGTCATTTGGGATTTTATATATGTATGGCTTTAGCTAACAAGATCCTATATACATTTAGAATAAAGTATTGAACTCAATAATGTCACCATTTTTTTTAAATGCTTAAAGTGTCATTGGTTGATACACCAGTTTCTATGGATGAAAATGAAAAGTAGAAGCAAAAACTCCACATTTGTATGTTTGTGTCTTAAACTGATGCATCGACTAATGCCCACTAAAATAAAGAAGAATGAAGATAATAAAGAAAAAGTGAAAAGAAACAAACACCACATCAGTAAACTATTACAAATGATTTCCATACACCCAGAAAGAAAAAAGAAATTAAAAAAGACAGTTGGATATATGATCTACCATATAATCCACAACTCTATCATTGTTCAACTGCCATGGTGTTCTCAGTTAGACAACTGAGAAATAATATTATAGAAAAGATAACATATATATACAAACTAGATCACTATAAGCAATACGTTCCTATATGCAAGAAAATAGACACAAAAATCAAATTCATAGAAAGCAATGTAAATTCAGTTCTTCATTCATGCCATTGGGGACTAAGGAATCCAATCTGTGAACCCAGAATGTCTATATTTGCACTATCATCCTTGCAATATCACCTCGAAATTCCTTTGTGTGTAGAACCTCCAGAATCTGGAATCTCATCTGTGCAATTGTGTGGGCGTATTAAAAAAAATAAAACTAACGTTTGCCACTGATGAATGTTGATTGCTTTTTCTTACGCATGATTTATGTTCAATCCATCTTATCTTTGCCTTTTGTTTGGTTTCTCCCACGTAGTACTTGGCACACAGACATCTAATACAATGAATGACATTTTCTGACACACAGGTTGCAACATTTCTTAGTTGTATATGTTCACCTGTACGGGGATGGAAGACATATGGACCCTTGGTCACACTGTTACAATTGCCACAACTGAGACATGGATATGTGCCCTTCTTTTCGGTTTTGTTGCTCGTGGGCGTCCTGTCTCTCATACTGACCAGAGATTCTCACTCCTCTGGTACTCAAACTCTGGTGATTCAGGAAAGAAATGTTGGGTTCTTGCATCATTCCTCAGTATAATCCATTGTTTATTAACAATGTGTTCGGCTTTACTGCTTTGAAGGCAACATTTGGACACACACACCATTGGAGGAGTTGTCTTTTTAGGCCTCATTTGAAGTAAAGTTGCTCTAGACTGGCTGCTGGTTTTCTCCACAGCTGAGTCTAAGTCCCTCTTTGGGTAGCCTCTATCCCTGCATTTTACTACTGTCTTTACATACCATCCATTGGGGTCTGAAGTAGACATATTTTTATCCATATTGGGAGGACATGAGAGAGCTGGAGATGCATTGTATGCTGCTCTTTCCAATGTACAAAAGCCTGTGGAGAGATTCTTTTTGAGGCCAAGCTTTACTGCTGCTAACATTGGTATCGCTTCTGAGGCCATTTTGGCATACAGGAGAAGCAATACCGTTGCCTTTAACTGTGCTGTGTTAAATTATATATCCGGAGCCTTGATAAGCAGTAAAACATGGATTGCCACTCATACATCGACTCAGTAGAGCTATTTCCCTTTAAATCAATGCTGGCATCCTTTTGGCTCTAGCCTAGAATAAGGAAGCTATGTCTCAAACTTCCATTGACCTGCTCTAACCAGACTATCGTATCCCTTGTAAATGCCCCATATGAACACACCATCATTTTATTTGAAGTGAAAGGCTACATTTTCTGTTCAGACATGGCTTTGATTAAATAATGGACCTATGTGTGTTTACTGATGGTAGCCTTTTGGGCCAACAATTAACCCTTTACAACTTAAGTACATAAACATGAATGTCAAAATGTCAAGAAGTACTTTTATTATCACATTGAAGTGTATATAGCACTGGCACTTTATTAGCCTTAGTAAATATATATGCGTGTATAATTA
Organism: Ambystoma mexicanum; assembly: GCF_040938575.1. NCBI lineage: Eukaryota > Metazoa > Chordata > Amphibia > Caudata > Ambystomatidae > Ambystoma > Ambystoma mexicanum. Next base: position 439,727,813 of record NC_090932.1, on the reverse strand, counting down.
GCCTATGAAATGTGTTACTGTATCATTTTATTGCTTTTAGAGTATTAGCATTTTATTATAGTTGTGATTCCTAATCAAACAATTAATTGATCAAATAACATGATGATGTTTGTCTAACTATATGTACCCACAAGATACGCAACAAGCGAGCTGGGCTACTGAGTGTCATCAAAATGTACTTTCATTAATTACCCTAATTGCTTTATAGGATTTTGCAACATCGGCACTTTTTTTGGTCTTAACATGTATATTGTCATCCTATTTTATTATATTTATTGAAATGTTTTATTATGAATGATTTGTTATTTGTTCTTTTATGGCAATTTTTCCAAAATAAAGTATTTTCGTTTCGGTTGTTTCAGGTTCCTTTACTACACCCGGTCACTGGCATATTTGTGGGAAATGTTTACACCCCTTCAAATAAACAAATGGCACCAGCTGCCAATGGGTGAACATGTGTGTGTGTGCAACGCTGGGGCCCGGGCCAGGGGCATTGGAGCATGGACGTTTTCTTAAATTATTTTCCTGGTATTTTTTGGCAAACCAACTTGTTGAATGTTTTGAGGGTTTGGGGTTAGGAGGTTTATAGCACAAAGGGGCAGGCAGACTGGGTATTTTTTTTTCCCTGTGGAATAGCATGTTTTACTCACATAATGGGCGCAGCCAATATGATGTGTGCTCTTACGTGGCGAGGGTTGTGGCACCTGTGCAGTCAGCAAGTACATGTTTTCTTACAATGGCAATGCATGTTTTACTGATGTTAAGGGCATATTCTTACATAGTGGGTGGAGGCATTTGTGCAGTCAAAACGGAAGTGGTTCTTTACTGTAGTGTGGCATGTTTGACTGGTGTTTAGGGCAAAGTCCACAGGAAGAGTATTCCTAATTGTGGTGCAGAGGTTGGGCAATCAATTGTGCAGCAGCAGAAACAGGTTTTCTTCCAATTCAGGAGATAGTTACTGACAGTAAGGCAAAGACAACAAGAGAATGTTCGTACATGCAAATAATGGCATAAACTGACATAATCAGCTTGAACATGTTTTCTCATGGTATCATAACTGTTCATAATATTAGCAGCCATGCACAGCGTTGACGGGGACTTTTGGTTGTCATGATTCGGGAGCCAGGAGGAGCCTCCTTATTTATATGCTTGGTGAAAGATTTAAGATTTGATTAAAGCACATACTTCCATATTTCACCTAGTGCAGTGCCTAGCATGCCCCTGCAGCAGCATGATCATCATGCACATTGTGCATGCATGGTTGGCCAGGTCGGCACCAAGTGTGGCGCGCCCAGTGCTTTGTTTTTGGATCTTTGGGAGGCCACCTCATCATGGCTCCCAGGGCAGCAACATTTTGTGTTGCGCCATTCTGCATGTGCTGTTTGTTTTTTTTATTTGAATGAGGATTGTCATTGTAGCAATGTATTCTGCATGTGTGTGTGTGTGTGTGTGTGTGTGTGTGTGTGTGTGTGTGTGCTTGTGTGCGCTTGTACATGTGTGCGTGTATGTGTGTATGCTTAATTTACCAACTCAAAAAGACAGTTTGAACCCTGTGGTACGACAAAAGAAGTTCATGTGGAAAATGAGGGGCAGGAAATGCATGTGGAGAGGGAGAGCATATTCGGGCAGGGGGTGCGATGGTCAGAGTATGAGTATATGTGTGTGTTTGTGCATGTCTGTGTTGGTAGGGGGAAGACTACACTATCACTTTCCAAGGTCAGTCAATATTCAGTCACCAGCTGTGCTGGGAGTGGGGAGGCAGAGTATCTAATATGTTCACCTTTGCTCAAAATTGAGCAAATGCACTTAGCACCAGTTTTTGCTGTTTCTTTATTAGAGCATTGGAGCCAACAGTCTTTGCCTCAATGCACAGAATCTAAAGACCTTGGCTCTGTGCCAAAAATGAAGCCGTCTGATTGTTACACTATCGTTGCTGCGTGACATAAAAGGAAACAGATGTTTACTTCAGGTGCATAGTCCACTCCATTCATTCGACTAACATTCTTCACTGTAGTAACGTCATCAAACTGTATCAGCACATTATTATGCACCGTGGTATTGACCTGTTATGCATTGGTTATTTAAGATTCTGTGTGATATTTTGTGAAACTAAGTATTTTCAATCTTCCATGTTTGTTATTTTCCTTTTACTGTCGTCGACTCCATAATTTGGTATGTATTATTGATTTTACACCAGTTGTTACATACATGCAATGTGTCAATGATATCCATCACTTTATGACGAACAATTGTATGAACATTTCTCCAGTTTACGGTCATATGTGAAACAAACAACCTTGAAAAAGACGGAGAGTTGAAACATATGCTGGCTGTTATTACACCTTTTGGCTGCGACCACATCCATTTAAGAGAATAATTAAACCTCAAAATATGTCAAATATTCTAATATTGTGTCCGATGAAATGATGACTTGCACTACAGAGATTGTTACTGGAGTTTTCATTCTGTGGCTAAGCGCAAAGTGCTAGTAACACTTATATACTCAAATATGTCCATGTTCAATTTTTGAGAGATGTTGCTCTTGAGCTGATAAAGGTGTTAAAACAATAGCAATGCATCATGAGATCATATTCATTTTAAACAGATCGAAAATACGAGCTTTTCAGTACATAATTCTTCATATAATTTTGACATTCTCTGTCACCGATGCAGCAAAACTGGTGCTAGTTAAGTGTGCTCCCTTTGAAACACCAGTGTACATGTTAGATAATCCAGCCTTGGGGTAAGCCAACAATCACTAATCATTGAAGTGAAAGCCCGTGCTTTTGACAGTGGCTGAACATATGTCTGTGAGTAGTGGTCACATGTTGGAAGGCCAGGTTTAATGATAGTATTTAGGACCTGGAATAGATCATCATGTGTGTTGAAATATTTGACATCCAGCGCTGTTGGATCTTACAGAATTTGACTTAGTGCTTTTGTCCATCTGAATAGTTACTGCTGTCAACGGGGAGTGGTAGAATATGAGGATGCATCAAAACATTGGTAAGGTGAAGGGTCACCCTAGATCTTATACACATGTAGAGATGAGGCAAGTGTGAACACTGTAATGGCTGGGCATCTGAAATGTTCTGACTGGCAGCAGTGAGCAGTCTTAACTCATCTGTGATTCACATTGTTACTAGTTTAGTCTCCTGAAGTGGGCCAGCACAAGACTCAGTTTTTTAAATGGATGATGTCCTTGAAGTAAGTTTAAAGTTAGTGAGTTGCAATGCTTTTCAAGGGTTTGAAATGAATGTTTGGACAGAGGCACAGAGGTTTAGTTGGTGGGGGAGGTGAAATGTGATGGAATAATTGCTTGGGCCGGGAAAGTGATCATGGAGGAGTTGTGGAAATGGGCAAGTTGGTTCCAAGAGAGCAACATAGGTTGATCTAACAAAGCAAGAGAACAGGGGCCAAGTTTAAATCCAATATTTCAGCTTGCGGTGGGGAGATGTTATTCTGATTTAATTATGGATTGTGGCTGGCATGAGAGGATCTGGGTTTGACAATGTAAAGGCTGGGTGGGGGTCAGGAATCTTCTCCCAACAGGGGGGTAGGTGGCTTACTAGGGCATATGTCAGAGCTGATTCTACCCAGATCTGGGGTGAGTGAGATGGGGGTGGGCAGTCCTTGAAACCCATGAATATGCTCTGTATGCCTCAAATGTTGGCATCACTCTCTATGGCACCATACCTTCTAGCCTCTTTTCTTGCCAAAGTTATTTCTTGCTAGATACAGGACCAAAGTTCCCAGACTCCAACATGTCAGCATGGTCTCACACTGCATGGAGCAGCAGAGATGCCGATAATGAGTCTCACACCTCTGACACCATCCAGACTATCGGCAGAAACACCGAACTCCTGGAGCTGAAGGAAAGAGATGCACATGCCAAACACCACCTGACCGGGCTGCATAACCCTGACAAACAACCATGAGTGAAAAGGGAATGGGGCCAAGTGGGGTGTTTACCGCTGTTTGCCATCATTGTAACATGGCCCACAGTGAAAGCCTAGCAGTTGTGGAAGCAGATGATCATTCTTAAAATAAAAGAAAAGTGAACTCATGAATGTAAATAATGGGGATCGGGAACTATCCATATGATAGTCATCTCTGAATGCCCTTTCCTATAATATCATGCCCTGCACATCCTTAGTTTTTTCTTTTTATATGGCATTTATTAGGCCTCCCCTTTCCCTCATGGCTGAATGCAATGGTGGACATTCATGCATGTGTGATTAAAACGAGTGTCCTGCTCTGTCCATTCTTTCAGTTACTGGAGCAAGGAGACAAGCTAATTTCCAAGGAATCCAAAAGGTCAAACATGTTGGGACAATGTACTTCTGTATGACAGCAGAAGTAGTCACAGGGTGGGTGGACGAATGCCTCTCAGCAGATTCGCTGACAAGGAAAGACTGTCTCGGATATAATTTCCACTCGTGGCAGTCTACGTGAACACAAGAAGATCGTTTTATTTTTTCCATGGAAACAGACAATGGACTTGACTGTGACAATTGTTCTTCATAAGGCAGGACAAATGTGTGGGAAGGCCAGTGAGCAGGTTTTCCCAAAGTTTCTTTTTATTTATTTATTTATTGTATTTTATTGTATTATATTTTATTTGTATATTTATAACGCGCCGCAGCTCGCAAGCATCAGGGCGCGACAAAAACACATGGACTGAAGATTCACAGGACTACATAGAACAGAGAAGAGATAGACTCAGTATGAGTCCGGAGCTGAATGTGTGCCCAATTACCGAAATAGTAATGTTTTCAGCTGCTTTCTAAAGGAAAGAAAATTGTTTTCCAGCCTAAGGTATCCGGGAAGCTTGTTCCAGAGAGTAATGGCTTTGGTGGGAAATGCCCGCCCTACGCCAGTCGCTTTTACTCTGACATGGCTGGATTTGAGTAGACCTTGGTTAGTCGATCTTAGACTTCGGCTTGGGTCATACCAGTTGAATTCCTTTTTTAGGTATGTTGGGGCTGCGCCGTAGAGACATTGGTGGACAAGCGCCACAGATTTGAATTTGATGCGTTCCTCTATGGCAAGCCAGTGGAGGCCAGTTCTGTCTTGGGTTATGTGGTCACGCTTGGGTTTCCCAGTGATGGTTCTGACTGCATTGTTTTGGATGATTTGGCATTGTTTGATGCAACTGTTGCTAGCTCCTAGCATCAGTGCATTGCTTTAGTCAAGCCGTGAGAGGATGGTGGCTTTAGCGATGGTATCGCTATTTTTGGCATTAAAGAGTGGCCTAATAAGACGTAGTAATCTTTGATAATGCGGTCAGTTTCTTTTTAGGTATGAGACTTGTGCCTCTGCTCCGAGTGAGATATATGCCGAGTGTTTTCACTTTGTTTGTGACTGTGATGTTGGAGTCTTTTATATTGAATGTAGAGTAGGCTGGGCCTAGGTTTGATAAGGCTTTTGTGTATCTGAATGACATGAGTTCTGTTTTAGAACCATTTGAGCACATCCAGTGATCTTTCATCCAGTTCTTTAGTCATATGATCAGGAAACTATTTAGACTCCGGTCAGTTAGGTGGGATTGATGGGGTTGCTGTGCTACGTTCCTTGTCCTGCAAGCCAATTAATAAAATCACCTCTGTTTGCCATCTTAGAAATAAAAGACTGTGGGACTCATTCCGAGTTTGGAGGTAGCCATGGCACTATTTGCGCCATGGCTGCCTCCAAACCCGGGTCCATGTCCGGTCTGGGTGAATGGGGACTTACCGGGACATTCCGACCTGTGCGGACCCGGTAAGTCCCCATTCAACCAACCATTCTGCATTCCCATTTGAGACCCCATAGGGCTCAATGGGCATGGAAAAGGCACTAATTACGGGCCCGTAAATTACGGGCCCATTATTAGCCCCCTGGTCCCTTAGCGGAACCCGCAAAGGACATGTGGTCAGACCACACGGCCTTTGCGGGTCCCACTAAGGGACCTCGGAACTTGGTGGTAAGGGTTTAACGGCGACCGTTAACCCTTACCGCCCAACTCCGAATGAGGCCCTGTGACTGGTCTTCCACAAATTGGTGTTGCAGCTCGGACCTGTCGTGCAACGAGAATGGTCCATCACGCTTGTGGGTGGCCTCCTCTCGAACTCCTCAATTGCATGAATGAAAGGATCTAAGGAGTCCTAACTAAAAATCCCAGGGGTGGCTGGGATAAGGCAAGCACTAGATGCTTAAGCTCATGCTGCTAGCAAAGGAGAACCAAGATTTTACATGATTCCTACAGAAGACAATTTGTTTCATGGGTATTTTAACATGGGGTGGAAACTCTGGGTGGGGTATGCCAAATTGCTGATTATTTTTGCTTTGATTATTTTCATGTGTCTAGTAGTTACATATCTGTCATGTCCTGGGAAAGTTCTTGCTGTTGTAGGATAGGTAGGCTGGTGAGGAAAGAGTCTGTTGATTCACTGGTATATTTTATTTTTGGTCTGGTAAAGGTTTGTGAATCTCAAACTGTTTCTTGTATTCTGGTGAAATAATAAGTTAGCCATTAGGTAAAATAAAAGTGGAATCAGAAGGTACTCCCAATATAAATAGGGGGGCTGGTGTGAGAAACTGGGTGCTTGAGCCTCATTACAAGATTCGCGGTAAAAACGAAACTTTGCCGGGCTGGAGGTAATACCGCATCGGGGTAGATTTGACGCCGCTAACAGCGGCATGCCAGTATTCTCTGTACCAGCAAGGAGTACATGACCCCAAACCCCCCGTTAGTGGTATTAATTATGGAAAGTGCTGACACCTCCTCTGCCTTCGTCCATCCCTAAATAACAGGCCTGGCAATAACGGGCCTGGCAATATGGTAACTGGAAGTAACGTCAATGTGCCGGAACGGGAAATGGCACGGCGGTCATCTTAAAAAACACAATCCTTTGCAATCCTCGAGATACAGGATCTGGAGCCTCACACCACCAGCTACATCTGCACCCACACATCCAGCACTATGCTAAAGTTCATAAAAAAGCTATATCCCACCAGAGGAAGGAGAGATTTTCAGAGGATGAATTAAACATGCTGGCCGACACATTGGCAGAGAATGCAGACGTGGCCTTTGCCTCAGACCTCAAGAGAGCTGCACAGCTGAAGAAGAAAGAGGTATGGGAGCTAGTGGCCCAGAAGGTCAGTGCAGTTGGCACCACCCCACTGCACAGTAAAGGACATTAAAAAAATGCTGGGATGACGTGCACCTCCGTGTGCGCAATATCTTGTCAGCTAATCGGAGCCAGGGTCTGCCTAGTGGTGGCGGGTTGAACTCAACAATAAAACTCACCTGATGGGAAGAGACTTGTGCCAGCACCATTAGAATGGAGTCCATAGCGGGAGTGGGAGATAGGGAACGTGGAGCGTCGTCATCGGCAGATGGAGGTGAGTGTCCAAACAAAACACTGTAATGCAATGTATGATGATGGTCCACCAATGTGACTGTGACATGAGCCAATGCATGGGCCATCACACACATATGGACACATCCCTGCCTAGATGCTGTCCCTCACACCGTCAAATTCACATGCATGTACCATGCCAGTGCCATACCTGAGACACACCCCACTAACAGGGAAACAGCATGTACCACACTGCACGCAGTCCACAACACAAAGGCATGTCACACAGCATACAACACCCCACACATGTGTGAACTAGACACATGCCTGAATAACCCCACAATATGGCAAGCAACCTGTATGCCACAACTGTAACACAACAAGTCATCAAATGTGTACAACTGCACTAATATCATTGTATGCATGATGCATGTATAACCATCACTGATGCTCCCCTCTTTCGGTCCCCCACAGTCCCTGATACCGACATCGATACACAGGACTCTGCTGCACAGGCCACCATGCCATCGAAGAGGGCCAGGGCCAGAGAAGACAGCAACAGGCCTTCCACGTCCAGGTAAGGCACATCAGCCACCGATGGCAAAGGCAACACAGGATGGCAAGGAACAGGGGCGGCAAAGGACAGCCGCTATACCAACAGTGCCAATGCCCGTGGAATCCACCGCAGTTGAGCCAGTGGCAGATGGGACCCTGTCTGCTGCTAAGAGCTTGAAAGGGGAGGCAGCTGCCACAGCGCCCCAGAGTGGGGATGAAGAACAATCCCAAGGCGAGGTATGTGTCCCTGAGGAGGACAACCGCTCAGTGGAAGTGGTGGCATATCCAGACCCGCCCAAACACCCCAGTACACCCCAATAAGCTCACCCAATGGCCCCACACATGTCCAGTCTGGAGGAGAGGCAGAACCAAAGGCCTGGAGCCCCACAGAGGACCCACCTGAATTGGGCACCTTGCCAGACATACCCTCCACCTCCACAGGGATCCGGGACGGGGATTTGAGAATGGCACAAATGAAGGGACGGCAGCAGGAGCTGACCGGGCTTGTAAAACAATACATCTCGGATAATGACCTGATGAGGAAGGAGGCCCGAGAGAACACTGTGGCCGTGAAAGGGGCCAGTGAGTCCAGCACACTACGAATCTGTGAGGAGCTGTTGGCAGTGAGGCAGGTCCGTGCTAGGATTGCCGATGCCTTGGAGGCTCAGCGACCTGCCCCGACAGTGGAGCATGCAGCCACAGGGTCATCGTCCAGCTCCACACAGACGAGCCCCCTGTGCAGGTCTGTGCGCACCATGCAGCGCCCTGACATGCCGCCCCCTGAGTCCGGCAGAGGACAGAAGTAGCAGGGTCAGCCTGCATGTGCAGACTGATGCAGACTCATGTGGCATACCATTGCATGCCATGTGTGGGGGAGTTGTGAGGGGAGGGAGAGGTGGGAGGGTGTGTGTGGGGGAGTTGTGGGGGGAAGGGGAGCGGTAGGGGGTGTGTGGGAGAGTTGTAGGGGGAGGTTGTGGAGGGAAGGAGTGTGTGGGGGAGTTGTGGGGGAGGGAGGAGGGAGGTGTGTGAGATGGAGGGTCAGAGCACTTTTTCATATTTCCTGTTAAATACACCCGTTGTTTACCAAAAAAAAGCACGACTGGACATTGCTTAAGGTGTATGTTTGCTTTATTGGTTTACAGTGCATAGCGTCCATGTACCCCCACACCCAGTGCCCTGAGTCCCACATTCATGGCACCCTCTGCCTCCATGTGTCTTAGATATATTGGCCTATCACAGACTGGTGCACAGCACGTCCCTCCTGTGCATCGCCACCTGCATGATATTCAACCCTATCTTCTTCATCATCTTCATCCTCACCTGGTGGTTGCCGTTCAATGTCAGGGGGCAGATGCACGTTCTGTCGGATGCACATGTTGTGCAGCATGGCACATGCCATGGTGATCTTGGCCACCTTCTCATGCCCGTACAGGAGTGCCCAACCTGACCTGCTGAGGCAGCAAAACCGTGCCTTCAACAGGCCAAAGGTCAGCTCGATCACCACACAGGTACGGGAATGGGCACGATTGTAGTCCTCTTCATGCTTGTGCTGTGGGTTCCGAACAGGGGTGAGGAGCCACGGCTTCAAGGGATAGCCAGCATCACCTGCATGGGTGCAAAATAAGGTATGTGTAAGTCAATTCCTAAAATGACACCTATACTTATCACTCACATGCCTGCAGATATTTGTTGTTCACATGCACATGTCCCTGTATGTATGCACACATTTTAACTTACCACAATATGTGCTGTCCCATGGTCTACAGGTGTGGGTTGCGTCGTCCAGATGATGCAGGGTGTCCACTTCCTTGCTGGAGTAGGCACTGTGGATGCCTACCGCTGTGTTTGTTATCATTAATGTGATGTGTAGTGATGACTATGATTTTTTTACTAGCAGCATTGGCACAAGTCTCATCATGATTTCTCATTCAGCACTTATTATTCCCATGGTGACATGCAGCGCTACTGCGGTGGTGGCCCTGTGACAAGCTGTGTATTCCCTTGGTGGGATTGATTTGTGTGCACTCATGGATGCATGTCCTGTGTTGTGTTTTGCTGCAGTCATTTACATTGTGCATACTCACAGCATGTTGCTGGATTGTGTTACAGGGGGTAAGGTCTGATGATGTGCAGTGGACGTGTTGTGGGATGTGGGCTGGTTGCAAGTCAGGCATATTGTGGTTGGGGTGCAGCTTCCATATTTGCTATGGGGTTTGGGTGTCATGTTCAGTTTGGCATGCTTTGGGACACAGTGTTTTGCTGTATGGACATTGTGCAGTCACCACCCCAATCACACCAGGGTGGTGTGTGCATCTCTCCCCCTATTACACTGCCATGTGCCTGTCATGCAACTTAACAAGCAGCCAGACACATCGTCCTGTATGTCGTTCCATGTAGCGTGGTAGCGTGGAGTTCCGCAGGACCATTGAGTCATGAGTTGATCTGGGATATCGGGCACAACAATGTGTGATGAACTTGCTGGAGTCACATAGCATCTGCACATTGATGGAGTTGTATAGCTTACGATTGCGGTACACCACCTCCATGGCATGCGGGACCACCAATTCCACATTGGTGCAGTCAAGAGCACCGATACAGTTTGGCATGCCTGCCAGTGCATGGAAGCCAACTTTAGTGTCGAATATCTCCTGGGCAGTCCATGGTAGGGATTTGAAGTCGCATGAGTGCTTCAGGAGGGTATCCAGCACTTGGTTCAGCATGCATGAAAAAAAAAGGTTGTGATATGCCATGCATCGGCCCCACTGTGTTCTGGTAGGTGCCTGTGGCCAGGAAGTCAAGCACAAACACTACCTTCAGTAGAGGGGGGATGGTCGTGCATATTTCAATCAGGCTGACAATATCATTGTGTATCATCTCCACAATGGTGGTGATGGTGTCCCAGTCCAGGCGGTACAGGGTGTGGATCTGCTCAGGGGTTAGGTTGAATGGACTGGTTCTGAAGCGAGGGATTGGAGGCTGCCTGCATGGTACTATTGACTGCACTGGTGGGACTTGCTGGCCCTGTCCACACGTCATGCGTCTCCTCTGTGGTACCTGTTGTTGTTGTTGGTGGTGTAGCAATGCAAGCATGTCCTCCAGCACCAATATCGCAACTGCAAGTGGGATCATTTTGGTGTGGAAAGGGGTGTGGTGTGTGAGTGTGCTCCTTTTGGGCTGGGCCAGAATCCATTGCCTCCACCTGTGCTGATTGTGCGCACCTGTGGCAGTTGGGAACACTGTACATTGCTGTTAAGGGGTGATTTGCGATGCCGGTGATGCTGCCATACCCTTATCCCTTGTTACCACCTTTGTGATGCCGGTAGTTGCATGTCCGCATGACTTGTGATGTCCTCCGGTTAGCGCCATCCTGGTATTGCCAGGCCGAAGGGCCGCGTGCCCGCACGCATGCCGGTACATGGATGCACGGTCTCAGCGGTGGCGCTGCTACCAGGTTGTCGACTCATAATAGGCCGGAGCGGTATGCGCTGCCGGTATTCCCTTACCCGCATTGTTTTTCCATTACCGCAAATCTCGTAATGAGGCCCTTTGTCTGCTAAAATCATTTTAGGAAAACTTGGCAGAGTCTCTGTGAGTTCACCTCCATACTCAGGACATCAAACGAGTAGAGACAAAGTACGAGTGGTACAGGGGCAACTGCCATATGGTGATTGGAACTAAAACAAGGGACATTAAAAGGGCAGAGAACAACAAACAGATAGAAACACCACCCAGGTGAACACCAGCACATTTCATGTACTCCTAATTTAGCAGTAGTACCTGCACATTTCTTGAAGCCTGGCACTTGTCAAACCAAAACAAAAGACATACCCAATTTCCCTTAGAAGCCATTTTTATTTTCATATTGTAGCAGCTTTACGATTCCCTATGGAAGCATAAAGAGAGAAGGAGAATCTGAGACAGTGCGTAGCATTTGCTATGTTGCTTGCAGAAGCTAAGACAAAGCACATCAAAACGTAGGGCACTAAAGACTCCAATGAATAATTGTGGGGACATAATCAGGCTTTAGAAGGACAGAGGGGGATGAGTGTATCCCCCAGTTTATTATGTTATGTTATCTTTCATTTGTATAGCACCTCCTGTCATAGTTTAAGGTGTCAAAGTGTGCTGCCTGTCAAAGAAGAAAAGGAGGAGTATGATGGATCATTCAGTCGTAGTGAGGAGAAGCAAAGTCGGTTTGATAGTTGGGATGAGGGCAAGGGATAGAAACGATGTACAGGAAGCCATGAGAAAGAAAAGGGAGGGGAGTAATGTGTACAAATAAAACAAATTGATTGTGGAACTGAACTGTATTCTATGGGGACAAAGAGAAGAGATAGCTGGAGAGGTGGTGTGCTCGGTGCAAGAGGGTTTGTCTGGATATTACTCACCTCATGGTGAGCCTGGGCATGCTGAAGGCATGCCCAAGAGAATATTAATGCAAAGTACATATGCTTACTTCCCTAGGCCCACAACAACAGTTGGGAGGGGAAGTATATCATAAATTCGAATTTGCCAAGTTTGCAAAAGCTCCCTGAAAAGCATGCAAAAAACCCTCACATTTGTTGGTTTGTTTATTCATGTCATGGTTACCAAAACTCTATGCTTGTGCACAAAGTGCTTAATGACACAAAGCCTTTCCACGGCCAGACTTTGAGCCTTCAACAGTGTCATGGTGAGCAAGGCCATGTAAAAAACCATGCCCAAGAAAACACAGCGTGCAAAGCCCCTCTACTTATTTAGCTAATCCTCGACGGACACAAACTGCCAGCTTCTACATACAGGAAAATCTGGAAGGAAATAGGGGAACATTCAACTCAGGGTGGGATTTCATCCATGGTTTCCTTGGGAGCAGAAGCCTAGTCCGGACTTCACAGAGGTTCCTGGGTCCTGCTAGTGCCTTTGGGGTAATGGTTAACTTGGTCTATGAGACAGGAATCCTTGTCGGTTGAGCTGGATGCTTATGGGAGTTGGTTTACATAATCCAGTTTTGGACTCACCATCTCAATTTGGGCTGCAGTTAATGTGCACTGGTAATGGAGTGCATCATAAAAAACATGAGGTCAAAACAGTGGTGTATGGTGGAGTTAACAGAATAGATTTCAGATCTACCTTTTGTCTTTTTTGTGCGCATGTTTACGGGGTTGCTATCTGGTGTTCTATGGCTGCTTCAAAAGCACTAGTAAATTAGAGATTTAAAGCATAACATTATAAGAAACCTCAATATAACATAACAAAACAATACCTAACCAAATATTATAAAAGGAAACTAACATCATAGTCTGCACCCTGCCCCAAAAGGAGTGAATGAGTACATACAGTAGCACTTGGGCGGGTAGATTCTAGTAAACATACATCTTGGTAAAAGAACATTTTGAGCCCAGCAGAGCAAGATATTACAAATAAGTTTCTACAGCTTAAAACATGACATGGCATTGCATAACATAACACAGTGTGGCATACCAAACCTAATTCAGTGTAGCATTTCAAAACAGGGCTGGGCACAGATAATATAGCTTTAACAAGCACATAGACAAACATCACACACACAAACACCCTGATCCAGATTCAGCTTCTGCTGCTCTTAGGTTGACTTATTATGCCCATGGATCATAGAGAAGAATGGGGATGAGAAGCAATCAGTGGAGGACATTTTTGATTTCTTCATTAATGTTCATAGTGCAATATCAGGGGGGTAAGCAGCATTCCCAAATGCCACTACTCTGGCTGCCGGAAAGGTGCCTACCACAATGCAATGATTAATGCCAGCACCTGTTTGGACAAGTGCAGTAAGGGGAAGCACCGCAGGTGCCCCTTTAACAATAATTATGTTGACTCCACCTCCTTCTTACACCCCGTCTGGGATGAGGGGAGGTACAGTATATGGACTTAATCCTACCTTGATACAAGCACTGCTAAAACAGATCCCAGGAGGACTGACGGCTGATGGAAGAGAGCCACAATGTTGTCACTGTTCATAATCTCTGGCACCGGAGATGTGCAAACATTTTCAAAGGAATTCCCCAACATCATAGATGAACCACAGCGGTTCATAGAGGAACTCCATACCGTTATTCAATGCTATACCCCCCTTGTGCTGACATGAACCCATGTAGAAGAATATTAATAGTAATGACTCCAGAGATTAGGCAGAAGCACACCATATTTATTGGTTGACCGTAGACCCGGGATCAGGGGACTCCCTAGACCAGGCTAGAGATAACAACTATACCTGAGATATGCCTGAGGAAAACTGATAGTGGAAATATAGGAAACTGTAGGTAGAACAAAGGGGAATCCATGTCAGACTACTTAGATCATTTGAAGATCATGTTCTCCCAGCCTTAATGCTGGGTGGACAAGATCTTCAAACAATTTGAGTAATCACTAAGCCAGATGAGACAGCATAGGAAGCAATATTCAATGTGTTTGTGATCTGCAGCCAAAATGAAAAGCACAACTTACAACCATGTGCATTGTATGGCAGAATAAGCCATTGTCAGAGCTAGGTGAAGTTGTGAATTATTGTGTGGCATGCCAGAAAGGAAAGACAGAGAATATGGAGAAAAAACTGATTACTTTGCATTTGCTGACACTGCTAGAACAAGCACAACCACTAAAAAGTGACAAGGGCCAGGTTCCAGCGAGGATTCATGGATAGAGGAAAAAGGTGGGAGTGTAGAGGAGGCCAACCGCCAACTCCCTTTGGACCACAGGCATATCTGGGGCTACACACAGCGTCTGGAAAACAGCCTTTCCCTGAACAACAGGGATGTTTGGGACCTCCTGGCTATAATGCTATTCCATCTTTGTGTCACTATTGTAAGCAAACAGAACACTGGGAAAATAAGTGCCCTTTTAAAACCTAGCAAAACATGTTCCCTAATGTCCAGTCAAATTTTTTAATCAGGTTGGCAGTATGCTGTCTTGGGCTGGTGGGGATTTGTAAATCAGCCAGCTGCTACCTTTGACATTTTCCAGAAAACACTTTTTCACAGTGTGTACCCTTCTGGTCTGCCCCAACCACATTAGAGGACCCTGATTCTTTCTGCCTTGAAGTAAGGTATGATTTCAGTACTGAATCTATAATACCCATAGACCCGGAAAGCCCCTATGTTCACTGTGAAGTACAAGGAAGGAATGTGCTCTGTTTGATCCACACAGTGGCAGTAGATTTGCTCTGATACATCAGTCTCCACTGAATCTGTAAAGACAATAGGAATTTCTTGTATTTGTGTGGTTGATCAAGTGATAGAACCACTCGGTGTAACACTGGAGCCATAACTAAAACCCATGTTGTTCTCCTTAGACACACTGATCGAGTGGGAGTTTGTCATGCAAGTTTGGTACACAATATCCCCAACCAAAATTTTGAAGCAGTTTCAGCAGTGCTTCTAAAAGATGTTACCCAGGCCATGTCAAGAGGTGAACGGGACTGGTTGCCTGTCCTGGACGAACTCTTAAATGCCGTGCCGCAGACATTCTAGCCTATGTATGACTACGAGGTTTGATACATAAACAATGCAGAACCAGCAAAGGTCAGGCTAGACCCTTCTAAGAATCTGCCACGCATTCCCCAGTATCCTTTATAACCTAATGCTGGGGAAGGCATTACCCCTGTCATTGGATCTCCTCTCGTACAGGGTATTATTGTTTTGATCAACAGCCCATGTAATACCCATTCATTGCCCTTTAGGAAGACTGGAAAGAACGCCTAAATAGTTTTACAAGATCTAAGGGCAGAGATTTCTGCGTTAACTCCATCCTTTGCTTTGGTCCCAAACCCTACAACCATACTGGCTTGTATATCTCTAATTGCTTCTCATTATAATGTGGTAAATCTGTGCTCAGCCTTCTTCTCTGTTCCCATACATGTGGATAGCCAGAATATTTTCAGATTTTCACTTAGGGGAATCCATCACCCCGGCCGGTTTAATCCAGAGTTACACTACATTCCCCGCTCTATTATCCCTATAATTGAAGAAGGATCTGGATGATGTTTGATTCCCTGATTAACCAGTGCTGTTGCAGTATGTTGATGATAGCCTGCTAGCCTTTGCCTCCTAAGAGGCTTACAAGAAAGATACTAGGGTGTTGCTAACTTCATTTGTTAAGAAAGGTCATAAAGTGTCTAAAACAGGTTTCAGCTGTGTAGAGAGAGATTTCATTATCTGGGTAATGATATTGTCAAAGGGCACTGAGTCATAGTCTCATCTAGAAAAGAGCCTGTGTACCAACTACCAAATCACAAATGAGTATGGTATGCTGGGTTACATTAGACAGTGGATTCTAGGATCTTCCAAGTTAGCAAAGCCCTGGAAAGTGTACACGAGAATGAATAATGCTGTACCCCGACAGTGGACTACTGAGGCTGAGGAGGCATGTTTCAAGGTAAAGAGAACGTTGACCTGAGCACCAGCATTAGGTCCACATCATTACGAGAAATGATTAAATCTGTATTGCCATTAAAATGGGGAATGTACCCTTGCAGTGTTTTATGCAGAAACATGGGTTTCATCAAAAGCCTATTGCATAATTACAGTAAAGACCTGGATCCAGTAGCTGGTGTTATGCCGCCTTGTTTGTGGCCAGTATATCAGTGCAACAATTAGATGATATTATATTACATTCCCCATAGTATGTGGCCGTTCCCCATTTGGTGGTATCTTTAATGTTGAACACAAAATCACAGCACGTCTATTTCCAGAGCTAACATATTTGAGGCATTTTTGTTGAATTCTACTACCGTCACACTGACCAGGTGTCCTGTTTGGAATGCAGCCTTCATGTTCTCTACTACCTGCAATGAAAAGCCACATAGGACTTATAACCATGACTGTGTTGTAATTGCAGACTGGCTAACTATTCCCCAAAGGGACCTGAGTGACACCCCTTTGCATATGGCTGGGGGCTAGGGTCACTCACTATCAGGGAATGCAGGCGGTCTTGGGCTGGGTCAGTGGTGTGGGCAGAATTGTTTTACTTCCTTTATTGATGGATCATGTTACAGAGATCAAATAAGTGTTGTCGGGGGGAGAATTCTGCCGGGGTCGGCCGGGCCGTCCGCAGACCTCCGGGCAGGGAGGCCCCAACTCCTCCCGTATAACCCAAAAAAGATAGAGTATGAGACACACACAAGAAGCAAGGTGACTCTGCTGTTTATTAGACAAAACGGCAGGGATGGGTCAAGGAGCGTACGCGTCCGTCCTGACACACACACAATCGTGGGGCTCGCAGGCCCTTTTTACCTTAGTATGACGCGCTACTTGCGTCATCTTACAAAGTTTAGTAAAAAACCTATTTCCACTCTGGATTGGTTACTCGAGTGGTAGGGTTAGTATAGCGCACATATAGAGAACGGTGTTAGTGGCTGAGGGTTAGTAAGGTGGTATACCTGGGCTGTCCCTTCAATTTGATACATGAAAATTGTTACATGAAGACCTCTGAGGATTGGTCAATGTTAATGGCGTCAGTGATAAGAGCCCCCTGTTCTGATTGGTCCGCTCGCGAGCCTCCCAGTCTGGGACTATCGCTGTTCCCAGCTTGCGGTGCACCTGTAATTTGCAACAATGTTTTAATATGGGTAGGTGTAAACAATGTGAGGATCTATTCATATGTTGGGAGGTCGACTACTCCCACTGCTGCAGATGTCCAATGAGTCTTTTAATTGTATCTGCCTGTGTCTTCAAATGTGGGATTCAGGCATCTTCTTCCTCCTTGGCTTGGCATCTTGTCAGGTTTGGCTTTGTCACGTGAGGTGGGACCGTGTTTGAGGCAATATTCAACATAATTAATATTGTTTTTCCTACTGTGTGCCTGGTTTATCTTGCAGGTGCGACCTTGGCGTTGGCTTGCAGCGTGCGAGATTGCAACATCGTGCCCTTGGCGGTGTGCTTTCGCCGGGCTCATTTTGCAGGGTCAGCAACCCAGTTCTTGCTCATTCAATGTTCATGGAAGCTTTTGCTTGCGGCCTACTTGGGCCTGGTGCAGAGGTGGAACCGTTTGATGCAGAGCGCTTTAGGTTACGGTATCATATTGCTTTATCCTCAGTATCGTGTCCGTTATATTCTTCATTATGGTACATGGCTCTTAGAAGAAGCGTGAGCAAGCCTTTTTAGATAAGTTCATTATGCGTCTTGCGTTTCTGCATTTTGAGAGCCTATGTGGAAAATAATAAAGATGCACGTCCGTGAGTATGTCTGTCGCCTACGTCATAGCACTGAGTATATTCTTTGTGTGAATTGGTGTGGGAGTGTCCGGTGTGTATATTTGCACAGGTGTGCTGACCGTGGCTAGGTCGTCATGGCATCTCTAACGACATGTAGGTTTAGTCGAGTTGATCCATGCCGCAGGTGTCGGCATGGACAGGGCGGGCTGCTGGGCAGGTAGATGGGCACATCCGTATGTTCCTGTACCAGGGTATTTGGTCGTCTGGTAGACAGGCAAACTCCTCTCGTGGCAGGTGTCTAGGCCGTGATCCTCTAGGCCAAGCGGGAGGGGGGAAGGGCGGGAGCCTGGTCTTCCATTCTCCCGCTTCAGTCCCCCCTCTGGTCGACTTGTCGACCACAAACATATCCTTTTCTTTATCTCCTCTTACTCTCCATATTTTAGTTATTCCTCCCAAATGTCCATAGTGGTTAACATGGTCTTCAAATGACCAATACATATATTCACAGGTTCCTCCAGGAGTGCAGTATACCCATTTCCCTATGTAGCTCCTTGGGTTTCTTGGGTTTTCGAGCTTGACAGATAGTGGGTCCAGGTGGTTGGTGATGATCTGGTTGCGCAACTTCTCTCTCTCTTTTATTATTGTGCCTGTGTGTTGGCCGTCATCTGTTGGCATCAAGAGGTGTATACCAACCATTTCGATCATCTCGTCTGTGGTGCGTGCCTTCCGGGCTTTCCAAAATCTTATTATGATCAGTGTAGCTCCAGCCAAAATAGTACATCCAACTATAATCTTCAGTCCATCTGACAGCCAAGATGGCATCCATGACCATAATATTGAAAACCAACTCTCATCCTTTTTCACACCTTTACTTTCATCCATCATTTTTGAGTGCATCTGGGCCAATTGTGATACAGCTTCCGTGAGTGTACCATTGTCAGCATCGTTAGCAGGAATGAACGTGCAGCATGATTGTCCTATCTTTGCGCAAACTCCTCCTTCCATTGCTGTGAGGAGGTCCAGTACATATCTGTTCTGTAGTGCAACCATTCTTACTGCTCGCAATTCCTCTTTTATTGCGTTGAATCCATTCACTGTAGAGTTAATTGTCATCATTAGTTCCCACCTAGTTATCTGGAGCCATTTCGCGTTTGCGTAGGCCTGCAGTCCAGGATGTATTATTGAGGAGAAGAACATAGCTGCTCTGCTGAATAGTCTGTGTTCCGGCGGGATTGAGGTCAGTGAGGTTTCCGACCTTCCCCACAGGTAATTTCCTGTTAGAGGTTCTCCTTGTCTTTTCCTTCTGTTGAGGACAGTGTTGTTGCCGTTGCGTCTGTTCTCGGGCCCTTTCCGAGGCTGTGCAGATCTCTTCTTCCTTTTGTTCCCTTCATCCATCTTGGGGAAATTCGCCATGTTTACATGCTTCTGGGGTACCACCAGTGATGGTACATTACCGTGTACTATAGTGCATACACCATTCCACAAAGGGGGCAGTGTGTGGTACGCCTTGTCTCCACAGGCCCAGTAATGGTCCATTACTACTGCTGTTCCTGCTCCCCCCTCAGGTAGCTCCATCACACTTCCACAGTTGGTATTGTATCCTACATCCACCTCTCCCTTATGTTGGTAGCATACCTTAGGCGCAGTTAGCGGCAATATCGTTATTGGGTCTTCATCCTTCTCCATCCATGTGAGCATGGGTACGTACTTGATCCAAGTCATCCAACATCTATGGTTATGTCCATAAATAGTTGAAATGTTTTCCCTTGTTACCATGTTACTGCCAACCACTCCTATGACCCATTTGTTGTCCATGTACACCTTCCCTGTTATTATAATCAGTGGTCTTTCCCAACATCCGTTTTTACCAGGGACTTCAGTGGCGTACCAATCACATGGCAGGTACTGCAGTGTTACCTTCTTTGTTTCTCCTTTTTCAGGACCACTTGTTATGTATTTGAATCCTTCAGCATGTAAACTGCTCTTGTGGTAACTCAAATAAGTCTTGAGGAAGTTGTTTTCATATGGATATGTATCTCGTGTTTTCCACACCAGATGCACCACTGTCCCTTGAAATCTTCCTTTCGTCTGGAACAGTGCCAGGTATATTATACATCGTGCTACTTTTCCATCTATCTCCGTGGCAACAAATGTTCGAGAAGCGCTCATGGCGTATGGGATCAATGAGCAAACGTAGCAGCTGTCTTTTGTTGTCTGCTTACCTATGTGGGTCATGTGTTGGTACCATATGTTGTTTGAGATGTGTGCTGAATCTTGTACGTAGTTGTCAATGCCTTTATTATCTGAGTATGTGCTGCGTTTAACTCTATTTTCCTTGTGTGGGATTTTACTAGTACCACCTGACATAACACCTGTTGCAGCTGGGGGTGGGGGTGTATTAGGTTTGGGAACAGCAATAATATTGATAGCATAGCTGTACTGCCATACAGAGGCAGCCAAGAACCCGGTGATCATTAAAATCCCTATCAATTTTATTACAAATGCTAATTTCACCGGCATTTTGCTCTTACCTTGCTGCAGTCCGGCAGCTTATTCTTGCGACGTTACAGTTGCCCACCTGAAAATTCTTAATATGCTCGTTATTAAGGTTAGTTATTGTTATTAAGCTCTCCCTGTCAAGTAGTCATTCAGTGCCCAGGCGAAGAGCTGTTCCCACGCCAATCTAAGTGATCTATCTCTCAGGGCAGGCAAGTATGGTTGGAGGTGGGGCATTGAATGTTCAATGGCCAAGAGGAATGCTGTGTAGTAGACACGTACCCTCCTTCTTTTCAGGTACGTTGGCCTTCTTACTTCATATACAAATTGGTGTGACAATTCTTCCAGGTAATTATCATCTGAGGGTACCATCTACTCCTGGGCAGTGAATTGGTTAGTTATCTACTTTCTTAACAGTACAATAATACGCCGTACCTGCATGTGCGAGAGAAAAGAAAGAGAACATTCAGGTGTTTACATGTGTATAGGTGCAAACAATGTCCTTCAGTTCAATTGTTACTACGGTGGGCAGGGGGTCAATGGGCAGAGGGTTTGGGTTTTAACTGGCGGAAGTCTCTTTACCCTTTGATCGTGTAACCATAGGGTGGGCGGTATGGGAATCACCCCTTTCTTTTCTAATAGTTGTCTCTGGGGGATCTGGGGGGTGGCAGGGTATGGGGAAACTTAGGCTGTTAGTCGTGGTAGAAGTCTCTTCCTCCGTTGGTGACGCTGTTGTTGCTCTTCCAGTGGCCCTGTCGGTGGCGCTGGGGCGGGTCTGGAGTTTGTAGATCTTTACGTCGTGTAGGTGGTTCCAAGCACGTTTGTCCTGTAGCTTTACTGCTCTCATTGATACCTCCTCTACCAGATGGGGGCCAGTGAATCGTGGACTGTTCCACTTTCTGTTGAAATTGCGAAGTAGTACGTGGTCACCTTTAGCAACTTTGCACAGTCCTTCCTTTTCGAGTTCTTTATCCACGTCTTCTTGTTGATCGCTGTTAGACCCGCCCCGCGTGCGCTCGAGCTGTTGAGACACAAACACTACACTAGTAATCAAAGAAGACATATTGGTACATTTCATCACCAAGAACACTCGCAGTACTTTCGTGGTCAGTAAATGCTCTTGATGTTGGTGTTAGGGGAAGGCGCATTTGACGTCCGGTAACCACCTCGTGAGGGGTGAGGTGGTGGTCGGACCCTGGTCTATTCCTTAGCTCAAATAGGGCTAATGGAAGGCAATATAACCAACTCTTCTTTGTTGTTTGCTGTATCTTTGCAATTGCCTCCTTTAATAGGCCATTCAGGCGTTCACATATACCGTTGGCCTGTGGGTGGTATGCACATGCAAACTTATGCTTGATGTTCAGCAAGGATGTGATGTGCTGGAACATTTCGTTTGTGAAATGTGGGCCATTGTCTGACCTCAGTACCTCGCACACTCCCCACCTGGGGAAGACCTCCCTCACTAGGAATTTAGCCGCTCTAAATGCATCTGGGTGTGAACAGGGCCCTGCTTCAATCCACCTCGAGAATGGGCATACTACTACAATCATATACCTATTTCCTTGACATACGTTGATCATATCAACATAGTCAATATGGAGATGCCGGAAAGGTCCCTCTGGCCGGGGTATAGTACCTCTTATCACCTTCAGAGTATGACCGGCCGTAAACTGTTGACATGTGAGACAGTTGCTGATAAAATTTGACACATGAGAATTTAACTCGGGACAGAACCAGTCTTCCCTAATTCGTGCTGCAATTACTTCCTTGCCTGTGTGGGCTGGGTAGTGTAGTTGGCTCAGGGCGGTGTTCAATAGTGCCAGTGGTATCACAATCTTTCCAGTGTCACCCTGGCGCCATAGTGCGTCGGTTGGTGACATTGTGCATCCTCTTTTTAGCCATATTTTTATTTCGGCCATTGGTGCAGCCGCTTGTAGCTCCATGATCTGTGTGGCTGGGAGATGGGTGTACCCTTCTCTTATCAACATCTCCTTAGCCACTCCCCTCCCTCTCCCTCTCTGTGACTCTGGGGGGTTCCATATCTCACCAAAGTATGCAGCATACTTCGCATGTGCGTCTGCTGCTGCATTCCCTTTTGAGATGTGGTCTTCACCATTGGTGTGTGCGGTGCATTTGACCAAAGCTAGTTCTTGGGGATCATTTATTGCTTCAATTAGTTCAGCCAATAGGAGGGCATGTTGCACTGGAGTGCCATCAGCTCTCCTAAACCCTCTTCTTCTCCATTTCGACAGCCCTGAGTGGACAGTGGATGTAACATATGCGCTGTCGGAATATATGGTCACTCGTTTGTCAAAGCTTTCCTTCAATGCCAAGATCAGTGCAACTAATTCCGCTGCTTGAGCGGAGTAATGCTGTGGTAGTTGTACACATTTCATGGCCACACACACGGGTACCTCCATCATTTTTACCACTGCTGCCCCAGTCCTCCTTACACCATCCCTTTGGTCGATAGTTGATGATCCATCAATGAACAAGAGCTCATCTCCCTCTAGTGCGTTTTCTTCAACCTTTCTAGCACATGAGTACATGTCAGTTATTTGCGTACAGTCGTGGGCATAATCTCCCTCCTCAATTACTTCTGCTAGGAACCTTGCAGGGTTGACCGTGCTACATCTAACAATTGATAGTTCAGCTCTGGATAAGATGATCTCATAACCTGATGCCCTTTGCATGGTTAGGGTGGACTTAGGTTTATTCAATATGGCAAATAGTGCATGTTCCACAAACAGCGTAGTTGGGCACCCCAAGGTGATTGCTGATGCTTTCTCTACCGAAAAAGCAGCTGCGGCGAGACCTTGTTTGCAAGGGAAATGACCTAGCATCACAGGATCTAAATGGCCGCTGTAAAAAGCTACTGGTTTGTAGCCCATGCTTGTTTTTTGGGCCAATACTGCTTTCATTACTGCTGAGTCGCAATGTGAAAATATGAAAAATTGTCGCTCATAGTCTGGGGATGCCAGTACCGGAGCAGTTGATATCACATCTTTCAACTCATCAAAAGCCTCTTTCATTTCCATTGTCCACCCCAGCTTTTTCTCCCCTTTATTAGCTACCTTTAACGCCTCAAGCAGGGGTCCTATGTATGAACTGTAATCAAATACCCATGCTCTACAGTAGTTGCACAGACCCAGGAACTGCTGCAGTTCCCTCACTGTTTGTGGCACTGGTGTGTTTGAAATGGCCTGTGCTCTTTGTGGTGCAATCTTTCTTCCATGTTGAGATATGAGCTGACCAATGTAAAGTACCTGTTCTTGACAGTACTGTAACTTTTCCATGTCTACCTTGTAACCATTCTCAGCCAATATTGTCAACATCTTTAATGAGTCCTCTCTGCATGTTCTTTCGTTTGTACTGCAAATTATTATGTCATCCACATACTGCAACACTGTGCTTTCCACTTCAATGTTACCCAAATCCATCTGTATTACTCTGTTGAAAATTGAGGGTGATTCGCAATACCCTTGTGGCAATCTGGTGTGTTTCCACTTTGTGTTTCTGTAAGTGAAGCTTGTCAGATCTTGTGAATCTGGGTGCAATGGTATTGAGAAGAATGCATTTTTAAGGTTGATCACTGTAAATCGTGATGCTTCTGCTGGAATGCCACACAATATTGTGGCCGGGTTTGCTGCTATGGGGTATTCTGCTTCTACTATGTTGTTCAAGGGCCTGAGATCCTGTATGAAGCGCCAAGAACCCCCTTTAGCCTTGCGCACTGGGTATACAGCCGTGTTACACGGTGATTCTGAGGGGACCAATATGCCATTATTTATAAGGGCCGTTATGGTTTCATATATGCCCTCATCTGCCTCTTTTGATAGTGGGTACTGTTTTACTCTGGGGAGTATTGCACCTTTTTTCAATTTTATCCTTACTCCCCCTATACTTTTTATACACCCTACGTCATAGGGGCTAGTAGTCCACAATGATGTGGGTACTTTTGTCATATCCTCCTTAAAGAAGGGGACTGGGGTGCATGCGGGTGCCTCAAGTGCCATTGCAATTTTCTGTGCTACTTGTTTGTACGCCACTCTTAGCCATACTTCCACACTCATCATAAACACCATTTCACTTTCCTTCTTTTCTACTGAGAACAGCTCCTCATCTGACACCTGGGTCAGTCTACATCCTTCTGCTAGTGCTATCACTGCCCTCCATGCCCTTCCTTCTCTGTCTTGGGCATGTACAGCAATGTAATCAGCTGTTGCTATAATGCTTTCAATGTCCACTGGAACCACCTTCCCTTCTGGTTCATCGACTGGTGTTTCTGGTCTGAACAAATAGGCTGCTGGCCTCCTCCATATTTTTCCCTCTATCCCTGGCATCCATGCAAATGCCATGTCTGTCCCGTACTGGAAGAGTTCGCCATCTACTGGCTCCGCCCTAATCGCTGTCTGTCCGCAGTATGCTTGCATAATCTGTCGTGCTGTGAGCATGTTGATCCCTGGGGTAGAGCAAATTATGCCGTCCTCAGTAAAGGAGATCATCATATTCAACCTGTTCATTATGTCTCTCCCCAGTATATTTACTGGTGAGGCACTATAATATAGAAGTGGAACTGACAGGTCATAATCTCCTATAGATAAGGGAATGTTATCAGTAAAAGGAACCAACCCTCTAGCCCCAGAGAATCCTTGGGTGTTCATGGCTTCGTCTGACATCTTAAATTTACCTTCCCTTATGCAAGACCGGCTCACCCCGGTGTCAACAAGGAATGATAACTTTTTGTCACCTATTGTTACCTCTATGTGTGGTTCCTCTGCACTATTAGGTGTTACTGACAGGATGGGACACACCAAGGCCGTCTGTGGGCTGTCCTATTGAGGGTACAACGATTGACCATTTCCTGTGTAAGGGTTGTGTCCCAGGACCGTCACCCTACCCAGTTGTGTTTGTTGTACTTGGGGTTGTTGTGTTATCGCTACCTGTTGTTGTGGCAGTGAGTGTGTCTGTGGCTGTTGTTGTGTTATTAGTTGTTGCTGTCCATTTACCTGTTGCAACGTCTGCTGCTGCTGCATGCCCTGCTGTTCCTGTGTGGGCCTTGGTTGTCCCTGTTCACTCCATGATGGTGTTCCTGGTCTTACTCTACACGTGCGTGACATGTGCCCTAATAATCCACAACTCCAACACACCAGTGGTTCCCTACTCTGCCATGGAAAGCTCCCTGTGTTGTCCTGGTATGCTGGTTGCCCTGTGGGGTAGGAATTTCTAAGTCCTCCCCCCTGCTGTTGGGTATTATATCCGTATCCTCTCCCTCTCATAATTCCTCCTCTCCCCCTGTTGTAATTATAATACCCAGCTCCTGGCATTGGGTATCCTCCTCCCATGTTGGTCGTGTATGGTTGGAGTGGCGGCACCTGTTGTGTTATAGTCTGTGAAGGTGGTATTTGGGAGGGATCTTGTGCAGCCACTACTTGTGTGGGGCTTTGGGTCATTGTTGTAGGCGTAGTTATTAGTGCCCCTTCCATTGTGTATTTAGTGAGCTTTTTCTGTACTAGTTTAGCCTCTTCCGTTTTCCTGTCCTCTTCCTTTTGTTTCATTTTTCCTTGCCATATCCTGCAATGATGCACTATAGTCAGTTGTATTTCTGGCCATGCTTTTGCTTCCATTCCCACTACTTTCTTCAATTGTTTCTGAACTCCTTCTGGGAGCCCTTGTACTAGTATATGATAAAATATTGCTGGTGTTTTATCCCATTGTTCTCTAGTTTCCATGCGCCACTTCTCTTGGATTTCCTGGATATAATCAACAGGATCTTCGTTCTCACGCATCTTGCGTGAGGTAATTGCTCCTATGTCTGATGTGTCTGGGTACTGTACCCTCAGTGCCTGCCATAGTGCATGTCTGCAGTTTGCGAATGGTGCCCCATCATGCGATGTGTTTGCTATTGTTACCCCAGGGAATCCCACTCTTTTCCAAATGTCATCTGCTGCATCCCCTAATATTGATATTAGAAGGCCCTTTACATCTCCCACTGCCAGTTTCTGTCCTGCGGTGTGTTTTTCCATTTCATATATCCATTTACCCGCACCTCCACTTAATGATGGGAGCCTGCACTTTATATTTTCTTTGTCTGTATGCTTCCAAGGGACGTACTGTGGTCTAACTCCTCCCCTCTCCAGAAGTGGCATTAAGTTATGTCTATTTTTACCCTTTGTGTTCCATAGAACCAAGTCCTCACACCCTTCCTCTTCTTCCCTCTCTTCTACATCGTCAATTTCGTCTGTATTTCCCCTGCTCGTAACTCTTTCTTCTCCATCTTTTCCCCTTCTTCCATCACTTCCTGTATTTAATATGGGTATGTGTATTCGTCCTTCCTGCCTGCGTCTAGGGAGGTTTCTAAGCCGGCATGCATAGGGTGTCAGTTCGTCTGTAAAGGGCGCAAGTTTTATTGTTCGTATCGAGTGTGAGGTGGTTGAGCATGTAGGGTGGGACGGGAGAGGGCGTGATGGGGACGGTGTGGCCTCATATGTCTGTCTTTCCACTATTTCTTGCTCTTCACCCTCACTTCTCTCCAGTTCATCCTTTCTCCTACGGATCCATGGTGAGTCTGTGTTGGTCCGGGTGATGTATAGTTTATCTAGGCTTTCCCTTTAACTGTTTCTTTCTTCCTTCCTTCCCCACTCCGTCCTCTTCTTCACTACAAAAAGTCAGTCATAAACGGTAACCCCCACTCGGTATTATCCTTGTCTGTTTTCCTTACTACCTCCTTCTCTTCTCTTCTCCTGTTAATGAACCTCGTAATTTTAATAGTATCTGTGCAGCTACCCACTCATCATTTCCTATTTCCACAGTTTGTTCTTCTCCAGTCCTCCCCTCCCCTGCTGGCATTTTCCTATGAGCCACATATGGTGGAGGGCTGTATGCCGGATTCGAGTACCCCTCAGCCGCCCTTAACTGACCTCTTTCTATTTCTCCTAACTCCCTTAAAGGGTACAATCCCCCTCCCTCTGTTTTCACTCCCTTTTCTAGGGGTATATCGTTGCTCGGTTCCTTTTTTATCTCATTTGATTTATTATTCCTTTCTCCTCCCTCTTGTCCGTTCCCCGTGTTCTTTGGGTCTTCACTCCCCTTTTTCCCATCCTCTCCTTCCTCCTTGATCTCTTTTTCTTCCGGTACTTCCCCCACAGTGAACATTCCATTTGGTCCTGGTCGGGACCCCTGGAACATCCTCCATAAGTTAAACACCTCCACGTGGTTTGCCAACTTCTTCCCTTTGTATGTATTATGCAGATGGTTTAGTAGTGAATGTTGGGCATATGGGTCGAAGCTACCATTAGGCGGCCACGGTGTTATCATTTTGTTGTCCGTCCCCTGGGTCCATTCTATGCTATACTTAATCAGTTTCTCCCTATGGGGTGACAGTGTGGTACATATGTGTTGTAGTGGGGTAGTGAGGGTGTTCCCCCACCCTCCCGATCCTGTCCCGTATGACATAGTAGCGCTCCACTTGTTACCCTTCCCCTATTTGGTAGCGGTTATCTCACTAGCAGTTTACAATATACAGCCTTATATCGTTACCTGGCCCCGTAAGTTTGGGGATTTGCGATAGTCCGCTAAGGAAAATTATTAAAATATAGTATTTACATTTATATATTTTCTTCTTTTTTTTTTTTTTTTTTTTTTCTTCCTTACACAACACCCTTACGGCCCCCTGCGGCCGAGGCGCACGTAGCCCCCTGCGGCTGCGTACCACTTGTGACGTTCTTATACAGTCGTCCTATTTTCAATTGCTCCTCCTCCTTCTTCTACACTCGCCGTGGCCGGCGTTCTCCGTGCGCCGCCACGTCCCCCGTTTCGCCTTTCCTTGATTAGTTCATTACCGTTTATCTCCGTTCCCACTCCTCTACCACAGTTCTCTTCCCCACCACTCTCAGAAGGAAAGATGCCTTGTGCTCGGGATATCCTATGAAAGCCCTATTGGTGACGTCACCGATCTCTTCAAGCTACTGGTAAGTTCTTCATATATTCTTTAAGTCCAAAATACTCTTGCAATCTACCCCCGTTAACCTCACAGCTGTCTTCCTGTCACTCCTGCAACAAGGTAATCAATAATATAATCGGACTGCGCACGCTGCGTCGCCTCGCGTGTGATACGCCCCTCGACAGGAGGGCTTAACCAGCCAATTAGCTTCCGTATTGGGCAACTGACTAGCTACCGCCTACAGGGAAACGTCATCTACCTATCGAGTTTCTTGCTCGAACAATAGGGATCCTCATCTACTCATTGATCAATAAATGCCAAATCGTAGGAAACCACACACACACACACCCTTACACGTAGTCGCGACCTAGGCCAATCAGTGTCTACGAGCGGCCGCACGTGATGTTTTCGTGCTCCGCCCCCCTCTCTCGCGTAACATAGCCGACTGCTCTCGCACTCGTTCGGCTACCATTCATGTCATCGCCAACACTAAATTGTCAAAACCTTCGCCGCACACCTGTGCAACACCTCCCACCTTCCGTATTTTAATTCCTCCCCCTCCCTCACAATTTCACATTGCTTGTTGTGCGTGGCATGCTCACCAAGTTCTCTTGATGCGGGGCCGCTCGACTGCGTGCACCCCTCCAGGCGGCTCGCCACCTCCCCTCGTCTGGACCACGTCTGGACACTCGCCAACCGCGGGCGGGATATTTCTCAACCGGCTCCCGAAGGCCAATATCCGGATTGCGCTGTCCGGTCTTCTCGCAGTTCCGCGATGGTCCTGTAGTCCTCAGAAGGGGGCAACGGCAGAGGGGGCCGCGCCGCCGGGCCTCCTCGCAACGGGAGTACCTGGAAAAAAGTAAAAATAAAAAAGCAGACCTTAAACAGATCTCAGCAGTGCCTCCAACTTGTCGGGGGGAGAATTCTCCCGGGGTCGGCCGGGCCGTCCGCAGACCTCCGGGCAGGGAGGCCCAACTCCTCCCGTATAACCCAAAAAAGATAGAGTATGAGACACACGCAAGAAGCAAGGTGACTCTGCTGTTTATTAGACAAAACGGCAGGGATGGGTCAAGGAGCGTACGCGTCCGTCCTGACACACACACAATCGTGGGGCTTGCAGGCCCTTTTTACCTTAGTATGACGCGCTACTTGCGTCATCTTACAAAGTTTAGTAAAAAACCTATTTCCACTCTGGATTGGTTACTCGAGTGGTAGGGTTAGTATAGCGCACATATAGAGAACGGTGTTAGTGGCTGAGGGTTAGTCAGGTGGTATACCTGGGCTGTCCCTTCAATTTGATACATGAAAATTGTTACATGAAGACCTCTGAGGATTGGTCAATGTTAATGGCGTCAGTGATAAGAGCCCCCTGTTCTGATTGGTCCGCTCGCGAGCCTCCCAGTCTGGGACTATCGCTGTTCCCAGCTCGCGGTGCACCTGTAATTTGCAACAATGTTTTAATATGGGTAGGTGTAAACATTGTGAGGATCTATTCATATGTTGGGAGGTCGACTACTCCCACTGCTGCAGATGTCCAATGAGTCTTTTAATTGTATCTGCCTGTGTCTTCAAACGTGGGATTCAGGCATCTTCTTCCTCCTTGGCTTGGCATCTTGTCAGGTTTGGCTTTGTCACGTGAGGTGGGACCGTGTTTGAGGCAAAATTCAACATAATGAATATTGTTTTTCCTACTGTGTGCCTGGTTTATCTTGCAGGTGCGACCTTGGCGTTGGCTTGCAGCGTGCGAGATTGCAACATCGTGCCCTTGGCGGTGTGCTTTCACCGGGCTCATTTTGCAGGGTCAGCAACCCAGTTCTTGCTCATTCAATGTTCATGGAAGCTTTTGCTTGCAGCCTACTTGGGCCTGGTGCATAGGTGGAACCGTTTGATGCAGAGCGCTTTAGGTTACGGTATCATATTGCTTTATCCTCAGTATCGTGTCCGTTATATTCTTCATTATGGTACATGGCTCTTAGAAGAAGCGTGAGCAAGCCTTTTTAGATAAGTTCATTATGCGTCTTGCGTTTCTGCATTTTGAGAGCCTATGTGGAAAATAATAAAGATGCACATCCGTGAGTATGTCTGTCGCCTACGTCATAGCACTGAGTATATTCTTTGTGTGAATTGGTGTGGGAGTGTCCGGTGTGTATATTTGCACAGGTGTGCTGACCGTGGCTAGGTCGTCATGGCATCTCTAACGACATGTAGGTTTAGTCGAGTTGATCCGTGCCGCAGGTGTCGGCATGGACAGGGCGGGCTGCTGGGCAGGTAGATGGGCACATCCGTATGTTCCTGTACCAGGGTATTTTGTCGTCTGGTAGACAGGCAAACTCCTCTCGTGGCGGGTGTCTAGGCCGTGATCCTCTAGGCCAAGCGCGAGGGGGGAAGGGCGGGAGCCTGGTCTTCCATTCTCCCGCTTCAGTGTTCTGGTGGTAGGGAATGTTGTGCATGTGTCGGGAAGGTTGTGGAAAGTAGAAAGCTGACCCATGTCACCTCCGTCCAAATAGCAGAAATGGTAGCATTCATCAGTATACACTGATTCTTGCTATGCTTGTGGGTGGTCCATACTTTTGGACAGCACTGGAAGCAAAGAGGCTTCCTGGCTTTGGCTGGCTCCCTTATAAAGAACCACCAGTATATCAAAGAACTCTATTATGCTACCGAAACAGATTGCTACGCTAAATGTGCTTTGCACCAGACATTAGATGTCATTAGAAATTAGATGTCATTAGATGACAAAGCTGATTCTTTTGCAAAATGGCTGGACAAGTTGATTCTCAAGATAAATACATATTGCCAATGCAGGAAGTCCATGAACAACCTCCCTTTAAAACATTACAACTCCCCCAGTGTTGAATGTCAATACCATGAGACAAAATTGCGCTGAGTCACTTGTGGAGATGGTTGTAACTACCTGAATTAACACACATTTCTGATTACACTCTATATTGTTTAACTGTTCTGCATTTTAGAAGAAGGTGTTAGTAGATGATGAGGTTAGTGTATTGGTTCAGGAATAGATCCGCAACCACAACAGAGGTGAGTGTTCTCAGCCAAAGAGTGAACTATAGCAAATTAGTCAAAATTCCTAATGGGTTTCATCATGTGGCACTGCCAGGTAGCTGCAGAATGCAAAGACCAGAAAGTGAAATGGGTGAGAATTTTAACAATGACAGTGAATTGATTTGTTTTCTGATATTGATATTTGATTCTAGGAACAGCATGGTGGCAGGGAGGAGGTATTCAAATGAGCCATAGATGATATGTGAATACAGAAGCAGGGAATGTATTAAAATGTGTACTTTGTGCCAAAAACCTGATTTCCCATGCTATGGAGGTTACTGAATTTTGTAATAATACAAGATTAGGCTTTCAGTCATTACACACTGCCAATAAGGTAGATAGGTTGGGGTCTATTATGTTATTATAAATATCACTGTGGGCACAATGATATCTTCCAGTCCTTAATCTGCTTTTCAGGTCACCACACAGTTTTACAACTGCTCAGAAGGAGTCCTGATATGATTTCATCAGCAGTTTAAAGAAATGTTCACCAGACAGGGCAAGAGGGAAACTGTGGACATGGTGTGTGATAGGGCAAATACAGGCCTTGCAGCACAAGGAATATAACAGGGCTAAGGGTTAAATGACCAGTTTGGATGATTAGGACAAGCAGCAGGACTTATCAATAGTGCCCAGTTGACAAATACAGACAATAACATTGGGGTGCTTGTTAGGGAGAATTCTCAAAAATGTGCTAATTCCCTTCACCTTAGAGACCCCCAGCAACTTTGCTGAATTTTGAGGACTTGATTTTTTTTTTTACCTGGAGCAGTCTGACCCTTTTTCCCACTCTCTGTTGTATTTTGATATGTGTTTTACCTCTGTTTTCCTTGATTATGGAGTCTAAACAACTCTATAGGCATCATCTTTTCATTTGTGTCACAGAGCACCCTCGGTGTAGTGGCACAGGGAAGCCTTTCAGGCTTTCCCAAGGTGTAACTACCTTCTCTGGGATAAACGACTGTTTCCCAGAGTAAGTATAGTGAAATTGACTTTACTAGTCTTTTAAAATCCTAGACCCAGCACACCCTATCTTACAATAGAGTGCTGGAGGGGTTACTTATTATCCCCTGTGTCTAGATACTCATGTAGCAGTCAAATGCTACCCTTTAATCACAGAATGGCTGGTGGTAGTGGTTTTACAACGAACTACCATGATTTTTCCTGACCACAAATTATTTGTAGCTCTGGTAAGGTTAAATCGTGGGAGCCATGTTTTTCAAGATGCTGTCTGAGCACCCTCTGCAAAAACAGGTCCCGGTTTTCTTTTTTCGCCATTTATTTGTGGAAAGGTCCTTCTACAGTTCGACTTTGTGCGCCAAACCAGGTTTGGTCTCTTTGTTCATTTGCCTTTGGCAGGCTTCAGGAGTGAAGACCGCCTCTGGCGCCTGAGTGTCTGGGGTGGGCAGGAAGTAAGGGAGATGCCCGAAACTCCCTGTGCTTAGTCTCCTAGGAGACCCAAATGCACTCTGTGGTGATTGGCTGGCTGACTGTCCAGCAAGGACAGTCACCCTGCTGGGTGAGTGACAGCTAGGCTGGAATGAATGGGAGAGAACTGAATAAAAGGCATGTCTCTTGGCTTGGAAGGCAGAGTCGACCACTGGAACGAAAGAACCAAAGACGAGCTTGAAGAGGATGGCTGCTGCAACCCCTGGACCGTTGGTTTGCCCGGTGAAGCGCTGCTGCAGGTCCGAATCACCAAGTTCACCTCGACAGATAAACCCTGCAAGGACGAGTTCTCCTTTTGAGTTGGTGGGACCAATCAACTAAACATTAAGCCACCTAGACACCTATCTCGGAGCTGGTTGCATTTTCCTCAGAGTGCTTCAGGAAACCGTATAACCAGGGAGAGGGACACCAGCTTGTGTACGTTACTTACAGGCACCGGAATTGAAGGTTGCCATTTGCAAGCTTTTTGAGCAGTCCCACTGCAGTGCAGGAGTCCCTCGACGTCCTCCCTCTTGTCCCCATGACTGAGGCCCAGGTACAGCGAGATCTGCAGGAACTGCCAGGAACAGAAGTCACCAGCTGCATATTTTTCTTCATTGAAAGGTACTCTGAAACGAGACTTTGAGTACTTACCTCTCATGGTGAAAGTGCTTGAAACTTTTGCAATTCGCACACCTTATCAGCTTGTGACCCAACATATGATTCTTCTTTTTACAAACTACTTCTGAGAACTTGTGCAGAAACTTTACCGTTTACTTACCAGAACCGCTTAATCCTATCCAAGACTTTAGCCCATTGACTTTGGCCTAGCCTATTGAATTGAAGTGACACTTCTGATGAACTCCAAGTATTTGCACTGTCTAAGAATAATTGTAACCTTTCATGTACTAATAATCTATGCTTTACTCCTCTTGAAAAGTATTCTGAAATAGTATTGAAGTAAAGGTGTGTTATATAAATGCCTCCTTATGACTGTTTTTATAACTGACAGATAAATACATTAATAAGCATTTATCAAAGAAACCTTGAGTGTAAGAGTTTATTTGAACACCTGCGATTGTAGACCTCTGTGTAACATCATTAATGCTCACATTCGCCTTTTGAGATAAGCCTGGCTGCTCAGCTCCGCTCCCAAAACTGAGTAGTACAGACTTATACCAAAGGTTGGTTTGCTTACACCTGTAGTCATAGTTGTATGTATTAGTCCCAGAGGGTACTGCATACAAACTCTGCCTAACACTGGTGGCCGGTGGTGAGGATAACATTTTAGATTTGTTACATTAAGAGTTCTGCTTTACTTTTGTTCAAATATTAACCTTCACAAGGCTACAAGGCTAAGCACCACTAGAATAGCAATTGTAACATGCCAGATATGGATAACATCAGACAGGAATCCCTGATCATTCTAACAGTAGAGCAACTGAAAGAAATGTGTACGGTCAGGAATCTCCCTGTTAAAGGAAAGAAAAATGAATTGATTGAAAGCTTGCTGATTCATCAAATCCTGAATAGTAGGCCGATCACACCTGCTATTTCAGAAAATGTGGAAAATGTTGTTGAGGATGATAATGATTCAGAGTGTAACTCTAATGTTATTGAGGAGTCAGAAGAGTTAGAGGAGTCTCAGGATGTCAGCCCCTCTTTACCTCATCAAGCTCTTAGGCCTCAACCTTTAGCCACAGGGACCCTACCAGGTCCAGTACTGAGTCCAGAATGTGTCTCTCTTGAAAAATTGAGACTTGAGTTAGAGTTCAAAAGACTACAAATGCAAACTGAAAACAAACATCAAGATATCAAACTAAGGGAAATTGAAATGCAACTTGCTCTTGAAATGAAGAAATTATCTCCTGAAAATGTTTCTATCCCATAGTCTTCTAGGTCTTCCAGTCCTAAGAGACCTTGTAAAGAAGCTGGGAGTATGCATGAGGTGAAACTTGATGTTTTGGATTGGTTGGGTACTTTTGAGCATAACTATGGGATTCAGGGTTTCCCAGGGAATCAGTTGATTCCTTGGCTTTTGTCTAGGCTCACCAGGTTGCTCATTATGTAATGGAGGTGGGGGAACTTGAAAGATTGGAGTATGAAAATGTTAAGCTAGCTTTGATAGCTAGATTTGGGAAAACTACTTCCCAGTACCTTAAGGGGTTTAAGACCAATCAAAAAGACCTGGGTGTGTGCATGTTTGACACACTTAGATAGATGGATTAAGGGTTACAGAGTTAAAACTTTTGAAGGAATGAGAAATCTGTTTATGTTGGAATCTATTTTTGATGCCTGCTCTCCTGAGCTGAGACAGCACTTGGCTGGCTCTAAAGAGATTTATCCAAAGAAGCTAGCAAAAGCTGCTGACTTGTAGGTTGCCAACAGGGCTACTCACAAGGATTCTGGTGCAACTCAGAAAAAGGATGAAGGGAAGCAGCAAAAGAAAGATGGCAAAGAGAATTCTAATACCATGAATCCAAAAGAGGGCCCCAAACAGAAAAAGGGTAAGCCGCAAGGGAAACCAAATCATTCTAGTGATACCTCTGGTGCCAAACCAGAGGGGGGTCAGCAGAAGCCCCCATTTGTCAAAACATTTGGAAAATGTTATGCTTGTGGGTCAACTGACCATGTGAAAGGGGATCCCAGATGCCGGGGTAAACCTTCAGGGGTCCACACTGCCTCCTTAGCCTTTATCCATGAGGGGAAGTACATATGGCAAGTGGAAACTTTCAACTGTTGGCTGAAGACCCAATTGGAGTCCCTGCCAGTGTTTCTTTTGTTTCCCTGGGTCTGCTGGAACAGCAATGTTTAGATGTTTATATTTCTATACCAGATAACACAAAATAATACTACAAGGACAGTGTACTTGTAAATGGTCATGAGACCCCTGGCATTATAGACACTGGGGCCAGCATTACAGTGGTGGATGAAACCTTTTCCAAACCTGAGTATGTTGCCAAGGCATCCAAAGGCCTCACTAAGCTTGCTGGAGGCCCTGTCCAACTGCTTCCAAGACTACCAGGTCTCATCCAGTGCAACAATATGACTGTAAGGATAACTGTCAGTGTAGAAAGTGAGGTGCCTAGGAGAGTCCTGCTGGGGAATGACTTAAACACTCTTAAACTCTTGGAGTTGTATCAAGTACCCCCAGGCCTCCCAGTAAAAGGAAACAGGAACAGACAAAGAAGGCTAGAGAGCTCAGCCCAGATGACTCTCAAGAGGTTTTTACAGGAGAACCTATAACACCCAGTCCACAGAAAATGCCAACTTCTGCTTCCAGGAAAAAGGAGACAACAGGTCTCAGGAAACAAGAAAGATAGCACGCATGTGCATTAAACCAGGACATCCCCGAGTTGACTGTCCAAAGTCACACCTGTGACTACTCCACCAGCTGAGGCTGAGTGTGAGAAACAACCAGGAGAGGTTGAAGCAGCTGCTGAAGATTCAAAGTTGGAAGAAGACCTTCCCCCTGTTGGAGATCTGGATCCTTAAGACCATCCTAAACTGCAGTCTTTACTGGCAGAAGGTGACACCTGTAGGGCAGTCCTCAGCAGAGGTCAAGCAGAGTGTCCCACTCTTGAAGGACTTTGCCAAGAGGCAGCAACCCAGCTGGATGGGCAAGAGCCAGGGAAGCACAGGTTGTACTGGGAGGATGGCCTCTTCTACCGTGAACCTGCTGAGTCTATCCCAGGGGACTACAGAAGACTTCTAGTACCTCAGGAGATAAGACCCCAGTTTCTACAGTTAGCCTATGAGATTCCTTTAGCTGGGCACTTAAGCATTAAGAAGACCAAGGAAAGGATTTCTCTGTATTTCTACCAGCCTAAATTGGGGTCTGATGTAGATAAATTCTATAGGAGCTGTCACACTTGTGCATCTGCAAAGAGTAGAGTCAAGAATGTGGCACCTTTGGTGCCTTTCCCAGTGGTGGAAGTCCCTTTTGAAAGGGTAGGAATCGACATTGTTGGTCCCTTAGACCCTCCAACCTCTTCAGGCAACCGATTTATATTGTTTGTAGTAGACCATGCTACCAGGTATCCTGAAGCTATACCTATGAGGACTGTTACTGCTCAGACAGTTGCTAAGGCACTACTTGGTATTTTTACCATGGTAGATTTTCCTAACAAAGTCATCTCTGACAGGGGATCAAACTTTATGTCCCACTATATGCAGGCCATGTGGAAAAACTGTGGAGTGACTTACAAGTTCTTAACTGCCTACCATCCCAAGATGAA
Source organism: Ambystoma mexicanum (assembly GCF_040938575.1). Taxonomy (NCBI): domain Eukaryota; kingdom Metazoa; phylum Chordata; class Amphibia; order Caudata; family Ambystomatidae; genus Ambystoma; species Ambystoma mexicanum. Next base: position 439,690,586 of record NC_090932.1, on the reverse strand, counting down.
TGGGTTGGTAGAGAGGTTTAACCATACTATGAAGAGAATGATAGGTGCTTTCAAAGAACCCCTTAGAAGCTTAGAAGAAAGTGGGACCTTCTAACGCCATCCCTTCTCTTTGCTTATAGAGAAGTGCCTCAGGAGGGAGTTGGATTTAGTCCCTTTGAGCTCCTGTATGGTCATCCAGTTAAAGGTCAGTTGGCCATAATTAAGAAGGGGTTGGAGAGTGCTCCTTCCCCAAAGCCAGTGAGAGTAACTGACTATGTGTTAGGTCTCGGAAGGAGAATGACACACATGATGACAGAAGCTTCTGATAACTTGAAAGAAGGTCAGACTGTGGTGAAGGATTGGCATGCCCAGAAGGCCAACATGGTTGAGTTTCCTCAAGACCAGCTAGTTCTACTTATGGTACCTGCAAGGCATAGGGCCTTACAGGACAAATGGAATGGACCCTTCAAGGTTTTGGGAAAACTTGGAGAGGTCAATTATTTGGTGGATTTAGGCAATCCTAAGGAGGCCCCCAGGGTCTTTCACACCAACCGTCTAAAAGCCGAGAACTGGGAGCTTTGTTTCTAGCCTCTGCTCAGGAAGAGGAGGAAAGTAAATTTCTACCTGACCTCCTCAGGGGACAACCTTTAGATTGGGAAAATAGAAGGAGTTCATCTCTCTTCTAATCTGACACTGGAACAACAGGAAGAGTGCAAATCTCTTTAAATCAGATTGCCCCTCTGTTTTCACTATCACCAGGCTTGACCCCTTGGGGCCAGCATGATATTCTCACTGGTGTCTGTTTACCTGTTAAAAGCAGAGGTTACAGGATGTCAGACCATGTAAGAACCCACATAAAGGAAGAGGTCAACAAGATGCTTGATCTCGGGGTAATAGAGCCATCTACAAGTCCATGGTCCAGTCCCATTGTACTACTGCCAAAGGCAGGATCCAAGGAGCTGAGATTATGTGTGGACTATAGAGCCCTTAATGCAGTCATGAAGACTGATGCCGATCCTTTAACTTGGACAGATGAACTGGTGGACAAGCTTGGTTCAGCCAAATACCTCAGTACACTTGACCTAACCTCAAGCTATTGGCAAATAGCTCTGACAGTCCATGCCAAGGGGAAAACTGCATTTTTGACCCCAGCAGGCCTCTACCAGTTTAAGGTAATGACTTTTGGATTAAAAAATGCACCTGCCACATTCCAAAGGATGGTGAATCAGGTTCTGAATGGGATGGAGAACTTCTGCATGGCATAATTGGACGACATTGCAGTGTTCAGCCCTACTTGGAAATAATGTGTTGACCACTTAGGATATGTATTGAAGGCTCTTGAGCAGGCCCATTTGACCATAAAAGCAAGCAAATGTCAAATTGGTGAGAGCAAAGTGGTCTACCTTGGACATGAAGTAGGAGGAGGTGAAATAAGGCCATTGACTCGCAAAGTACACACTGTAAAAGAATGGGCCACTCCTAGTACTCAAAAACGAATGAGAGCCTTTCTAGGTCTCACTGGTTATTATAGGAACTTCATAGGGAACTATGGGACCATTGCTTCACCCTTGAATGTGGTCTCCTCACCCAAATTCCCCAAAAAGCTCAGGTGGAATGAGGAGTGCACTAAGGCTTTTGAAGGACTTAAGAACGCCCTTTGTCAAGCTCCAGTCTTAAGAGCTCCTGACTACAGCCAAACCTTCATTGTGCAGACAGATGCTTCCAATACAGGTATAGGTGCTATTCTGAGTCAGCTGGATGAGAACGGCTGGGAACACCCAATCTGTTTCATCAGCAGGAAGTTGAAGGAACCTGAGACAAGGTGAGCAACCATAGAACGTGAGTGTTTTGCCATTGTGTGGTCTCTGAAAATGTTTAGACCATACTTGTATGGATCGACTTTTGTGATTCAGGCAGACCACCAACCCAATGCAGATGAAGGGGGAAAATCCTAAATTCTTAACATGGTCAATCAGCCTACAGTTGTTTGATTTTACCATTGAACAGAGGTCAGTGTGTAATCACCAAAATGCTGATGGTCTCTCCAGAATGTATGACCGACTGGAGTAAGGAGATTCATCCAGGGGTGGATTAAATCTTCCTGTCCCTTACAGCCTCATTACACGGATGGCATTAGGGATTTACCGGTACCGGTAAATCCCTACCGCCTTACTACGAGGTCCCTTTGCGGGTTGGGGGATTTAACGCCTGCTTTTTGCAGGCATTAAAATCCAACCCGCTAAGGGACCTCGGAGCTAATTACGGCACCGCAAAATTGCATGAGCCATGAGCTAATAGCGCCATGGCTCACCGCCTACCGTGTAATGAGGCCCTTAGTCTGGGGGGACGAGTGTTAGGGAGAAATCTCGAAAATGTGCTAATTCCCTTCACCTTAGCGACCCCCAGAAACTTTGATATGTGTTTTACCTCTGTGTTTTCTTTGATTATGGAGTCTAAACAACTCCATAGGCATCATCTTTTTGTGTCACACAGCACCCTCAGTGCAGTGGCACAGGTAAGCCTTTCAGCCTTTCTCAAGGTTTAACTACCTTCTCTGGGATAAACTACTGTTTCCCAGAGTAAGTAAAGTGAAATTAACATTACTAGTCTTTTAAAATCCTAGACCCAGCACAACCTATCTTACAATAGAGTGCTGGAGGGGTTACTTAGTATCCCCTGTATCTATATACTCATGTAGCAGTCAAATGCTACCCTTACCTCTCAGAATGGCTGGTGGCAGTGGTTTTACAACGAACTACCATGATTTTTATGAACCGCAAACTATTCGTAGCTCCGTTAAAGTTAAATAGCGGGAGCCATGTTTTTCAAGATGGCGTCTGAGCCCCCTCTGTTAAAACAGGTCCCGGTCTTCTTTTTTTGTCATTTCTTTGTGGAAAGGTCCTTCAAGAGTTTGTCTCAGCGGGCCAAACCATGTTTGGTCTCTTTGGTCATTTGTCTTTGGCAGGCTTCAGGAGTGAAGACCGCCTCTGGTGCCCAAGTGTCTGGGGTGCTTAGTCTCCTACGAGACCCAAATGTACTCTGTGGTGATTGGCTGGCTGACTGTCTGGCAAGGGCAGCCACCTTGCTCGGTGAGTGATAGCTAGGCTGGAATGAATGGGAGAGACCCTCATAAAAGGCGAATCTCTTGGCTTGGAAGGCAGAGTCGACCACTAAAACGAAAGAACCAAAGACAAGCTTGAAGAGGACGGCTGCTACAACTCCTGGACCGTTGGTTTGCCCGTTAAAGCCCTGCTGTAAGTCCGAATCACCAAGTTCACCTCGATAGAGAAGCCTGCAAGGACGACTTCTCCCTTTGAGTTGATGAGACCAATCAATTCAACTGTAAGCCATTTGGACACCCATCTTGGAGCTGGTTGCATTTTCCTCAGAGTGCTGCAGGAAACTGTACAACCAGGGAGAGGGACACCAGCTTCTGTGCGTTACTTACAGCCACCGGAATTTAAGGTTGCCAGTTGCGAGCTATTTGACCAGTCCCAGTGCCATGCAGGTGTCCCCCGGCGTTGTCCCTCTTGTCCCCACAACTGAGACCCAGGAACAGCGAGATCTGCAGGAACTATCTAGGAAGAGAAGTCACCAGCTGCATCTTTTTCATCATTGAAAGGTACTGTGAAACGATACTGAAAGTACTTACCTCTCGTGGTGAAAGTGCTTGAAACTTTTGCAAATCGCAGGCCTAATCAACTTGTGACCCAACATATGATTCTTCTTTTTACAAACTACTTCTGAGAACTTGTGCAGAGATTTTACCGTTTACTTACCAGAACCGCTTTATCCTATCCAAGACTTTAGCCCATTGTCTTTGCCCTAGCCTATTGAATTGAATTACTCTTGTGGTGAACTCCAAGTATTTGCACTGTCTAAGAATAATTGTAACCTTTCATGTTCTAATAATGCTTGCCTTTTACTCCTCTTGAAAAGTATTCTGAAATAGTATTGAAGTATATTTGTGTGTTATATAATTGCCTCCTTCTTATGAATCTTTTATAACTGACAGATAAATAAATTAGTAAGTATTTATCAAAGAAACCTTGAGTTTAAGAGTTTATTTGAACACCTGCAATTGTAGACCTCTGTGTGACATAATTACTGCTCACATTCCCCTCTTGAGATAAGCCTGGGTGCTCAGCCCCACTACCAAAACTGTGTAGTACAAAGTTATACCAAAGGTTGGTTTGCTTACACCTGTAGTCATAGTGGGTGTAGTTGTCCCAGAGGGTACTGCATACAAACTCTGCCTAGCAGAGCTCCATGTCATTGGGACTCTTAGCACCATTACCCAGGACATCTTGGTCCAATTGGTGAAAAGAACTGTGTGGCAGGTCAGACAAATGGAACTGCACATACTCTGTGAAGAAGTGCAAGATTATCTTAGTAGCCATCTCCTCAGAATCGAGGAAATTGTTTTGCACAACAACAGGCCAAGAATCCTAGATGTACAATCTCAAATTACTAAAGACCTTTGGTCCTGAAGAGAAATATGACAGTTCAATGGCTGGACCTGTGAAATATAAACCTATACCTTTAAATGAAAGGGCTCTGTGAAAGGCTGACTGTGTGCTCCAAACAACAAGATTGTCCCTGCCTGGTTAATGTGCAGGCTTCAGCAGGGACTGGGTATCCAAAGAGACGTGGAAAGTTTGACTATCTGGAAGTCCTGCAGCATTTAACTTCTGCACGCGACAACTCTTGATTTATTGCTAGTGATAGTCTGCAGTTTAAAAGAAGGAACTTGCAAACTACCAAGCGGAAATGCCTCAGCAAGTAAGCAAGAGTGCTGGTAAGTTGCTGTTTAAGAAAAAGGATTTTTGTGTGGAACGGGCCTCGATGCCCTGGCTGAACATCGATTTTGTCTTACAGATACAAGGTCACCAATTTGATGTCTTTTGGCCAGCAGAAATAAGGAGGTTTATAACAGTACATCTGTAATACAGTCGAAGTGGCCTAAGGTGTTGCCATGGAGGGCTGATAATGTGTTTCAGTTATTCCCTGAGGTCAGAAGGATTATGGATGTGATGAAGAGCCTGCAGGTGTTAGAGGTTATAATGAGGAGAAAAACGCTTTCCAGATTGCCCATCACACTGCCACCTTCTGCACTCCCTATGAATGTTCTTTTGGTAATGAAATGAGTGAGAAATGCACTGCTGTGTGCCTGACCCTTTTCTCTGTCTTCCTATTATGAATGATATTATACTGCTGCAGACCTTGCTGTGGAGAAAGTAGGATTCCACTAGTAAATGGTACTTCGTGGTCGGCGTCGAAATTAAAAACCGAACAAATGTTTCACATCCTCCCGATGCAGAGGCTGAACGAAGAATCAATGTATTTATAGTCTGATATTGATCGTTTGATGACTACTCATGTTGAATACATTTTAAGGTTCGAGTTTGAAATATTATGGGGACAAAAAAACGCCTCTCTGCATTTACCCAGACCCCATAGCACAATTTCTTGTACTGAAATTACTAATGTTTAAAAGGAAAACAATAATAAAAAGCAGACCTTGGGCCTCATTACGACTCAGGCGGTGGAGGGTTAACGGCGCCGGTAGAGCTGCCGGCGCCGTTAACCCTCTACCGCCTCATTACGAGGTCTGCTCGCGGGTCCCGCTAAGGACGTCTGGTAAAACCAGGAGTCCTTAGCGGAACCCGCTAGCACACCAGGATGCTAACAACGGGCCTGTCAATAACGGGCCCGTTGTTAGCATCCTCCCCATTCCCATTGATTCCTATAGGGGCTCAAATGGGAATGGGGATGTACCGGGTCCGGGTCCGGGTCCCAGGAAGGGGAATTACAGGGCCCTCCAAGGTCGGAATGGCCCGGTAATTCCCCATTCCAGGAACCTGGACCCTGTACCCGGTATGGGGGTAGCCATGCCGCTAAAAGCGGCATGGCTCCCCCCATACTTGTAATGAGGCCCATAGTCCCACTAATATTGTAAAAGGGGGAATGGGAAAATGGATGACCATTGTTCAGATAATGAATTTAGTGAACTCACAAACGTAATTAAGAGAGATGAAGTGAGTTTGGGGGGTTCTTTTGTAGGAGGCATTGTAAACTTCTCAAAAGAACGTCCGATCTGAAAGCTCTTTCCTACAACAACATTGTTTTTATTGTAATCCGACATTTATTAAGCCTCCCTTTCACATCTTGTCTGAAGGCAAGGCTCGGCATGTCTGTCTACCTGATTGAAAGGAATGTCCTTCTCCATCCCCTCTTGGGGTTGCTGGAGCAAGGATGTAGGCTCACTTCCAATGGATCCAGCCAGTTTCAATCTGTGCTTACAATGAACTTCTATATAACACTGCAGGTAGCTACAGGGGTGGTGGACGAATGCCCCTCGGCCGATTTGGCTGACCAGGAAAGACATTCCCTGAAGAAATCTTCATCCCTTGGAAGCTATGTCACACCACCACGTTACTTTGTCCCCAATTCAGATGATGGCTTTCCAGATCTATGGCTGGATGACACCAGTCCTGGAAGGGGGGCTAGGTTAGGATGGTGGAATTTCTGGGGTTGTTATATTGCTTTCCTGGACTTGGAAGCCAGTGAATACACTCCCCTCTCATCTCTGAGATAAAAGACTTCTGTTTTTTTTGTTTATCCAGAGTTTCGATTGGCCAGAGCGGACATGTGTTGTTATGGAAGAATGGGACAGTGGAGGCGGCAGAGAGCAAGTGAATCCAGGACAGGAAAGACCCACACTGACAACCATGGTTGAAGGGTGTTTGGGTGAGTTCAGGGGAAGAGTTCATGGACCGCAAGGCCAAGTGTATTGAATGAGAATGCAGGTAAGGTATTGTTTATGTAAGAATGGTATCATGCTTGATAGAGTGGAGTGGCTGTGAGAGTGTAAGCTACAGTGAGTGATAGTAGAGAGGGATATGGGAGATAGGAGAGAGAGGCAGTAGAGGTTGAAGAGAGATTGCGATAGAGAGAAGGGGGTGAAAGAGAGAGAACACGTGTGAGTAAAAAGACAGATGAGGGAGGTGAGGAAAGAAGAAAGAAGTGCAGTGAGAGAGGTTGGAAAATAGGAGGGAGATGTGGGAGGGAGAGAGAACAACGAGGAGTGTGAGAATATTATAGGGGCAGAGTGAGACGGGATGGAGTAGTCGGAGGGAGAAAGAACGAAGTGAGAAGTATGGGAAAATTGGATGGACAGAGAGAGGGCGAGTGTAACAAGGGGAAGCAATTGGGGGAAAGAGGTATAGTAACAGCGGGAATGAGGAGAAAAGGACAGGTAGAGAGAGCGTTGGGATAGGAGATAGAGAGGTCGAGAGAGAGACAGAGGGAGAGAGAGAGAGTGAGAGACAGAAAGAGGTTAAAGGCTCTATATGTAGCATCATTGTCTATATCTGGGGACATCATTGGTGTAGGGACTCCTTATGAAGACCCAGCGGGAGTAACATACAAGAGGCCTTGGAATTATATCCTCATCGAAAGCCGAGATTTCATTAGTCAGTAGGTGATATGATATGATATGATATGGTATTTGTAGCGCGCCTATACACAGGTGTTTCAAGGCGCGACGAGGCAGGGAGGGGAGGGACAAAGGGAGACAGACAACGATCATACTAGGCCAGGTGTCATTCAGATCGCGCAAGTGCAGGGGTGGGGGAGGGGGAAAAGTGCAAGGGGAAGGGGAGGGGGGGAAGTGCAGTACAAGGTAAGTGGCGTAAAGTAATAAATAAATAAATAGGGCCAGCTGGTGGCAAGTGCGAGGTAAGTGCAGAGCAAGTGCTGGGGAAGGGGGGGGGCTGTAGGGATACAGAGACAGTCCCGCAGTGCAAAGGGGTTCCAGGGCATCAGTGCAAGTGGAGAGTGGCTGGGCCCAGGACCGAGGCCGTTTAGAGTGGTCCAGTTGCAGGATCAGTGCAGTTTCAGTGAAGAATTAATTAGCTGTTCAGCAGGGGAGAGGGAGAGAGAAAGCAGAAGCAAAGAGGAAGGTTTTGAGGTGCTTCTGGAACCAGAGATGGTTCTCCTCAAGTTTCAGGGAGGCAGGAAGGCTGTTCCAGAGGGAGGCCCCTGCCGCGGAGAGAGATCTACCCCCAGCTCGTTGCTTCGAGAAGCGGCTAACCCTGAGGGAATTGGAGGCGGATGAGCGAAGGGCTCGGGAAGGAAGATATTTGGGAAGAGAGAGTTGAAGGTATTTAGGACCCAGGCCCCAGAAGGCCTTGTGGACAATGCAGAGGGTTTTGTTCTTTATCCTCGCAGCCACTGGGAGCCAGTGTAGAGATTTCAGTCCTGGAGAGATACGGTCCCTGGGCTTGAGGCCAAGGACAAGTCTCGCAGTTCTGTTCTGGATGAGTTGCAGAGGGCGGAGAGTGGAGGCAGGCAGATTAAGATAGAGGCTGTTACAGTAGTCCAGCTTCGAGAGAACCAGGGCTCGGGAGACAGTGAGCTTCTGGGGGAAGGAGAGGAAGGGAAGAATACCTCTGAGGAGGTGCAGCTGGTAGTGTGACCTCTTGGCGATGTCAGAAATATGAGGAGAGAAGGAGAGTGTGGAGTCGAAGATGACCCCAAGGTTTTTTGCCTTGCAGGTAGGAGCAGGGAGGGGGCCAAGGGAGGCAGGCCAGAGAGCTGCAGGGAAGGAGGGAGTGGGAGTACCGATGAGTAGAATCTCAGTCTTACTGGCATTAAGGCAGAGGTCATTGGCGGCACACCATTCTTGGATAGCAGACAGACAGTCAGAGATGAGGGAAGGAGAGGGGGAGGCTGAGGGTAGCCTGAAAATGAGCTGGGTATCGTCCGCATAGCACTGGAAATTAGGGCAGAGAGCGGCGATGCGGTGGGCAAGGAGTGCCAGATACTGGTTGAACAGCCAGGGAGAGAGATTAGATCCCTGGGGGACACCACAGGTGGAGAAAAAGATGTCGGAGAGGAAGGACCCCAGTTGGACCTGGGAGGGTCGATTTGAAAGGAAAGATGTCAGCCACGCCAGAGCCTGACCAGTGATACCCAGGTTTTCCCGGAGACGGTTGAGCAGGATGGCATGGTTGACAGTGTCAAAGGCAGAGGAGAGATCGAGCAGAATGAGAACACACGGAGTGTTGGAATCGAGGTTCAAGAGCAGGTCTTCACGGATGTTCAGGAGAGCAGTTTCCGTGCTTCTGGCAGCTCTGAAGCCAGATTGATGGTCATGAAGACTACCAACAGATTCAGCATGGAGGTTAAGCTGGGAGATGGCCAGTTTCTCCAGGAGCTTGCCCAGGAAGGGAGTGATGGAGATAGGGCAATAGTTAGCCGGGCAGGAGGGGTCAGAGGAGGGTTTCTTGAGAAGAGGGTGCACAAGGGAGTGCTTGAGGGGGGAAGGGAAGACTCCAGAGGCGAAGGAGTGGTTGCAAAAGTCAGCCAGGGCAGGAGCCAGGGAGTCGATGTGGTCCTTGATAGTTTTGGAGGAACAGGGGTGAACCTGTTTAGACAAGACTTTCATTGATCGGACTTGTCTGGAAACCTCGTCAGCAGAGAAAGGTGGAAAGGCAGAGAAAGAGGGAGGAGGGGTGACCGCAGAAGGGCCAGAGGAAGGGCCGGGTAGGGAGGGAGGGAGGTGAAAGGAGGAGAGCGAGGACAGGATGTCCTGAGTTTTAGAGATGAAGTGAGAGGCCAGTGCAGTGCAGAGGGCCTGGGAGGGGACAGGAGAGGTAGAGACTGCAACAGGGTTGGCCAGCTCCTTGCAGATTTTAAAGAGTTCGGCGGAGTTGTTTGATGCCGCAGAGATGCGGGCTTGGATAAGGGCTCTCTTCTTGGTGAGAACGGAGAGCCGGTACTGCCTTTGGCGCAGGCGGCAGGCCAGTTTGTCAGAGGGTGAACATGAAGCACGCCATTTCCTCTCTGCAACCCTGCACTTGCGTTTTAGGGTGGCGAGATCCGAGTCATACCAGGAGTTACATTTGGCTTTGGGCTTCAGGCGGATTCTCATGACGGGGGCAAGGATATCAAGAGTAACAGATATAGCAGAGTGGAGCATGGAGAGGGCTGTGTCAGGGTGGGAGTCAGCCAAAGGGACAGGGGGGGGCGAGAAGGTAGCAGCGAAAGCCTCAACTGACACACGCTTCATGGGTCAGATGACCGAGAAGGTGGGTGGCAGTGAAGAGGGTGGCTTTGCCTCTGGGGTAGGCAGGGTGAGGTGGGAGGATAGGAGAAAGTGATCACTCCAGGAGAGAGGAGTGGAGAGAGGGACGGAGAGGGGAAGGTCAGAAGAGATCAGAGCATCAAGAGTGTGCCCAGCAGAGTGAGTAGGCCCAGATGGGAGAATAGAGAGTGAGAGAGAGTCGCAGAGGTCACGAAAGAGACCAGTGGGGGGACTGGAGGCATCAAGGTGGATGTTAAAGTCGCCAAGAAAGAGGAGTTGAGTGGTTGAGGACAGGAGTGCGGAGGAGAGGTCAGCCCACTCAGAGAGGAAGGAGGAAATTTGACCAGGTGGCCGATAGATAGTAGCCACGGTAAGGGAATGGCTAGGAGAGAGAGAGAGTCGGCAGACAAGACATTCAAAAGAGGAGTAGGTCTGCGTAGGAGTGACAGTGGCAGGAATCCACTCAGGGAAGATAAGGGCAACACCCCCCCCCTGCACGGTTGGGCCTGGGCATGGAGAGGATCTTGTAACCATCAGGTAGGAGTGTGTCAAAGCTGGTGGCAGAGCTGGCTGTGAACCATGTCTCAGTGAGACAAAGGACGTCGAGGTCCAGTTCCTCAAGAAGGTGACAGATATTGGAGGAGTGCTTGATGGCAGAGCGAGTGTTTAGTGTGGCAATGTGGAGAAGGCTGCCATCCTTGAAGAACTTCCGGGGAGGGGTACAGATCAGAGGTACGCCCTGCGGAGGTATTGAAGAAGGAGCACGAGAGGGGGCAGGGAGGGAGGGTAGAGGCAAGGTAGCCAAGGATAGAGGAGGGGGGACAGCAGGAGAGGAGAGGAAGTTGATGAGGTGTGGGAAGCGTATCGAAGAGGTGAAGGTTGGCCTGAGGGCCTTGGACCAAGACGGTCCCATTAGCGTAGACATTAATGATGGCCTTAGAGGAGCGGAAGGGGGCCAAGAGGACATCCCAACGGGTGCCACCATTAATGGGAGAGGAGGAGAAAGGAGAGAGCACAGAGACCATATGAAGGGTCCATAGGTCAGGCGAAGGCACGAAAAAGAGGATGTCAGTGAGAGTTTCCTTAGAGCAGGCATTAGTGTAGGTGTCAGCGATAGGGAGGCCTGGGTTGGAGACCAGGATGTCCTTTTTAAATTTTTTCCTACCAGATTTAGTGAGGAGAGCAGGATAGTCAATGGAGAAGCAGTTAGAGAAGATAGGCGAGACGGAGAGCACCATGGAGTAGGAGGGAGGGGGGGGAGACAGACGAAACGAGAGCACGCAGACAGGAAGTGAGCGGCAAGCACAAGTTACCACAGTTAGAGCAAACAAACAGTAATGCGTATTAGGTACCGGGCCACCAAGTTTGAGAATCCTGCGAGGGGAGAAAAGCACCCTAGTATACCACAAATCAGAGCAACAGTAATGCGTATTAGGTACCGGGCCACCTAAGTTTGAGAATCCTGCGAGGGGAGAAACGCACCCTAGTATACCTCAACTGTGAATACAGTGAGGCAAGGCCCCATGCGGATGTAACCAGGAGTAGGAGGGGTGGGCCGGGGAACGGAGAGCAGGTGGAACTGGCGCCTGGCGTCCCCTGCGGACACCTGCAGACACACAGGGAGCCGCACTGTAGGAGTCGCCCTTGGCCTGGGGCCCTTAGCCGCGGGGGCTGCCGGGCAGAGGGCTGCCCAGGAGGGGGGGGTTATAGGCAGAGGGAGAGGAGGGGGGGGGTGGGCGGGCAGGGAGGAGGGGCGGGAGAGGAAGACCAGGAAGTGGGAGGGGGGAGCAGGAGCAGGCCAAACACCGCGCTAGGAGCGCGAAGAACAATTCAACTTTTTTTTTTTTTTTTTTTTAACAAAAACAAAACACTCACGGAGGCCCAGGCATGGCTTCCCAGGCCTGCTGTTCCCCTCAGGCCACCGGCGACCGCTCTCCACGCTCAGCTGGAGAAAAGAAGCAAGCGTGGGGAACGGCCGTCGAGTAGGCCAGAGGGGAGGCAGGCACACAGCCAATCAGAGGGGGGGGGGCGGGCAGGGAGGCGAGGCGGGAGAGGAAGACCAGGAAGTGGGAGGGGGGAGCAGGAGCAGGCCAAACACCGCGCTAGGAGCGCGAAGAACAATTCAACTTTTTTTTTTTTTTAAACAAAAACAAAACACTCACGGAGGCCCAGGCAGGGCTTCCCAGGCCTGCTGTTCCCCTCAGGCCACCGGCGACCGCTCTCCACGCTCAGCTGGAGAAAAGAAGCGAGCGTGGGGAACGGCCGTCGAGTAGGCCAGAGGGGAGGCAGGCACACAGCCAATCAGAGGGGGGGGGGGGGCGGGCAGGGAGGCGGGGCGGGAGAGGAAGACCAGGAAGTGGGAGGGGGGAGCAGGAGCAGGCCAAACACCGCGCTAGGAGCGCGAAGAACAATTCAACTTTTTTTTTTTTTTTAAACAAAAACAAAACACTAGGTGTGCACCTCTCACTAGTCTTTCGTTGTGTCCTGTTGGGGAATATGTTAACCTTGGCTAGGGTGGAGTGATCACACTCGAGGTGGAAGAGTAGGCCCCCAAATCCTTCAGTCAGGCCCTCCTGCATTCGATTTTCAGCAAAATTGTGAAATCTATAATTAAAAAACCTAAACCTTTTAACCCGATTCTCGAATTATTGAAGCAATTTGTGACATTGGACAGGCATGAGAAACAGTAGGGGATTGCCAATCTAATTTAATGAAGATAGAAATACAGTGGCTGAGTGAGCAATCTAGTGGCATATTATGTTATGTCATGTTAACAGTATTTATATAGCGCACTGTCACCAACAGAATTGGTCCCCAGGCGCTCTGGCGGATCTGTAAACGAGAAGGTGGGATGGGTTAGTAAGGTGAAGAGGGAGTAGGTTAGTGAGAGGAGTGGTATACTGTAGACACCGGGTGCTGAGCTTTGGTGCGAGTATTGGATCGGTGTCAGCCGCGTGTGCTGTTGCTGTGGCTGATGTGTTGTTGCAGTGTGGTGAAGTGTGTGCAGCTTGTTGTGCGAGAGATGGTTCTGTGAGTTTTTTGAGTGAGATAAGTATGCAGAGAGTTTGAGCTTGTATTGGTTAGTCGATTATATGACATTTAACATGCTAACATTCACAGTTCTGTTTAGGAGTAGCACTTGCTGACCTACATAATTCTGTCTAAGTGTGGCACTCGCTAACCTTCACAATATTATCTAGATACAGCGCAGGATAATGTTCTCATTTCTAAGTGTGGCACATGCTAACATTCAAGTTCTATCTAGTTGTGACAGATGCTAACATTCACAATCCTATCTAGATACGGTGCAGGCTAATGTTCTGTGGTACATGTTAACATTCAAGTTCCACCTAGGTGTGGCAGATGCAAACATCCACAATCCTATCTAGATACGGCACAGGCTAATGTTCTCTATTCTAAGTGTGGCAGATGCTAACATTCAGAATTCTATCTAAGTGTGGCACATGCTAACATTAAGAATTCCATCTAAGTATGTCATTGGCTAAGCTTCGTACTTCCATCTAAGTGTAGCGCCTGCTACCATTCACAATCCTATCTAGATGCGGCACAGGCTAATGTTCTCAATTCTAAGTGTGGCGCATGCTCACATACAAGTTCCATCTAGGTGTGGCAGATGCTAACATCCACAATCCTATTTAAATACGGCACAGGCTGATGTTCTCAATTCTAAGTGTGGCAGATGCTAACGTTCAAGTTCCATCAAGGCGTGGCAGATGCTAACATCCACAATCCTATCTAGATATGGTGCAGGCTAATGTTCTCATTTCTAAGTGTGGCAGATGCTAACATTCAGAATCCTATCTAGATGCGGCGCAGGCTAATGTTCTCTATTCTAAGTGTGGCAGATGCTAACATTCACAATTCTATCTAAGTGTGGCACATGCTAACATTGAGAATTCCATCTAAGTGTGTCATTGGCTAGCCTTCGTACTCCCATTTAAGTGTAGCGCTTGCTACCATTCACAATCCTATCTAGATGCAGCGCAGGCTAATGTTCTCAATTCTAAGTGTGGTTCATGCTAACATTCAAGTTCCATCTAGGTGTGGCAGATGCTAACATCCACAATCCTATCTAGATACGGCGTAGGCTAAAGTTCTCAATTCTAAGTGTGGCAGATGTTAACATTCCCAATCCTGTCTAGATGCGGCGCAGGCTAATGTTCTCAATTCTAAGTGTGGCACATGCTAACATTCAAGTTCCATCTAGGTGTGGCAGATGCTAACATTCACAATCCCATATAGATACTGTGCAGGCTAAGTTTGAGGGGTGTATGCAGAGGGGTAAAATTCTTAGTGGACTGGTTAATTGGCATTGCTGTCCTTGCAACTACGTCTAGATGTGATGCTTGCTATCATTCTCTATTCCATTTTAGTGTGCCACTTGTTAATCTTCAATGTCCTATCTGGGTATGAGGCAAGCTAGTAAAATACGATTCCATCTATGTGTGGTACTTATTAACATTCACAGTTTCATCTAGGTGTGGCGCATGCCAACATCTGCATTTTTATCATTTCTATCAGAGTTCTATCAAGTGTGGTACATGCTAACTTTCCTAATTCCATCTAAGTGAGGCAGATGCCGATATTCACAAACCTGTCTAGATGTGACCCAGGCTAGGGTCCACAATTTCCTCCAGGTCTGACACTTTTTAACATTGACTTGTATGTTAGGATGCAATGCAAGGCAACATTTCCAATACTGTCATGGAGAAATTCAGACTGGTGGTCACAAATCTTTCAAAGTATGCATGGTCTTAGTCTATGGCAGTCTATGTTATGGAAAGGTAAGGTAGAGTGGTGGGGTTTCTCTGGTGTAGAGTAATCGCTCTACACCCCACCCATGCCACACTTACAGTTTTTGTTGGTGTCTGTTAACTGCTAGCTTCTCTGTCTTCCCCTGCGGACACCTGCTGACACTTTCTGGACCTCTGAAGGAGCCGTCCTTTGCCTTGAGGACCTTAGCCAAAGGGGCAGCCGGGCAGAGGGCTGCCCTAGAAAAGTGGCTTAAGAGTCTTTGAGTGAGCCAATCAGGGTGGGGGCGGCAGGCAGGCAGAAGGAGGGAGGGAAAGGGAACCACGGGCAAGGGAACGCTCGGGAAGCAACGACGGGTCCGGGGGACAAAAGACGAGACTGCAGCCATGGAAAGCGAGGCAGAGGATCCCAAAAAGGCACTTCGCTCCCTTGCAATGCCAAGATGGAATCAGGTGTGCAGCGAGCGCTGGTGCAGCTCAGGCAAGGCTGGCTGTTGAGTAACCAATCAGGGTGGGGGGCAGGGGGGGCAGGCAGGTAGGCAGAAGGAGGTAGGGAAAGGGAACCACGGTCAAGGGAACGCTCGGGAAGCAACCGCGGGGCTGGGGGTCAAAGGCCACAATGCAGTCATGGAAAGTGGGGCCGAGGGTCCCAAAAAGGTACCGCGCTCACCTGCAATGCCAGGGAGGTGGAAGGAGGGAGGAAAGGGAACCACAGGCAAGGGAATGCTCAGGAGGCAACGGCAGGGCCCGGGGGACAAAGGTCAGAATGCAGCCATGGAAAGCAGGGCCAAGGGTCCCCAAAAGGCACAGTGCTCACCTGCAACACCAAGATGGAATCAGGCATGCACAGAGCGCTGGTGCAGTTCAGTCAAGGCTGGCTGTTGAGTAACCAATCAGGGTGCGGGGGTGGGCAGGGAGGCGGAAGGAGGGACGGAAAGGGAACCATGGGCAAGGGAATGCTTGGGATGCAACAGCGGGGGCCAGGGGACAAAGGCCAGAATGCAGCCATGGAAAGCAGGGCTGAGGGTCCCAAAAAGGTACTGCGCTCACCTGCAATGCCAATGCCAAGATGGCATGTTATCAGTGGAGAAAGAGGGCACATTATTTTCAAAATGCAGAGGAGGCATTGGGGAAAATTGTGAAAAGGCATAGCTAGTGTGGAGAGGTTGGAAAGGGATCTGAAGTTTTCTTGAATGCAATGTGGACTTTAAAAGCCCTGTTATGCAGCAGGCTGTTTTGGAAAATCTGGTTTGCCTTTTGTAAACTCTGAAATGGGTCCCTTTGACAGTTCAACAGAAGGATAGGTTCCATTTACATTGATAAACCAGAATTAGAGATAGTTTGGGAGGTCACCAGAGTACATCTATGCTCATTTTTATAATAATTGCTTTTGTTATTGTGCATTTGTATAGTGCCTTATGTACCATTGGTATGATCTCAAAGCGCTTAGGGTTCAATGCCCTCGGAGACCATGGACCAGGTCAGTGGAGAGAGTAAGGCAGTAAATAGTGCTTGTGTACACTCAGTATGTGTGCAGCCAGTGCGGTTTATATGGTGTGTAGCTGCATTCTAATGTTAGGCATGGTGCGGTGGTTATGTGAGGTCAGTAGAATGTGTGCAAGGCCATTGACCTCAGGGTTTGTATTCTGGCAGTGCTGGAGCTTGTGTATGCGATTATGTGTACAGCTAGGCCAATTTATTTTGTTGGGTATAGCTGTGTTCCAAAGACAGTTGAGGTGTTCATGGAAGTGTGTAGGTATGTGTGCAGCTAGGCCGAAATTGATAATGGGGTATAGCTGCATTCTATTGTTTGTTTATGTGGAGGAGAGAGTGAGCATATAGATATGTGTGAGTGCCTGTCCAGATTGGTGGGATACCCCTATTTCAGATTACCATCCAGTGCCCGCTGAGCTGACTGTATCTCTTCTAGAGATTTGGGGCATTGGTTCTCCTAGAGATATTCATAGACTAACAACGAGTTTATTCCGATTACCGGCCTTGAGTTTGTCTTTCCCTACTTGGCAGTGTCATCAGTGTTGAGTTGTCATATTCCTAATCTTTATTGGTTTAAAGCGAATTGCCGGACTTTGGTCATCCCTGTGTCTCATTCAGTCTGCCATTGTTTATTGGAAGATACCTTCTTGTTGTACATTTACATCAAGTTCTGTTGTATCTGACTTACGAGTCCTAGCTAGATTTGATGACTGCTGTTCTGTGGACCCAGGGACCAGCAACAGACATAATGGTCTTCCCTGTGTCTTATTGGGTCTGTCGATTGCTATACGATGACACCTTCTCAGTGTGCATTTACTTCAGTTCTGTTCTATCGGACATATGAGTACATGCTAGGTATGAAGACCGGTACTTGGTGAGCCCAAAGGTCAGGAAACAGATCAGGCTGTGATGTTAGTGGTGTGTCTGAACTGGCAGTGAGATATGCAGCAGGGGTTAGAGTGTTCCTGATCTGGTGTGCGTTTAGAGTATGATGACAGGTGGCAGCACCGCAATGCCACTTGCAGGAGCTTGCCTTGGCAGATCCCTCGATTCATTCAGAGCATATTCCCTTGAGGTGGAACAGAGTCAATTCATTTCTGGAGCTCGGTTATAAGTGCCAGTGGGCCAATTTTCCGTGCCCCAAATATTATTTTACAGAGATGTGGCATGAATATACCACTGCATGGAGCAAAAAAGATGATGATCAGGGCATTAGAAATATTTTTTTGTTAAGTAATACTAAAAACTGAGAAACAATCTGCCTGGCATTAATACATGCAATGCACCTAAACCTACTGAATTGAGGGCATGTAGAAATCCCAAATTAATGACCACTGATTAGTAAGGCCACTTTCCCACATGAACACATTTCTTTAGATTGCAACCCCTTTTGAGAACCACAGTATACAATAGCTGTGGGTGATATCAATCTACTGTTTGATCCAATTAGGCACCTGGAAGGGCTGTTGGAAGATCAAGACTTGGTCTGCGACATTCCTACTCTGTCAGCATCATACCCAGAAAAGATACATCAATTAGCTATTTACTCAGCCCGAATATTTGCCAAGGTCATTTTAAGCGCGTCTAATGGCCATCAAGGGGAAGGATTGGGGGTGAAATATACATTCAAAGGTAATAATGTCACCTCCAACACAGACTACATATCAATCTCTGGCAAAGACTATGCAAGGGTGGGAATGTTTGAGGTCCTCGAGAGGTCAGAAATTGACCAAAACCCCTTAAGACTAAGAATTCCAGGGACATTGGCCGCAGGGGTAGAGACCATGCCAATGCACTTATGGTTCTTTAGTATCCTGCGTGCAGTGGATGGTGTTCACAGAATAACGCTGAAGCCAAAAAATCAAACCAATTCAGGAAGATGGCAAAGTTTGCTATTTTATTAACATTTATCTAAACAGGGAGGTTACAACGGACATCAACGGACGGTCGCTCAGTTCTCGACACATTTCTCATAAAACATTCTTATATGCAAAAAATACATCAACAGTGATGTCATACCATGTGGCAAATAAGAAAAACCTATGAGGGATTGTGATAGGTTCAAGGGAACATTTAAGTACACTTGCTGTAAGAACTGAGATTGTGATTGGCTGTCTACTGTCAGGTGGACAACTTATGCCGACCTCTAAAACATGTCATCTTCAACACTGTTACGTACATGATATATCGTTGGCTCTCAAACTATATGGCCCTTCATTATATGGCCCTCTACAATTGGTTGGCATGCTCGTTGCATGTCTGGAACATTCGGTTCAGTTAGCAGCATGTAAGCTCATACCCAGGTGCCAGGATGTGGACTTGACTTTACCTCCCCACCCAATTAGCCCAACATTTCTCATCACCCATGCCTTCTGCCATGCAGATTGTTTTTGAACTTGGCCTTGCAAAGTATCCTTGTCTGTGGGAACATATTGGAGTACAGGCTTTCACTATCGTTGTTCTAGGACTCCAAGCTCAACTCTATTTCCATCCTCAGCTCACGTGACAAGAGACCATGATTCTGGTTTGTTCTGCAGCATGTAAATGTGTTAAATGAATGCAATTTGGTACTCTTGGTGTTCTTTCTTTGCCCGTCGATAAGGGACGATTCATCCTTCTAACATGTATTGCTTTCAAGAATAGATAACCGACCTTGGCTACTTCTGTTCTGATACCAGGCCAGACAGTCCTGCCAGGCTCTTCCACGATTTCAGCTTATTCTTGATGCAACACAATTCTTGGCCTTTCCTCTCCATGGGTTCTGACTTACTAAAATTCACAAGACCGAAGTCAAGCTTCTATACAATGGCGGCTTCGCCCGCAGTCTATTCACTACGTATAGCCAGCTTCTATGATCACTTAGTCTACTTGCATTTCAGCATCTGTACAATCATTGAACGGTTGCATTTCTATAGCACTTCGCATGCATGCAATCTTCTTTTCTGCATATGAAAGTTTTACTCGATTCTTAACTTTGCCATCAGTTTCCGTAAGATCTGTACATTTTCTTCAGCCAGTATTCTCAGTTTGTCATGCTCGTCTCTTGTGATGTCACTAGTTTGTTTTCATTCTTTTTCATATCCCTTCAGGGAGTTCCTCCCTCAGATTGTCGTCTCTTCGGGGATACATTCGATAGGGTTTTTTCAGAGGATACCTTTTCTCAAACACTCACTGCGTATCTGACTTCCAACATATAGGAGGCAGGGGGCACAATTTCCTGCAGAGGCATGCAGCTGCTCCAATTTCGATATCCCGGCATGCCCGTAAGGCACTCAAGTGGGCTCATATTACTAACAATACAGTAAAACCAGCCATAAACAAATCAATAAGGGTAGATTTGAAAGCCACTTGCCAAGCGGGGCGTTCCGCCCCGAAGATCATAAATGAATTTGAATCCCTGAACCATAATTTGATCCTCTATATTTCATTTAAAACTGCTATGATAAAGAAAAGGGCAACATCACAAAATAGTTGGTATGATGAAGACTGTAGAGTAGCCAAATGGAAAATAGAGGCCTGTGTTGGTGAAGGGCCTTTGGTAAATAAAACTAACCTTAGTCTAGGCACTGTCGAGTACAAAAAGCTCATTGCATTAAAAAAAAGAGACAATGCTGAAATTGTCTGCTAATCTTTTCATTATGTAATGTAATGTAAGTTTTTATTTGTAAAGTGCTTATACACAAGTGAAGTGCTTCAAAGCGCTTCAAGCCAGAGAGGGAACAAGGGAATACAGAGTGATTCTTAGGCCTTGAAGTTTCCAAATGATCAAACAAAAAATGGCTAGCATACTCGGCCTGACAGCATTACTACTAGTGCAAGTGCATGACAAGAAGGAAGGCAAGAAAGGGAGGAGGAGTGGGAGAAGAACATACACTCCATAAACTACCGTACTAGGCCAACAACATTTCAGAGTGAGTTGACAAAGTGGGGGAGGAGAAGGAGAAAAACATACAGAAAGAAAACACTACCGTACTAGGCCTGGCAAACTAGGCCAAATGCATTCTGGTAATGCAAGTGCGCAGACCGGAAGTGAAAGGGAGGGGCAGTGGAACAAGTGTGCCCAGTCCAGCAGGGCCCTGGGCTAAGTGCATAAAGTTTACCCTTCTCATGGAACGAATTCCAGAAGTGCAGTAGTGGTGAGCTGAGTGCAGAGGGCTGGAGGCAAGTGCAAGGACTGGCAGGGGAGCATCGGACCTATGAGACTCTGGATGTGCAACAGGCGGTTGAGTCAGTCAGCAGAGTGGAGTTAGGGAACAGAGAGGAGGTTAGCAAGGGAGAGGGAGAGGGAGAGAGAAAGAGAAAGAGAAGAGCAAGGTCTTGAGGAGTTTCCGGAATTTAAGGAGATCAGGCTCAAGGTGGAGAGAGGCACAGATGTTGTTCCAGAAGGAGGCCCCTGCAGTGGATAAAGATCTAACCCCTAACTCTCTGTTTGGAAATATGGCTCACCGGCAGAGTTTGAAGAAGACAAGGGGAGGGCTCTAGAAGGAGAGCATTTAGGGGGAGAGAGCTGTAGATAATGCAGGCCACAGCCCCAGAAAGCCTTGTGGACTATGTCGAGGGTCTTGAACATTATCCTTGGAGACATGGGGTGCCAATGGAGGGGTTTCAGCACAAGAGAGATGCAGACCCTGGGCTTGAGGCCAAGGATAATTCTCTGGTTCTGTTCTGGGTGAGTTGTAGAGGTCAGAGAGTAGAAGTAGGAAGATTGAGAAAGAGACTGTTGCAGTAGACTAGACTAGAGAGAACCAGAGCTCTGCAGATGGTAAGCCTCTGGGGGAAAGTGAGAAATGGTAGAATACCTCTGAGGAGGTGCAGGTGGTAGTGGGACTTTTATAGATGTCCAAAATGTGAGAGGAGAAGGAGAGAGTGGAGTTGAAGGTGATCCACAGATTGTTTGCCTCACTAGTGGGTGGTTCACAGTGCGAAGGGACGCTGGCCAGAGTGAAAGTCAGAAAGTGGGAGCAGGGGTCCCAGTGAGGACGATCTCCGTCTTGCTGTCTTGAAGACAGGGATTCTGTCCTTTTTTGGAAATTGATCACTGACCCCCAATTATGTTGTGTCCCAATTGATTCTTGGTGGAACCATTTCTCTAAGTTATATGCACGTTTTGGGGAAGATACAGCAGGTGGGGGAGCTATGCGGATGACAGCATCACTGGACAGCAGGAATTTAGTATTCTCTATAAAAGAGGTGGGAAAGGCCCTTAGGTCACAAAAGGGTGGGAATGCAGCAGTGCCAAACCTTGTCCCAAATGTTCTATATAAGGAAGACTAATATATCTCGGCCCCCGTCTTGTGTAGAATTTTCTATTCTGTTGCCCTTTCCTGGGAACATGAAAGATTTGTGGCAAAAAGAAATAGTTGTCTCTATATATGAAAAGGTGGTAGGAACTCTCCATCCAATTACCGCCCAATTTAATTGCTGGACAGTGCCGGCAACATGTTGTTAAGGTGATCCTGAATTGCTTGCAAAAGTGGGCAGATTCTTATAGCATAATTAGTGACCTCCAAGCTGGGTTCAGGTAAGACAAAGGGATAGTTGACCATTGCTTTATGCTCTCGTTGTTGATCCAATGAAAATGACGTAGTCTTTCTGGAACTTAGAACTGCGTTTGACGCCGTATCCAGGAATTTACTTTGGCACATATTACTGTCCAGACAAGCCCAACCAGAGCTGGTTCGAATTATAATGATGCTGTACTCTGAGAACCAGATCACAGTCTGGTTTGGAATGGGAGGAGAGGTAACATCTACATTTGATGTCAATATCAGTGTGAGGCAGCGGTGCGTATTGGACCACTGCTATTTAGTACTTATGTACAGGAGAGCATAAAGATATTAATGAAAGGAGTGCCTGAACTGCCCAAAGATGGGACCTGAAAAATATCCAGCCCTTTTTTATGCCAGCAATGCTGTCATCCTCTCCACCTCTCCACAAGGTCTTAAGGCTTCAGTGAGTATCTTTCATAGAAAATGTGCTGAACTGCTTCTCAAATTGAACACTGATAAGACTAATGTGATGGTCTTCAGGCCGCGGCACTCTATATACTGTCCTTTGCAAATAACAGCTGAGGGAATAGCCTTAGAACAGGTAAAACATTTTGATTACCTGGGGATCAGATTTCAAGAGGATGGGGGTTCGTCTGCCCAGATCACAAAAGCAAATATTATCATAGGAAATTTTAGTGGGCAACCAAGTTGATTTTATCAAACATGGTAATGGTGCAATATCCCCAGCCCTAGATCTATACAGAAAACATGCACTTCCAGCATCTTTGTGTGGCATGAGAATTTGGGGCTGCGAGAAAACTGGTATCCTGGAAATCACAGACCACAAATCTTTAAAACAGCTGTTCATGCTTTCCTAGAGCGCGCCTAACTAACTTATTTATCTTGAGCTTGGCCTGGCCCCATCACGGGGGATAGTGGCCGTGAAACCAGATTTATACTGGATTAGGTTAAGGCTCACTGAATGTCTGGAAAAATATCATGAGGCAATACTGCACCTTATGTCCCTGGAGGGAGGGAAAAACCTTAGATGTGTCTCTTCAGTAAAGAATGCACTCACCGCCCTGGATGAGGGTGCTGTCTGGGAAAATTCCTACAACATAGATGGTCACGTGTAACAATAAGTTTTTGTTAGAGAAGGCAGCGAGTTTGAAACTTGTACCTGCCTATCTAAGGCTAAACTCAGAATTTAGCCTTGAAACGTATTTAAACAAAATCTTTCCATCTTATGAAAGGTCACTGTTTGTTCGTCTGAGGCTGTGGATTTTGCTGCTGGGGTGCTTCACAAGATCCTGGAACAATAAGGAAAAGGGAGAATGCCCCTTGTGTGGGACAGAGAGTGAATCTGTGTCTCATTTTGTCCTGATTTGCCGTGTGACTTTTAGTTTGAGGAGATGTAATCTCTGGACGATTATCAAATCTGCTAGGGTCATTTTGACTTCTGCTGTGGAACTGCATGTTATTTTTGTCAGTGCCTGTTATCTGCATAGAGCATGGCTATTAAGGAAAAGGGTCACAAAAAATGTTGATGTGCGGACTACATTGTGCGTATGCCATGGCTCTCACCCATCTATTGATTTAGCAATCCGCTGCTGTGCAAGGCTGCAAGTCAGGCTCTCCTCGCCAACTTTGTAATATATCCATTCTGTTTAATAATTCTTGAGTGACTATTTATATGATATATAGTACCAGCTTGTGCCCAATTTTTATTGAAGTGAAATGTGCCATGGGTTTTTAACATTTATCATATTTTCATTTCTTTTACTGCTGGATTAGGAAATACTTCTTTTCACGTTTGTCTTTTTCTTTATACTTGAAGGTTGCATACCGAATACAAGTGTTTTGATTGCTTGACAAGGATGGGGATACGTTATGATTACACTTCAATTATGTATTCTTGTTTTCTATGTCAACTTGGAATCTGTGAATCTTTAAATACTTCCAGTGCAATCACCAGACAACTGCTTAAGCTTCTGACAGATCAGTCTAAGCAAACATAAGCATCTTAAAGATGCACTTTCCTGCAATAGAAATGTGAACACTCATCACTATTACTGCAGGACTTTCCATTACACTTTATTTAACACAGATTGTGAAGAGGATCTGATACAATTACACATTATGGCAATTAGAATGACCTTTGGCTGAGTAACATGGACATGATCGTCATACCAAGAACGTTTCACTTGAATACACTATACTGAAAGGAACTCATGGTGGCAACATTAAAGACAGACACAAGTGATCAAAGTTCAAGGGTGTTTATTAAACTATAGAGGTAGGTCAGGAAAACACCTTATCTAAACCTAAATCTAAGATGGGAGCAAGCTACGACCATCAAGTAATAATAAGGCAGTACTAGTGGTGTCTTGTCAAATAAAAGGGCTTATTCAAAAAACCTATTGTCAATCCTTAAAACTTAAAACGAAAAGAGTGTGGGATAGTGTTCACGAGAAAGAAAGAAGTGTTCACAAATGATAAGTCTGGATGTTATAGCCAGTGGTCTCCCTTCCCCAGGTATTGAGCATGGGTCAAGGCGGAACTCCTGAGCCTGGCACACTCTCGAGCTTTCTCAGCACGAGACTTCAGTTCCATTCTCAGGTATCAGGATCTTCAGTGGTTAAGTCTCTTTTCTACAAAACGTCTCTTGCCTCCGAGGATCTGATGGGTTCAAAATAATAAATCAAAATGTTCCTTTCTGCGTTGACAGTGACTGATGGCTTTTCACCCCTGCATCCCCCTCTTCTGGGCTCAAATCCCTTTCAAATAGCAGCCTCCCTCTGTGGGGTTCACTACGGATTTCATTCACAAGATTTCTCCTTCTGCTTTCACAAGTCTTAATGGCTTTTTAAACAATCTATTGTGGACATTCCTCCATCAGGTTCACTCTTGCCAACACAATGTTCATTGGGGCATCATGCTTCACCCCATTTTGTCGGCATTCCTCTTGCCAAACACACATTTGTTTCCTCTTTCTCACTATGCAGAATTTGCTTCCCATAGCTTTTCAATTAGGTGCCAGTCGAAGACTTTCAACTGTACAGGGGGTTTTGCTAGACTGTATGACCACTTTGACCTTTTCCTTGAGGCTGTCCTAGGGCCTTCTGGTATCAGTAGTTTCAACAATACGGTAATTGCCCAGAGTCTATCGAGTGAGTACCCACATGGTGCGGGACCCCTCTGCAGCTCGTTTTCCCCTCAATTCGACATTTGCAACTTTAATTCAACACAGTTCAGTTTCTTATCAGCCCTCCCTTTGACTCACCAGCTGTGTTGATTTGCTTGGCTTGTCTTCTCTCTGGAGTCAAGGATGGTACCACGGTAGCAAGTATCTCTCCCAGCCCTGCTTATCAGTGTAGGAGGTCTCTGTGTACTGTTGACATCTGCTGCAACACATGATGGCTATTGTTTGCAGTCTTATGATTCCTTTCCCGGAGGCTTCGTGGGACTGGATTGAAAAGGGTAACGTCCCTTCTCTCCTTGTTGCCCCTTAGGCTCTCACTGCTTTTCTCCTCCTCTTGAACTGCTACCCTGCGATACCTGTCCCATCCTTCGGTTTGTATTGATCATAGTGTGCTCTCATGCTCCACCTTTTATCCCTGTGGGGAAGAGAAAGGGCAGTCAGGTGGGTGTGGTTCTGGTCAAATGCCTGACTTTGCCTGACCCTTGTGTTGGGATATGTCAGGTAAACATCTCTAGTGTTAGTTTGTTCTCCTTCGTGGTGTAAGAAAGTGTTTGTGTCAGAAAGGGGTTTGGGGGGGTAGAGTGTCTGAGTATCCTACGTGGTAGGATGGGGAAAAGGTGTTATAAGAAGGGGGATACATCATTTCACCCGTCACTGTCCCACCTCCACTCTCCAAAGACACCTCATCCCGGTGATCCTCCCACACTGGTCCACCCCCAGGAACTGGATCCAATAGTGATGTCCATGTCCTGGCCATCTGGATGACAGATCCACAGGGACTAGTCAGGGAGACACCTTCAGGTTTCTCACAATACTCACTTATTGTATGTGTGAGAATGTGTGTAGCGATAGAGGCTGCAAGAGTGACATTAATCACTCTTTTCTATAATTTGCTGTCCCTCCTACAACCCCTCCTCAAGTCTCCACCACTTCATTCTAAAATCACAAAACAAAAATTCATATATGACTATAGGTTACCCTAGGTATAACAAATCAAGACATTCTTCAAGCTCCCGCACCACTGATTTGGCCTTTTTGGAGTTAGATTCAGCACTGCAATCCACATTTTAAGCATGAAGTACCCATTGAATTCACCCACTCTCTCCAACACCTTAAACAATGGAACTACCCCCCCATTCAAATGCTAACCCAAACTAGGCTCTTCAACCTGCTCTGATGGCTTAAAATCCACTCTCCTTCCATTCTTGAGTCCTACAAGGAATCACTTAGTGCTCTCATTTCTGCACTGGATTTATCTAAGTCCAAATATTACACACACCATCTAGATTCTCTCTTCTCTCATTCTTGTATCATGGGTCTCCCAAGGCAGGTAACTCCAAAAATATCAAAGTAGTCCAAGAAGGAGTGTACACCAAGCAAGAATTAACGCTGTTTATTGCAGGTCCAGATGCAGTTAGAGACCACAATTTAATCAGCACAGTGGAACAGAACTGAAAGAAGCGAGCTGTCATCGTCGCCTACCTCAGCAAAACTTTGTATAGGTTTCAACATTATTAGCGTTCGCAAAGTTAGCAACACTGTTAAAATCCTCCTACAAAGCTTATTGGCGGGACTACGTCAGTCCTTTATGGCTGCCTGAATGCTACTAGTTAGTGATAGGTGCAAGCAATCTTGACCCCTTCCGCCCAACACCTCCCACATGACATCATGCATCTTCCCACACCATCACACAATGACAAATATTACATGACTTAGTTGTGCTGACCACCAGAACGATATTCAACTGCCAGTGACCAGTTCTCATGAGACACACAATCCAACCTGTGTTTGGCAATGAAAAATCATTCAAACGGCATCCAACCAATGATGTGCCCTGCTGACTGTAAACACTGGGGGTGGGGGGTGTCTGTACTCCTGCTCTCTATATGGTAGAGGAGAGGCACAAAGGAACCCAGCCAAGATTCTCTATTGTTGGTAGCAATGGACAAGCAATCAGGGCCTAGCTTCTGAGGAGGTGATGCAGGCTGGTTCTTAAGTACAGTGTAGTCCCCAAGCACCCACAAAGGAAGGTCCAAACATTGTATTAGTTAAAACACAGTCTTTATATAATTAAGGTTCAAGGTTATATACACAATCACAATAACTCACTTTGTGCTCAGTTAATCTACAATGGCATATATATATATACAGTTCTAAGTAGTACCACAATTATTATCAGAATTCATTAAAGTGCATCAACTGTACTCTGGTTAAATGTCACACAAATCAATTAATAAAGGTAACCAACAATAGACATAGGGACATAGGAGCAAAGCAGTTGGTTTAGAACAATTGACAGAATGCTGGCCCCTTTACCTAGACACAATTCTGTGTGGAGATCCCCCCCCCGCCTGGGCAACCTGTAAAATAAAGATATATCACAAGCCCAGTCCATATATTGTTCTATAAGTCTTATTTCCTTCTATAATGTTTCTACCACACCAATGTACCTGGAATAGTAGAGTTCGACGATGAGTCATTGACGGATCCTTCTTGACCGGCTCCCTTTAAAGCAAGAGCCATGGATCATCGAGATCCCTTGAAGAAAGGGAACTCAGCGTTGAGGTAGCAGCTTCGTTCCCAGCGGTACTCGTCGATGACGGAGCAAAGACGTCCCGCAAGGAAGAGGCATGCGGGGCACCTCGATGTCGATAGTTCAGGACCGCAGAGATTGTGAAGAACTGTGGCCCAGCAAGGGCATTGAGTTGTCTGGCATCTCTACGGTCTTTGGGTGGCAGGAAACCCACTTGGCACGTCGACGGCCTGGCCTTCTCTGGTGGGATAAGGCAGGCGGCAGTGCGGATGAGCGCATCCGTGAATCAAAAGTCTTAGGCAAACGAGCGTATAGCTCAGGTCATCGATGGGATGGTGTCAAGAGGTCCTCTCTTCTGGGCAGCACGGCTTCGGCATGCCTCCAGCGGTTATGCGAACCTGTGAACCCTGGTCGACGGCGGTGGACAGAATGTCCGCTGCTTATCTTCGTTCTCCTTGGCGGTCCCCGTCTCCGATCGGCAGCCTGTCGAGGGTTTGACTTCCAGGGAGCTTCAGCAAAGGTAAGCAGTGCTCGATGGTCCCTCAGAGTACGGGAAGAGGGCACCTAACCAGGGCCTCTCTTGGATCAGTCTCGGCAGATTTCGGATTTCGGCGAAGGGAGACAGCAGTCAACCTTCTTCTTCAGGCTCGGCTTCGAGATTAAGCGTCAGTTTTGACTTCCGCTTCTGAATGATTTCTAGTAGCGAGAGGCCCCCAGATATACTAGTTGATCTCCCATTCATTCTGCTGGGTCACACTCAGGCAACCAATCACTCAGAAGGGCATTCAGCAGTCAGTCAGCCAATCAGGTATACAGTGCAATCAGGCCATACTCCTCCCTCTCAGACACTCACAACAAGGAATGTGTATTGGGACAAGTACCCAGCCATTCAACACTACACACTGCATTCATGCCAGTTTCGGGCAGGGCTGTCTCAGTCATTGTGTCAAACACCAGGAACTAGACATTCACAATGAGAAGTGCATATTAGTCATACACTCCATTCACCCAGGTCCACCCACAGGGTGTACCCACAACATACAGTCACCGGGAAGGCTCCAGCCAGTCTGGCCTGGACTTCACAACAACACCATATATGGAACTTCCACCCAACAGCCAGTCAGGGGGAAGGGACAGAGTCAGGGCTTCCCAAGACTTTGGGAAAACAATGTAACAGGCAATAGAAAGCATGTGGCCACAGGGGCCATCTTGTTTCCTATCAGGAATCAACTGATTCCAATGGCAGGGCCTGGGTATCCCAAAATGGAGGATACTCAGAGCACCTGTCAAATTCAGCATGGAGCTGCCACCAGCCCATACCTTGCTCTGTGGGTCACACACAGGTGCCCGAAACATACACCAGGGGCACAGGGTTGTACCCCCACCCATGGGTGCCATAAGGGTATCCCATGGGTCTGTACACCAAACCAAAAACAGGAAGAGCTGCACTGCCAGGAGTCCCACATGGACTCCTGGCCAGAAAATAATACAGAACACAAATGAAAAAGGACTACAGGACAAGGACAGGGAGACCCTGTCCCTCCAATGCATTTCCAGCAGCACACTGACATCGACAAGGGCAGCTGTTATATGGGTCACGTTATACTATACTACCCCTAATACCGTTGCCCCTGTCCCAGGGTCTCTATTCCCCCAGCTGCCCCCTGGGTACCCGCACCACTACTTTAATCCTGCAAACTCCTCAAGCTGCACCTGTGCACACATCACATACGTTGCATAGTGTGGCTATCAATGATGTCCCCCTTGGCAGTGCTGTATTTGTACCTTTAATGCATTCTCACAAGCTATCCATATCCCTCATGTCCACGCTTGTCTCACCTTGACTTAATTCTTATGCACCCTATTCTAAGATGTCACATATATTTTTCAAAGGTACCATACACCCTGTCTGTCTACTCTCGCCTCTCATCCCTCTGTTTTTATCTCTCATTCTCTCTCCCCCTCCTCCCACTTAATTATTTATTGGACTTCCTACTCACCATCCAATCAGAGCCGGCCCCTCTCCTTCAGTCTGCCAAGCTCTTCCGTGCTCCTGCTGGTCCCTTGGCTCCACAAATAGAGAAGGACCATGACGTCCCTTCATGCTGCTTCCTCTGTTCTCTAGTCCAATGTTGCTTCACTCAGGTGGTGTTTATCAAGGAGCCAACCTTAATTCCCTTTTTTGGTAAACCCACTGGTAACCCCCAACAACCGTGCTAACTATCGAACCATCTAGTTTCTTCCTCACTATTCCAAAGTTCTTGAACATTTTGTAAACAACAAAATGACTCATCGCCTTGAGTGCAACAGACCCAGTGACCCCTGCCAGTTAAGTGTCCGTAGCAGACAATCCAAGGAGTCATTAACGATGAACATCTCAAACGCCCTAACTGTAGCTCACCACTGCCATATGGCATGTATTCTCATTCACCACGATCTCTCTGTTGCCTCTGTTACACTTGTTCATCCGTCCCTCTTTCAGATAATTTCACTTCTTTTGTTTTAAATGTGCAGCCCACATAGGGGGCATATTATCTGGCTTATCAATAACTACAAATATCTTGAATCACTGGCACCTCCTCTGCCATCCTACTCACAGTAGTGGTTCTTTATGACTATGCCTGTGTAATACCCACGTCTTTACACACTACCTCCTCTCTCTGCATACCATCACTTGCATTGGCTTTTCATATATTCTGTTGATGATGATAGTAAAATCTTCTGCTCTTTACCCCCACTAAGCATACACTGTCCTCACACCACTATCTACATATATATTCGTGAAAGTGTGTTTGTATGTTTGGGGTTGGCTGCAGCCTCATAACAGTTAGTGGGCAGTGATTTTGGCTCAAGGTCAGCATACCAGTCTGGGGTGTTCTGTTGATAGTGAAATTTGACCAACCCTACCTATTTGCCCAACACAGGTGTGGGGCGGTGTCTGGCCCTTTGCTATCAGTATATGCGATTCCGGGAGATTGCCGATTATGCGATTTTTCAAAAATAGGAAGTTATGACACAATATAACATACACAAGGCTATAGCAGACCCTCACGTGCATGTCCGCTACCACGTGCATGTCCGCTACAGACCCGGGCAGCGCTAGGGGATATGGCTAGTATATATATATATATATTCAAAAGAATGTTAGGAAAAAAAATGCAGGATAAACAATACATGTTGCCTACAATTTTAACCAAAGTTTTGCCCAAGCACTCACAACCATTATCTGAGTTTAAAAGTGTCTTTAATTATCAAAAGTAGTGCACATAATACATTAAAAAAGCATACATAGCAATGTCTGGTCAGACTAGGCATGAAGCAGCACTCATCCCAACGGGTGGAAAAACGCCACGCGTTCCGCTCGACTCGCGAGCTTCCTCAGGCTTATAGTTGATTCCAACTACTGAACTCTCATTATTAAATAGCCTTGCAGGCCGTGTGTCAGGCTCCTATATATATATATATATTGACGATGACATTGCGTTGCTTGAGGCTCAAATCCTATAACACCCAAGTGATTTTAGTTCTAACACTTTAATTTCACACCTATGTTGCTCTCTCGTATAACCTTTTCTCTAAAACTCTTTTCCCACTCCCCTAGTCTCCAAATCTATGGTCTTTCTTTTCCAGGGACCTGAGGATGCATTACCTCCATTGATATAGCTGCCAGACTTAAATTCAAGGACGTCCTTAAAACCTATAAACATTTCACCTTTCAATCTACAAAAACACTCATCTCGACAATTGTCTTCTGCACATTACCACTGCAGCCTCCTCCTGCGACTTCTCTTCTACTCCTTTGCTCTTCTCAATTAGGTATTGAACTTTGCTTCGTGTGTCCTTTACATGCTCCCACAATCCTTGACTGCTTTTGAGGATTGCATTTTTGTAGGAAATCCATCCATGTACAAATTCTACCCATTCAAGTGCCTTCCTCTTGAGATTAAATACATGCAATAACTGGTCCCACTATCTAATTTATTCTATTAAAAGTTATTCACAATCCTTTAGCTGCTATGCTCTCAAGCTCTCCTGAACCTAACCATCCCACATCCATCATGTGCTTTCCCAGGCTTGCGCTCCTTCAGCCTCCTGGCTCCGATCATTCAAGCTACTCACCACTGAAATTAAGGACATTCTGAAGGGACTGCCTTTAAGAAAAACCTTCTCTCACAATGGGGAGCACAGTGCCTTATAGTTGTAACTTTCTCCCTAATGATCTCCAAACACGGGCAGCATAAAAATATTATTATTATTATTATTATTATTATTATTATTATAAGGCCTCGTCATCTACGTCCGGAAATACTGTAGTTTCTGAAGATGTATTTACTGTCTCTTGCACTGTCCCAATTTACTGTTGGCAGCTCCTTCCCCACCACCATCCTGTTAAATGTATCACCTTGTGTGGCAGGACTGCATACAACATCAGCAAGAGGACAGCTGCCACAGCCAATATAACTTTCATCATTACTTCTACGTGAAGCGCTTTATGCTTGTATTCAAGAATTACAAGCTCCTACATTTTTGTCTGGTTGTGTCTCTTCTCTGTGGCCACTGCCATCTCCCTAATGGATTCACTCTACAGTGTTCCCACCTACAGATTGGTCACATACTTGGCCTGATTTACAGAATTCTTTTCACACTGAAAAGCGACTTTGCACACTTTTCAGTGTGCAAAACTCCGTTAGTCATTTCATGGAACAGACTTTGCGTGCATTTCCAGGACCTTGCCAGCACTTTGCGCAGGTCCATCATGTGTATGTGTGCAGTCCGACGCTCCGTGAGACTCCACTCAAAGTGTGGGACAGGCCCACGCAAGGAAATAAATAAGGGGAGGAACATGCATGTTCCCCATTCCCTATGCAGAAAAAGGAAGAACAAGGATTTACTGGGGCGTGCCGAGAGACGGGTTACATAAAGGAATCAAATGCTCGGCTATGTACAAATAAAAATCAATTAATGGATCTGACCGGGCAACATCATATTGGTTGAAGAAGTAAGCAAAGCTTGTGATCATATGGCTACATGAAAGGACCCACAAAGTACCAATGGCATTGGAACCAATACGCAAAGGTGAGGAAGGATCCGGAATTTATGGGTGCATTCACGCAGCTGGTGTGCCAATTGAAGTTAGGCATGTTCGTATGTAGGTTAAAGGGGTACAGCCTTAAGTTAGTTACGGGGTTCAAACACATATTTACCGGGGTCCTGCTTCAAATTCAGTAAATGGTTCGCTTATTATCGTGTGCAGTTAGGAGCTACGGGGGCCCTACGCAGTGTCACCGGGATGCTGCCTTGGTTGCAGGGGGATGGGCCCCAGTATTACCGGGGTGAATGGGGTTGCGGATTAAGACTGAACAAAGGTCGGTATATGTCGCTGGTTTTGCTTTGAATGGGGGGGGGTGTCTGGGGCATTCCGGGCGCTAATTGCACCTAGTGTTACTTTGCGGTTAAAATTCCATAAATACGCAGAACGCGCAGAACATGCTTTTGCATGCAGGTACTCGCAAAGCGGTTTTACCTGCAGAGTGCTTTGCGGGAACTCAACACTTTTTATATGTATCGGGCCCACAGAGTCCTAATGCTTCATGATGCCTCCCCCCTTCCGTAGCTGCTGTTCTTGCTCATATCATTCCAAGCCCAGAAACGGTGTTTCACCCTTTGGAAACTCTGCGACCCATTCCCACTCTAATTATTCATGTTCTTTGTTGCCAGTGATGCCGCTTTTTCACATATACACTAAGGTGTCACTCTCCAGTCTCCCTGTCTGCTCCACCCTCACTCCTATATAACACTAATGCAGCACTACAGATCCTGTCAAAGATACTCAGGTATATGTTATGTCATTTTCATTATTTGGGTATTGGCAAGGATGTAAGACCCTCTCATGCAAAGGAACAGGACACAGCAAACTGGTAACTAGATCTATGCTGTTAAAAGGTCAAACCACCCATAACTAAATATGGATGAAGTCTTGGACATGAGGAAAGGTTTAAGCCGGGGAAATGGAAGGTGACTGATGAAAAGTTGCTGGTGGGACAATGGACAGAATGGGTTTATGAGGGGAGTTTGGAGGGGAAAAAAAACATCTCAGGCATAGATGTGGTGGATTTTTGGCATTTTGGGACATCTAAAAATCCCTAACACATCACTGGCCAGATTTTACACCGTTTGTCTGAGGCTCTACGGATGCTAGTGTTCATGTGTTCATGCATGCTACAAGAGCATGCCCAGGTTAAGAGCAGCCTCGTAAAACTATAGAGTGGCTTAGTAGCAGCAAGTTACATTTTTAAAATGCTATCCAAAGCCTTCCTAATGCATAATTTCTCCATACCTATCCACCAAAGCGCCTTTCACCATGTGTGTCATCTTTGATATTGTGGGTGTTGGTCTTAGCAGTGCACGGTAGTGGTGCGAGTTATGGTTGCTTGGCTGACATAAAAGAAAGGGGCTAAAGATGTGATGGCGTCAGTGATGGGATCAATGACATGTGTTTTGGCATCTTTTATGTTTGGGGTGGTAGTGGTAGCTGCGGAGAGTGCTGATGGGAAAAATGGGTGATTAGCCTACCATAACTCCCGAATTTCAGGGGTTTTTAGATTTTACTTGTAATCATAACTTCCTTTTGTACAATGTTTTTGTACAGAATGGCATAGGTTTTTAATAGGGCAACTTGACCATAACGTCCCTTTAGCAAAGTTTTTTTTGTAGTGAATATATATATATGTGGTGTAAAGGGGGTCGGGAAAAAAAAGTCAGAATTTCAGGAGTCGGAATTCTGAGGGAGACATGTTCGCCCATTACCCCTTTTTACCTGATTACAAAAGGGAAAAGAAAACACTTTTTTGGCCACATTTTAATACCTGGACAATAGCTTCCACATAGAGGGTGTGAGCCTACTACATTATAACTGTATTGTACAAAAGTACAAACTATGCACCAGTCAGTCATTCTTAAATGAAATAGACCCCATGCTGGTGTAAAAAAGGAACTGGTGGCATCCGAGTTATTCAATGTGTATTATTAAAGCAATATGCCCCGATCGGCAGGGGCATTACCGACTCAGGTAATGTCCCGGGGCTCATAGTTATAGGCCCGAGGCATATAGCTATTAGTACCCTGGCCTGCAAAAACTGTGTGAACCGGCCACTAAAAAAAAAAAAAAAGACAAAGAAAATGGCCGTCGGGAAACAAAGTCTGTTTTCCCTTTCCATGGCGGCCATCGGGAGCGGACGGGCTGGAAACAGAAGCGTTTCCAGAGCGTACGCTCCCGAAAAAAAAGAAGGTAAGTGCGATTGGGAGGGTGGAAGAGAGGGAAAGGAAAAAAAAAGAAAACAAAAAACGTACCCGGGTCCCCGACGGGGGACGATAGAAGCCTCCAGCTGTGTGGAGGCTCGGAGCGGGGATGGCCCTGCTCCGAGTCTCCACACGGCAGGAGGCTGCCATCGTCCCCCACCGCGGACCAAGGGATAGAAGGTAAGTGGGGTGGGTAACACAGGGAGGTGGGAGGAGGAAGGAAAGGGGAGGGAAGAAAAAAAAAGCCTTACCTCAGTCCCCGGCAGGGGGCAAATGTAGCCTCTCAGCCGTGGGGAGGCTCGGAGCGGGGATGGCCCCGCTTCGAGCATCCTCATTGGCTGAGGGGCTGCCACGACCCCCACGGGGGACAAAGGCCGTGGAATCCCTACAAAGGGATTCCCAGCCTGGTAATGACTCAGTGAGGGCCAATCAGAATGGCTCTTTCATTCTGATTGCGCCCTCGCCGGGTACTAATATGGATGACAAACCATTACAGAGCGTTTGAGTCCTGATCATACCTCAAGGGCAAAGTTGAGATGCTCATCCGCCTCCAACTCTCTCACGGTCAGTCGCTTCTCCAAGCAACGAGTTGGTGGTAGATCTCTTTCTACGGCTGGGGCATCCCTAAGGACAGCCTCCCTGCCTCACTGAAACTTGAGGAGAACCATCTCCAGTTCTGGAAGCACTTCAAGACCTTCCTCTTTGCTTCTACTTTCTATTCTCCTCTCCCCTGCTGAACTCCTGGCAGGAACTGAAATTACACTGGTCACCTGGCTACCCTCTGTTCTTGGGCCCAGGTCCCCTCTATGCTAGTTGCACTCATTTACTGCCCCCTGGCAACCTTTGCACTTGGGGACTGTTCTCTGTATCCTTACAGCCCCCTACCAGCACCTGACACCTGATGTCTGCATTTACCCCTGCACCTGCCACCACTTGGCTGCACCTCTTATTTATTGTATTTATTGTTTTTATAGCCTATGTAATGCACTGCCCCCTCCCCTTTCCATCACACTTTTCGCTTTCCCCCCTCCCCTGCACTTGCACGATCTCAATGTCACCTGGCCTAGTAGGATTGTTGTCTTTGTCTTCCCTCTGTTCCCCCTCCCTTGCCTCGTCGCGCCTTGCAACACTAGCGCACAGCCGTGTCGTACATGCCATATCATATCTTATTATATCATATCATATCATAAATACTCATCTGATACAACAGGAGGAGCATTACAAGAACTAGGATGTTAAATTAATATACTTGACAACATTTGAGTTCATTTGAGTTCAAATCAGATATCCTGTAGAAAATAACACAACACAACCATACAGGAACCATCTTCAAGCCTTTCATTTGACACCTGTAGGTAGCACAATACCAACTTCCTCTCCCCAGGCAAGATGTTTTAGTACATGTAAAGTGCACATTCAAGGACATTTAGAACACAGCTTACTGCATGCTTTTTGGGGAGAGCAATAAGCCCCTATTCCCTGATTAACTTAAAAGAGTACAATGTGGAGAATGACAACTAATGGTCTACTGCTACATATACTCAACATCCTCAAAGGACAATGTGGAAGTAGAGGAAACCGGTGGGGATATTGGGTGTATGAATATTACCTTTTTTACTTTGTTGTATGTATACATTATTGGATTGATTACTTTGGTAGACACATTAAGTAGATCTTGAATTAAATCTGTCTCTACGCTTTTATTCTCTATACTGTGTTTGTACATTTGCATTCTAACCACATGCACACACATGGCATTAATTCAAATCTGGCTCTTGGGGTAATCTTTTTTCACCAGACCTTCACTGTGACAAATAACATCCAATGAAGTGCCTTTCATGATGCACACATTTATTGGTGGTGTCACATAAGAAAAACAGATCCCAAAAGACCGTTATTAGGGCTTCCTTCAATGACACACCACATGCGTTCCTGAAGGCCAAAACTGGTTCACAAAAGTATCTAAGAGCAGAACAGGATGGTCATGCATCAAAGTGTGGGTGAAGGTCTTTAAGTATGGTTAAAGACATTTCACAAACAACTGTTTGCTTGGTTCTTGTAATTGGTCCTTTCCAGTGGATCAGCACAACAAACCCGAATTGTGGGTGTGTGCACTAAGTAAGAAGTTCCAGAAGAATTGAATTTCTCTCATCGTCGATTCTACACATATACCTAGGTTATAAACAACATTTCTGACATCTAGCACTTGGGACACGTGCTTGTGTTCCTAAGGGAAGACAAGGAGGCCTTCTACCCTAGGGGCTTCCATCAGTACTGGATCTTGATGGTAAGTTTGGTATTTGGGTTCCATTTGGCTGGCCGCACACAGAGTCTCAGGACCACAGGATGACAGGATTCTACCCTAAGAGCCTCACTGTGTCTTGTCTAGGCTCACACACCCTTCCTCTTCCAGGGTCTTGGCTCTTCAGCTTTCCACTCTAGCCATCTATCCACCTAAATATCTCAGCATGGTCTCATTTCTAGAGGACTTCCTCTGTCTCGTTCTTTCCTCTTCCCTCTAACTTCAGGTTTTGTCTTTCCTGCATTGACAATTTAACACAGACTCATTATTCCACCCTTAACAGGCCCTCCCTTACTCTCTCTATTTACTCCATCTGCTACTTTACTCCCTCACTACCCTTCCATTCTGCTTCCTTCCACGTCCATATCCTGAGGACTCTCTTATTCTCTTCTCTGTTCTGCATTTTCCTCTACTTGATCATCCTCTGTTTGTCACCACCTCTTCCTTAGATGCCCCCTTTAACTCTTTCACCTCTGAACTAAGGGCTGCCCCCACCTCCTTGGTTCCTCTTGCCACCACCACCATATCTGTCTTCTTTCTGCTTGACTCACTCTTTTCAATGTTGACTCTTTATGCAACATTAACAGCAGTGTGCCCTCCACTTGTTAGAAATTCAACTTACCTGTGAGTTCACCAAGTCCTCGTAACACAGACACTGTGCATTCCCAGAGTCCCTGTAAATGTATTCAAAATGGAATCTTTAGGGACATGGTCAGGTTCAGAGAGGCATACAGTGAATTGGAAGTAATACCCTAACACTCATCTGAGCATCTACTGTTAATGGCTCCATGGCATAATCGATCACAACAAATGACCCAATTGGGTTAAACTCCAAGATCACGTTCCTCCATGTTCAAGCTCTAAATTGGCAAAGCTCTTCCTTGGCTAAAGTCCTTTGTGTCACGTTCGCTCATGCTATAGAGAGATGCTCAACAACCATACAGTAAATGCCTAAGAGTTATGGCAAACAGAAGATTCCTGTGAATCTCAGAGAGAACCTACGCCCTCTTTAGACTAATGATATTCCTGGAACCTATGGCTTAGGTTCATTTCATGCTTGGAGTCTCTGCATTCACCTACAACCCCCTTTTGGCTTATCTAATACATTCATGTCAAAGGAATACTGCAGTCTCGCTATCCTGTTCTTCTCATAGCTTGGCCCTCAGAGACCTGCCTGAGTATATATCTACTGTGTAACTTGGGGAAGATAGGGAATTCCTTAACCTTTGTTTGTATCAATCTTTGTCTCTCCTCTCCTCAATTCTAAGCCTGGAGAGAGAATTTCCTAGGATGGTGCAGAGCAGTATTCTAGTCTTGATCAAAATTTCCCAGCTGAGGACCGGGGAGTGGATCTACATGATAGTATCCCACCCTAGAGAGTTGGCGGGGGAGTTGGCTCTTATCTGGTTCCTAGATTTGGCATCCTGCAGTGATACCCAAAGAAGCCCTGACTCTGGTTTCTACAAGCCAGGTATTTGAACCACTAATCAACTTCTAAGATCCTTCGGCACCTCAACATCTGGGGTATTATTCTCACAAACCTCTAGGTTTACCTCTATCCAGTGCATAGTATCTCCCATACGTAACATTTATTTTTTTCCACCCAATCGCTGTGTTGCATCTCTCCTCAAGGTAGAGGTATTTCTCTAACCAATCCAGGGGTATCTGTCTCCCCAATCCCTGTGGTAACTTTCTCACCAATCCCTGTAGTTTCTCTCTTCTGAGTCCCTCAACTTTAACCCTAATCCATGTATCCCACCGTGTTTGGTCCCTGTGGCTCAATCTCCTTTACCTACTATATGGCCTCCTGTTCCCTGCTCCGACTCCAGATCCAACTCCTCCTGCTAGCATCTGCTCTATTCAAATGACTTCTTCCTCCTGACTTCCACAACATTCTGCAACAGACCCTATCTATCTATAGCAACTTGACCCCAGGTTACAATCTATCTCTGGCCTAAGGGAGCATATCTGTCTTTGGGATTGTTCATTGGCTTCCCCCTGGAGATGGCGTGCCGATTTGAGCAGGCACTTGGGAATGATTACTCCCTCCCTTCCCATGAACAGTCTTCTCTCTTCTTGCCACACCCTGAAACCACCCTCTTGGAGAATTAATTTTGCCTAACCGGTCCTAAGTGTATTGGTGTTGCGATCCTGTGAGAGAAAGGGTTGAGTGACTGAGATCTCCATCCAATCTTTGGTCCCACTCTATCCCCCTGTGGTTTCTGATCTGACCTCTGAATCAAACTGATTGAACATGTAGTGATAACTCAGTGTGACTGCCACCCACAGTTGTTTATCTTAAAGGGACAGGAGCTTCTAAGGAGGCCATATGATGTGCCCCTCTCTTCAATGAGTGGAATGATGGGGGTAGCCAGGGAATTTGGAATGATGGGGGTAGCCAGGGAATTCAACTTTTGAGGCCTCTAACCCCTTTTATACTAGGTGGTTGGAGCACCCATCCTCCTTGATGACCCACTTCATCACCTGTCCCAAAGTGAAACCAAAAACATACAACAATCCTTTAGGTTCACTACACAGAATACCCTGCCTTTGTATTTGCACATACTAAATACTTATTATATACTATGTTAATGTTCAATGAAGTTTACAATTAAAATGCTTACCATGGAAACACAATCTTGATATTTAAATAATACAGAATGAAATAAAAATATAAAAACAATTCATGAATACATACTGTATACTGAACATAGTACCACAACTACAAGACCTACATTGTTATTGCCAATATGTGCTTCTCACATTATAGATCTGAATGGGAGTGATTATCACTTTGGATAATGAACCTTCATCAACGTATGGCCATCAAATCTACTGCATGGGATAACTTGGTGGTGGGTCATTATCATTGTGTTAAGAACTTCTCTTTGAGTATGTATGCATTTGTAATACAATACCAAAGGAGGAGTAGAAGCTAAAGCTTATGCTAGGCTAAGGCACAGTAACTTTGTAACACAGTGCAAAATGAGTTTGTGATGCAGCATATCAGCTAATTTAGTTGCACATTCTGATACATGCTGACCATCATAAAAGCTGCTTTCAATTTTGGCTAGGATTTTCCTCTAATGTGGAGTTATCCGTAATTGTGTATTGCTATGAAGATTTTCTCATAAATCAGAATTGATCAGACTTGATCATTGAGAAATGATAGATCGGCTGCAGGGTACAGATGCTGCCCAAGGATGTGGTTTTAAAAAACGAGGGTCATATTCTTACAATTGAGTAAATAGTAAGATACTTCTCCACCTAAAGATTGTAATCAACAGAAACATTCCGAAACAAAATTCCAGGAAGTGGAGTTGTCCCGTCTGAATCAAATGTACATTTGATAGTCTCTGTCTTTGTCTTTGTCTTTGGGTTAAGGGTATGACAGGTTTCTGGTGTCTCTTCAGTGTAGGGCTGGATCCTAATTTTTCTGGGCTTGGAAACGTATGAATGTCTCCCCATGGATTTGAGACACTGGGTGAATCTGTGCAACACTGTTTCCCTCTCCCAGGGTCTCATTGTTGGCCTCAGGATTCGCTCTTGCCATGGGTCACTCCCCTGACACCCCTTTCTGAACATCCGTGTCATAGGGCCTCATTACGAATTTGGAGGTAGCCATGGAGATATTAGGTCCATGGCTGCCTCCAAACCGGGCTCCATGACTGGGTTCCTGCAATGGGGACTTACCGGGTCATTCCGACATAGGAGGACCCGGTAAATCCTGCTTGCAGGAACCATTCCCCATTCCCATTGAGCCCACATAGGGCTCAATGGGAATGGGGAGGGAGTTAACAGCGGGCACATTACAAGTGTCCTGTTGTCGCCTCCCTCTTACCAGACGTCTGATCCGGGTCCTGCAAAGGGAACCTCGTAATCAGCCCTGACAGAATGAAGGGGGCTGGTTCCGTACCGGCCCACTTAATTTCGTCAGCACAAGGGTCATAATGAGGCCCATAGTCTCCCAGGCCTATAATGAATTGGCTCTGCCTCATACCTCATACCAGAACCTATTTAGTCTCTCTCTCTTTCAATTGAATAGGGTACCTGTTCCCCTCCCTTCTATTGAGTTATATCACCTGTATCCCCCCGCTAGCTTTTATCTCTCCTTCTCCACAGATGGTAATGAATTTACTTTCCTTCCAAACTTACCTCATTTACTCCCTGTGATTCTCCTCCTATGTTCTCAATCTCACTCTCTCTGTCTCTAGGTAGTACCCAATTTCCCTCCACCCTCTGTAAGACTCACATTGAAACCTCAAACGTTCTTCCCTCGCTTTACTCTCAGTACTCCTCTCTCGTGCCTCTCTTGGCCAAACTCCTTTCTTCTATTCCTACTTGAACTCCTAACGCTGCCAGACTGAAATAGCTGATTTTTTATAGTATGGTTACTCCTTCCTTTGGGTGGTGGCTAGCGAGATAGATGACTGATATTATAAGGGTTGCTGCTGC
The DNA here is from genome assembly GCF_040938575.1 of Ambystoma mexicanum. Classification (NCBI taxonomy): domain Eukaryota; kingdom Metazoa; phylum Chordata; class Amphibia; order Caudata; family Ambystomatidae; genus Ambystoma; species Ambystoma mexicanum. The sequence continues at coordinate 439,648,971 of NC_090932.1, read as the reverse complement.
AACGTGATTTGTCCATTCATTGGTGGTCATATGGGTTGGTAGGGGGCTGGTCTGAGGTTACATGAATGCCTGCCACTATCTTGGATTTCTTAAAGGCGATGTATAGGTTTGAAGCCTCCTTCGTTGCCCATTAAATCCAAGCTTTCATTGCTTGAGTGTGAATCTGGAATCAGAAAATCCATAGGCATGCATGGGAAGCCCTGCCTTACATTTATATAACTGCTCAGGTTTTGCATTTATATAACCCCCCCCCCAACCCCGAGACTCGGGCAGGGCTGTGAAAATAGTTTTTTTCCTACCTCGTGCTTTTGGAGCAATCCATTCCCCATTATTCAAACACAACATTGTGCCTCAAGGAATTCAGCAGATTGTGTGTGCATGCATTAGGATGAAAAATGCATCTTTCACTGTGAAAAGTGAAAATGTATTTCCCCGCTCGACTGTGCAATGTTGAAATGCAGTTTCATGAAAGATAATGGCTTAATTTCCAATGTCCAGTGTTTGGCTTTGGCTAAGTGTCAACCTTAGGAGAAGGAGGATTGTTGGGCAGTGTAGTCATGCCCATCTTCCGGTGGTCATCACTTTGGTTGAGGGTGTGGGTCGGGTGTCTGTTCTCCTGTAACTGCTCCTTGACTTAGTGTGTCTTTGGACCCCATCAACCTCCTCTGGGACCAGCATCCACAAGCTCAGTATGACACCGGGCCATTTTCCTCATCATACTGTTACTCCCCAAGATTAGGTAGGGGGCAAACATCAGGTTTACCTATTGGCAAGTGAACCACTGAGAAAGTGTAAGATTGCAAGGCTTTGTACCATCACATTCTCCAGGTGTTTGTGTCTTTGGCCCTAGAGAGAGAAGAGAGAGGATAATTAATTCGGACCAGGGTAACTTTTCAGCCTGTATGGTAGTATTTATGGCAATCTCCAGCCCACCAGATAAGCTTTTATTTAAATTTGAAATAGCATCATTGTTTTTTTCTGGGGTGTCATTTCCTACTAATTAATAGAATTTGCTTCTCTGCCAATTCTAGTTTTACAACTTAAGTGGTGTCTGCCTGCACTATGAACGTTTTCTTTTTAGGTTGGCATTCTGAAAAGAGGTAGTTGGCATAGTGAGCACTTTAATTGTGTTTAGGCCTTCTCTGTGCTATTGGTGCACCAGATCTTGGTCTGTTTGGATCGTTTTAGCTGTTGATAAGAGATTCAGAGATGGTGGAGAAATTTGGAAAAAACAGCACTAATATCTGATGAGGCCCAGAAATGCTTGCAGGACTCTCTTAATTTTTTTAAACCTCAGCTTCATTTATTTAAACCTCAGTAGCAAAATGAAGGTAATGTCAGGTGACATTTAGCTGGGTGCTCAGTAAACGCTGCATTCCTGACGGTTTTGGTGACTGCATATTTGTGATTTTGGTGCTCTTCCCAACTGCTGCTGTGGATGATGATACCCTCCAGGCGAGGCTGCAGAATCAGAGCCATTTCTCTTTAGAAGGTGGCTGTAGCTCTATGCAATCAAAATGTAAATTCAACAGATTTTTCGGTGTCAGGAAGCCAGTCTTCCCCTGATCTTCAAATATCTATCCTTTTTAGGCCAATCATGAATACATTTAGTTGGATGGCTTTACCCTATTGATTAGTCTGTCGATATTTGGCACTGGGTACGTGTCGAAGCGGGAGATTTTGTCCACTTTATGGAAGTCATCGTAACAGGTTTCAGCATTAGGCTGATTGGTGAGGCCCAGTGATTCTGTTTGGAATGATGACACCCAGAGGAAATATCTTTTTCACTACCATCTCCGAATCTTACTACCTGGCTTCCGTTGGTCAATAAGATCAAAGGTTAACAGCCTCACATGGGTGCATCTAAATTAGATGTCCAAATCCAAGTGCTCACAATGGTGTTTGACAAACATGTCAGTGAAATGTATTTATGTATTTATTTATTTATTTGAAGGAGGAGCAATGCTCTTTTGTTTACAAAAGAACATACAATAGATAACAAATAGGATTTTATGGGAGTCATTGAACTTCTTACAATGGGGTACGTTTGAGAGACATTCCTACCAGGCTGTGGAGAGGAGTTAATAGAACAAACACTCTAGATAGATTAAGGACAGTCAACATTTGAAATAATGAAGGAAGTCTTAAAGCTCTCTGGTCAATTGGTCTGTCAGATTGTCAAGGATGAGGCCCATCTGGCTTGGCTGTGGCTAGTTATGTTCATCTACCATAAAGTGTTCCATGAGTATTATGTCCTCAAACATCCGTCTGGCGTTCAATCAATTAAAGTGATAGACATGGGTGGTCTTCTGTTGATTAGTCTGCTGAATGCAATACTTTTGATTGTTAAGCATTTGGATCACTTCACATAGACCATGCCGATTGGATGTCATTTTGCCAGTGAAAGTTGAGACCAAAGTCTTGCATTTGATCCCCCACAGTGAATCTTCATCTTTATGTTGACCGGCCATACAACCACTTTTGCATTTCTTGGCAGATTTCATTATGTTGTTTGGCCTGGGTCTGGATAAGTCATAATCTTTCATTCCATTCCAGCTATCCTTCAAGTAGTCCAACCCTTCTCTTGGCTTCGTTCATTGCACAAGTTGAAAGGGGAAAAGTCCAGTTCAGACTTTTTGTGTTGACCTGATGGCAAACTTAGTCCAGTATAGCAACTCATCCCAGTTTTGTGTGTGTACTTCAAGCATCATGTGAAGGTAATTCTTCAGAGTTTGATTAAAGTACTCAACCATTCCCTTGGTTTGAGGGTGGTATATCGATGTGCATAGTGTATTCAAAGTGTTCTTGAGGTCTTCCATGGCTCAGGACCTAAAGGATGCTCCATGATTCACAGAGGTTTCTTTGGGAAAAACCTCTCAAAAGAAGTAGAAAATTAGGTGCTTTTAGATGTTCTTAAAATTGTTGGTTTGCATGGGAAATGCCTGCAGGGACCTTGTTGAGTAATCCATAATAAGATAGATGTACTAATTCCCTGTTTTGGAGGGAGTCAGGGGCTCAGTGATATCAAACCCAATGTTAGAGATTGGTGCATCATTGATGGGGATCATAAGTATCAAGGCTGCCTAGCTAACATCCACTTGGGAGGTTTACTGACAGAGTGGGATTTGTAGGCGATTCTGTTTAATTGTGTGATTTACCCCTGGCCAGAAAAACCTGGCAGTGAACATGTGCCATCCTTTGGGACCCTGATGAGAGATGGGAAAGGGCTAACTCTCAGACCAAATATTTGCAGTGTACTAGCACCAGTATTTTATATTATAGACATTTGTAGAGCACAGTTTACACCAAAAGTGGTTACTTATCACCAGAAGTTGGTAGGAATTATAGCCCCTTTCCTTTACATTGTTTGTGACTCAGTAGAGTAGGTCCTTTAAATTATGATGAAGTCTCAGGAGACAGTGAACAGAAACAATCCCTTATTTAAGTTTCAATGTTAACGCAGGCAATCCTTCATACCACCCCTTCTTCTCCTTCTCTCTCAACCCCGCCTTCCTTTAAATCCATACATTTCACATTCTCGATCACCTCTGTTCACAACATGGAATTCCATCCCACATCCCTCATACTTTCTATGGCTGCAGCACAGGTTATATTTAGTTACAAGTTATCTACATTAGATACATTGTCAGTCACACATATTGTAGGGTCTGCAGTAGACACCGTGTAGTTATGGTTAAGTCTTCTTTCCAATAGGAAGAGCAATTTCTGGGAGGCGTATAACTTTGGCACTTTTTGATGAATCCACAAGAAACTTTGCAAAACAAGTATAGAGTAGAATTGTATTACAAAGTTGTGTGTGGTTTCATCAAGGGGGGATTATAGGAGGGCTCCCAAACATTTAAATCTGGATAGACATGAATGGAATATTTATTTGCTCACAGCTACAGCCCAAGCCACTGGACAGATTTGCAGCAAAGTTGTGCAAGGTGTCATGATGCATACCCCCGGGCATCCAGACCACGTCCATTAGCCCCAGGAACAGGCATCATGTTGCCTTGAGAAAACCCAACAACCCCTGTTAGGGGCTGTCTGGGTTCAGTCCTGGCGCCTATGGTGCCAGGCTCATATGCGACATCAGTCCTGGCGCAATAGGCGCCAGGCTCATAGGTGCACACTTACCTGATGCAGACCATGCTGCAAGAAGATCCAAACCCATGTGAGGCCTAGAAGGGACTACTTTACCTTAGGGACTATTTTGTTACTCGGGTGTGGTCGGGGAGGAATACCTACCTGGAACTACTTTGGGGGCTATTTAAACCACGCCCGAAGAGCAGCACACGCTTTGTGTTATTCTGCATCCAGCAGCGTAACGCTCACTGTGCCAGCAGCAGCTTCCAGCCTTCTGCCACTCCCGCCTCGAACCTGGAGCACCTAGAAAGAAGGAAAGAAGCAAAGGTTAGAACAAGAGTATTACCTGATTTCTTACCTGATTCCGGATTCATCACATCTTCAAACCAGAGGAAAGACTTTGTATTAAAAGCGTTGCATCGCAGCAGCAGCGCCGCGCCATACTCACCGTTCCACGCAGCATTTCTTCGATCCGGTGCTGTCTCCATCTTTACATTGCCGAATCCCGGCACCTAGGGGGGACAAGAAACAACAAGGTGAGCAGAGAGTAGCCGTCATATGCTTACCTGATTTTACCGCCGGAGGTATTATTCATCAACAAGCCACACCTTCTTATGCCGCACCTGTAAGAAAAGGAGAAAACAGCAAGTTTAACCCTTAGCATTATTTACCGGACAGTGTTGGGTAACACAGACTTTTACCAGAGCGCTTTCATCAGTCAATCTTCTTATTGGGTCAAAGTTGCAAGATAAAAGAGGAATTGGGCAGGAGTGAATTCCAGACATTTTTAACTCTTACGAACTATATACTTACGGTTCTTCGCCAGGACCTTTTGGAGTCAGGATTCGTCTACAACTCTTTCAATATCTTCAGGCCAGTGAAGTAACTGGTCATCAATGCGCCCCTGCGTGCTTTGCAGGATGGAGGGCTCATCCTTCAAGAATATAAGCTGAGATTGCTGAGAGGGCATACAGGTGATTAGTGGGGAGGACAGTGGGATCACTTGAATCCACAAGTGGCTAAATCATCTCTCCACTTGTGGGAGAATATTTCTACGGGTCAAGCAGACAAGATTAAGAGGGTAGATCCAGTCAGTCATCACTGCACTACGCATCACATGGGTGGAGGCCGCAGCAGTCTGGGTCCGACCGACGCCCCTATGGGAGCCAGGTGAGGGTAACAGAACGCGAAGCCTACCAAAAAAAAAACACCTGGGCGTTATGGAAACCTCTGAAACCGATCAACTAGCCCAACTGTTAGGGGAATTTAGGGCAGAGGTGCAATCTGCATGCCAAGAGACTAATGCCCTCAGGAGAGAAGTTATTTTGTCAAAGGAACGCACTGATGATCTTGCTAGACAACTGCTGCAAAGCCAAGCCAGCCAAACACCACTACCTGGACTCGGAGGGAATCCAACTCCAGTCTCTTCGAGCAATCCTGTGCAAGTCGTTCTACCAGGGAGCATTCCTTTAGCTCCACCCGAACGTTTTTCTGGGGACCCGAAAAGGTTCGCCGTGTTCATGAATCAGTGCTGCTTGCACTTTCTATGCAGACCAGGTGCTTTCCCAAATGACCAAGCCAAAGTAGCCTTTGTACTATCGTACCTTAGAGGCAGCGCAGAAGATTGGTCAATCCCGCTGGTCAACCAGGATGACCCTCTTCTTCGGGATTTTCAAGGTTTTCAATTGAGTATGGAAAAACTATTTGCCAGACATTCACATGTTCAGGCCCTGGATAAGGAACTTTTATCCCTACGACAAGGCACTCAGGATCTGATAACCTATATCGCAACCTTCAACAGGTTAGTGGTGGAAACCGGCTGGCCAGAGGAGAAAATAATTACTTTATTTCATCGTGGGCTTCGGGGTGAACTCAAAGATGTTTTGGCCCAAGTGGTGAACCCACCCCAGGATTGCACAGAATATATAGACTTAGTAGTCCAGTTAGACCACCGACTCCAGAATCGAAAGGCTGATCGAGCTAAATTCAAGAATCGAGTACTGGTCAAACCACATGTTACCTCCAAAGGAACTGACACATCTGAACCCATGCAGATCGGGGGGGGTTAAGGGACCCTTAACACAAAAAGAGAGAGAAAGAAGACGACAAATGCAATTGTGCCTTTATTGTGGGGCTTCAGGACATTTTCTAAGGGACCGCCCTATTAAACCATCCAAGAAAGTAGCCGGAGTAGCTGTTAGAAATCAAACAGAGCCTGAATCGGGAAACGATCATGCCCGACAAGTGTAGAGGTCCGCTTGCCGAGCTTGAAGAAGGACACTCAGACCTCGCATCTAATCATACCAATGGTCCTCATTGATCCATGACTCCCATCACTTATGCACACAGGAAGGGCATATATCGATAGCGTGGCCTAGGAAACTATATGGACCATAAATTGGCTTCTAGGATGAATCTATCTCTCTGCAAAAAGGCCGCTCCGGATGTCGTCACCACAGTCGATGGAACTGAAATTGCCTCAGGGCCTGTAACTCATTCAACTACAGAGATGACATTGCTGGGTCAGGACGGGCATCGAGAGACTATTGTGTTTGACTTAATCAAAACCCCACAGTTCCAAATAATACTGGGGATACCTTGGTTAGGAACACATAATCCTTGTATTGATTGGCGAGAGAAGAGAATAACCTTCCCGGATTGTGCACACACCTGCTACCCGAAAAAACCCTTGAACAAAGGCCTGGCCACAGTCACTATTCCAGTCATGCAGTAACCTCAGGAATACCAAGAATTCCAGGACGTTTTCCAAAAAGAACAAGCAAATACCTTACCGCCACACAGATCATACGATTGTCAAATCGACCTCATCCCCGGTGCACAACCCCCATGTAGCAGAATCTACGCCCTCACGGAACCCGAAAACCTGCACCTACGAAAATATTTAGACCAATACCTTGCTAATGGTTTCATTCGTCCATCCAAGTCCCCTGTTTCCTCAGCTTTGTTCTTCATACCAAAAAAGGAAGGTGACCTTAGAACGTGCAAAGACTACTGCGCACTAAATCAGATTACGGTAAAAAACCGGTACCCATTGCCTTTGATCCCCGAATTACTAGACCAAGTAAAGGATGCTTGTATCTACACTAAGTTAGATCTCCGAGGGGCATATTATCTGGTACGTGTAAAGAAAGGCGATGAATGGAAGACGGCCTTTCGCACTAAGGATGGATTATTCGAGTATCAGGTGAAGCCCTTCGGGTTGTGCAATGCACCAGCAGCCTTCCAGTATTTTATGAACAATGTCTTTCGTGAACTCATTGACGTCTGTGTTGTCGTATACATAGACGATATCCTTGTGTACTCCTCCTCAGAATCAGACCATGTTAATCACGTATGTGCAGTCCTTGAGAAACTATGCCAGCACAAGTTATATGCAATATTGGAAAAATGTGTTTTTCATGTTACGGAAGTTGAATTCCTTGGTTTTATCTTGACTCCAAAAGGAGTCCGAATGGACTCACGAAAGGTGGACGCAATTCTCAAGTGGCCATCACCTAGTTCAGTTAAAGGGGTACAAAGCATGCTCGGATTTGCCAATTTCTACCCCAGATTCATTCCGGACATCTCACATGTTGTACATCCCATCACAGCACTTTTGCGAAAGAACAAACGTTTCTTGTGGACCAAAGAGGCTGAAAAGGCCTTCCAAGAGCTGAAAGCGAAATTCACGTCTGCACCTGTCTTAAAGCATCCACGCCCAGAGCTTCCATACATAGTGGAAACTGATGCATCCATTTTAGCCATGGGAGCTGTCCTGTCCCAGAAGGATCCTGAAACTGGTCAACTTCACCCCATGGCATTTTGGTCCAGAAAGTTCTCGGCACCCAAGTTAAACTATGTGGTTACCGACAAAGAGTTATTAGCCATCAAATCCGCCTTTAAGGCTTGGCGACACTATCTTCTCGGTGCCAGGCATACCATTACTGTAATCACCGATCACCGGAACTTGCAGTATCTAAAAACAGCCAAAACCCAGTAATCGCACCAACTTCGATGGGCATTGTTCTTTGCCGAATTCGATTTTGTGATTACTTATCGACCAGGCTGTAAAAATGGCAAGGCAGATTCCTTATCCCGAATAGGAATGGAAGAAGCATATAAGACCCAGAGCCGGTGCCTATAATTTCTGAACAAAGAATTCTTGGCATAACTACTTTACAGACAATAGAAGAAATTCATTTAAAAATCCAACAACTCTTCGATACAGCAGCCCTGCAGGACTGGGTAAAGAAAGGCCCGGATTACTCAGTCATCAATGATCTACCCTACTATCAAGGACGACTATTTTTACCACACAAGGAATTACAGGAACTTGTCATCTCCAATTATCATGATACCCTGATGGAAGGTAACCCAGGTATCGCAAAAACCGAAGCTAAAATTAAAAGACAATTCTGGTGGCCCACCTGGCGAAAAGATATAAAGTCATTTGTGATGTCTTGCGGCATTTGCGCCCAAAACAAAAGTCAGAAGAAAAAACCAGCTGGCCTTTTACAACCTTTGGATATTCCACCTACACCATGGCACACCTTATCTTTAGACTTTATTACTGATCTGCCTCCATGTAATGGATTTAACACCATTCTAGTTATCGTGGATCTTTTTTCCAAGATGGCCCACTTTATTCCTTTGAAGGGATTACCTTCTGCTTCAATTCTGGCCAAGGAGTTCCTCGAAAACATCGTTCGAATACACGGGTTTCCTTCCGTATTGGCCTCTGACCGAGGTAGTCAATTCATTTCACATTTTTGGAAGAAATGTTGCCAATTGGCGCAAATCAACGTAAGGTTATCAACCAGTCACCATCCCCAGACCGATGGTCAGACGGAAAGGACCAACCAGACCCTTGAACAGTACCTACGTTGCATGCTTCACCAGACCGAAAGTAATTGGAAAGATATTTTATGGATTTCCGAATATGCAAACAATAACTCTGTACATTCAGGAACCGGACAAAGCCCCTTTTACACCATCTATGGACACCACCCTCGAACCTCAGAACTCGATTCGCCTCAGCACTTAGAAATGCCTGCAGTTAGTCATTTACATTCTACTATTACAGAAGCCTTCAAGAAAGCAACAGAACATTTAAAGCAAGCAAAAGAGAAATACAAGAAAAATGCTGATCTACATAGAAGTGAAACTCCACAGTACCAAATTGGAGATCAGGTTTGGCTAGCTACAAAACACATACCTCTGAAAGGAACTCAGACATTTAATCCTAGATATTTGGGACCTTACACCATTAAGGCCATTATCAACCCGGTGGCCGTCAAACTGGAATTACCCTCCAAAATGCAAATTCATCCTGTCTTTCATGTTTCACTTTTAAAACCAGTTCAACCAGGAACAAGACTAACCAAACCACCAGATCCTATCTTGATAGATGGAGAACCTGAATTTGAGGTGAAAAACATCCTGGACTCCAAGGTGGTTAAATCAAAACTTTTTTACTTAATCGATTGGAAGGGTCACGGGCCACAGGAAAGGTCATGGGAGAATAGTGACCACGTTCATGCACCACGATTAGTGAAGAGATTCCACCGGGAGTTCCCAGACAAACCAGGACCAAGGGGAGGAACGACTTTAGGAGGTGCCTTGAGGGGGAGTGCTGTCATGATGCATACCCCCGGGCATCCAAACCACATCCATCAGCCCCGGGAGCAGGCATCATGTTGCCTTGAGAAAACCCAGCAACCCCTGTTAGGGGCTGTCTGGGTTCAGTCCTGGCGCCTATGGTGCCAGGCTCATATGGGACATCAGTCCTGGCGCTATAGGCGCCAGGCTCATAGGTGCACACTTACCTGATGCAGACCATGCTGCAAGAAGATCCAAACCCATGTGAGGCCTAGAAGGGACTAATTTACCTTTGGGACTATTTTGTTACTCGGGTGTGGTCGGGGAGGAAAACCTACCTGGGACTACTTTGGAGGCGATTTAAACCACGCCCGAAGAGCAGCACACGCTTCGCGTTATTCTGCATCCAGCAGCGTAACATTCACCGTGCCAGCAGCAGCTTCCAGCCTTCTGCCACGCCCGCCTCGAACCTAGAGCACCTAGAAAGAAGGAAAGAAGCAAAGGTTAGAACAAGAGTATTACCTGATTTCTTACCTGATTCCGGATTCATCGCATCTTCAAACCAGAGGAAAGACTTTGTTTTAAAAGCGTTGCATCGCAGCAGCAGCGCCACGCCATACTCACCGTTCCACGCAGCATTTCTTTGATCCGGCGCTGTCTCCATCTTTACATCGCCGAATCCCGGCACTTAGGGGGGACAAGAAACAACAAGGTGAGCAGAGAGAACAGACAGAGACAATCTCTTTAGCCGCCATATGCTTACCTGATTTGACCGCCAGAGGTATTATTCATCAACACGCCACATCTTCTTATGCCGCACCTGTAAGAAAAGGAGAAAGCAGCAAGTTTAACCCTTGGCATTATTTACCGGACAGTGTTGGGTAACACAGACTTTTACCGGAGCGCTTTCAGCAGTCAATCTTCTTATTGGGTCAAAGTTGCAAGATAAAAGAGGAATTGGGCAGGAGTGAATTTCAGACATTTTGAACTCTTACGAACTATATACTTACGGCTCTTCGCCAGGACCTTTTGGAGTCAGGATTCATCTACAACTCTTCCAATATCTTCAGGCCAGTGAAGTAACTGGTCATCAACGCTTCGCAGGATGGAGGGCTCATCCTTCAAGAATATAAGGTGAGATTGCTGAGAGGGCACAGAGGTGATTAGTGGGAGGACAGTGGGGGAGCTATCACTTGAATCCACAAGTGGCTAAATCATCTCTCCACTTGTATGAGAATATTTCTACGGGTCAAGCAGACAAGATTAGGAGGGCAGATCCAGTCAGTCATCGCTGCACTACGCATCACGTGGGTGGAGGCCGCAGCAGTCCGGGTCCGACCGACGCCCCTATGGGAGCCAGGTGAGCGAAACACAAGGAGCCTTGTTCCAAAAGCATGCTTTTGCAAATTTGGTGTTAATACATCCAGTAGATTTTTAAAAACTACACAGAAAGTAGTTAAGACAAAATGATTGATATCTATGTCGAGTTTATGAACTCACTTTCCAGTTTAGTGTCGCTCTGAGCCAATTGAAGAGCAGTAAACAAATACACAATTAAACTTGTCAAACAAATAAAACAATATCTGGGGAGGTGAAGAGGATGGGAAGGAATCAGTCCAGAAAAAGCCAAAAATCTGGTGTTTTTTCTTCTCCTCCATTTGAGGCTAGGGAGGTGAGGGTGCTCAGCAAGACCCTCACAAGTGGGGACAAGGAACCCCATTCCTGTGAGCAACTCCCCAAGCCACTCACCATAGTATCATATATGGAACTATCTGCTACGAAGAATACTGTGAGCTCTGATATTTGGCCGAAGGCAATCCTGAAAAAGTAATAGAAGATGTCTCTTTAAGAAGGGACATTTTCTTGACTGAGATGATTGAAGTACCGAAAAAAAGCAGAGAGTATCATATGCAGGGCAATCCCCCTGACTTGATCGTCTCAGGAGGATGGCTCAGGGGCAACATACTCGTCTTGAATGCAAGACGAGGCGAAGCAACACAGGTTCGATCCTTGGGTACCTGCTTAGAACCCTGTGGGATATAGTCTGGGGTTGCACCTAATTTTGTGGTATTTTATGGTGGTAATTCATTGGGGTGTTTATTTTTACTATTGTGAGACTAACTTCAGAATATAGCATAACAACAGTTTTTTTTTTTTCTTTTTTTACCAGGGTACTTCCATGTAACATATTACTGGACTTGGTACACTCAGGAGGGTAACCAATATTTTCACACCTCACAGCATTTTATTTACAATGCTGCTGTATGTCCTGGTGGCTGAGTTGCAAAATCATAAGCAGCAAATTGAAACACCACACATTCATTCATTCTCTAGATAGTTCACAGCAGTTATCTCACTTGGAAACATATATTATCATGCACTTGTCTGTGCGTGCAGATCAAATAAAATGACCAACTGCCACAGAAATGTACCAGAACACCCAAAGATTTTAAGTTACTTTGTTTTATCGTAATAGATGAACTTACCACATACACATGGGAACAATAATATACGAGACAGATCTTTCAGCACAAATGTTTTACAAGGAGCAATGGCACATTTCAAAAACAGAATGAGCTGTGACCAGTCTTACCGATCCGACCTTGGAAGCGAAGAGCTTGGCAAGACTTATACTTTGAGAGAAAAAGAAAAAAACTGCAAAAGCATTCGTGTAACTTCATGAACTTTTGACATTGACAATGCGACACATAAAATGATCTGTTTTCCTGACTGATTGACTGACAGGCACTCCAACCAGTCTAAGCCCAGCATTTGAAAAGGTTTCCCCAGCTACACCCACCCAAAGCCTTTTTATGACCTCTCACTGCCACTCAAAAAGAAAATACCTCCCATCTAGACCATACCACTGAAACCCACATGATTTTATTGTTGGAGAGCAAGAAGATACATTGCTTCCTGTACATCCTGCTCACACAAGAGCTTGACTTTAGTCAAATTGATTTTTGCATATTTCAGCTTGCCACACAAGCTCATACTGCATGTTTAAAACCCCCATTGAAACAGAGCCACATGCATTTCAAATTTGGATTCAGGATAATACGTATAGACTTTTTTGCACTAAATGTTAAGGACATGGGGCATGTTACTGGGACATGGGGCATGTTACTGGGATTAGATTAATTATGTTAATGTATGTTAGTTAGTATGTTTAGTGCAAACCAATCAATTGAAATACTATCCAGAAATAATATGCAATTTAAAGCATGCTCTGCATTTCTTAACTCTGTGCAGTTTTCATCTAGCGCACATTTATTACATTGGGAAAATATGCCTTGCATATGTTTGTATTTCTGCATTGCTTAATTTCACAATATTCTACTACCAGAGATGCCAGGTTACCAACAGTACACAGGGCCATGTTGCAGCAGTAAATCATGTATGTGCCAGTCTCCTACTGGCCATGAATATTCTTCTATCATTAAGACAAGTGCTGGGTAAAGTGTGCCACTGACATCCCTTAAATAATGTCCTACTTATATAATTGTCCTGCGGGAATTACACCTGTCTTAAATATTGTGAGAGAAGATTTTCATTATGCACATGACTCTTCCTAAGTTTGGTAGTTAAAAATGCAATCAGAATTTGCTGAAACTCATCAGGATACCACACAAAGTATTTTAAAGTGTTGCTCAAATACTCAGTGAGTTGCTAATAGGATATGTAATGTGGAAATTACCTTGGGTAATGCCTACATACACCAAAGTACTCCCAAATGTGTCAGAAGTCCACCAAATACACAAGCTTTGCTGTAAATAAAAATGGCATGCACTGTGTTACATTGCCAGGCCAGTTAAGCTGTTTCCAGTGAATAACACATTGTTTATGTCATACCATTTGAAACCGTGCTCTCATATTACTGTTATCCTCAATTGAGCATTGCCATGCAATTCGAGCAATACAATTGCTACCAATGTTTCCTACCACTATCATGTTGGTATCAACCTTGTGCCCAGAAAACGATGTTTTGACCATGTCAACCTCAGTAAAAACACATTAACATGCTTGTCCTACCTGTGAAATACTTCTGCTTCTTTTTTTCATCAGCTCTCCAACAGTGAAAACAGCAGCGCAAGCCTAATGCCATACACATATACATAAAACAATCTGTTACCTACTTTTTATTAAATTGGTACTTGTGTCATCAAGGCAAACACTTTTGAATACATTCAATATTTCTTATCAAACTTGTTTACCTGTTCAAAGGTACAAAATTAACTTTTTTATTAAAAAAGCATCCATAGCCAGACTCTGCGGTTAATAGAAAACAAGAATCAAAATACAAAACATCTTATTAAACTTTTAGTTGATCAACATTTCAGTATTCATGTACTAGATGGAAACATTGATGCACACCGACAATAAAAAATCTCAATGGAGCTTAAGAAACTTTCAGCTATTCAAAAGTGCAGTTTCAGTCTACAACCAGTATCAAAGTGCAAAACCTGACACCTTCAATGAGCACTTTCGACACTGAAAGCAGTATGGAGCAGACACCCTGGCCAGAAATGTAGTGCATGCATCTCATGTGCAAGACAGTTTTGCAGTGCACTCTGTACTAGCTCCTAGTTCAACCGAGGTATCTTCTGCCTATCGGGTGATGCCCAACACCCAGGAGCTACTTTTAGCTCCTGCTCACCAAATGCCAATTTCGACTCCTCGTACAGAAGCATTACCATCCACTTGTGTCTTCCCTTGATTCAATTCTCTCAAGGATATCAAGTGTATGCGGATGTAAACAGGTATTCACTTAAGTGCAGCGCTGTGTAACCAAATACAGAAGAACATTAATGTTTAGTTCACAGAGGGAAAATACTTAAAACTTAACAAACAAAAAGCCTATTGGCATTCAGAGCATTCCTATCGCTACCCCTATATAATAATTCACAAACAGAGGTAATGATTTCACATAGGTATAGCTGTTTGGCACTAGGAGTCAAACGTAATTGCTGGTAGCAGTTGTGGTTACGGCTAACAGGCTCTTCTAGGCTACAATCAAGAGCTAAGTGGCTCTCAGAAATGTAAATCCGTGATACTTCGTCCCATTGAAGTGGACATTCAGAAAGCAGGTCATTTCAATGCAGCTGCATCGATAATCAACAAATGACCCAAGTGCAGCCGTCAAACGTGGGTTTTTTGCCCTTTGCACCTATTTTCCCCATATAAATGTAGGACTATATTCCTATAGTGAAAATATGCAGTGGCTTGATGTGCTCCCTCCCCCCGCCCCAGAGAGCCTGTCATCCACCCAGCACTCCCAGAGTCTGTTCCAGCTGCTTCTCTCTGCACAATTCTTTATTTCCCCAGAGAGAGATAGGGATTGTCATCAAGCTGGACCTGAGATGGAGCACTGTGTTCACATTAAGCATTGGTGGGTTGGGGCTGCGTGCTGAGACCATACGCGAGAGTAGGTCAAAGCGAGTGTGAGTGCGTGTTTGAGTGTTAGGGTGGTTGGAGGACTGAGGCTTGGATGCAAGTGTGAGTGGCAGGGCAGGCGGGGGACTGACACTGAGGGGCACATGTGAATGAGTGCCAGGACAGGCAGGAACCTTCCTGGGACTGAGTGCATGTGTTACTACATGTGTAAATGTCACGTAAGGTGGGGAACGGAGGCTGAGTGAGTGAGTCTGGGTGTGTGTGCGTCAGTGTGTGGATCAGGGGTCGGGCAAGTGAGGTCCTTAAGGGGGAGATCTGGCTGCAATAGGCCAGAAGTGGAGACTGGAAAATGAATGTCTCAATGAAGCGCCCCATCACTGTCAAAAAAAGAGACTGCCTGCGATCTTTAAAATCTTTTCAAAAAATCTCTTTTAAAAATCACTTAAAAAATGTGTGTGCTTCCAGGCTGTGGGGGCTGCACCCTTTAATGAAGAGCCAGGACTGTACTTTAAAATAGCTCCATAACGGAGTTTATTCTCCTCTTTTTCATTCCTCTCTCGCTTTTTTTGCAGCATCATCCTCCATTGTTCTCTCTCCTCTTGAGTCTGCTCTCTCTACTTTCAGTCCCTCCCTAGGACGCGTCCAGAGGCCACTCTTTTGCTCCAGTTCTTCTGTGTAGTGTCGTAACCCTACATTCTCCTGCCTAGTGTCTCTTCTCCCTCTCCCCACAGTGGGGGCTGTTACAGCATCCTCCAGACGCAATGAGAGACAGCTTTGGCCTAAACCTGCTTTCGGGAAGCAGTTTCACGTTGCTCTTAAACCGTTGTATTTTCCTTTCTCCTCATTTTAGGAGAAAGCTAAATTAATTTTCCAATAAAACACAATTTCAGAGCGCAGCAACCTGTCATGGGGTAGCAGCACAGCAGCAGCGCTTTGCAGCACAGGGACAGGATGCTTGGGAAATTGGGAATGCTGTTTCTCGTTGCTCCAAGTTCGCAATGTCCCAGGCCTTTGGGAAAGCAGCCTGACCCTCTCCCTCCTTCATTTCCCTGGCTCTACTGCATTGACTCGTCATTGCCTGCCAGGGCCACTGTGCATGCACAGTGCTGCTGCTCTGCTGACACTCCATGACACATTGCTGTGCTCTGGATTTCACAGCAACGTGTCATAGGGTGCCAGCACAGCAGCACTGTGCAGACAGTGGCACAGGCAGGCATGTAGCCAGTCACTGTGGAAATGTTGCTCCATTCCAATTCAGGAATGAAACAAGATGTTCCTTGCACCAGGGCTGGCCTTGGCTCTGGCAGTGACCTGGATGAAACACAATTTGTTTCGCCCCAGTGAAAGCGCGTCCAGTGCCAGCATGGGAGATGGGAGGATTTCTCTTAAAACGGGTGGCGCCACACCAGCTCAGGGAAGTCTTTCAAACGCTGCCCCGTGCTGGCATGGCAGTGGCACCCTACTAAATAAAAGTTTCCCGCTTCAATTTGGGAGCAGGGAGCCTTTTACTCACCGTATTCAAATGAAAAACTCCCTGCTCCCATGCTGGAGCCACCCAGCACAAGAGCGGGAAGCTTTCACTTACATAGGGCACCTGCACCACACCAGCACGGGGGAGCTTTTAAAGGGCTCCCCTGTGCTGGGTTGGCAGCGGCACCCTTTGTAATAGAAAAGCCGCTCACCATGCTGGCACAGCAGCTGCGCCCAATTGAAGTGAAAAGCTCCTACCATGGGGGGCTCTCTTGTCACCTACTAAGGGGGCCACTGCAGCGCTAGTATTGGATAGTCTTTTATTTTACATAGGGCGCAATGGCCCCTGCCGCACCAGCTCAAAGGAGCTTTTTAAAGGCTCATGCATGCTTGCGTGGCAGAAGCTTTTGCGCCCAATGTAACATTGCACATTCGCAAATTGGTTCTCAAACAGAAGACACCTGTTCTTCATCACCGCCTGAAAAAAAAACATGATTTTGGGTGAAGCTGCCATTCACATCTCAGACGTTGAAAGGTAAACATGGGCATTTGGATGTGCATGCAATCACACAGTAACAACAGTGCTATATGACACAGCAAACAGGAGGACAATTTGGATCCTTCCTCCATGTCTGAGGGACCCTCAGACATGGAGGAAGGAGCTGAGCCGTCTGCCTGTTTGCTGTGGCATATAGCCAGTGGCGCCCCCAGAAATTTTTCATAGCGGTGGCCTGATGAGGCCACAGGAAATCTTGGGGTGGCAGACAGGGTGCCACACAGGGGCGTATCCAGCCTCAACATTTTGGTGGGGCTGGATGGCAGTTTTGAAAACTGTTAGTGAGACGGGACATTAAACCTATTGGGCTACTGAACCCCCCTTGTGCTAACATCCCCTTCACAAGCCCAGTAGGCTGAGTAGATATCACGCCTTTCTTTGGCCCATTAGATCCATCTTTCACCCCAACTCACCATAGGCGTAGCCGTTATTCTGTAACAAGTGGGGCCTGGAGCTAATGTAGTAGGGCCCACATTAAGAAGAGCCTGCGGAAGGAAGGGCACTTGTTCTGCCCCCAGCCAAAAACATAGGAGTGACAGAGTAGTGGGGAAGGGCGAACCAATCAAAGGGGGTTTGTTCCCTTGAGAAAAGGTTTTTAATAATGTGTTAAAATATAGTGCATTTTACAGTACACTTTGTGATAAATTAGGTAAAAACCACCCAGTTTACAATCGATTTTGTAGGGTAAGACATAAAAAGTATGTTAGATTCCAAGCCACCAACAATGCACAGGAGCATTTTCAAACACATTTTCATAATGCCTTTGTCCGCTATATGCCAGTACTCTGCAAGTGTAAAAAAGCATTTCCATATTGATTGTGCTCACACATGTCCATTCTGGTGCACCTATATATGCCAATATTTCTATATATGACAATAATCATGTTTGCTTTGTCCATAATGCCAGTAACGATACTCTAACAAAGAATGTTTATGCTAGCTCTCCCAATACGTGCCATATCCCCCTGTAAGAACATACTCCTGTTGGCTTTGCCTTAATGCCAGTGAAAAAAAAGCCATGCCACATTGCTGGCTACAAAAATCCCCACTCCACATATAATAACACTCATCATGTTGTATTTGCTCCCTAACGGCAATAGAAAATGTCATGCCACAGTAAAAAACATATAGCCTTGCAGGCAGCACGAATGCCCCCAACCCAATGTTACAATACGTATGTTGCCTTTGGCCTTAACACCAGTAATAAACTGCAATGCCACAGAAAGAAAACATGCTCTTGCTGGCAAGCCGGTAAAATAGCTCACTGGGCTGAGCACATGCTTTTGTAATCCGAGTGTGATTCACGGGTTCAAATCCAGGCAAGGCCAACTCTGTCTTTCATACTTCAATGTGACTTCTGTGATCTCTACCCTCCTCTATGGACCTCGTACTATTGTGTTGCTTTTGCAACTTGTTACCTCTCTTACTCTGTACTGTACTGTTTTCCCTGCTCACCAAGTTGTACCACCGCCGTGATACGTATGGGTTTGGGCAATGTCGATAAATGCAATAAATAAATAAAGATCATTAAATGAGTGCAAACTTCGGGTGGGTGATACATTTGATGTAAATATGTTCTCTGAAAATCGCTTTGGCAAAAGCGCTATATAAATAGCATATCATCACACAAATCCCCCCATATAAGAACATTTATGTTGCATGCATCATGTTATATTCCCCCATGTAAGAATATGTATGTTGCCTTTGACCTTAAACACCAGTAAAAGAATACAGACCCAAGTCAAAATAAGGAAACATGCGCTCGCAATGTAAGAACACTCATGTTGCCTTTGACCTTAATGCGAGTACAACATTCCATGCCACAGTAAGACCCTGCCAGGCCAGCCCCACTGTAGTATTCTCCTCCGCCCATCCTGACTCCAACCCCACCATCACATACAAACACTCAAGTAGGCTTTCCATTGCCCAAAAATGGCAGTAAAACATGCCATGCACTTAGGGTGTGAGTCTCCTGACTATACCCTTCTGCAAAAGGTGCACCTGCAGCTTGTGTCATTTATGGCACTATTTATTTAGTGGCTATTACTTCAACTCACTGCTTAGGGAAATTGGGGGGCACTTCCTTCCTCTGAGCCTCATGTGAAATGGCTTCTACCCTGGGTTTGTTCGTAAGGAAATGCCGCCCTTTTATATATCACTGAAGCGTATTCTCCCTACTTTCAGTCTGTAAAACTGCCCTGATGGGTTGCCTCATATGTTGTACCTAGGGAGGGCCATCTATTTACACAGGGTTGCTCCTTTTCACTCTGTTGGCACACTGTTAGTAGCTTTTGTTCCAGGGAAATGGAGCTGGAAACATGCAACTACTATCAAAAGCAGATGGGCAAAGCAAATGATTGCATTGGACTAAGGACACCAGAAAGTCCTACTACCTGATGTGATCCAATTTCATTACTCGGGTGGCATTGCAGCTTTATGGGCAGAAAGGAGGTGTGTATCAGTGCCCAAAATCTGCAGGGCCACAATGTAAGCATGTGTCCCTTAACATTCATTAAGCATTACACATTTCATGTTGTAGACTTTGTTGGACTTCATTTTAGCTCAGAAAGCATTGCTCATTAAGGATCTGGTCTTCAGCAAATGTGTTGCAGCATTTCCAGTGTGGGTGTTTAATGGTGCTTGCTATAGCCTCATATATCTACAACTGGGGCGAGGAAGGTGCTATAGTGTCCACAGGGGATTCGCGTTGCTCCAAATCCTACTCTTTCTTGTCACTCTCCTCTTCCTGCTATCCTGCCAAGTAATGCTGCCAGCCTGTGCTCATGCTTAGGAGCTTTCTAGCCTTACAGAGCATTCTGGGAGTGGGAGGAGTGCTATTTGGAGTCCGCATTTGAATTAAAGTAAAGTATTATTTGAAAGCTATTTGCTTACATAAGGTGACTCGAGAGGTGAAAGTGCCGCAAGTTGTAAGGACTATGGGCCTCATTACACGGATGGCGGTAAGGATTTACCGGTACCGGTAAAATACTGGTACCGGTAAATCCTTACTGCCTTACTACGAGGTCCCTTTTGC
Source organism: Ambystoma mexicanum (assembly GCF_040938575.1). NCBI lineage: Eukaryota > Metazoa > Chordata > Amphibia > Caudata > Ambystomatidae > Ambystoma > Ambystoma mexicanum. The sequence goes on along the minus strand of NC_090932.1, from coordinate 439,628,830 downwards.
GGGTTGGGGGATATAACGCCTGCTTTTTGCAGGCGTTAAAAACCAACCCGCAAAGGGACCCAGGGAGCTAATTACGGTACCGCAATTTGCGGTACCGTAATTAGCACCTTCCCCTTTCCCATTGAGCCCTATGGGGCAAAAATGGGAATGGGGAAGGGCAATGGTGGAAGGGGGAATTACCGCCCCGCCAACCTTGGAATGGGGTGGTAATTCCCCTTTCCACCAAGGCGATGCCGGTATTTTACCGGCATGAACCATGGCGCTAATAGCGCCATGGTTCTCCGCCATCCATGTAATGAGGCCCTATGTCAAGGAAGGAAGGAATTGGTGTATTGAAGCATATTGGCAAGTAATATGGACACTGTCATCCTCTGAAGCATTAGAGAGGGGTGCTTGTTCCTATTTTAATGCAGCATTCTGAAGTGCACACAAGTATGAGGGGAGTCACATCTGTTAGTGGGAAAGTTGATAGTTATTTAATTTAAATGTTTCTAGAAGTCCTATATAGAGGGACCAAATCTAGCTGTGCACAACAGGCCTAGGAGCTGATTTGTTCTGGGTGGTGACAGAACAGTCTGGATTTCGTAAGGAGGTGTAAGTATAAAGAAATTGCGTGTGTGAGGAGAGCAGAATTGTGTAGGGAGATCAGGGCAGTGCAGTGCTGGTCTCGGTCAAGGGTGGGGTGAAGGTGGGGCAGCAATCCTGCGTCTTGTGTGGAGAGTAGGCAGTGAAATGCCTCCCACCTGTCGAACGGGCAGGTAGAAGGGCAAAGGTATGAGGGGGTAGAAAGTAAAGTTCGCCGAACATGGGCTTCTAGTCCAGAGGACAGCTGTGACAGGAGGGGCCCTGTTTTTGGATCGCAGCAATGATGGCAGCACTGCTCTTTGCTTATTGGCAAATGACAACGTGGCAGGGTTCGCAGACGACATGGTCTGGCCACGTAGGCCAGATACAATTTAAAGAGCTGCTCTTTCAATTGGCAGGCACCGCAGCAAAACGTTTTGACACAGTGTGTACTCTTCATGACGGGTACAAGGAGAATGGCCTCACTGAAAGAGACACCGATAATCCCCCAAGATGGCCAGCATGCATCTCGCAGCAAGCAGGTACTCTCTTCTTCCAGGGGCGTCTCACCTCCACAATTGTTCTATTTAATCATAATGGGCTCATTACATTTTAACGCCTCCTCCCTCCCCCACAATCAGTTTTGTGAGGAGAAAATGAAGCGGTGTGGAGAGCGCCGGCCTGAGGTCAAGCGAGCAGGCAGCTGCAGAAGGGGGGGCTTAGCCCTCCCACGCCCAAGCCTGCCACCACCCCTGGTGCCACATACCTCAACTCTGAAGTGCTTGCTTGGGACAACCACTCGATCCCTCAGCACCGCAGCCCAGGGCTCCTTTTCAGTGCCTGGAAGTGAACAAAGCCTGCATGCGCAAGCCAAAACAGAAATGCGCGCACTCAGGCTGTGTTTATTGTGCGATCAATGGGGGTTAGGGCCATCATCATACGTGGCTCGCTCCAGTCCATCGCGGGTGGTGAGCTACGGCAACAAAAACAAACATTTTTTTCACACTGAACTGGACATGTGATTATTGTCCATGCACAGTTCAGAGGGGAAGAAAAAAAAGTGTATTTTTTTGCTTTTTCATGGGGTGGCCGATGGGGGGCCAGCATTTTTATAAGGGTTGACATGGCCCCCCCTGGCCGCCCCTAGGAGGCGCCCCTGCATATAGCGCATTTGCTACGCATAATTGCGTGCACATCGAAATGCCTGTGTTCACCTTGTGAGGGACAGAGATCTAGGGTGGCCAACTTTACAAAATGGTTTTGAAGGACACTTTGCACTCAGTGGCTAATTAGAAGCGGCCTGCAGTGTACGCTCAAGTTTCCATACGGTATCATTCGCTTTCCCCCATACGAGCTTTTTTGGTAACATTAGGGGCAGATGGCATTTTAACATATACACATAACAAAAAAATAAAACTGTAGGATAGGACCAGTACAGATGCACACAAATCACCTATTAGAACACTGTCCAGGCCATGTGGGGCAAAATAAATGCAAATCTCTTAAAATGCAAATGTGTACACAGCAACAGGAGTTACTTCACAGGAAAAGACATTGGGCCTCATTACGACCCTGGCGTTAACCATGGCGCTATTAGCGCCATGGTTGACGCCGGTATTTTACCAACTCCGCCATGGTGAATGGCGGAATTACCGCCCCATTCCAAGGTTTGCCGGCCGGTAATTCCCCATTCACCATTGGTCCTTCCCCATTCCCATTTTTGCCCCCATAGGGCTCAATGGGAATGGGGAAGGCGGTAATTACGGTATCGCAAATTGCGGTACCATAATATCCACAAAAGTCCCTTTGCGGGTTCCTTCCTTAACGGCTGGTAAAACCAGCCGTTCAGGTCGAGACCCGCCAAGCGGCCTCGTAATTAGGCGGTAAGGGTTTAACGGCGCAACACCTTTTACGGTGCCGTTAACCCCTTACCGCCTGGGTCGTAATGAGGCTGATTGAAAGGAGCATTAACAGTCTTTGATGCTTAGAGGCAGCATAAGAAATGACATTACAAGAAGTCGCCACAAGAAAACGAAATGGTGAATAACTTTGTGGTGCGAAACACGTCTCTGGCATAATTATTATATATGAAGCAACTCTAAAGGCATTAGGCATTTTTAGATAATAGCCTCTGTAAGCGATTCAGTTCATTGCATATTTATTAAAATAAATTATGAACTGAATCACTTACAGAGGTTCCAGATAAGGCACAGCGAAATTAAATGATAGTCACAGGATCACACACTTCGGTTAAACGGTGGTACTGAGATGTGGACTTTGTGTTTAGCAATGCCTTTAAAAGAAACTACAATATACAATAAAGTAGCCTTTCATAATAAACTAACCTAACACTATATGAGTTAACATAGAATACATACTATTACTGCCAATAGAATATATAATATTACTACTATTACCTCTCAACATATTTGAAATATGTTGAGCAATAATAGTATGGCATTATTCTCCCCCATCCAGCATGGAAGGTCACAAAACATTTCGTTTTCCGATGAGCTTGTCACCCTGCGCAGATCCAAGAGAGCACTAGAACATCTCTCAAAGAGAGACCTGTCTCTGGGTAACCCTCTAAAGCTAACCAACTCTAGCGTAGCCTACAAAAAAGCAGTCATCATGAAAAAAGCAGCCTCCTATGACAAAAGAATATCCAATGCGAGCTCCAACACAAAAGAACTCTTCACCATACTAAGAGAACTGGAGTCCCCTGTGCCAAATAATACCCACACCAGAGCTGAACAAACTGTGGTGCACTACTATTCAAGATGCCCTCGCCAACAAAATCTCGCCAACAAAATAAATTGAATTGCTGCACAGTAAAATTGACCTAAAAAGATCCCAACTTGCAGCCAAACCCAGCAGGTTGGCAATATATGTAGAACGATCCATAGCAACCCTGGCAACCAATGCCTCGCTGCCACATTTCTCCTTTACCCAAGTATCCCAAAATGTGGTCTCAGAAACTAGCCAGACACTTAAACCCTCCAACTGCAAGGGCGATGCTTGTCGCACGCACATCTTAAAACTTTGTGCCATCACCATGACGCCCATCATCACAGAATTCACAAATACCTCCTGCAAAACCTGCACTGTGCCCAGTAGCATCCAATCAGCACGGGTCACACCTTTCCTAAAGAGAAACACTCTAGATGTCACTGTGCCTACCAACTACCATCCTATCACGACGGTGCCCTTCCTGCTTAAGATCCTAGAACGCATTGCTACTTACAAGTACATCAATTTCTTGAGCAGCATATACTACTCTGAGCCAGACCATCAGGCTTCCGCCCCAAGCACAGTACTGTACCGAAACTGCCCTACTCAACCTTAAAATACAGCTGGACAGGATTTATGATACTGGCACTCTAGTTCTACTCTTGCTCCTTGGCCTCTCGGCTTCCTTCGACTTGGTAGATCACGACACACTCATCCAGCACCTCAGCTCCCACTTCTACTTCTCTACAGAAAGGGTCACCTGGGTGAGATTGTTCCTCTGTGACCACACCTCTAGGGTTTCCATCGACAATGCAGCAGCTGACCCTATTCCAATCCCCAGTGGTGTTCCCCAAGGCTCCCTCTCCCCCTTGTTGTTCAACACCTAAACCAAACAATTCTTCGATATCCTGGATGCACTAGGCATTACCTATACACATTTTGCAGACAATACACAGGTCCTCATCCCCATCACAGGTAACTACACTGATGATACCTACGCCATAAACAATGTATTCAGTGCCATACAAAACTAGATGGCCACACATACCTTTTGTCCCAATGATGAGAAAACTGGGTTGCTCCTTATTGGCTTATCCAAGCACCTTAAAACCCTGGATAGCTCGTAGGCACCCTTTCACATTGATGGCGTCACCATGCCTGTTCGCAAACAAGTAAAAACCCCAAGGGGTTTACGTTGAAGCTGAACTCACCATGACAAAGCATGTCAACGCCCTTGCCTCCTCAACAGCCTCTACATCCAAGCTCATCTCCCTGAGCAGAACGTTACTCACCAACATTAACTGTCTCACCCTCTCGAGACCCCTAATACTCAGCTTGATTACTGTAACGCACTGCTCAGAGGCACCCCAAACTCAAATTTTGCTAAGCTTCAACTCCTCCAAAATAAAGCCCTACAAGCAGCTTTGCTGCTCTGCCGCTTGGACCACATCTCTGCAGAACGCTGTGAATATCACTGTTTAACACTCAAGGCACACATAGACTTAAGACCCTCTCCATCACACACCACTGCATTTACATGGAAGCACCCTCTACCTAAATGACACCATCACAAGGAAAAATGGTAGCGGCTACTTCATCCTCGAACAACATCTTGCTTAAGACGCCTCGCTCCTAATGTGTCAAAGCGGGTGGCACGAGTTTCAGTGTCACTGCACCCGCCCTTTGGAACACCCTACCACCGCTACCAGGAATGAGCCATCTCAAACTACATTCAAAAGAGTGTTAAACACGTTGCTTTTCGAAAAATATGACTAACCTTACATTTCGAGCCTGCACCACATCTGCACTGAGCTCTCTGACTCTCATCGCCCATGGTTGCTAAATGTCATTCTAATTACCTTGTCTTCACATATTCTGGTACGAACGCCCTGGTGCCTTGGGGTTGAACGTTACAAAAATGTTATAAATAACGAAATAAAATAAATAAATAACACTATGTTTGTAAATGAATGTGAGGAGCCTAAACACATCGCACTTGGGTTTTAAAACCATAGTCATTATTTCATAAATTGTGAGATTTATAAAATAATGACTATGTTTTTATTTTAAGCCCAAGTGGGATTTGTGTATGAGTCTTATCGTGCAGCATTATGCACCCTTCTCACTTCTTATCATTCCCATGGTATTCACATTTCTTAAGGGACAAAAGTCCCTGTTAAATTAGTGGGACTTTTGTCTATTAACAAATGTGAGTGCTGCGAGGATGATAATGTATCACTTACTCTCCATGCATCAGCCTCCCATTCTAATGCTTGGGAGTCATTAGACACTGAGCCCCTTCAGTGTGACACTGATGGGCTCAGTGTCTAATTGTTCCCATGCATTACAATCGAAAGCTGAGGTGCCCGTTTTAATGTTTTGTTGAGAGAGATCAATAGGTCAGTCCAGCCTCCTGCAGACCCCCTGGCAGATAGCTAGAAAGAAAAGCACGACTTTTACAGGCCTGAAGAGTGGGTATGCAGAACTGGGGACCCGTTGGCCACCTCGCAGTTCACAGGTTGCAAGCCTTAGCCTTGCAGGCCTTCCTGTGACAGGAGAATGAGCCTTCCGGTCACAGGAAGGCTTGCAATGCTAATTAAAAAAGGCAAGGCTGAGTCTGCCTGACTAGTGAATTGTATACACTTACTAACCGGTAGCTAATAAATGGTGTGAATTGCAGGGAAGACGTGGTTGGATAGTCACAAAACCATTAAGATCCTGGCCACTGAAATGTGCACACATAATGCCAACAGACAGGTTTTCCATAAAAAACTAAATATCTGGTGAACATGTAGACTTGTACTTGTGGCTTGAATTATGCTGACCAGATAACAGAAAAACATATCTATGTTGGAAAGGAACAGAACCCATCAGAATGTTCAAGTACATATTGTTAATGAACCATTGGTCAAATCCACTAAGGGCCAAATGATGGAGTGTCTTTTGGATTCAAAAGATAGGGTCGAATATTATAGCTTTCACACGCCGGCTGGGCCTAATGGCCCACCAGCCCGAACTTTGGTAGGCTATTAAAGCACATGTACGCCACCCAGCTGGGGTGTGAAAGCTATTTGCAACCTGGGATTTCCCAGGTGAGGATAGTTTTCTTATTTTTATTATCCGACGGGAGATGAGCTCTGCGTGGCCCCATTTTCCATCAGAGACAAAATTAAAAAAAAAAAATCCTGGCACCATTAAAATAGAAAAGGGACTAGGTCCCTTTTCAGATTACAGCAGCCATGGAAAACATTTTCCAAAATGGCCGCCGTCATCCAAAATGGGACCTTCTCCCTTTTCTATTTTAATGGTGGCAAGCCAGATGGGAGGAGCATCAGGGACCAGAGCACAAAGCTCCAGTCCAGCAGATAAGTTGGGGTGATTGGCAATTTTGTTTTTCTAATGTGTGCAGGCAACTGGGAGACCCTCCCTGTTTCCTCCACACATTAGAAAAAGAAAAGAAAAAAGAAATAAAATGTGCCCCTGGCGAAGGGCCTCAGGTGGCTAGAACAGCGGACAGGGATTGTGTATCCTCACCCAGTGTTCCAGCCACCTGATTGGCTATGCGCCCTTCACCCAGGTGCAAATAGAGTTTGTATAATTGATGACAAGGGCTTAAGAGGAATACTCAGAGTAGTGACATGATTGGCCATTGCGCTATATGCTATTTACTATTTGTTTTTCTTTTTTATATATTAATGTTCTTTCTCTTTAAAATTAAGTTTACTTTATCTTAGTTTTTTTACAATAATGGCATGCATGTTCTTTAAGGAGTTAGGCGATCCGTGCTTATGAAGGTAATAACGCGTTGAATACAAATGCTGCTCTCCATTCTGCATGTCCGTGTTGGGCAACACATAATCTGTGAAGCAAAGAGGATAGTACAAGACTGCTAGCAGGCAGTGTTTCAAGAGGCACACAGGTTGCCTACAATGTCATTCAGTACCCCAAGACGAAATATACGACTAAGTTGGCAGCTCGCAATCTTTATTTATGCCATGAGAGGCCAGCCTGCATCTCTTTTCTACCCCCTTCACTGTTTCAAGAGCCCCCATTGTAGGGGTGGAAAGAGTAGACAGGAGTGGACTATGTACAACATAAAAATAATGTCCTGGGCTCCAAGCAAGAACATTATAAAAAAGACCTGCTGTCCTGCCCCCACTTCCATCTCAATCCCAAAAGAAAGAAATATACTTGGTGTCCTGCCACCCTTCTCCATCTACTTGGCATGTTCTCTTCCCCAAAAATGGAAAAACAAATATACCTGGCTGCTGACACCCTCTGCCAACATCCTTGTAGTAACTTTTCCCCACATCCCCCAACCAAAGCAATTATCTGACTTAACATCACCCTCCCCAACATCCTCACTAAGTAGTGTGTTCTCCTTGCCTCCACCAAATAACGTACATGATCTTGCCTTCTGCCACAGTGCCATCCATGTACACCGCCTCACCTCCATCACCCTTCCCCTCCAGAGACATCACTAGCAAAACCAGGAGCTGCGTATCTGATAGACTGTCAGAACTGCTGCTCCCTTGCTGCAAAAGACAGAGCAGCTCCTGCCTGGGCAATAGCCGCAGATTCGATAACATTTCAAAATGTCCAATTCCATTGTCATAGGGAGCTGTGTCTATGCTGCCCCTTCCGTTGCTGTCCTTAGTTACCACTGGGAGCTGGAGAAACAGCAGCAAATATCGTGCTTGCCTGCTGTGACATCACAGCAGTTGACTTTGAAAGACGTGATCCTCTACTGTGACATGACCACAATAGGAGAAAGCATGTTTCAATAGAAATTGTTGCTAATGGCGCCCTACTGAAGCTACATGCAGGAGAGAAAACCGGGATCATGAACATTCCTCATATTTCTTTTTACCTAATGACAATTTGGCTGAATTGTTTTTGCAGCGTTATTGCGTTTTTACCACAAAAAACGAGAGAGTCCTCTTCCTCCTTAAACCCCCACTTCTATATTCCTATCCAAATGTATCATCTATGTGTTTGCAGTACAAATGAGTGGTGAAAATACTGCCCAAAAATATATTCTGCAAAAATGCTGTCTTGCAAAAGTTGGTAATACCAGAAACCTGGCTCGTAGGAGGAGAGCGAAAGAACCAATTATGGAAGCCTCTGGCATATTTTGGATGGCTATGGTGACCAGATATTAAATGAAGTACACAGACAAGTGACGACATGGATATTATCTTCTGGATCTACGTTAAGTCAAATAAATCCACTTCATCACAATCGTGTTGATAGAATCATTATCAAACACATGGATTGTTTTCATGACACCACACTTGCACTTAGTTTTCTGTTATCTTTTTATTATTCTTTACCTTCCGTTATTTCTGAATGTTCATTTATATTACCTGAATCTTTTTTGATTCGACCAGGTCGAACTTCGGATGCAGTTTTTGAAAAACGTGTCTGAAGTTCAACCCCTTGACTTCAAAGGAACTATGTGGCTTAATATCCCATTCAGTCTCAGGCGGCTTTCAGAGTAGCAGTTTTTTTTTTTTTGCTGGAGGGAATTTAGGGAAGGGTTCTTAAACTAAAGTGCATTTAGAATCATTCAGTAGGAAGAAAGTTACAAAGAGATAGTCAGTGACTGGGGATCCGTTGAGAGACTTAGATGCAGGGTTAGTTCTGCATACATAGCACTGTACGATGCATTTTGTAAGTTGAAGCGGTTGAACAATACAAGTGCCGTCATCAGAGGCTCCTGGTGGAGGGTGACGCATCATTCAGTGTCCTCACATTGAAGCAAGTATATGATGAATGTACAATGGGTGGCACTTGGGCGGAAGAGAAGGAGGAGGCAGGAATCCCTGAGTACAATTTGTGGGAGCGTTGATCTCATCTGATTTTGTGAGAGAAAGCAACAGAGATTTGGGGAGACAAATGACACACCAGTCAGTGTCTTGCTCTTGAAACAAGTGGATGAGACAATTGCCATAAGGTGGCACCTGGTAGAAAGGTCAAGAGGAATAAAAAATTCCTGATGCCAGTTTGTCAGTGTCAAGCTTGCCTGCTTGTGCTGGGAAGTTTGGAGGATCAGAAGAAGGGCACAGGCACAGTAAAGGCATATCCTTACTGTGAAGTCTATTTTATTTAAAGTGAAATAAGGCCTATGTCTCCGTATATCTATGGGGTTTTCCCTTCCGATCATTCTAACTAAGATGCTCGTCAGTTAGGATGAATGTCCAAAAACAAATCCGCCCTCTGTCCCTATCCAAGCTATCTGACCCTACCACTATTATTACTAAATGAGGTCAGGAGAATGACTCCCTTCTCCTGGTTTTCATATATTGTCACAAGTTTCTTCTTACACTCCTTTCAATAGGCTATATGCAAATAGTCTTGTGTCATCCAATGTATGAAGTTATGCAGTTCTTTTAAGTGGTTAGTAATTCCCTTCTCCTTGATCTTCCAGGTTTCACTTCCCTTGCTCTATTCAATAGATCATATGCAAATAATTCCTTGTCCTCCACTGTATCCAGTCATGAAGTTCTTGTAGGTGACTTGTGTTTCCCTTATCCTTATTCTTCCTTGTTAGCTTTAGTCTATGTGGGATGATTTCCTCTACATTTCTGGGGATTGTCTATTACACTCTTCTTCTCGCTTCCTGGCTTTACGGGTTTTTCCTCCCAAATGTCTCTTTTTCTTCTGTTCAAAAGATGGGTGGGCCTTGACCTTTTCCCAAACTGATAAGCCTCCACTTTTATTTCTTTCCCAATGTATGGTTTTCGTATTTCTTCTAATCTCACTCAAACAGTTCTGTTTCACTGGATTATTTCGAATAGTTTTCCCATTACTGCTGGGATGTGTTTTGCTTAATTTATAATGAGTTCTGCTTGGCTTGCCGGTATTCCCGTTCCGTGCTTTGCCTTCTGAGTTCCAGGGCAATGTCGGTGGTTCCTACAGGCCCTTGGATTCTATTTTCTTCTTGTCACCACTGAGGGCTGCTTGTGGGAGTGACATGTTCCCCTAACTTTGCTTGGAGTGAGCAGAAGAGATTTGGGGAGCTGAGTGACACACCAGTCATTTTATATTTCCTGAAGTGAGTAGAGGGGACATGTGACACCTGGGAGGAGTAGGGGCAGCTGGTAGTCCATCAAAGCAGCTTGTTGGAGAGGCACACTCACCTGATTTTAGTATGAGGAAATAACAGAGATTCTTGGAGATTCTGGGAGGAGGATTCTGATTTTTACATTGCGTACTTCTGCCTCTGGTTCCCAACTGCCGGGCAGTAGCTCTCGCTCCCTAGCCTGGAATGAATAAACCCAGGATCACTGTATTCAGTCGACGTGGAGTCTCAACACTCTGTAAGGGGGTCAGTGCCTGTCGAACCCTGAACTTGGCTCGTGTGCGCCATTGGGTACTTCTCACGGCCAGAAGCGCAGGGAATACTCCTCTTCGGCTAGTACAACATATGATATGTCTGAATATTACAACTCACAAACATTGGAGAGAAATCGCAAAATACGGATGGGAAACTTATCAAACTTATCAATAACTCAGGGATATTAACCAGCACCAGCGGAAAAAAAACAATGGACAGAAACGTCACACTTGCAACAAAATTGAGCCCTGGTTTTAACAAACCCCTGTCTCAGCTTACCTGCCAACTCGTTTGTTAGTGGCCACGATCCAGGCCATATTATTTGTTTAATTTAAATTCAATTGGAACACATGTCATGGCAAATGTAGAGCCCTCAATGCACTTCTGGCCAGTGAAACCTAACAAAAAGCCTGTAATTCGTACACTGCATTTATATGTAATCATGCTGTTATACATGTCAAAACCTAAAACACAAATCCACAATGTGCCATTGGACCCCATGATCCAGTACAGATTCTTAGTTCTTTAAGTCTACATTAAATTGAAACACACAGCGCAACGAGTGCTCGCTGGGAAGAAAACTAATGGACAAATCGAGCCCTCCATATAATTTGGGACAGCAGAACCATAAAATCAATCCTGCAATTCATACAATGCATTTATATTTAATCATGCTTAACACACGTAATTGTAGAATATCAATGAAAACGAACACGCAGACCATCTTTAAAAACCACAATTCCTCCAAATAAGTGTCATTGCTCTACAAAGCAGGGGATGGGGTTGGCCAGAAAAAAGCTGCATACCCAACCCCGATTGAGTTGTACCCTGTCCCAATGACGAGGGCTAAAATACGGATAACACGCCCAATGAAGGAAGTGAGTGTTAGCCACAAACAAAGGAGGCTATTTTCTTACCATCTAAAATGAACTTGAGGATAGTAAACTGCTTCAACTGTGTTCCCGTGCAGTACCCCCACCGCCCGATAACATCGCGCTCAGATGTACGCCAAAAAGAAAGCCAAAAAGGCTGAAACATAAAGGGCAAAATCACCAACCTAGTCCATCACTGGCGCCCTACATCTGGAGCGATAACCCTCCATATGCCCAACTGCTCTGTCATCGTCACTCACCTGCTGCACACTTTTCTCCAGCTCTGTACAGATGTCCCCAAGCCCCCATGCCATAAACATCTGGTGGCTCCCTTTTTGGCCACCTTCTGTAATTTCCCGGGCAGGGAGCGCAGCAACATCCACAGTGCTGCAGTAGCCAAGTGAGTGTTGGCTGCACGAGCAGGAAATGAGTCATAACAAGCGGTGAAAAAAGAAGCAAGGAGTTGCTTCCATGTTCGTCCAGGGCTGCAAAAAGGATGAGTCTTCGGAGCGCCAGACATTTAAGCATTCCCCTGAGCCCAGAGCTGGTTCTGGATGGCACAGGGAAATGCCCCTTCCACCTCCCAAGGGAGAGTCGAGGCGATGAGTACCCCAGGCGGGCCAGAGGGGTGGCCCACTATGCGGGTTTTCCCACTAGCGCCCACTCCGAGATGGTGGCCCATCCACTTAACAAGGAAGTGACACAGTCGAAATGTAAGAGGAGGCTTTGCTGCAGCACTTGCAAGCAAGAGCATTTGGATAAAGAGCGCAGGCAGAATAGCAATCCGCCCAAATGTTACCAATTAACTGGGATTGTCAAACTCAAGTTTTACAGCATCAACCAGCAGTGCATCAGTGTAACCTGTTGTATGATATGTGAATAGTGCAGGCACAGTCTATAGATAGGAGAACCTAGTAGACATCCTCAGTGACATGCCAATGTGGACAACATACGGGTAATGAACAAGTACAGACAATAGAACATCTGACATATAGATGATTGATGCTTATCTACAGAATCATTAACCCATCAGAAGGTTTGATGACCAATTACATTATTGGTAAAACAAGAGGACCATCTGGCCAGTGGTAGTTAGGTGAGTTGATGTTGCATCACTCATATGGTCTCCCACAAATGCACAGTCCAAGAGTGTTTTTAGTGTCACCAGAGCTATTGTGGAGCTTGTCGATACACTGACTACATTGACCACTGGTTACTGGGCCACTGTATTCTCGGCCAGTGGAACAATAAGGCACAAGAGAGGGTGTTTTTTTCTAGTAACGTCTCTGCTACGTTTTGCTGATCCAAAAGGGGGTGAAGCGGGGCAGAGATTCGGACTGCAGCTGTTGTGGCATGCCCACAGACCCTGTTGTTTTTTCTTTTCTTAACACACTGCGATAAATTCATTGGGAAAATCGTGTCCATCTACCTGCCTGGACAACCAGCTTTGTACAGAGGCTGCGTTTCTGATTTTGCCATTATTTCTGTTAGCTTCTGTTTGTTTTAGGTCTGCCAGAGTTTGCTTAAGCTGCTGTGGCTAACCAGCGGTTTGTTCCGTCTTGCATTTTAGCCACAAGGCGTGTTAAGACTTATAGAGGGCACCTTGCAATGACAAGTTTTGGTAGTCGGCCAAGTAACACGTAGATCTGTTGTCCTCTTCTTTTTTTCCCTACCCAATTTGGTTTACGTAGGTTTTAGTGAGTTTTTTTGGTTGCACTATCTCTAGCATCAGAGTGAGTTATTTTAATGTGCAAAAACGGATGGTAGGAATTAATTTTGGCTCTAGAAGGAGCTGGAGCCAGAAACAGTGTGAGTCTTCTAATTGTGTAATAACGAAATCATTCTTTCCCTCCTGAGCAACACAATAAAAAGTACAATAACATTTCCTTAGCACCATCAACCTGGGATGTGCACACATAGTCTTGATTACAGTACAGGATTAGGGCTGTGTACGTTTTTAAACCCATCCCCAGAATCGTGTAAATGTACCAACATCTTCCTGAACTTGTAAAGTTTAGCTCTACTTTCCAATGTATAAAATAAAATACTGTCTTAGGATTTCTTTGTGACTCATGTATAAATATGTATATAGTAAGCTCATACGTACAGGTTAACACACATAAATATAAGTATTATATTTGTATCATTTATTTAATTTATTTTACACACGTATATGTGCATGTCTGTGTTTCTGTGTGTGTGTGTGTTCATTTAGTGTTATTAAAGTCATAGTACCTCATTATGCTTTTGGCAGTAACCGGTCGGTGGCACCTGCGGGTTGCCACCCACCCCGAAACACTGTTTTCATTGCCTGACTTCCCGGTGTCACTGGGACATTATAAGCCCCAGCGACACAGGAAGTCAGGTGTCGGATTTGATTAGTCCCAATTGCTGTGAATGGGGACTCAGAAGCACTGGCGCTGATGCTAATGATGCCAGTGCTTCTGTGACAACTCAGCCTGCAGTGGCCGTTGCGCCCGACACGGTTAAAACTGCCGGGTGCGACGGACCCTGCAAGCAGGTTTGTAGTGTGGCAGCCCCAAAACCAGGGTGTCGGTAAGCTTACTGGCACCCTTGTTTCTGGACTGACACACTCGTAATGAGGCCCATAATATACATTTATTATGTCTTTTCAGTCCCAGGTAGGATGGAAATATTAGTGTGTAGGATGACATGAAAAAGGCTTGGCTACACTTTTCCTATCCGCTGTGCACCAATCCGTAACAACACCTAGCCAGACACCTCTGAACGAACCAGCTCATCTCACCACCATGTCCCAATCCTCTGAGCCATTTGCTACCAACCGAACCGACCGAACCGCCCATCCCATGCCACTACTCAGTCAAAGACCTGCAACTGCCCGGCCTCTCTTGCCGGTTCTGAACCTCCCGCGACCCTATACACACCCATTTACAGTATCCCCCCTGACCACCTCCATCTGTCCAATTACACTACCCTACCCAATTGACCCTCTCTCCACCACCACCACCACCAACCTACCGACAAGCCTGGCCATCCCAGCCCTGCCACCCCAGACACCTGGAAAAACAACACCCCCACTACCTCTCACAAAATCACCTACCTCCTTTTCAATGCCCGCTGCGTAGCCAAGAACAGACACAGCATCTATCATTTCCTAGCTCTGAGAACCACAATCTTATCTTCATCACGGAAACCTGGTTCTCACAGAACCACAAGCCTATCGCTCACAAAGCATTCCCACCCGTCTACTCACTAATTACCCATAACAGACCTTGTAGAGGAGGTGGAATTGCCATCCCCCACAAACCTCACATCTCTACTACCTCCACTGAAACACAACCCAGTACAGCTAACTGAATTCCCTCCTAGTTCAACTTTCTCTACTGTGTACTTTCTCGCACATAGCTTTCTACCTGTCTACAGGCCCCCTGGCTATGACAGACACTTTGCCAACAGTCTATGTGACTCACTAGCAGACATTCTAGCTAACCACCTTGCACTCACCCTACTGGGATACTTTAATATCTGGTTCAACCTCCGCAACAACTCCATGCCTCTACCCCTGCACGACAGCCTAGAGGCACTCAGTCTCACCCAGCATATCACAGGACCCAAGCACACCGCTGGCCACACCCTCAATGTCAGTTTCAGCTCTTCTGACCTCATTTCCACGTCCACCCCTAAAACCCTCATCTGAATAAACCACCTTTCTCCCTCCTCAAACCGCCAGCACCGCACAAGTCCTCCTCTACTCCTACATCTCAGTTCAAGTGCTGAAACAAGGTCAATGTATTACCGGACCTGGCCAAGGTGCTGCTGCGCGCCTTCCTCTCACTCTCAACCACAGATAGACCCTTACCCATAGAGCTCTTTGACTCCTGGCTAAAAGTCTCTCTCATTCCCCTACCCCCTTCCAAGTCTGCTCCCTCCCACAAAGGACCGACCCCCAAATGGTTAACCCCTACCTGAAGAATCTAAAAATCCATAATCACTCCCTTAAGCACAAATGGTGTGCTTCCAGAACCCCTGCAAAGTAAATCATTACTTGTGCCCCACCACAGTAATTATAAATCAGAGATCCGAAATGCCACAAAAGCCTATTACAATAAAAGGATCCTGAGCTGCACCAGCGGCAGCAAAGGCCTACACAGGATCATCATAGAATTACTGAACCTGCCCTGCACCGCAGCCCAAACTGCCTCTGAACACTTCCACAAAAAAGCCTTAGACAGGGCAGGCATCCCTCAAAGACAAACCCTCCATCCTGTCTGCCTGCCCTACACCTGCTCTAAAAGAACTAACCCTCCTCCCCCTGAGAACCCTTCTTTCTGCTCTTTCAACCCTATCTCGAGAAAGTAGTTTGTGAAACTACTATCAGTCAGCTGACCCTCCGGCTCACCCCTGGACTCTTGTCCCACCTCTCTCCTCAAAGAAATGGTTGCCTTCACCTGTGCAGGAACAGTTTTTAGGTCCATTCTTAACAACTCCCTCACCTCGCAACTTCCCAGAGTCCTTGAAACTACTACTTAAAAAAGCATCCATCAACCCTGCCCTACCAATAACCTACAGGCCCATCTCCAACACCCGATTCCTGGTAAAACTCATCGACCACACTGCATACTCACAGCTAAATGGTTTTGTGGAATCAAACAAACTAATAGACCCCATGCAGTATGGTTTCTGTCCGCACCACAGAACGGAAACCATGCTGATCTCTATCTGGGGTGACTTCAAAGTCACAGCAGACCCAGAAGGATGCACAGCACTTGTTCTTCTTGACCTCTCTGCAGCGTTCGACACCATTAACCACATTATCCTCCTCGACAGACTGCAATCCCTATAAATACGAGATTCAGTGCTCACCTGGATCACCTCATTCCTCACTAGTAGCAAATCACCCATCTCCCCCTTTTCTCTCTTCTGCACGCCCAGTAAACACTAGAGTACCCCAAGGTGCCTGCCTCTCTCCCCTTCTCTTCAATGTTTACATGATCCCCCCCAGCCCAGGTCATCTGCTCACTCAACTTTATCTGTTATAACTATGTGGATGACATACAAATCTTCTTGAGAAAAATCGAATGCCTACCCTCGCCATGACCTAGTAGCATGTCTAACTGACATTGGAGGGCTGGATGATGACTAACCATCTCCCCATCTCCACCAGGGGAAAATGGAGATTGTATGCAGCAAAACTGTTCTATTTTCCCAACCGACTCCCTGGCCACCCTAACTCGACCCCCTTACCTCATACTTGCCACCAGCTGGCCCTTGTTATTTATCCTGTATGCTATAACCCTGTACTGCACATTTCCCTCTACCTTTCCCCCCCTTGCACTTTTCCCTTCCCCTCTACCCTTTGCACTTGCGCGATCTGAATGACACCTGGCCTAGTAGGATCGTTGTCTGTCTCCCCTTGTTCCCCCTCCCCCGCCTCGTCGCACCTTGAAACACTTGTGTATAGGCGCGTTACAAATGCCATATCATATCATATCATAACCCACCACCGCTGTCAGAAACCTCTGGTGCACAATGGACTTGGACCTAACTCTGTCTCACCACATCAACAATGCATCCAAATCCTGTCATTTCCACCTTAGTCGAGGACAGAATGGAACCACGCGTGTAAAGAAGTTGTTTGGAAAAGGATACGTCTTTTCTTGAGTGGTTCGAACTTCAGCAGGAAGGCAGAGCTTTGGTAAGTTCAGTTGTTTGGAAAAGGATACGTCTTTTCTTGAGTGGTTCGAACTTCAGCAGGAAGGCAGAGCTTTGTCCAATTAGGCCCTTTTGAAGAAGAGGGACTCCTCGAAATGCGTCGGCCACCCTATAATTGGACAGCATTCCTTCTGCATCATCTATTGCTTCTTCGCAGTTTTTTTAAAATGTTAAATGTTACCAATTATTTCTTGCAACTGAATGTGCCTTTAGGCAAATGTTGTTTCTTTGCCAAATAAACTGTTATGTTTTCAATTGACAAACTACTGTTATGTTTATATGTTTGAATGCCCTTTGTGGCATCGGTTATTAGTGTGCAGGGGACGGGAGGGCCCCACTTTTGGGTCCTCTTTCGTTTCTCTCCATTTCCACCTTAGTCTCCTGAATGGCATCTTCCCTTACCTCACCTAGCAGACTGTCTGCAATTTTGTCCATTGTCATGTCCGGACTTGAATATGCAAACTCCCACTACCTGGGTGCACCGGCCTACCAGCTAAACAAACTCCAAAGAGTACAAAATTTGGCGGCTAGACTACTTTTCGCATTGGGACGAAGGACCACATCTCACATGCTCTTGAACCCTACACTGCCTCCCAATTGGATACAGGGCCACATTCAAATTCCTATGTATTACCCACCGAGCAGTGCACAAAACAGGCCCCAAATTCCAAAAAAAAGATCACACTTTACCACACAAATTGCACCCTACAGTCCTCCTCTTAGTGTTCCCCACCTCCAATTTTGCCAGGCGCAAATGGTCCACCTACTCAGCCCTGCTGCCAACTTTGTGGAACTCACTGCCTCCCAACATTAGACACAGCAAAGACTACATGGCTTTCCGGAGCCTTTGCCCCAGACTTGAAATCCAAATCGTAGTAACACCTATGTTCATGACGGAATGTAATCATTGCCTTCTTCCACCAGGAATACCTACGCCCTGAGGCCTAGAGATATCTATCTCCAATAATCTGGACCGAATTTGCCTGGCTTGTAACCCATGCCTTAATAGCACTCATGATCTAGATCAAAACCATGCAATTATGCAATTATGCACTACACTATCAGTCCAAGAAATGAACATGCCTGCTCATATGGAAATGAATGAGCAGTACTAAAGACCGGGGGCTGTCTAGCACTTATTTCTCTAATCACACCTATCTGGGAATGTATTTATCAGAACTAACTACCAATCCAAACACTAATAGCACTTTTGAACTTCATCACTGCCCTGCAAATATGCACTAAGCGATCAGTCCAGGAAATGCCCTTGATTGCTAACCATAACCCTGATTCTCCTCCTTGCCTCTTTCCTGCTGCTCTGCTCCGGAAGAACTCCTCCACCTGTCACAGCATGCTGCCCTGCCTGGAACAACAAGAGTAAGCGCTGGTATGGATTTTAGAATGCTTGCTGGTGCCTGTAACATCATTTGTGACTTTGATCCGAAGAATGCATTTAAATATGCCCCATGGCTGCTGCACGTTGAACATTCATCTCTTCTGGACTAATTTTCTGGCTACCTCCTTTGTTTCCCTTGTTTCTGGGCATCTTGCAGCCCTGCCTGTGTACAAAGGCCATTTCAAAAATGGCCACATTAATTGTACATCTAGCTCTGTTTGTGTGGTATGGCCCTGCTCCCCCCTCCCATTGGCTGCCCTTGGCCCTTAAGCCAATCAGGGCAACCGGGAGGCGGGAGCCGGCCACCACTACCGAAAGCCCACACAAGGCCTCTGCATTCTCCTTCTTGCCTCTTTCCTGCTGCTCTGCTCCTGAAGAACACCTCCACCTGCCCCAGCATGCTGCCCTTCCTCGAACAACTAGGGTAAGCGCTGGTATGGATTTTAGAACGCTCGCTGGCGACTGTAACATCATTTGTGACTTTGATCCGAGAAATGCATTTAAACATGCCCCATGGCTGCTGCACATTGAAAATTCCTCTCTTCTGGATTCATCTTCTGGCTACCTCCTTTGTTTTCCTTGTTTCTGGGCATTTTGCAGCCCTGCCTGTGTACAAATGCCATTTAAAAAATGGTCGCATTTTTTTTACATCTTGCTCTGTATGTGTGGTATGGCCCTGCTCCCCCCTTCCATTGGCTGCCCTTGGCCCTTAAGCCAATCAGGGCAACCGGGAAGTGGGATCCGGCCACCACTACCACAGTACGCCTCAAGCCACCCCACTAGTCCTCCCGTTTGCCCCCACTTGCTCCCTTGTCCTCCCGTGTGCCCCCACTTGCCCCTTGTCCTCCTGTGTGCCCCCACTTACCCCGTTGTCCTCCCGTGTGCCCCCACTTGCTCCCTTGTCCTCACCTTGTGCCCCCACTGGCACCCTTGTCCTCCTGTGTGCACCCACTGGCCCCCTTGTACTCCTGTGTGCCCCGACTGGCCCCTTGTCCTCCTTTGTGCCCCCACTTGCCCCTGTGCACCCACTTGCCCCCTTGTCCTCCTGTGTGCCCCCACTAGCCCCCTTGTCCTACTGTGTGCCCCCACTTGTCCCCTTGTCCTCCAGTGTGCCCTCACTTGCCCCCTTGTCCTCCGGTGTGCCCCCAATGGTTCCCTTGTCCTCCCCTGTGCCCCCACTGGGCCCCTTGTCCTCCTCTGTGCCCCCACTTTCCCCTTTGACCTCCTGTGTGCCCAACTTCCCCTCTTGTCCTCTAGTGTGCCCCCACTGGCCCCCTTGTCCTCCCGTGTGCCCCCACTGCCCCCATTGTCCTCCTGTGTGCCCCCACTGACCCCTTGTCCTCCTGTGTGCCCCCACTGGCCCCCCCTTGTACTCCTGTGTGCCCCGACTGGCCCCTTGTCCTCCTTTGTGCCCCCACCTGCCCCTGTGCACCCACTTGCCCCCTTGTCCTCCTGTGTGTCCCCACTAGCCCCCTTGTCCTCCGGTGTGCCCTCACTTGCCCCCTTGTCCTCCGGTGTGCCCCCACTGGTTCCCTTGTCCTCCCCTGTGCCCCCACTGGCCCCTTGTCCTCCTGTGTGCCCCCACTTTCCCCTTTGACCTCCTGTGTGCCCCCACTGTCCCCCCTTGTCCTCTCATGTGCCCCAACTGGCCCCTTGTCCTCCTTTGTGCCCCCACTTGCCCCCGTGCACCCACTTGCCCCTTTGTCCTCCTGTGTGCCCCCATTAGCCCCCTTGTCCTACTGTGTGCCCCCACTTGTCCCCTTGTCCTCCGGTGTGCCCCCACTTGCCCCCTTGTCCTGCTGTGTGCCCCCACTGGCCCCCTTGTCCTCCCGTGTGCCCTACTGGCCCCTTGTCCTCCCGTGTGCCCCCACTGGGCCCTTTGTCCTCCTGTGTGCCCCCACTTTCCCCTTTAACCTCCTGTGTGCCCCCACTTGCCCTCTTGTCCTCTGGTGTGCCCCCACTGGCCCCCTTGTCCTCCCGTGTGCCCCCACTGCCCCCCTTGTCCTCCTGTGTGCCCCCACTGACCCCTTGTCCTCCTTTGTGCCCCCACTTGCCCCCGTGCACCCACTTGCCCCCTTGTCCTCCTGTGTGCCCCCACTAGCCCCCTTGTCCTCCAGTGTGCCCCCACTTGCCCTCTTGTCCTCTGGTGTGCCCCCACTGGCCCCCTTATCCTTTTGTGTGCCCCCACTGCCCCCCTTGTCCTCCTGTGTGCCCCCACTGACCCTTTGTCCTCCTGTGTGCCCCCACTGCCCCCCCTTGTCCTCTCATGTGCCCCGACTGGCCCCTAGTCCTCCTTTGTGCCCCCACTTGCCCCCGTGCACCCACTTGCCCCTTTGTCCTCCTGTGTGCCCCCACTAGCCCCCTTGTCCTACTGTGTGCCCCCACTTGTCCCCTTGTCCTCCGGTGTGCCCCCACTTGCCCCCTTGTCCTGCTGTGTGCCCCCACTGGCCCCCTTGTCCTCCCGTGTGCTCTACTGGCCCCTTGTCCTCCCGTGTGCCCCCACTGGGCCCCTTATCCTCCTGTGTGCCCCCACTTTCCCCCTTGAGCTCCTGTGTGCGCTTCTGGCCCCTTATCATCCCATGTTTCCCCACTGGCCCCCTTGTCCTCACGTGTGCCTCCACTGGGCCATTGTCCTCCTGTGTGCCCCCACTGGCCTCTTGAACACCCGTGTGTCAGCACTAGCCCCCTTATCTTCCCTTGCGGCCCCACTGGCCCCCATTCCCCCACTTGCCCCCTTGTTCTCCCATGTGACCACACTAGTCCCCTTGTCCTCCGGTTTGCCCCCACTTGCCTCCTTGTCCTCGGGTGTGCCCCCACAGGCACCCTTGTCCTCCTGTGTGCCCCCACTGGCCCCTTGTACTCCCGTGTGCCCCCACTGGCCCCCTTGTCCTCCTGTGTGCCCAACTGGCCCCTTGTCCTCCTGTGTGACCCCACTGCCCCCTTGTTCTCCTGTGTGCCCCCACTGGCCCCTCTGTCCTCCCGTTTGCCCCCACTGGCCCCCCTTGCCTCCCATTTGCCCCCAATTACCCCCTTGTCCTGCTGTGTGCACCCACTTGCCCCTTGTTCTCATGTGTGCCCCCACTTGCCCCCTTGTACTCCTGTGTGCCCCCCACTGGCCCCCTTGTCCTTCCATGTGCCCCCACTTGCCCCCTTGTCCTCCCATGTGCCCCCACTGGCCCCCTTGTCCTCCCGTGTGCCTCCACTGGGCCCTTGTCCTCCCTTCTGCCCCCACTGGACCCCTTGTCCTCTGGTGTGCCCCCACTTGCCCCCTTGTCCTCCGGTGTGCCCCCACTGGTCCCTGTGTCCTCCTGTGTGCCCCCACTTGTCCCCTTGTCCTGCTGTGTGCCCCCACTGGCCCCCTTGTTCTCCTGTGTGCCCTACTGGCCCCTTGTCCTCCCGTGTGCCCCCACTTGGCCCCTTGTCCTCCTGTGTGCCCCCACTTTCACCCTTGACATCCCGTGTGCCCTACTGGCCCCTTGTCCTCCTGTGTGCCCTCACCGGCCCCCTTGTCCTCCCGTGTGCCTCCACTTGCCCCTTGTCCTTTCGTGTGCCCCCACTGGCCCCCTTGTCCTCACGTGTGCCTCCACTGGGCCCTTGTCTTCCCGTGTGCTCCCACTGGCCCCCTTGTACTATGTGTGCCCCACTTGCCCCCTTGTCCTCCCTTGTGCCACCACTTGCCCCCATGCCCCCACTTGCCCCCTTGTCCTCCCATGTGCCCCCACTTTCCCCCTCGTCCTCCGGTGTGCCCCCACTGGTCCCCTTGTCCTCCTGTGTGCCCTACTGGCCCTTGTCCTCCCATGTGTCCTCACTGGGCAACTTCTCCTCACGTGTGCCCCCACTTGCCCCCTTGTCCTCCGGTGTGTCCCCACTGGTCCCCTTGTTCTCCCATGTGCCCCCTCTTGTCCCCTTGTCCTGCTGTGTGCCCCCACTGGCCCCCTTGTCCTCCTGTGTGCCCCCACTGACCCCCTTCCCCCCACTTGCCCCCTTGTCCTCCCATGTGCCCCCACTTGCCCCCTTGTCCTCTGGTGTGCCCCCAATGGCCCTCTTGTCCTTCCATGTGCCCCCACTTGCACCCTGTCCTCCTGTGTGCCTCCACTGGGCCCTTGTCCTCCTGTTTGCCCCCACTGAACCCCTTGTCGTCTTGTGTGCCCCCACTGGCTCCCTTGTACTCCTGTGTGCCCCCACTTTTCCCCTTGTGCTCCTTTGTGCCCACACTTGCCAACATGCCCCCACATCCCCTTGTCCTCCTGTGTGCCCCAACTAGCCCCCTTGTCCTACCGTGTGCCCCCACTTGTCCAAACTGTCGAAAATCTTAAATCCCAGAGGATTGTGAGTATTAATAGGACGCTAGAGAACTATTGTATACCTTGCTTATCTTGTTCCACTCTAATCTCTGAACTATCCCTACTTCTATAACCTGCAACAGTGTCAAACCAGTAGTACTGTCTTCTTTTGTCTAGTTGCTAAAGCGCCATTTTCATAGTCATCTTTATTGTGTAACTCTGATCCATGAATCCCACTTTGAGTCTATGGACTGGTGCCGCCGGGAAAGTGATGGGGATCTTTTACTGAAGTCATGAATCAGTCTCAGAACTTACTGTGTCCCGACTTGGTTGCCTAGCCAAACGCTCTAGCCTTAAGTATAAACATAAGCCATATTTTCCAATTCTAAACTGAAGTCCTTGTTCAAGTTGTGTCTTTATTTTCGAAAAACACCTCTTACTAAAACCTCTATAACTCCCTGAATTTTTAAGATAGAAGCGAAACTCCCACTTGTACCTAACATCCTTAGCTATCTCTAGAACCCAAAACCGCAGTGCGAAACAGTGTGATTGACCAGTAATATCAAAAATCGCATAAGGAAAAGTTTGCAGCGAATTGACATTTTGAAATGTTTACACATGTGAATTAGCTTTAAATTATTTCCCACTTTGACTTTGAGATTTCAAATGTTTTCTTTTGATTAAATCATTGTTTTCCTGCATCTCTTCAAAGTGGCTCCCATAGAAATGTATACTCATTTAAGCATTTATGACCACATTTGGTGCTTTTGCTCAGCCAATTTGAAAGCCATCCTGACAGTTGAAAAGTCAATTCCGTTTTTCTCTTGTGTTTAAAGGGGGAAGGTGGGAGTGATATTCTGTTTGATATGTGTTATTTCTGAGTACCTGCTCTCTCCTCACATCTATTTAATTGCCTATTGGTGGGTTGAGGGGTGTTGCAGGGAGAACCCTTAACCATAGTGCTATCTGTTCTAAATCAATCCAAAAGTATTCTTTTCTTTGCTGCATTTGTTTTTGTGCACATTACTTGATTCCTGGTGTATTAAAGATATTATTCAGTGTTCTATCACCCCATTGGTGATGGTTGTTTCCTATTAAAATATATTGTGATTTAAATTCGAAGTACATAAATAAATATTTACCTTTGCAAACTAGTCTGATTCCTGGTTCAGTGTGACCGCGTGGGTCTCAGGAGAAGGATGTGATATGAGTGGTATATCGTTTGGAATATTGAACTTATAAATACAAATAAATAAGGGTTTAATTTGCGCACTACATGCTGGGCGAGACTTGGGTGTGTGCCAGATTAAAATCACTTACAATGTGACCTGTGAAACCAGATGCAGCAAAAAAGCTACAAATTGCATGGTGAGGACTCACAAGTAATCACCATTACTTGCACCCATGCCAACCATTAACAGTCCCAGGAGTGCCACAAAAATGTGCCCCACAAATGCAGCATGCACCTACATCCATTATTAATACTCCCTGTACACCCATCAAACTGAGCCCCCCTCATGCAAAGTGCACCTACATCCACTGGTCCTACTCCCTGTACGACCTCCAATCTGAGCCTCAATGTGCGTGTGCCTACATGCAATCTCCCACACCCTGTAAACCCACCAATCCGAGCCCCCACATGCAAAGTACTCCTACACCCACTATTCCAACTCCCTGTACACCAACCAATCTGATCCCCACATGCAAAGTGCACCTACACTCACTAATCCTACTCACTGCACAGCCACCAATCACCACACCACACATATAGGCCCACAGCATGCATCATCCTCAAAGGGCTAGCACACACAAGACACCCCAAATCCTCACAACCCTGCCCCCATGAATCCCCCAGGAATAAAGAAATAGGGCACATGGTTCACTCATACATTTGTCACTTGGCTGTCTCCATCAGAACAATGCAGGATAATTGTCCAGCTGAGGTAGAGTTTGTATGGCACAACTGGCAGATGCCCCCCTGCCCCTGTCTGTGTACAACAGGAAGGCAGTAAGCCAACCACCCCACACCTGGTATGGGTGCCTCCAGTGCAGGTGTAGTCTAATTGCCCTGAGGCCAGAGTGATGGTGAAAGGAGATTGGAAGCTGTGGCCATGTGGGTCTGCCCTTGGCAGGTGTCCCAGGGGAATAGCTGGCTGAGCACCATGAGGTGAACCATGACACACTGTGCCATCAATCCTGATCACTGGGCACCTACCAAGCTGAACAACATGGCCTGAGTGGAATGTGAGTCAAATCAAAGCCCCTCTGCTGGATACACAGGAATGGAGAAGGCAGTGAGGATAGAATCTGGGGCCTTGACAATGCTACACCAGACAGGGTTCACCTGTGTCTGCATCTTACAAGAACTCAACCTTGTTCCCAAATTCCCATCCCTCTGCATGTCAGTACTCAGGCAAATACCTTATCAAAATGCACCAGCATTGTCACCCCCTCCAGTGTGTAACCACAGCACCCTACTGTATGTTGTGGAGGCATATTCTGCACACATCATTCAAACTACAACCTGTGGGTTGTGTGTACAAAATTAGGGACCACAATAGTTGACACAACTCAGATTGGGCAATACCTTAATTACTGACAGTGACACTGTATGGCCTGTCTAACAACTGGTTCACTGTATCACCCTTCCTGAGGAAATTGACTCCACATGGCCAGCCACACCAAATATCGTAGAGGAATAACACCTGAATGTACCTGTACATCCACAAGAATGTGTTGTCTCACTATCCATAGAGGTGTGAGGGTCCAGTGGGCCATCACATCCCCACTCACCCTTCTACACTGGTTGTTCAGATCTAAATCCTACACAGATGTGTCTCCCATGATGTACGCCATGGAGAAAACAATGACTACAATCATCTGAGGCACCCATGGTGCTGTTGACACACAATCACTTGAAGCACATGTACAGCTACAAACACCCATACCCACACACTCATCTGCCTTACAGATGTCGGAGTGATGTCTGGTGTGCAACACATGCATTAACAGTCACAGTGTGTGAAACAAACACAACCCTGCACAAAAGGACAAATCAGGCAGCACAAATATTCACATTACATATACTGAGCTTGACAGTGACTATCACTGGCATTATCAAAAGCTCAGAGAAACCAACACCATCACTGGCAACATCACCATACCCAACACACCTGTGACACACAAAAGACAATGATAAAGCCTTACTGGTAGTAATGTCACCCATAAAAAAACACCCACATCCACGACACAATCACAACCCTGCATGAGTAGTGGGGACATATACACCAACCACATCTCATGATCAAAGGGGTGTACAGTGCAACATCAATGCGTACTGTAAGGCACAGTCATCATTGTTAAACATAGTTATTCATAGACCTGTACAGCCAACATACATGGCTACACAGCCATCTGTGCAAGGAATGAAATGTAGGACAACCTTGACTACCATAATTATGAACCATAATAACACCCTACATCACCCTCACACACATACAGCCAGAGATACACATGACAGTCTGCACATAACACAAATACATGTACCAACCCAATGCACATGCATAAACTACACGCATGCACTAAAAAGGTCACAATTAATACATTTACATATGCTGATCCATAAGTGCATGGCTGTGAGCCTGACACATGCATACAGCATACATGATGCCTGTTGGCAATGTGCACCTGTAACCCAGAATGATACCTGCACAGTGAGCAGATCCATGGGCAAATGCTGCACATAATATTGTCAACTGAAACAATGATATGCTGAGTGAGGACTGATGAATGCCGAGAAGCATATCACATGAGTATGCAGCATTCACCCATCAAAACAGCCCCGTGTGACATGCATAGCAAAACATGACTAAGCACAGAATTGAGCATTGGAGAAAGTTTTTTTCCACATGAAAAGACAAAATAACCACATTAATCCAATCAAATGAAAGACACAACTGTATTGTAATGCAAACTGAACTCCAACCATGAAAACATTAGGCCAAATCAAAATCACAGGAATCCTAGTCTGAAAAAAAGGTTATGCCCATCCATATAAAACAAAATATCTACAGCCACTGCTGCAGTCCTATTTCGGTCAATGTCTGGTCCAAGCCTGCTTGTGTCTCTGCCTCCACTTGCTGCAGGCGGGCCCCTGTGGTGTTCCTGAGGGCCTGCATGGCCTCCCGATTGGTCTATTCAATTTGTTGTGTAGCCCTCATGCTCTCCCCAGAATGGCATCACACAACTCCTCCATCCTTGCATGTGCAGCAGCCTTGTCCTTGGCATCTGCCTCCTCCATTGCCTGCAGTCTCTGTTTTTTCCTACTGCCTAATGAGTCGCAGTTGGCACGTGGTGGCTACATTTATCCGGTGTCTTGCCACCAGCCAAACAAAAAATGCCCACTACACACTCTGTGCCATGAGTCGACCTGTGTGCCTGCCTCTGCTGCCGCAACAGCTCCAGCTGCCTCGTAGCCACCTCTGGCTCTAGGACTCCCTCCAGCGAGACAAGCGACTCCTGAGGGGAGGACTGCCCACCAGTCACCTCCAGTGCCATGACCACCTGCACTCCATGATCCTGTGCAAAGCGCATCCCAGATGGAGGGACCACCTGAACAGCCTCCATGGCCATTTTCACCCCCACTGACTGCGAAGGAGACACCAGACCTGCTGATGGGGTAATAGGGGCAGAGGAGCCTGAGGTGGTGGCCAGCATGGTGGCAACACCTGTGGGTGCCTGGGGCACAGTTGATGAGGAGGAAGTGTGTGTCATTGGTGTAGCCTGTGCCAATTGTGCCACACACAGCAGTGCACTAGCCAACTGTGACATCATGTGACAGACCTGCCCGTGATGGCTTATGGGCTGGCCATGTATCATTTCAAGGGCCTCAAGGGCAGCCATCTGCCGGCCACAGCCCGCAAGAGCAGGGGCAACACGGCATCCCATATGGCATCATTTGCATTGATTGTGGGCCTTGTCTGTGTTGTGGCATCACTGGATGTGTGTAGCCCTGCAACCGATAGGCCTGGGACAGTGTGAAGAGCCGACTCCACCACTGTGTCCTGCAAAACCTCTTGTCACAGGCCCATGTCTGCAGCCTGCACATCCGATGGTGTACCCCACCAGACAACATGGACAGGCCCACAGTGGCACCCTCCCCCTCCTCCACACCTGAGACTGACACACCAGATAGCACCACTGTGGTGACCGGCCTGTCTGCGGGCATGGTGGAATGTCCCTGCCCCTCTGCCCCTGAAGACTCACCTTCAATTACCATTTCATTGTCCTGCATGCCATCACCAGCTCCTTCAAAAGATTGGCAAGGTACCATGCTGCCATCTCACATACAAATGCCACCACACCATCACATCACAACTCCAATGAATCATCGTGGACACACAGACATGTAAGACTGTAATACATAACGACATACCCAGCAATTGCACGCATGGATCTGCATAGAATGAGCAATCACCACTCCAAGGACACAATAGTTACCAGGACCAGCTGGGCACTTGGATCGGGCATATATGATAATGATGTGTTATTTATATAGCACCTTAATCCAAAGTGCTTATGGGGATTGTAGCATATTGGCAAGACACACAGCCATCACCATTGCACCATCAGCACCAGCATACCTCACCCTCCACTGACCAAGGGCCCTCCTCCCGCTTTCAACTATGCTGCCATGCATAGACTCCCACAGCCTCCTGGCAAGTCAGCTATGCATCATCCATCTCAATCATTGCCCATCCAGGGATTAAAAAAAACTTCACATGTATCACATTAGCCACCAACAGACAACCCCCCTGTGCCAGATCTGTCACCCAAGCCCTCAAATCCCCCAAAAGTAAACACAC
The DNA here is from genome assembly GCF_040938575.1 of Ambystoma mexicanum. Taxonomy (NCBI): domain Eukaryota; kingdom Metazoa; phylum Chordata; class Amphibia; order Caudata; family Ambystomatidae; genus Ambystoma; species Ambystoma mexicanum. Next base: position 439,600,088 of record NC_090932.1, on the reverse strand, counting down.
ATCCTACAAAAGAGATGGCGGCCTGGGCCCTCACCCCTGAATTGGACCATATATGTTAGTCAAAAGACAAATGGGAAGTGAACCTGAAGGCTGAATATCCCTTGACCTGTAACTGATGACCCAACATCACTGACACCGTCATGTAACTCCTCAAGGCGGTAGCGGAATAGAAGGACCCTCTTTGCACACCCTCCTCAGGCCTACCTACCCTTAGGACCCACACAGTGTGGAACCTTGCATGCACCTTGGACACAACATATTATATAAGCCATGCTAATGGCACAAGAACAAAAAAAGCATGCCACATTATGTTACACTACATTGCCGTGTACACCGACCAGCGTCCTCCCAACATGCATCCTATACCCATGGTATACCCTATTGCAGTTACAGTGTGGACTCACCTGCAGCCTCGATTTGGGCCTGCAGTTTGACGACCTTGGCTTGAAGAGCCGCAATCACCCTCTGCAGAATCCTGACGTTTAGAGGCGAAATCCGATGGAGCCCACCAGAGTGCACCTCTGTGGTGGGTCCTGCCTTGATGGCTGCCATGGTCTTCTTCTGACTCTGGATCCTGTCATCCCACCTTTTCTTAATGTTCTCTGGGGTATGGACGGCCACCCCTCAACATTAACAGCAGCTGCAATCTCCTGCCAGATCCTTCTATGTCCAAAGGCCCCTAGCTGCTTCTGTGGGTGAAAGAGGGCGTCATTGTGCAGCAGCACCTGTCTGCCCCCAACAAGTTAGCAGCCCTCATTCACGGAAGCTTGGAGGTGGAGTGAACCGACATGGTGCAGCTGATGCTGGTGGCCTGTCACTGGGTCTTAAATGCACCTGTAACAGAGATGGAAATGTAAGAACCATCATTGGTATGCCGTACCACAACTCAGTTTGATCCCCTCATAGCGTGCTCACTGTTCAAAGGCTCATGACAGTTCCTGGGATGTTGCTCTTCATTCCTGATCCAATATTGAATCAGCTGGGCATGGACAAAAAGGCACTGACAATGTCAGAAGTGACACCTATGCATGGACAGACACACACAGATGCACAGAAACAACCAGCTGTACATTGCTCTGAAGCCTTACCACCTCAAGCAACTTGCGAACACAAGTATGAGCACAATTCATACATCTGCAGTAGAGGATTCCATATGCACGATGGTACAATTGGAAGTGATCTACTACACAAAGCAACAGTAACCATGCCACATGAACATAGCAAAACATAGGAAAGCACAGACCGGCTACGCACTGTGCACCCCACAGCGGTACCCCCTCCCAAGAGTGCCGCCATCCTGCTCCCACCTTCTTGGATGCAGCCAAAGAACTACAGTTTCCCTTTTGCAATTCCCCCACTCACCTGCTTTAGGGTATAATCGTTGATTGGTTGGCGCGGGCCATTAGTATTATGGGTTGGCTAGCTGCGTCTCCAGCACTTGGAGGTATTACCCTAAACCTCTCATGGTAAAAGATAGCTAATTATGTTGTGCTGGTGAGTCGCGCCATACCAAAAATATTTTCTTTTTTGTACAGTCCATACATTTTCAAAGTCAAATTTTGTTGTGCTATGAATGTATTCTCTTGTGACAGCCAACATGTGTTTAGACAAAGGGTCATTGTCAAGGCTGTTCATTCGTGCAAATTGGTATAAAAAATATAACATATGATTACAATGTCAGAAAGTGCAATTGAAATAATAATATAGAAATGTTACATACCAAATCATAATTAAAGGGCAGGTAGTTGAAACATGATAAAAAATTAACACGAATATTGTGTCATTAAAAGATTTGATATTCGTTTGATCAACAGCATTAAACACAGTGATTTTTTGCTCTTACACTGCTAGAAGAGTTTTGCAGAGCACCAAATAACCTGTGCCAGGTAAATAAATCCACATTTCTCAAAGTTATAAATGGGAGATATGAGAAATTGCTTTGCTAGTGTCTAATTGTAAAAGGTGTGTTTTTTGCATGCATTTTGTATAGTGCCACTCGATTACTATATTTATAGCGAGTTCCTGTCATATGATCAATATGCTGGGAATGACCAAATAGACTTGGGTCTGGTTCCCTGTGGGTATGGGAGAAATGGACTGAATTAAGTCTTGGTATGATCTCTTGGTTGGTTAAATGACTATTATAAGATCACTATATAGGATGCTGGATTGGGCCACTTACCTATGTGATGTGCATCGCTTGATCTCTATGGTCCAATTATCCTTAATCTTCTATTTGAACCTTCTTTCAGATACTGCTAAAAATATATCATAGAATGGACTAAGTGTCACTTGACTTCTATGTCCGGTTGGTATGGGTAACTATGAAAGAATTTGATGTTGCTTATCTCTAATGGTAAATGATTGTATACTTTACTGGTACTTAATTAATAGATAGCAGCCTTTTGGCGAAAATATAGTCCTGTAAAGGCAATATGCCATAACCAATCAATTGGTATGAATCCGGGTGAATCACATTATTAATTATAAAACTGTATCTTTAGTGCCTGGTCTCTGCGCTGTGAAAGTGCATTTACAATTTGAGAATTCTTGTGTTTTTATATTAGGATCAGCTCTGTATTATGTCTAGTTGGGTGTGCTGAAGAGTATCTCCAACCATGCAGGCTATTATAGCAAGGAAATGCCATCATATCTAACGATTGTTAGGTTGCTGATCCTGTCAGCAGCAGTCTTTGTCGGGTTTGCATCCTGTTTACCTTAGAAGTATTCAAAATTGTTGTTCTGGGTAGGGCACGCTGGCGCCACCTTGGATATCTCTATAGGGAACATAGAACACACCCACCTACTGATGTCTCTTTAATCAGACAAATCTCAGGTAGGAAGACATATGCTCCGATTTAGAGGTACATGGAAGGCATCTGTAATTACAAGAACTCAAACCAAAATCTAAATTTACTCCATAACTATCAAATGAAAGGATGATTGAAACATTTCACCAAGTTGTCACTAATGAAACACATCAACATCTAGATAAAAGGTGTAATAAGTGTAAAAAGAAAAACAGAACCAGGGTTAACCTGAGCAAGAAAGAAGAAATAGTATTAGAGAGTCCTACTGGTGACAAAGATCTACTGATCAAAAAGGCAAAGGGGGCAATGTTGTAGTCATGAACATACAAGACTACATTTCCATGAGCATGGCTCAATTAGATACACCAGGTTGGTACAGCAAATTAACTAAGAACCCATTAAGTAAGAACCCAACCAAAACAGGGGATTACCATTGAACTGAACATACATGTAAAATCTGTCCACATGAAATGCAGTGTGGCTGTTGGATGCGTAATGGTCATTACACTGCACCATACTGGAGTATTTGTGAATGGCATTGGCGACATAGCAATATGTCCAGTAACTGCATGTCACTGCACACAGTATAAGAGCCATGTCTGTGCAGTGTGTACTCTCAATGTTGGGTGCACTCACATAGCTCCTCCACTAGCAATGGGTCATCCATGTGTGTATCAATCACTGCTCTGGTCAGACAGTGACCCAGGAAGGGGGCGGAATGCCAGTGAAATGTATGCTGGTAATAGACAGCATTGTCATGGTTTCTCATGTTGCAGATGCATTTGGAGTGCCCCTGCTCTTTTGTACATGAAAGTGCACACTGTGTGAGTCCTTGGTCAGACATACCTGTGATTCATGTGTGCATTTTGCCCTTGATACACCCTTGAATGTAACTATTGCAGGGAGGTATCCTGTCACCTGTCACCACAGGGGTAGTAGGGGGATGTTACAGGGCACTGACTGCACATGGCCACATCCACACATGTAGGCTTGCCTTTGTATTGTATGGGTTACAGGCTTCATAATCAACATGGCTGGTCTCTGGTCACCTTGGTCCACATACCTTGCATTATGCCCTTGTAACTCCATTTACAACAAATACCACAATTGCTATATGTTGACCTGCCTTTTTCCTCTGCTTCCACAACAACCATATGTTGCTTGTTCTGTTAGTGTTGCTATATGACGCTGTTCACATTTGTGAATACTGACGCCAAGATATACATGCACATTCTGGCACACACATCTAATCCTGCTGGCAATTACATGACTTCTAGGTATTTAATGGCAAACTGCTGATGTCTGCTTGAATGGAACATTGCACTTCCATCACCAGAATATGTGACGCTGCTATATATGCATGCCACAGTCAGTGTACAACACGTACGTCCTGATGACTTACGTTGACATATCCAAGTTACATGGATACCGCTTTCGCCACTCATTATTTTTAAACTGGCATTATGTCTGTCCAATTCAGGTTGTCTGGGGTGCCATGGTTCTCCAGCTAGGGTCGGCATGGATGTGGAACAGGACTATGTGGCCATTTTGGTAGTCTGATGCAAGTGTGGGTAGGCTGTTTGTTCTGCATGCATTTCATGTGAGGCATACGTGTATATAAAGATGGAGCCCTGACTTTTGTTGATGCCTCAGCCGAGGGGGAGGGGGTGCTGTTTCTCGAGAGAACCCTCTGGTGTTGCACACCATCCTCTGCATGGCTGCACAGGCATCATCGGAGGAGGACGACAATGCAGATGCTGCAGTCACATTGAGGCAGATGGTGGAAAAACCACTGCTCAGCAGTCCCCACCCCATGTTTCTGATGGAGATATTGGTGGAAACTGAGCCAGAGGGTGGACAGGTGACCGTGCCTCTGCCACTGGTTGGCCATTCCTCTGTGCCTGCAACGTTGCCCACACCCATTCGGGGGGCAGCAGAGGTGAGTACTGGGAGTGGGATGCATGTGGACCCACATCCCATGCCAGTATATTCTCTCAGACAGGGATGCACTGCCTCATCAAGTTTTCATCAGCCATGCACACAATGGGGGTGTATCTCAGATTCAGTCTGATCCTTGTTATCTCCACCAACCCCCTCCTCACCTGAAGTCTTTAAGGCTGAGGTACCGTCTGAATCAGAGTCCCAGTATTCATCCGTTGGTATCTCCTTTCTTCTCTGTCTCCAAAAGTCGCTGGGCTTCTTGTGCGTCCTTACCCCTGGTTTGGTGCGATGGGTATGGGCTCCACTAGAGGCCACTTTGCCTGAGATGCAATTTGCCTGGCAGTGGGGACCCCAGGGAGCCCACCCCAGACCAGGGAAAAAGCCTTGCCGAAAAAACCCTGGCAGGTTGTGATATCTTGCTGGAACTACTGATCCCAGAATGCACTGAGAAACTGAAGGAGTAGACAATGTTCACAATAGCTCCAAATAAATACTCCAGAGAGCAGCAGCTGGATGCAGGGAGTCCGGAGGGGCTAGGTTGCAGAAGAGTAGCAGGTACCTCGCAAGAAGTGCGAGCAAGGAAAGAGGGAGTTTCCAAGAAGGTAAGCCAGTAGAGAGCATACAGAGGAACAGCCGTCCGAGAACGGCAGAAACGGAAAGGGGAAGCCGTTCGAAAAGCGGCCAAAAGGAAAAAAGGAAAAATACACGGGAGAGCTGGGAAACACTTTCCAAAGTACTGGAAGATGCAACGCGAGTGCGTTAGCAACTTCCGGGAATATAAGGTCAAAAGACTAGAATGCGCACAGCGAGTCCGGGGAACGAGTCCTTCTTCTACCTCTTTTTCAGTCTCCATCTTAGGTATATTCTCCACGGCAGGCGAGCTGTGACAGTATGACCCCTTCTCAGGCCTCCACCCCCTGGTTTTCCGGGATGAAGGCGATGGAATCTCCATAGTAGACGAGGAGCAGAAATGTTCTTAACAGGTTCTCATGTGCATTCAGACTTTGGGTATCCTTTCCAAAAAAACAGGTATTGCAGTACACCTCTTTTGTATCTGGAATCCATAATGTCGGAAACTTCATATTCCTCAGTGGTCTTTGCGGTCTTTTGAGGGGATTTTTTCGTCTTTCGGGAATGAGGGTCCTCAATATATGGTTTAAGGAGTGAGGTATGAAAGACAGGATGAATTCTTTTGAGAATCGGGGGAAGGTCCAGTCTATAAGCTACAGGATTGATCTTGGCTGAGATACGAAAGGGCACAAGATACCTGGGTACAAACTTTCCTGGATGAAACCATCTGGGTAAATACTTGGTGGATAACCACACCTGCCTTCCTACTTCCCACTGAGGGTTTGGGCTTCTCTTTTGATCTGCCCATCTCTTACAGTCTTGTCGAGCTTTTGCGAGATTGGATTCTGATACTCAGTGCATCCTCTGTATGGTATCCAGTAGATGATCCACTGAGGGTGTGTTTGTAGGAGGGATACCAGAGAGAGGTATATGCTTTGGGTCATAACCATAGGTGCACTTGAAAGGACTCATACCTAGGGAGGTATGTCTTGTGATGTTATAAGAGAACTCGGCCATGGGCAGAAGATGGAACCAGTCGTCTTGTTCTTGGTTACAAAAACACTGTATGTACTGTTCGAGAGTGGCGTTCAAACGTTCAGTTTGCCCATTGCTTTCCGGGTGGAACCCTGAGGAAAGAGATCTCCTGATTCCTAATGTTCTGCACAGAACGGTCCAGAATTTGGACGTGAATTGAGCGCCTCTATCTGAGACTATATTGGTGGGAATCCCATGAAGCCTGACTATGTCCTTCAGAAAGACTTCTGCAGTCGTGCTGGCAGTAGGGAGTCCTTTAAGAGGAGAAAAGTGAGCCAGTTTACTAAAGGAATCGATTGTGACCATTATGGCGGTGTGTCCACAGGATTCCGGCAGCTCCACTATGAAATCCGTGGATATCTGCTGCCAAGGTCCTTCGGGCTGTTTTTCTTGTTGTAGGAGTCCTAGGGGTTTGTGGTAATCGTACTTGTTTTGAGCACACACAGGGCAGGCCTTTACATACTCCTTCACATCCTTAGCCAGGGAAGGCCACCAAAATTGACGGGATGTTAACTCTAGTGTGGCTCTTTGGCCCTTGTGTCCAGCAGAAGGAATATCATGACACCAGGACATTGCTTGTACTTGGAGTTCTCGGGTTGGTACATACAAGGCTTCCTTTCTAAAGAGAAAGTTGCCCTTCCCTTTCAAATCCATTTCTGAGCTCCTATTGTTCTGTTGTCCCGCCTTAACCCGTCGCAAAAATGTGTTTATGGTGGCGATGAATGTCTTTCCTGCTAACATGAGTTCCTGTTCTGGTAGATCTCCTGATTCTTCACCCATACTCCGAGAAAGGGCATCTGCCAGAGTGTTGTCCTTTCCTGGGAGATAGGTGATCACAAAGTCAAATTGTGAGAAGAAATACGCCCACCTGGCATGTCGTGAGTTGCGGCAATCCATCTTTTGAAGGACTTTAAGGTTTTTATGATCCGTACGGACCAAAAACAGAACTACAGAGCCTTGTAGAAGATGTCTCCATTCCTCGCATGCTTGTCGGATGGCCAGGAGTTCCTTTTCTAACACGGAATAGTTGCGTTCACTAGTGGTCAACGTGCTTGAAAAATAAGAGACAGGATGTTCTAAGCCGTCTTCCTCCTTCTGTAGTAATGCTGCCCCGATAGCACCGAGGGAAGCTTCAGTTTCCACTATGAACGGGCGTGTTTGATCTGGTTGTCTGAGGATCGGAGCTGTTACAAAGGATATTTTCAAAAGTTGGAAGGCTGGTTCAGTGTCGGAATCCCAGAGGAATCTCACCCCTTTTTTCAGAAGATTGGTGATAGGAAGAATAATCTCAGAGAAATTGGGGATAAACTTTCTATAGAAGTTCGCTAGTCCTAAGAATCGTTGGATTCCTTTGACATTAGAGGGTACAGGCCAATTTGTAATGGCATCCGTCTTGGCTGGATCCATCTCTATGTTATCTGCAGATAATATTAAACCCGAATATGGTACTGTGGATACCTCAAATATGCATTTTTCGGGTTTAGCTAGTAGACTATTTCTCCTTAAACGTTGTAAGACTTCTATTACCAAGTCACGATGTTCAGCCAGAGTGGCGGAAAAGACAAGAATGTTGTCTAGGTAAACGACCACTGAGGAGTAGAGCATATCTGAAAACACATTGTCCATGAATCGTTGGAATTGTGCCGGTGCATTGACCAGTCCAAAAGGCATTACTCTATATTCGTAATGTCCTAGAGGTGTCCGGAAAGCCGTCTTCCACTCATCCCCTTCGCGGAGTCTTAAAAGGTGATAAGCTCCTCTCAAGTCCAGCTTGGTGAAGACCCGGGCACCCTGGACGGCTTCAATGATGTCCTTCATCAATGGCATAGGGTATCTATCTCGCACCGTAAGACTATTCAGACCTCTGTAATCTATACAGGGACGTAGTTCTGTTGTTCCTTTTTTGGGAATAAAAAAGAGAGAAGCTCCTGCTGAGGAAGATGACTCTCTAATGAGGCCGTTCTCTAGGTTGGTGGCAAGGTACTCTTTCAGAGCTTCCTTTTCAGGTAGTGACAACGGAAACATTCTCCCGAAAGGCACAACCGCTTCCGGTGTCAGATCGATCTTGCAATCTTCTCTGCGATGTGGTGGCAGAAGGCGGGGCTGTGTGTCTGTGAACACATCTATGAATTCCTGATATGGTTCTGGTATCATGTTGACACTGAAGGAAGGATGCAGTGTTGCTTGAATGACCAGGGTGATTTCTGTTGTTAAGCAATGTTGATCGCAGTACTGTGATTTGAAGTCTACTGTGTTCAAACTCCAATCAATGTGGGGATTGTGCTTTCTCAACCAGGGAATTCCCAGTATTACCGGAAAATGTGCCGCCCTGATCAGATCGAATGAGAGGTATTCTTGATGATTAGCCATCTTTATCTTCAACTCCTGTGTTTCGTGGCTAATGGGGCCTGATGTTAGTGGGGTACCATCGACTCCTTCCACCGGTATAGATCTGATCTTCGGGCGTCTGGGTAGGAGATGTTCCTTGGCCCACTTGTCGTCCACAAAGTTGCCAGCCGCTCCACAGTCTAACATGGCTATGCACTCAACAGAACCTGTCGGTTCCCATTCTATTTGTACCTTGATCACCATAAGACTGCAACAGCCCAAAGCCGAAGGCTGTGCTAAGTGACAGGGATTTATGGTGTTCACCCCTTCCCTTTCCCTGTTTAAGGTTGGGGTCCTTCGTTTCCCTGTCTTCTGGGGAGTACTTCAGGGCAATCTCTTAATAGATGGCTGTTTGACCCACAATACATACACAAGCCGAGGTCCTTTCTTCTCTTGCGTTCGCCGGTAGATAGAGGTCCTTGTGTGGTTCCAATTTGCATAGGTTCTTCCGTGGATCTCTTTTCAGGTATCGAAGAGGGGTTTGGTCCTGATACAAAAGTGCGTGGTCTTCTTCTTTCTGCCTTCCTTTCTGCCATATGGAACTCTACTTGTAAGACTAAGGAGACCAGGTCTTGGAAAGAATTAGGTCTGGCAACTCTCGCCAGTTCGTCTTTAATGTCTTCGTGGAGTCCTCTTCGGAATATAGTCTGTTGGGCAGTTTCGGGCCATCCTGCTTCTGCAGCTATCTTTTGAAATCTCACAAGGTACGTTTGGACATCAGATGACCCTTGTCGTATGTCGAGTAGATTTTCAAAGGCGGAATACAAGACCTCCGGTCTCTCGAACCTTTCTTTTAGTCGTTGTGTGAATAGGCCGTAATCGATGAGAACCGGATCTGAAGTAGTAACAAAAGGCGTAGCCCATGCCAGAGCGTTGCCTGTCAGATTGGATATTAAGAACCCAACCTTGGTTCTGTCTAACTCGTAGGTTCTGGGACGAAAGGTGAATTGGATTGTGCAGGCATCCAAGAACTCTTTTAATTTCTTTGGGTCTCCATCATATTTCCCACACGACAAGGGAAGAGGAGGTAGTTCTCCTCTGTTATCATCCCGTTGAGGTACCTGTTGTCCCACCTGTTGAACCTGTTGCTGTAATGCCGTATTGTCAGCTCTTAGAGACTGTCCTTCAGCCGTTAGGGCCTGGATGGCATTTACCATTTCTTGGTATTGTTCTAGGGAGGCCATTATCTCTGGGCGTTGCAATCTCTCAGATTCAGTCTGATCCTTGTTATCTCTACAAACCCCCTCCTCACCTGAAGTCTTTAAGGCTGAGGTACCGTCTGAATCAGAGTCCCAGGATTCATCCGTTGGTATCTCCTTTCTTCTCTGTCTCCAAAAGTCGCTGGGCTTCTTGTGCGTCCTTACCCCTGGTTTGGTGCGATGGTTATGGGCTCCACTAGAGGCCACTTTGCCTGAGATGCAATTTGCCTGGCAGTGGGGACCCCAGGGAGCCCACCCCAGACCAGGGAAAAAGCCTTGCCGAAAAAACCCTGGCAGGTTGTGATATCTTGCTGGAACTACTGATCCCAGAATGCACTGAGAAACTGAAGGAGTAGACAATGTTCACAATAGCTCCAAATAAATACTCCAGAGAGCAGCAGCTGGATGCAGGGAGTCCGGAGGGGCTAGGTTGCAGAAGAGTAGCAGGTACCTCGCAAGAAGTGCGAGCAAGGAAAGAGGGAGTTTCCAAGAAGGTAAGCCAGTAGAGAGCATACAGAGGAACAGCCGTCCGAGAACGGCAGAAACGGAAAGGGGAAGCCGTTTGAAAAGCGGCCAAAAGGAAAAAAGGAAAAATACACGCGAGAGCTGGGAAACACTTTCCAAAGTACTGGAAGTTGCAACGCGAGTGCGTTAGCAACTTCCGGGAATATAAGGTCAAAAGACTAGAATGCACACAGCGAGTCCGGGGAAGGAGTCCTTCTTCTACCTCCTTGTCAGTCTCCATCTTAGGTATCGTCTCCACGGCAGGCGAGCTGTGACAGTATGACCCCTTCTCAGGCCTCCACCCCCTGGTTTTCCGGGATGAAGGCAATGGAATCTCCGCAGTAGATGAGGAGCAGAAATGTTCTTAACAGGTTCTCATGTGCATTCAGACTTTGGGTATCCTTTCCAAAAAAACAGGTATTGCAGTACACCTCTTTTGTATCTGGAATCCATAATGTCGGAAACTTCATATTCCTCAGTGGTCTTTGCGGTCTTTTGAGGGGATTTTTTCGTCTTTCGGGAATGAGGGTCCTCAATATAAGGTTTAAGGAGTGAGGTATGAAAGACAGGATGAATTCTTTTGAGAATCGGGGGAAGGTCCAGTCTATAAGCCACAGGATTGATCTTGGCTGAGATACGAAAGGGCCCAAGATACCTGGGTGCAAACTTTCCTGGATGAACCCATCTGGGTAAATACTTCGTGGATAACCACACCTGCCTTCCTACTTCCCACTGAGGGTTTGGGCTTCTCTTTTGATCTGCCCATCTCTTACATTCTTGTCGAGCTTTGGCGAGATTGGATTCTGATACTCGGTGCATCCTCTGTATGGTATCCAGTAGATGATCCACTGAGGGTGTGTTTGTAGGAGGGATACCAGAGAGAGGTATATGCTTTGGGTCATAACCATAGGTGAACTTGAAAGGACTCATACCTAGGGAGATATGTCTTGTGTTGTTATAAGAGAACTCGGCCATGGGCAGAAGATGGAACCGGTCGTCTTGTTCTTGGTTACAAAAACACTGTATGTATTGTTCGAGAGTGGCGTTCAAACGTTCAGTTTGCCCATTGCTTTCCGGGTGGAACCCTGAGGGAAGAGATCTCCTGATTCCTAATGTTCTGCACAGAACGGTCCAGAATTTGGACGTGAATTGAGCGCCTCTATCTGAGACTATATTGGCGGGAATCCCATGAAGCCTGACTATGTCCTTCAGAAAGACTTCTGCAGTCGTGCTGGCAGTAGGGATTCCTTTAATAGGAGAAAAGTGAGCCAGTTTACTAAAGGAATCGATTGTGACCATTATGGCGGTGTGTCCACAGGATTCCGGCAGCTCCACTATGAAATCCGTGGATATCTGCTGCCAAGGTCCTTCGGGCTGTTTTTCTTGTTGTAGGAGTCCTAGGGGTTTGTGGTAATCGTACTTGTTTTGAGCACACACAGGGCAGGCCTTTACATACTCCTTCACATCCTTAGCCAGGGAAGGCCACCAAAATTGACGGGATGTTAACTCTAGTGTGGCTCTTTGGCCCTTGTGTCCAGCAGAAGGAATATCATGACACCAGAACATTGCTTGCACTTGGAGGTCTCGGGTTGGTACATACAAGGCTTCCTTTCTAAAGAGAAAGTTGCCCTTCCCTTTCAAATCCATTTCTGAGCTCCTATTGTTCTGTTGTTCCGCCTTAACCCGTCGCAAAAATGTGTTTATGGTGGCGATGAATGTCTTTCCTGCTAACATGAGTTCCTGTTCTGGTAGATCTCCTGATTCTTCACCCATACTCCGAGAAAGGGCATCTGCCAGAGTGTTGTCCTTTCCTGGGAGATAGGTGATCACAAAGTCAAATTGTGAGAAGAAATACACCTACCTGGCATGTCGTGAGTTGCGGCATTCCATCTTTTGAAGGACTTTAAGGTTTTTATGATCCGTACGGACCAAAAACGGAACTACAGAGCCTTGTAGAAGATGTCTCCATTCCTCGCACGCTTGTCGGATGGCCAGGAGTTCTTTTTCTAACACGGAATAGTTGCGTTCACTAGTGGTCAACGTGCTTGAAAAATAAGAGACAGGATGTTCTAAGCCGTCTTCCTCCTTCTGTAGTAATGCTGCCCCGATAGCACCGAGGGAAGCATCAGTTTCCACTATGAACGGGCGTGTTTGATCTGGTTGTCTGAGGATCGGAGCTGTTACAAAGGATCTTTTCAAAAGTTGGAAGGCTTGTTCAGTGTCGGAATCCCAGAGGAATCTCACCCCTTTTTTCAGAAGATTAGTGATAGGAAGAATAATCTCAGAGAAATTGGGGATAAACTTTCTATAGAAGTTCGCTAGTCCTAAGAATCGTTGGATTCCTTTGACATTAGAGGGTACAGGCCAATTTGTAATGGCATCCGTCTTGGCTGGATCCATCTGTATGTTATCTGCAGATAATATTAAACCCGAATATGGTACTGTGGATGCCTCAAATATGCATTTTTCGGGTTTAGCTAGTAGACTATTTCTCCTTAAACGTTGTAAGACTTCTATTACCAAGTCACGATGTTCAGCCAGAGTGGCGGAAAAGACAAGAATGTTGTCTAGGTAAACGACCACTGAGGAGTAGAGCATATCTGAAAACACATTGTCCATGAATCGTTGGAATTGTGCCGGTGCATTGACCAGTCCAAAAGGCATTACTCTATATTCGTAATGTCCTAGAGGTGTCCGGAAAGCCGTCTTCCACTCATCCCCTTCGCGGAGTCTTAAAAGGTGATAAGCTCCTCTCAAGTCCAGCTTGGTGAAGACCCGGGCACCCTGGACGGCTTCAATGATGTCCTTCATCAATGGCATAGGGTATCTATCTCGCACCGTAAGACTATTCAGACCTCTGTAATCTATACAGGGACGTAGTTCTGTTGTTCCTTTTTTGGGAATAAAAAAGAGAGAAGCTCCTGCTGAGGAAGATGACTCTCTAATGAGGCCGTTCTCTAGGTTGGTGGCAAGGTACTCTTTCAGAGCTTCCTTTTCAGGTAGTGACAACGGAAACATTCTCCCGAAAGGCACAACCGCTTCCGGTGTCAGATCGATCTTGCAATCTTCTCTGCGATGTGGTGGCAGAAGACGGGGCTGTGTGTCTGTGAACACATCTATGAATTCCTGATATGGGGCTGGTATCATGTTGACACTGAAGGAAGGATGCAGTGTTGCTTGAATGACCGGGGTGATTTCTGTTGTTAAGCAATGTTGATCGCAGTACTGTGATTTGAAGTCTACTGTGTTCAAACTCCAATCAATGTGGGGATTGTGCTTTCTCAACCAGGGAATTCCCAGTATTACCGGAAAATGTGCCGCCCTGATCAGATCGAATGAGAGGTATTCCTGATGATTAGCCATCTTTATCTTCAACTCCTGTGTTTCGTGGCTAATGGGGCCTGATGTTAGTGGGGTACCATCGACTCCTTCCACCGGTATAGATCTGATCTTCGGGCGTCTGGGTAGGAGATGTTCCTTGGCCCACTTGTCGTCCACAAAGTTGCCAGCCGCTCCACAGTCTAACATGGCTATGCACTCCACAGAATCTGTCGGTTCCCATTCTATTTGTACCTTGATCACCATAAGACTGCAACAGCCCAAAGCCGAAGGCTGTGCTAAGTGACAGGGATTTATGGTGTTCACCCCTTCCCTTTCCCTGTTTAAGGTTGGGGTCCTTCGTTTCCCTGTCTTCTGGGGGGTACTTCAGGGCAATCTCTTAATAGATGGCTGTTTGACCCACAATACATACACAAGCCGAGGTCCTTTCTTCTCTTGCGTTCGCCGGTAGATAGAGGTCCTTGTGTGGTTCCAATTTGCATAGGTTCTTCCGTGGATCTCTTTTCAGGTATCGAAGAGGGGTTTGGTCCTGATACAAAAGTGCGTGGTCTTCTTCTTTCTGCCTTCCTTTCTGCCATACGGAACTCTACTTGTAAGACTAAGGAGACCAGGTCTTGGAAAGAATTAGGTCTGGCAATTCTCGCCAGTTCGTCTTTAATGTCTTCGTGGAGTCCTCTTCGGAATATAGTCTGTTGGGCAGTTTCGGGCCATCCTGCTTCTGCAGCTATCTTTTGAAATCTCACAAGGTACGTTTGCACATCAGATGACCCTTGTCGTATGTCGAGTAGATTTTCAAAGGCGGAATACAAGACCTCCGGTCTCTCGAACCTTTCTTTTAGTCGTTGTGTGAATAGGCCGTAATCGATGAGAACCGGATCTGAAGTAGTAACAAAAGGTGTAGCCCATGCCAGAGCGTTGCCTGTCAGATTGGATATTAAGAACCCAACCTTGGTTCTGTCTAACTCGTAGGTTCTGGGACGAAAGGTGAATTGGATTGTGCAGGCATCCAAGAACTCTTTTAATTTCTTTGGGTCTCCATCATATTTCCCACACGACAAGGGAAGAGGAGGTAGTTCTCCTCTGTTATCATCCCGTTGAGGTACCTGTTGTCCCACCGGTTGAACCTGTTGCTGTAATGCCGTATTGTCAGCTCTTAGAGACTGTACTTCAGCCGTCAGGGCCTGGATGGCATTTACCATTTCTTGGTATTGTTCTAGGGAGGCCATTATCTCTGGGCGTTGCAATCTCTCAGATTCAGTCTGATCCTTGTTATCTCCACAAGCCCCCTCCTCACCTGAAGTCTTTAAGGCTGAGGTACCGTCTGAATCAGAGTCCCAGGATTCATCCGTTGGTATCTCCTTTCTTCTCTGTCTCCATAAGTCGCTGGGCTTCTTGTGCGTCCTTACCCCTGGTTTGGTGCGATGGTTATGGGCTCCACTAGAGGCCACTTTGCCTGAGATGCAATTTGCCTGGCAGTGGGGACCCCAGGGAGCCCACCCCAGACCAGGGAAAAAGCCTTGCCGAAAAAACCCTGGCAGGTTGTGATATCTTGCTGGAACTACTGATCCCAGAATGCACTGAGAAACTGAAGGAGTAGACAATGTTCACAATAGCTCCAAATAAATACTCCAGAGAGCAGCAGCTGGATGCAGGGAGTCCGGAGGGGCTAGGTTGCAGAAGAGTAGCAGGTACCTCGCAAGAAGTGGAGCAAGGAAAGAGGGAGTTTCCAAGAAGGTAAGCCAGTAGAGAGCATACAGAGGAACAGCCGTCCGAGAACGGCAGAAACGGAAAGGGGAAACTGTTCGAAAAGCGGCCAAAAGGAAAAAAGGAAAAATACACGCGAGCGCTGGGAAACACTTTCCAAAGTACTGGAAGTTGCAACGCGAGTGCGTTAGCAACTTCCGGGAATATAAGGTCAAAAGACTAGAATGCGCACAGCGAGTCCGGGGAAGGAGTCCTTCTTCTACCTCCTTTTCAGTCTCCATCTTAGGTATAGTCTCCACGGCAGGCGAGCTGTGACAGTGTATGCCGTCCTTCCACTTTGACTGGGATGAGGCGATTATAAACAAAATTGTGCACCGGGTGAGGTCATGCAGAAGATTGGCAGGTTCATGCATCATCTGGCAGACAATGTCATAACATCAATGCCACGATTTGCACAGAGTTCCAACTGTTGCGTGGGGCGGCCTCTGCCTTGAAGCAATGCCTGCATGAGGCAGAAGATGACAGACTTCGGTGTACTCCTGTATGAGCGGTTGGAGGCATCAAGGGAGCATGGCCATCTTGAGATGTCCTCCCTGAGGGACACTATCAATGTCCAGATGGATGCAACAAAGGCAGCCATGCAGGCATACATGGAGGAGATGTACAAGGAGAGTCATTAGGACCTGGTTTCAATTGGCAGATTGTTGCATGCTTAAGTGTCACGTGTGGCAGCTGCACAGGAGGACCACACATTGGCCTTGCATGGCCAGGGCCACCCATCCCAAGATGATCCACATGCTGGGTCTTGGCAAGGATTTTTGAGTTCCCTGCACTCCATTCTTTTGTTTCTTAACCCCTTACCATGCCCCTTCCTCACGACCCCCACTGACTATGTGCACAGTGATGCAATACGTTTTTGGTATTTTATTTTTGCTCTCCAAGGTGGACTCTTTTTCTTTATGTGCAAGACATTGCCATGATGCACCATGTGCAGTTGTTTCACTTCCAATTGGACTTTGCTAGATAAACTCAAGGTGGCATGTTCATACTGACATGTTCATTGAAGTTAACTGACATGCTTATTTACTGAGAGACATGATCGGACATTCAGGTAAACATGCTGACTCATGATGTGCATTATATGTGGAGTATGTGTGACAGGATACTTGCCCTTTACTGAACATGTTTGTGTTGTCATTTCAGGTCACTTTGCACAGTCAGCTCACACCCACCCCGTGAATGCAAACAGATCTGTCTCTGTCTATCCAATTCCCCATTCACTCTGCTGGACACTGACAATCCTCACACAAATGAGGCTGCACAGTGTAGTGTGGAGGTGATGATGGATACACAGCACAACAGCAGCTAAACGAGGCAAGGTAGTACATAGTCAGGCATTTGCATGTTTGCAGACCTATGCAATCCAGAAGTGTCCTGATGTTGCACAAATAGGGTTGTGCATGAAGGTGTCAATCTGGTTATATGTGGGTGATTGCCACATTCTACGGACATGGAGTGGTACTACTTCCATGATTGTGGACCTTGTTTTGACATCTGCAGAATGCTGGTCATAGTCTACTGAAGGTGCATATGTGCACGTGTTACTGGTCCTGGGTCATACACTGTACTAGTTGTTTGTTGCTGGGTTGTTAGCTATCATGTCCTGAAAGCCTTGCATGCCATGTACTGCCTAGTTTATGTGAAGTAGCCACTCCATCATGCATGTGCATCCCGCACCTTCCACGTGATGAGACATTTTCTGTGACATGCATCAGCAGTATTTAGACTTTTCACATGTTTGCATGTTCATGATGTTTGAGTTATGCTATATTATAAAGGATGGGTGAAGGGCAAAGTCCACCATGTGTGCCAATTCACTGTCCAATGCCATTCTGAATGCCTACTGTGGCAATCCTCCCTGGCCCTGCAGCCCACTGCCCTGATAGAGGATTGCCGCACCCGGCACTGTGGCCCAAGGTCCCGGGTGCCCTATGAGCAGCCCCCGAGAGGGTACCGTGGAGGCACCTGTGGTCATGTGACCCTGACGTTGCAGCCCCAGCCCACGTAGTGTGATACGGAGCTGGCCCACCTGGCGACCTGCTGTGTATGCATTGTTGTGCTGGAGCTGCATTCATGCGGACCCAAGCCAGTCTTGGCCAGCTGCTGCCTGAAGCTGCCAGTTCTCCCACTGCCCAGGCACCTCCCAGCCTGCACAAACCTTTGGCCCCTTCACCAGGGGAGAGGGTCTGCTTTTAGAGGCATTTAAAATGGTGCATTCTTATTATCAGGGATACAATCAGTCATTTACTCTCGTTAAAGGGTAATGGATGTGGCTAAGTATGGGATGGTGTGCCAGCTCTTTGTTTGACATTGATTGATGGGTCATGCCCATGCTACTTTCTTAGTTGATCTGTGTAGCCAAGTGGCCATGTTGTCTGTATTTGTATGCTTGGGTGAGTGACTTGGGGAATACAATGAGTAATACTAAGGACACTGCCTGTGTTTTCAGGTTTTTCTTTGTAGGAATTAGATGGAGGATATGTGTGTCTTTTCAGTAAGAAACATACACCACATGTCCACCGTGGTCTGCCATTCTGAGGTAGTTGTTTATGGCCCAACTGAACTTCCCATGTTTCATCATTGAAGGCCATCAGGGATGTGGCTATGGTGTGACTTTCACACTGGATGTTATTCGTGTTACATATATCTGGATGAGCCAATTGCATATGTGCTGGCCCCTCACCCTTTGGCCTGCTAATGTATGGGTAATACCTGTGGCTGTGGCCGCAACCACTAATGCACCTCTATTTGTATGCCATGATGTGTGGCTACATTATGCAAGATGCAACATGCCAATATGATTTGACATGACACAGCTGGTGCATACAACAGTACTCAACCTGAATGGTGCAGGCATCGGAACGATTATTTCAGAACTCCGAATGTGCGCTTGATTATGCCTCTGGTGGCGATGTGGGCTACTTTGCAGCGGGCCTCGCTGGTGTGGGGGATTTCGGATAGGCATCATCAGGAATGGTGATAGCTGGTGTGCACTGTCCCCTTTAAATGATGATAACCACATTTTGTTATGGTGTGTGATGGTATGGTGGTTTGTTTTGGATATGACCCCCAATCAATGTGTGTTTTGTGTGTGTGTTGGCTGATACTCACCAATGAGCCACTTGTTGCCAAACATTTCTGATGCAGGTGCCTGGTGGACAGGGAATGGCGTAGAGGATCAGCTGAATGCCTCTGCAGGAAATCCTGCCCCATCCTTCCTACGTGCTGGAAGCCAGAGATCACAACATGCTCAACACCAGTGAATGCGCCTATTCCAGGGAGAACCTTCGAGAAAAGGTATCCATTGAGAAAACCCTATATGATGTATCCCTGTTGATAAGACAATCTCTTGGAGGAGATCCCCGAAGGAATATGAAGATGAGAGAAAGAAAAGCTGGTGGCATCACAAGAAGTAAGCGTGACACACTGAGATGAATGGCTGAAGAAGAGGATGTATAGACTTTATAGAATTCAGTGACGAAATAAAATCAAGTAAACTTTCATATGCAGAATGAAGATTGCATGTGTGAAGAGCACTGCAGAAAATGCAAGCCATTTTATAACTGAACAGATGCAGCAATGCAAGTAGTCTAAGTTATCTTAAGGCTAGCTATACGTAGTGAATAGACTACAGGTGGTGCTACCATTATATAGAATTCTGGACACCGGTGCCACATATTTAGAAAGCTCAGACCCATGAAGAAAGAAGGATCAGAAAGCTGTGTCGCAGCAACATGAAGATTATGGAAAAGCCTGGAAGAACTGTCTGGCCTGGTGTCAATGGATGAAGTAGCCAAGAACTGGTTATCTATCTGAAAAGAACAGGAACGTGAGACCCTGAATCGTCTCGTGTCAAGGTGCAAAGAAAGAACACCATGATTGCCAAATTTATGAATTGAAGACAATTAAATGCTGCGAAAAAAGGCCAAAATACGGTCTCCTGTCACGTGAGTCGAGGGCGTGCAGACCAGAAGTGTAATAAGAATGTGCCTATGCTCCCTTATATTCCCAGGAGCAATGATATTTTGCAAGGCTGAGATCAAAGACAATCTGAATGGCAGACGGCATGAGCGATGAGAGATGTTGGGCTAAAGGGGTCAGGAGACACGGTCAAGTCCACCCACTGACACCTGGTTTACCAGCTTTTGTGCTGCTAGTGAGCTGAATGTTCCAGAAGGGTACAAGCATGCCAAGCAATTGTAGAGGGCCATATAACAACAGGCCTTATAGGTTGATAGTCAATGATGGGCCATGTGTCAAATTACGGTTGAAGATGATTTGCACTAGTGGTTAGCATAAGTTGTCCACCTAACTGTAAAGACGCAATCACAACCCATCTCTATATAGAATGTATACTTAGATGTTCCCCTTAAGTCAATCACAAACCCCCATAGGTTTTTCTTAGATTGCCATGTAGTATGACATGACATAGGATGAGTTTTTGCTATAAAAGTATAATTTTTTATGAAATGCGTCGAGAATGCTGTACGACGTTCGTTGATGTCTGTTGTAGCTCCTTGTTTTAGACAATTGATAATAAAACAGTAGAGAGAATTTTTTTTACCCATCCATGCATGACATGTTACTGATTTAAGGACCCCCCCAGGGTGCACTGTGTAACATTGTCGGATGGTTTTTATAGAAGACCCATAGACCTGTTAGGACTCTAGTGTTTCGGACGATTGGACATCCTCCGCCATCTACCAAGTTTCCTGTGGAGAACGGCCGAATAGGAAACTTGCAAGTAAAATCGAGACGGCGGGCAGGGTCCCTCTTTGATTAAATCTCTTTGACGGAAGCTGAAAGTGGTTGATTGGAGGAGGGGAATGGCAAATTAAGGGGACAGGGTTGTGATAATTTTAAAAAATAACAAAAGTAACAAAAGTAATGGGAATATCGGGAAATATTGCGTAAAGAGAGAGCAATATAATGCCCAAAGAGTTCTAACCTAAGAGGGTTTTAGAAGAAGTTGTCTTACACGTTGTCTACGTGCAGGACGGGTGCAGGACGGGTCCGCATAAGGTGACAATCTAAACTTTTGTGAGCAGAGTATTAATTAGGGGCAGAGAGTGAGGGTGAATACCAAAGTTTTTATGTAAAGAGTCAACTAGTTTGTCTGTCTATTTATGTATCTGTGTTGGATTAAAGTGTCGAGGAGGGACACAAACAGTTATGTGACAATTACAAAAAAGTAAAGTAGTTATATTATATATGTAGGGAAGTGGTTGGTACCAATCCACAGGTAGACAGAGAAAATTGAGCGGCGATTGCTGTAGCACGCTCATATTTGTTGTTTTTGGTAAAGGTATTTTATAAACTCTGGTAAGTATTGACAGTCAATTGAGGCTCGTCACAATGGGAGATATCACGCCTCTGATGCATTTGTGTAAGACATTGCCAAAACACATGCCCAAGCTCAAACAGCATAGTGCGGAATGGACGAAAAGCACGGCAGATAAGATGTTCATGCCAAGGCCACAAGAGGGATAATTATCAAAAGTGGTATTGCAAAACATGACCACATACTTGCACACTGTGTACACGGGAAAGAAGTTAGAGAAAAGGTTAGCTATTTTAGAGCTCTGGAAAATGTACCAGCACGAGAGGAAAGATCCACCACCCAAAGAGTGGATGCTTAACCAGTGTAAGGAGGAAGGTGTTGAGCCCTCGGTTCCACTTACCTCGCCGGAAGTAAAAGGCGATAATAAGGAAGAAATAGTATTGTATCCTTTAAACAAACTGAAAAGGCAACAGGGTATAGTAAACAGATATATACACTGCCTGCTTATAGCAGTGATGACAGTCCAGAGGAGAGTAAGAGAAAAGAAGACATCTTTAAGATCTTGCAGGGCAAGAAAGAGAAAAGTGAGTGATCAAACATATCGACAGATATAGAATGAGAGATTAAGAGATGGAAAGGAGAGAACGATAAAGCTGACGAGGTAACGCTCATACAGAAAGAATGGATGGGAGTACAGATATTACTCAAGTTAGATGGGAAAAGCATTGAGGAATTAAAGCAAAGAGAAGATCAGGATAAACAAGATAGGACTGACAGGGAATGAGAAAAGAGATTAAAGGAAGACTAGCATAAGAGAAAGAGCAGACAGAGGTGAGAACAAAAGAAATAAGAAAGAGCAGAGGAACAAAGGAAGTATGACAACAGGCAGAGAGCAACGGAAGAACGGGATAGGAAAGAAAGAAAAAGAGAAGAGGAGGAAATGCAGAAATTAAGGGACAAAATAATACAAAGATGTAGAGAAGAGGAAGAAAGGAGAGCAGGGATGAGGAGAGAATAGAGAAGACAGGAAGAGGAGAGAGTTAAATGGGAGGCAAAAAAGCGAAGAGAATTAGATGAAGAATTCAAACAAAAGAGAAGCAAGCAGGGGCATGATATTAACCTCATTCAAAAGGAGCTAATGGAGCCAAGTCAAGCAATACAATGGGGCAGTATAGAAGAGTTCCTCCCAGTACAGGGAGAAACAGCAGGGCCAGCTAGAGTGGCCTTAGAAGAGAACTTTGGTATAGGAAGTATCAGAGACAGGATTGATAAGGCCTATCAAGAGTTATGGGAAGGTAATAAATTGGGAAGTTGAGGGAAGGGAAATCAAACCCTAATCTTCCAACCACAGAGCGAAGAGAAAAATCCATGTTGTCTTGAGCAAAGAGCCTTATCCTTAAACATACTGACTTTAGATAAGGCTGAAGGGGACGAGAGTCACACTAGTTGGGGACTAGATATGTCACATGCAGAGAGAGAATCCTTCTGTGGGGAAGAGGGAGGCGGGGCATGTTCCCCCATCGGAAGCCAGCAGGCGGACAACAAAGTAAGATGGTCTGATCTTTAGCAACCAAAGTATAGAATGCCAGATTACATAGCGTCCCAGAGGATGATCATATAGTGAGAAGGGAGAATCACCGCCATATGTGAGCAGGTTAAGATCGTTGCCAGGGAGGAGGCGGTCAGGACACATTGTCACTACTACGGATAGGCAGAATATGGGAGCTGATTGCGGGTTAGGGTCTACAGAGTTTCCCCTATTAGAAAAAGGGGGAGCAAGACCACAGTATATTCCATGGCCGCGGATGGATAAGGATAATTTAAGATGCAAACTCCTGAGTTTGACATCAGGTGCAGGAAAATAGATTTGTGAATTGGAAAAAAGTACATGAGGAAATATGGTAGCCATAGGGGACATCAATGGTCTCTTTGCAGCTATTTTTGAGGAAAGAGCTGATGACCTATGGAAGAGGGCAGGCTATTCAAGTGTAACAGCACAGAACACAATGCACGATGGAACGCCATTTAATAATTGCAGAGCAGATATCTGGAGTGCTCTCAGGGTAGAGTATCCCAACACGTCAGACACGGGTGCAATCATGACATGTAAGATGAAAGAAGATGAAGACCCTCTTGCTTATATTCAGGATATTCAAGAGCGTTGGACTCTTGAAATTAGGGCACAGTGGGAAAAACAGTGGCATTATTTTACCACATTTTATGTCAGGGGTTGCTCGAACAAGTACAGAGGCAGATGAAGAAACAAGTAGGAATGGATGCAAAGTCATGGGCTGAAATACAGTTGACAATAGTGCATCACTGTCAGCTGTTGCAAGAAAAAAATAAGAAGAGAGAAGAGGCTAGAATACTTGAGGAAACCAAATAAGTTCAAATGAAATTGTCAAAGTATGCCATAGAAGGGGCAGTATTGACAAGTGTAGAAGGGCTGGGAGTACAGCAAGCAGCTGGTACATCACAGGCGAATCATCAGCGTGCGATGGACCAAGGATGGAATGGGTTTGAACCACGAGGTAGAGGTATGGGTTACAGAGGAAGGGATGGATTCCAAAACAATCAAGGTGGGTTTCAGAATGCACAGAATGAGAATCAGAATGTGCAAGGAGGGTTCAAACAAGGGGGACTAATTAGAAGGGCTCCTCCTGTATGCTGGACATGTGGGATGACACGGCACATTGCGTGTGTATGCAGGAACCAAGGGTACTTACATAATTGCCAATTCTTAAGAGGGGCAACAGCTTATCCTCCAGCATATAGCTCACACGCTTGGAAAGGGTTTTCCCAAGATCAGACAGTATATCAGACACAGATGCCGCAAATGTAAAAGGCACAGTAACCACAGCAAGTGCAAATGAATCTACTGCAATGGCAGTCGCAGCACACCCTTATGCAGATACAGCAGAATGCAAACACAGGAACATTATTGACACCTGGAATAGGGGGTGTCACTGTGGTGGGAGAAAATCCTTTCACGGGTACAGGGGTATGCATGTGTCCACAATAGGACAGCTCACAGGGTGACTTGATGTGCTCAATACTATCTGTGACACCAGACCCCCAAGAGGAACCAAGGGTCAATGTGACGATAGGCGGTACATCTTATTCTTTTTTAGTAGACAATGGGGCTACTCGTTCATTTATATGGGAACATATCCAATGTCAGGGATTGCCATGAATGCTCAAAGGTTCTCTGGAGCTACGAGTCAAATTCCTTTTACTGATAAATTACCAGTCTCTATAGAAGTGTGTGTCATGTCTGTTCCATTGTTGTATTCTCAATAGACACACTGGTTAACATCCTGGGAAGAGATCTGATGTCAAAACTTAACATGATTTCTTTTACTGATGAAGGGAAAGTGTGTTTCACTCCTGGAATACATTACATGAATGTGGGTGAATGTATATTTGCATTGACAGGGCAAGTGGCGCTGCAAAGCATTGCAGTGGAGCTAGATGTTTTTGTTCATGGGGTGAGCATTCTATTGACATGGCTACCTGGCTTAGTGGGAAGCACTATGAGAATACCTGATACATTTTTGTTAAGACCACAGGAACCCATGGATGAAGAGGGGGACAGACTATCCCTATAGAATTAGATGCATCCATAGTACGAGGGGAAATGGCAATGCTTGAAGGAACAGATGATGAGGGCAGGCCATGAAGAACAGTGATAGCTATTGAAGGAGGGTGCAGGTTGACTTATGTTACTGATGATGACATGTTTAGAGATGATCCAACAGATGATGAAGTAGTGTTCTTTATGAGCATTACATACTGAATTAGAATAGAGAAAAGGGAGATCCCACCGCAAATGGCGATAATGCAGCAGCGACAAGTATTTTTTTATGATGACTTAGGGATGATTCTGAGTGTCTTATGGACTACAGGCCCTTATGACATAGGGCTGTTAAAGGGGCTAGGGGAAGTCAAGATAAAGTTGAAACCAGGAGTGATTTTACCTCGAGCAAGACAGTACCCCATGTCTCGAGAAGCTGACGAGGGTATTTTCAAAACTATCTCAGCACTGATGGAACAAGGTATTCTGGTACCGTCAGAATCATTGTGTAACGCTGCGGTGTACCTTGTGAAAGAATCAAAGGGAAGGTTGTGGAGATGTATACAAGATATGAGACTGATTAACCATATTGCAAATGCAGATTTTCCTTTAGTTCCTAACCCGGCAACAATACTATGCAGTATCTCAGTGGTAGCTCAATATTTCACAGTGATCGATTTGAAAAATGTGTTTTTTTTTAATCCCGTTGCAGAAGGACTCACAAGACTTGACTTCATTTACGTTTTGCCAGACTCATCTAAAACACACCAGGCTGCCCCAAGGGTACTGTGAGTCCCCATCGATATTTAATAGGGTCCTGCAGATGGTCCTGGGCAATATTGATTTGAAGAGTGCTGTGATAAAATATGTAGATGATATTTTAATGTGCAGCACCACAGAAGGTGAGTGCAGACAGGACTCGATTCAACTGATGACTATCCTAGCAGACAAGGGCTATGAGGTAGACAAAGAGAAACTACAGTATTGTCAAGAAGAGGTGTTGTACATAGGACAGTTGATCTCACATGAGGAAAGAAGGTGACACATGAGAGAGCTGAGGCAATTATGAAAACTGAAAAACCACACACTGTAAAGCAGATGCAACAGTTTTTGGGACTATGTAATTACGTTAGAATGTAAGTGTTTG
This sequence comes from Ambystoma mexicanum, assembly GCF_040938575.1. Classification (NCBI taxonomy): domain Eukaryota; kingdom Metazoa; phylum Chordata; class Amphibia; order Caudata; family Ambystomatidae; genus Ambystoma; species Ambystoma mexicanum. The sequence goes on along the minus strand of NC_090932.1, from coordinate 439,574,536 downwards.
ATTACAGTTCATAGACAAGACCCCTTTTGCAAGATTTGAACAAAGCACAGGTAGGTATCAAAATAGAATGGACTGAGGAAGTGGAGGAAGGTTTTGAAGAGTTGAAAAAAGCAATTTGGTCAGCTCCTGTTTTAGGAATTCCCAATTATGCTGAGTTTTTCTTATTTTCACACACAAATGGGAAAGTCATTACTGCAGTGCTTACACAGAGGACCACTTTGGGGTACAAGCCTGTAGCGTATTAATGTGGGATTCTAGACCCAGTTATGAAGGGACACTTTCCTTGCAAATAGTCATTGGCAGCTGCTGCGTTTGCAATTGAGAAATCTACAAGCATTGCAATGGCTGCACTATGACTCTTTTTGTGGAACCTGCTTGGGTTGCTATATTAGAGAAACCCAAAGATACATTGACATTGCTGAGAGCTTTGGCTTACGAGGTGATTATTTTGAACCCAGCAATTAAAATTGTCAGATGTAAAATAGTGAATCCTGCCACGTTTATTGCTGAGCCAGTGACCGAGGGGGAAAATGTACATGATTGTGCAAATTATGTATAATTCTATGATGATATACCATGTGTAAAGTAAAATGCATTGTCAGGAGGGGAAATTCTAGTTATTGATGGTTCTTTGAAAATTGATCAAACAAGTGAAGAAAGCCATTCTGGCGCAGCTCTAGTGAGACACGGCGCAAATGGCAAGTTTGAGGTTGTAGGAAGTGCAAGAATACCGTCTCAATTTTCAGTGCAAGCGGCGCAGAATTGGTAGCACTTATTGTTGCGCTCGAGAAACATAAATGGCAGGAAGTGACGGTGTTCAGTGACTCCGCCTATGTGACGTCAACCGTACATGCAGGTCTAGCACGTTGGAAAAGGAGGGGCTACCTCCGAGCAAACGGCACTCCAGTGCAGCTTGCATCCTTATTGGACAGGCTTATTAAGGCACTACAGCTCCTAGTAGCCATAGCAGTCGATAAATGTGCCATTCACACTAAGCATACAGACTTTATTTCTTGCGGGAACAAAGCTGCAGAAGCAGAAGCCAAGAACATTGCGTATTCACCGTATATTTCAAGTTTTAGTACTCCAGATGTCAAAGAGAATCTATTCAAGATTATGGTGGTGAAAGAAGGATTCAATCATTTGCAGAAAACACAATTAATGCATATTGAAGGAAGTGCACCACAGGAAGAGCAAGAATTATGGAAGCAAAGGGGGTGTTCTTTATCCCCTACTGAAGCATTATGGTGACAGCATAGAACTGGAAAGCCGGTGATTCCAGTAGCGTTGTTAAGGGTGGCACTTTTGCAGCTGCACTACCCTGTGCATGTAACTAGGGAAAATCTTGCTGCAACTATTGCAGAAGATTGGTTTACTCCAAATTTGTTAGAACACTTGGCATTTTATGTAGTAAACTGCATCATATGTCAAAAGTTTACAGCTGGGCATGCACTGTGAACGATTAGAGGAGTAATTCCTTGACCGAATGGTCCTTTTGAGCATTTACATATTGACTTTTTTGATATTCCGCAAGTGTATAGTGGATATATGTATCTGAAAGTGGTGGTGTGTCCCTTCTCCAGGTGGATTGAAGCAGGTCCATATACACACCCTGATGCCACTTGCGCAGCAAAGATTTTAGTGCATGAAGTCTTTCCAAGATGGGAGTGTGTGAAGTGCTGAGATCCGATAATGGGCCACATTTTGTCAAGGAAGTGCTTGAACAGATAGGACTTTTGTTGAGTATTAAGCATACATTTTCTTCTGTTTATCACCCACAAAGTGATGTGCATCGCTTTTTGCTTGCTGTTTTTGTGTTTATTCTTCGAGCTTATCGGGCCCTTGTTAGAAGAGATGTGGACATACACACTTTTTTACAGGATCCTAAGAATGGCCCTGTAATCAAAAGGCTGCTTGTTGCAATAGTAGAAGAATTACTGCAGCTACCAAATACATTACAGTTGCCGGAGTTAAGTGTTTTTCCTTCCTTGAATTGTAGTAAAAATGAGGAATGTTGAAACTGGTACAATTTTTGAGAATGAGCAAGCCCAAGAGATTACAGAATGGCACCAGTGGTGGAGATTAATATGTTGGGTTGCGAAATACATATGCCCAGTTATGCTTTGTGTCTTTATGTTTCTCATGATTCACCTTTTTTATACTTTTGATTAAAAAAAAGACAGAAGTCTCCTTGATCCTCCCTACTCCAGGAACTCTTGTAGATTTTCCCATACAGATGAGCCGAGGTCCCTTGTGTTGTCTTCTCATCATAAGGTTGCTTTAGAATTGTTTCCATGGGCTGCTAACATGTTGAGAGGGAGATACAGGAGAGGTGCAGAAGAAGAGAATGATGGGATCAACACATATCTAGATAATTCAGTACACTGTGTTAATAACATGTGGTATCAGCACATGAGCACGGTAGGAGATAGAACATCTAAGGAGAGCTGTAATGTGTGTTCCCTTATACCATATACTATGGGAACCTCCAAGATATTCATAGCTACAGTAGTACCATTGTAAAGAGCTCATTGCCTGAGGCATTGCACACTCTGCCAGACAAGAGGACAGTTCCAAGGCACAGCAGCATCCCTGGTATGAATAACTAAAGAGACATCTCAAAGAGAAGAAAACTGTGTGCAAGACTTAAAGACAAGAGAGCAGCCAGAAACAAGCCTTCAGATAAACAGATATGAACAGCTGGGAACACATGGAGCAGGAATGAGGATTTAAGAAAACATTATGCTAAATTTCCAAGGTGAGAATAAAGAAGAAATATGGAGATGCTTGGAAAGAGAGAATTTCAAATGAAAGGAGCAGTGCTAAATCCAGAAGGATGGGCTGATGACCTGATCGTGGGTTAGGCAGCAGCATTAACTGGATATTTCGAGGCAGTAATAAACCCTGCACAAAATGAATGGAAGGATCACTGGTTGAAGATTACAAAGTTGTTCACATGGGTCGACAACAAAGGAGGACCATTACAGATACTATCTTTAAAGAGTGCTGTGTTTTAGAAATAATGGCAGAAGGAAGGTTGGATAAAATCACCAGTGCAGCCACATTTTGGATGTACCAGGCATGAAGGAAGGGACAGTCGTCCTAATGGATCATTATTGGGCTTGTGGGTCCATGGCCTACATGAAGCTGCTCAACGATTGGTAAGGAATATGCTCAATAGAGTTTATCCATGTTCCAGCTTTAGTGATTCCTCAGAGTGACCTGAACATTGGAGAATTTCCAAATGCAGATGCCCATTTGAGAAAGAGAAGAGCACTTGAATTCCTCAATCGAACAAAGAAAGAGAATTATTTCTCGGCTAAATCAATAGAAGCCTTTGATGCAATTCCATATGCACATAGACTGTTCAGGAAAACAGCTTCAATCTTCACAACTACGGTTATGCCTGGGATCCAGATGATGGCCAATGCAAAGTGGGTGCAAATCACTTGCTGGCAGCTCCTGCAGACAATGAACACTACCATAAAGGGATTCAATGCTATCAGCGGGGAGCTGAGAGCCATAAAACCAATGACACTCCAGAACAGATATGTCCTTGAAATGATCACAGCAATGAATGGAGGAGTTTGCGCCAATATTGGGCCATCATGTTGCACGTTCATACCTTCTCATGATGACGAGAATTTCACATTGACAGAGGCCATAACATTGTTGGCGAACCTGCACAATCAGATGGAAGAGTAGACAAAAGATAGTGCAGATGATAGCTGGTTTACATCTATCTTCTCATGGGTTCCACAATGGATGGCAAATACGTTTAAGCTTCTTGGAGCAGTGTTACTGATGGTGATGTTTTGATTCTGTGTAATCAGGATAGTAATCACACAGTGCAAGAAGACAGCAAAGAAGGCACTGGGAATGGAGATCATGAACAATGTCGAATCAGGGTTTGGACCCAAGGAATTGACAGATGAAGAGATGAGAAAAGATATAAAGGCCAGCATCGTAGCACCTGGAGGAAAGAAGTTCCTGCACCCAAGAAACCACAAGAAGAATGTGGGAGAATGGATCTAGTGTAACCCGAATGGACAGTGCAGCTACATGATCTGGAGTGTTGATGAACATGTAAAATCAGCAGGGTCCCTGAAAGGAGTGATGCAGATCTGGACTACAAAGAAGCATTTCTTCAAGAGAAGATACCAAGATGTGGAGTCTGGTGAAAGAGTGGTTGATGAATCAACTAGAGGGGGAATGTAGAGGAGCAGCTCAATGCCTCTGTAGGAAGCCCCACCCCATCCTTCCTATATGCTGGAAGCCAGAGATCATGGCATGCACAACACCAGTGATTGTGTCTATTCCACAGAGAGCCTTCGAGAAGAGGTATCCATTGAGAACACCATGTAAAATGTATCCCAGTAGAGACGACAATCTCTTAGAGAAGAGCCCCAAAGGAATATAAAGATGAGAGAAAGAATAGCTGGTGATGTCACAAGAAGCGAGCACGACACACTGAGAAGAATGGCTGAAGAAGAGGATGTATAGACTTGATGGAATTCGATGACGAGATAAATTTAGTAAGCTCAGACCCATAAAGAAAGAAGGATCAAAAAGCTGTGCTGCAGCATCATGAAGAGCATGTAAAGGCCTGGAGAACTGTCTGGCCTAGTGTCAAAGGATGAAGTAGCTAAGAACTGGTTATCTATCTGAAAAGAACAGGAATCGTGAGACGCTGAATCGTCTCATGTCAAGGTGCAAAGAAAGAACACCATGTGTGCCAAGTTTATTAATTGAAGAAAAATAATACTTCAAAACAGGCCTAAATACGGTCTCCTGTCACGTGAGTCGAGGATGGAAATAGGAGTTGGGCATGCGGATCAGAACTGTGATAAGAATGTGCTACACTGCCTTATATTCCCAGGAGCAAGTATACCTGCAAGGCCGAGTTCAAAGACAATCTGAATGGCAGATGGAATGATGATGAGAGATGTTGGGCTAATTGGGTAGGTAGACACGGTCAAGTCCACCCACTGACACCTGGGTTACCATCTTTGTGCTGCTAGTGAGCTGAATATTCCAGAAGGGTGCAAGCATGCCAACCAATTGAAGAGGGCCATATCACGAAGGGCCTTATAGTTTGATAGGCAATGATGGGCTGTGTGTCAAATAACTGTTGAAGATGACTTGCACTAGGGGAGGGCATAGTTGTCCACCTGACTGTAAAGAGCCAACCATAACCCGTCCCTATATAGAAAGTACACTTAGATGTTCCCCTTAAGCCAATTACAACCCCCCATAGGTTTTTCTTGGTTTGCCACATAGTAAAAGTATAATTTTGTATGAAAAGTATTGAGAATGCTGTACAACGTCCGTTGATGTCCATTGTAACTTCCTGTTTAGACAATTGATGATAAAACAGTAGATAGAGACTTTTTGCCAACTTCCTGAGTCGGTCTTATTTGGCATAAGAGTTACTCTGCATGGCGTGTTACTGATTTAAGGACTTCCCGGGGTTCAATGGAATAATATGGAACTTTTGCGGGTGCATCCAGGGTGGTTTGCATTCACATGCATCATGTAACCCTTTGCATCACAGATGGCATGCACGTTCAGCGAATGCCCATTTTTTCGGTTTCTTTATATATGTTCTGTGGCTCATGGGGGCTGCAGTGAAACATGTGTGCACTCAATTTCCCCAAGTACCTGTGGGAACTGGGCAACTGCATAGAATTCTTGGGCCACTCTTTGCCTTACCTGCACATTGCATAGCATGTCTATGTGGCTGTGCACACGTGCTATGATGTTGCTTAGGACCTGTTTGAGGCTATGGTCCATTGGAATGTGCCAGTCCCCAGAAGTGAAGGCAGTTAGGACTTTCACCAAGGGTGGTATTGGATGTGAGCATATGGTTGGGGACACCAGGTCGTTCTCCCACTCCACGACCAATTCAAGGATGACATGGGGGGAAGCAGTATGTGCCATATATTTCCTCATACTGTATGCCGAATAACGGTGTGCATGTATGGTAGACTCTGGCCCTCCTTCTCCTTCCATGAATCAGTAGGTAGACGAGCAATGCAGGAACGGGCATGGTGGCAATGTTTTTGTACGATTACATGACGGTTTTTAAAACTGGGATTGCATGGAACAGTCTCACCTTGCACCTGGTCACTGGTGACAGTAGAATTTATGTCCTTTTTTGGTTAGCGCAGATGCATGAGTGAATCTGTAAATTCACGTTTTATTGTACTTAATGGGGCATGTTTGTACATTTGCACGATGATTCCCTCCCATGCCCATGTTATCCCTCTAATTTACTGAATACATTTGCATATTATGCCCCCTTCTTGGTCTTTGCACTGGCCATTCCATTAAGCCTCGGGCAGGGCCCGTGGACATGGTGCCCAGAGCTGGGAACCTGCGCAGAGGCCGATCTGTAAATCAGTGATTTGCGCAACGCATAGAGATTGTTTGGGCCGCAAATGGTTTATGCGCCGTGCAACACTTTCAGTAAATCAGGGCCCTAGTGTGAGATCTTACCCGTGCCCGTCTTCCTTCTGTGCTTTCTGAGCACATTTGTAATCCAACATTTGCTTAGTAGGGATAACAATGTGGGTTAGCCATTTGCTCGTCTAATACTTATCCAACAATCAATTGGTGGCTGCTTCTAGGAACTCCTCGACTCATCAAATCCTTTGCAGCATATTGTGCAAGTTAACTTTCTTGTTTATTGATTGGCTCTGCTGCACAAGCAGAGAAAAGGACATGTTGGAAGCATTTAGATTCAGCAGAATGATGGTGAAGCCAGCTGTACCTGATAATGTTTGAAATTGCTTGCAAATATCCAGAATTGATTCACTAATAGGAAATGTTGGAGAAAATTATTGGATTCTGATAACTGGGATTGAATTAATAAAGCATATGCGACAGATAAGGCAACGTAGACCAGGGTGGGGGATATGTGGAAGCAGTGTTGCTATTTCAAATATAGAAAGGGAATAGGAGGCCTGCTGCAAAAAAACAGAGCTCGCGAGAAATCAATACGGAAATATTATGGTTCTGTAAACAGAAAGAAATAGGCTTGGTAAAGCACACGGATTAAATTTAATAGGACCGTATCATTTCTGAGAGATTGAGTTTATCTCTAATTTCTGGAAACATAAACCTATTGCTTAAAGTTAATATAGATTGTGAAACAGTTGATGAAAGAAACCAATGGATGTGTTGAAGGCAGTGTTTTGGGGGGGGGGGAAGAAACTGTGAAACCGATTTGCAGAGGGTTTCCTTAGGGCTAATACACTTCCAGAAATAGGATATGTTAACTATAAAAAAATTTAAGTGTGAAGGTTATGTATAAAAGGGTAGATATTTGGCTTTTCTCACTTCAGGTGTGGGATACGGGGGTATATACATATAGGGAGGGAAAGATGTAAAGAGAAGAATAGCAGGATGGATTGCAGAATAATAGGTCAAATCTGTCAGGAAGGGCTACAGAGATGGGGGGGCAATGCTGCAGACCCACTGAGAGTGGGAAAGTTACTTTTAGGTAAAGAGGAGGCATACAACAATTAGATGTGTGTTGCAGTTATAACCATCAACATTTGCAATATCGTCCAACACAAGTTGAAGCCTTTGCAGCAATGGTAACCTATGTCTCAGCAATCAGTCTCCAACACATTCAATTTGTGTTTCCCCTTTGCCTATAGTTCTTAAGGTACGCTAACTGCAGCTCCACACTTTCTTTAAGGTCTGGAACCAGAAGCAAATCGCACTGTCCTTGTTTAAATGTTGAGCTATGCCCACCATCTCACATTATCCACTCTCCAACAGGGAAGGCCCTTACTGGCTACCCCAAGATGGCGCTCAGTGTAAACTGATGTAACTTAGCAAGGTGTAAGCATTCCATGTGCGCACTGTTCAAAGTGTAGAAGTTTGAACACTGGACTGGACAAAAGGATCTGGTTTGAACATCTTCTTTGAATTCTTGTTTTATTGTGATCTGTTATGTCCTGAAATATCCTCTAATAGCATAAATGATATTATATCCCAGGGGAGTGATGTGACACTCGCTCATGAACTGTCTGGAGGCCATGGGGAAATTGAAGGGGAACCACTGGCTTAAGCTGAATGGCAATAAGATCGAGGTGATGGTGGTAGGCCCTTCTTCGTCTTCATATTGGACCCCAGCTTTTTGGCCTTCCACTCTTAGTTCCTTTTCACTATCCAGTCCCTGTATTCAAAGATATAGGTGTGAAAATAGCTGCTTCGCTCTCCACAGAGCCCCAAGTTGGTGCAGTCTGTCAGCAAGGCGATGTCCATCTAAAAATGCTCCGTAAGTTCAGCCTGCTTATCCCAGTGCAGCTTCGGGCTCCGGTGGTCTCAGCTCTGGCTGTCTCATACATTAACTACTGCAATTCCCTGTTTCTATCGCAGGTCTGCTTATCTCCTGCGATGTTTGCAAGCCCTGCAAAACTCTGCCGCCCATTTGGCCACCTCCACACATTTCTGTATCCACATCTCGCCCATGTTACGGAAGCTTCATTGGCTTCCGGTAGCCCAGCACATTCAATTGAAGGCAAAGTGCCTATTATGGACAAGGTGATGAATACCTTCCATATGCTCCAGGACGAGCTCCGCGCTCTGCGAATGCCCTTCTCATGCCTATCCTGAGGTTTAAATGTAGTTGGATTGGTGGCTGATCCTTCTCTGTCACAGCGGCTTCCTTGTGGATTTCTCTTTCTCATAAGCTGCAGGCAATTTCCACTCATTTTTCTTTCTGTCAAGCATTAAAAACTCATCTCTTTTAGACTCTTTTCCTCTTCTTTCCGAGTACCGTCAAGAGGCCTGTTTGGTGAACGTCGCGCTCTACATGTTCTGGTAACAACGCCACTGCCACTAACACTGTTGCACACCTCACTCCGACCATACCCAAGAGATGCTGTGGCCCAGGCTCTGAAATTCCGCCACCCACCGAGCTCCTTAATTTATTGAGGTGCGGGTGCAGAGCAGATGGCTCCGCCCCCTTTTTGGCTGTATGTCCGTCTGCCAGACCTAGCAAACATGGTGCAGCTTCTCTCAATGACCGGCCCGTCTACCCATCAGATCTACCCATCAATTACCTTTTTCGGGACGCACAGGTATGTTGTATGCAGTCAATATGTTTATGAGTGGTTCCCAGGAACAAGTCACTTTGCCCCTTGTTCAATGACAAGGAGACACCAAGTGCTGAAATGCTAGAATGCGTGTCACACTTCTGTATCAGTCACGTATCAGAGGTTATTTGGGCCAACATATCGACAAGATGTGTTTATAAAATGGGCAGTTTCACATGATAAAAAACGGTGAAATGTACAAATATGTCTCTCAAGTAAGTTAAATAATTGGACTACATTACGACTATGAGGGTGAGTTTATTTGTATGCAACATCAAATTTGACGAACAACTTGACATTGGGTAGCAGAAGTGACTCACCTGCTTGCTTAATGTATCCAGGTCCCATCCATCAACTACTGAAGTGTTATCACATCTGCACACATGTAAACGCTCAGGTTATGGCCCCGAGTCTCTGAAATGTTGGTGAAATGTATGGGTCAGGATTCCGGAATAATGCTTCTGGACCCCCTAACATTACTACACAGTACATCTGCATATAGTAGTTGTCGTGCTTAACATTCTTCTTTGCTGCTTTGTAAGGGATTTAAAATTAGTTTCATAATAAACATGTTGTCACTGTCATAGACGGTACACGTAATGATTTGCAGTGGAGGCGTAACAACATGTATTTTTTTTTTTTATATTTGCAGAGTGCACTACAGCCCAAGGTCATCGAGGCGCAGTTGCAAGAAGGTATCTTAGTTACAGGTAATATGGGTTTGCTTGTGGGTTAGAGAGAGCACAACCTGGGCATAATAACTTAAAACAGGTACATGGCAAATAATGTTACAAAATCTAAACTCGTAGCATAGCAACGATGTTACAGTGCAAGGGTGAAATGAGAACAGAAGATGGGAGGAGACAACAATCTTAGATGGCCCTTTATACAAACAACAATGTTTTGATGGCTTTTCCAAAGGCTTTGTGTGATTCAATGCTCCTTACATTCGTTGGAAGAGAGTTCCACTGAGTCGCAGCGATGAAGGGGAAGCTGGATCCTCCTGCACAGGTCCTCAGAGTTTTGGGAATGGTGACCATGTTGGTGTAAGCCGTTCTGGTAGGCCTGTGTGTGATGGATTTGAAAAATCTCTGTGAGAGGGAAAGGTAAAGTGTTGTTTAGACATTTGTATGTGATGGCAAGAGTTTTGAAGTTGATGCTTTCCTTGATGGGGAGCCAGTGGACTAGTATCCTAGTGGCAGTCAAATGTTCCCTTTTTGAGAAGCCAGCAGCAGCACGTAGGGCATTGTTCTGGATGGTCTGAAGTTTTCTGATGTTTTTGGCGGAGGTGTCCATTAGGAGAGCGTTTCAGTAGTCCACCCCGAACCCAATTATTGTCCTGGCAATGGTGAGGCAATTCTGCCTAGAATGGAAAGGTCTGGCTGCATTGAGCAGCTTAGAATGGTAAACTGCAGCAGAAGCAATGACATTAACCTTTCTGCTCATGGTAAGATTTGAGTCAAGGAAGACTCCCAGGGTTTTGACTGCCTGCAACGCAGGGATGGGGGTATTGTCAATGGTAAAAGAGTTGTACTTTTCGTCAAGCTTCTTAAGGGTTGCCACAGAGCCAATCAGTAGCAGCTCCGTTTTTTCTCCATTGAGGCAGAGCTAGTTTTCAGTCATCCAGGTTTGAATTTTGGAGTGAAAGGAGTTTAGCTTTTCCTTGTCAGACTTATAGTTGCCAGTGAGGGGGATGAGGACCTGCGTGTCATCCGCATAGTTTGTATACAAAATGCCTAACTCATCCAGGAAGTTGAATAAAAGCCTCATAAATAGGTTGCAGAGTGTCAGTGAAATGCATGAGCCCCGCGGAACACTGCATTTGATCAAGTCTGGGATGACGCAGGCTTGGTCAGAGAACACTTTGGATAACACTTTGGATAGCGCTTTGGATTAAAGCGCTATATAAACACAATAAATACAATAAATATAAATACAAATACTTTCATGACCCTGTCCCGGAGGCAGGAGGAAACCCAAGCTGTAGCCTTGGGGAGAAGTTAGCAGTGGACGTGAGGAGGTGGCAGAGGGTATTATGATACATCAAATCAAACACTGCCGACAAATCTAGTAGAAGAGGAGAGCCGGTTGGCCTGCATCTCTCAGATCATCAATCTGATTTATAAGGTCTAAGAGTGCGATTTCAGTCCCATGACCGGGACGGAAACCAGACTGGCATAGACCAAGAAGGTGATTGGCTTCAAGGAAGTTTTGGACCTGCAGATAATCTGTTTCGTCCAGGAGTTTTAAGAGGAAAGGTTCTATGGTAATGGGCCTATAATTACCTGGGCAGGTTGGGTCGAGTGCCGGTTTCTTCAAGAGCGGTCGTGCCCAGGCTTCTTTCAGGCATGCAGGGACAAGTCCTGATGTGAAGGAGGCATTTATAAAAACTGTCAGGAAAGGGGCTACGGTAGAGGCACACTCTTTGATAAGTTGTGCTGGACAGGCGTCCCCTTTGCAGTTGCAGGATTTGATTTCTTTGAGGAGGGCGATGACCTTCTGTTCGCTCATTTCCTTGGAGGAAAAGGTGGGGGAGTCATAAGAGGACTTGACTTGGAGGTTGGCGATTTGTTGGGTTAGGGCTTGTTGGTGGGAGATGATTTTGCTTTGCAGTGTGTTGATTTTGTCAAGTATGGCAGCTTGAATATTATTGCACCAGTCTTCATTTTTGGATGTGGAAGGCAGAGTGGGGACTGGTGATGCCAACTCTCTAAAAATAACAAAGATTTCCTTAGAACTCGATTTGGCGTTACCTATCCTGGTGTTGAAAGAATTGCTTTTGGACTTGATAATGGCAGCTTTATATTCTTTGGAAATAGTCTTGAATGCTAATTTGGTGGAGTCACACGGATTGGCTATCCAGGAGGAGTGTGCAGCTATTTTTCTAGCACGCATCTCGAGAAGTTCAGAGGTGAAACGGGTGTTTGTATGTTTATTACGCTTAGCTTTCCTGAGGGTAAGTGGTGCAATGGCATTAACTGCCTGGGTGATAGAAGTGTTGTAGGTGGAGGCCAGGGTAACCGGGTCACAGGTAGGCTAGAAGCTTTTCCTTGGTGAGCTGACAGGAACTTCTGGAGAAGGCTGGGTTTAGAGGGGTGACTGGCATGGGTCACCCTTTGGCGAGGTTGAGCTTGAAACAGATGGAAGGAAGGAAGGATGATCTCACCATGGAATATGTGAAATGGCTGTGATAGTAGGGGTGGAGTTATAGTGAGCGACCCAGTCCAGGGTGCGACCTTTGACGTGGGTGGGCACTTTAATAGGAGCTACAGGACTGGTAATATCAATCAGGCTGGTCATCTCATTTTGGCTAAGAACAGGCACATTAGTGGGGACAACTTGCATGGGAGCAAAGAAACTGGCAGTGACATGCACATTTACAGTGGGGTTGGTACCTTGTGAAATGCATGATGGGGTAATTACAGGTGTAAGTCGCACATTCGAGTGCTGTGCTTTTTATGAGGCATTGGGAGGTTTTTTTGGACACATGTCGTGCGGAGTACGTGACACTCCTAACGCCTCCAGACTGGCAGTGGTAAGTAATTATCATATTGGTGATTACTTGCAGTTAGCGAACCAAGCGAAGAGTCACATGGTCTCCCGAAAGGGTAGAACTTAAGTTACTGTGAGGGACCCAATGAGGCAGGTGAAGGAGGGCACCTGGTGGGTAAAAAAGCCTGGCGCCTAGCCATAGGTTCCTAGTGGATGCGGACGGGGCAGCAGAGGCGAAAGGTGGCAGGTGTGCGCACTCAGAGGCACATGGCCCTGACCTCTAGGGGAGTTAATGAGGGGGGGACATGTGAGGGACTAGAAGGGGTCCGCTTACCTTGTGGAGCAGGGCGCTTGGCCGGGTTCGCTGCAGAGAGGATCAAATGCCTTTTCCAACAGCCTTCACCCGACGGCTTCTCCTGCCGGTCTCCCTTCTCTCCCTTTAAGGCGGGAGAAGGTGGGCCGGCAGGCCTGGGAGGCCAATCATGAAACGGCCAGCAGTGGTCATGCTTCCGTCATCAAGCGTGTTGTTGGCGATTGCAAGGGCAACCGTGGCTTCCATGTTGTGGATTGTGGGGCCACGTGGAGCTGAGCAGATGGCCAGTAGGAAAGGGAGCACTCCGGTGTCCCTGGAATCTTCATGGCTGCAGCTTCGTTCATATCACGTAAATCCTCTTGCAGCTGAGCTGCAGAGAGGGTCAAAGGCCTTGTCCCACGGCCTTCAACCGACGGCTTCGTTGAGCATATATAATGACCATTCTACTTAGATATCCAAGGTCACAGCCATCAACAACTGTAATAATACGCTTTTGCCTAAAAATCACAAAATAAATAAAATCCCATATTTCCACGCATGTTTTACTCAAGAAGTGGGGGGGGGGGGTCTTGTGGCTGAGCCTAAGGGGAGGGGTGGGGGCACATTGGCAGTGGGGCATTTGAGCCAATGCTGGGTATTCCAGCATCTGAGAATTACATCCAGCCCTGAATTCAGTGTATTCCTCCACCGATTTGGAGCCACACGAGATGAAACTGTCACATTGTGCACACATCGAACTGAATGGTGTGAATTTCAGCTAGCTGTGGGAGAATGCTCACACACTGGAAACTTTGCCAAGAAAACACACTTTGGAGTAATTGAATCTAATGCCTCGGAAGGTTCAGATCCTGCTCACAAGCTGATACCTGGAACAATTAAAAAGCTTACACACTCGAGTAAGCGTAATAATGCGATAAACCCTATCGCTTGGCAACCGACTCACGAAGGACAGACTTGACTTTCCTTTTTTTTTTCTCCAAACAACACTAGCTATAATATCAATCAGGCTTTCTATTTAGAAGATTAAATGAATATTCATGGGTGACATCACTGCAAATTATTATTTGTGTTACTTATCGCATCAGTTCTCATCTTGCCCCTGAGAGTGGGTGGAGATGACACGCATTGAAAGCAGCTTGAAATTTATTATCAATCTAGGTTAGATGAATAATTGAATTTTTGCAAGTATGTCATGAAAATTATACAAAGACTGAGATCATTTTTGACCTCACAGATAGTAAACGAAACAGAGGTACACGCGCCCTGCGGAGCAATGGAGAAAGAACTGACCCACAGAAAAGGGCCTCAAAGGCCCACCTTGTCTGTCCATTTGCTTATGTAATGGAATGATACGTTTGTATTCGCGTCGTTTTGGCCTCGCCATACGGCTTGTGCTCTTTTGTTTTTGTACGCAAACTATCATTGGCTAGATAATGCTCAATGTATAAAAGCCTGGCTGCTACAGTGTAAGCAAACAGTGATCATGTGACATGCTAGATTTGCTCAGTGGCTGTGACCAGTCTGTGAAGCCAAGCTGTAACCCCGAGTCTAGGAGGAGGCAAGTCACAGCCACCATTTTAAATTTGATAGCTTTGTGTATTCACAAAATTGGAGCATCGTTTGAAATCAGTGGTCGAAATGTACGAAAAGAAGTAGTGGAACTATGTTCCCTGCTGGCCTGCCCCCTCCTATCACAAACCTCATTGCCACGTACCCTCCCACGTGCAATCCAAACCCCCAAACAAACACACCTGCTGTTTAAGGGAACGTTCAGTGCAGTGCATGGAAGTGCAAGTTTCAACTTCTTCCTACAATTTTATTTTAAAACGAAACCATTCCAGAACAATTTCTCTTTAAAATAAAAGTATAGGAACAGTAAAACTTAAAAAAATTAAAGTAGAGGAGCACCACTCCCAATCGCTCCCACCCACTTTGACCACTGTTTGAAATTCGAAATATTAATTAGCATGAAAGCAAGAAATGCATGAAGCTCGACTGTGCATGTCTTTTTGAAGGCCGAAGTGCATCCTGCCTTTCTCCCAGAAACCGCAAGAGCACCATCTCCTTGTCACTCAGGTGTAGCATGAAAATGGAGACACTGCATTTGTGTACGTGAGCATTTGCCTAATTGGGTAAGGCTTTCATCCCACTGAATGGACGTCCTACACTCGAGAAGAGGTTTCCCACAAGAAGCCCCTTTGTCAACATCTTTTCAACCAAGGAACTTTACATCAAAGACACAGACCAAGATAGGCCATTTTATGTTGTTCCATATGGTGAATAACGTCATCACATCATTATGCTGTGTGGGTGATGTCTGGTACATTTGTCGTAGCATGTACCATTGTGTTTGTCCTAGGATGTACCATTGCGTGCCCATTAGGGTAACTAGCGCACATACATAGATGACCACCAAGTCAGACAGTAAAGGGGCAGATTCTAAAAAAGATGTGGTGCTACACTTGCATTTCATCGTTTGCGGCAACACACTGTGCCCTATTCACAAGGGTCACCTGAATGTGTGCAATACAAATGTGCAGGTTCAGATGCCGTTTCCCGCACCATGTTCATGTATGTGCCAGAAAGGGAGGATTTCTGTGCATTTCAATGCAAACCCTGAATTCACAAACAGGAAGTGTTTTGAAACGTGCAAACATGCAGTACATTCCCTGATGGATGACAGGGTCTTGCCTTATTGTGCCATGCATTTTTTTTTAAGTGGAACAGCAGAGGTATGGACACATCATGTCCCACTTGCATTTCTATCCCTCAAACAAGGACAGAAATGCTGTTTTTCTTAAAATTTCATAATGAATGGCCCTTTAATGGCCTGTCACTGTGAACTGTGCTCCGTGCATGTAGATAGGTACTGCTACCCCGTATTGAACTAGGGTCGGGAAAAATTAAAATTAAAGGGTGGAGGCAAGACCTAGGAAGAATATGAATATCAAAGGGACATAAGAATGGTGGAAGGAGTGAGGCGGGGTGTAGGAATAGTAAGAGTAGAAAGGTAGAGGTGAGAGTAAGCATGTTAGGCAATTTTTGCAAATGAAACAGCATATTTGCAAGGTACCATCCATACATCCATGATAATATTAACCTTTGAATGGTGTAGGGCGAAGTAGAAAGTCCCTAAGGGAGTCTAGTGAGATAAGACTTCAGCCTTCAGGTCCCAAACCTAGAAGAAGATAGAACTTGACAGTAGTGGTTAATCTTCTGTATATAATGATATACTTATTTGTCCACTGCCACTATCGACCACCCGGCTCCATCCCACTGTTCCTCTCAGAATGGGCAGATTTCTCCTCCTCTCTCCTGTCATCTACCTCTAAGCTCCTTCTACTAGGTGACATCAACATCCACCTTGACTCCTCAATCACGGCTACCACTCTCTTCTGTGACCTTTGCACCTCACTCTCCTGCCCCATTCACTCCTCTGGTCCTACCCACTCAGCTGGACACACTCTTGATACCTTAATCCACACTGATCTTCTGCCCTCCCTCACATCACCCCTCTCTCCTGGTGAGACCAGTCGTTCCTCTCCTCTCACCTGGGCCCTCTCGGCCCCTTGACCTCACCTACCCCAGCTCTGCCAACCTTGTTCTTGGACATTTGCACGATGAAACGAGTGTCAGCTGCTGCCTTCACATCTACCTTCATCCCACCCTCTCCTCCTACTGCAGACTCTACCGCTGACGATGCTCTCAGCAACTACACCTCTCCATCAACAACATCCTCGATATCTTTGCCCCTTTCACGAGGATTTGCCTGAAACATGCCACCAAGCATAACAATTGGTACGATTCTGATGTAGAAGCCCTGAAGTGCATGTCCAGAGCTACAGAGTGAAAGTGGCAGACCTCATGCTCATCCTCTGACAAACTAGGTGGTCACCTTCTACAAAGGCAATATCGTTTCTCCATTCTCTCCAATAGGAGGGCCCACATCAAGGCACGCATATCTGGTGCATCCAACAACACAGCTGAACTCTTTCAAATCTTAAAGGAACTAGTCAATCCCTCAGCAGTCTCCACCACACCTCTTCCTCTCAGCCCCTCAGCACTGCGTTGGCCACCCACTTCACTGCAAAAACTCAGGACATCCTAAGAACCCCCCCCCTTTCACCCTTGCCCCTGCCATCCCCTGCAATCCCAGGCCTCCCATCCTCCCTGAGCCTTCCTCTCCTCCTTCTCTCTTATCACATCCAATGAGCTAGCTAGGGTTGTCCGTTCTATGGAGGTCTTCTCCAAACAGGTACGCCTGTTCTTCCAGAACCACTTAGGACATCATTGGCACCCTTGTCCCTGCTGAATTCTGAAAACACTCTCTTACTAGTGGGTCTTTCCCTTCTTCCCATAAGCACTCTCTTGAGCGCCCCCTCCTAATAAAGCCTTTAGCCGACTCCTCATGTCCGGCTAACTATTGCTCCATCTCTGTCACCCCCTTCCTTGGGAAACTCCTGCAGTAATTGGTCCTCCCACAACTGACTCAGCATACTGAGCTGGTTGGTTGCCCACAAGACCATCAATCTGGATTCCGAGCACTCAGAGGCAGGGAAACTGCTCTCCTGAACATCCATAAAGAACTACTCACATCTCTGGATTCTAACTCTCCTATAGTTCTCATTCTACTCAATCTCTCATCTGCATTTGATACGGTCAACCACTCCATCCTCATAAAACTGCTCCATGATACCCTTGGTATCTCAGAGTGGTAACTGGATTGCTGACTTCTTCCGTCACTGACCGTCCCTCCTAGGTTCTCTTGGACTCTTATTCCTCTCCCAGCTCTATCTCTTCCTGTGGCATCCCCCAGGGCTCCAACTTCTCACACTTGCTCTTTAATGTCTATCTCTCTCCACTTGCTCACATTATTTCTACCCTCCCTCCTTACTCTGAAGCCAGAAACCTCAGAGTCATCTTTGACTCCTCTCTTTCTTTCCTCCCTCACATCATGCACCTTGCCAAGAAGTCCCACTTACAACCTCACCTCCTCAGAGGCATCCTTCCTTTCCTCCCCTTTCCCTAGAAGCTCAATGTCTCTAAAGCCCTGGTACTCTCTAGGCTGGACTACTGCAATAGCCTCATCCTTAATCTACACTCTTCCTATCTCCGCCTACTCCAGCTAATCCAGAATAGGGCTGCAAGTGTTATCCTTTGTCTCAAGCCCAAGTCTGTATCTCTCCAGGCCTAAAATCTGTCAACTGCCTTGTGATTTCTACAAGCATCCAATTCAAATCCTTCTACATCATCCATAAGGCTGTTTGGGGCCAGGGACCACACTATCTACACATTTTTCACACAAAATACTCTCCCTCCAGGTCTTTACGTTCCTCTGGCTCCAACTCTCTGTGTGTCAAGCACTTCTTTAAGCAGGGAGCTGGAGGCTGATCTCATTCCTCGGCTGGCTCCCTCCTCAGGAACATCCTCCCCCTCCCTGTCTTGAGCCAGATCTCCTCAAATTGCAGGAGCGCCTCAGGATTTTCCTCTGAACCTCTTCATTCTCCCTCCACCTTCCGTGCTAAAACCCCACTCACTGATATTGGTTGCCTTCGCCCGTATGTGTCTTTCTGGGTGCTGGCCTTCCTCCCAATCACCTGCAGTCCCTCCTGCGCCCAGCACTTGCCCTTGGGCATCCATTGTTCCGTGTTCCCTCACAGGACTGCCCTTAATGTATCAACAGATGACCACTTTTTACTGTGTGACCTATGCCAAGCACTTACCGGTTCCCGGCAACTTACTCTCTGGCACTTGCCCCTCGGGGGAATTTCTAAGCACTTACCCCCTCTTTTCCTTTCCATTCTCTCTCTCTGCACTTGCATGACACAAATGCTCACAAGACCTAGTTGGACCACCTCTATTCTGTTCATCATTGTATTCCATTGCCTTTGTCCCATGTTCCCTCCCCATGCCCTTGAGATGCTTTGAAACACAATTTCTTGCTGTATAAGCGCCTTACAAATGTGCAATAAAATAAAATAAAATACATAAAAATATATACTTATCTGGGGTTTGGGATGCCTGAGTGATGGAGGTGGTTCTACACTAGAGGAGAGAGAAAGAGAGAGAGGCGGCCAAAGGCCCCACACATTCTGCAATACAAATATTGAACAGTCTCCAAGGCTGTCAGTGATTCTTTAAGCATCTGTGAAACGAATCATATGTTAAGCTACTATTTTCTGGGATGCCAACACTTGTAAATAGTTTCATTATATTGCTTTGTTTCAAAATTTATTCAAAGGACTGATATATCTTTCTGAGTCAAACTACCAACTGAATGTTTAAGTTTACATTTAAGAGTACTTGAATGCGTTGCTTAGAATAGTCATCCATATTTCATTTTCTATGTGTGGAGGGTTGTGTGAGTTGGAATGAAAACACTAGAGAGGCAATCGAAGGCAGGTTGCATGTTCCTTTCAATTCACAAGTTGCCTGTATGTGGAATATTGTAGGTGACTTCCCCGGCTTTGAAAGTTAGGGGACCACCTTCAATGTCTTAATTTATTAATTTAAATAAAATAAAATATTCAGATTTAAAGCAGCCTGTTCTTGTCCAAGACTTTGGGTTGGGATTGTCACAGTGGGGTATGTTAGAGAAGGGATATATCTCTGGAAAGCAAATCACTAGAAAAGTAAATATATTCCTTCGACAGATATGTCATTATAAAGTTCTTCTTAAGTGTTATAACTACATAGAGGCAATATATGTCTGTTAATCTGATCAGAGCATGGCAGGGTGCAAGGTATAGTAGCATTGCTTATAATAACTGGTACATTTCTTCGGCTTTTCAAATGTTGCGCTGCAACTATAATGTCCCATTAGCATTGTGAATTTGGAAGGTTTTTATTAGCGTACTGAGCAATAATCTTCCTTTAACAAAGTTTTTTTTTTCATTTATTGTGAAGGTTTTTTATTGAAGAAACTTAACCATAACATCCATTTAATGTTTTTTCAGCAAATATCATAGGTTATTATTAGCGCTACTTAACCATCTCATTCCTTTAACAAATCATTTTTTTCTGAACAGTTTTTATGACTGAAGAAGTTTCATGATGTTCCAAAACTGTATGTATAGAGTGGACACCTTCTGTCATTTTTCGGGGGCTTCCTAGCTGGGGTGAGTGCTCTGGTCCGCTGAGGCACCAGGGTTCTAACTTATTTTTAATTGAACTTTTAAAAGTTGCGCTTCCCCTCTCCCCTGCCCACACTTCCCTGTTCCTCCCTCTCCTCACACCCTACCGCCAACCACGCTTGCATTGGTCAACTGGGCCCTTATGCAATAGCCTTCCAGGCAGCGCCTGACTGGCAGCCCTCTGTGGCAAAGAACCCAGAGGCAAAGGACAGCTTCAGTGGAAGCAGCTCTAGATGGTGTCTGCTGATGTCAGCTGGGGAAGCAAGAAGCCTGCAGCTGTCAACCTGCTGCTACCAACCAGTCAGGTAGGTGCGGTGCAGTCAGGGAGGGGCAGCCATGACTGCATTCCACTGAACTGAACCACTGTCCAAATTATTCCTATATCGCCTACCGCTCCATCCTTTAGCACCTCAGTTAATTGAATTTGTTTATCCACCCCTCATTTCTCAAGGAAAGTTGCAGTTGCATTGCTGTTGTGTTTATAAGTTTGCCTTTTTCCCTCTCTTTAGAAAAGTTGAATCTGGCTGGTTTGTGCATTGCTGATCTGTTCATAACTAGGCATTTTCCCTCTCTTTGGGAAAGTCGAATCTGGGTGGTTTGTGCATTGCTGCTGTATTTATAACTGGGCCTTCTTCCCTCTCTTTGGGAAAGTTGAATCTGGGTGGTTTGTGCAATGCTGCTTTGTTTATAACTATGCCTTTTTCCCTATCTTTAGGAATGTCGAATCTGGGTGGTTTGTGCATGGTGGCTACTGTTGTACTGTGAACTGTGTCCCATTAGACTCTCTCCCTCTCTCTAGGTCCCCACCATGCTGAGGGTACCGTTGTACTGCTGTGTGACTCCTGTCTCGCCCTCCTGTGTGTCCCCTGCTGTGTGACCCAGGGATGTCATTTGGGGGTAACCAGGGGTCCACTACAGAGTGTAATTTGCTTTCTGACTTTGAGAACATTCCGACATGTAATTGCTCATTTAACTATAGTCAGTACGATAGCGATAGCATAGTGGGTTGAGTGCTCACTGATGTGATGCGTGTGTGATCTGTAGGTTGCAGGTTCGAATCCCAGCAATGCCAACCCAGCCTTTTATCCTTCTGAGTTTGATAAATGAGTACCAACGCACAATGGGTGATATATTATGCATATTTCTTTCTATATAAAGAGCTTAAGAGTAAGTGCTACCTAAAAACACAATATTATCCTTTATTAGGCCTTGGACGCCTTCTTGCATTAACAGTAATTTGGTAATATGGCACTATACACACTGATATTAACGATACATATGGTGATCCATTTTTGTATGAAATGTATATGACATTACAGTGATATTGTTACCATATTCTTCATAGTGTACTTAGGAACAATCCTTTGCGATGCCACTTCCTGTTCTTTCAAGGGGTGAATGGTCATGGACCATCACTTCATGTGATGTCACATCTGGGTGGGGTCAAATTACATCACTTACTCTGATGTCAGAGGTCAAGGGTCATGTGATGTCAGTTCCGCTACCCCTGGCATAGTGGTGAAATAACATCCCCGGTGTGACCCCCTCAACCCCTCTGAGCTTCATGCGTTTGCAGTGCTGGGCTGTGTCTCTCCTTCTCTCGTTTGCCCCCTCCTCCTCCTGCTTTCTGTCTCTCCCATCTTCCCTAACTGCTACTCTATCTCCTATCCGATCCCTCCCACTAAGACTGGAAGGAAGACGTTCAAGAGGGACATCCTCGTCTCCAACCCAGGCCTCCCTATCACTGATACCTACATCAGTACTTCCACCAGACAGACTCTCACAACATCCTCTTTGCCATTCCCTCACCAGAATCGTGGACCCCCCATAAGGTCTCAAATCTCTCGCCTATCTCTTCCTTTCCCATCAATGAAAGCACTTGGTGGGATGTCCTCTTCACCTCCTTCCACTCCTCCAAGACCATCATTAATGTCGATCTGAATGGCACTGTCTTGGTCCAGGGCCCTCAGCCCAATCTACTCCTTTTTGATAGGTGTCTCCTGCATCTGATCAACTTCCTTCCTGCTACCCCTACTAGCACCTCTCTGGCTCCTTTGCCACCTCCTGCCACTGCTGCCCTCTGGCACCTCCTTCCTCCTCACTAGCTACTATCCCACCTCCTACTGCCACCTCTGCCCACTCTGCTGGGTGTACCTCACTCCTGTACCCCACCCCAGAACACTCTCAAATGTGGCAACCTGCTCCACGTCGCTAATGTGAACTCTCGCTCTGTTGTCAAACACTCCTCTGACATCTGCCACCTCCTCAAAGAACTTGACCTGGATGTTGTTGCTCTCACTGAGACATGGTTCATGGCCAGCTCTGTCACAAGTTTGGACAGCCTCCTCTCTCATGGCTACTGAACTGGGGGTTGCAACCCAGCCCTTTAAGATGAGGTCGCAATACTTTGAGATGGATGGAGATGCAGAATACACTCAAACATTAATAATCAAACTAACACAGGAAGTTGGCAAAGTATGTCTGTTTTAATATCAATTGTCTAAAACAGGGAGTTACAACAAACATCAACAAACTCGCTCGATGTTCACACTCATTGCATATCATAAAAAACCCAACTTTTATAGCAAATACTCGTCTTCATTGACATCAACCTACGTGGTAAACTACAAAAACCTACTTGGGAAGGTGATAGGCTTACAGGGAACATCTAGGTATATGTTCCATACTTGTAAGGGAAGGTGATTGGGTTTCTAACATCAGGTGGGGCAACTAAGACCTCCTCTAGTGCAGGTTTCTATGAACGTCATCAAATACACGGCGTCCCATTGGTTATACAAACTATAGGGCTCTCTATTACGTGGCCCTCTATAATTGGTTGGCACCCCGACACCCCTCTGTAATATTCCACATACGTAATCAGCACACAGGCTAGCATACAGGTGCTGGTGGGCTGGTAATGACCATAGATTCCCACCAATTAGTCATCGATCATCACTCTTGCAGCCTGCTAGTCAATTAAGGCTTTGAACTTGGCCTTGGAAATGTTCTCTGTGCTGGAGAATATGAGGGAGTATAGGCATACTCTGTCTTCTTTGTTTTGCACCTCTACACTACTATAAATTCTCCGAGCCCAGAACCAACTGACCTGGAGGTGGAGTAGCATTGATCTTTCTTGAATGGGTCCCTCTTCTGTCCTTCCTACGCAAGCATACTTCTCCTTTGCATGCGTAGTCTGCAGGCTCTCTATCCCTCTTGGCCACTCTCTGACTGTGGCCACCATGTACAGGCTTCCTGGCCAAGTTGTTTTTAGTTAGATGCACAGTCAATAAGCTCTCCAAGTGTCAAATCTGTTTTAAGATGTTTCTTAGTTTCAGTTGTCAGCAAAGGTTACACCATGTATAGTGACTGTCCAATACCTGACTGGCATCCAGTTGCTGGTGGGCTGGTAATACCCATAGCTTCCCACCAATTAGCCTGTCATCTATCATCACTCTTGCAGCCTGCTAGTCAATTAAGGCTTTGATCTTGGCCTTGGGAATGTTCTCTGTGCTGGAGAATATGAGGGAGTATAGAATACTCTGTCTTTTTGGTTTTGATACAGCTCGTCCCAGTGTCTATTTTCATCTGACCACGTGACTGCAGACCACGTTTTAGAGTCTTCTTGCATTTAAAATACTATTAAATGATGAACCCCTGACTTCTTTGATGTTCTCGCTCCTCACCTAAGACAGGAGTTGTGTTCTTTTCAAACATTCTGTAACCACTGCTCAAACATTCAGGCCCACAGTGGCCTTGACTTCCTGGTTTTGGGCCAACCAAGCCTTTCTTTGATTCACCTCAATGGTTCAGTTTTCGATTTCTAACTGTGACAAACTGAAAAAGACTTCCTATGGTAAAGTACGTTGTGGAATCATCCATAGTCCATACATTTCCTATGCATATATGTTGGTGCATCGCCGCAATCTATTGACTACATAGCCAGCCTTTAAGCATACTTTTTCTACTTGCGTAATTGCATCTGAACAATTGTAAAATTACTTGATGTCTTCTTCATTATTTCTGTAGCATGAACATCTTCATCTCAAGCCCGAAATGCTGCCATCTTTAACACCTCCTCTTTAGAGCCTATAGAATATTTATATTCTCTCGTCTTCGATCTCTTCTGGGTGTGTCAGCTCTGCTTCTTCATGATGTCACCAATCTTCTCGTTTGCTCGGTTTTCACACTTCCTCCGGAATTTAATTCAAATGGCTATCATATTGTCATGCATGCATGTATGGATTGCTCAATGGGATCCTTACTTGCAAGAATATTTTTGGTATTGTTATCTTCACTGGTACTTCATGTGTCTCACACTCTGGCTCCCAACATATAGGCAGCATGGGGGAGGAGCCTTGGGTGGAGGTACTTGGCTCCACCTCTACACTACTATATCCTCTCCGAGCCCAGAACAAACTGACCTGGAGGTGGAGTAGCACTGATCTTTCTTGAGTGGGTCCCCGCTTCTGTCCTTCCTATGCAAGCATACTTCTCCTTTGCATGCCTACTCTGCAGGCTCTCTATCCCTCTTGGCCACTCTCTGACTGTGGCCATCATCTACAGGCTTCCTGGCCAGGTTGTTTTTAGTTAGATGCACAGTCAATAAGCTCTCCAAGTGGCAAATCTGTTTTAAGTTTTTCTTAGTTTCAGTTGTCAGCAAAGGTTACACCAAGTATAGTGACTGTCCAATACCTCCAATGTTAATTTTTCATATTAAGCTAATCACCTTATTGCGCCAAACTGTAAATATATTTTCAGTGTTACTATAGAGTTAATTTCATGCTTTAATCTCTTGTCCTTTCTTCAATAAGTTTCACAAGACAACCTGTTTTTTGCATGCTATTTTTATGTTCTTGTCTGTTTCTTTCATTTTTAATTAATGTGTCTCCAACTAGCACAGTTTTTCATTCCACCAGTTTTTTTTTTTTATATATCTCTCTTATCTCTACACGTGTTTCTCCACAGTTGTATAGTGGATCATCAGGAGAGAATCTAAAAACCCAAAGTAAACAAAAAATAAATACAATGAAAGTAAAACAAAATTCACTGCTATAACTTGCAATCATAATATCTTTGAACAAAATCAATTTGACAGTTAATGCACTCACCTTATTGTTCTGTTCTATTCTTAAAGGTGTTCACATGTATCATCATCTTTGTGCATTTGATTGGTTTAATTTGGTTAAGTTAATTTTTAGTCTCCACTGTTTTTTCCAGAGGGGACAAAAAGACCTAAAAAGGAAAATTAGTTTTTTTTGTCTTCCAATGTTTACTTTGCCCTGTATAAGTCACTCAGTAACAACACGCAACTAACTTTGTCTTTGCAATTATTATCAATTATAAGCAGGGGCAGAGTGATCAGTAAACATAAGAAAGAGAAAAGGAGAACAAGTAAAGTTTAGGGATGCTGCTATGTCTACCCTTAAAGTCCAGTACAAGGTTATCTTACCATTTCTCATGATGTGCCTTAATGTCAGTAAGATGGAGATCCTTCTCACTGGGACCCCTGCACCCGCTTTCCCTCTCTCACTCTGGCTGCCCTACTTAGGCCCTCTTCCTTCACCTTCCTGTGAGGCCAAAAACTTTCGGGTCACCTTCACCTCCACTCTCTCCTTCTCTCCTTCTCTCCTCACATCACGGACTGTCCCAAGAAGCCACACTTATAGCTGCACTGCCTCAGTGGTAATCTTCCTTTTCTTCCTTTTACCCAGAATCACACTGTCTCCAGAGCCCTGGTTCTCTCTCGGCTGGACTACTGCAACTGCCTCATTCTTAATCTGCCTTCCGCTACTCTCCGCCATCTGTAACTAATCCAGAACAGGACTGCAAGACTTATCCTTGGCATCAAACCCAGGGACTGCATCTCTCCAGCCCAGAAATCTCTCCAATGACTTCCGGTGGCTACAAGGATCAAGTAGTTCAAGGCCCTCTGCATCGTCCACAAGGATTTCTAGGTCCATCACCCGCACTACATCTGACTCTCTCTTCCAAAATAGTTTTCTTCTGGAGCTCGCTCAGCCACCTCCAACTCTCTAAGGGTCAGGCACTTCTCCAGGCAGAGAGTGAGGGATAGATCTCTCTCCTATGCAGCTGCCTCCCTCTGGAATGACCTCCCTGCCCCTCTCAAATTTTATCCAGACCACCTAAATGTCCAGAAGCTTTTCAAGACCTTCCTTTTCTTCTCTCCTTTTTCTCTCTCTCTCTCCCCTGCTAACCTGAATGTCTGCTGCACTGACTGATTGCTTGACTACCCCAGAGTCTCACTAGGTACAAGGCTCCTCCGTGATCAGTCTCCCCTGCACTGCCTCTGGGCCTACCACACACCTTGGGGCTGTAACTGTAACCTCTAGAGCCCCTGCCTTGCCTTCACACACCCAGAACCATTCTGCCCTGTCTGCACTCACTCAGAGCAATGCTGCCCTGATTGCACCTCCCCTTTCCCTCTCCCTTCCACTTCCCCCTCTCCATTCCCCTTGCACTTTTTGTGCTGTTGCACTTGCACAATCTGAATGACACAAGGCCTAGTGTGATCATTTGTCTTGTCCCCTCTGTGCCCCCTCTCGTCTTTTCGCACCTAGAAACACTTGTGCACAGGCGCGTTATAAATGACTTATCATTAACACTACCATTAAGAACAGCAATCATTAACAGTTACATGGGATACACTATTGATTACAAGAAAAACAAGACAAACGAAGGAACAGAGATTGACACTTAGGGTATAGGAGTCAATCTCTGTACAAAGAAATACACTGAGGCACAAGTGAGGACACTATACAACACTTACCAGACGCTAAGAGCCCAAAGGGGAAACAGAAAATAAGAACACACGCACAGGAAATAGGAATATAGAGAACTGTAGCAAGGTACTAGAATGAGGTTATTTTAGCTTGAGACTAGAATGAGGGAATCTGTAGCAAGGAACTGGGGCATGGTAACTCTATCAAAGGTAACTGAAGCCGGTTGTAGAACATGACTGGAAACAACAAAAAAAACAAGCTTCAGAAAGCAGGGGCCTGAGATTCGGGACTAGAACAAATCAGAAATGTGTGAAAAGAAGCAAGAAAAACAACCTAACTAAATGGGGTAAAGTTTGGGACTAGAAAGATTGGGGAGAGCAGGAGAAGGGCAGAGCATGGAAGGAGACTGAAGGGAGACAGTGCACTAAACAGAAGCCGGAAGATGCCGGGACACAGCAACATAAGCAGGGACCAGGAGCTACAGCAAATCAGCACAAGAAACTAGGGCTACAATCTGATCTGCAAGAAAACAGCATAAAGGAAAGACGAAAACACACTGGCAGCAGCAGGCAGAGAGGCAAGGCAGGGCTGTGGAATCTGGAGCAAGGCAAGTAGGAGCTGGGATAAGTCACAAGCAAAGCAAAAGGTGGAATGTTCAGTAAAGAAGAGAGTAATTCTAAATGGATGCCAGCTGCATGAGGCAGATAACTAAAGACACACAAAGGGAGTTTAGGGCATGGCAACCTATAGGCAGTGCTAGCAGGGAGGAAAGTCAGGGATGAGCTGTATTGTTGGGCTGCACACCAGCAGTCACAGTGTAGCTGGTGAAAATCCCTGGCATGAACATTGAGAGAGGAGCAAGTACTGACAAACTCCAGGAATTTCTGTATAGAAATAAATGCACAGTAATTGTTATGGCATTTGGAGAGTTGCAGTCCACTGTAATGTGATTTGCTTTTTCCATTCATGATGTAACCTGTGCTCCTTGAAGTTTCTGGATTAGGCTGATGTGTTTTTCAGATATCTTGCAGTTGCATATGGGAATGGTAGTTCATGTTTTCCTTTGTAAATACAGAATTGTGAAACACAAGGTTGAATTGTGATTCAGGGTCATCCCTTGGGATGATTGACAATGCGAAGCAGGTAAAAAGACAGTGCGACCCAGAGGCAGGGATACAGAGTCATAACAATAGAGAGCTTCTGGTTGCCACTTTCTTCCTGGAGGTATTGTGATCCAGTAGAGCAGGGTTTGGTCTGGGCTTAGAATTAGGCCTGGGGCTTCTGATACCTGATTGACTGAAAGGATGTGCCATGAGAGCTGGAATCTGAGGAAAGGAGTCTAGTGAAATGTGTCCTGAAGCACTTGGCAAAGCTTGTCATTTGTATTCATATTTATTTGAAGAACAAGAATGTCAATTTTGATTAAAACAATGACTGGCACCAACACATAGTATATGAGAATATGAACCAAGACCACGTACAACAAACACAAAAAAAGAAACCAAGAAACAGTTGACTAACAAAGGTAACATTGACCTAGGTGGGCAAGTGCTGCACACTAAAGAGGAGTACTGCATAAATGTACACAATTACATCATTATGCAGCACTGGCGTGAGTGGTGACATCAAGTAGAGATGGTGGGGGTGTGGTTGGGGAAGCTCCTACTTTGGGCAGTAGGTGGATTTGAAGCCAACCTTTAAAGATATCTTAAGTCAGTCTGTCTCTGATTGTAATAGGCACTGGGTTCTAAACAAGCAATGCAAGTTGGGAGACTGAGCAGACGCAACAGTAGGCACAGAAGAGCCTGGGACAGTGAGGTTGAGTGCAGTGTAGGAGCAGGGAAAAGGAGATGGTGAGTAGAATGAGATTGAGTCAGACAGGTACTGAGTAGCAAGACCATGGATGGCTTTGCATACTAGCGGAAGGAACTTGAAGATGGAGCAGCTGTGCATGGAGAGCCACATTGCATGATGTTGATAGCTAGAAGTGGGTGAGAATCTAAGAAGGTTATGGAGAGTCTGGGTCGCAAAGTTGAGGACTTTGTTTAGAGGAGGAAATGAATATAGTGGAAGGCCAATGAGCAGTCACAAGTGATATTCAAGTGGAGATCAGATTTTTCGTAGAGTCGTGAATAAGAAATGGATTAATTTTCTGAATGTTGGCAAGATTAATATGAACAGCAGCATTGGTAGTAGCTTCTGGGGGCATCTGTGTTAGTTTAGACCATAATCAAATCTTTCTTGCAACCGCTGATTGTGTAGGTTAATGAAGGAAGTAAGGTTTTACAAAGGCGCAATCACATTGAAAAACGCTTTGTAAATCAGGCCAATAGAACGAGAAATCAGGATGCCAGATTTCTGATTCTCGTTTCCCGGTTTTGCCATACTGGGTATACCAGGACTGCATGTTCTTTCTGTGCCTGCGCTTCTTCTAAACTGGGGCACACTTACAAGAAAATTAAATGGAAGTGTTTAGTACGGTACATAAATGTGCATGTCTATATTTACATGCACATAAAAACATTGTATTTAAAGTTAAACAAAAAAAAAATCCTTCAGTCATGTATTTGATGCACTGAAAGAGCAATTTACTAGCTGGTGCCTGCTGTGGAATGATGCTTATTAAACTTTTCCTGACAAGCGATCTCAACAGTCCAAGGCTTTAGCACTTAAAGCAGCACTGCAGGGAAGGTCAGGCGCACTGCGATGATTCACTTAGGAACAATTAATATGTTGCAAATGGAAATGTTTGGCTGTTTCCTACGGTGGCCAGTGTGTTTTTGTAAGACGCCTACTTACCTATTTGTGTGACATAAAAGCACATCATTAGGGCTTTGTGTTCATAGGGAGAGTATGGCATGCGTTCACCTATTTGTGGGAGTAGTGTGGGTGTAGTCTGTGTAGGTGCATGTGTGTGGCACATCTTGAATTCCCTGCAGCTCCAAGTCCTTCATCTCAATCAAACCCTTGGAAACAGCAGGTAGACCGCTGCAATGTGATGATGGCACTGGAAACAGCCTGTGGCTTTCTGCTAAGGGGGCAATCACAAAATGAACATGCCAAACGTGCCTGAAGTCCCTGTGGCACACAGAACACGATCAAGAGTCCAGGAACCTTGGCCTCTCCGTGTGATCTGAGCAGCTGCCATCCCCATCTTCTTTCTTACAGAACGTCGCACCAAGAAACCATCACAATTGGCAAACATTGCGCCATACCAGATATTACGTCACATTTCAGTGCATACATGCTTCTTTATGCGATGCATTCACATAAAGTTTCAAACAGCTTACAAATTGTAAAAGAAAAAATCACAATGTGAACAAAGGATGCCTAGGGTTTTTTAGACATCAAACCATATATGTTTCCCTGAACATTCACACGGAAGGCACTCGGAAAGGATGGCATCATGGCTATCTGGTGAAGGGCTCCACATTGTGCTAGGCTCCACATTATCATTTTCCAGCCATTGTGATATATTTGAGAGTAACCGAGAGGTTTTATTAGAGAGGTGTCTCACGCACTACCCTACAACTAATGTTTTTTATACACATTTGGAATTGACCCCCATGTGCTTCACTGCCTTTGTTCCAGCTTCTTCATGTTGGATCTGTTTACTTTTTTTGCTGCATACCGATGGTAATAAACAGGAAACAACTCTCAGTTACTCCAACTTTCAGCAAGTTCAAACATAACAGCCATGCTGGGAGAAAATGCCTCCGGCACCCAATATTACGGATCCGAGACAGAGCAATCATAGGAGTTTTCAGCAAATGGACCATTGCAATACTCGGAGCACTAATTTCAGGAACACACAATGCTTCATAAAGTAGTTAATAGAGTCAAAGCTGTGCCAAGCCCCTCACTTCACATGAACCTCGGAGGACCCTTAATAGAAGGGCCTCTTTTTCATAGTCATTCAGTGGATAACTTCTCTAGCTGATGGTGATGCCATTGAAGGAAGGATGTTGGGAATAGGCGAGTAACTAGGAGAAGGAGAGGCGCTATAGGTAATTCATATATACTAGCGTTCACCTATTCACATAAATCGGGACAAACTCCCAAGGCTGCACGAAATTACTGGGAGTAATTTCATTATTCTTAGCACTCTGCCGCGGATATTTCGAAAATTCGAATTAATCGTTTTGCCACAATTGCCTGTCCAGCCCACTGGGGCACCTGATGCTCTCCGGGGACTCCTTTGTGCTCCCAGCAGCACATAAAACTTAATTCAATTTTAAGGCATTAGGTGCATTGCAGTGCTCGCCAGCCTCGAGGCAACTCCAATATGTTTCTCTCTGGCCATAAACACCTCTGTGGGTTCCCAAGACCTGCCTTAAATCGCCTGATTGGGCAGCCTTCGTTTTTATTCACCAACCAGGGAGCCGGCAGGCTTAGCCACCTCACTTCAGAAGGCCCTTCCTTAAAGCCCGGAGACTCCCTGTCTGTCCCTGTATTGAGCCTCTCTCCATGCCGCCACTCCATCGACCTGTCCGCAGGCCATGTCCATCAAGGAACAAACTGGCAGTGACCCCTACATTCCACAAATCTATCTTGATAGATTTGTGGAATGTAAAAATCTGCTTTTACATTGCACCAGTAAGCACCCCGGATTGCCTAGTCCTGGACTATAACCTTCTCCTGGACCCTCGCCCCTTACTGCTTGGTTGATTCATGCCTCCCCTCCCCTCTAGGTTAACTGCAAACTTTAATTTCTGCACCACTTGAAATATGTATCCTGCTGTGCTTCAAACTCGCACAATGGTTGCTTTCTGCTGCTTTTTAGTGCCTTGCTCAAAATTCGAATTTAGTCGTGCTTTAAAATCTGTGCACTCTCCATTTTGTGCTGCATTTTAGTGCTTTATTGGAAATTCGAATTTAGGTGTGCTTTAACATCTGTGCACCCTCCATTTGTTGTGCTATGTTAGTGTTTTTTTGGCAACTTCAAATCTTAAATTTACCTTGAATACAATTACTCATTTACGTGACAGTACCTGATAAACACCACTAAGTGGAATTATTGGTGTGCAGCCCAAAACGAAGTATGACAACCCTAGGTTCTCTCTATGCTAGTCCCACACACATGTACAATCCCTCAGGAAATCTTCAAACATGTTAACTAGCTTTATTTAGCTACTCTGAAAGCTTGCTGTGCTGTCAAACAATCCACTAACATTGGTCTCCTTCTCAAAGACCTCGACTTGGACGTCCTCGGTCGCACTGAGACGTGGTTCAATGCCAGCTCTGTCACTTCTCTATTTCCTGAGGGCTACCAAATTCTTTCAAACCCAGATTCAACAGGGCTGTAGGTGGAGTTGCCCTGATCTTCCCTGAGTGGGTCCCTGCTTCCATCATTCCTACTCAATCCTACTCCTTTTTTTGTACGCCTCATCTGTATGCTTGGTGTCTCCCCTGCTCCATCTCTCACCCTCACCAATAGCTACAAACCCACAGGCCCTTTCTCCCTCTTTCTCTCTGAATGGGTTGACCTTGTGTCATCCCTTTCAACCTCTTCATCCTAACTCCTCCTCCTTGGTAACTTCAACATCCACCTTGAATCTGTAGATTCATCCACCTCTCAGTTCTGAGTCCTCTGTGACTCCCTCTCTCTCACTTTTCTTTCTTGTGGCCCTACCCACTCTGACGGCCACACTCTTGATGCCTTCATCTCTGGTGACATCCCTATCTCTAATCCAGTCACCACCCCCTTTCCTGATCTGACCCCTCTCTCCTTTCCTCCATCCTGGTGCCCATTGGCCCTCTATCCAAGACACCCCCTAGACTGCCAGCTTCCTTCCCCATCATAAAACCGATGAAGTGAGTGAGTTGCTGCTTTTGCCTCCACCTTCCTCCCCCCTCCACCCTCTCACTGGACTCTCCCTCCTACTCTGTCCTTGCTAATCTGCATCTTGCCATCTCTAACACCCTTGACATCCTTTCGGCTGCCATGAGGATCTACTTAAAACCTGTTACCAAGAAAAACAGCTGGTCCAAATTGGATCTAGCATCTCTGGAACACAAGTGTAAAGTTGCTAAACGGAAGTGGCTGACCTTGGGCTCACCCTCTGACAAACTGACCTGCTGCCTGCTCGAAAGGCAATATTTCCTATCTATCTGCTTCAAGAAGCATGCCCATATCCAAGCCTGCATCTCTGGAGCCACTAACAAACTCACCAATCCACTTTTAGTCTCCACCTCTCTCCTTCCTTGGCCTCCAACTTTGCTCCAAAATTCAGTACACCCTGTCCTCACTCTCCTCCAGCCCATCTCCTCTCCCATGCCTTCTCCCCTGCCTCCCTTGGCCCACCTTCGCTCAGTCCCCTCACTCTCCCCCCTCCTGTCCATAGCACCAGATGAGGTCTCTAAAGTGGTCCCTCTATAAAGGCCTCCTCCAGACAGGTGCCCCCCTGCTCATCCAGAACTATAAAGGACATCTTATCCTCTCTCACCCCAGCTCTTCTTGACTTCAGTAACCACCCCTGCACCACTCCCTTGTGCACCCTCTCTAAAATAAAGCTGTCTGCTGAACTGTCCTGCCCGGCTAACTATCGTTCTATCTCTACTACCCCCTTCTTGGGTAAATTCTTGGAAAAGATGGTGCTCCCCCATTTGACCCTCCACCTCCAACTCTCATGCTGTTATCATTCTCCTCAATATCTCCTTTGCTTTTGACAAAGTCAACTATTGCATCCCCATAAAACGACTCAGTGAAAACCTCAGCATCACTGACTGGACACTGGTCTGGCTGCCTCTTTCTTCACTAAGAGCCCCTCTCAGCTGCAACTAGGCCTGTTCTCCCCCACCCCATCACACTGTCTACCTGTGGTGTCCCCCAGGGTGCTATCCTATCTCCATGGCTCTTCAATATCTATCTCGCCCCTCTTGCTCACCTGATCTCCTCCTTCTCTCCTCATTACCATTGTTATGCTGATGACACACAGCTTTCCTGCAAACTTCTATCTATCTCCCATTCTTCCTCCTCTCTCATCCCCGACTATTTGTCCACCATTCAGGCATAGTGTGCAGCAATCTCTGTCTCAATGCCAGTAAGATGGAGATCCTCCTCATCGGGATACCTGTGCCTTATTTTCCTCCTACCTTTAGCCACACTCTTTGGGCCCTCTACCCCACCAACTTGTAAGGCCAAAAAAGATGGGGTCATCTTCCACTCTGCTCTCTCCTTCATGCCTCACATCATGGACCTTATCAAAAAGTCCCACTTCCAGCTCCACCTCCTCAGAGGCATTCTTCCTTTTCTCACCTTCCTGCAGAAGCTCCAGAACTCTGGTCCTCTCCAGGCTGTACTACTGAAACAGTTCTCAATCTCCCTCTCTCGTCCCTTTGCCCCTCCAGTTAATACAGAACAGGGATGCAAGACTTAGCATTGGCCTCAAGCCCAGCGACTGTATCTCTTCAGCTCTAAAATCTCTCCACTGGCTCCCGGTGGCTATAAGGAGCAAACTAAAGACCTTCTGCATCATCCACAATGCCTTCTGGGGGATGGGAGCACACTATCTCAAACTTTCCCTCCCTAAATACTCCCCTGCTTCAGT
This sequence comes from Ambystoma mexicanum, assembly GCF_040938575.1. NCBI lineage: Eukaryota > Metazoa > Chordata > Amphibia > Caudata > Ambystomatidae > Ambystoma > Ambystoma mexicanum. Next base: position 439,540,198 of record NC_090932.1, on the reverse strand, counting down.
CCTACGCTCCTTTAATTCCAACTCTCTGACTGTCAAATGTTTCATCAAGCAGAGAGTGGGGGAGTAGGTCTCTCTCTTCGGCTGGTGTCTCCCTTAGGAACAGCCTCTCTGCCCCTCTCAAACTTGAGTCGGACCTCCTTAAGTTTCAGAAACTGCTCAAAACTCTGCTCTTCCCTACCTCTTTCCCTTCCCTGCTAATCACCCCAGTGCCACTGTGACTGGTCGCCTGATTCTCGAGAACCTCACAGGATCCCAGGCCCTTCCTCCCAGTCAATACCAGCACCCCTACCCCCACTTCACTGCCCTTTGGGCCCCTGCTGGGTGGCTTCACATACCACCCTTGAGAGTCGCCTGTACTAACACTTAGCCTGAAGCTTTTCTCCTGGCTCCCCTTAGCACTTGCCTCCTGGGCCCTCCTCCAGCACTTGTCCACTCCTCTGCCCCCCACCACCCATTCTATCCCCTTACCCTGCACTTCTCTTCAATGCACTTGCATGGCCGATTGACAGAAGGCCTAGCAGTACCATGACTTTATAAATATATTACTGTTGTTTTTCCACTGCTGTATTTCCTCTGTTCCCTTCCCATTTAGCCTTGTGGCACTTTGAAACACAATTGTGTTGTATAAAGCGCCTTGCAAATGCTCAAAAAAATACAAATAAAGCAAGCAGAAAGAAAAGACATGTGGCCTCATTATAAGTTTGCCGGTCCGGGAACTACGGTACCAATAAGCTTGCCGGTACCGTAGTTTCCGGACCAGCAAACTACGAGTTGTGCTCGCGGGTGCCTTTCATACCTGGTGGGCAGAGCGGCACCCGCGAGCACAGCATGTCGGATGCACCGGCACCGTTATAAACGGTACCGGTGCATCCGACCTCCCCATTCCCATTCAGCCCTATAGGGCTGAATGGAATTGGGAGCATGTTTTTTCCAACGCCCGCAACTGGGCAATTACCGGGTCCGGCAGGGCCGTAATGACCCGGTAATTGCCCATTCGCGGACACTGGAAAAAAAATGACAACGCCGGCAACCGTGCCTTTATCACAGGCACGTCTACCGCCGATGTCATAATGAGGCCCATGGAGTCGAAGAAAAGAAGCACCAGGAAGCCATTCATTTCATGCCACCATTTTTGTAAGACCAATCTTTGCATTTCTCCGAGAGGAAGCGCTGAGCAAGTGAAAGGCAGCAGAAAGTTGTTAAGGTGCTCAGACAGAGGTCATGCAAATTTCCCTGAATGGGATTTTTTTAAAGAAAGCACTGTACGTGGGATCCCCTAGCTCTTGAGAAATGGATCCCATATTTGTGGATCCATGCGGAACACAGCAGCGCTGGGTATAGGTTTTGACACATAATACAACCGTGACTCTGAAGGGTGTTTTTCCTGCTTTTAGTTCTTCATTTGTCGCATGAGCTTGGCCTAAAAAACAAGGGGTAATTCATAGAATTCAGCGCACAAGTGGCGCACGGGGCTGGCGCACAGTGAGCGCGTGCGAATCCCTGCGCCAGCCGTGTGCGCCAAAATCCATTTCCGCGCACAGCGTATTCATGGATTCCAGCCACCAAAACCAGCCGTGGCGCACAGTGGCGCAGCGACCCTGCAGCAGCGCCAGTTACGCCCCCAAGAACGCCTCTCGCGCAGGGAAAAGCCATCAACATACCCAATACAGCGCAAAGGGCTGCGCTAACCCTGTACCAGCACAGCAAGCGGGCTACGTGTATCACTGGGGTGTGCGGGAAGTACCTCACGCGATTGGCCCCGTGCGAGCAGGGTACGTGTATTTCAGGGGTGCGCGGGAAATTGCGCACGCAATTTCATCATGGTACGTGTATTTCAGGGGTGCGCGGGAATTTCCACATGCGATTGGGCCCGTGCGAGCAGGGTACGCGTATCTCAGGGTTGCGCGGGAAGTTCCACACGTGATTCCATCAGGGTACGTGTATTTAGGGGTGCGCGTGAAGTTCCACACGCGATATCAGTAGGGTACGTGTATTTCAGGGTGCAGGGGAAGTTACACACGCGATTTCCGCAGGGTACGTGTATTTCAGGGGTGCGCGTGAAGTTCCACACGCGATATCAGCAGGGTACGTGTATTTCAGGGTGCAGGGGAAGTTACAAACGCGATTCCAGCAGGGTACGTGTATTTCAGGGGTGCGCGGGAATTTCCACACGCGATTGGGCCCGTGCGAGCAGGGTACGCGTATCTCAGGGGTGCGCGGGAAGTTCCACACGTGATTCCATCAGGGTACGTGTATTTCTGGGTGCGGGGGAAGTTTCACACGCGAAATCAGCAGGGTACGTGTATTCCAGGGGTGCGCGGGAAGTTCCACACGCGATTCCATCAGGGTACGTGTATTTCAGGGTGCAGGGGAAGTTACACACGCAATTTCAGCAGGGTACGTGTATTTCAGGGGTGCGCGGGAAGTCACACACGCGATCTCATCAGGGTACGTGTATTTCGGGGTGTGCGTGAAGTTCCACACGTGATATCAGCAGGGTACTTGTATTTCAGGGTGCAGGGGAAGTTACACACGTGACTTCCGCAGGGTACGTGTTTTTCAGGGGTGCGCGTGAAGTTCCACATGCGATATCAGCAGGGTACGTGTATTTCAGGGTGCAGGGGAAGTTACACACGTGACTTCCGCAGGGTACGTGTTTTTCAGGGGTGTGCGTGAAGTTACACACGCGAAATCAGCAGGGTATGTGTATTCCAGGGGTGCGCGGGAAGTTCCACACGCGATTCCATCAGGGTACGTGTATTTCGGGGTGCGGGGGAAGTTCGACACGTGATTCCATCAGGGTACGTCTATTACAGGGGTGCGCGTGGAGCACCACACGTGAATTGCACGTGTGGGCCCTCCCAGGTGTTCCCTCTACACCCTCCACGGCCCCTGCAGGTGACTCAAACCACAGGGGCCTACCCTGCACATGTCCTGCAGGCACCCATCCACCATGGCCATGCCCCCCAGCCAACCCACATGTCAACTTGCACTACTGCCCACCAACGCATGTCCCCCTGCACCCCCAGCCACCAGGGGCACCCTCCACAGGCCCCCACCCAAGTCTCCCACCACCCCCCAGCAGTGCAGGGGCACCCTCCACCAGGCCCCCACCCATGTCTCCCACCACCCCCACCCCCCAGTCACCAGGGGCAGCCTCCACCAGGCCCCCACCCATGTCTCCCACCACCCCCACCCCCCAGCAGTGCAGGGGCACCCACCACCAGGCCCCCACCCATGTCTCCCACCACCCCCACCCCCCAGCCACCAGGGGCAGCCTCCACCAGGCCCCCACCCATGTCTCCCACCCCCCTCACCCACCAGCAGTGCAGGGGCACCCACCACCAGGCCCCCACCCATGTCTCCCACCACCCACACCCCCCAGCCACCAGGGGCAGCCTCCATCAGGCCCCCACCCATGTCTCCCACCACCCCCACCCCCCAGCAGTGCAGGGGCACCCACCACCAGGCCCCCACCCATGTCTCCCACCACCCCCACCCCCCAGCCACCAGGGGCAGCCTCCACCAGGCCCCCACCCATGTCTCCCACCACCCCCACCCCCCAGCAGTGCAGGGGCACCCACCACCAGGCCCCCACCCATGTCTCCCACCACCCCCACCCCCCAGCCACCAGGGGCAGGCTCCACCAGGCCCCCACCCATGTCTCCCACCACGCCCACCCCCCAGCAGTGCAGGGGCACCCACCACCAGGCCCCCACCCATGTCTCCCACCACCCCCACACCCCAGCCACCAGGGGCAGCCTCCACCAGGCCCCCACCCATGTCTCCCACCACCCCCACCCCCCAGCACTGTGGGGCACCTGCCAGCAGGCCCCCACCCATGTCCAACTCATGTTCCCCACCACCCCCACCCCCCAGCACTGTGGGGCACCTGCCAGCAGGCCCCCACCCATGTCCAACTCATGTTCCCCACCACCCCACCCCCCAGCACTGTGGGGCACCTGCCAGCAGGCCCCCACCCATGTCCAACTCATGTTCCCCACCACCCCCATCCCCCAGCCACCAGGGGCAGCCTCCATCAGGCCCCCACCCATGTCTCCCACCACCCACACCCCCCAGCCACCAGGGGCAGCCTCCACCAGGCCCCCACCCATGTCTCCCACCACCCCCACCCCCCAGCCACCAGGGGCAGGCTCCACCAGGCCCCCACCCATGTCTCCCACCACCCCCACCCCCCAGCAGTGCAGGGGCACCCACCACCAGGCCCCCACCCATGTCTCCCACCACCCCCACCCCCCAGCCACCAGGGGCAGCCTCCACCAGGCCCCCACCCATGTCTCCCACCACCCCCACCCCCCAGCACTGTGGGGCACCTGCCAGCAGGCCCCCACCCATGTGCAACTCATGTACCCCTGCACCCCCACCCCCCAGCACTGTGGGGCACCTGCCAGCAGGCCCCCACCCATGTCCAACTCATGTTCCCCACCACCCCCACCCCCAGCACTGTGGGGCACCTGCCAGCAGGCCCCCACTCATGTCCAACTCATGTACACCTGCACCCCCACCCCCCAGCACTGTGCGGCACCTGCCAGCAGGCCCCCACCCATGTCCAACTCATGTTCCCCACCACCCCCATCCCCCAGCCACCAGGGGCAGCCTCCACCAGGCCCCCACTCATGTCCAACTCATGTTCCCCACCACCCCCATCCCCCAGCCACCAGGGGCAGCCTCCACCAGGCCCCCACCCATGTCTCCCACCAACCCCACCCCCCAGCCACCAGGGGCAGCCTCCACCAGGCCCCCACCCATGTCTCCCACCACCCCCACCCCCCAGCCACCAGGGGCATCCTCCACCAGGCCCCCACCCATGTCTCCCACCACCCCCACACCCCAGCAGTGCAGGGGCAGCCTCCACCAGGCCCCCACCCATGTCTTTCACCACCCCCACCCCCCAGCAGTGCAGGAGCAGCCTCCACCAGGCCCCCACCCATGTCTCCCACCACCCCCACCCCCCAGCTACCAGGGGCAGCCTCCACCAGGCCCCCACTCATGTCTCCCTGCACCCCCACCCCCCAGCAGTGCAGGGACAGCCTCCACCAGGCCCCCACTCATGTCCAACTCATGTCTCCCACCACCCCCACCCCCAGCAGTGCAGGGGCAGCCTCCACCAGGCCCCCACCCATGTCTCCCACCACCCCACCCCCCAGCACTATGGGGCACCTGCCAGCAGGCCCCCACCCATGTCCAACTCATGTGCCCCACCACCCCCACCCCCCAGCACTGTGGGGCACCTGCCAGCAGGCCCCCACCCATGTCCAACTCATGTTCCCCACCACCCCAATCCCCCAGCCACCAGGGGCAGCCTCCACCAGGCCCCCACCCAGGTCTCCCACCACCCCCACCCCCCAGCCACCAGGGGCAGCCTCCACCAGGCCCCCACCCATGTCTCCCACCACCCCCACCCCCCAGCCACCAGGGGCAGGCTCCACCAGGCCCCCACCCATGTCTCACACCACCCCCACCCCCCAGCAGTGCAGGGGCACCCACCACCAGGCCCCCACCCATGTCTCCCACCACCCCCACCCCCCAGCCACCAGGGGCATCCTCCACCAGGCCCCCACCCATGTCTCCCACCACCCCCACCCCCCAGCACTGTGGGGCACCTGCCAGCAGGCCCCCACCCATGTGCAACTCATGTACCCCTGCACCCCCACCCCCAGCACTGTGGGGCACCTGCCAGCAGGCCCCCACCCATGTCCAACTCATGTTCCCCACCACCCCCAACCCCCAGCACTGTGGGGCACCTGCCAGCAGGCCCCCACTCATGTCCAACTCATGTACCCCTGCACCCCCACCCCCAGCACTGTGGGGCACCTGCCAGCAGGCCCCCACCCATGTCCAACTCATGTTCCCCACCACCCCCACCCCCCAGCACTGTGGGGCACCTGCCAGCAGGCCCCCACCCATGTCCAACTCATGTTCCCCACCACCCCCATCCCCCAGCCTCCAGGGGCAGCCTCCACCAGGCCCCCACTCATGTCCAACTCATGTTCCCCACCACCCCCATCCCCCAGCCACCAGGGGCAGCCTCCACCAGGCCCCCACCCATGTCTCACACCACCCCCACGCCCCAGCCACCAGGGGCTGCCTCCACCAGGCCCCCACCCATGTCTCCCACCACCCCCACCCCCCAGCAGTGCAGGGGCACCCACCACCAGGCCCCCACCCATGTCTCCCACCACCCCCACCCCCCAGCAGTGCAGGGGCACCCACCACCAGGCCCCCACCCATGTCTCCCACCACCCCCACCCCCCAGCAGTGCAGGGGCACCAACCACCAGGCCCCCACCCATGTCTCCCACCACCCCCACCCCCCAGCAGTGCAGGGGCACCCACCACCAGGCCCCCACCCATGTCTCCCACCACCCCCACCCCCCAGCCACCAGGGGCAGCCTCCACCAGGCCCCCACCCATATCTCCCACCCCCCCACCCCCCAGCAGTGCAGGGGCACCCACCACCAGGCCCCCACCCATTTCTCCCACCACCCCCACCCCCCAGCCACCAGGGGCAGCCTCCATCAGGCCCCCACCCATGTCTCCCACCACCCCCACCCCCCAGCAGTGCAGGGGCACCCACCACCAGGACCCCACCCATGTCTCCCACCACCCCCACCCCCCAGCCACCAGGGGCAGCCTCCACCAGGCCCCCACCCATGTCTCCCACCACCCCCACCCCCCAGCAGTGCAGGGGCACCCACCACCAGGCCCCCACCCATGTCTCCCACCACCCCCACCCCCCGGCCACCAGGGGCAGGCTCCACCAGGCCCCCACCCATGTCTCCCACCACCCCCACCCCCAGCCACCAGGGGCAGGCTCCACCAGGCCCCCACCCATGTCTCCCACCACCCCCACCCCCCAGCAGTGCAGGGGCACCACCACCAGGCCCCCACCCATGTCTCCCACCACCCCCACCCCCCAGCCACCAGGGGCAGCCTCCACCAGGCCCCCACCCATGTCTCCCACCACCCCCACCCCCCAGCACTGTGGGGCACCTGCCAGCAGGCCCCCACCCATGTGCAACTCATGTACCCCTGCACCCCCACCCCTCAGCACTGTGGGGCACCTGCCAGCAGGCCCCCACCCATGTCCAACTCATGTTCCCCACCACCCCCACCCCCCAGCACTGTGGGGCACCTGCCAGCAGGCCCCCACTCATGTCCAACTCATGTACCCCTGCACCCCCACCCCCCAGCACTGTGGGGCACCTGCCAGCAGGCCCCCACCCATGTCCAACTCATGTTCCCCACCACCCCCATCCCCCAGCCACCAGGGGCAGCCTCCACCAGGTCCCCACCCATGTCTCCCACCACCCACACCGCCCAGCCACCAGGGGCAGCCTCCACCAGCCCCCCACCCATGTCTCCCACCACCCCCACCCCCCAGCCACCAGGGGCAGGCTCCACCAGGCCCCCACCCATGTCTCCCACCAACCCCCACCCCCCAGCACTGCAGGGGCACCCACCACCCCCACCCCCCAGCCACCAGGTGCAGCCTCCACCAGGCCCCCACCCATGTCTCCCACCACCCCCACCCCCCAGCACTGTGGGGCACCTGCCAGCAGGCCCCCACCCATGTGCAACTCATGTACCCCTGCACCCCCACCCCCCAGCACCGTGGGGCACCTGCCAGCAAGCCCCCACCCATGTCCAACTCATGTTCCCCACCACCCCCACCCCCCAGCACTGTGGGGCACCTGCCAGCAGGCCCCCACTCATGTCCAACTCATGTACCCCTGCACCCCCACCCCCCAGCACTGTGGGGCACCTGCCAGCAGGCCCCCACCCATGTCCAACTCATGTTCCCCACCACCCCCATCCCCCAGCCACCAGGGGCAGCCTCCACCAGGCCCCCACCCATGTCCCCCACCACCCACACCCCCCAGCCACCAGGGGCAGCCTCCACCAGGCCCCCACCCATGTCTCCCACCACTCCCACCACTCCCACCCCCCAGCCACCAGGGGCAGGCTCCACCCGGCCCCCACCCATGTCTCCCACCACCCCCACCCCCCAGCAGTGCAGGGGCACCCACCACCAGGCCCCCACCCATGTCTCCCACCACCCCCACCCCCCAGCCACCAGGGGCAGCCTCCACCAGGCCCCCACCCATGTCTCCCACCACCCCCACCCCCCAGCACTGTGGGGCACCTGCCAGCAGGCCCCCACCCATGTGCAACTCATGTACCCCTGCACCCCTCCCCCAGCACTGTGGGGCACCTGCCAGCAGGCCCCCACCCATGTCCAACTCATGTTCCCCACCACCCCCACCCACCAGCACTGTGGGGCACCTGCCAGCAGGCCCCCACTCATGTCCAACTCATGTACCCCTGCACCCCCACCCCCCAGCACTGTGGGGCACCTGCCAGCAGGCCCCCACCCATGTCCAACTCATGTTCCCCACCACCCCCACCCCCCAGCACTGTGGGGCACCTGCCAGCAGGCCCCCACCCATGTCCAACTCATGTTCCCCACCACCCCCATCCCCCAGCCACCAGGGGCAGCCTCCACCAGGCCCCCACTCATGTCCAACTCATGTTCCCCACCACCCCCATCCCCCAGCCACCAGGGGCAGCCTCCACCAGGCCCCACCCATGTCTCCCACCACCCCCACCCACCAGCCACCAGGGGCAGCCTCCACCAGGCCCCCACCCATGTCTCCCACCACCCCCACCCCCCAGCCACCAGGGGCATCCTCCACCAGGCCCCCACCCATGTCTCCCACCACCCCCACACCCCAGCAGTGCAGGGGCTGCCTCCACCAGGCCCCCATCCATGTCTTCCACCACCCCCACCCCCCAGCAGTGCAGGGGCAGCCTCCACCAGGCCCCCACCCATGTCTCACACCACCCCCACCCCCCAGCCACCCGGGGCAGCCTCCACCAGGCCCCCACTCATGTCTCCCTGCACCCCCACCCCCCAGCAGTGCAGGGGCACCCACCACCAGGCCCCCACCCATGTCTCCCACCACCCCCACCCCCCAGCCACCAAGGGCAGGCTCCACCAGGCCCCCACCCATGTCTCCCACCACCCCCACCCCCCAGCCACCAGGGGCAGGCTCCACCAGGCCCCCACCCATGTCTCCCACCACCCCCACCCCCCAGCAGTGCAGGGGCACCCACCGCCAGGCCCCCACCCATGTCTCCCACCACCCCCACCCCCCAGCCACCAGGGGCAGCCGCCACCAGGCCCCCACTCATGTCCAACTCATGTCTCCCATCACCCCCACCAACAGCCACCAGGGGCATCCTCCACCAGGCCCCCACCCATGTCTCCCACCACCCCACCCCCCAGCACTGTGGGGCACCTGCCAGCAGGCCCCCACCCATGTGCAACTCATGTACCCCTGCACCCCCACCCCCCAGCACTGTGGGGCACCTGCCAGCAGGCCCCCACCCATGTCCAACTCATGTTACCCACCCCCCCCACCCCCCAGCACTGTGGGGCACCTGCCAGCAGGCCCCCACTCATGTCCAACTCATGTACCCCTGCACCCGAACCCCCCAGCACTGTGGGGCACCTGCCAGCAGGCCCCCACCCATGTCCAACTCATGTTCCCCACCACCCCCACCCCCCAGCACTGCGGGGCACCTGCCAGCAGGCCCCCACCCATGTCCAACTCATGTTCCCCACCACCCCATCCCCCAGCCACCAGGGGCAGCCTCCACCAGGCCCCCACCCATGTCTCCCACCACCCCCACCCCCCAGCCACCAGGGGCAGCCTCCACCAGGCCCCCACCCATGTCTCCCACCACCCCCACCCCCCAGCCACCAGGGGCAGGCTCCACCAGGCCCCCACCCATGTCTCACACCACCCCCACCCCCCAGCAGTGCAGGGGCACCCACCACCAGGCCCCCACCCATGTCTCCCACCACCCCCACCCCCCAGCCACCAGGGGCATCCTCCACCAGGCCCCCACCCATGTCTCCCACCACCCCCACCCCCCAGCACTGTGGGGCACCTGCCAGCAGGCCCCCACCCATGTGCAACTCATGTACCCCTGCACCCCCACCCCCCAGCACTGTGGGGCACCTGCCAGCAGGCCCCCACCCATGTCCAAATCATGTTCCCCACCACCCCCACCCCCCAGCACTGTGGGGCAGCCTCCATCAGGCCCCCACCCATGTCTCCCACCACCCCCACCCCCCAGCAGTGCAGGGGCACCAACCACCAGGCCCCCACCCATGTCTCCCACCACCCTCACCCCCCAGCCACCAGGGGCAGCCTCCACCAGGCCCCGACCCATGTCTCCCACCACCCCCACCCCCCATCAGTGCAGGGGCACCCACCACCAGGCCCCCACCCATGTCTCCCACCACCCCCACCCCCCAGCCACCAGGGGCAGGCTCCACCAGGCCCCCACCCATGTCTCCCACCACCCCCACCCCCCAGCCACCAGGGGCAGGCTCCACCAGGCCCCCACCCATGTTTCCCACCACCCCCACCCCCCAGCAGTGCAGGGGCACCCACCACCAGGCCCCCACCCATGTCTCCCACCACCCCCACCCCCCAGCCACCAGGGGCAGCCTCCACCAGGCCTCCACCCATGTCTCCCACCACCCCCACCCCCCAGCACTGTGGGGCACCTGCCAGCAGGCCCCCACCCATGTGCAACTCATGTACCCCTGCACCCCCACCCCCCAGCACTGTGGGGCACCTGCCAGCAGGCCCCCACCCATGTCCAACTCATGTTCCCCACCACCCCCACCCCCCAGCACTGTGGGGCACCTGCCAGCAGGCCCCCACTCATGTCCAACTCATGTACCCCTGCACCCCCACCCCCAGCACTGTGGGGCACCTGCCAGCAGGCCCCCACCCATGTCCAACTCATGTTCCCCACCACCCCCACCCCCCCAGCACTGTGGGGGCACCTGCCAGCAGGCCCCCACCCATGTCCAACTCATGTTCCCCACCACCCCCACCCCCAGCCACCAGGGGCAGCCTCCACCAGGGCCCCCACCCATGTCTCCCACCACCCCCACACCCCAGCAGTGCAGGGGCAGCCTCCACCAGGCCCCCACCCATGTCTTTCACCACCCCCACCCCCCAGCAGTGCAGGAGCAGCCTCCACCAGGCCCCCACCCATGTCTCCCACCACCCCCACCCCCCAGCTACCAGGGGCAGCCTCCACCAGGCCCCCACTCATGTCTCCTGCACCCCCACCCCCCAGCAGTGCAGGGACAGCCTCCACCAGGCCCCCACTCATGTCCAACTCATGTCTCCCACCACCCCCACCCCCAGCAGTGCAGGGGCAGCCTCCACCAGGCCCCCACCCATGTCTCCCACCACCCCACCCCCCAGCACTGTGGGGCACCTGCCAGCAGGCCCCCACCCATGTCCAACTCATGTGCCCCACCACCCCCACCCCCCAGCACTGTGGGGCACCTGCCAGCAGGCCCCCACCCATGTCCAACTCATGTTCCCCACCACCCCAATCCCCCAGCCACCAAGGGCAGCCTCCACCAGGCCCCCACCCAGGTCTCCCACCACCCCCCACCCCCCAGCCACCAGGGGCAGCCTCCACCAGGCCCCCACCCATGTCTCCCACCACCCCCACCCCCCAGCCACCAGGGGCAGGCTCCACCAGGCCCCCACCCATGTCTCACACCACCCCCACCCCCCAGCAGTGCAGGGGCACCCACCACCAGGCCCCCACCCATGTCTCCCACCACCCCCACCCCCCAGCCACCAGGGGCATCCTCCACCAGGCCCCCACCCATGTCTCCCACCACCCCCACCCCCCAGCACTGTGGGGCACCTGCCAGCAGGCCCCCACCCATGTGCAACTCATGTACCCCTGCACCCCCACCCCCAGCACTGTGGGGCACCTGCCAGCAGGCCCCCACCCATGTCCAACTCATGTTCCCCACCACCCCCACCCCCCAGCACTGTGGGGCACCTGCCAGCAGGCCCCCACTCATGTCCAACTCATGTACCCCTGCACCCCCACCCCCAGCACTGTGGGGCACCTGCCAGCAGGCCCCCACCCATGTCCAACTCATGTTCCCCACCACCCCCACCCCCCAGCACTGTGGGGCACCTGCCAGCAGGCCCCCACCCATGTCCAACTCATGTTCCCCACCACCCCCATCCCCCAGCCTCCAGGGGCAGCCTCCACCAGGCCCCCACTCATGTCCAACTCATGTTCCCCACCACCCCCATCCCCCAGCCACCAGGGGCAGCCTCCAGCAGGCCCCCACCCATGTCTCACACCACCCCCACGCCCCAGCCACCAGGGGCAGCCTCCACCAGGCCCCCACCCATGTCTCCCACCACCCCCACCCCCAGCAGTGCAGGGGCACCCACCACCAGGCCCCCACCCATGTCTCCCACCACCCCCACCCCCCAGCAGTGCAGGGGCACCCACCACCAGGCCCCCACCCATGTCTCCCACCACCCCCCACCCCCCCAGCAGTGCAGGGGCACCAACCACCAGGCCCCCACCCATGTCTCCCACCACCCCCACCCCCCAGCAGTGCAGGGGCACCCACCACCAGGCCCCCACCCATGTCTCCCACCACCCCCACCCCCCAGCCACCAGGGGCAGCCTCCACCAGGCCCCCACCCATATCTCCCACCCCCCCCACCCCCCAGCAGTGCAGGGGCACCCACCACCAGGCCCCCACCCATTTCTCCCACCACCCCCCACCCCCCAGCCACCAGGGGCAGCCTCCATCAGGCCCCCACCCATGTCTCCCAACACCCCCACCCCCCAGCAGTGCAGGGGCACCCACCACCAGGACCCCACCCATGTCTCCCACCACCCCCACCCCCCAGCCACCAGGGGCAGCCTCCACCAGGCCCCCACCCATGTCTCCCACCACCCCCACCCCCCAGCAGTGCAGGGGCACCCACCACCAGGCCCCCACCCATGTCTCCCACCACCCCCACCCCCCGGCCACCAGGGGCAGGCTCCACCAGGCCCCCACCCATGTCTCCCACCACCCCCACCCCCAGCCACCAGGGGCAGGCTCCACCAGGCCCCCACCCATGTCTCCCACCACCCCCACCCCCCAGCAGTGCAGGGGCACCACCACCAGGCCCCCACCCATGTCTCCCACCACCCCCACCCCCCAGGGGCAGCCTCCACCAGGCCCCCACCCATGTCTCCCACCACCCCCACCCCCAGCACTGTGGGGCACCTGCCAGCAGGCCCCCACCCATGTGCAACTCATGTACCCCTGCACCCCCACCCCTCAGCACTGTGGGGCACCTGCCAGCAGGCCCCCACCCATGTCCAACTCATGTTTCCCCACCACCCCCACCCCCCAGCACTGTGGGGCACCTGCCAGCAGGCCCCCACTCATGTCCAACTCATGTACCCCTGCACCCCCACCCCCCAGCACTGTGGGGCACCTGCCAGCAGGCCCCCACCCATGTCCAACTCATGTTCCCCACCACCCCCATCCCCAGCCACCAGGGGCAGCCTCCACCAGGTCCCCACCCATGTCTCCCACCACCCACACCGCCCAGCCACCAGGGGCAGCCTCCACCAGCCCCCCACCCATGTCTCCCACCACCCCCACCCCCCAGCCACCAGGGCAGGCTCCACCAGGCCCCCACCCATGTCTCCCACCAACCCCCACCCCCCAGCACTGCAGGGGCACCCACCACCCCCACCCCCCAGCCACCAGGTGCAGCCTCCACCAGGCCCCCACCCATGTCTCCCACCACCCCCACCCCCCAGCACTGTGGGGCACCTGCCAGCAGGCCCCCACCCATGTGCAACTCATGTACCCCTGCACCCCCACCCCCCAGCACCGTGGGGCACCTGCCAGCAAGCCCCCACCCATGTCCAACTCATGTTCCCCACCACCCCCACCCCCAGCACTGTGGGGCACCTGCCAGCAGGCCCCCACTCATGTCCAACTCATGTACCCCTGCACCCCCACCCCCCAGCACTGTGGGGCACCTGCCAGCAGGCCCCCACCCATGTCCAACTCATGTTCCCCACCACCCCCATCCCCCAGCCACCAGGGGCAGCCTCCACCAGGCCCCCACCCATGTCCCCCACCACCCACACCCCCCAGCCACCAGGGGCAGCCTCCACCAGGCCCCCACCCATGTCTCCCACCACTCCCACCACTCCCACCCCCCAGCCACCAGGGGCAGGCTCCACCCGGCCCCCACCCATGTCTCCCACCACCCCCACCCCCCAGCAGTGCAGGGGCACCCACCACCAGGCCCCCACCCATGTCTCCCACCACCCCCACCCCCAGCCACCAGGGGCAGCCTCCACCAGGCCCCCACCCATGTCTCCCACCACCCCCACCCCCCAGCACTGTGGGGCACCTGCCAGCAGGCCCCCACCCATGTGCAACTCATGTACCCCTGCACCCCTCCCCCAGCACTGTTTGGCACCTGCCAGCAGGCCCCCACCCATGTCCAACTCATGTTCCCCACCACCCCCACCCACCAGCACTGGGGGCACCTGCCAGCAGGCCCCCACTCATGTCCAACTCATGTACCCCTGCACCCCCACCCCCCAGCACTGTGGGGCACCTGCCAGCAGGCCCCCACCCATGTCCAACTCATGTTCCCCACCACCCCCACCCCCCAGCACTGTGGGGCACCTGCCAGCAGGCCCCCACCCATGTCCAACTCATGTTCCCCACCACCCCCATCCCCCAGCCACCAGGGGCAGCCTCCACCAGGCCCCCACTCATGTCCAACTCATGTTCCCCACCACCCCCATCCCCCAGCCACCAGGGGCAGCCTCCACCAGGCCCCACCCATGTCTCCCACCACCCCCACCCCCCAGCCACCAGGGGCAGCCTCCACCAGGCCCCCACCCATGTCTCCCACCACCCCCACCCCCCAGCCACCAGGGGCATC